>NC_054469.1:88223747-89473747 GCF_017639515.1 Carcharodon carcharias | reverse complement strand
TTGAAGGTGAAATGCTCAGCTCATTTAAAAGGTACTTGGATCTGCATCTGAAGTGCTGTAACCTGCAAGGCTACGGACCAGGTGCTGGAAAGTGGTATTAAAATGAGCGGCTAATTTCTTTTTAATCTTTTTCTGGCCGGCACAGACATGATGGGCTGAATAGCCTCTCTCTGCACCTTAACTTTTCTATGGTTCTAACGTAGCTCTGTCCTCCAACCTCTGATGTGGCATATTAATGACCAATCACGGTCACTGAGTGGATGCCCTTGGGCCCATTAGGAGTGTCAAATCTGGTGAACATGTGACTGGCCTTCATTGATGGAATGCCATATATGATACAGCTGTGTCTCTCTCACTATTGCCTGCATTCCCAAATTCTAAATTTCTATGTTACTCTTGAGATGCAGCTGCTGTGATGTGAAGACACTGGGCAGAATTTTCTGCCTGTCGGGTGAGCAGGCCCAACCTAATCTCCGGCAGGCGGAGAGCCGATCCCCGCCAGAGAAGTGGGCCCACCGCCATTTTATGTGGGCGGGCCAATTAAGGCCTGCCCAGCGTGCTATGCGCTCCCTGTGCAGGCGGGGCAGGGATTCCCCAAAAGCGAGAGTGCGCTCTTTCACGCATGCGCACGAAAGAGCACACATTTCCCTGAGGCTAGGTGCCATGTTGAAAAATATTAAAAGTAGAAAAAAAAATCCCTAAGATGTCCCCCTCATGTCACAATGTCACATGAGATGGAACATGTTCTTAATATACATAATAACTTTATTAAAATTTTTGAAACCCTGCATGAAACCTCATCCCGCAACTGGATGAAGTTTCATGTTTTATCTATTAGCCATCAGGGCTCCTGGCCTGCCCACTGACCTTAATTGTTTAAATGATCCTGTCAATGGCCTCAATTGGCCATTGACAGGTCGGCAGGCCCACAGCTGATTTTGCTGTGCCCCAACCTTCATGAAAATTTAAATGGACTGGGATGATGTCGGGGGTTCCACCCAATGTCATCCCGCATCATTTTATGTATCTGTGAGTGGGCCCCGCCCACTGCTCGCCTACAGAAAAATTCAGTGCACTAAGTTCTGAGTAGCCCTTTAACAGTACTAATGAAGCCATTGGCTTTCAGTGACTTTCATCCCATGGAGGTCTTCCTCCTTTCTCTCTAAGCAGATTTCTGTTCACTCTTGCGGCAACCCCAGAAAGGCCCACTTGTGTTCGCCCTTCCCCCTCATAGCCCTTCCACAGCCTCCCTTCCATGTGTTCGTCATCCCCACTATCGCCTCACACCCCACCCCCAGCCGATGTGCTAGTTTTGAAAGTGGAGTTCTTCCTAACTCCCACTGCATAGTGGTGTCCTTATGGACAATGGTCTCAGCCACTGGGAGTAGGAGACGCCTGCATTCCCCAACCCTGGCTGCAGTACTGGTCACTGTCTGAAAGTGGAGGACTGCATGAGTACCACAGCACAGTGGTGTCCTTAGGGACAAGGTAGGCAAGGAGCAGGAGCTGACCAGCACTACAGCCCCAGCAGTGTGGCGTTCATCTCAACAAGACCGGCGCAGCGCTATGGCAGGTAGGCTATGTTTGATGCACTCACTTCGAAGTTACAAGCAAACCGAGGTCCAACTTGTGTGCGCCACCCCTTTTCAAATGGGTTTGAGGCCGATGTAATATTCCGCTGGCGTGACGCAAAATTAGGAGGCCTGGCAAGATTCTGGCGAGCAGCTGTTTTAATGGGCGTTCATGACTTGTTAATGAATGCAAATGGAATTCACGCCACTAGTCGTTGGGATAACCGACTCACCATTAAGCAGCCATCAGGAGAATAGCAAGCTGTTTTTACAGTGGCATATATTGGGAAAATTAACATTTTGAGCTCTTAACCAGATCCACAATAATCATTTTCTCTTTTAAGCAGTTGACTATTGTTCCCAAGTCTGTGTGAATGCTGATAGCAAAGCAACGAGAACCAGCAGCTATAAAAATTTAAGAACTTATCTGCAGGCATCACACGTCACAGCATGGTGAAAATTTAGATGAAAGGCTTTCCCTTTCAAAGGCTTGCTTTAATCCATTTGTTCTCTTCTGAGGCAGTGTTGACAGGAAGGGGAGATAATAGCTGCGAGCACTTCTTTCTCTGATGTAAAAACACCGTGTAAAATTCCCAAGCCTGGGGATCATTGTTTCTGAGATTGGAGTTGATAAACTAGATTGATATAAATTGCTATTTCAGGCACACAAGAAGGGGAATTTTACCTGAACTTGAGAACATAATGAAATTTTTATTAAAAGAAACAACTGGAGAACAGCCTAGGTGGTTCCTGATTGTCAAGAAAGACAGTTTCTTTTGGGGTGAAGTAAAATTGAACATGGGAAAAACCTGTCAATCCAACAATACTGGTATTGAATTTAGGATAATTTTGAAATGGTAAATATAACATGTTGTAGTTGGGAAAGAAAAGGCCATCTAAAATAAAGAACAGACAAAACTTGGACCACATGGAAATGTTTGATTTATATCTTTAAAATATTATAAGAACATTGTATTAGATAATAAATGTTCCTCCAGGGGTCATGAATGAGATAAAATGGTAACTAAGGGGATGCTCCATTTAAAATAAAATATAGAAACAGGAAAATCATAGAGCCAAATGGGAATCGGAAAAATCATCTGGGTGCAGTTCAATGGAATATGTCAATCTGGTATCAATGAACATTCTAGTGAGAGTCAGGGAAACATAGTAAATTGTAAATTTATAAGTTTCTCTTGGAAACTTTTGTATCCTTGCCTATGAACGTTTTATGAAAACTGCATTTGATAGTCTGGCCACTACCTGATGCATCTGAACCATGTAGGGGAAGATGAACAAAGATCTCAAGACAAACATCCTTCCAATCTTTTCATAATATTTCCTTAAAGTCCAAGAATGACTTGTATCAGATGTCATGCATGGCATGATATTGGGAAATCAGTGTGAGTGTGAAGTGTGATCTGTTATGTGTAAAGATACTAACATGAGGAAATGCATGGTGAGTCTGCACTGAAGAATGGGTCCCATTCCCAGACATGCTCAGCTACAGACTCAGCTGTAGTACAACATGAAATGGTTCATGTGGCCAGTAAAGTGAGACAACATGTTAAATAATCAAGGCATTGATGCATGGTCCATTGAAAAACTGATTTTAAAATAATAAGCATAGAGTTAAACCTACTGTTATATGTCAGAGGGACTAAATTTAAGATAAAGGGGGACGTAGGATCTGGATTAAGAAAATTAAGAGCTAGGAAGAAAAAATGCTTGGCCAGAACTATCCACAAGTTGTATGTAGGAGAAGGGAGACCTGGAGAATCTTTTAAGTCCATGCATGATCTGCTGTTTGAAACATATTTACGACATGTCAATAATTCAGAATTAGAAGAATTCCTGCAAAAAAGATATTATTATGTAAAGTGATCTGCAGGTGGGGAGTGTCAATCTCAGTTGATATTGATCATGGATCACATTTTATGGGGAAAGTTTTATGGAAAATAATGGGGATTAAACACAAATTGCATGTGACTCATCATCCTCAGTAATCAGGGGCTGTGGAAAGTGTTACAATTCCATAGATACTGATAACATTTGAAAATAAATTTAAACTTCCATAATAATAGCTGAAAAGGATGACACAAGATTTCATGTTTAAAACTTTTGCTGTAACAAATGACTGAAAGCACTGTTGACTACAAATTATTTTCTTTTTGTAGATAATTTATACTTTAAACTACAGGATGAAACGTTCCCCTTTTATACTTATTATACATCGTACACTCCACAGTCATTTCTAGCTTCCAATAGCGTCACATTTTCCAGTTTCACCAAGTTGTAACTTCGAGTGACTATCTCCAGGCAATTTCCTCAATTCCTCAAATCCATTACCAGCAGTAATGCTTACTCATGTGATTGTTCTGCCCTCCTGGCCACACCAGAATGAATCTCCAAGATTCCTTAGATGGCTGCAGAATGCACCTCTTTGACTAGAGACCATATTCTTCCCGCTTTGGTAGCTCACAAAGGATCTGCAGTCTCTTTTCTCTGCTGACTGCACCAACTGTTGTTCTTTTCCACTATATTTTCTCTTCTGCCCAGAAGCTTAAAACTGGAAAGTCTATTCACTCTTTGCACATTACCTTTATCTTTTGCTCCTAAGTGTGAGAACTTCACCCCTTGCTCAACAGGTGCCTTGACTAAGCCAGGCCTGTTGTCAGGCAAAATTCAAAATAGTCACATGACCGGTTCATTTTAAGTTAAGTTTAAAGGCACAGCATAACATAATAATCTTATAAACCTCATAATTGCAACAAAGGAGGAAACTGAACACTAAAGACAAATTCTGTGCAGATCATCCCATTCATGGGCTAAGGAAAGAAAAAGTGGTAAAGAACAATAATGAGAGATAAGATGAGTGAGGTATATCTTGCCCTGAGATAATTGCAGGTTCCAAGAATGGTTCAGTATCCATAGGAATCTATACAATAATGGAAGAAATGAAATTGAGCTGGTGACACTTAACCTTTCAGCAATTCAAATGCTAAAAGGGTTCTGCAACCACATCTATGAGGGATTATACAGTGAAATGGTCCAACAAACAACTAAGGACTTTACGAACAGGGATGTTGGAAAGGTAGTGATAGTTTTTGCACCCTTCTTCCCTCTCCCCACCCCTGTTAAGGTGAGCAACATAAAAGTAAGTGATAGAAAGTACAGAGCATGTGAGAAGCAGAGGATGATCAGGAGAGTGGATAGTAATAGGAGCTATAGCAGCTGTTGCAGTTTTAATAGAATAGATATCGATGCGGGAACATGGTGAGGCCAAGAGGGGAATTTTGATCAGAACATATAAGGGAGATTCTGATCAAATTAAAGAATTGTGGTGGGAGAAGCTAAAATCAACTGATACACTACAGGATTTTCATGAAGTCCAAGACAAGAGTAATACGATAATTAAAGAGTCTAAAGAAAGTCTCCGTGAAATGATTCAAGCAAGAAAATCTAAAAACGAAAAAGACCAGACTAGCATGAATCAGTCTATAATGCTAGTCAAACATCCTGGTTGAGAATGTTTGCTTTACTCTTGGTGACAGCTCAATTATTTCTGTTGATGATTCTAATAATTTTGTTATGTTTCCTATTGTGTCTAATTAAAAAGTTAGGAAAAAGGACCAATAACTTACAAATAGCTAGATTAGTCAGGAACCAACTATGTGAAGTCAATAAGGATACTTCCTTCTCAAGGTGGGAGTTGTGAGAAATAGTAGTCTTCCCACCGTATTAAATTCTAAGGAACTGGGTGTTATAGAAATATGTTTTTCTCTCCCTCTCTAGTTAAAAGATCCCAACAGTCTATTGCAGCTGACACAGGACAATGTTATTCATGATGAATAAGGATTTTTCACAAGGGGCCGTTAACTGCTCAAGGATATCACATAGAAACAGGCCTTTGTGTAATTCTCTTAAGAGGTTGGAAAGAGTCTTAAGCAACATACCTAAATAAGCTGTCTGGGTAAAGGTAACAAGATGTCCTGATAAGAGATAAGCAAATATGATCTCAAAGGGCTGAGACCCACACTAGGATGGGTCTAACTGGACATTTAAAGTCTGGTAATTGGACAGCTGCATGATTGAATGAATATGATTGACATAAAGTGTCTGCGGGCCCCTCAAAATAATGCAACATAAACAGGCAGCCGAGGGGGGAAAATGACCTCAGACAGGGGAAGCTCCCCAAGGTAGATACATTCTAGTTTTGGTTCAGCACTAACCAGCTTGATAGACAACCAAAGAAGAGATTGTTATTGAAGACTGCAGAGATCAATCCACTCCAAGTCATCTTCTCTCTCTCTTTCTCTCTCTGGCAGTCCCTCGAAGTGAGAAGGAAGCTGGCCATAGGGCCATGGGAAGAGCTTGTGTGTGGACTCTTTTAACGTGGAGATGCTGTTCCACTGCAGCTACTACACGGTTCTGGCTGACCAGTAAACTCTCCCACTCTTACTGTCTACCATAGATCTGTTGGAAGGATTTATAGGTTGACAATTGTCAGGAATGTATAATAATATTATTGGGATTTATTGTAAAATAGTGGCATCTGTGTCTATATGTGTGTGTGTGTGTGTGTGTGTATGTGTGAGAGAGAGAGACTTAATTGGATTAAAGGCATCTGGCCTGAAGGCTTTGATGTTAACATAGGGGAAGTTTAGAGCGTAAGGTGTAAAAGGACGTTTGTATTTTTAAATAAACCAGTCTAGATTGTTTTCAAAGGAGGGCTGAAATGTGTCACCTAGTCAGGTGACGTTTAGAAACAGTGGGCAGAATTTTTTGGCTGGCAGGGGGGCAGAGCGGGAGTGGGCACAGGCAGGCATGGACTCAATCACCACCCGCGATCGGGTCTGCACCGCCATTTTAGCCATCCTTGCTTATGGAAGGATGAGCACATAATGATCCGGGGAACAGGGATGCACATTGACATTGTCTCTATGTTAACTGATCTCTGTCCTTGTTCTTCCTTTCAGCATCATCGGGAGGAGGAGCAGCAGATGCCCCCTCTCACACCTGAGGGGCCTGAAGTCTCACCAGCGTCACATCATTTCTGCGAGGCAGGCGCCAACACAGATACTAGCACCTCGGTGGGAACTAGAACATCGGCAAGTGTCCCAGGGCACAGCGATGAGGGCACTTCACAGTCGCTGGAGGAGCTGGCAGAGACAGAAAGTGCCCATGGTGCCAGCAATCGGATGGCTGCAGGGGATCAGGCACATGCTCAGTCGGTGCCTGATGATATGCCTCTGGAGTCGTCTGCGATGCAGCAGCTGCAGGAAATGTGGGAGATCTGGGGGAGATACATGAGGCTATGCTTAGCTTTGTCTCCGTGGTGAAGGAGTCTACGTGGACGATCGCCGAAGCAATGAGCCACATGTCCAAGCGCCATGTGTCCTCCATGGAGAGAGTGGTGACTCTTGTGGAGAGGCTCCTCCAGGAGATCCATCAAGGCTTCCTGGGGATATGCTCTGACCAGCAAGCCCTCAAATTGGCATTGACCTCAGCTGGTCAGTGCCAGTGTGGGAGATGTACTGGGCATCAAGTTTCCCAGCTCTGTGCCCATCCATCCACAATGAACAGAGATGTCCAATGCGACCTCACATCGGCACAGCAGTTGCCTGTTGTCTCTACAGGCTCCTTTCAGGGCGCTCCGGATGAGGGCAGGAGCTCCTCCGCCCCTCTGCCAGTGACCGTTGCATCCGGTGAGGCTGCGAGGACTGGGGAGATGCCAGCTGTGGAACTGGCAGATCCCTCCCAGGTGGGGCCAACACAGGCTCCACGGGCCAGAGGATGATCACCAAGATCATCAAGGCCAACAGGACAGCAGAGTCATCAGGCTGGCTTAGATGCCACTCCCAGCGAGGGGGCAGCACCAAGATTTTGCACCCAGAAACGTAAACATAAGGCAACTTAGGCAGACCACGAGTTTATCACTGGTGCTTTTGTGTTGGGCCGAGATGGGGCCTTTATGATTTGCTTTGATTTTGAACACCATTATCATTTTGTTTCATATAGTTTCTTTGCTTATGATATTAAATTCAAACATGTGACCATGGCTGATGATGGATGGTTTCCAAAAATGTTTGAGTGCTTTGTGGGACATTCAGCTTTATTAACAAGGACCTTAGTTACTGTCCCTAACCTGGCAGATTTTGTACTTAGATCTCGAATATGGAGCCTGCAGCCCAAGCTTGTCCTGGAGGTCCATCTGTGGTGTGCTAGCTGAAGGTTCATTGGATTAAAGCCTCCCGGGTGTCCCTGCCTCCCTGGATTATACCCAGGTCAGCGTCTTCACCCTCAGCATTTCCCTGTGCGTGCTCATTCTCACACTCACTGCTGGACTCATCATGTGCAGCTGCAGCCACTGCATCAACGTCTTCATTGTCCACAACGCCCCTCCTTTCCAGTGCAAGATTGTGGAGAGCGCAGCATGAAACCACTATCACCGAGACACGATCTGGGGTGTACAGGAGTGCGCTCCCTGAGTGGTCCAGGCATCGGAAGCGCATCTTGAGAAGATCGATGGTTCTCTCCACCACAGCCCTTGTGGAGGTATGGTTCCTATTGTACCGCTGCTCAGCTTCTGTTCTTGGATGGTGGAGAGGTGTCATGAGCCACCTTCTGAGGGGATAGCCCTTGTCACCCAGCAGCCATCCATAAAATCAGGCTGGAGCACTGAAGAGCCCCGGCACCTAGGAGTGTCTGAGGATGTGGGCATCGTGGGTGTTGCCGTGGTACCTTGCACAGACTTGTAGAATCTGCATCCTGTGGTCATACACTATCTGCAAGTTCATGGAGTGGAAGCCCTTCCTGTTGACAAAGGCACCGGGCTCACCTGCTGATGCCTTGATGGCCATATGTTTGCAGTCTCTAGCACCCTGGACGCAGAGGAAGCCAGCAATGGCTGCGAAGCCTCTGGTTCACTGTGTGTGGTTTGCCTGGTCCCAACGGAAGTGGATGAAGGTTAATGCATGCCTGAACAGAGCGTCTGTGACCTGCTTGACACAAGTGTGGACAGCTGATTGGGAGACACTGCAAAGATCACCCACCAACCCCTGGAATGAACCAGAGGCATAGATGTTGAGGGCAACTGTGACCTTTAGAGCCACTGGCATGGGGTGCCCAGCCACACAGTTCACGGGGATCTCAGGCCCAATCATCTGACAGATATAATTGACTGTCTCCTTGAGAGACGGAGCCTCTTTCGGCACTGCACCTCAGTCATATTGAGGTAGCTGCTTCGCCCCCTGTAGACCCTGGCAGCAGGAAAGTGGCATCTTCTGCAGCCCCTTCCGCCTTGGACAACCTCTTGGCCCTGCGCCCCTTGATCCTGGGCCTGTCCTCCCAAAGGTGGCTCTCCTGGAGGCTGAATGTGCGCTCCTGGCCTCCTGCCTTTTCTAGCCTTCCCTTCCTCCTCAGAGGAGGTGCCTCCAGTGGAGAGTTCAGCACCCATTCCCAAGCTAAGGGAAGGCTTCCAGAAACTTGCAGATCCAAAAAAGGTTCCTCACTGCAGAGTGCCAACCTGAAGGTTAAGAGTCCAGACCATTCAGCTGTTATGCGTTTTGATGTATTGCAGATCACACAGGCAAGTTTCAGTAACTTTGAAAAAACATTATTTGACAGAGCACACTCGTGACCCCAGTGAGCCCTCTTATCCCGCCTGTGGATGAGATTAATACAAATGTGTCCTGCCCGCCTGCCCGTTGCACCCATGCGCCGACCCGAAGATTGCACGGGTGCCAAAAAAGTCGTGGTCGATTGGTGCCTCAAGGGCCTTAAGTGGCCCATTAATTAATGACAGGCACGCATCGAACATCATTGCACGCCCGCCCAATGAAATATCGCATGGCACGCGTTGACATCAGGATGCTCGCCCAACGTCACCACGCATCATTTTACGCGCAGCAGGCCCCATGCGCCAACCGGAAAATTCCGGCTTATGTGTTTATTTTCCCAACGATTACTGGTATAACTTAGAACTATGAGAGATTTTTATTATCAGAAAGGTAAAGTCCAAAGATAGTGAAACAATGGGTAGTTGCATTCAAGGGGGAAAATATGTATAAAGGAGCAAAGACTGTGTGTAAGGGAAGACATTTTAAGATCTAACAAGTGTGAAAAGCCTTCAGCATCTATGCCTCAAGCTGCTGTCTTCAAAGAACTGAAGTTAAGAAAACTCACCTTGAATTCAATTGGCTCAGGATATATCACTTTCCCTGGGTCTTTGAAAATCTATGGGCAGGATGTTCTGCTCGGTGTGCGGGGGTGGGCCCCATATGCCAATGCTTAAAATAACGCACGGTGACATCGGGCATGCGTCCCAACGTCAGCGAGCGTCATTCCAATCTTCAGTTCGGCGGGTGAGCACCGGAGTCGGCTGCACACCCACCGAATTGTCAAAGGCCTGTTAATGGCCATTAATGAACTAATTAAAGTACTTGTCAGGAATGCCGGTCCAACCTCAAGGTTGACGGGCAGGTGAAGAGCCCAGGTAGCCTTTGCGTTTTGCATGGAACCTCATCCATGAAGGATTTTTAATGAAATAAAATTTTTGTCAAAATTTAAAAACATGTCCCATCTCATGTGGCACAGGCCTGAATAATTTTTTTAATTCTTTTTTTCAATTTTACATCACCAAATTAATCTCCTTGAGACAGCTCTGTGCCTCAGGGGGATTTCTGCACTCTTCCGCGTGCATGCGCAGAAGAGCGCAGGCCCCGACTCTCCCTCCTCCCCCCGCCTGCACAGGTAGCGCTGAGCGCTTCCAGGTGCACATCATGCTGGATGGGCCTTAATTGGCCCGCCCACATAAAATGGTGGAGCACAGCCGATCGCAAGCAGCGATTAGCTCCATGCTTGCTCCCGACCAGCCTGCCCGACGAGAAGAAAATTCTCCCCTATGTGTCTTACTGTTGCCTTAATGAAAGTGTAACAGGGATTCAGATTAATTAGGGGATTTAGATGTTATGTAGTAGTAATTTGTAGATATATGCATGTGCTTAAAATTAATTTGTTAATAAATGTTTAATCTAGTTTTGTAAAAACCTATAAGACTTGATGGTCTTATTACCACTGAGTTGAAGGCACATGTCTTCAAATTTATACAAATTGCAAAACAATTGTGGCAGTTGTTTCAAGTTTTCTTTTGGGATTTGAACAACTCAGCATTTACCAGCGGCTGTGCCATAACATAGTTGGGGGCTCTTTGTCGGATATATTTGAAATTCCTTAATTGGGTTGGAGTTCGTGAATCTTAAGGTTACAAGTATGAGAAGCACTTTGAATTCAGGAGTTGGTGTGAGATTTTTTTGAAGTAGTCAGACTGCATTATGGCTTTGGCAGTCGCTCAGACTTGTCTGGGAGTTGTAGTTATGACTTTGGCTGGTTTATAAAAGGTAACTAAAATTAAGTTAATAGAATTGGCGTATATATTACAATTGGGATTACCTGCAGGAGCTAAGAAAACAGATATAATTGAAGGTATAGCGCACATTTAAAGTTGGAAGCAATACCCGACACTTGTGAGTCACAGCTGGAGATAGTAAGACTTCAGTTAACAATGAAGAGGCTTAAATTTGAACAAGCAAAGAAAATAAAAAGGCTTGAAATGGAGGCAAAAGAAAAGGAAAAAGAATTGGAAATGAAAAAAAAATCTGCAACTCGTGGCAGCAGAAAAGAAAGGAAAGAAGAGAGATTATTTCAAAAAGAAATGGAAATGTGGAAAATTGAATTCCAGAGGGAAAAGTTAGCAATGGAAGAGAGAATGAAGGAAAGAGACAGAGAATACCGGCTTAAAAAGCTGGATTTTAAAACACAGACATCAGATGCAGAGGAATGTTCTAATGAGGAAAAAGCCTTTAACCTAAAACCCAGTGTGGAGATATTTAAATTTGCACAAGCTCTTCCAAAGTTTGAGGAAAGAGATATGGAAGCATTCTTTATTTCATCTGAGAAGATAGCTAAACAAATGATTTTTTTTTTATTCACTCAAGGGATGTGGGTTTCACTGGCTGGGCCAACATTTATTGTCCATCCCTAGTTCCCCTTGAGAAGGTGGTGGTGAGCTGCCTTCTTGAACCGCTGCAGTCCATATGGTGTAGGTACACCCACAGTGCTGTTAAGAATGGAGTTCCAGGATCTTGACCCAGCGACAGTGAAGGAATGGTGATATATTTCCAAATCAGGATGGTGAGTGACTTGGAGGGGAACTTCCAGGTGGTGGTGTTCCCATCCATCTGCTGCCCTTGTCCTTCTAGATGGTACTAGTCCTGTGTTTGGAAGGCGCTGTTGAAGGAGCCTTGGTGAATTCCTGCAGTGCATCTTGTAAATGGTAAACACTGCTGCTACTGTGCATCGTTGGTGGAGGGAGTGAATATCTATGGATGTGGTGCCAGTCAAGTGGGCTGTTTTGCCCTAGGTGGCGTCAGGCCTCTTGAGTGTTGTGGGATCTTCACTCATCCAGGCAAGTGGGGAGTGTTCCATCACACTCCTGAATTGTGCCTTATAGATGGTGGACAGGATTTGGGGAATCAGGAGGAGAGTTATTAGTCGCACAATTCCTAGCCTTGAGAAAACTGGACACAAGAAAACTGGACATTGTTGTTACAATCCAGGTTGGTGGGTAAGGCAAGTGAGGTTTGTGCTTCACTGTCAGAAGAAATTCGGTGAAATATGATGTGGTAAAAACAGCTATTCCTGAGGCAGAAATTTAAGAATATGAGAAAACAGTCTGGGCAAACTTATATTGAGTTTGAAAGGGTAAAACAAAGTAATTTTGACTGGTGGATGCGGGCACTAAAGATACAAACAACATATGCAGCTCTTAGAGAGGTAATTATTTTGGAAGAATTTAAAGATTCAATCCGTTCGGTAGTGAGAACTCATGTGGAGGAACAGAGGGTTCAAACTGTAAGGCAAGAAGCAGAGCTAGTTGATTGATTATTAGTTGGTTCATAGAGCTAAACCTTTTCTTTCATTATATCTTTAAATCAGAGAAATACAGAAAGTGGAAAGGTAGGTAGTCAGGAAAGAGAAGGGGCAGGTGGAAATTCACAGTAAGTTTTTTCTCAGAATAAGAAGGAAGTTGCTGAGTATAGAAGCGACATTCGAAGATTGAGGTATTTTCATTGTAATAAAGTTGGGAATACAAAGTATGTGTGCTAGAAATTGCAGGGAATATCTGTTGGAATTATAGGTGTGCAAAAAAGGCCTGGAAGTAAAAGTACTGCAGGTTCTGAGGTTCAGGCACAGGAAAAACCAATGGTTTGCATATAGGTAAAACAAGGAGAATCAGTGATAGGTAAAGAAGTGGGAATGTGTTCACAATTTACCCAAGAAAATTCAGAGGAGCAGGTTGCAGAAAGGTTTGAAAATCTTGTGTGTGAAGGGAAAGTCTCTCCATGTGTACAGGGGGAGTAGGTAAACATGTTACCATTTGAAGAGACACAGGGGCTAGTCAATCCTTAATGTTGTAGGATAGTGACATTTGTTGCTTGGAGAGAGTATTACTGGTGCAGGTGACAAGTAGGGTTCATGGAGATGTTACACCTACTCCATTGTGGAAGGTAAATTTAAACAATAAGTGGAAAACAGGTGAGGTTATTGTTGGAGTAGTAGAAAAATTGCCCATGGCAGGGTTTCAATTTATTCTGAATAAAGATATAGCTGGATCACAAAAGTGGGTGATGCCTATGGCAGTTGAGCAGCCTATAGAAGTGTTTTCACAGAAGTGTTGCAGAGAGAGCATCGTGGATTGTTTCTAGGTTGTGTGATAATGAGATCTCAGGCTCACAGGTTGAAACAAGAAGAACAGGAAGTTCAAAGGCAGGGAAAAAGTGTGGAAATTCAATTAACTGGCACTGTGTTTGATTAGGTTGTTCAGGCAGAAAGCTTGTAAGAAAATTCAGCTGAAGTGTTTAACTCAAGGAGATTAGTGGAGTTACAGAAAAAAGATTGGCAATTAAATTTTTATATCAAACAGATTACTCAGAAACAGAGGAAAGATGTACCCCAAAATGGTATTACCTTAAGGGTAATGTTTTAATGAGTAAATGGAGGCCTTATCATGTTTCAGAAAATGAAAGCTGGAGGGAGGTGCATCAGATTGTATACTACCATTTTAATATAGAAATTAGATTCTGAGGATAGCTCATAAAATTCCATTGGGGTGCATGTAGGAATTAGAAAGACACAGGTGAAGATACAAAAACATTTTATTGGCCTGGATTGCATAGGGATGTAGTCAAATTCTGTAGAACATATCACACATGTCAGGTAATAGGGAAACCTCAAGCAGTGATTCAGCCAGCACCTTTAATTCCAACTCCAGCATTTGAAGAACCTTTTACTAGGGTCATGCTTGATTGTGTAGGGCCCCTCCCTAAGACAAAAACTGGAAATCAGTACTTAATGATAATAATGGATGTATCTAGTAGGTTTCCTGAAGCAATATCTTTGAGAAATATTAAAAGAAAATTGTGAAAGCGTTAACTAATGTTTTTACAAGATACAGTTAACCTAAAGAAATACAATCATATCAGGGTTCAAGTTTCATGTCACAGCTGTTTAAGGAAGTAATGAACAGTTTGGGAATAAAACAGTTGAAGTCAACAGCTTATCATCATGAGTCACAATGGGCTTTAGCAAGATGGCATCAAATCTATGTTGAGAGCTTATAGTCAGAATTATCTACAGGATTGGGATAGGGAAGTTCCATTCTTGTTATTTGCTATTAGGGATGCTCCTAATGCATCAACTGGTTTTAGTCCTTTTGAACTAAATTATGGTCATAAGGGGACCACTGAAATTGATTCATGAAAAATTGGTGGGTCAAAATTCAGAAACTACTCTCCTGGATTATATATCAAATTTCAGAGAGAGATTAGACAGAGCATGTGAGTTGGCTAGGGAACATTTAAAGATATCACAGCAAGTGATGAAATTGAAAGCAGACAGGAAATCTACAGCGCATAATTTTGTTGCTAGGGAGGAAGTGCTGGTTCTGTTTTCAGTACTGGGTGGCTCATTAAAAGCAATGTTTAGTGGGACTTGCAGGATTGAAAAGAAGCTGAGTAAAGTAAATTATTTAATAAATACTACAGATAGAAGAAAGAAGCAGAGGGTGTGCCATGTAAATATGCTTTAAAAATACTTTGACCGGGAAGAGGACTAAAAGAAGGTGTCATGTCGCCTGGTATGAAAAATGCACCTGCAACACTTCAAATTTCATTACAAGAAGATTCAATGGACACTGGATTGTCAGAAGGCTTTCAACAGTTTGAAAACTGCATTAGCTACGACACCAGTTTTGCAGGACCCAATTACGCCAAGCAATTTAAGTTGCTCATTGACGCAAGTGATGTAGGCGTTGGGGCCTTACCGTTACAAGAAGATGAAAATGGAATTGAAAAACCAAAGAAGTATTTTTCAGGGAAGCTCAATGTACAACAGAGAAGATATTCAAAGGTCAAAAAGGAGAGGTTGGGTTTGGTGTTAGCATTGCAGAATTTTGAAATCGATGTGGCAAACAATTCGTCAGAAACAATTGTTTATAAAGACTAAGCTTCTGGACAAATTTCAAGACAAAAGTGCAAGGCTATTCAGATAGAGTTTATTATAGCAACCATTTCATCGACAGATTATACATGCAGAAAGAAAATCTGATTGCAGATGCATTATCAAGCTTAAAGGCAAAATTGGACATTTAAAATCTGGACACTGAAATTATTTCTGTTGATACGAAGGATTTGCGTATATATTATGTTAATACATGCATCTGGTCATATTAAAAGTGTAAGTATATAGATAAGTATAAGAAATAGTATAAGATAATAGTATAAGAAATACTAAAAATGAAGTGGTCTTTTTAAAATTATGACAGTTCATTTTTTAATAAGGAGGAGGACGTCAGGAAGATATAATAATGTTATAGGAATTTATTGTAAAAAAGCGGTATCTGTATCTATATGTGTCTGTATGTGTCTGTATGGATTAAAGGCAGCTGGTCTGAAGGCTTTGATGTAAACTTGGTAAACATGGGAGAAGTTTTAGAATGTAAGGTCAAAAAGGACATTTGTATTTTTAATTAAACCAGACTAGATTGTTTTCAAAGGAGGGGTGAAATGTGCCAGGTGAAGTTTAGAAACAGTGGCCGGAAATGTCCCCATGTCGGGGGTGGGCACGAACCCGATCGGCACCCCTAATCTGGGACACGCTGCCATTTTACGTGGGCCTGCCAATTAAGGCCCGGCCCAGCAAGACGCTCACCCAGAAGCGCTGATCGTTACCTGTGCGGGCAGGGGGGGGATTTCCCTGAGAGGTTCCCTGCACTCTTTCACGCATGCATGAGAAACAGCAGAGAGATCTCCTCGAGGCATGGAGGTGTCTCAAGGAGATTTGTTTCAGTGCTAAAGTTTTAAGTAAAGGTTTTTTAACACTTTTAAAACATGTCCCTTAATGTGACACTATCACATGAGCCGGGACATGTCAAAGAATAAAAGTATAAATTTTTATTAGATTTTAAAACAGTTCATGAAACCCCATCCCGCCCGTGGATGAGGTTTCATGAAAAACGCTAAGGCTGCCTGGGCTCTTTGCCTGCCTGCCAAGTTTAAGGTTGGACAGGCAGTTCATTGAATTGAATTAATTCGGTTTTAAATGGCCTTAATAGGCCTTTGACAGTTTGGTGGGCGAGCAGCCGAGTCGGCTGTGCGCCCGTCAAACTGAAAACCTAAATGACGCGGGGTGACATCGGGACGCACGCCCAATCTCACCGCGCATCAGTTTACGTGTCAGCGAGCAGGCCCCGCCTCCGCTCGCTGACAGGAAAATTCTTCCCAGTGTGTTTATTTTTCACAACTTAGGGTAAAACTTAGAACTATGAGAGATTTTTATTATCAGAAAGGTAAAGTCCAAAGACAGTGAAACAATGGGAATTTGCATTCAAGGGGGAAAATATGTATAAAGGAGCAAAAACTATGTGTAAGGGAAGGCATTTTAAGATCTAACAAGTGTTAAAAAGCATTCAGCATCTATGCCTCAAGCTACTGTCTTCAAAGAACTGAAATTAAGAAAACTCACCTTGAATTCAATTGTTTTGGCGTATATCACTTTCCCTGGGTCTTTGAAAATCTATGTATCTCACTGTTGCCTTAACAAAAGTGTAACTGTGATGCAGATTAATTAGGAGATTTAGAAGTTATTATAGCAGTAATTTGGAGACAAATGCATGTGCTTAAAAATTATTTTTGTTGCTAATAAATGTTTAATCTAGTTTTGTAAAAACCTATAAGACTTTGTTGTCTTATTACTACTGAATTCAAGGCACGCATCTCGAAATTTATACAAATTGCAAAACAAGTTGTGGCAGCTGTTTCAAATTTCCCTTTGGGACTTGAACAATTCAGCATTTATCATCGTCTGTGCCATAACACAATCAACATGCTTCGCCATGCCACACAAGCATCCGGAGTAGGAATGGAGCCTGGAGTTTCTGGCTCAGGGATAGAAAGGCTACCCACTGCACCACAAGACCTCCCACCCACCATATCCAACTGTCCATCCAATCAGGGACTATTAAACAATCCTCACCTGTTACTGGTCATATGTCTACTATATGTCTAATCTATCCTGATTATGTGCTGTGTTTGAACTGTCATTTCTCAATAAACCACTTTTGAACACATCAGCTCTTTTGAGTAATCAAATATCCTTGATCAAGTTTACTCTAGAAGGAATAGGGCAGGCAAAGGCACCTACAGGACAGGCAGCAAGAAAAGCACAGGGTGAATAGTTGAGAGTCATATGCTTTACTGGAAATATTGTTGGATAAAGTTGGTGAGGAATATTTGCTTTCTGTTGCCTTTTATTTCAAGATTTTTGCCGAAAGGACAGGTGGGATAGTCCATAACAGAGGGCTGGAAAGGGGTGGAGTAACAATGATCAGAGGGTCTTTTCATGGGAGCTAAAGAGCGGGATTTTCCATGCCCGCTGGTGTTGGGCATGTTCAGTGGCATGAGCAGACAATATGGTAGGGGGCCAAAAATCAGTTTCACAATGTCGTGAAACCAGTTTGTGATCATCCACTCAGCCCATCGATGGCGAGTCGCATTCCCCGACATCGGACATTGGGAAGCTCATTGTAATACATCAGCATTTGATTATAAGGCCAGTGCGCTCATTGGGTGGGCAGAGATGCAGGTCAGCTCAGATGGATAACTGAAAGCGAACCCCAGCAGGCAGCATTGCTCAGGACATTGAGGTGAGTGTGATAAGTGAAGGGGCCACGTGCGTGGGAGAGTGCTTACACAAGGCTCCAAAAGGCCCTGCCACACATACACTTCTCCCTCCAGAATCACTCATTGGCCAACTGCTCCCTCTGCAGTGGCAGGGGACAAGGTTGAGGCCGTCACAGGTAAAGGGGACTTGGAGGGAGAGGACAGCCTCTGAGATTCCTGTGTGGATGCCCCAGGGATCTCCAGCTGCTGCTCATCCTCCCTTCGGGTGCCCGGCCTGACTCCTTGAGGGGAAGAAGCACCTGGAGGGATGTCGAGATGCCCTGTTTCCCTCTCGCATTGCCACTGCAGGAACTCACCCATGGCTCTCACAATGGAGTGCAGGTCCACACAAATCTCCGTGCCCTCCTGGACCAGGGTCTCCATGGCATCCACCATCCTCCCCATGGAGGCCTCCATACACGCACATGTGGGCACCACTTCATCAGAGACCAGGCAGATGTAGTCCTCCAACTCACATGCCACCCTGTTGAGGGCTTCAAACTGCTCTGCATGCTGTTCACACACTTTCTGCTGATTCTCCAGGATGAGTTGGAAGGCCAAATCTAGAGACTTGTCATCTGCCTCAGGCCTCACAGATGCCTGATCCTTAGCTGCTCTCCTAGTGCCGGGGAGCTCGCACAAACCTGCCTCCTCCTGCTGCGGACATGCATCCGTGCAGTGACCACCAGACCTTGAACCCGAGCCTGCTTTGGATTCAGATTCCACCGAGGTGTGTGTCTCTGCGCTGGTGGAGGGTGTGGGTAAGCGCTGTGACGGGTCTTCCAGGCTGCTTATTTCCAGCTCTTCAATGGAGGACGTGTCCTCTTGGCTGGAGGTGAGGACCTGGATGGAGCTGAGGGACTGACTGGCTGAGGGTCTCAGTCTCTTGGCCAGGTAGAGACAATTAGTGCATGGCAGCAGAGTCAAAAGCCAGAGAGCGAGTACTCACAGTTGTGTTAAGGGAGGGATGATATGGTGCAGGATCCTCACAAGGGTGTTCACCGCCAACCTCACCATCACCATAGGCATGGTCCATATCCTCACCAGTCAGCATGATGGCAAGCTCCTCAAAGTGAATGAGGGGCCTAATGTGGGTCATTCCACTCCTGGCCTGGGACCCCTCCCTGCTGATGTGAGCAGGCATCTCCTGCATGAAAATAGATGGAGAGAGTGTGAACAGGACACATGGCACTGCAAGGAATGTTTGTGTGGTGAGCGGAGCCATGGGCAGATTGAGGATGAAAGCTCGAAAGGGAATGAGCCTGTTGGAGATGTGGGGATGTGTTTGAGAGTTAGTGGTGTTGTCTCTTGAGGTGTGAGATCCCTGTGGATGTGTGATGGGCTAGTGAGTATGTGAGTTGAGACTGATGAGAAGAGGGAATTACCCTGGAGATCACACATCCTCTTGCAGCACCGGGTGGTTGTCCTCTTTTGAAGGGCATTGGCGCTGGCCACCATTGCCACTGCCTCCCAAACCGGATTAGTGAAGATGCTGCCCACGCCCAGGCCAGAGTGGGGGTAGAGGACATCACAACGAGCCTCCTCTGCATCCAAAAGGCACTCGTGTAATGCATCGTTGAGTCTGGGGGCTACAGTATTCTTGTCTATCATGGCCATGTCTTCTTTGCAGCAGTCGTGGCCTGGAAGCACTGAGAGGTGTGCGCGCAGCTGTGCTTTAAATATGGCATCCGGCGTGATGAAGCAGCGAGGTGATGGCATGGCAGCTGGACAAGAGTCCACCCGCCATGGAAGTGGCGTGTTTCCCGGGAATGGATAATTAATGTGGCGGTTTTGGGATGATATGGAATGAAAAGCCGTCATTTCGGCCGGCGGGTAAAATGTAATTTTGTCCACCCACTACTGCACTTGGTACAAATCTGGGATGATTCGGCCCAAAGTCTAATGAGATATTCTTGGACTTAAGCAATGATGTCCTTGCTGCCTACCCCCTTCTTATACTTCCTCCACCTCTTCATCCTCCTTCTGAGGTGGTTGCTGATGGCCTAGTATCAAGGGCTGCACTCTCATGAGTGCCTGGTTGTGGAGGACACTGCAGACCATCATGTATCATGAGACATGCTCTGGTGAGTTCTGTAGGGCTCCCCCCAAGTGTTCAAGGCAACAAAACCATTCTTTCAGGATGCTAATGCGCTGCTCCATGGTAGTCCTGTTGCAGCATGGCTCTTTTTGAGCAGTACTATCCACGTGTGATCAGGTGGTGGAGGGGTGTTATAAGCCACCTATAAAAAGGATAGCCCTTGTCGCAGAGCAGCTACCCTCTGGTTTGATGTGGTGGCTCGGAGATGGTTGGCATGGCTGATCAGCACAGAATGGAAATACCATTGTCAGATTAGCGGGAATTCACCAGCATGATGGTCTGCACATGGTCACACCAACAAGGGGGTGGAATGCTTTGCAGTTCCAGAATATCTTCCCAGTGAGATATGGTACCAGCAGAGCAACATGGGTGCAATCACTGGCTCCCAGCACCCTTGGGAAGCTGATTACCCTGGCTTCACAACATGCCCACTCCTTCTGATTCCCTCTGTTTAAAGAGAAAACAATGAAGTCCCTTCTCCTTGTGTACAGGGCCTTGGTAACCTCCCTGATGCAACTATGGATGATGAACTGAGAAATTTTGACAATATTATCAGCCTGGAAGGATCCTGAGGAGTAGAAATTGGGAGCTACAGTGACATTTACAGCCCTTGGCAGTGCCATCCTGGCTCTGCTCTTTGACTGCAGGGATCACATCATTGGTGAATCGTAACTACCACAGATACCGCTCCTGCTGAGGGTGCAGGTAGGAGAAATGCACTCTGAGGACCCTAAGGGCTCAGAGGCATTTCAAATCCACAGCCCTCACTGTAAAAATCCAACAACCTCCTGACTGAAAGACCTTATGTGAGTTCCTCCATTAACACAGTACACAGTGAAAGTGCCAGATCAATTGAAGGATGTTTCTTCATCAGAGATCTGGAGTTGCTCTCACCATTCATGATGAACCTGCACTGACTGGCCAAGCAGCAGATTTTGGATATCTGAAAAAGGAAATGCAGCAGCGAAGGGTTTTGGTAAGGGATGGAGGCTGGGTGGAAAACAAGAGGTTCATGGTCACACCATCTGCAGCTTGAAATCCATGCCAGATGGTAGGATGACAAGTGGTGTACCAAAGAGATCTATGTTGGGACCTCAACTTAATGACTCCAATAAATTAATAGAATGTTGTATATTTAAGTTTGTAGGCGGCATTAAGTTAGGAGGAACAGTAAGTTGTGCAGATGGGAGTAGAAAGTTATAAAGGGGCATGGACAGACTAACTGAGTGGGCAAAACAATGACAGATGGGGTTGAATGTTCAGTGGGGAAGTATGATGTCACCCCCCCCCCCACCTTTGGATCTGAGAAAAGCAAAATGGAATATTTTCTTAATGGTGAAAGAAAAGAAGCAAAAAAATGTTGGCATCCATGTGCACAAACAACAGTAAACTAGTGCACAGCTATGCAAAGTAATCAAAAAGGCGAATGGAATGGTGGTCTTAAAGACAGAATTGTCACGGTGCAGAAGGAGGCCATTCAGCCCATCATGTCTGCACCGGCTCTCAGGGTATTTTAACTTGGTACCAATCTCCTGTCTTTTCCCCATATACCCAACTCATTGTTTCCATTTAGATAATCATCCAATGCCCTCTTGAATGCCTCAGTTGGACCTGCCTCCACCACACTCCCAGGCACAAGGAGGTTCAAATTCCAAAATAAGGAAGTGCTGTTACACTTGTTCAGAATTTCGGTCAGACCCCATCTGGAGAATTGTGTTTACTTATGGAAACCAAACCTCACAAAAGATATAAAAGCAGAAAATGCTGGAAAAACTCAGCAGGTCTGACAGCATCTGTGGAGAGGGAAACAGAGCTAACGTTTCGAGTCCGTATGACTTCGTCAGAGTTCTGAAGAAGAGTCATATGGAGTCGAAACCTTGACTCATAACCTGCGTCAGATTTGGAGAGCACTCCAAAGGTGCGCTGGGGAGTCCCTCTGGGAGGTTCCCAGGTAAGGGTTTGCACAGCAATTGCCCAGAAGTGCACAGTTCCTCTGGACAGTTGCATTGTGCTGGGAACCATCCAAAATTGTGATTTAAATTGCAAAATTCAGATGGTTCTGCCAGGGTTATATCAATAGTTACCCAGAGTAAATTTGGAAAGACCCAGACCAACCCACAGGACTCCCCTGACCCTGACCCCCCCCCACCCTGGGACTCCCCCCAACCTCCAACACCACTACCCCCCCACACCTCCCCCACTACATGGAATTCCTTCCGACCTCTGATACTCCCCCACCTCCCCATCCCCCCCACTGACCTGGTACCCCACAACCATCTCGGACACCCCCTGACACACCCACCTCCACCCCCCCCACCACCCCCCCCCCCCCCCCCCCCCCACACCGACCTCAAACCCCACAACCACCTCAGACACCCTGGGCCTCAGACCCAACCCCCCCACCCCCCCCACCCCCCCCGACCCCCACCCCCCCGACCTTGTACAACTTCCCTGACCTTGGACAACCCCACTCCGACCTCCAACCATACCCCCCCCCCCCCCCACCCGAATTTGGACCCCCCAACCTCGGATCCTCCAAACCCCTCCCCCAAACCGCATCCCAACCAACCCCTGGACTTCTGGCCCCGGACTTCCGACAACACCCCCCCAGACCTCGGACCACATCACCACCCCCACCAACCCCAACACCTCCCTCAACAACACCCCCCCGCCCAACCCCACCCAACACCCAGACATCCCAACCCCCAAATCCTATCTGCTTATCTTAGACACTTACCTTCCCTTGGCCTGTCAATTTCCCTGGCCCTTTAAACTTACCTGCTTTAAAGCTCCTTGTGCCATAAAAAAAGGGGGTGCAGCCTGCTCGGATACGCTGGTGCTACACTGGGGCCTACGAGGAGTCCTTTGATGCAGGCCTCAAGCAGCTCCAGTGAACGGAAGTGTCAACGTCATTTTCAAGACCAGGTAAGTCGGTACTTATGTCTTCTAATATCTGCAAGCCAGCACTTTCCAATGCTAGTCAGAGGTTACAACCCATTAAATCTGTTTCTGTCTCCACAGATGCTATCAGACCTGCTGAGCTTTTCCTGCACATTCTGTTTTTATTTCAGATTTCCAGCATTTGCAGCATTTTGCTTTTATCTCACAAAAGATATTGACCTTGGAGGGGAGACCCACCAAAATAATACCAAAGATTAAAGAGTTAAATTACGAGGCTAACTTGCATATATTTGATTTGTATTCTCTTGAGTTTAGAAGGCTGAGAAGGCTTTCAAAGAGTTTAAAATAATAACGGGATTCATTAGAGTAGATTTTTTAAAAACTGCGAAGGAACTGAAAGTGAGCTAGACCATTTAGAAGTGAAATCAGAAAACAATTTTCACACAAATGAAAATAGAAATCTGAAACTCATTCCACAAAAAAGCTATGGATGCTGTGTCGACTGAAATTTTCAGAGGTGAGATTGTTAGGGTTTCAAGGGATGTGGAACAAAGGCGGATAAATTGAGTTGAGCCATGAACAGATTAGCCATGATCTAATAGAATGGTAGAACAAGATCAAGGAA
This sequence comes from Carcharodon carcharias, assembly GCF_017639515.1. Classification (NCBI taxonomy): domain Eukaryota; kingdom Metazoa; phylum Chordata; class Chondrichthyes; order Lamniformes; family Lamnidae; genus Carcharodon; species Carcharodon carcharias. The sequence goes on along the minus strand of NC_054469.1, from coordinate 89,450,272 downwards.
CTGAATGGTCTATTCCTGTTCCTAAGTTTCCTTTGTTTGATAGAAACAAAAGTTATAAATATTATATATTGCTTTAGTAGTGAGCCAACAGCAAAGTTGAAGAACACTGACAGTCAAATAAATGTATTGCCAATATTGCAAAGCAGAGACATTAAGATTTTTTTAAAATTCTGCAGCCAGGAAACTTCAAAGAATGCAGTATTTGCTAAATGTGAACAGATGCAACCGATAGCTCTGACATTATCTGCAAGATTAGGACATCAAACTTCAGAAGCTGTTATGAAATTATGCTAATAATTCTTGGTACTGAAATTCTGGTTCATTACAAGATAAGTTAATGCTTTAATGTCCTCACTGCTTGCCAGCACCAAGTATAAATTCCATGCAAAAGTACTTGTTTAGAATTTTGACTTAAGTACATATTCAAAGCAGGCTTAGCTGATCATAGAAAGGGGTGGAGATCTGTCTTGTTAGTTCACTGTTCATTTAGTGCTATTTCTCCTTCCTGTGCGACACCGAGGCAGAAAAAAAGACTTGCGCTTACATAGAACCTTTCACAACCTCAGAATGTCCCAAAATCATCTTACAACTAATGAAGTACTTCTAAAATGTAGGCACTGCTGTGATGTAAGAAGCATGCCAGCCATTTTGCATCTTGTGTACCACAAAATCCCACAAACAACAATAGCTGGGAATAGCATCCCCATTCTTCTTCAACATGGTGCCATGGGACATTTTACATTTTTACATCCATCTGAAGAGAGCAGACAGGCCCTCAGCTCAGTGTCTCATCCAAAAGAAGAGGAATAGGTTATAATGGTGTTCTTTTCAGCAGTGTAGCTGTCAGTACACATGCTGATGCTAATGAGTGAATGAGAAGGATGATATGAAAGATCAGTAGAAGGCTTGCACAAACTCAAGGATTTCCTATCTCTAACACCCAAAATTTGACTTTATAAAATAAACTATTAATAAAAATGACCCCACCACTGAACATCAAGCCTTTGTCTCCAGGACTGTCACTGATCTCATCTCCTCTGGAGATCTTCCTCCCACAGCTTCCAATCTGATAGTCGCCCAACCTCGGATGGCCCGCTTCTACCTCCTACCCAAAATCCACAAACAGAACTGTCCCGGTAGACCGATCGTGTCAGCCTGTTCCTGCCCCATGGAACTCATTTCTCATTATCTTGACTCCCTTCTCTCTCCCCTTGTCCAGTCCCTTCCCACCTACATCCGTGGTTCCTCTGACACCTTACGTCACATCAACAATTTCCAGCTCCCTGGCCCCAACCGCTTCCTCTTCACCATAGACGTCCAATCCTTCTACACCTCCATCCCCCACCAGGATGGTCTGAGGGCCCTTAGCTTCTTCCTCGAACAGAGGCCCGAACAATCCCCATCCACCACTACTCTCCTCCATCTGGCTGAGCTTGTTCTCACACCGAACAACTTCTCCTTTAAATGCTCTCACTTCCTCCAAATAAAAGGTGTGGCTATGGGTACCCGCATGGGCCCCAGCTATGCCTGTCTCTTTATGGGGTATGTGGAACATTCCTTGTTCCAGTCCTACTCCGGGCCCCTCCCACAACTCTTTCTCCGGTACATCGATCATTACTTCAGTGTTGCTTCATGCTCTCGTCGGGACTTGGAAAAATTTATTAATTCTGCTTCCAATCTCCACCCCTCCATCATTTTCACATCATCCATCTCTGACACTTCCCTTCCCTTCCTTGACCTCTCTGTCTCAATTTCTGGTGATAGACTGTCCACCAATATCTATTACAAGCCTACCGACTCCCACAGCTACCTCGACTACAACTCCTCACACCCCGCTTCCTGTAAGGATTCCATCCCATTCTCTCAGTTCCTTCACTTCCGTCGCATCTGTTCTGATGATGCTACCTAAAAACAGTTCCTCTGACATGTCCTCCTTCTTCCTTAAACGAGGTTTTCCACCCTCGGTCATTGACAGGGCCCTCAACCATGTCCGCCCCATCTCCCGCGCATTCGCCCTCACGCCTTCTCCTCCCTCCCAGAAACATAATAGGGTCCCCCTTGTCCTCACTTATCACCCCACCAGCCTCCGCATTCAAAGGATCATCCTCCGCAATTTCCGCCAACTCCAGTATGATGCCACCATCAAACACATCTTCCCTTCACCCCCCGGCGGAATTCCGTAGGAATCGCTCCCTCCGGGACACCCTAGTCCACTCCTCCATCATCCCCTACTCCTCAATCCCTACCTATGGCACCTCCCCATGCCCACGCAAAAGATGCAACACCTGCCCCATCACTTCCTCTCTCCTCGCCGTCCAAGGGCTCAAACACTCCTTTCAAATGAAGCAACCTTTCACTTGCATTTCCCCCAACTTAGTCTACTGCATTCGTTGCTCCCAATGCGGTCTCCTCTACATTGGAGAGACCAAACGTAAACTGGGCGACCGCTTTGCAGAACAAGTGCAGTCTGTCCGCAAGAAAGACCCAAACCTCCCTGTCACTTGCCGTTTTAATGCTCCACCCTGCTCTCTTGCCCACATGTCTGTCCTTGGCTTGCTGCATTGTTCCAGTGAAGCCCAACGCAAACTGGAGGAACAGCATCTCATCTTCCCACTAGGCACTTTACAGTCTTCCGGACTGAATATTGAATTCAACAACTTTAGATCTTGAACTCCCTCCTCCATCCCCACCCGCTTTCTTTTTCTTCCCCCTTCCTTTTGGTTTTTCCAATAATTTATATAGATTTTTCTTTTCCCACCTATTTCCATTATTTTTAAATCTTGTATGCCCAGCTAATCTTTCCACCCCACCCCCACTAGAGCTGTACCTTGAGTGCCCTGCCATCCATTCTTAATTAGCACATTTGTTTAGATAATATCACCACCTTCAACACCTCTTTGTTCCTTTGTCTGTGACATCTTTTGATTATCTGCTCCTATCACTGCTTGCTTGTCCCTACAACCACACCACCCACCCCTCCCACTTCTCTCCCCACCCCCCACCCCCCCACCTTAAACCAGCTTATATTTCACCCCTCTCCTAATATTCACTCAGTTCTGTTGAAGCGTCATGAAGACTCTAAACGTCTACTCTTTTCTCCTCCGCCGATGCTGCCAGACCTGCTGAGTTTTTCCAGGTAATTCTGTTTTTGTTATTAATAAAAATCATTCAGTATCTAAACAAAACTGTCATTGTCTATTTCCTATGCACTGTTATCGCTCGGTGACTGCACTCAGTGGAATAGCTACAAATGAAGTTTAAAAAATTTAGGAGACTTAATAGGCTTGATACTCAACATATCCAACCAATATTGAAGAGGATGTTGAACTATATAGCTGAAACAATAGTAGAATTTGAGATCAAACTGTACAATGCACTTTGTGACACAAGGGAGGCAATACAGGAAAGAGCCACAAGCAAATCTCTAGGGCAGGATTTTCTGTTTTGGGTCTGGACACCACTCACTTTTCTAGAACCACTATAATCTAATTAACAGTTGCAGGGTGTCAGGGTCAATCCCAACAGGCAGTGGGTGCAAAGTAGGGTACCAGTCCATCACAGAGCACATGCTGAGGAGCAATTTGCCAAAGTCAGTCCACTTAACCAGCATATCTTTAGATGATAGGAGGAAATTTGAGCACCTGCAGGAAATCCAAGCAAATTCCACACAGACAGACACCCAAGGTTAGGATTGAACCCAGGTCCCTGAAGCTGTGAAGCAGCAGCACTAACCACCGTGCTGCCCAGCCTGGACACCAATGTAGGTAAAATGACAGGCCTGAATCTCCTGGTTGGCCTGCGGGGGGCAGGCCCCGCTCACCAACGCGTAAAATGACCATGCTGATGTCAGGCATGCGTCCCGACATCACTGCTCGTAATTCCAATCCTCAAATTCAGTGGGCACGCAGCAGAGTCAGCCTATTAAGGCCATTATTAAACTAATTGAGGTACTTGTCTGGGCTGCCCGTCCAATGTTAAGGTTGGCGGCAGGCGAAGAGCCCAGGCAGCCTTTGCATTTTTCGTGGAACCTCATCCACAGACGGGATGGGGTTTCATGAAGGATTTATAAGTTTAATAAAGTTTTTTTATTAAAATTCATTGACACTGTCACATGAGGGGACATGTCTGGAAATTTTTGAAAATTATTTTATTCAACTTCTCATTATCAAAGTAATCTCTCTGAGGAAGCTCCATGCAAAAGAGCACAGGCCCTAACTCTACCTCCTCCACCTGCCTGCACAGGTAGCACTAAGCATTTCTGGGTGTGTATCACACTGAGCGGGCCTTAATTGGCCCGCCCACACAAAATGGTGGCACACAGCCGATCGCGGGTGGCAGTCAGCTACGTGCCCACTCACGAACCATCTGCCCAACAGGGAGAAAATTCTCCCCATGATCCCAACTCCGCACTATGTCAGGAACAGCCACCTGGAATCAATTTTGCCTGAATTGGCCAATCAGTGGCCAGAGGATGCACTCACAGTCCAATTAAGCGTGGCAGACAGGCTCTCAAAGTTGGTGTGCCAATAGGATGCTCTCTAGCATGGAAGGGGCTGCAACCTGGTGTTGCAGGTAAGGGAGGGAGAGGGTGCCCTCTTAGCATTTTTAAACTGTTTGCAGTAAAAAATGGCCAAACCTACCAAGACACCATTATGAAAGGGCAACTCCTCCACAGGATAGCTTATGGCCGCAGCTGTGGCCAGGTAGAAAGGGATTGCTCAAAGCCTGTCTCAGCGTTGGTCCCCCAGCTGTAGTCAGGAAGCCGCCTCCAGGTAGCTGCCTTGCTGCTGAAGTTGCAGCATCCCACAGGCTGACTGGAAGATTTTAGTTGGTCTCTGATCCATGGAGTTAATTGGCCTTTTAATTAGCTTAAATAAGGTACCTGCCGCTAGCGATCCAACCTCCTGCCAAATGCCTAGGTGGTGGGATGCTGCAGGCAAACCAGCAGTGTGAAATTATGTGCCCACCCACCTCCGTTCTCGCCCCTGTATCTAGGTAAAAATCCCGTCCCTAGTATCAAGAATCAAAGCTATGAGGCAAGACCGAAATAATGTTCTCTTTACATCCTTTGGAATGGCATTTTACAGGTTTTCTTATGATGGAATATGACTATGTTGTATTGTTTTTTAACTAGTTGGATATCTTTCCCAACTTGGGGAACCCTCTGTCTCAGAAATCCAGTCCAACTGATCTCAGCTTAGCAGATGTGCCTAGTACAGAAATGCCATAGCTGAAGCTAGAGAGATTCTGGTCTTCAGTGGATAAGAGTCTATACTATGTGGATTCAACATGGTGGGGAATTATCTGGACAGTAGGCTGATATGGGACTTCAGTGGCCTTAATGCAGTCTTGTAGTTTGCTCCCACTGTGTACAGCCAGTACTTCACAGGAGAAGCTATTGGTGATGTTGCATCCATAGTAATCAATGTCCCTATGGAAGAGGCCCATGCAGAGCCAAAGCAGGCCAGGGCTTGCAGGGCCAGCTTTAATGATTCAGGGGAGAGAGTCACTGCTCTCCCCTACTCCCGGCAAGCCCTGCAGCCGGCAAGCTCACTTCCCTCCTCCACAAAGGTGGCATCCAGAAGGGGCAGTAAATATAGATAGTAAAATTCATGGTCCAGGCAGTCACAAAGGGAAAGCAAAGGAGTTAGGTGCATAGACAGCACATCAAGTACTAATGAAATAATATTTTTTTGGAATAGGATTTGAGCAGAGTTTGCAGGCAAGTAAGCTAACCTAAATCATTAAAGTTGGCTGTAAAATATCAGGTTTCAAAGCAGCATATAGAAGTCTGAGGCCGTACGCATAACCTCTCCACTGCCACATTAAATAGAAAGATCTCAGGTTTAATCTCTGATCTGTATTAGCATCTGTCCACAGCCAGTATCTCACTCATTTTAAAAAGATCACAAGTAGCTGCCCAGTAATAGTGGGGGGGGGGGGGGGGGGGGGGGGGGGGGGGAGAGAGAGGTGGTGGAGAGAAGGCGGAGGGGGTGGGAGGGGTTGGGGCAGGGTTGAGTGACAACAAAGTGGTGGGGGAACAGTCAGAACACTATGGAGTCAGTGATTTTTGCAGTATCACCAGCTCCACAAAAATATCTACCAATTAAAAATAAATTCACCTTCTCATGCCTACCACTGAAGATACCAGGCTGGTGCATGCTCCACTCTGCAACATCCCATTTCCCAGAGAGGTCTCAACCAGGCATTAGGTCCTTCAATTACATGTTTAAGGGGCATAACACATGTTCAAAACAGCTGCCTAAAAATGACGAAGTCCAGGGGAGGATTTTTCCCTCGTTGGGTGGCTTGGCGGGGGCATTCTAGAAGCCGATGGCCGCCCGCAATCAGGGCCAGATTGCAATTTCACGCTGGTGGGTCGATTAAGGCCTGCTCAGTGTGAAACATGCTCTGCTGTGGTCAGCGCTGCCAGTGTGGGAGGGAGGAGGGCGAGCACGAACTTCGCTCATGCGCGCGGTTGTGCGCTGGCAAAGCTCCCTGAGCTGCCTCAGGGCGATGGACATTGTTCAAAATAAAAAATAAAGGTTTCTAAAATGTTATAAAACATGTTCCCTCATGTGACTCATGAGCAGGGACACGTTATTAATTAAATTTTAAAATTTTTATTTTTATTTGTTGTTGGAAACCTCATCCTGCCCGTGGGTGAGATTTCCTAAAAAATGCAAAGACCACTAAGCCTTTTGGCCTGTCTGGCGGTTGGACGGGCAGTGAAAAATTTCTTTCAATTACCTTTTTAATGACCTTAATAGGCCTATTAATTGTCGGCGGGTGTACTGCCAACTCTGGCACATGCCTGCCGACCAAAATATCGTGCAGTCATTGTCATGAAGCTATTTGTATATAATGTTTTGGAGAATGTTTTTCTTTTGAAATTGAGGTTTAGTCTGAGGATGTTTAGTCTGGGTGCTTTGATATGCACTAGTTTTGATAAGTAGGAGAGATAGTATGCATTTGCGTTTTTTTGAATAGAGCATTCAAGAAGTGGAGTGAAAGCTTAATGCTTTTCTAGCGGTTATCAAGCTAAATGTTTATATTACTAATAGAATTGGTACAATGAATGGGGTTTCATTGTTAAAAGATAAAGTTCAAGATACTGATGAGACAATGAGAATTTGAATGCAATAGTGGTGGTAGGTATAGATTCAGTAGTTTTTGGGCAAGCAAAGCAGAGACACTGTAAGATCTAAAGGCAGTTGCAAGCCTCCAACTAGCTTCACAGTGAAAAGAACCTCATTCTGAATTCGTAAGGTGAAAATGCTTTGCCTGGTGTTTGGTTAAGTCTATGGGATGCTGTTGCCTTAGTGGAGGTTAGTTTGGGAATTTGTTAAAAGTTATGATTGTGATAATTTATAGCCATGTGTATATATATATATATATATATATATGTTTAACCTGTGTAAATTAATAAAACGTTTCAATAAGTGTCTACTAGGTTTCCTGAAGTGATACCTTTAAGAAATATTACAACTAAGAAGGTTGTGGAGGAGTTAATTAAAATTTTCACAAGATATAGTTTACCTAAAGAAATACAATCAGATCAGGGGTCAAATTTCATGTCACAGCTGCTTAAGGGAGTAATGAACAGTTTGGGGATAAAACAGCTTACCATCCAGAGTCACAAGGAGCTTTGGAAAGATAGCATCAAACTTTAAAACCATACTGTCAGAATTATGCACAGGAATGGGGCACAGGAATTCCATTTTTATTATTTGCTATTAGAGACACTCCTAATGCATTGACTGGTTTTAGCTCTTTTGAACTGGTTTATGGTCATAAGGTAAGGGGACCACTGAAATTAATTCATGAGAAATTGGTGGGTCAAAATTCAGAAACTACTTTCCTGGATTACGGATCAACTTTCAGAGAAAGATCAAACAGAGCATTTGTATTAACTGGAGAACATTTAAAGATCTCACAGCAAGTGATGAAAATGAAAGCAGATAAGAAGGCTAAAATTCACAGTTTTGTTTCTGAAGAGAAAGTATTAGTTTTGTTACCGGTACTAGGGGATTCATTAAATTCAGGATTTAGTGGGTCAAATAAGATTGAAAAGAAACAAAGTGAAGTAAATTATTTAATAAATACTCCAGGTAGAAGATAGAAGCAGAGGGTGTGTCATGTAAATATGCTAAAAAGTACTTTGACAGGGGAGAGGAACATAAAGAGGTGTTAGTGATGGTGGATGATCAGTAAGAGGTAGAAGAGCAGGACTCTGAAATCAAATTTCCTCTAATCAAATTGGATAATGAGGAGGTGCATCAAAATTTAAATGAAATAGTGAATTACCTTCCTAGCAAGCGCCAACATAATTTGGAAAAGCTATTGCAGTCACACAACCCTATTTGTGGAAATAAGTTGGGAAAGACACATTTAGCTTTACATGTATCTATAGAAATATCATCTTCAGTGAGGCAACAATCTTAGAGATTAAATCCGGCAAAGTTATCACAAATACAAAAATAAATTGATTTCATGCTTCAAAATGATATCATTGAGTCTAGTTACAGTAACTGGAGTTTGCCTTTTGTTCTGGTACCAAAACTGGATAGAACACAAAGACTGTGTGTGGACTATCAAAAGGTAAATGCAGTGACAAAAGCGGATTCATATCCTATACCATGGTTGGTGGATTGCATTGCGAAAGAGGGACAATCAAAATTTATCGTAAAGATTGACTTGCTAAATGGATATTAAAAGGTACAGGGATGGAAATGCAGAATGTGGGACATATCCAGCTGAAGACATGGGAGTCAACTAAGGGATAAAGGTTGAATTGATGCACAAGAAATCAAAGGAGTGGTGTTTGTTGTGGGGTGCTGAGAGTTGTAGGACTGAGAAGATTATGGAAATAGAAGGGGCAAGGTAATTGCTAGGGTGATAATTTTAAATTTAAGGTGTTGAGCTACTGGCAGCTAACATAGGTCAGCAAGGACAGTAAAAGTGGAACCAGGAGTGATCAACAGGGTTAAGAGAGCCACCAATACACTCCAAGGAAGAGAAAAGAAGGAGTTGGGGGACGTCCATCATTTTACTTACCTTTATCACAGAATCACAGAATTTTAATGGCACTGAAGGAGGCTATTTGGCCCATTGTGTCTATACCGCTTCTCCAAATGAGCATTATGACCTGGTGCCATTGCCTTGTCTTTTCCCCATGTCCGTGTATATTATTTCTATTCAAATAATCATCTAATGCCCTCTTGAATGCCTTGATTGAATCTGCCTCCACCACCCTTCCAGGCGGTGCATTGCAGACCCAAACCACTCATTGTATGAAAACATTTTTTTTCACATCACATTTGCTTCTTCTGCAAATCACCTTAGATCTGTGCCATCTTGTTCTTGATCCTTCTCCCTACCTATTCTGTCCAGCCCCCTCATGACTTTGAATGTTTCTATCTAATCTCCTCTTAGCCTTCTTCTCTCCAAGTTGAACAGTCCCAATCTCTCCAATCAATCTCTATAGCTGAAGTTTCTCATCCCTGGAATCATTTTTGTGAACCTCTTTGGCACTTTCTCCAATGTGTTCACATCCTTCCTATAATGTGGCACCCAGAACCGTATAACACTCTTGCTGAGGTCTAACGTGTGTCTCATATAAATTCAGCATAACCTCCCTGCTCTTGTACTCTATGCCCCTATTAATAAAGCCCAGGATACTATATGCTTTATTAACTGCTCTCCCCATCTGTCCTGTCACCTTCAATGATCTATACAAACATACGCCCAGGTCTTTCTGCTCCTGCACCCCCTTCAAAATTTCACCCCTTATTTTATATTGTCTGTCCATGTTCTTCCTACCAAAATGCTTCACAATTCTCCGCATTGAACTTCATCTGCCACTTATCTGCCCACTCCACCAACCTGTCTATGTCCTTTTGAAGTTCTACACTGTCCTCCTCGCAGTTTACAATACTCCCAAGCTTCGTATCATCTGCAAACTTTGAAATTGTCCACTGCATGCCAAGACCTAGATCTTTGATATATATCAGGAAAAGCAAGGGTCCCAATACCGAACCCTGGGGAACTCCACTATAAACCTTCCTCCAGCCTGAAAAATATCCATTGACCATTACTCTCTGCTTCCTGTTTTTCAGCCAATTTTTTATCCATGAGCAATAACTTTCTCACAAGTTAGTCATGTGGCACTGTATCAAATGCCTTTTGAAAGTCCATGCACACCACAACAGCAGTACCCTCATTGACCTTTTCTGTTACCTCTTCAAAAAACCTCCAGCAAGTTAGTCAAACATGATATCCCCTCTTCCTTCTCAACCCATATTTTGCCATGGGCAGAAATTTTCACTCGGCAGGCAGGCACACGCCCCACCCGCTCGAGTGTGAAATGATGCACGCTGATGTCAGCCGCACATCCGCTGACAATTAAAAGGCCTGTTAAGGCCATTAAGCAATCAATTAGCTTAAATTTTCTTCAATGGTTGGCGGGCAGGCGAAAGGGCCAAGCGGCCTTTGCATTTTTTTGGAAACCTCATCCATAGGCGGGATGAGGTTTCCAAAAGCAAATAAAAATAAAAGAAAAACTTTAATTTTTTCATTAATAACATGTCCCTGTTAACAGAGTCACATAAGGGGGCATGTTGCATTACATTTTTTTTTTTAATTTTCATATCTCTTCACCTCCCTGAGGCACTTCTGTGCCTCTGGCAGATTATGAAGCACTTACTTGCACGAATGTACGAAGTTCGGGCTCGGCCCGCTCGCACTCCTCCCCTTCCCAAACCCCACCACTTCATAGGCAGTGCTCAGCGCTGCTGCTCACATTTCACACTGGGCAGGCCTTAATTGGCCTGCCAGCATGAAATCATGGTCCGGTGTCGTTCGCGGGCGGCAGTCAACTTCCCAACCGCCCCCACCAAGCCTGCCCACCAAGGCTCTGCCCCATGTGACTGCTAATTCTAACCGTAATAATTGTTTCTAGAACCTTGCCCACCACTGAAGTTAAACTGACTGGTCTGTGATTGCTGGGCCTATCCTTACAACCATTTTTGAACAAGGGTGTAATGTTTGCAATTCTCTTTATTCTCTCTATACTTTTATATTCTAGTTTACATTTTAATTTCTGATTCCTTCTCCAACCCGGATCTGTTTCTTTGTATTATCTGAAATCTATCTTTTTGTTTTCCAAGAGAGAAGTAATGTTGTAAGTTAAAAGAGGGCATGCACAGTGGCAGGCATTTTCCCAAGTTACAGCTCATGAGTCATTAGGTTACCATGTAATGTATAGCTAAATTGTGTTTTGATCACATTAATATTTTTAAAAATATAAGTGCATCAACAAAAAAACAACCACAAATTGCTTTTATATAGCATCTTTAGCATAAGAGAATGTCCCAAAAGTCTTTACGGAGGTGTACAGAGGACCAGCCATGCAAATGTCATGCCTACTAGAATAAGTCACAGGCTGCTCTTCTGTAGCGAGTGTCTCACCCCTTGACTCCTCAAAGTCTCTACACCATCTAAATGGTAGAAGCCAGGAATATTATGGAATACTCCACGCTTGCCTAGATGGCTGTAGTTGCAACAATGTTCAAACACTCTACATAATCAAGGACAAAGCAGTCCACTTGATCAGTAGCCCATCATCTTACACACCCATTCCCTCCACCATCAGCAAACAATGGCTGCAGTGTGCTAGCCACAGGAAGCACTGCAGCAAATCATCAAGGTTCAACAGCACCTCCCAAAACCACCTAGAAGCACAAGAGCAACAGGTACGCAGGAACATCAGCACCTCTAAACTACCCTCCAAGTCGCACAGCATCCCAACTTAGATATGTAACGCCTTTAATGTCGCTTGGTCAAAATCGTGAAACACACGGATTGCAGTGATTCAAAAAGGAGCCTCAGCAACACTTTCTCAAGATAAACTAGGATTAGAAAACAAATGCAGGCCTTACTATCAGCACCTCTAATTCATGGATGAATATTTTTTGTAAAATTAGTAAAGGCATTAGCAGAAAATGTAGACAGCTAGAATTTAGTGGACTTGGACAAATTGTAAAAGAATTTTTGACATTTAGATTGAAACTTTATATCAGTTTATGTTTCCCAAAAGAGGGATATCACTGCATAGTTCTGTGAGAAATCATCTGTGTCAAAGCACTGTCCCAATCTCAAAGAAAATGACAAAAAGAAGGCGATGGACAGAAATATGTGGTCGGCCATCGGTAAGATATATTCAGGAGGTGAGCAGATTATTGAAGATTCTGCCATCTGAGATGTTGAAGCGACTGAATTGTGGATGGAGATTAGTGACACGCTTATTTGTATCAGTGGTAGGTGACAGGTTTAAGAGGATATAAATATCTACATGTTGGATATCGAACCAAAGGTAAACAATTGAAAGAAGGTTAATATATTTGCTGGTTGAATGCTTTGACTGGCTGCAGCAGACAATGGGCAGAATTTTCTGGCTGGCGGGAGGGGCGGAGCAGGTGTGGGTGGGGGCGGACCCGATCGCCGCCCGCAATCGGGTCCGCGCCACCATTTTACACGGGCGGGCCAATTAAAGCCCTCCCAGCGTGAATCGCGGCTCCTGAGGACAGCGGGAGTGGGTGGGCGGCCAATGGCAACCTGGCGGCCTGTTTAAAAAGGTTGCTGTAACCTTTCAAAGGTTGTGAATCACGGCCAGGAAGGGCCCCCCAGAGCGCTGCTGGTGACCAGGCCAAGCAGGAGGGTAGGGCAGGGGGACACTGTGCCCCCTGTTTCTCCAATGATTGCCTTGCTGCCCTCCTTGAGGAGATGGCAGCATGGCAGGAGTCCCTGGTACCCCAAGACAGGAGGAGGAGGCTCCCCCACATGACTAAACGTGCCTGGGAGGAGATGGTGGATGTGGCGAGCTCCCGCAACATGGTGCGGCGTGCCTGGATCAAGTGTCGCAAGCGCTTCAATGACTTGTTGCGCTTGGGAAGGGTGAGTACCATGTTGGCATTGGTCAATTAACCCAGCAGCTCGGCTTACCCCCCTGCTGCCGCCCCCCCACCAAATTCTGGTTGCATTGAATCATTGACGGCATGTGTCCTTCGCTGGGTGGGCCAGCAGGTATTGCCCATGCCGAGGTCACCTTGAGAGGGTGATGAAGAGGTGGGTTCTGCAGCATGTGGTACATTGAGTCCCATATCACTGTTATGGGGGCAACCTGGAGGAGCTGTCCCAAAGCGCAGTGCTGGAACTCCAGGACATGTCAAAGTCAGGGTGATGACATGCTGGGAGGGGAATTTCAAGTTAGCATGGCACTGATCGATCTGCTGTCCTCTGTGCTCCACGTGCTTACGCCTCCTTGCTATGGAAGGTTAAACCATGTGGTGCCTAATGTGATGTAGGCAGCATTTGGCCGAGGAGGGGTGGGTGCGGTGGGAACAGGCCTAGCATCTTTGTGTGAGTGTTTGGCAGCTGCGGGGTGAGAAGGCACTGGAGCCCTGAAATGTCCCACTCTGGTTGGGATGGGCCATCCGCAATGAGAATCCAGGTACAAGTAGCACTAATCAATGCTCTTCTCTCCTTTTCAGGAGAAGAATGCACATAATGCAGCCGAGCGGGTGAGGACTGGCGGCGAGCTGGCACAGTTAGCAATTCTCAGCCGCTTCGAGCAGGAGGCCCTAGATTTGGTGAGGCGCCATGTGTCCAGGTCCACCAGTGTCAGTGAGGCTGGGGTGCCACAGGCAGGTATGTTTGCCCAGCACTGAGGTCACCATGCTAGTGCTAAATGTTCGGTGATTGAAGTTTGCAACATGGCTTGACCATTGCTTATGGAAGGATCAGCGCATAATGATCCAGGGGACAGGGATGCACATTGTCATTGTCTCCACGTTAACTGATCCAATGTCCTTGTTCTTCCTTTCAGCATCAGCAGAGCAGGGCTTGGAGGAGGAGCAGCAGCCATGGAGAGAGTGTAGAGGCTCCCCCAGGAGACCCATCATGGGATACACTCGGACCAGCAAGCCCTCACATCAGCATTGACCTCAGCTGGTCAGTGCCAGTGTGGGAGATGGTCTGGGCATCAAGTTCCCCAGCTCAGTGCTCATCCACCTACGGTGAGCAGGGAGGTCCATAGCAGCCTCATGTCAGCACGGCAGTTGCCTGTTGTCTCAGCGAGCACCTCTTAGGGCGCTCCGGATGAGGGTGGCCCCTCTGCCAGTGACCGTTGCATCCAGTGAGGCTGTGACGGCTGGGGAGATGCCAGCTGTGGAACTGGCAGCACCCTCCCAGGCGGGACCAGCACAGGCTCCACGGGCCAGAGGACAATCACCAAGGCTGTCTCAGATGCCACTTCCAGCAAGGGGTCAGCACCAAGATGTAGCACCCAGAAACGTAAACATAAGGCACCTTCAGTACACCATGGGTTTATCATGGTGCTTTTGTGTCAGCACTCATTGAGGTCTTTATGAGTTGGTGTGATTTTTAACACTTTTTTCATTTTGTTTCAATAAGTTTCTTTGGTTGCAATATTAAATTCAGATGTGTCACCATGGCTGAGGTTGCCTCTTTTCTTCTGCAGGTGGATGGTTTCCAATAATGTAATGAGTGTTTTGTGGGACATTCAACTTTATTAACAAGGTTAATGTTCCTGACCAGGTAGATTTTACACTTAGGTCTCAAATATGGAGCCTAGAGCCCAGGCTCGTCCTGGAGGTCCATATGTGGTGTGCTAGCTGAAGGTTCATTGGATTAAAGCCTCCCAGGTGTCCCTGCCTCCCTGGATAATGCCCGGGTCAATGTCTATCCCCTCAGCATTTCCCTGTGCATGCTCATCCTCGGACTCACTGCTGGACTCATTATGTGCAGCCGCAGACAATGCACCTACGTCTTCATCGTCCTCAACATCCCTCCTTTCCAGCACAAGATTGTGGAGAGCGCAGCATCCAACCACTACCAGTGAGATACAATCTGGGGGGTACTGGAGTGGTCCAGGCATTAGAAGTGCATCTTTAGAAGACCGATGGTTCTCCCCACCACAGCCCTTGTGGAGGCTCCTATTGTACAACTGCTCAGCTTCTGTTCTTGGATGGCGGAGTGGCGTCATGAGCCACCTTCTGAGCGGATAGCCTTTGTCACCCAGCAGCCATCCATCCAGCCGAGCAAGAGCACTGAAGAGCCCCGGCACCTGGGAGTGTCTGAGGATGTAGGCATCATGGGAGCTGCCTGGGTAACTTGCACAGACTTGTAGAATCAGCGGCCTGTGATCACACACTATCTGCACGTTCATGGAGTGGAAGCCCTTCCTGTTGACGAAGGCACCAGGCTCACTCGCTGGTGCCTTGATGGCCACTATTGCACCCTGGACGTGGGGGAAGCCAGCAATGGCCGCGAAGCCTCTGGCTCGCCGTGTCTGGCTTGCCAGGTCCCGACGATAGAGGATGAAGGTAAATGCACACCTGAACAGAGTGTCTGTGATCTGCTTGATACAAGTGTGGACAGCTGATTGGGAGACACTGCAAAGATCACCCACCAACCCCTGGATGGAGCCAGAAGCATAGAAGTTGAGGGCAGCTGTGGCCTTTAGAGCCACTGGCATGGGGTGTCCACCCACACAGTTCTCGGAGATCGCAGGTCCAATCATCTGACAGATATAGCTGACTGTCTCCCTTGAGAGATGGAGTCTCCTTAGACACTGCACCTCAGACATATTGAGGTAACTGCTTCACCGCCTGTAAACCCAGGCAGCAGGATAGTGGTGTCTTCTCCGGCCCTTTCTGCCTTGGACTACTTCTTGGCCCTGCACCCTGTGCCTGTGCCTGACCTCCCAAAGGTGGCTCCCCTGGAGGCTGAATGTGCACTCCTGGCCTCCTCCTCCTTCTAGCCCTCCCTTCCTCCTCAGCTCCCATTCCCAGGTTAAGGGAAGGTTTCCTGAAACATGTAGGCCCAAAAAAGATTCCTCATTGCAGAGTGCTCACCTGAAGGTTGTGGGTCCAGGCCAAACAGCTGTTCTGTGTTTTGAAGTATTGCAGATCACACAGGCAAGTTTCAGTAACTTTGAAACATCAATATTTGGCAGTGCACACTCATAGCCCCACTGAGCCCCCTTATCCAGCTCGTGGATGAGGTTCATACAAATGTGTCCTACCTGCCTGCCTGTTGCGCCCATGCACCGACCCGTAGATTGCACGGGTGCCAAAAAGTCAATTGGCACCTCGAGGGCCTTAAGTGGCCCGTTAATTAATGGCGGGTGCATCGGAGATCATGACGCGCCTGCCCAACAAAATATCGCAATAGCGTGCAGTGACATCAGGACGCTCGCTCCACATCACTGCGCATCATCTGACGCGTGTGCATGTGGGGCCCGACCCCACCCATCAACGGGAAAATTCTGCCCAATGAATCCGGAGTTTAGTGGAATTTTGTCAAATTGAATGGGAATAAAATGAGGCTTGTTCATTTCTTGCACCTCTTCCTGCATAACCATTTTCTTTCATTAATTTCATTTCAGAATTCATTTATTTTGTTCAGCAAAAGTCAAAGTTTTATTTGCTGCATTTTCTTTACTTAATCCTGACTTATATAGAAACACAGGAAGCTGAAAAACACACATTTTGGATTTTTAAAAATTTGTCAAAGACATAAATCAAATAAGATTGTCCTTCAGCAGTACAGTAGAATAGAACAGCCAATAGTTAATCAGCCATTGCTTCACCTGATTTTCTTTTCCTCAGTATTTTCTAACCTTGTTTCCAAGAATGTAATTTTCAGTACTTTCACGTTCTACATAAAAACAGCATGGTTGCAATTTAACTGGAAACCTTTAAGTGATATGTCAGCAGCTAATTATTCTCTATGCATCATTACTTGTATAAGTAATTGATATAGCTCAGCACTCAACAAGCTAGCGAATTTTGAGGTGAATTAGTTGCATTGAATCAGTTGGCAATTTGTAAACTCAGTCAATTTGTTCCATAATTATTTTCAGAAGCAAAAATGCAGATAATTTTAGTGAAAGACAGAGAAAAAATCTGAAATCATTAGGGGGGAGGTGCAGTTTGAAGCTACCATGCCCCAGGCTGCAGATTGCTCTTCGAGATTGAGCTGGAAACTCTTCTTCAGGCCAGCTGAGTGGAATTTTTAGGGTCTTCAGTGAAAGGGCCCACGTAAAGACCCCCCCCCCCCAAATTGTTGAATTCTCCTGCGTGCCATAGTCCCTGATCCTAGAAACTTTGAAAGCCAGTGGTGGCTCCATGGCAGGTATACTCCTTGTATAATTACCAAATGCATTACCACAGATTACTAGGCCTTTGTAATATTATTTCACAGCAGTTTAAAAATCAGACATATTCTGCAATCAGAAGTACATAATGGCTGAAATTCCTCTGGGTTTCCAGGAACCAGTGGAACAGCTTAGAAAATGCCATAAGTTGGGTTGTGTTGCCCCTTGTAAGGGGCAGAATATCTCTAACGTTGTCAAAGCAAATACTATTGGGAGACCGGAGCCATGGGTGGAGGTATTCTGCTAACCAAAGATATCCTCATCCCTAATCCCTGATTATTCAAGACCTGGTGTATCATTTGGAGGCCAGTATGCCACATTTAGGCCTGATCTCTTGATGGGTGAACATGGGTTCCTAATGAATAGTTTAGATCCCTAATGAAATATGTGTTTTTTTAAATATCAAGTCATCCCCTGAGAAGGACATGGCTAGGTTCAAAGGGAAGGAACCCTTCATCCGTCACAAGCTGGACAGGCACTAGGGTATCAGGCTGCATGGGGCAGACACTGGACATGTTCCTGCAGTGGAACTTGTGCTCATCTGCCTGTGCAAAATAGGTGCCCCCATTCACTGACCCTGGCAGGGCAGTGCTGGAAAATACTAGTGGCCATGATCTCAGCATAAAACTGGCACCATGTTTCAAGGAAATCCCGTTTCAAAAATCCTGCAACCTACTGGAAAAACAATCAACTGCTCCTCATTGGTAGAGATTACAACCTTCAAAGCGAGCTAGATTGAAAAAACAGGAAGGTGCACTGCAGTAAATTGCCTGCAAGATTCTTCCAGATTTTAAAAAATTTAAACAATCCAAGCAGTCATTATTCCCATGGTGAAATAGAAACAGTTTAAAAATAATTATCAAGTGATATGGAAATCACACAAAGCTGGATATATTATAATGTATATCCAGGCTTCTCTGTGCCAAAAAGCTTGTAGTAATAAGCATAGATGGCATCAAATTAGCAAGTTAATTGTTCATATCCTCAGTCAAGATGGAATGTTATGTAATTCTTGTAGTATAACGGTCTGGTGTACATAGGGTTAACATGGGACTGAGCACAGTACTACCCACACAATGGTGTAAGAAGGCATATGATCCAGAGCTAGGGTCAGTGTGATGTTGAGCAGAGAAGTGTTAAGATCCACACATGGAGATAGCTCCTTGACTGTATCCTTTACTGTATATATGCAGATAAGAACATAAGAAATAGGAGCAGAAGAAGGCCATTCGGCCCCTCAAGCCTGCCCCGCCATTCAATAAGATCATCGCTGAGCTGCCCCAGGCCTCAACTCCTCTTTCGTGCCAGTTCCTCATAACGCTCAACTTCCCGATATTTCAAAAATCTATCTACCTCTTCTTTAAATACTTTCAGTGATCTAGCCTCCACAATTCTCTGGACTAGGGAATTCCAAATACTCACTACCCTCTAAGAGAAGAAATTCCTTCGGATCTCAGTTTTAAAAGAGTGTCCCCTTATTCTTTATCTATGTCCCCTAGTTCAAGATTCCCCCACTAGTGGAAACATCTTCTCAACATTTACCCTGTTAAGCCCCCTCAGAATCTTGTATGTTTCAATAAGATCACCCCTCATTCTTCTAAACTCTAGTAAATAAAGGCCTAACCTGTTTAGCTGTTCTTGATAAGTCAACCCCTTCATCCCAGGAATCAGCCTAATGAACCTCTTTTGAACTTTGTTCAGTGCCTGTATACCCTTTCTCAAGTATGGGGACCAAAACTGTGAACAGTACTCCAGGTGCAGCCTCACCAACACCCTGCACAGTTGTAACAAGACTCCCCTATATTTAAACTCCAACCCCCTAGCAATACAGGCCAAATAGTTACAAATATAGTTACAAGTAGTTAATAAAGACTTGCAGTTAACATACAGGAGACTACAAAGACTTCCTGAACAGGCACATTCTGTAACCAACACCATTACAACAATTCTCTTACAGTTGTACTTGGAACTTCAGAATTTCTGGTTAGTATCCTTCATACAAGTAAGATCTTCTGATCACTCATCAATAATTGTCTTTGTGTTTTTCTAATGATACAACAACAGGTTAATGTTCAAACATCCAATTTTTTTCTTTGGCTCAGGTTTACTTCCTAGGAATTATGATACCCAGTGACACAAATTCTGAAGTAGCGTATCCTATAGAGTAAGTTGCTAGCAGGTATGTACGTTCTTATGTGGGTAGGTATTTTTTTTTCCTTTCATTCTTTCCCATGTTAGCCCTAATTGTGGCAGGGTCTTCTCGTGTCTGACAAGGCTGGATGGATTGCCTTAAACACTATACTGTCATTCTTAATGACCAGAAGACAAGCAGATCAAGCTGGTGGATTCTCCCTATCCAATCTTGACTTCCACAGGAATTGGCCTGAGATTGAGGTCTCAGTAGATTTGGGAATCAAATCTGTATTTTAACATTCTATGCCATCCTTTGAGAAATCTTGATTAAGCCCCCTTTCATCGTCTAATTGTTTTTCACTTTGTTCTTTTTCTTTTTTCAATGCCCTCTCAGGTAACCTGACAAGCCACTGGAAGTTAGCTGTCTATTGGAAAGTTCCATTTCCATTCTGCAGCAGAAATGCCTAGAAATATCAATTACATGTCTCATTTGTGGGAACTTTACTTTAAAGAACTTTACTTTGAAATATACTTTTGGAAAATTATCCAGCTCATTCTTTAGATCTGCCTATTTGCTATTTGCCCACAAAAAGATTCCATGCCAGTATATAGGGGATTTACTGATTGGGTCCAGCGCTAGGAGTGTATCTGCTTGATGCAGAGTCAGTCTTGCAGTTCTTCTGTCATTTCCTATTCAGCATTTCATTTTCTTCATAACAGACGCTTTGATATGCTAGGCCTCCCTTTTACTTTGTATGAAAGTTATTTTAGTCAAACTGCATTTGAAAGATCAATTACAATTCTTATCATTGATGTTAAAACATGACTTCCTGTTTCATTTGAATTCTACCCTTGCCCATTTAGAGATGTCAGACAGCATGCTGTTTCATCAAGGACCTTGCAGCAAAACCATTTGAATTATGTGCTATCCAGCCAACTAACCCAAGTGAATATTTTGGATATGCAGTCTTGTGTTCCACTTTTTGTCAGATTACTAAAGTGCTGTACTTATATGCAGTGAAATAAAGACAATTGTGACAAAAATTGGATATTTTGGTCCACAATTTAAGAGTTTACGTTCTGTCCACTGTTTGAATAAATTACCTCTTTAGCAAAGTGCGAGTTCTCATAGGCAAGTCTACCATGCAAATGGTTTCTTGGATATAAGAATGTGACTCTTTTCATGTACCCATTAGTTATTGTTTTGACCAAATTGGAAAAGTCAGAGTGGCAAAAAGATGTGGACACTTACATATTTCAAAGAAGAGCTGTAACTGTTAGGGAAACAATGTAACTTCCAAGCTCCAGGGCATTGTACATGGGGGTACCCCAAAGATGCACTGGGGCGAGCCCCTGCCACCCGGAAGTTCCCAGGTAAGGTTTACACAGCAATTGCCTGGAAGTTCAAACTGCACTGGGAACTATCCAAAAATTGTGACTTAAATCACAAACTACAGATGGTTCTGACTGTGTTACATCAATAGTTACCCCGAATAGGTTAGAAGAATTAAAACCACTTCTAGCTTCACCGACAACCCCCTACCCCAATTATTTTTGCCCCTATAGACTCATGCACTCAGGTGCCAGGAAGAACTTTGTACTGGAGAAGGGTGCATCGTGCTTCGTGCACAGGAACATAGAAGATGGGAATGGCACCCTCACACATAGAGGCCATAGAAGCCAGTCACCATGAGTAGTCAGAGGCCAGAGGGAGGACAGGAGGCCAGGAGGGAGAGGATGCTGCCCGAAGGAGGGAGAGGCAGGACAACCAGGAGCTACCCTGTGGGAAGGGTGGACAGACCTAGGATATCCTACATCAGTATGATGGGGAACCAGTGCCAAGGCGAATGAGACTAAGCTGTGAGGTGATGACAGACATATGTCATATGGTGCAGCAGCAACTCAACCCCCATGCCCTGCCAGTGGCTGTAAAGGTAACTATCACTTTGGGATTATCAGGAGACCTGTCTGGTATATTCCAGTCAACAGCACACAGCTGCATTAGGGCTGTAACTAATGTCCTGTTTGCTCATCTGGGAATCGCATTAATTTCTGTACAGATTTGGCATCTCAGGTGCAGAGAGGCCCAGCCTTTGCCCAATTAGCAGAATTCTCTTAGGTGCAGGGTGTTACTGATTACACCTATGTTTCCATAAAGGCTCCAAGTCAACAAACAACCTTCAGAAGTCCTTCAGCTCACTCAATGTACAGGTTGTTTGTGACCACAAGGTCTTCTTTCCTTCAAGTGTGTGCAAGATTTCCTGGCAACTGCCACGACTCCTTCATCCTAAAGAGTTCCCAACTCCCTCAGCTACTTCAGCCAGCAATGCAGATCCGTGTTTGGATTCTAGGGGACAAGGGCTACCCCTTAAACATCTGGATAATGACCCCCTTTAGGAGCCCACAAACAGAGGCAGACTACAGCAGCAGCCATGCTGTCACCAACAGCATCATCAAGCAGGCAATAGGAATTTTAAAGATGTGCTTCATGTGCCTCAAACACTCATTTGGAAATCTGCAATATGCCTCAGCAAGGGTATCAAGAATTGTAGTGGGCTGCACAGGTCTGGATTTTCCTTCTGGTGGGGTTGATGGGGTTGGCTTCTGATACGCAGCAGTTAGCTGTTCCAGCAACTGCTGTTCCAAGGGTATGACTGTCCTGTTAAGGGTACCCAGCTCCTCATGTATTCCATGAATGTCAGCACTCATACTCTGAACAGACTGATCCAGGCTACTGAGTGAGCTTTGCACTCTGCATCCACTCTGTGTGCTGCTGGATGTGTTTTTCCATGAGATTGGACAATCTTTCATGGTCAGTATTCACGCAGTTGAGGCCCCAGGAAAATTTGGAGCTCATGATGGTGGTAGACTCACAAGAACATAAGAAATAGGAACAGAGTCGACCATTTGGTTCCTCGAGCCTCCTCCACCATTCAATAAAATCATGGCTGATTTTCTTGTTCTTCGACTTCCACGTTCCCATCTAACTCTGATAACCTTTGATTCCCTTGCCTAACAAGAATCTATCTACCACTGCCTTAAAAATATTCAATGACCCCGCCTCCACCACCTTCTGAGGCAGAGAATTCCAAAGTCACTCAACCCTCAGAGAAAAAATGTCTCTTCATCTCTGGACTAAAAGAACGACCCCTAATTTTAAAACAGCACCCCCTAGTTCTTGACTCACCTACAGGAGGAAACATCCTTTTGACGGCCATCTTGTCAAGGCTGTTCAAGATGCTGGAGCTCCCACTGCCTCAGTGAACTCTGCCAGATGTCCACTCATCTGCTGCTGATTATCTAAATACTGTTCCCCAAAAGGTGATTCCTGAAGTTCCATGTTCCTGCCCAATGAAGCATCATTGTGATGTTCCTCCCTCCTCTGAGGGAGACTCTGACACATCCTCCTGCACTCTGGTGCAGTGACTTTCACCCTGTGCCACTGACTCTAAGCCTGCACTACATCACTCTGATGTGCTCATATATGAGTTGACAGAGCATGGGCTAATATGATGTGATCCTACCTCCTCATATATCTCTTCCTCTTCTTGATGCCCGAGGGATGATCTGACATGGGTGGGGGCTGGAGACCGGGAGTGGTCGGGGGGCGGGGGTGATGAGGGAGCAGAGCTGGGACCTGTGTGAGACACAACATGAGTTATTTAGATATAGCTCTACTCATTGTGAAAGCATGCTCTGATGCACACCATTGCCTTAACCATGCTCGTGCTGCCCTTATGATGCAATCCCATCCTTGCACTCCCTCTCATGCCAATGTCCCATTGTGCTCAGTGAACTGACATCATGTCCTCCGCCATTTGCACCATATGCCGAGGTGATTTCACATGCTAATGGCGATTCACCATCACCAACAGACAGCTACTCAGACATCCTGGCAATCTCCATGGCCACCTATTCAAAGGAACATATGCATCTTAGGAAGGATAACCAACCCCCAGTCTAGGCCATCTCCGTGGCATCCTTCAAACTTTACAACTGCAAAAATAATAGGAATTAATGTTAGCCTGATATATAGTGCATGGAGGGATATTGCTCTTCACAGAATCGCAGAATTTTAATGTCACAGAAGGAGGCCATTAGGCCTATCATGTCTCCATCGGCCCTTCAAATGAGCATTATGACCTAGTGCCATTGCCTTGCCTTTTCCCCGTACCCCTGCACATTGTTTGTATTCAAATAATCATCTAATGTACTCTTGAACGCCTCCATTGAACTCCACTATAAACCTTCCTCCAGCCCAAAAAATATCCATTGACCATTACTCTCTTGTTCCTATTTTTCAGCCTATTTTGTACCAACATTGCTACTGTCCCTTTTATTCCATGAGCAATAACTTTTCTCACAAGTTAGTCGTGTGGCTCTGTGTCAAATGCCTTTTGAAAGTCTATGTACACCACATCAATAGCATTACCCTCATTGACCTTTTCTGTTACCTCTTCAAAAAACCTCCAGCAAGCTAGTTAAACACGATTTCCCCTTTAGAAATCCATGCTGACTCTTCCTTATCAGCCCATAGTTTTCCATGTGACTACTAATTCTATCCCGAATAATTGTTTCTAAAATCTTGCCCACCATTGTAGTTAAACTGATTGGTCTGTAATTGCTGGGCTTATCCTTACAACCTTTTTTGAACAAGGACATAATGTTTGCAATTTTCCAGTCCTCTGGCACCATCCCTGAGTCTGGGGAAGTCTGAAAGATTATGGCCTGTGCCCCTATGACTTCTACTCTCACTTCCTTCAATATCCTTGGATGAATCTCATCCGGTCTCGGTGCCTTGTCAACTTTAAGTACCGACAGTCCATTCAACACTTCCTCCTTATCAATTTTGAACCCTTCTAGTCACAGAGTTTCCTCACCTATCACCATGGCTTGGGCAGCATCTACCTCTTTGATAAAGACAGATGCAAGTTATTAATTTAATATCTCAGCCATGGCCCCTTCATCCGTGCGTAAATTTCCTTTTAGGTCCCTAATCAGCCCTACTCCCCTTTTTACCACCATCTTACTATTTATGTGCCCGTAGAAGACTTTGGGATTCCTCTTTATGTTGGCTGCCAGCCTTTTTTCATAATCCCTCTTTGCTCCTCTAATATGCTTTCTCACCTCCCCTCTGAACCTTCTGTATTCCTCTTGATTCTCAATTGTATTTTTTACCTGACACCTGTCATAAGCACACTTTCTCTTCTTTATCTTAATATCAATCTTCTTTTTCATCCAGGGTGCTCTGGATTTGTTTGTCCAACCTTTCCCTTTCGATGCCTGCACCAATTCTTTTTTTAATGTAGCCCATTGTTCAGCTACAGTTTTTCCTGCCAGTCTTTTATTCCAACCTTTCCGGCCCAGCTCCATCTTTGCCCCATCAAAGTCGGCTCTTGGTCAATTAGTTATTTTTATTCTGGATTGCCAATCATCCTTTTCTATCATCATCCTAAAATATATAATACAATGATCACTGTCTCCTAACTCCCACTGACACTTGATCTACTTTGCCTGCCTCATTTCCAAAAACCAGTTCCATCAGTGCATCTTTTCTTGTTGGATTGGACACATACTGCTGTAGAAAATTCTCCTGAACACACTCTAGGAACTTTTGCCCCTCTCCGCCCTTTACACTACCACTGTCCCAGTCTACATTCAGGTAATTAAAGTCCCCCCATTATAACTACTCTATAATGCTTCCATCTCTCTGTAATTTCCCTGTAGATTTGTTCTTCTACATCCTTCTCACTATTTGGCGGTCTATAGATTACACCGAGCAATATAATTGCACACATTTTGTTCTTTAACTCTAGCCAAATTAATTCTGTCCTTGAACCCTCTGGGACCTCCTCTTTCTCCAGCACTGCAATGGTCTCCTTACCAATACAGCCACCCCTCCCCCTTTCCTTCCTTTTCTATCTTTTCTGAACACATTGCACCCAGGAATATTTAACACCCAATTCTGCCCTTCCTTGAGCCAGGTCTTTGTTATCGCCACAACATCATAATTCCACATGGCAATCTGCACCTGTAACTCCCCAATCTTGTTCATTATACTCCGTGCATTCACATACATGCATAGTAACCCTGATTTAGATTTTGTTACTTTCTCCCTTACCCCAACTTTACCTATTAACTTATTATTCTCTATACTAGTGCTATCTGTCCCTCCAGTATTTTATGCATCCTGGTATTCCTTTCTGATATCTTTTCTTGGTTCCCACATCCCTGCCAAGTTAGTTTAAAGCTCTCCCAACAGCACTAGCAAAATGGCCCGCAAGGAACTCAGTCCCAGCTCTGTTCAGATGTAACCCGTCCTGTTTGTACAGGTGCCATCTTCCCCAGAGCCAGTCCCACTGTCCCAGGAATCTAAAGCCCTCCCTCCTGCACCATCTTTCCAACCATACATTCATTTGCCTTATCCTCCTTTTTCTGTAGGCACTGGCATGTGGCACTGGGAGTATTCCAAAGGTTTCTACAATAGAGGTCTTGCTTGTTAATTTTCAATCTAGCTCCCTAAATTCTGATTGCAGGACCACATCCCCCTTCCTACCTAAGTCATTGGTACCAATGTGGACCATGCCCTCTGGCTGACCACGGTCCCCAAGAAGAATGTCCTGCAGAGGCTCTGTGACATCCTTGGCCCTGGCACCAGGGAGGCAACATATCATCCTGGAGTCGCATCTATAACCACAGAAACGCCACTCTGTTCCCCTAACCAATGAATCACCTATTACTCTAGCTCTTCCTTTCTTCTTCCTCCCTCTTCCCTGTGTCTGTGTGTTGTAGGGTGGCCAAGTTGTACTATTAGTGATGGAGTTGATGTGCAGACACTTCCTGGGTGGAAACATTAAGTTTATTTACAATATACTCAGCAGCAATTACACCTAACTTTATCTCTACTGACTGCTGAGGTAGCCAGCACTACTCTCCTATGGTTACTACAGATCATGTGATCTCACCTAACAGGTATTATTCTTAAAGGTACAGTGCACACTAAATAAAACCATAATTACTATATTCTTCCTCCTTTAACTCAGCTGTACATATTATATTTACAAGTACATATTTTTCAAGACAACATAATATTTACACTGGGTAAGGAATTTACAAGTTCAGTCTTTCAGGTGGTTTCCTGGTACGTATGGAATGTTGCAGCTTCACAACTTCAGATTCTTTGTCAGGAACCTCCTTTTCCAGAGTTGCCTGAACATCAGGTGCTTCGTTGGGCACTTGCAGTTCTGTATCCTCAACTTTTACAGGAACATCAGACATGTCAGTCGTGGGTTGAGTATCCTCAACAGGAAGCACAGACCCAGTCATGATCACTGATGGAACCAAATCTTGGTGATTTGTCTTTCTCTTCCTTAAATGGGCCACATATTTACGGATGATCTGGCCTTCCACCTCCACGTGGTAAGATAGAGATCCAGTCACCACTTTTGTCCTTCCCCGAAGTTTTTCACGTAAACAAACTTTCCCGCGGTAAATTTCCTCTCGCAACTATGTTAGTCACGTCTAGTTTTCTGACTTCCCTGAATCCTTTCCACCTTCTGCTCTAAATTCTGTATTATTAAGCTCAATCTTGTCCTGAGACGGCATTTCAACAATAACTCTGCAGGTGTGACACCGGTTGTTGTGTGAGGAGTAGTCCTGTAATGAAAAAGAAAGCGAGCTAGCTTCGTTGCTAAGGAATCACCAGTTAGCTTTTTCATGCCTGCCTTGAATGTTTGAACTGCCCTTGAGGAAGGGAGGTACGGTGCAGTTTTCACATGGGTGATACTGTTAAGGCTGATAAACTGTTGAAACTCAGCACTCGTAAATGCCGTGCCGTTATCGGAAATGACTACTTCAGGTAGCCCGTGAATGGCAAAACTCCAACGTAGTTTCTCAATTGTAGTGGCCGACGTTGGTGGCTTCACCTCATATACGTTCAACCATTCTGAATGGGCATCAACAATGAGCAGAAACATTGCTCCAGGAAAAGTCCAACATAGTCAATGTGTAACTGCACCCAGGGTTTACCTGGCCACTCCCATGGGTGAAATGGAGCTGTCCCTGGTAACTTTTGCAATTGCTGACATTGCACACAGTGCTTTACTAAACTCTATTTCGCCATCCATCCCAGGCCACCATAGATAGCTGCATGCTATGGTCTTCATTCAGGAAATTCCTGGATGGGTACAGTGTAGTTTAATTAAAAGTGGCTCCCTTCCCTTTGGAGGTGCTATCGCTCATGCTCCCCACAATAAGATGCCATCCTGGCTGGTTATTTTATGTCTTCTGTTAAAGTTCGGTTTCATTTGGTCAGATACGGGCTCCTGTCACCAACCATGTAACAATTGTTCTTATACTTGAGATAGGACTGGGTCCTGACTTGTCCAGTCTCTGATCTGTCGAGCACTTACCAGCAAGGAATCTAAGCAATTTAAGAGTGAAACCAAGTTCCTGTGGATCTGGGACACACTCATCACTTTCTTGTAAAGGCAAACGATTAAGGATGTCAGTGTTTGCAATTTGATTGCTGGGCCTATGTACGAAAGTGTATTTGTATTCTGCCAGAATTAAAGCCCTGTTAATCCTTCTGTATTTTTTTTCTTACAGACTTTAATCTCGGCCTTCTTTTTGACTTCGCTGTTGTCTGGAATTCTCTCAGATGTAAGCTCAACTTGTCTGAACTCAGTGGCTGAGCCTCCCAAAATTTCATTTTCTGTCTGCTTCTAGGAAAATTCTGTGAATTTTGCTTCCAAAGCCTCTTTGGCTTCATTTAGCTGATTCTTCAGCTCTTCTGTCTCTTTTTTGTATTTGTTTGCTGCCTTCTAGAAAATTGAGCATTGTTGTGTTTTCTCTGCCAACTCATTCTTCAGTTTGTTCAGAGAGGTGCTGAATTCTTTCTGTTTCTCTTCATACTTTTCCAGAGGTACAAACTTAGACCTGAAGGAATCTTGTAGTGTGTGAAAGTGTTTGAACGGGTTTTCTTTTCCCTTTGAAGTTTGCTCACCTCGTCTTGAACTCTGTCATCAAGCAGAGTTTCTTTGAGTTCCTTCTGCTGTTCTCCCAGGTTTTGGCTTAGGACAGCCTGCATTTCTTCAGGTTGCTGAGTCCTCACACACTCCTTTTTCAAATCAGGAATGCTTCCAGCTTCCTTTTGGAATCCCAGTGGCCACTCAAGGTTGATTTCCCTTATCCAATATCACCCTAGAGGGCTTGGTCCTCTGCCTCTCAATACCAACACTGGTATTGCCAATTGGTTTCCATAATGGGCAGTTACTCTGCTTATGCCTTTTATTCTTATGTCTTCACCCGTATATGTTTTTAGCTTGGCACCTATTTTTTCTAAACTTAATTGATGTTCACCGTTATACAAATATCTGAAGGCATGTTCCCCAATTACTGTAGTGGAAGCTCCCATGTCCACTTCCATTCTAACAGGTTTGCCATTTACTTTCACTGTGACGAATCTTGGTTCTGTCTTTCCAACTTTCAGATTCAACAACAAGTAAATGTCTGAATTTGTTGTTTCAGGCTCTTCTACATTGTCGATTTCATTGGGCTTCTTCTTTTGTTTACAAGCCTGCTTAAATCATTCCTTGCACTGCCTCATCATATGTCCATTTCTATGACAATAGTGGCATTCAATTTTTTTAAACTGCAATCGCCACAAAACTGATTGTTTCTACCTCTATTAAAATTATTCATTGATTTCGTTGCTAAGTAATTTTTCTTCATTCTTCAGCTTGCGGGGGCTGTTTCCTGCTTCTCAGCAGAATCATACTTTTTCACGCCTATTTCAGCTAAGGTTTCCAGGCCGATGTGGAGGATGGTACCATTTTGTGCACTCTGTATTGTTTTTGAATCTCTTACCGCACTTTCCATGGCCAGTGCTATCTCTAGCACCTTCTTGAAATCCAGATTCACTTCAGACAATAATGTTTTCTGTATAGAGTCCTCTTTCACACCACATATTAAACAATCTCTGAGCATGTCATTCAGAATTGTACCAAACTCACAATGTTCCATTAGCTGCTTCATATTTGCTACATAACACGCAATTCTCTCACCCAGGACTCTATTTCGTGAATTAAACCTAAACGTCTGCATCATGACTGAGGGCTTTGGTTGAAAGTGACCTTTCACAAGGTCCACCAATTCATCAAAATTCTTTGAACCCGAGACACTGGGTGCTGTCAAACTTCGAATCAGACCGTAGGTTTTGCTCCCCCAAGTACTCAAGAGGATCGCTCACTTCTCTTCCCCCATAATTTCGTTCGCTTGAAAAAAGAAAGTGAGGAGTTCTATGTATTGAGACAGATCATCTGTGGCAGGTTCAAAAAGATCAATTCTCCCAAATTGTGGCATTTTGAGAAGGGATAACTTCTTCAATTCTAACGGAGCTTGCTACTTACAATCACTGAACGAGTTACAGTGCCAATTTCTTTCTAACTTGGTTTCTTCTATTCAATCCTGTTTTATCTTCATCATCAGTTTGTTGCAGGGTGGCCAAGTTGTGCTATTAATGATAGAGTTGATCTGCAGACACTTCTTGGGTCGAAATATTAAGTTTATTTACAATATACTCAGCAGCAACTACAAGTATGCCTTCAATTCCAAATCTATCTCTACACTGCTGAGGTAGCCCAGGCTACTCTATTGCTTACTACAGATTATGTGATCTTGCCTAACAAGTATTATTCTTAAAGGTACAGTGCATTCTAAATAATTATGACACTGTGCATCACAGTACTCATGCACGTGTGCTCTGTCCACACCTACAAGCCTCAATGCTGAAGCAAAGATATGTGCCATGTCTCACACATTTGCTACAGCATAAAGATATGACCCTTCCCCTGGAGCACTATATGGATGACCAAGCTACTCACCTTGCCAGGATGCAGGTCACTGAACCTTTTCCTGCATTGAATCCATGAGCGCTGATGGACTCCTGCTGCTTTCACCTCAGCCACAATTTGAATTCAGACCTTCTTGGTTGCTACAGGGTAGAGGATTAGTCTTCTCTTCTGTATCCCTTCCACCAAAACATAAAGGGCCTAGTCAGAAAAGCGTGGGGTAGCTGGACCCATCCCTTCCCCCACGTCTCCTCTGTGTGACATTCTATGAACATAAATGTAAGGTATAAAGAGTCATGGGCCACTCAGATTACAAAGCTCTCATTCACTTTTTTTTGCTTATATGGACTAACCATTTTCAACATATCAGTATTTACTGTTAAGGTTTGGTGGAGCACAAATGCTTGGTGGCATGTGTGTTGCACCCCTGACTACAAGGTAGCATTCTGTGCTCCCAGACCACTGACAGCCCTACTGGTTTACTCGCTCTTAGTCACACACAGTGATGCTGTGACAAGGTCAAGGGTCAACAGTGTGGGCGCATGCCAATAGGTAGGTGGCAAGAGGGCAAGTGGATTAGATAATAGGCATGGCACTGGCACTGTTCATCGTTCATCCAACCACTCAGTCTTAGCAGCTAATGACATCGCTGCATAACATCTCCACCAGGTCGTGGTGGTCATGACAGATACTGTCTAACCTGCTCAGCATTTCCAGCATTTTCTGTTTTTATTTTAGATTTCCAACATCTGCAGTACTTTGCTTTAGGAATAACTTTTAGGGATTGGGTGGCTATTGCTCCTGCAAAGCATCTGTGAATCTTTTATCTTAAAGATCAACAACAAAAGAAATCAAAGTAAATCAACCAATGGGCTTGGCTGTTGAACACTTTTACGAACTAATTCAAAGCAACTGATTTACTTGGATTGATTTCAACAACTTACCAGTACTGGTTCCTGCTGCAAATGACTGTAAACTGCTTGGCAGTTTTATCTAATACAAAAATATCTGGCATAACTGATTGATCTTCTGAAGTTACATGGATGGGCTGTGGAAATCCCACATGAAATCCAGTGAGAATAAAACAGATTTGTTGTTTATCCACAATGTTTCAGATTACCCCAGGCACAAGGTCTCACTTTAATTCATAGGAAGTGTGCGCTCACCTATCAGAGCTGGATTTTTTGTTGAGTACTAGAAAAGGTACCTGGAAAGGTTTCAGTTATGACAGCAGCTACTCTGAGGTTTTCTTCTCAATGATTGTGGGCGTTTGCATGCTTAACTACTCAGTGTTCTGTTATTCTGTTGGGTATTAGTCAGAAATCAACAATTTATTAATTTATTATAGTAATTTTATTTTTTTTCTATATTCTATTATCTCCACTTTTTTTTTTCAATGCCTTCAGCTTTGTCAGATATTTTAGCACAGGCACTAGAAACAACAAGACCTGAGAGCAGGGTTAGCATTCAATTGCTTAAAAAAATTGGGATACAGTATTCCACTGCACTGACAGAATACAGAAAGAGATCAGGGCAGGGGAGAAATCTGAGCCACTGTGAAGTTGGTCCTCTTGGGCAAAAGTGGTTCTGTTCAAATTAGCAGCTTCTTTAAAAAAAAAATTATTTCAATCCTACACACTAGCACAGAAATTGCTAGCAAAGTTAAGTTTTAACCAGGATGGAATTTCATGGTACCAGTCAGCAGTAGTGCCTGGAGTTCAACATCCTATTTCAATCCTGCCAACTGTAACATTGACCTAGCACATTTGAGGTGGTGCCCTATTGTGTTTATACCTTTTTTTTTGCTTTGTTGTGGTTATTAGTTCCTGATTTTTTGCTTCTGAAGGAATAAAACATGTGCTGAACATGCGATGTGATAAATGGCTTTGCATGAAATGGATCTTACATCAGAGGCTGGTTCTTGCATGTTGAGAATCAATAGAAATTGGTGCAGTTTATTGGATTTGGTGCAGTTAGAAAATCTGCCTTGAACTCTCAGTAGCCCCTTGCTAAGAAATATGGCATGAACATGGCATATATTTCTAAGTTCATGTTGCTGGGAGGAAGCTTCACCCTCTCCTCTTGTGTGTCAGAAACCTGCCCTCGCCTTTCTGACCTGGGCAGTTGAAGGTTGAGGCACCCCATTAATTGTGCAATTGGCTAAAATTGCCAGCATAAAACAAAATGACAGTTCTAATGCAATGGGAGTTTAATTCAGGAACTCTTTAGCCTGAATTTCCCTGTGAACACTGCCCAATTTTGGTTGATAGTGGAGCAGGTGGGAACAGGAAAAGAAGTGGGGATTTCTGGAGAATGGTTGGGGTGCAGGCGGAATTAAATTTAAGAGAGTCAAGCACAGATGTTATAAAGCTTTGCAGAATTCATATTTCTCCATGAATTTCAGGTTTTTATTTTGCTCCTAAAGAAAGGAAGATTTGCATTTATATAATGCTATTGGAACCTCAGAATGTCCTAAAGTATTTCATAACAATAAATTATTTTGAAGGGATTTTCACTCTTGTAATGTCAGGCAACATCAATTTGCCCTCAAAGTCCCATAAACAGTAATGATATGAATGACCAATTAAACTGCTCTAGTAATGTTGGCTAAGGGTTAGGTAATGGTCAGGACAACAGGTGAACTTCTCTACTCCTCTTCAAATAGTATCATGTGATATTTTAGGCCGTATTTTCCCCTTCTAATGCTGAACAAACCTACATTAGGAGGCCCAAACTGGCGGGTGTGGGCCTGCAATATTAAACTTACCAGCTGTTTCCCGTCGGACACTATTTTCCACCCAGGCGGGAAAAGTGGCACATCACAACCCAATGCTCAGATAACGTGGCGTAGGGACGCCATTTAAATGTCTGCAGCAAATCTAATTTTCCCTGACAACAATATTTTCAGTAAGGAGCGTGAGTTTCTGAAGGCTGTGGGAACCATTTGCCAGGAAAGTCGATTCATGAATCTTGGGTGAATCCTGCTGTGGAATTAGGAAGCATTTGAGAGGTAATTTTAAAAAGGTTTTCCTAACCTCAAATGCCATAATGTAATGGTGTATGATAATTTAAGTATATTTTTAATGCAGTGATTGATCATGGGGCTCTGTCTTTAAAGGATATGACTATTAAATTGACCAGAGTTGTGCAAGTGTTCACACGCATTCAAGTGCTTTATCCAGTTGTTCTGCATTGGGAATCTGGTTTAAATGGGCCATCTGGACACAGTGGTGTGAGTTTTATAGTGTTATGGTATAAAGATGAGACCACTCAAGTTTGTGAGTTTTCTAATAAGCAAAGGTTTTATTCAAGCATATTTTTTGGAGAGATCATCTTTGTTGCTTTCCCAAGGGTCTCTGACAATACAAGGTCTGCGTAACATATTTATATCTTTTAGTTATCACATTTCACTATACTGCCTAGTACAACCTCCAGTTACAAACATAATGAGCAGAATTATTCAAGGTGCAGATGTCACATTATCTCACAGGTGGATGGGAAATGCCTCTGTTCTCACGCCTCCAAGTCTGTGCTCTTATCACTCTAACATGTGTTTACCCGTCCTGTGAA
Organism: Carcharodon carcharias; assembly: GCF_017639515.1. NCBI lineage: Eukaryota > Metazoa > Chordata > Chondrichthyes > Lamniformes > Lamnidae > Carcharodon > Carcharodon carcharias. The sequence goes on along the minus strand of NC_054469.1, from coordinate 89,416,480 downwards.
GCACATTAAATTTTATGACTTGTGATTGTTAGTTGGGTTCCCGCAGTACCATACCCATCATACCTATGTGTTGGCCATATTTCCTATCTTACTTAGAAAGAGCTCTCACAACTACACTTAAAGACATTGACATTAATGCTAATAATTACATTTGTCTACTTTTAAAGCTGTTAATGCACATATTAATATCAGTTTTAATATTGTATTATTTAATTTCCCCACTTCAATAGTGATTTGAAGTCTAGAGATCTTCAAACTTTGATTAAAAACTGAACAGTTGACCGACTTAATTGATTGAAACTCCATTGAGCCTCTGAAAAAATGAAGCAGATGGTTAGGCATCTGGTCAGGCAACCTGAAAGAGTCTATTATATTGATCTCTATGCAGTCTGTTTATTCAGATTTGTACTGTAATCCAATTATGGAGCTTGGCTGAGCTCTAATCCCCCACTAATGGATTTAGCGCAGCAGGAGTTGTTTACACAGCAGTGGAGGAGGTAGTGTGCTTTTTTTAATTGACAGTTTTGTGAACATCTAATAGGAAAATTTGTTTTGAGGACGTTTTTGAATAGCTGTTGTTTATTTTGACAAATTAATGAGCACTAGAGATGACAGCGTTTTTTCATGGAGAGTTTCAATGGCTGTATATTTTCTTGACAGTTTTATGAGCTTCTAAGATGAGCAATGTTTTTAACCTGAACATTTCAACTACTTCCCAGAGTTATTATATGGGTCATGAGTTATGTACATTGGGGGTACTGAATGAATGGGCATGGAGGATGCATGGAGGGACAATGGGGGTATGGAGAGGGCATGAAGAATGGAGGATGCATTTTGGGCATTTAGGATACATTGGCTCATGGAGGGGGCATTGGAGCATGGAGAAGGCATGGGGGAATGGAAGGGACATGGGTTGTGGAGTGAGCATGGGACCATTGAGGGGGCATGGGTGATATGGAGGATGTATGGTGGGCACAGAATTGGCATGGGGGCATAGAATAGTTATGGGGGTGGGTGACAGGCTGAGAGGGGTGGGGGTAAGGGCCAGAATGCCTAACAATCATGTAGAGAACTGGACTAATGTGCCAGTGAATGGACACTGACCTCTAACCTGCCAGCCTCCACTCCCACCTTGAACCTACATTGGGAGGGGGCGGCCACAAATCTAGCCTGCCCCTGACTGTGGAAGATGAAAATTCTGAGCGAATGAACTGACTTTCAGAAGTCAGGAACATGACATCAGGAAATGGTCTGACTCGCGCTTCCTGACCACAAGGGACAGTCTAGCCCTTTGTGTTTACCTCAGAGAAGAGAATGGAAGGGGGAAGACTATCCAAGCAGGTAGAAGAAAATACAAGAGGAAGGCAACAGGGTGGGAATACAATGGGAGAACAGGAGAAGAGAATGAAAGGAGAAGTGAAAGAATGCAAGACAAGAAAGGGAGTGAAGATGCAACAAGAGCACAAAGAGGAGGGATTGCAATTGGGGAGAGAATGGAAATAAATAAAGCAATATACTGTAAAGGTTGGAAATCTGAAACACAAAGAAAATTCTGGAGACAGTTAGCAGATCAGGCAATATCCATTAAAAAACAAGTAAATTGGCATTTCAGATATAAACCTTCCTCAGAACGGAAAGGCATTACCAATGAACAACACCTAAATAGAATGAAAATTTTGATGTAATCCCTTTTTGTGTGGGTGTCTATTATATTGTTCTACTAGGTGACTTTTTAAACCAAGTGTTGTGTTTGCCCTAAGGGCTTCCTGAATGGTAGGATTGCTTGAGGTAGCATCCCATTGTGTTTCTATACCATTATTTTGGAATTGCAGTAGCCTTCCCCTCTGTGCAAAGAAGAACCTAAATGGGCCCGCTACGGGCTTCATCACTTGTGTGGCACCAGGCCAGTTTTGCCTTGTATTCTTTAATCCACACATGGTGGAGTTGGAGGAGAGCTGACTGCACATGTAGCAATCATGTAAAAAAGCATCATGCATACCCAGTACCGCCTTGCAGCTGCCACTACATGCGAATTGATGTGCAGAAAACCAGAAACAATGGTATCAAGACCATTAATGGAGCCTCACAGCATATTTGATTGTATCTCAACCCCAACTCCTTGGAGCTTGTTATAGGAAGTTTTGTCTGACCTGGCACCCATGATGAGACACAAAGTTGCGTAGTCAGGTGGGGCAAAAGAGGAGAGTGCTCCTACATGCAAGTTTCTATCTGCAGCACACATTTTGGGCTCTCCCCAGTGCCTGAACCTTCTTTTAAAAATAGAAATTGTGAGTTCTGGATCCTAGGATGTCCAGCCAAGAGGTAATGCAGTCCAACTGTCAATTTGGAGTGGCACTAGGGTTTTATTATATAGTCTATATAGGTAACGTAAGGTGCAATAGAATATGAAGGAAGAGTGGCAAAATATAATTGTGAGCCTGAGTCTGCCATAATGCCTCCAACTTTTTCATATCCAACATCCTGTGTGACGTCCCTCCATGATAACTGCTAGGGTTTCCTCATTGTAAAGATGACAGGGTAGAAGTTGCATGCTTGTCTTACTTAGTTTTTATCACCCTCAAAAAAGAAATTACAGAATAAAAATTGCCTTTGAGTACCATGAGAGTCCCAATTTCAGTGTAGAGGTGGGAATCGGGGAAGCGCAGGTTGAATCAGGCAGTTTTTAACATCCAGACTTTATTAGCACCACCCAACACTGACTCCGCCTTGAACTCAGTGGGAATAACATCACTGCCTGAGCGTACAATTCCTGGGGTTTCAGTTCATCAATGGATGGGGGAAGGTTGTGGTGAATAGGTAAGCCTAGGTCGGGGAGAGGAGGGCCCATACCCAGGTGGGGCCAGGAACAATACCTGGAAACTGGGGCAGTGTAACTCAGTTTACACCAGCAGCGTGACTGGCACACCACAATAAACCTGCTCAGCATTTTGTACAAGTTGAAGATTTTCATCAATGTTATTTTACTGTTGGTCATGAAGGAAAACCTTAAATAAAACATTTGGTGTAGCTTGTTCATCATTATGTTTGAAAGCTGTTAAGGTCTTGACATCATACAAATCTCAGACAGATGATGCTTTCCCTCTTAGAGGGCAAAGTGGAGGGCAACAGAAAGAGGGGTTGACCTAAGCATTGTTGGATGATGGATGTCAGAAAGCTGTTGCTGACGAGTTACAGCGGCTGTATGGAGATGGAGCAAGACAGGTGAGCGTGACATTGCATGACCCCAGATCTCCTGGTAAGAGTAGCTACAAGCAGCAGCAGCAGCTGCTTTTCAGTGGGAAATGCAAACATAGGATTCTAAGCACTATTAGAATAATAAACATTCAGCATCACTACAGTGTAAAATTCCTTAATTCATTGTGTTCACAGCCATGAGATTCGATGTTCTTAAAAGTAGTTTATACATTTCCTTTGCTTTCACATTCCTTATTCATCTGCATGATACCTCAGATGTAGTTTTAGTTTTGCATCCAATTCCATAATTTAATCAGTAATACAGTGGAACAAAAAAAGGCATTCTGCCCTTTGATGCAACTCCCTTGTAAGTCTTTGCAGAAGCAGTCAGGTATCCAGCCTTTGTGCAAATAATCTTCTGGAGCAGCTTATCAACAGGTCAGGTTCACATTCTGCATAATTGATTGGAATTATGGTATAGATGGTCATGTGTATGAGTTAGACAGATATCATATAATTCCTACCTCAGCTTTCGACAGAGACATATGCTGCCCATCCTGCAAATATATCCTGTCTGATGTAAGTGAACTTGCATCATAAAGCTAGGTTAATGGATCTTATCAGTATTGAGGCCCTTTAAATGTTTAGTCTGACTGTAGTTTGAATTATACATTTCTATTTTACTTGTCTCATGCTGCAATAGAAGCATAATAAAGGGAAAAGTTTTGAGGAGGTTTTCAAGAAGATGGAGAAAAACAAGGCAAGTTGCATTCAGCAGGCAGTCCCAGTGTACAGCAGTACAAAGCCTGAATGAATGAAACAGAAGTGGGGACAAGGAGTAGCTCAGGTATGGGCAGCAATACAATGTTAGGAGATCAGTCTGGGTGTGGTGAGTGGGTGTGTGTATGTGTGTGTGCACGCGTTTACATGTGCGTGCGTGTGTGTGTGTCCCCGTCCACTAATTCATTTAACTGCTGCTCAAAAGTTGGCATTCTAATCTTACTCCATATGGGAAGCCCTCATAGTGATTTTCAGAGAATGAGACAGTAGCCAATAATGAAAGAAAGGTTGAAAGATAAACATTTTGCAGCAATAGTTAACTTATCTGCTGTGGCTCTTTAAATTTACAAACTATTCTAGCATCTAACAATGCTGATAACTATGGCTACCATCCATATGCTACAATCCCCTATGATGCGGCCATAGCTTACTGGTAACTCTTCCTACACCATCCTTATTACCATCTCTCCCACAGCGTTTTAAAGCATGTCAGAAGAACCCTTGCCTAACCCCATCTCAAACTGGAATTGGTTTGTATACCCATCACCAACTCTGCTGACTCCTGAAGCATTCCTGAAAAGCTCTTGTTTTAGTCACAGAAGATGTTTGGTTACACTGAAGCCTGTAAGTATCTTCCACAAAGCATCATGCTGGCCAGTATTGAAGATTTTGGCATAATCAATGAACATGAGCCAAAGCTGGGCTTCCTCCTTGTTTGCATATTTCTCCTTGAGATTCCTGAGTGCAAGCAGGCCATCACTTGTATCTGGGAAGGAAACCAAACAGCTCCTCTGCCACTTCACTGTTCATATAGGGGCAACTCTCTGCCAGAGAGATGTAGCTACATCATAGGAATCTCAGGTATACAGGCAACACCACCCTCATAGCCAGAACAAAGGAAGAGCTGGAGATTATGACAGGCCTAGTCAAAAGACACAGTGAGTCTTTTGGACTGAACATAAATGAGGTGAAGATGAACGTTATCACTCCAAATACCAATGGAAAAATCATGATTGGAAGCTCTGAGACAGAGGCAGTGCATAATTTCAAGTACCTTGGTTTGATGATAAACACCAAAATTACATCCACAAATGAAATGCAGGTTAGATTACGAATGCAAGAGGAATGACCAGTGACTTAAGTGGTGTCTGGAAATTCAAAGCATCAGCATGGAGCTGAATAAACATCTAGTACAGTCACTAGTATGGAGTGTTTCACTGTGTGGATGCGAGGGGTGAATTCTGAAGAAAGAGGATGAGAGGAGGATAACAGCTTTTGAAATGTGGGTTTGGTGAAGGATGTTCAGAATCAGCTGGATGGACAGAAAGACAAATGAATGGGTTAGATCAAGAGTAAAAGTTCAGGAATCTAAAGGGTTGTTAGGTACAGTTAGAGAGAGAATGAAAGACTTTGGAAACGAAGACCCAACAGCCTTGTCCTGGCAACAATTGAAGGAGAAATTGAGAGTAAAAACGGAAGAGGAAGAAGAAAAACATCAGATGGGTGGATAAGATTGAGATATGATTTAAGGGAGGCCTGAAAGCAGAGAAAAAGCAAGACAATACCTGCAGCCCGACTAAGGCTATGATGAGAATGAACAAATGAATGATTACGATCAAGTGTTCAAACAAAGTAGAAATGCCACTGTACCACCCATTATGTGAGTGAGCACAACTAGTATCCAGCAAAAGTGGCATGGGAAAAATGGACAGAAATCTGGCATAACAGATTTCCAATCCATTTTTCATCCTTGCCCCATCAGTAATGCTTGGCAGTATGAAGCAGAAAATATTGCCAAAGTATCTGCCACTGGGTGATTCAGACGCAGTAAGATCCCAGGTTCAATCTCCAGTTTGCACCAAGTTAAATGATCTAAGCCCAATTAGAAGTAGGGATACAGCAATTGGCTCTAGTATTCTTGGATTCAGAGAGCGGAGTTTTCCATTAATGAGGCTAAGTGCAGTGGAGGGCAGTTTTGGCAGCGTCCACCCCATTGGCTGGCATGGCGGGAACTCGAACCCAATTCTGCACTTGGAGTGTTGTTAATTATTTACAGGCGCCTATCAGTCCGAATCACCTAGCGAGTTGGAAGCTGATTCATCCACCTGCCGTCAGCTGGTGGGTTCGAAGGTTGGGCACCATATTTAAAGGCCAGTCCAACACACAATCTCAATCTCTGCAGGCCACCAGAGATGTCTGGCAGCCAGAAGAGGAAGGCCAAGAGCCTCAATAAAGACGCAGCACCCGCTTCACCCAACAGGAACTCCAGGCCTTGATCAGAGGAGTGCAGGGGCACAGGCATGTGCTCTAACCCAGGGATGGATGCAGGAGGCACAGCAGCCTCATCTCTCTGGCATGGGAGGCCGTCACAGAGCAGGTCAGCATGGCTGGCAACCACGCCCGAAATGCCATCCAGGACAGGAAGAGGGCGAATGATCTCATCCACTCCGCCAGGGTAAGTCATTCTTCAACTCCTTCCAGTAACAAACTCTCATCACAGCATCATGCAATCAAACAGCTACTCTCTTCAGGGATCTCGCAGAACCATTAGTGGAGGACACATATCAGCACTCATTCTCTCACCAAGATTTTCATATCTCCACTATCCCATCTATCATGTTGCTCACACTCCAACCTCTGGCCCTTCTGGGGACGGATCACCACACACAGGGGATGTGCAACTCACCCAACCTCTGCTCCAACCTTTCTCATTCCATGCCTTTCTTTCTTCTTCATACAGGACAATCTAGAACACAACAGGCGCGAGAGATCACAGACTGGGGGAAGGGTGGCCAACCTCATTGCCCTCAGTGAGTTTGAGGAGGCTGCAGCCGAGCTGGCTGGAGAGGACAGGAATCGCTCCTGTTGGGAAGCGGAGATCAGCCTCTCCCAGGAAACTAATACAGATTACAGCTCCATCACTTCATCATATCCTGACATTCACAGTGAGTCATGTGCAGTTTTATCTAGCTCATGTTCATTAGCTGAAACTCTATTTTCTATTTTCTAGGCACCAGCAGATCGAGGTCCCCAACCTAGTCCAGCATCAATGCGAGCCCACAGATTTCATCCTAGGAGGAAGCTCTGAAAGGACCCCCACCACACTCACACGCACCCTCCACCAGCTCAGACCCACACATGTCGGTGGGGCACAGATGCAGATTAGGCTCCTGGGGAACACCTCACTGAAGCATCCCCGCAGCCAGTCCCAGGCAGGGGCAGCTCAGGTCTCCAGTACCCAGAGGGCTGCTGGAGACTAACCACCCACTCAGTCCGAGTCAGAACCTCTAGAAGCGGCCGTCAAATCTATGCTGAAGACTCAGTGACAGGCAGCGGAGCATCAGTCAGAGATTCAACAATCACTCAGCAGACTAGAGCAAATGATGGAGGAGTCTGTCCTCATTCGATCTGATGTCATGGCTCCGACATGCGAGCGCCTCAAGGTCACCATGTGACGGCTGGAGATCAACATGAAGACCTTGGTCCTGCAGGCCTTGCCGATTTGCATTCGGTCCTGCAATGCATGGCCACAAACCCTGGTGGGCACCATCAAGATGTAGGTGACATGGGGACAAGACACTTTGGCCCCTCCAGGTGCACCATCTCCTGCAGGGCCAGGGCAGGGCCTTCGGACACCAACAGGGAGGATAAGCATCAGCCAGACACCCCAGAGGCTTCCTCTCAGGGCACTCCAAGGGTGTGCAGCTGCTCACAGCCCCCTCTGCCTGTGACCCCATCCACTCCAGCTTCTCAGGCTACTGAGGGCACTTCTGCCCCTCAACAAGTGACCCTTATCAGGCCAGGGCCATCCAGGCCTCAGGCCATCAGAGAACATCCGCCAAGGTCATTACAATATTTAGAATCTAGCAGTCAGCAGGCTGCCTCCATCTCTGGTGCGGATATCGGGGCTGCACCCAGGTGGAGCGGTAGTTAGGAAATGTATGAAAAATTGATGTCGCTTTTGGCTATATATGTAAAGAACTTACACTTTTATGAATACACTTGATGGCTATGTGAATGCTCCTGTCAGTTGAAAGCATTGTGATTTTGTACTTTGGAATCCTCTTATTTCGAGGTTTAGCTTTCCTCCCACTCAGTGATAGTGTCCCACTGTGAGATTCACATTCCTGTGATGTCAGCCTCAGTTGAACTAGTCTCCGGACCCTTGTGTGATGTCAGGAAGATGTGCTTAAATCTTTATTTGAAGTGTGTGACGTAAGCGTTTCTAACCCTTATTCCTCAAGGAACACCATTCAGTGAGGGCAGCTCATCAGCATTGATATTCTAACGGCATTTGTGTCTCCTCAGTGGTAGTAGCAGAAGAAAAGACATGCACGGGAGGAGGAAATCCCGAGGCATGTCCACATCTTAGCTACAGCAGTATTTGCATCATTAGATGGTGGTGAAACCAGTGAATCTCACAGCCTGGCTATTTTCGTCCAGAGCAGATCTGGCATAATGATGGGCCTTTCTGTAAAGGGCATCTCTGACCTCCTTTATTCATCGATGTGTTGTGGACTGAGAGATGCTGCAGAGGTCACCTGTTAAACCTTGGAAAGAACCAGAGGCCAAGAAATTTAGCACTGTGGTCATCTTCAAGTCCACTGGCAGGGGATAGCCTACAGCTGCATGTGGTGTCAGGTCTTCAAGGAGAATGTGGCATATGGAATGCACCAGAGCTTGGGACAAGTGTAGACATGCACGGCATTGCCTGTCACTCATTTGTAAATAGGAGACTCTTCTACAGTAAACCCTAGGAGTGGTGAGTCACCCCCGTTGTCTGGGTTTCTTCTCCTGACCCTCCTGTTCATGCTGTGGCTCGGCTTGACCATGTCCCTCCTGCTGGAGCTGCTTGAGCCCTGTGTGGGATGCTAAATTTTAACTGAGATGAGGGATCCAACCAAGCTCTGTGCTCCAATCTCTGATATGGCATATTAATGAGCAATCAGTCGCTTATAGTCAATGAGTGGACGCACATTGGCCCATTAGGAGTGTCACATATGGTGGACACGTGAACGGCCTTCATTGATGGAATGCCATATATGATACAGCTGTGCCTCCTTCTCTATTGCCTGCTTTCCCAAATTCTACATTCCTATGCGTTACGCTTGAGATGCAACGACTGTGATGTGAAGCCACTGAATTTTGAGTAGCTCTTTAACAGTACTAATGAAGCCATTGGTTTTCAATTGCTTTCATCACAAGGAGGTTTTCCTCCTTTCTTTTTAAGCAGAATCCTGCTCATTCCTGCAGCAACAAGAAGTTGGAGGGCAACCCCAGATAGGCTCACTCATGTTCACCCTTCCCCCTCACTACCGTTCCACGGCCTTCCCTCCCCTTTGCGCCTCTTGTGTTCATCAACCTCACCCTCCCCTCACAGCCCACCCCTGGTTGAAGTGCTAGTTTCTGAAAGTGGAGGCTGCATGAGTGCCACAGCACAGTGACATTCTTCGGGACAACATAGACAAGGAGCAGGAGCAGACCAACCCTACAGCCCCAGCAGTGTGGCGTTCATCACAACAAGCCGGGCGCAGCGCTATGGCAGGTAGGCTATGTATGTTCCACTCACCTCAAAGTTAACAGTGAACTGAGGTCGGACTTGTGCACGTCACCCCTTTTCAAACGGGTTTGAGGTTAACGTGATCTCCCCCTAGATTGGAAGCAAGATTGGAAGGCCTGACAAGATTCTGATGAGCATTCTTGACAGGTTAATGAATGCAAATAGCGTTCATGTCACTAGTCAGTGGGATAGCCAACCCACCTTAAACCCACCACTGGGAGAATTGCAACCTGATTTTATGCCAGCAGATTTCTGACATTTTTCCTGCCGCTGGATTCTATGCTCCCACCTGCCACGAAATCTGCCACAGGCGGGATGGGAAAATTCCGCCTGGAAAGTTAAAATTAGTTTGGCTTCCTATTTCTGACCATTATACTGTAGTCTCTGTGCAAGTATGTCGGTGAGCACTAGTTAGTGAAACTCTCCTGCTCAGAGTTGGATAAACTTCCAGAATTTATTGCCAAGGGTCATACTTCAGTTGATGTAGCCTTGTGCCCCTTGGAATATGGCCTATGTATGAGTATGAAGACATTCTGTGCCTTTCTTGGATCTGGTATAGCTGAAGGCTGAATTTCGTACAGTCTGCAACATGCTACAACAGGGCATCTGTGACTTCATTTCCACATCAGTGAATCACAGACTGGCTGATACTTGCTAAGACTTCTGTTGTTGCCTAGAATGTAAGACATAAAGAAAAAGCCTGTGACAAAGAAGTTGAGTTCTGTTGTGTGGATATAATGAGATTTAATTGCCTCACACAAGCTGCCTTGATAATATAGAAACACGTGGGCCAGGGTTTCCTGGTTGGCAAGCGGGGGGGCGAGGCCTGCTCCTCAATGCATAAAATGAGGCGGGATGAGGTTGGGCGGAACTCCCAACGTCACCCTGCCTCATTTCAATTTGCAGGTAGGCTGGGGCTCAGCAGAATCAGCTGTGCACCCGCTGACCTGTCAATGGCCAATTGACAGAGTCATTAAAGTAATTAATGGACCTGCCCGTCCAACCTTAACGTTGGCAGGCAGGCTAGGAGCCCTGGCGGGCATTAGACAAAGCATGAAACCTCATCCATGGGCAGGATGAGGTTTCATGCAGGTTTTAAAAAATGTATATAAAAGTGATGGACATGTCCCAACTCATGTGACAGTATCACATGAGGGGACATATCAGGGAAATTCTTTTTTTATTTTTCAGATTTTTTACTGTAGAGCCGATCTCCCTGAGGCACCACTTAGCCTCAGGGAGATGCGTGCGCTCTTTCGTGCGCATGTGCATGTGCGAAAGAGTGCAATCTATGTTCAAGGAATTCCCCCTCCCCCCCCCCCACTTCTCACACAGGGAGCGCATAGCGCTTGTGTGTGGATGTCACACTGGGTGGGCCTTAATTGGCCTGCCCACGTATAATGGCGGCACGCCCCCAGTTGGGGGCACCGATGGGAAGCACACCTCCGCACGCCTGCTCTTAAACTTCCCTCCCAACGGGGGGAAAATTCTGCCCATGGAAGTTACAGGAGCAAAACAGGCCATTCTGCCCAACCAGTCCATATTGGTGTTTACCGTCCATGCAAGCAAATGGTTTTACTCACATTGATCCACCCTGTTCCTATATCTCTCTTTCAGGTCCTTTTCCTTCATTCACTGTCTTAACTAATCTCAAATGTTGACATAAACCGGAAAGGTCCTCATACATGCTCCCACTCCACTGCCATTATTTCCCTGAAAGCGTGCCAGAATCCCTGTCAAACATGCTTAAACCTCAGTACTTCCCATACGTGGTTTCCATCTCAGCCATTAGCCGTAGAAACGAATTCTACAGCCTCACAACTCTCTGTGTAAAGAGGTTTTTTCTGTCCTCCTACATTTAATCTTATATGTATGTAGGTCCCCTCAGCTGTTGGAAAGAGTTTTCTTTTAACTACCCTATCCATCCTTTCAAAATTTTAAGCACCTAGTATAACAGATCCTGGTGTTTCTCTTCTTATGACCTAGGTTTTTTGCCACTCCTGCACTTCCTGATTCAAGAAAATCATGATACAATGATGAATGAACTGAAACATTTGAGTAATGCCTTCCAGTTGCCTGCTGCTCAACCTTATGCTTGACCAATGCTCCTTTCACACCATCTTGATATCATCCATCATTCGCATGAGATGGACTGAAAGGCAAACATAGCTGAATTGCACATATATATTAGTTGAATTGCACATTCGCTTCATTAAGTGGTGCTTAAAAATCATTAGCAAACAATAAAATGTTAGGCCTGTATTTTAATGGGCAATCATCCAGGTTAATCCACTGAAGAAGTTTAGCAGAATGAGCATTGAATGCATTAATGCTCATTTATACATTAATGCACATATGTATTAGATTAATTATAAAGAGGAATTTCACCCCCTGTATGTCCAATATTCAATTAGCCTAAAGAAGGATGAAGAGAGGACAGTGAAAGGTTAAAATCAAGCATGACAATTTTCCTACTACTTCTGACACAACTGTTGATGTTGCAATCTGAGGTTTATCCACTAAGGGATATAAGAGGTATAAGGGAGGGGTAGCACCTTTCACAGGCTAACTCGCCGCACACTGGAGTGGCTCATCCTGAATTGACCATCACCTTCATCCAGCTCTCACCTCTGGCCCAGTAAACTGCTTAGATGGGTGGGCTAAAAGAGGTGAGGGAAGCTGTCAGATCTTTTACCCTTGGCGACTTAAGGAATTCTCTACTCTAGCATGCAAAGACTGGTTCCAGGGGAATGAGTGGATGAGACCAATCTAAGGTCCCTAAGTCCTTGAAGGCAGGTCAGTACAGTATTGTGGATCGTTTAGAGCTCAACAAGACACAAGAAGACAGCCTGGTCGCCCGTTGCTTCCAGATCTATCTCCAGCCAACTAGACACTGTTATGAACTTGGTCAAGAACAGTAATTTTTTTTAGAAAAAGAAATCCAAAATACCAAATACTGAATGAATAAAGCCGCAAGTACCAAGTTTTAAAAGAAAAGAATTTTTGCTGTACAAGAGTCAAACAAAGGAATCATTAAATACTATCTTGGGTAACCGCCAATACTCTAAAGCCCAGAAACAACATAAGTTAAACATGAATGAACAGGCAAATTGCAATCAATTATAAATTACATATTAAGTGACAGATATAACTAAGACAGATCTTACAAATTGGCTCAGCAGCCCACTCAGCATATATGTCATCAACCTCAGTCACAATGTTTTTCAAAATTAGGTCTTCCTCACAAAGAATTTCAGCTCCTCTTCTAGCCTGATCCCCAACCAACGGCAGCTCACAACCAATCTGAGTGTCACTGGTGTGGTCTTCACCAAAAATGGCATATATGTGCAGAACCTCCGCAACTCTGCTTATGATGGTCTAGATGGCATTGATCCACCATTATTATCTTCAAGTAACATAAGCAGCTGCAGCAACTGTATATTTGCCTATTCTCTGGCATCCTCTGCCTTCTTCAGCCTGCCTGTACTGCACCATTGGGATCGCCATCTTCACCTGACCTCTGATGGCTCTGTGTCCTTTTATATGGTTTCAACCAGTTTTATTCTCCCCAGAAGTTTTGGTTTCCAATTTCAGTTTCAGTCTTAGTTTCCTTACAAACTGGGAGAATCAGTTTCCTTAATCAGTTTCCCTTTTTGGTTTACCTTTTCAATTAAGGTCTGTCTCAAAAAAATACAAGCTTTGGAACCATAGATTCCATCACAACACATCTTGCCGCTGGATTGAGATAGTTCAAGATAAGAAAGTGAAGCTGATGATGTACTACTGTCCCTCACTATAATCTAATTCACAGGCAAGCCATGTTCATCATCTATCATCCATCATCTTTCTGGGTGAGCAATGAAACAGCAGCTGTAGCTGTCAACCTGCCCACATTAGCGCAGCTGGAGGGTCATTTTTCACTGGAAGGAAGCTGATTTGGAACTTGGCAGCCCCTTGAGCGACTGAGCAGCCCCTTTTTAGGACCACACTCCCCACTTCCTTAGTATGAGGAAGGGGCTAGAAAAGGTGCCCTAACATTGTCTGTTGCACCTCCCTGACCAGCAGGCTGCAGCTGGCAAGGATCCCATCAACATGGTCATAAGTCAATCTCAATAAAGAAATGAAAGGTGACACTGGTCACCATTGGTGCTTGGAATGTGTGTAGCCTCATGGACAATGCCACAACCGACCGACTTGAGAGAAGAACAGCTCTTGTTGGTAGAGAGCTGCCTATATACATATTTCAGATCATTGTCCTCAGTGAGACTCATCTACTTGAACAAGTAGAAAGGAAATAGGTGCAAGTTACACATACTTTTGGAGTGCCCATGGAAAAGAAGAAGAGCGCAAAGCTGGCATTGGTTTCGCCAACATAAGCCACCTTGTCAGTAAGTTGATGTGCTTTCCCAAGAGTGTTAATAATTGTCTGATGGTGCTTAAACTCCCCCTGCATAATAACAGGCAAGCAACTCCCATTAATGTGTACACTCTTGCCATGACCAACATTGATGAAGTCAAGGATAAATTCTATGATGGTCTCTACTACTTGATTGCTACTGTGCCAAAGTCATATAAGCTAATCATTATTGGTGACTTCAACACAAGTGTTGATGCAGATCTTCAGGTGTGGGAAGAAGTCATCAGAAAAAAACACAATTGGCAGTTGTAACAGCAATGGCTTCCTCTTGCTGAAAATTTGTGCTGAGTTTCTAATACCAACACAGATTTCCACCTCCCTAATTGCAACAAGATGTCTTGGATGCACCCCTGTTCTACACATTGGCATTTAATTAACTATTTTATCACCAGGCAGAGGGACAGGCTGGATCTGTATGTAACGAAAGCTTTATGCAGTGTTGACTGCTGGACTCATCACTGTCTTATCAGTTCAAAGTTAAATATTAAGGTCTATCCCTTAGACAGCCCCAGGGCATGAAGCATCTCAATGTCTCAAGTCTCCACCAAGCAATCATGAAGGAATCTCTCTCAGATAATCTGAGAGTCAACTGTGTACAGTAAAAATGAACACACTACATTGAGGGTGACAGGGTGACCTTCAGAGATATAGTGCACTCCATTGCAGTAGAGGCCTTTGGCCCTACCTCTTGCGAGCACCAAGATTGATTTGATGAAAATAATGAGGTGACTCAGAAACTACTGGAGGAGAAACCTCAACTCTACAGGGTTTACCGCAATGACAAGTCATCACCAGCCAAGCATGATGCCTACCGAAGCATCCACAGGACCGTCCAATGCAAGTTCAGAGAGACGCAAGAAACTTGGCTGAATCAATCAAAGCAGAGAAACTTCAGTCATATGTAGACCACAAAGACTGGGAGAGATTCTACAATGCTCTGAAATCTGTCTATTGGCTCCAGCCTACAGGTCCATCATCAATCCTCAGCAGCAACAGGTCAACACTGCTCAGAGGAAAGCCCAAATTCTAGAAAGATGGGCATAGCACGTTAACCACATCCTCAATTAGCCTTTATCAATCAGCGAAGAGGCAATCAATGAGCTGTCACAGTTTGTCACGAACTCTTCAAGTCCCTCCTATGCTGTCTATATTTATTTAGCATGTGCATAGACACAGAGCCAAGCAATAACTTTGACGGTGGCTAGATGGAGTTCTTTAAACCCACCTGCAAGTTTAGTCACTCAACAATGTGAGTCATTGTTTGGACTGCATCACAGCTGCAGCCTGGATGGTGATGACAACCTTGTTAATGTTGGATGGCTGCACAGAGGCCTTGGCCAATCTAGAAATGATTTAAAAGGGCCCGCTGTCACCATATGGGGTGGCATGTGGGATGTGAGGAGTCGGTGAGTTGAGGCTGTCTTGAATAAGGGCAGGCTTGAGTTGGAGTAGACCTTCTCCAGCAGATTGCTTGTTGCAATTAGTCCCCTGATGTGGTGGAGGTGAGGGGAAGGGGGGATAAAATGTTGCTCAAGACTGGCAGCCAAAGTGGGGTGAGTTGGTCAATGATGCGCATTGTTGAGTTGCACATCAATAACTTTGGTGTAGGCAGATTGGTGCCATACTGAGGCACAGCATTCTGCAGTTGAGTACGTGATGACAAGAGCAAAGGTCCTTGGGGTCTTGGCCTGTGATCCCCATGCGGTACCAGCCAGTTTACTGAGGAGGTTATTGCAGGTTTGAATTTTTTCAGCAGCCTTGATAAGATGCTGTCTATATGTAAGGGTTCTGTCAAGGGTGACACCTACATAAATAGGCTGGGGATCGTGCTTCAGTCTCTGGCCATCCAGGTGGTGTTCAGTTCCCTCTTACTGCTGGGATTGTGAGGTGGAATGTGGTGGAGACTGCTTTACTGCTTGGTTTTAGGCACCATGTCTTTCAGTAGTCAGTCAACTTTGCAATATTATCATTTAGTGTGTCTTCCAGCTCAGGGGAAGCCTGAGCGTGTCTGCCACAGCACATGTCATCTACATAGATAATCTTTCAGGGCTGGGTTGGGGGTAGGTCATTGGTATACAAGTTGTCAGATTTGAGGCTAAGACGAACACCTGGAGTAGTCCATTCATCTAATTCCTCCAGGCACAAGTCTTGTCACCCATATGCACCCTGAACCATCTGTCCGAATGTAGTTCAATGGTATCAGTAACCCAGGGAGGGAGAATTCTAGATATTTTGATGAATAGGCCAAGGTGCCAGACTGTATCATACGCCGCAGTGAGGCCAAGGAAAGTTTCCCTTGTTTTAAAATTCCTTTGAAAGCCATTTTCAGTGAAAGTGGTTAATATGAGGACCTGATAACATGAGCTTCTTCTCTGTTGAAAAACTGCTTGTTTCACAATTAGGGCGTTATCCAATCCTGGCTTGATCTGTCAGGTTAGGTGCTCTACAACCTTGAAGCATACTGATAGCAGGGACATTAGCTGGTAGTTTGATGGTTATTCTTTGCTGGTCTTGGGAGGCCAATGACTTTAGACATGTGCCAAGATTTTGGCAGTTTTCCCTTGCATATGACAACTATAAAGAATTGTTGGCCCCTGGACCAAAGTGTTTTCAGGGAGGATGTTGCTGTAACCAGCAGCAATGTTCAGCTTGATAATTTGTAGTACTTTGTCCAAGTAATAATAGCTATGGTAGTAGTGGAGATGAGCATTCTGATATACTGCATGAATTAGTACAATATTGGTTGGACTATAATTGGGCAGCTGTGAATGCACTGCTTGCTTCACCACTATCAGCAGAAGAAAGCAGAATCCAAAGACACCACGCAGATCACTGGTGAAATGTTGAACAATGCAGAAAAGTCGGCAGGATAGTCGACTCTTTTCTATCAATGGAAATGTAAAGTTTCACAAGTTCACTAGGTACCATCAAATGATGAATAACATTAACAGTGCAAAATTAATTTCATATGTTAACAATACCAAACTGCTGATTCTTTTGAAATGTACAATGTTATAAATCATGTTTGACATTGGTGATGTAAGAAGGTTTGTACTGCACCACTGCTGAATATGCAATATAACTAAGACAGTTGTGTGGTGTCTGCTTTCTGAGTTCGTAGAGAAAGCAAAGTGATTTTAATTTTAGAAACTGTTTATTAGGGCCATATTTGTTAATGAACATCAGCTCTGATCATTTAGAAGCAAATCAGTTGGATAGCTGGTCCTAAGGTGGTGCTCCTCTTCTTTGAATGTTGATGTGTGATGCTTTCCATCCACCTGAATAAGCCGGCAAAGCCTCTTTAAATATCTCTTCTGAAAGAAGAGGCCTCCAAAAATGCAGCAATCTTTTAGTGCTGCACTAAAGTATCAAACTAGATTATATTATGGCCTGGATTGAGGTTGAACATTAGAGCTCTTAATTAAATTGTGCAACAGAAATAAATAATTATCCAGTTTTTACTCAAATAACTACTAACCCTTATCTCACCATGAATGTGAATTAATCTGGATATAACCATGCATCATAGTGACTAGCAATAAATCTTCTTGTCCAAAAGCCACACTTCTGGATCTAATCCATTATTATGTATCAAAGATTAGTTTATGTTTTTGATTATCCAGTTCGCTTTGTCTGGCGAACGCTAGCTGTACCCTTGATATTAACCAATTAGTTGGTGCTTGAAACAATATAGGCAGAGAGACCAATTAACTGAACAAACACTAGTGGCTTATTGGAACTAAAATTAGAGCACTAATGCCATGTGTGCTTCTTCAATCACCTCCAGCTCTAGACTTACAGTTACCAAGTAGCCTGTGCTGTGTAGCGATTGGTCAATACAGTCACATGGTCAATTAACTACATTCTCTTAAAGGTACATAGCACTCCACTTTACCAAATTCCCCCCTGCCCACTTTACTTGAAAGTATAATTGACAAGTTTCATAACATCCCAACAATTTACACAAATAACAATTTACAAGTCAAATCTCTCAGGAGGCTTCCTCGGACATGAAAAATGTCGTAGCTCAATGGCCTCAGCTGGTTTTTCTGAGACCCCCCTTTTCATGTCAACTGTCCACCAGGCTCTTCGGTGGAAGTGGGCAATTTTGTGCCTTCAACCCAACATGCCCACCAGTACTTTCAAATCGTGTGACATTTTTTTCCACGTGCGGCGCAGACTCGAATGCAAATAATGATGGCATTCCTTCTTGTGGGATAGTTGCTCTTCTCCGCAGATAATCCACATGTTGTCTAATTATTCAGCCATTTACCAACACATTATAGGAGAGAGGTCCTGTCATAGCACTCACTTCACCTAATAGCCAATTGGGCCCATCTCCCAAGTTCTTTGCGAGAACTGTGTCTCCCACCGTGAAATTTCTTATGGCCATCATGTCCAGCCTTCTGGGCCTCTTGACTTCTCTCCACCCTCCCCACTAAATGCGCCTGATAAGAGTTAGATGGGTGCAGAAACGTCCCTTCATTAATAATTCAGTGGGGACAACACCGATGGTCATGACTGGCGTCGTCCGGCATGCAAACAGGAACCATGACAATCTGGTGCTGATGGAATCCCCGTCCAGCTTTTTCATCCTGGACTTAAAGCTTTGGAATGCCCGTTCAGCCAAACTATTAGAGGCAGGGTGGTAAGGCAAGGTTTTGATATGAGTTATTCTGTTGAGGTTGTAAACCTGTGGAACTTACTGCTGGTAAACGCAGTCCCGTTGTCTCACACGAGCATCTCTGGTAAACTGTGCACTGCAAAACTTTGTCGCAAACAGTCTGTGGTGGCAGCAGATGTGGGTGACTGGACTTCGTAGACACCCATCCATTTGGAGTGGGCATCTATTAGTGAAAGGAACATCATGCCCATGAAGAGCCCCACTTATTTGATGTGGAGGCACACCCATTGCCACCCCGGCCATTCCCAGGGGTGCGATGGAGCTAAGAGGGGACAGCATTTGCTGGCATTGAAGAAAACTTTTGACTAGGGTTTAGATATCTGCATCCATCCCTGGCCACCACAAGTAGCTGCGAGGGAGCATCTTCATCCTACTAAGGCCAGAGTGAGCACTATGTAATTCGGCCAGTTATGGCCTTCGCCCTTTCGTGGGCATGATAGCCCTTGCTCCCCAGGGCAATATGCCGTTCTGGCAGGTGAGCTCAAATCTGCGGTTGAAATAGGGCTTCATGTTATCTGACCTTGGCTCACCTGACCATCCATTCAATACCTGCTCCCAGACTTGAGCTAAAAGTGGATTTTGGCTTGTCCACTCACAGGTTTGTTTGGCCTAGACAGGGGAGGAATCCAACAAAATTTAGTACTAAGGCAAGCTCCTGAGGCATTGGAATCTTCATGCTATTGTCTGGCAGAGTCAGCGTGTCAGCATGTACGACCTGACTTCCCAATCGGTGAATGAAAGTGTATTCATAAGCAGCCACTATCAGTGCCCACCTCTGGATGCAAGCAGATACTTTGGGGGTGGGGGATATCGCCTTGTCGTCTCCAAATAATCCCAGCAGAGGCTTGTGGTCTGACATAAGTGAAAATGGTGACCATGGAGGTATTGAATGAATTTTCAAACACCAAACACAAACACAATTTGAGAATATCATCGCTCTGCAACACTGAACGTGTGAGATGTATAACCAATGTGTCATTGGCAGCCATCCGCCATCCAATGTGAAAGTACAGCCTCTATCCCATAAGGGGATGTGTCGCAAGTTAAAATCAATTCTTTCTTTGGGCCAAAGTGAACCAGTAGGGCCATTGATCTTACAATTGCTTTACCTTCAGAAATGCATCCTGATGTGGAGCTTGCCAAATCCATTTATGATTTTTCTTAAGCAATGCATATAATGGAGCTAGTATGGTTGACAGATTTGGGAGAAATCAGCCATAGTAGTTTATCATGCCTAGGAAGGCCTTTAGTTCTTTGTGGTGACCAGGGATGGATGCGAACATTGAAACTCTAGTCAAAAGTTGTCTTCAATGCCTCGTGAATAGTCTTAACCTTTTCTTCCATGGGATGCAGGCCCTGTGCGTGGACCTTATGGCCCAAGTAAACTACCTCTGGCTTAGAAAAGACATTTTTCTTGCTTTAAGTGCACCTCCACTTGTGAGAAGCGTCTCAGCACCTCCTCCAAATTAGTTAAGTTTCTTCGTCAATTCGTCCAATGATTAAGACATCATCCAGATAAACAACATCATGGGGCAGCCCCTGAAGCAGATTTTCCATGGAATGCTGAAAAATAGCACATGCTGAAGAGACCCCAAAGAGTAGTTGAGTATATTGATACAATCCTTGATGTATATTGATGGTCACGAATTTTCTGGAGCCTTCTCCCAACTCTATATCTGCTGATAGGCATGGATCATGACAAGTTTCAAATAAATGATGCCCCCTTCCAATTTTGAATATAATTCATCAATCTTCGGTATTGGGTACCTATCAAATTTGGCAACTCTGTTTCTAATTAACTGATAGTCACCGCATAAGCGAGCAATTTGGTCTGGCTTCAGTACGGGTACTATGGTGCAAGCCCACTTGGAAAATTACACCGGTTGTAAGATAACTAACTTCTCCGGCCTGTTTATCTCTGTCTCAGTCTTGTCCCATAGAACATAAGGGACTGGTCTGGCTCTGATAAATCTGGGGATTGCATTTGGGTCCACATGGATTTTGGTTGAAGCCCACGAATCCTTCCTAGCTCGTCACTGAAAAAGGAAGCATACTTTCGTAACAATTCCTGTAAGTTTCTTGTTCTGAGTTGAAAAATCCCAGCCCACTGCAATTTAATTTCTTTTGAGCCAGTTGCGACCAATTAAACTCGAGCCCGCCCCTGATTGCAGACTGATCCCCATACTGCACCAGGACTTAACTTTTCACTCTTATTTCTTCGGCCATACATGTTTTTAATTCAGTGTCTGATTCTTCCAAACTTAAAGGATGGACTGCTTTATTCAAGTGTCTAAATGTATGTTCTCCTACAACAGTATCGACCTCCATCTTGATGGGTTGTTCATTGACTCTAATGACTACCTGGAATGGCTCAGTTCTTCCCACTTCAGGTTGTATAATGAATAGAAGTCAGATTCTGCTCCCTCTGGTTCTTCAGAAGAGACAGATTTCATGATTTCTACCTTTGTTTTTAAAATGCTGTCTCAGCCTATCATGACCGTGCCGTATTATGTGACCATTGTAGTGGCAGAAAAAGCATTCGATATTTCTGAATCACCTGCAGGCTGCCTGGATGCATTTGTCTCATTAATGTCGTGGGTTTTCACTCTAGTGCTGTTGTTCTTCAATGGTCTGCATAGTGGGCGTTCCCCGCCTTTCTGCAGAATCCAACACTTTCATGCCTTTTGTTACTAGCTCTTCCCACGCTACAAGATGGATGGTGCCATTTTGTGTACGTTTTATTGTCTCTAACAGCGTTCTCCATGGCTGTTGCCAATTCTAATGCCTTACTGAAGTCTAGATTAGTTTCAGATAGCAATCACTCTTGAATAGCATTGTCCCTGATTCTGCATATCAATCGGTCTCTCAACATGCCATTAATTGAAGTTCCGAACTCACTTGGGCTGACAAGTAACAAGTAACATTCACGGCACACAAGTGTCAGGCAATGACCATCTTCAACAAGAAAGAATCCAACCATCGCCCCCTAATGTTACCATCACTAAATCCCCCACTATCAACATCTTGGGGGTTACCATTGACCAGAAACTGAACTTGACTAGCCATATAAATACTGTGGCTACAAGAGCAGGTCAGAGGCTAGGAATCCTGTGATGAGTAACTCACTTCCTGACTCCCCAAAGCATGTCCACCATCTGCAAGGCGCAAATCAGGAGTGTGATGGAATACTCCCCACTTGCCTGGATGAGTGCAGCTCTCACAACACTCAATAAGCTTGACATTGTCCAAGAAAAAGCAGCCCGCTTGTTTGGCACATCCACAAACATTCACTTCCTCCACCATCGACACAGAGTAGCAGCAGTGTGTACCACCTACAAAATGCACTGCAGGAATTCACCAAGGCTCCTTTGACAGCACCTTCCAAACCCACAACCGCTACCATCTAGAAGGACAAGGGCAGCATGTGGAAGTTCCCCTCCAAGTCAGTCACCATCCTGACTTGGAAATATATCGCCGTTCCTTCAATGTCGCTGGGTCAAAATCCTGGAACTCCCTTCCTAACAGCACTGTGGGTGTACCTACATCACATGGACTGCTGTGGTTCAAGAAGGCAGCTCACCAACACCTTCTCAAGGGCAACTAGGCTTGGGCAATAAATACTGGCCCAGCCAGCGATGCCCACATCCCGTGAATGATTTTTTTAAAATTCCTTTAATTCCTTCAAAGCAGAGATATAGCCAGCGATTGTCTCTCCAGGAAACTTATTCCTCGAATTGAATTTAAAAATATTGCATAGTGACTGAGGGCTTTGGCTTCAAGTGGTTTTTTACAATATTTACAAACCTGTCAAACGTCTTCATATCAGGGGTGCTAGGTGACATGAGGCAGCAGACCAGCCCATACGTTTTGGACAAAAGAATCGCTGTCTTCTTGTACTCCCCTACAATGTTTTAGCGGTAAAAAAGAACGCTAGCCATTCGACATAATGAGGCCAGTCATTAGTAACAGGGTCAAATGGTTCAAGATGCCCAAACCGTGTCATACTCGATGACTAAGGAGACTGTGCTTTCAAACAGTTTTCAAGGTCTTGGCAAAATAACGTAACTGGCTTACCGCAGATTCTTGGTTGCCGTCAATTGATCCAGTTTATCCTCATCGCCAGTTTTATAGTTATGCATATCCGGTTCACTTTGCCTGACGAATGCTATTGCGCCCTGGATAATAACCCATTAGTTGATGCTTGAAACAATATAGACTGAGAGACCGATTAACTGAACCAACACTGGTGACTTATTGGAGCTAAGAACAGGACACTAACACCATGTGTGCTCCTTCAGTCACCTCCAGCTCTAGATTTACAGTTACCAAAGTAGCCCACGTTGTGTAGTGATCGGTCAGTACAGTCACATAGTCAATTAACTACTTTCTCTTAAAGGTACATAGCACTCCACTTTACCACAATTAGCTTAATTATGCCTATGAAAGATGATTTGACTTAGTTTCTCTGTGGAGAAACAGGCTAACTGAGCAACAAATTTTCTCATCATAAAGGCAATATTCTTAGTTTTATATTGGATAGAGCATCCTGGCAAGGATGGCATTCCTGTTGGTGTTTGTGCTCTATAATTGTACTCTACCCTCAGATGTCTGTAACTGCATTTTAGCAAATGTTGGCTCATGATAAAATATCCCTTTATGAGGTATTAGGTTTTGAAGACTTCTATTGTGCTTCTCAGAGCACAAGTTGGCTACACTAATACCATCCTCCCCAAAATATACTTGATGAAGAATAAGTAATAGCATCCCCCTGGTGGTGAAAACTGCTACAAACTGCATTAATCTTCAACATATGATAGTGCCATTCATTAAGTGCCTGCAGTGTTGTAACTTGCTTGGATGTCATGCTTTTGCCGTAAATTGACCTTGTGAAATACTTGCAAAGACAAGATATATTTAAATATTGCCATTAGCAGTATTATGGCATTTGTTAGTGCAGAGGGATGGAATGAAATGACCAAATACAGTGGAGGGAAAACATGATGAAAACTTCAACCTGTTGCAAGGAGATCATAGATGAAAAATTGTAAATTAAAATTCTTTACTTATGTGCTCTAAGGATTTCAAGCAGATAATTAAGATCCACTGGAACTCTCATAAATCAGAAAGTGAAGATTGAATAAAAGGGATTAACAGGGGGAGCTCCTTGTCTCGTTACCACAGGCTGAGTTTTGTGTTCCCCACGGGTGGGTTTGAAGGTGGGGATGCATGATAAAATCCAATGGGTGGTCTTCCTGCCACCAACCCACCTGCCCCCGACCTGTCTGAAATTTTACAGGGGGAGTGGTGGTGGGTGGGGGGGGCCCCATCCTTGGGCCTATTAATGTTTTTCTACCTGCAGCGAGGAGAGGCACATGCCATGCTGGAAGCCCAGCAGCTTCAGTTATGTGGGCTGGTGCCAGGCAAGGGGGAGTATCTCTAATGCGGGCCACCTGGGCCTATCAGAGGCACTCCCCAAAAGACCCTTCTCCCCTTCATCCCACCTCTCTAGCTTCCTGAACCCTGCCCCACACCCAATCTTCCCTGTCCCTCCCCATCCTACCACCCTCACTGAGACCTCCGACACTGGACTTACCTAGGCTCTTCGACATGATGGGGCTGCCTGTAGCCTCAACAGTCGCCACCACTCCTGGTTGGCGCTGCTGGGACTATAGAGCTGCCGATCAATCCGATCGGCATTTTGCCTTAAAGCAATTAATGCTGTTCCCAACATTAAATAGCTAGAGGGCAAGCTCACCATAAACATTTTAGCCGATGGTGGGGCTGTTGGGGGGGTTGGATACTGCAACATCCCATAAAATCCAGCACAACTCTGATGGAAAGTGATACAATAATAAGGCAAATGTCATCTTCTTCAGAAAATTCAAAATGTCTGATTTATTTTCATTAAATGCATGCCTTGTGATGTTCCTAATATATTTATGGTGCAAGCATGCTATCATATTTGTGAGATGAGACAGAAAGAGATTCTTAAAACAGCACATCTCTCAAGTTACAGATAGCAAATGTTTACAGATGTACAGAAAGTACTGAGGAGAACAGAACACTCAATCAAAGACAAGAGAGTATTGACAAGGACATGGTGTACAATACAGCTTGAAGCTTCAGTACATGGGAAATGTGCAGTGACTAGAATTCCTTCATATTTTAATGTAATAATTCATAGTATTATATTTGTGCTGTGTCATGCTAGTGCAGGCATGAAGATATTACACTTTTTTTAAAACTGTATTCCTTTTAAAATGATGAGATGTAAGATGGCTACCAAGGGGTCACCTGACTTTTGCAACTTCAACAGTTTAGCAAGGTTTCTGGAAAGTTCCAATCTAGATTATAATGGACAGGGGTATCCCCTAAATAAACATACCTAAACTGCACTCTTCTGTGGAATTTTGCCACTGCTATTATTAGGGCTTACTCCAAAACACTGGGACAATAAACATGATGCTCTGAATCCAGGGTCTGCCATGTAACATCGGAGGGCTATTGAGACTGAGTATCTACAATGAAGTGCTAAAGACCACCATCTACCTTCTATTGCTTTTGGCAATGTGACTGAAACTCAGCCTTCACAATGAAGGATCTTTGTCTTCCATTGTATATTAATGGCCATTCATCAAGTGATCAAAACTACCCTCTGATTTTGAAATCCTTTAATTCATAAACAGAAAGAGAGAGACCAGGTCGTCTGCAGAATACTAGCAAAAGCATCACAGCTGCAAAGAAAGCCTGTCTCATTTTGTCTTTTCAAGTCCTGTGACTCTTAAAGTCTTTTAAAAGCTTCCTCCAACCTTTAGATCAGCTCCGTGTTCACCAATAAGAAATTGGGCCTCTGGTTACAACAGCCATCAGGGCTGTCACATGATCTGCTGAGCAGTCTTTACTTTGAAGGAACCCTGTAGTTAATCTGGGTTTGACTCCAGCCACCTGAACTTACTTAAACTTCAATTCCAGGGTGGGAAAAGTACCCTCCTTCATTGGACTCTCAAAGACATGTGAACTGCTAACTACTCTGTTTAGTTTTAATATTTATAGAAGTGCACTAATGTCTTTAATTGTACCTTTCTTGAGCCTGTGCTGTGTGATTAATGTAGCGATAGACCTTTCTAGGATGAGTGTGGGAATAAATAATACTGCTTGTTTAAATCCATGAAAGTCTGCCGCTGGTGACTTTTAAATTCATCGCACACTAACTGGTGTTTGAGAACACACATTAACCTTTTCAAAATTAAACTACACTGATCGTGGACAGAAGGGAAATAGAATGGCGAATTTCAGTCTATCTCTCTGCCCTGTCCATTATAATGTCACCTCTTAAACTCTTAGTTGGACCAGTGTGAGAATGGATGTTTTTTTGAAATATTTTGGGGAATATTGTGTTATTCTGTAAAGAAGGCTGGATGTGTGTGTATGTGTGTGTGTGTGTGTGTGTGATTTAATTAAGTTGTGCAGAGTTGATAGGAGTCAGGGGGTTTGGAAAGATGAAAAGGTTAAAGGTGTTAAGTTTGTGGTACAAGTAAATAGGTTAGATCTAACAGTTGCATTTTTAGATAAGTTGAGAGGTTGTTTGAATTTCAAAGGGGAATCAGAGATGATGGAAAATGGTTATATATTCTAAATGTCCATAGGTAAATAGTAGCAGGGATATTATATTTTTATTGACCCAGAAGCAAAGACAAGATGAAAACATAAAAGACCTTATATTTGGAAAGCTTTGAGTTTCAAAGGGGTGTAAGAACAATGGGACTGAGGTGAAAGGAGAAAAAGGTATATTAGAGTTACTATGGCTAGCTGGTTTTTAGCTATTGAGTTGGATAGTGGTTAAGCTGGAGATGGCTGGAGCTGTTTGAGCTGTTGAGAAGTCTTGGGCTGCAGCAAGTAGTTTTATTCTGAAGTTAATTTCTTAGCAAAGTGAAAGTGGGTAGAGGTCCTGTGGTACACCTTTATTGAAGCTACAGCAGTCTGCCTTGTGTGATATTACTGGATTCCATATTTAACTATCTATAAGGAAGTGTTGCCTGGAAAGTGTTTACTTGTGGGTTTGACCAAGTAAAGAGTTTTGGGGAAATGTTTTGTAAGACTAACCTTAATTGTTTAACTGTAATCTTGTGTGCTTACGTTTTCTTTTTTTCTGTTAATAAAACTTTTGCTTTTAATTTTTAAGACCCCAAAGGTGTTACTGGACATCTTACTGCTGAGGTTAGTACATCGTCTTCTCATTATTAGAATATTTTTAAAAAAGGTTGTGGCCCGTAAGCCAAGTTTCTCTCTGCAACTTGGTTTGCGCAGCAATTAGCACCAGCTGTGGTCATAACACTAATATTGCATCTTAATAACATTGTATGTGAGTATTGTGTACACACAAAACAAATCAGGGAGTCATTTTGACTTGGTGCAATAGTGTAAAACAGGTAACAGTGAATCGAGAGCATCTTTCCCAGAATGAAAACCAGGAGAGATGTGACACAGGCTGCCAATTTCCTATCACCCATTTTTCACTATTACACAAAGGCCGGAATTTTCTGGTCACATCGGCATCGGGCGTCATGGAGTGTGGAGCGAGGGGGACAATATGTCAAGAAGGCCAAAAATAGGCTTTACGGTCATGAAACCAGTTTGCAATCATCCACTCCACCTGACAATGGCAGGCTGTGTTTCCCACCGCTGCATATCAGGAACTTCATTTCAATACGTTTGCATCTAATTAGAAGCCATGTTCGCCAGAATCACCCTCCCCCCCCACAACACTGGATCATCTGGGGATCACGTCAGCATGTTTCACGACTGTACATAAGCAAAGCAACATGCACCTGGCAACCTGAACTTCAAGAGGAACTCGGAGGTGAGTGAACAAAGCTTTGCGCAGCACTCGTGAGCATCGCCCAAAGGACATCAAGGAAGAGGCACCGCACATTCGGTGGAGGGGGGCACTTCCGGTGAGGTGTCCTAGCAAGGGCCCCAGTGAGAGTGAGGCCGGGGTGGGGTGGAGGGGGGTTTGGCAGGGGCAAGGCAGCACAGACTGAAGGAAGTACGCAAGAACATGCCTGGGGGCAATGGGGGAGCAGGTGAGGGAAATGGCCACACACTTGGAAAAGCTTGTCAAAAGTGAGCATTCTTCTGCAGCTAAGACTGTTCAGCTGCAGTTTCATTGACATGTTTGGAGTCGGGCCTCTGAAGCTTTACTGCCCACTCAAGCAATGCAAAAATATGAAAATGCCACCAAATGCTCCAAAGATTTTCACCATTCGGGCACGGACTCCAAATTAATGTGCGTTTTAGGTTGCTGCAGAGCAATTAACCAACTGGGCAAGTTGTAGAATCGCCGTGTGAAAGGCGGCCATGGAGCAGTCACTGGTGGAGGCGCTCACAGCCCTTTGCAATGTCATTATTAAGGTGTGATCAGTATCCATCATGGTTCAAGCTAACAGCGCAGTCTTGCAGTGCAGGTTAGGAGAATGCCTGCCCCTGAGCTAAGAGCACAGTATGCAGCCCAGAGGCTGAAGCTGCTGCCAATTCGTGAAGTGGAGTAGGGCAGAGGTAGGTGGGGTTTCGATCAGTCAGTGCAGAGGGAGGTGGGGTTTCGATCAGTCAATGAGTGCACTATGAGCTGGCCATCCAAGTGGTGGCCAGCACTCTCCTGACGCGTGAAGGGGCCTTCAGACTTAACCAAGAGAGGTTCTTAGTACACCCATGCTAACCCATGCGTCAATCTCTTTGATCCTGCAGGAGGAGAACATCAGGATCATGCCTGATGATTTAGCAGTATTCCTCATGGCTTACAGGGGGCAGAAAGGAAAAAGAAGAATGTGGTGGAGGCACCTGGCTTGGCAAAGGGAGGAGCACCTTCCTCAAGATGAAGGGGCGGCAGGGCCTGCTGTGCATGCAGCTGAAGATCCACAGAGAGCTGTCACTCGTGGGCGTCTTGATAGACCTAGGGTCTATAGGCGGAGCTTGTCATTCCTGCAGATGACTGAGAACCAGTGTCACCACAGACTGTGCATGTCTAGGGACCTTGTCGGTCACATATGCCACCTGCTGCAGGATTTGGCACCATGGGGACAGTGGCCATGGAAGTGAGCGCAGCGCCCAATTTTTATACTGGTGGCTACTTCCAGGGCTCCGCAGGTGACCCGTGTGGGATCTCCCAAGCCTCCACCCACAAGAGTATCCAGGAGGTCACAGCCACCATCAACGCAAAGGCACACGACTTTGTGCATTTCACCGGCATCAAGAAAGCCAGGAAGCAAGGGCGCTGGGACTTGTGCACATCTCAGGTTTTCCACAAGTACAGGGTGCCATTGACTGCACTGACATGGTACTTAGATCTCCGTGGCAACAAGCAGTCAGCTAGGGTTTCCACTTGCTGAATGTTCAGCTGGTGTGCGACCACAACAAACGCATCCTAAGGTCTGTGCATGAATCCCAGGGAGTGTCCACCACTCCTACATCCTTAGCAATCTTAGATCCCTGACATCTTCCAGGGTCCAGAGAAGCTGCATTGTTGGCTCCTCAGGGACAAGGGCTACCACAGAGGATGTGGCTGATGACACTCATGTGGCAGCCTCAGACTGCAGCAGAGAGACGGTTTAATGAGGCTCATGCCGTGACCCGGACTTTGGTGGAGCAAACTATAGGCATTTTGAAAATGAGGTTCTAGTGCCTCGATACGTCTGGTAGAGCACTGCAATATAGCCCGCCAAGGGTGTCGAGCATCATTGTCACTTGCTGCGCACTCCACAACCTGGCGCTGCAACGGGGGTAGGACCTGGCTGGGGAGGAGATGGAGGAGCTGCACTTATCCTCCGATGAGGAGGACTTCAAAGGGAATGACAGTGAAGAGGCTCTTGAAGGCAAGGATGCCAGCGATGAGACCATCGTGCTGGCCCTACGAGGCAGGCGCACTCAGGAGACCCTCATTACCACAAGATTCATGAAGGATGATGACGAGATGCAGTGAGGACTGTCCTGACATCCTCACTTTGCATCTGTGAACATTTGACTCCTGTGTGGCTGATGGCAGCGCACATACCCTCAGTGCTCAGGCTCATGTCAGCAAAGGCCCTAATAGTCGCTAGATTCCAGGAGGATGATGATAATGACATGCAGTGAGGACACTCCCTAGATCTTCACATTGCCTCTGTGAATATGTGACTCCTGTCTGGCTGAGGGCAGCCCGCTTGCGCTCCGTGATCAGGGTCAGATCATGGAGATGCAACCATGAATCTTTAAATGCACCCGATCTTTTGTCAGCCTTCAGCACCTGACCCCTTCAGGAGCACAGTGTCACTGGTCACAGATGCTGAAGAGATGGGGGCCAGTCCAACCTGAGAGCACACAGACGGTATGATGGAATTCGGTGACGCTTGCCCACTACATTCTGGCAGCAATGACAAGCACCATCAAAGTGCAGGCATCAGTAATGTGTCCAGTGAGTGTGAAGCCAGACTATCACTTTGGTCTGAAGGCAGCACAAAGCGCAGGGAAGATGCCCTGGACTGACCCCAACACCTGCCTTTATCTTGTGCAGAAAGGTTTCACATCTGAGTGTCACAAACACTGCTCTTCATAACAAGGAGTTATAGGCAAGGAGACATTCTTGGGAGTTTATTTACAATTGTGGACATTATGTACAAGTGATTAACACCCATGCCCAGGCTCTGCAATTACATCTTCTTAACCTTCCTAACCCTGCCACTACATCTTGGTGCTCCCCAGACATCCACAGCGGAGGTGGAGGCAGACTGCTGACTGCTACACCCTGTCTGTGATGACATTGATGGGCATTCTCTGGAGGGCTGAGACTTGGAGGGCCCTGGCCTGCTTTCAGGGTCCTGCTGTGTGACAGTGGTGCCCTCCTCGGCCTGTGAAGCTGGAGCTGCTGGGATCACAGGAAGAGGGAATTTGGGTGGCTGGACACTCCCAGAGTCACCTGGGTGGATGGCCCCGGGGTGTGCTCCTGCTGATCCTCCTCCCTATGGGTGCCTGAGGGCCATTGGCTGATTCCTTGAGGAGAAGGGGAAGCTGGAGTGAGATTGAGCTGCCCCACAGCCCTCTCGTGTTGACACTGTTGGAGGCCAACTATGGCATCAGCAATGGAGTTGAGCCCGCATAGCAGTGCAGGACTGATGTCCTGGACCAAGGGCTCCATGGCAGCCGCCATTCTACTAGTATTGACCTCGGAGCATTGGCATGCCAGCACTATCACCTCAGACTGAAGGCGGATGGACTCCTCCATTGTGCCTTGCAATCTGAGGAGTGCAACAGGCATCCCTTCTTGATGTTCCCGAGCTTGCCTTTGCAGCTCCAGCAACTGAGGTACGATCGAGTCCAGAGGCTCATCACCTGTCTCGGACTCAGTAGATTTATGGCCTTCAGCAGTCCTTCAAGTGCAGGAAACCTGTGATGACCTGACCGCCATCTGCTATGGATCAGATAGTGCAATGCACTCACAGATTGTGTCTCTGAGGCTACTCCAGAGGTAGGTCCCACCGAGGTGTGTGTCTTTGCACTGGTGGAGGATGCGGGTGAGCGCCGTGACAGGTCTTCAATTAGGGCGGCTCAGATTTTTCTTCTGAGGTGTCTTCAGGGCTTGAGTTGAGGATCTGGCTCATGGACCCCTTTGGCTGCTTCCCAGATGTGCCTGCGAAAGCAAGGAGAGATAATTAGTGCATGGCAGGGGTCTGTGGAACAGGGGAACTGACTCACAGCATGGTTGATAGATGTTGCACTGCTGGGTTCTCACTTGACTGAGCACCACTGACTTCGCCATCAGCACTAAATTGTCGCTAGCCAGCTGGATGACTCTATTTTCTAAGTCTCTCAGGACTTGATGTCAGGCATTCCTTCACCAGCCTGTGACATCTCCCTTTTGTTGTGTGTCAGCTTGTCCTTCATGAAGACAGATGGAGAGAGTGTAAGCAGGACACTCTGGAATGTTGGCCTTTATTTCAAAGGAAAAGGTGTGACAAAATAGGGTAGCCTTGCTAAAACTATACAAGGCACTAATTAGACCACACCTAGAATACTGTGAACAGTTTTGGTCCCCTTATCTAAGGAAAGGTATACTGGCATTGGAGGCAATCCAGAGAAGGTTCACTAGGTTGATCCCAGGTATGGAGGGATTTTCTTATGAAGAGCGACTGAGTAGGTTGGGCCTGAACTCATTGGAGAAGAATGAGAGGCGACCTAATTGAAACATAGAAGATTCTTAGGGGGCTTGACAGGGTCGATGCTGAGATGTTATATCCCCTTGTGGGAGAGTCTAGGGCCAGAGGGCATAATCTCAGAGTAAGGGGTTGCCAATTTAAGACAGAGATGAGGAGGAATTTTTTCTCTCAGAGGGTAGTGAATATGTGGAATTCTTCACTACTCTAGAGAGGGCTGTAGAGGCTGGGTTGTTAAGTATATTCAAGGCTGAGATAGACAAATGTTTAATCAGTCAGGGAATCAAGGGTTATGGAGAAAAGGCAGGAAAGTTGAATTGAGGATTAACATGTCAGCCATGATCTCATTGAATGGTGGAGCAGACTCAATGGGCCAAGTGTCCTACTTCTGCTCCTACATCTTATGGTCTTTTCGACACTTGCCAGTCCAGATGAGAAGGATATGTAGTTGATGAGTGGTGCCATGGACAGGATGAGAACATGATCCACAGGACGGATGAGGGCGTGTGTGAGAGAGTGAATGATGATGTCCCTTGAACTGGCAGTGAGTGAGATCCCTGTGGATGTGTGATGGATGTGCGAGTGGAGAGTGATGAGAAGAGTGACTTACCCTGGCTGAACAGAGGGGATCATTCATCCTCTTTCAGCACTGGGTGGCTGTCCTCTTTCGTAGGACATTGTCACTGACCACCGCTGCCACTGCCTCCCATGCTGGATTGGTGACCTCGCTTTATCGTCTTTACCCAGAGCGGGGGCAGAGGGCTTCACGGTGGACCTCCACTGTATCTAGTAGGCACTCAATGGAGGTGTCGCTAAATCTGGGGAAGGATATTTCCTCTCTATGGCAGCCATGACATTGCAGCAGCTTCCAATCCCTTAATGAAAGCTAGCTCTGTGCAGCGGTGGCCTTTAAATATAGCGCCCGGATTATTGACGGCCTGAGTTGACGGCAAGGTGGGCGAATCAGAGAGCACCCCACCAGCGACCTGGCATGTTTCATGTGCATGCATTATTATTCACAGAATCACAGAATCACACAGTGCAGAACAGGCCCTTCAGCCCATCAAGTCTGCACCGACATGTGAGAAAACACCTGACCTACCTACCTAATCCCATTTACCAGCACTTTGTCCATAGCGTTGAATGTTATGACGTGCCTAGTGCTCATCCAGGTGCTTCTTAAAGAATGTGAGGCAACCCACCTCCACCACCCTTCCAGGCAGTGCATTCCAGACCATCACCACCCTCTGGGTAAAAAGATTTTCCTCACATCCCCCCTAAACCTCCTGCCCCTCACCTTGAACTTGTGACTGACCCTTCAACTAAGGGGAACAGCTGCTCCCTATCCACCCTGTCCATGCCCCTTATAATCCTGTACACCTCAGTCAGGTCGCCCCTCAGTCTCCGCTGCTCCAACAAAAACAACCCAAGTCTATCCAACCTCTCTTCATGACTTAAATGTTTCATCCTAGACAACATCCTGGTGAATCTCTTCCGCACCCCCTCCAGTGCAATCGCATCCTTCCTATAATGTGGCAACCAGAACTGCACACAGTACTCCAGCTGTAGCCTCACCAAGGTTCTATACAATTCCAACATGACCTCCCTACTTTTGTAATCTATGCCTCAATTGATAAAGGCAAATGTCCCATATGCTTTTTTCACCACACCACTAACATGCCCCTCCACCTTCAGAGATCTATGGACAAACATACCAAGGTCCCTTTGTCCCTCAGAACTTCCTAGTGTCATGCCGTTCATTGAATAGTTCCATGTCAAATTACTCCTTCCAAAGTGTATCACCTCATACTTTTCAGGGTTAAATTCCATCTGCCACTTATCTGCCCATTTGACCATCCCATCTATATCTTCCTGTAGCCCAAGACACTCAACCTCACTGTTAACCACTCGGCCAATCTTTATGTCATCTGCAAACTTACTAATCCTACACCCCGCATAGTCATCTATGTCATTTATATAAATGGCGAATAATAGGGGACCCAGCACAGTATGCCACTAGACACTGGCTTCCAATCACTAAAGCATCCTTCTGTCATCACCCTCTGTCTACTACAACTTAGCCAATTTTGAATCCACCTTATCAAATTACCCTGTATCCCATGTGCATTTGCCTTCTTTATACGTCTCCCATGTGGGACCTTGTCAAAGGCTTTGCTGAAATCCATAAAAACTACATCAACTGCACTACCCTCATCTACACACCTGGTCACCTCCTCAAAAAATTCAATCAAATTTGTTAGGCATGACCTCCTTCTGACAAAGCCATGCTGATTATCCCTGATCAAACCTTGCCTCTCCAAGTGGAGATAGATTCTCTCCTTCAGAATTTTCTCCAATAGTTTCCCCACTACTGACGTGAGACTCACCGGCCTATAGTTCCCTGGCTTATCTCTACAACCCTTCTTAAATAGCGGAACCACATTGGCTGTTCTCCAGTCCTCTGGCAGCTCCCCCGTGGCCAGAGAGGAATTAAATATTTGGGTCAGAGCCCCTGAGATTTCCTCCCTTAGCAGTCTGGGACACAAATCATCCAGACCCAGAGATTTGTCTACTTTTAAGCCTGCCAACACCTCCAATATCTTGTCAGTCCCTAACAGTCTCTCTCCCCAAGTTCCATACCTTCATCCTCATTCTCTTGGGTGAAGATGGATGTGACGTGTTCGTTCAACACTCTGGCTCTACCCATAGATTGCCCTCTTGGTCCCTAATGGGCCCTACTCTTTCCCTGGTTATCCCCTCCCCATTGATATACTTATAGAACATTTTGGGATTTTCCCTACTTTTACCAGCCAGAACTTTCTCATATCCCTTCTTTGCTCTCTGAATTGCTTCCTTAAGCTCAACCCTGCACCTTCTGTACTCCGCTAATGCCTCCGCTGATTTGCTGCCCGTGTATCTGCTAAAAGCCTCTCTTTTCCTTGTCATCGTCTCCTGAATATCTCAGGTCATCCATGGTTCTCTTGGCTTGTTACTCCTTCCTTTCACCCTAGAGGGAACTTGTAGAGCCTGTACCTTCCCCATTTCCTTTATCAACACCCCCCCCTACCCCCCGCCACTGCTCCTCTGTAGATTTCCCCACAAGTAGCTGTTCCCAGTATACCTTGGCCAGATCCTGCCTTATTTTACTAAAATCCACTGCCCCCCAATCCAAAACATTTTTTTGCAACTTTTCTATTTCTTTGTCCACAACAAGCTTAAACTGTACAATGTTGTGGTCGCTATCACTAAAATGCTCCCCCATCACCACCTCAACCACCTGTCCAGCTTCATTCCCCAGAATTAGGTCCAGCACTGTGCTGTCCCTTGTTGGACCCTCTACATATTGACCTAAAAAGTTCTTCTGTACACATTTCAAGAAATCCACTCCATCCAAGCCCTTAACACTATGTCAATCCCAGTTAATGTTGGGAAAGTTTAAATCACCTAATATAATTACTCAGTTGTTATTGATTTTACACACCTCTGCAAATTGTGCACATATTTGTTCAATTTCCCGCTGACTATCTGGGAGTCTATAATAAACACCTAACCATGTGTCTGACCCTTTTTTATTCCTAATCTCTACCCACAAAGGTTCATTCGATGCCCCCTCCAAGATACCATCACTCCTTACTGCAGTAACTGACTCCTTAACTAATAATGCAATGCCTCCTCCTCTTTTACTCCCTCCCCTATCTCGCCTGAAGATTCTATATCCCAGAATGTTTAGCTGCCAATCCTGCCCCGCCTTCAACGACGTCTCAGTGATGGCTACTATATCACAATTCCACGTGTCAATCCTCACCCTTAACTCATCCGTTTTACCTGTAATACTGCTGGCATTAAAGTAGAGGCCATCCAACCTTGCCTTACTAATGTAGCTGTACTCCCTCTGACTTGATTGTTTTACTGTATTATGATGTGTCACTATTCTGCTAACCCCTATTCTGTGTCCCCTCCCCCTGCAGAATTAGTTTAAATTCCTCCCAACACCACTAGCAAACCCACCCACAAGGATGTTAGTCCCGCTCTGGTTCACATGTAGACCGTCCCGCTTGTACATGTCCCACCTTCCCCAGATATGGTCCCAGTGATCCAGGAATGTAAAACCCTCCCTCCTGCACCAACTCTTAAACCACATATTCATCTGCACTATTCTCCTATTTCTCAGCTTGCTAGCACATAGTACTGGGAGTAATCCAGAGATTACAACCCGAGAGGTCTTGCTTTGTAGTCTACTGCCTAACTCCCTGAATTCTTGATGCAAGACCTCATCCCTCTTTCTACCTATGTCATCGGTACCAACATGTACCATGACCTATGCCTTATCACCCTCCCCCTTCAAGAGACCCTGCAGCCATTCAGTGACATCCTGGACCCTGGCACCAGGGAGGCAACACACCATCCTGGAGTCACGTTGACGGCCACAGTAGCACCTATCTGTTCCCTTGACTATAGAATCCCCTATTACTATTGCTCTTCCTCTCTTCCTCCCCTCCTGTACAGACAGGCTGCTTGTGGTGCCAGAAGCTTGGCTCTGTCTGCGCTCCCTGGAGGAACCAGCATCTTCATCAGCCTCCAAAATGGAATATTGATTTGTGAGCGGGACCCCAGGGGACTCCTGAACTAGCTGCCTGTTTCAATTGGACTGCCTGGTGGTCACCTATTCCCTTCATTCTTCAAGTCCCTTCAGCTGCGGTGTGACCACCTCTCTAAATGTGCTACCAATGATGCTCTCAGACTCGCGGATGCTCCACAATGTCCCCAGCCGCCGTTCCAACTCTGAACTCCGAGCTTCCAGGAGCTGCAGCTGGACACACTTCCTGCACACATGTTGGTCCCAGGCACTGAAAATGTTCCCGGCTTCCCATATGGAGCACGAGGAGCACACCACAGCTTTGAGATCTCCTGCCATGACTTATCCCTTTAAATTAAACCTTTTAAATCAATTATTGAGGGGGGATGTGCCGGGAATGGGGTGATACAATGTGAAAAGCCCTTACTGCGGAGGGAGGATGAAATGTCCTTTTTCCAAGCCACTACCACACTTTGTGCAAACCTGGGACGATTCTGCCCAAAGACAATATGATCCCAGATAGGGTTTTTATTCCATTGTTTGCACTAATGGAATTTGACAATTTCTGAAGGGCACATAAATATCAGAAAAACAATGGAAACTATGCAAATTCAGAATTTATTACTATTAATATTGGCATTTTATTACAAACTTCTCAACAATAATGATTATGGATTTGCTAATCACTGCTAATGCTGAGTGGGTTTTTTTATGATGGGTTTAGACAGGTGCCATCCTGAATTGGAGATATTTTGGCCAGAAATTACTATGGAAGTTTTCTGGGGTAATCTTTTCAAGCAGCCAGCAGAGGAACAATAACGCACCTTTAGCATTGCCCACCAATATTTCAACTTTAACAAACAGAAGCATCTTCCATTTCAAAATTACCATGTCCATGTCAACTCAGTTGTTTCAAAATGTAAGCACAGACTCTTCCAAAGCATTCAGGTGTTATCGTTCGGAGCTTTACATGGAGCCTATGGACCTGGCCACACCATACACATGGTCCAATATGCTTTGTTCAAAATGTTTCAGTAAGATTTTGCATCCTCAGGCACAACTGGAAAGGATTCAGAGATGCTGAGCCTCTCTGAAGCTTACCATGGGTCACTAATATTGCCATGCTTTTTATGCGTGGACCCTGCTGTTCCTCCCTCTCCTGTGAAGTAGGTGCTTCAGGATTGTTGTGGAATGGAGGGGAAAGCTGCTCCCGCTACCATTCCTCTTTCTCTTGGAGATGTCAACCAGCTGACAGATTAAGGTGGAATTTAGTCACAAGGACAAAAGAACACAAGAACTCAAGAAATAGGAGCAGGAGTAGATCATACAGCCCATCAAGCTTGCTCCACCATTCAATATGATCATGGCTGATCTTGGGCTTCCACATATCCTTAATTCCCTGAGAGACCAAAAATCTGTCTATCCCAGCCTTAAATGTATTCAGCAGTAAAGCATCCACAGCCCTCAGAGGTAGAGAATTCCAAAGATTTAAAACCCTTTGAGTGAAATAATTTCTCCCCATCTCAGTCCTAAATGATCAGCCTGAGACTTATCCTGACACTATCCCCCGTGCTTTAGATTCCCACCAGCAGAAATAATCGTTTAACATCTATCCTAGCAAACCCCTTCAGAATTTTGTCGGTTTTAATGACACCACCTCCCATTCTTCTAAACTCAAGAGAATATAAGCCCAATTTACTTAACCTCTCATCCCAGTGACCAATCTAGTGAACCTTCACTGTAACACCTCCATTGTAAGCATATCCCTCCTTAAATATGGAGACCAAAACTGCACACAGTATTCCGGGTGTGGTCTCACCTAGTACAAAGCCCAGTACAACTGTAGCAAGACTTCTTTATTCCTGTACTCCAGTCCCCTTGTATCAAAGGCCAACATGCCCCATGCCTTCCTAATTGCTTCCTATACCTGCATGCTACCTTTCTGCATTCCTTGAACGAACATACACAAGTCTCTCAGAACATCAACAATTACAGGTTTCACACCATCCAAGGAATATTCTGCTTTTCTATTCTTACGACAAAATGAATAATTTCATACTTTGCCAACATTATACTGCATCTGTCATTATTGCCCAGTCACTTAACCTGTCTGCATCTCTTTGCAGCCTCTCTGTACCCTCCCCACAGGCTACCTTTCCACCTTGCCTATCATTAGCAACTTAGATACATTACTCTCTGTCTCTTCATCTAAGTCATTAACATAGAACGTAAATAGTTGAGGCCCCAGCACTGATTCTTGCGGCACTCCTCTAGCCCACATCCTGCCAACTTGAAAATGCACTGTTTATGCCCACTGTTTGCTTCCTGTTGTCCTGGCATGGGTCCCAGTGGTGGACCCAGAATTGGGCAGCGTTGCCGCTTGTGGCAGGAACGACAGACCGAACGCAATTATGCGTCGGCCAGCCAATTAACGTTGCAGAGGTGCATGAAACAGTATTATGCAGCAGGGCAGGAAGAAAGTGCTGAGCTGAGGGTCAGCTGATGGGATCAGAGGTCCAAGCGCTATTTTTAAACAGCACCTGGGCCTGCCTGCAGTGCCTATGATCCAGCAGGTTGGGTTTTGCAGGGGCAGCGAAGAATCACTGCCGTGACCAGACCTGCAGCCTCATTCTGTACTAATTCTCCAGACCTCCAGCCCTAGCACTGGTTGGTCTGACTTGTCAGTGATCTGCAGCAGGGGGCCAGCTAGCAAAGGGTGGCCCCATGGTTCAGTGATAGCTCCCTGCAGGTTCTCCTTCAGAAGGTCCAGGAACAGAGGGAGGTGTTTTCCCTATGGATGGCATCAGAAGACCATCCTGTTTGACCAAGGAAGCCTGAATGGAGATTGCAGCAGAGGTTAGCAGCCATGGAGTCCATGAGCCTGAGTCAAATGTAGAAAGAGGTCAACAACCTCCTCTGCATTGCCAGGATGAGTATAATGGAATATATTGGAAAGCTGTGACTCCCATGTGGGCAACTAGCAATGGATCTCAACAAGGAGAGGGAATGAGCAGGTGGACAAAAGAATTATAAGTCCCAGCAGCAGATGCATCATGAGACTTGGTCACATGTGGATGACAAGTAGAAGACCCTTGGTGCCATTGTTACACAAGTGCCATGAGAGTGGAAAAGTGGACAAGGCAGCCAGGAGACAATACTATAATCATAGGAATGCCATCTGATAATGGGATCAGTTTTCCATTGAGCAGAGATTCATTCTTCCCTCCTGTCTGAAGGAGAAAATGGTCACAAGAACAACAAATGAGCAAACACATGTGGAGGGGTGCCCGATATTTGACCTCTTATACCAACAGAGGAGGGGGCTGTGGAACTGACTGCAAACCAGAGTGGCTGGGCAATTGCAGTTGGCAAAGCAGAAGCTCAGAGAGAAGAGACTGAGGTGGCCTCAAGCTTGGTGTCGACCACTGGCAGAAAGGGGACGCACGTCAGGGAGGGATGGGCAGAGGGATCATGCTTGAGGAAAACCTAATTGTTTGTGTTCTCCACTGCAGGTCCTTGCATTCCACAGATTCGGCCTGCTCCATCATCCAGGAGCCACAGTCCACCTCTGAGGAGGAGGATGTTGAATCCTCAGAGGGTGCTGCATCATGTCTTTCTCCTGCACCATCCACCAACACAGATATATTCACCCCAGTGGATATACAATCACATTTAGGGTCGGAGTCACAATATGGTGACCATGACAGCTGAGGGACCTGAGCATTGGAGGACTGTTAGAGGCCTGGCCCATGCTGAGCCCCAAGTTGATGGCAAGCTTCTAGTCATGGCCACATGTAACTTTTTGGAGAAGCAGCAACAGGCAGGGGAACATTTGCCAGAACTGTCAGTGGCATTGTGTAGCCACATGCGGAAAATTCATACTTGGGCAGTGTGCTCTTTAGAGAAACCACTATTGATGAAGGTAACAGAATACGCAGCCAGAAAGCAGATTCTGCCTATGGCCAACTCCATGATCATGTCTGGAAGTAGCATGGCATTAAGCTGACGAATAAGGCCAAAAATAAGATGAAAACCATTTTCCTAACCACCCTGCTGTATGGAGCAGAATCCTGAGTCTGCCATAGGCACCATATCAAACCTCTGAAATGCTTTCATCAAACACACTTGAGGTCCATCATGAGAATTCGATGGCAGGACAAAATCACAACCATGTCCTTCATCATGGTGGACTCAACAGCCTGGAGACCACCCTCCAGAAAATTCAACTTAGATGAGCAGGTGCTTGTCTACACATGGATGGCTACAGAATCCCCTAACAGATCTTCTATGGGATATTGTTTCAGGTCCAATGATATCAAGGTGGTCAGTACAAATGATACAAGAACACCCTAAAAATGTGCCTTACAAACTTCTACAATGTAGACCATATCTCATGAGGAAGCAGTCAATTGGCCCATGTACAGGCAAGCCCTAAAATTTGGCTCAGTATGTTTTGAGGACCGTCCACACCAAACTTGCAACATCTGACATGCCCAGAGGAAGGCTAGAGGTGGTACAGCTGCAGAAGATCCTCCATGCATCAATAACAACAACATGAACTGCCAGTCCTATGGGTGTCCATGCCAATCTCACACCAGACTCTTCAATCATGGCCCACAGAAGACAATGAAGTCACTTAAGCTTGGAAATCCTCAAATAACAAGGCGTCTACCAACATGTTCAGTTAGAATGAAACAGATTTAGCAGTTTGAGGGAGTCATGAAAATTACAATATCCAATCACAAAATGCATTTGCATTTTTATTATTGATTGAATTATTCCATTTCCAAAGCAATGATGATGGTATTTTATGTAAATAAAGAGCAGGGAAAAAGAAAAGATATAAGCTTCACAGTTGTCAGTCTGTAGGTAGCAGCTGCCCATGACGTTGTGGAATCCAATGGTTCTTCCGCATTATAAGACAGTAAAGGTCATGAGCCTAAAACTTTCAAGTGAGTCACACAGCTCCACGAGCTGCCTTTTTGTCAGGTGGTTGCAGGCCATGTCAAATGCTCTAATATTATTTATAACGTTTTTATGGCTATAAATAATCAGGGAAGTCAGTAGAGATAGGAACTGCAATATTAACTTTATATTCTAATTTCCATTACATAGCACGTCTCCCCTGACAAAATTTGAGGGAAATTGCCATACTTGGTCAAAACAGCAGTTGTACTTCTACAAACGAGGAATATTATAATATTAAATTTGGTAAACCTGTGAAATTTAATTTCTCAGTGAGACACAGAGCTATTTCTAAACATTGAAAAAAAATGATGTGACTTACTATGTGCTATTTTCAAGAAAAGAGAGCAGTACAGCCCTGGAATGAGGTGTCAGAACTGAGATCTGATGAGAAACTCTGTGGGTGGCCTGGCCTCTGCAGTTGTGTTGGAGTCATGCCCGCCATTGAACTCCACTGCTGACCCTGCCAAGATTATGGGATTAGACAGAGAGCGGGATCGTCAATGCCTGCTGGCGTCACGTATGCTTGGCGGCATGAGTGGACAATATGGCAAGGAAGACAAAAATCAGTTTCACAACGTTGTGACACCAGTTTATGATTGTCCACTCAGCCTGTCAATGGTGAGCCACGTTATCCGCTATTGGGCGTGAGGGACATATTACATCAGTATATCATTATAAGACCAGCCCACCAGTCTCAATCCCCCCGCTGGATCATCCGCTCATATCAGTGGGAAAACATGCCGGTGCAGAACACGTCTTAACAACTGTGACATGCAGAAGTCAGGACTTAACTGCCAGGGCTTTGCTCACATCACGGACATCCGAGAAGCAGAAGATGCTGGAGCCCGACAGCAACAATGCACTGGAGGAACATCCATGGCATGCTGGGTGGATCCGCATGGACATGGCTCCGCGTTAAGCAGCTCACAGAAGTTGGAAAGTCACCACTGATGCTTACAATGGATGATGATCGAGAGGATGGGACAGGAAGGTCTAGGATGACTGATAGAGTGTTGGGGGGTGAGGTTGGGGGGAAATTAAGGTGTTGGGGGGATGAAGTAGGGACGAGGGGAACAAAGGTGTCGGGGAGTGAAGTTGGGAGGGGGGAAATGAAAGTTTCGAGGTGGGGGGTAAGGTTGAAAGGGAGGGAATGAAAGTGTTGGGGTTGAGGTTGGGAGGAAGGGAATGAAGGTGTTGGAGAGGTTGGTGGGGGGAGGGAGTTTGGAGGAGGAGTGGGTAACGGAGGAGAAGATGGCAACTGGGGAGCTAGGTGTAAGGGGGGGCAGAAGGTGTAAGGGGAGGAGTTTGGAGCAGGAAAGGAGTGCATTGAGGCGAAGGAATCCAGGGAGAGGAAAGAGTGCAGAGAGGGGAGGTTGTCCAGGGGGAGGAAGGAGTGTGGAGAGGGGAGGAAGTCCGGAAGGAGAAAGGAGTGCAGAGAGGGAAGACAGTAAGAGCGGAGGTAGAAGTAAGGGTGTTTGAGGGAGTCAGGAAGGGGGAAAGAGTAAGGCTGGATGAAGAAGTGAGAGAGGAGGAAGAGGTAAGCCTGGAGGAAAGAGTCAGGAGGGGCGAAGGACTAAGGGTGCCGAAAGGAGTAAGGATATCTGAGGGAGTCATGAAGGGGGAGGAACTAAGAGAGGGAGGAATCCGGTAGGGGGGGGGGAGGCGTTCGGAGGACTAAGGAGCAGGGAAGGTGTTCTGGTGGGGGAAGGGGTTCCAGGTGGGAAGGGGTTCAGAGGGGGGAAGGGGTTCTGGGGGAAGGGGTCTGGAGGGGGGATGTCCAAATGAACGTGCAAGGGAGACCTCTGATGGGTCCATGATTCCCTCATGGAGAGCGAAATGAAGGTGGATATGGTATGAGGGAATGGTGAGAATGACTGAGCGCAAAGTGAGGTGGTAGTGATAGAAAGGACAGCTAGGTTGGGGTCTCGGAGGCAGACACCTGGGGGTGGGAAGGACAAGACCAGGGACGTGAATATGGATGGGGAGTGGGATTTTTGGGAAGGAAGACGATATGCAATTCACCAGGACATCCCCGAAGGAAAAGGGTTGTGGTAGGTCACGGAGGACGGATGGAAAATGATGCCGGCGGAAGTGGGAGTGGGGGGGTGCGGTGGCAACAGTGATGGGGAAAGGAAATGGGTGACTAGGGGAGGGGAATGGAAGGGAGAGTGAAAGTAAAACGGAATTAGCACCATGCTGTCCAAATCGAAAGTGAAATGAGAGTCTTGGTGGGCAAGATCAGGTGCTGCATGGGGGTGTGATCTGTGGGTGGACGGAGGTGCAGGTTGGCTCAAATGGACAACTGAAAGTGAACCCCAGCAGGCAGCATTGAAAATGCTCAGGACATTGAGGTGAGTGTGACACATGAAGTATCCACGTGCCTGTGAGTGTGTTTGTACAAAGCTCTGTAAGGCCCTGTCCCACACACACACACACACACACACACACTTCTCTCTCCAGAGTCACACATGGGCCAGATGCTCCCTCTGCAGTGACAGAGAGCGAGGTTGAGGGGCTCACAGGCTAAGGGGACTCAGAGGTAGAGGACAGCCTCTGATATTCCTGAGTGGATGACCCAGGGGTGTCCAGCTGCCACACCTCCTTTCAGGTGCCTGAGGGCGCTGGCCTGACTCATTGAGGGGAAGGAGCACCTGAAGGGGCATTGAGGTGCCCCGTTTCCCTCTCGCATTGCCACTGCAGGAACTCACCCATGGCTCCCGCTTCTGCACACATCTCCACGTTCTGCTGGACCAGGGTCTCCATGGCATCCGCCATCCTCAGCATGAGACCTCTATACATGCACTTGTGTGCACCACTTTATCAGAGAGCAGGCAAACGCACTCCTCTGACTCACATGCCACTCTGTTGAGGGCTTTCAACAGCTCTGCATGATATTCCCCCACCTTCTGCTGACTCTCCATGATGAGTTGGAAGGCCAAATCTAGAGGCTTGTCATCTGATTCGAACTTCACAGATGCCTTTTCCCCAGCAGTCCTCCGAGTGCCAGGGAACTCAGCTGAACCTGCCTCCTGCTGCGGATGTGTGTCCAAACAGTAACCACCAGATTGTGAACCTGAGCCTGCTCTAGATCTTGGTACCACCGAGATGTGTGTCTCTGTGCAGGTTGTGGGTAAGCGCTGTGACGGGTCTTCCAGGCTGCTTATTTCCAGTCTTATTTATTTCTTCAATTGAGGATGTGTCCTCTTAGCTGGAAGTGAGGACGTGGATGGAGCTGACGGACTGGCTGGCTGAATTTGTCTGTCGCTTGGCAGAGCTCCCTGTGAACCAAAGCAGAGATATTAGTGCATGGCAGCAGAGTCAAAAGCAGGAGAAAGAGCACTCACAGTTGTGTTGAGAGGGAGATAATGTGGTGCGGGATCCTCGGATAGGTGTTTGTTGCCGATCTCACCATCGCCACAGGCAGGTTCCACATCCTCACCAGTCAGCACAATGGCACGTTCCTCAAAGTGAGTGAGGGGCCTAATGTGTCCACACCACTCCCCAGTCTG
Organism: Carcharodon carcharias; assembly: GCF_017639515.1. Lineage (NCBI taxonomy): Eukaryota > Metazoa > Chordata > Chondrichthyes > Lamniformes > Lamnidae > Carcharodon > Carcharodon carcharias. The sequence continues at coordinate 89,371,610 of NC_054469.1, read as the reverse complement.
GGACCTCTCCCTGCTGATATGAGGAGGCTTCTCCTGCATGAAAACAGACAGACAGAGCGTGAGCAGGAGACATGGCACCGCATGGAATGTTTGTGTGATGAGGATGCGAGCTGGAGAGGAGATGAGCCTGATGGCAATGTGAGGGTGTGTGTGAGAGTTAGTGGTGGTGTCCCTTGAGGTGAGATCCCTGTGGATGTGTGATGGGTTTGTAAGTATGTGAGTTGAGAGTGATGAGAATCATGAGTTGTCTTGTCACAATGGATGAGACCATTCATCCTGTTGCGGCACTGAGAAGCTGTCCACTTTTGCAGGGCATTGGCGCTGACCACCACTTCCCATGTTGGATTAGTGATGCCACTGCCCCTCCTGTGGTGAGAGCGGGGGTAGAGGACATCACGGCAGGCCTCCATGGCATCCAAAAGGTACTCAAAGGATGCGTTACTAAACCTAGGAACTGCAGTCTTTTTGCCTTTCGGTCCCGTTCTGTCTTCAATGCAGCTGTCATGGGCTGGAATCACTGAGAGGCATGCATGCAGCTGGACTTTAAATATGGTGCCAGGCATGGTGAAGTAGCGAGGTGATGGCTTGGTAGAATGAGATCCTGCCTGCCTTGGAAACAGCGTGTTTCCCGGGAATGCCTAATTAATGCAGCGGGTTTGGGACGATACAGCGTGAAATGCCACTATTGCAACTGGTGGTTAAAATGTCATTTTACATGCCCAGTACCACACTTAGTGCAAATCTGGGACAATTCTGCCCATAAAGTGCTCACGGCAAACCTCCCCTCCTTGTATTGCTGGCCTTGTAGGGGTAAATTGTGGCTTCTCCTTCAACAAAGCCATCGCAGAAAGTTATGTTTAATACTCGGGTTCAGCATAGCCAGGTCCTTGCTGGTTAGCATCCTCTTCAGCAAGCACCTCTCACTCATTCAGACTTAAACCAGAAGTCTGCCAAAAATGCCACACAATTATTTTAGCTCATCATAGGCCTTGCTAGTCTCTTAGAAACCCAGCAGCAAAAACCCAGAGGGCACAGGGGTGAGACAGCCAGTTACATGGTGACCACCAAGATAGATAGGTTGACTCCTTAACTTCATCTAGTCGCAGTGAATAGGATATAACTACTGTATACTGGCAGCCTGGAGTAGAGGGCATGGTTGACTGCATTCTGGGGATGGATAACCACAAAAGTATTCATGCCAGAATTTAGGCAGAAAGACAGAACTTCTATTTATATAAATTCTTTCACGACCTCCAAATTTCCCAAAGTGCTTTTACAATATAAAATGCTGTCTCTGCGGTAATGTAGAAAAAATGGCAGGCAATTTGTCCACAAAGCCCATCAAGATAAATGGTCAGATAATGATGGTGGTTGAGGAATAAATCTTGGCCAGTACATCAGGGAAAAATCTTCAAAATAGTGCCATGTCCATCTGCTAGGGCCAAGAAGGCCTAAGTCTAATGTCTCAACTAAAAGAGGGTTCCTCTGACAGTTCAGCATTCCCTTAGTACTGCACTGGAAATGTCAGTCTGGATTACATGCTCAAGTATCTAGGATAGAACCTACAACTTTCTGACTCGTAATGCAACATAGAGCCATGGCTGTGATATATATTCAAAACATACATCTGTATCTCTCAGCTTTTTCCATTATAAAGTCCTATTTTTTTTTATTCATTCACAGGATGTAGGCTTCGCTGGCTGGGCCAACGTTTATTGCCCATCCCTAGTTGCCTTTCAGAAGGTGGTGGTGAGCTGCCTTCTTGAACCGCTGCAGCCCATATAGTGTAGGTACACCCAGAGTACTGTTAGGAAGGGAGTTCCAGGATTCTGACCCAGTGACAGTGAAGGAACAGCGATATATTTCCAAGTCAGGCTGGTGAGTGACTGGAGGAGAACTTCCAGGTGATGGTGTTTCCATCTATCTGCTGCCCTTGTCCTTCTAGATGGTAGTGGTTGTGGGTTCTATGCTCACATTTATACTGGAAATTGTCTATATAAACTTTCCACTGTGAAGGCCAATGAGTGCACTACAGTATTACATAAAGAAAGGACAAAATGAGCTATCATAAAAGGGGATAGCATAATGTTCATGCTTCCTGGTCCCAACCTTCTACCTCCCCTTCATTTGAAAACAACACGACTCCCCATGTGCACTGTAATATTGAGATGACAATTGGTATATTGAAATTTTACATCTGGTTGTCATATTTTTGTCACACCTTTCTGTTAACTATCCTATAATAATGTTCACATTCATAATAGAAACTGGAATCAAATTCAACTTTGGCTGAGGCATGAAATGGGCTGTAGTGCATCAGGCACCTGGTATATACCCTGACTGATACCTTTTCATGGACAACAATGGAAAACTAAAGGATGGATGACATCTTCCACCTTTTTTGTTTACCTGCCAACTTTGAAGTTTACCTGCTGTCTATTTAACTTATCACAATGTAATTACACCCTCTCCGCTCTGGTGTCTCTGTATCACCTCAGCTTTGAGTCTCCCAAACCCTTGTCTTATACAGTAAAGCAACTCCTCTACTCCAATCTGTGATTAGAGTATAAGGCATCGATGATGGAACTCAACATCGCCTCCAGTGTGCCAACGCAGCTTTCGGCCACCTGAAGAAAAGAGTGTTTGATGTCAAAGATCTCAAACTCGGCACCAAGTTCATGGTCTACAGGCTTGCAGTGCTACCTGCTCTCCTGTATGTGACAGAGACATGGACAATGTACAGCAGCCACCTTAAATCCCTGGAGAAATATCACCTGCAATGCCTCCAAAAAGTCCTGCAAATTCAATGGCAGGATAGGTGGCCCAATATCAGTGTCCTCTCTCAGGCCAAAATCCCCAGCATCGAGTTATGGTTTTGGTTAATCAGCTATGTTGGGTGAGCTACATCATCCGCATGCCTGACACAAGACTCCCAAAACAAGTTCTCTAATCCAAGCTTCGTCACGGCCAGCAGTTACCAGGAGGATAAAGGGAATGATTCAGGGGACGTCTCAAAGCGTCCCTGAAAAAATACAACATCCTCACCAATTTGTGGGAATCTCTTGCTCAAGTCCGCCCAAACTGGAGAAGATGCATCTGTGAAGGTGCCAACCTTTTCGAATGTCTCCAACACGCTCAGGTAGAGACCAAGCACAAACAGCAGAAGGAATGCAACAAAATCCGAGCATCCCACCCACCCACCTCATCAAACTCTACCTCCCTACCCATGGCAGAGTGTGCGGATTCGACATTGGACTTTTTAGTCACCTCAGGACCTACAAACCCAGAGTGGAAGAAAGTCATCCTCAGTCCTGAGGGACTGCCTAAAACAAAGATACTCTCATCAACTCTGCTTCCCAAATTGCTTTAAGCTTTTTGTGTTAACTAAATACGAATATAAAATGAAAATTATAATGTATAAATAAGGACCAAACATATGACTTTAAATTGGGAATGAGTTACATTTACATGTCCTGGTCCAATTATCCCTTACCCAAGCCCAATTCAAATAAAGACTACAATTGGTTTTGACTAATTAATATAGTAGAAATCTTCATATTAAATAAATATGTTTTATTGTTACAACACAAAGTACAGAGTGACATTATCACAGAAATGCTTAATTCAATCATGCCACTTACTGCCTCTGCTACTTTAATAGATGCCAGCACACACAAGAATTAGGAGCAGGATTAGGCCATTTGGCTCCTCAAGTTTGCTCCATCATTCGATAAGATCATGGCTGATCTGGTTGTGGTTTTAAATTCATTTTCCTGTCTGTTCCCCATAATCCCTGACTCCCTTGTCAATCAAAAATCTGCTTAACTCAGCTTTAAATATATTCAATGACCAGCCTCTACTGCTCTCTGGGAAAGAGAATTCCAAAGACTAATGACCCTTTGAGAGAAAGAAATTCTCCTCATCTCAGTCTTAAATGGGAGAACCCCAATTTTAAACTGTTCCCCCCAGTTCTAGACTACCCCACAAAAGGAAACATCCTCTCTTCATCCCCCCTATAAAGTTGTATGTTTCAAAAAGGTAACATCTCATTCTTCTAAATTCCAATGGGTATGGGCCCAACCTGCTCAACCTTTCCCCATAAGATAACCCCTTCATCCCAGGAATCCATTGAGTGAACCTTCTCTGAATTGCTTCTAATACAATTATATCCTTTCTTAAGTAAGGAGACCAAAACTGTACACAGTACTCCAGATGCAGTCTAAGGTCTTGTGCTGATGCAGCAACACTCCCCTACTTTTATACCTGATTCCCTTCACAATAAATGCCAAAATTCCATTTCTCTTTCTGATCACTTGCTGCATCTGCATACCAACTTTTTGAGATTCATGTACTAGGGTACCTAGATCCCTCTGTACCGTAGAGTTCCTCAGTCTCTCGCCATTGAAATACTATACTGCTTTTCTATTATTCCTGCCAAAGTGGACAAGTTCGCATTCTCTCATATTATATTCCATTTCCAAATTTTTGTCCATCACTTCAACTATAAATGTATTTGTAGATCTTTGTCCTTTTGGCAACTTATTTTCGTGCCTATCTTTGTCTCATCAGCAAATTTAGCCACCATACATTCAGTCCTTTCACCCAAGTCATTGATATAGATTGTAAATAGTTGAGGCTCCAGCACTGATCCCTACGGCACTCCACTGGTAACAGCTTAATTGACAACCTGAAAATGACCCATTGATCCTGACTCTGTTTCCTGTTAGCTAACCAATTCTCTATCCACGTTAGTATGTTACCCCATACACCATGAGCTCTTATTTGGTGCAGTAGCTTTTGATGAGGCACCTTATCGAATACCTTTTTTGAAATCCAAGAACACCACATCCACAGGTTCTCTTTGTCTGCCTTGCTTCTTACTTCCTCAAAGAATTCAAATATATTAGTCAAACACCAATTCCCTTCCACAAAATCATACTGACTCTGTCTGATTGTGTTATAATTTTCTAAATATCCTGCTATTGTCTCCTTAAAAATGGATTCTAGCATTTTCCCTATGACATATATTAGGCTAACTGGCCTATAGTTCCCTGCTTTCTATCTCCCTCCTTCAAATTAGTGATTTTTCAATCTGCTGGGACCTTTCCAGAATCTAGGGAATTTTGGAAGATTACAACTAATGCATCCACTATCTCTGTAGCCACTTCTTTTAAGATCCTCGGATGAATACCATTAGGTCCAAGGGACTTGTCAACATTTAGTTCTAATAGTTTTCCCAGTACCTTTTTGCTAGTGATTATGATTGTTTTAAGTTATTATACCTCTTGATTTTCAAATACTCAACAGTTCTGCCATTTCCTTGTTAGCCATTATTAATTCCTCAGTCTCAACCTCTAAGGGACCAACGCTCACTCAGTTTTGGTTCCGTCAGGGCCACTCACCTTCTAACCTCATTACAGCTTTAGTTCAAATATGGACAAAAGAGCCAATCTCCAGAGGTGAGCTGAGAGTGACTGCCCTTGATATCAAGGTATCATTTGATAGTGTGGCATCAAGGAACCCTTGCAAAATTGGAGTCAATAGAAATCAGGGGGCAAACTCTCTGCTGGTTGGAGCCATACCTAGCACAAAGGAAGATGGTTCTGGTTGTTGGAGGTCAATTATCTCAGTTCCAGGGCATTGCTTCAGGAGTTTCTCAGGTAGTGTCCTAGGTCCAACCCATCTTCACCTGCTTCATCAATGACCTTCCTTCCATCATAAAGTCAGAAGTGGGAATGTTCACTGATGATTGCACGATGTTCAGCAGCATTCACGACTCCTCAAGTACTGAAACAGAGCGGAGTTTGGATGAAGGCAGCACAATGGTACAGCTCCCTCTTTCTCCAGTGTCCCATGAATTGAAACCCATTCCTCCTACACCAATATTTGAATCACACATTCAACTCTATGATCTTATAAACCCTACGCCAAATTTCTTGCCGCTCAGATAGTAATTCCGAGATTACCTTTTGGTTCTGCTTTTTAATTTAGTCCCTAGCTGCACATACTCCCCCAGCAGAACCTCTTCCTTAGTCCTACCTATATCATTTGTACCCACATGGTCTATGTCAGCTAGGCACCCCCACCCTCCCACTGCAAATTCCTCTCCAGCCTTGAGCAGATGTTCCAGATCTTGGCATCAGGCAGGCAACACAACCTTCTGGACTCATGCTTCCAGTTGCACAAAACTGTGTCTATCCCCTGACCACCACTACATGTCTATTTACTCCCCCCAATTGAGTGGCTCCCTGCACCACAGTGCCATGGGCAGTTCACTCATCCTCCTTGCAGCCCTGTTCTTATCCATATAAGCTGCAAGGACCTGCAAGGGGGATAATTGCATGGGCTGAGGCTCCACCCCTTCTACCTTCTCAATCCCCATACCTGCCTCACTCACAGTCACAACCTCCTGTTCCTGATCATGGATCAAATTAGCAGACCCTAGCCTAAGTAGTGAGACTGCCTCCTGGGACAAAGCGTCCAGGTAACTTTTCCCCTCCCTGATTCATTGCGGTGTCTGTAGCCCAGCCTCCAGCTCATTAACTCTGAGCAGAAGTTCCTCAAACTGCAGAACTTACTGCAGACATGGTTGCCATGGACCACACTGGTGGCCATCAGCACACACGTAGTATAGCTGCAATGCATCATCTGCTCTGCCATCCTATTGTGCTTTAATTGGCTACTTAACTATTTGCTTAATTAAATAGCCCCGCTTGTGCTTATATTTTTGTTATTCTTATAATTTCAATTAATGTTATGTAGATAGTATGTAGGCCATATGTCCCAAACACTGGCAGATCATAACAAACAGCACATCCTTTCAGCCATTCACAACAGGCAAAGTATTGATATACCCAACAAGCCCGTGCTTTCAAAACTCAAAACATAGTGTCCAATATTAGATGTGATTCTGTGATTTCACAGCACTTGTTAAGCAATCCTGATTGTGCTAAGAATTACACTGGCAGCCAATTTAAGATTATAAGTCAGGCTTGTAGTGTGGCTCACTTACTCATGCTAAACCTTTTTCAACTAATCAAATGCTTGGGGGACAGCCATCCCCTAGTTCATTCCCGTGGAAATGCCCTTCACCAATCAGAATTGATCTGGCTGGTTTGAATTTTAACAAAATCTTGGCCGTTAATTTTTCCCTGGTGCTTTCACCATGGATATGCCTCCACCAATCAGTGTCCACTTGCCAACCAATCTGCACTCTGTTCTCATGCAGTACAAATTGTTGTTCCCTATACAATTGGTATTCTTGTGAACCTGCCCTGATAAATACAAGACAAAAAACTTTGACAGCATGTCTCTTTTTTCAGCAATACTCAAGTTCTATACAATCAAATGACTTGTTGCTATACTTACCCCAATTAAAATTCCCTAGTTTAGATAAGAGGAAAGGGGAAAAAGCTCAGCAGCAAATCAATCTCTTCAAATTTTCCCTGCTGTCTCTAGGTTACTCTATATTTTTGGAAAAAAAACTTGTGTATTCTGCATATACTGGAAGCTGGATAAAAGTTAGAAAAAGGAGCACCTCTTTCTCCCTCTGCCCCAAATTCCCATGTGAACCAAATTCCTAACTTTGTATTCTGTCTGCGTTGCACTCGAATGTAGTCTCCTCCCTGTGCATCCCCTTAACCCATGCAGTTTGCAAACCTGTCTACTTTTATAGAGCAATTAATGGCTCACTCCCAAGTTACAATGCTAGCTCACCTCCCTGCTGCAATAATTAATATCTATTCAAGGCAACTGCTTTCAGCAGACTGACAGATAACTGCCACTGCCAGACAGCTCCCTGTTTAACTAGGCTACTTATCTAACTCTGCAGTTTGAAAGTTTTATGTCAGAGCCTGAATCTTAATCTAAATTTAAACTTAAGAATAACCTTACCAGAACTTACTCTGTTACTCCTTTTAACTCATTTGAAATAAATACGTTTACATGTATATTAAATAATGGAGTAAGGAACATCACCAACAGTAATTTCTACTTCATTAGTTTATGCATACTGGTTGCTTTAGTTCTGCTTTTTACACAGAGTGGCCAAGATATGGGTGACCCTGAAGCTTGGAAATGGAGCTTAGAATTTTATCAGAGAAAATCAGTGTAGGAAGTCCATGATGGAAAATCTGGAACAAGGGACTATCATCAGAGAAAGACTTAACCAGGAAACAGTTATTTTTCAAACTTTCACATCTATGCCTTTCAAAAAGCAACAGTTCCAAACTATGCCTGACACAATCAGAACAAATTTACTTGGGACATTCTCATTAATTAATAGAAAAACCCTCTCACCAGAGATGTAAGCCCAGCCCCAGGGAGAATTTATTTACAGAAAATCCTTATCTTACTGGACCAGAGGCACCCACTAAAATGGAGTGACAAACAGACTTGCTTTTGTTCAGGGGAGATATTGAGATGCTAAGTGAAGACTAGTAACATTGAGTCTTGGCAACGTGTTCATGAGAATGAAGTCTAGCAGTCCATGGCTGCAGTTATACTCGCACTTTTGTGTCAGTGCAAAGCAACTTCAAGTGAAACTAGCTCAAGTATCAAGTCAGTAAACAGTCTGCAAAGCACACTCAAAAGGAAGGTGTGAAACCATTTCTTGTCATAGGCAGTACACCTGATACAGTGTAACTGATACAAAATGTAACGTCAACCTGATACAAAACTGCATTTTTAAAGTGCCAAAATGGTCCACCTTTCAATTTTTTAAAACTTATTTTTAAGGATTGTAATATTATAAGAATGCAAACATTTGCATAATTCCTCCCAAAATATTAAAATTAGTGGAACTCTATGGACATGTACGAGAATACATACAGAGAGCTTCTTTGCCATTAAGTTCAGTTGTACTCATGACACCCTGTCGCACTCCGCAGACATCAATAGCTATACAACTGCAATCTTTGGCAGAGTATTCTAATTGATGAGATATACTCTTTATGTTAATGAAATCATAAGCAGCTTTGAAAATTCAATTGTTGTCAACATCAATGAAGTGTCATCTTGTATATTTGAATCATTCTTTTTCTATTTCCCGTTAAGAATTTTCATTTAGTTAAATTTGGACAACACAATTAGGGAAATAACCATACAATGTGTCAAATTTTTGAGTCTGATCCTGCCATGTATGGAATATTGCTTTGATAGCTTACATTTATTTTTGATTTCCATTTGTGAAATGCAGACATTGGAGCACTAGTGTCAATAAAGTAAAATAAAATCTGAGACTCATTTGAAACTCACTGCTAATCCAATTGTATATCAATCTGGAGCTAGTCACCAGTGTAACCTAAAGAGGCACTTTAAGCCTTGGAGTCTGGCACAATAGCCAAGAATAAGGCAAATCTTTCATTGCCTAAAATGTGTGCATTCATGAAGAAATACAGAGAGAACAAGAAAATAATGCCAATGTTAAGAAGGACAATATAGCATTCAAACTTCTATATCTGCTATGTTGTTCAAATGCAAATTTAAAAGAATTGCAGGAAGAAAAAAGAACTTGAGCCCACAAAGAGTGTGCTAAGTTTTTGTGTCACTGTGTTTATTTGTGTCTGATTTTCTTACTTAAAATAATGGTGTGAAAAGTTGAGCATTTCTAGTTCCTTATGGGAAAGAGCAGCTGGCAGAGCTATAGTTTAAATCAACAGGAAACTTCACAAGCCCAAAAGTTGATAGCCATTCCTAGCTTCAAGGAAAGGATAGTGACATTAAAATATTCAACACAAGCTGGATACATGCCTTTTGAACACTTTCAAGGACAGGTGGCTTTATTTCAGGCAACAAAACACATATATATAGCATCACTAATAATTAAATATTTTTATCCAAAGGATTGTTTTGCAGGCTTTGACTGGCACAACAATTGTTGCTTTGGAATATTTCAAATTGTGAAGAGGCAATGTTTTATCAGATTTTATTAGAGTGTAATTTGAAAACAATGAAACAGAAAATAAATACAATGGGGGTTGAATTTCCTGCGTATTTGCAATGAGAAACATGGGCCAGAATATTGTTGTCAGCATGCAGGGGCAGGCCAGACACACCAACCTGCAAAATTAGGTGCCATCTCGATCTTTTGTTTAGTGGGCGCTCGCCAGAGGTGGCTGCGTGCCTGCCATACTGTCAATGGCCTATTAAGGCCATTAAAAAAGTAATTAAGCCTATAACAATCCTACCTGTCCAACCCTAAAGTTGGCAGACAGGCAAAGAGCCCAAGCAGCCTTCGAATTTTCCAGGAAACCTCATCCACAGCAGGATGACATTTCCTGAAGGTTTCATGAAATTAATTAATTAATTTTGCTACATTGACAAACATGTCCCAGCTCATTGTCACATGAGGGGACAAGTCAGAATAATTTTTCTCTTTATTTATTGAAAAGTTTCATTATGTACTTCGTCTCCCTGAGCCAGCTCCTTGCCTCAGGGATATTGCTGCGCTTTTTAGCGTGCATACGCGCAAGAGCGCAGGCCCTGGCTCTCCCTCCGCCCCCCACCCGCACAGGTAGCACTGAGCACTCTGGAACGCGAATTATGCTGGGCAGGCCTTAATTGGCCCACCCACGTCAAATGGCAGTGCGCAGCTGATCGTGGGCGGCGATTGGCTCTGCACCAACCCCCACCCGCTCGGCCCATCATAGGTAAGATGCAGCCCATGCATAATCGGGGCTTAAAGCAAACTTCCGCATAAAAGATTGAGCAAAATCAGGCACAATTGTATTATACACATTAGGTCCAAATTGCCTCAAATCTTTACACCCATCTATTGATCCTTGCAGTAAATATCATTCTACTCATTATAATGACTCTGCCAGTCAAGCTATAGAGCCGTAGACACAAATTTCCTGTAATTATGTTGATTCAAAGCGGATGTAAAAATTCTGCCCAGAATTTTAGGTGCAGCAGGAAACAAGGTCATTTTTCTATTGCTTCATTATGATTTTCTAAGCATTTTTTTAAATTATCGATACTGAGACCTGTACTGTGCTTGTAATGGCTTGAGCATGAGTCACATTAAACATTGAAAAGCTTCCAAGATCATTAAATATGCTATACTTAACATGCAGGATGGTTAAATAACTTGGACCTTCAATTTTCATGTTAAAAAAAGGAATATATGGTGTAAGTGCAGCATTTTTTTTGGACCCTGATTGTTTATACTGATTGCTAAATTTTATATTCCTGGGTATGTGGAAATTTAAGAGTAAACTTATATTAGCAAAATGAGTGCACGAATGACCACAGTTTCAGGTATAACTTTCCAATTACAATCCCACAGGGATTTCCACCACAATAAATTTAATAAAAGTATTTTCTCTGGTCTCTGTTTCACTAAACTTTCAATTGTTAGAGCTGTATCTATTTGCAGTAATACAAGTTTATTTCTTTTTAGCTAGCACTCGAGAAGGTAGGAAGACGTAATGAAGTTTAGGGACACAGCCCTAACAATTAAAAGTTTAATGAACTTCGAGACAGAATATATTTCTTTAATTAATTATGGGCGAATAAATTTCAATGCAAAGAAATGTGAAGTGATTTATTTTGGTAGGAAGAACATGGAGAGACAATATAAAATAAAAGATGCATTTCTTAAGAGTGTGCAGGAATATGGGGGTATATGTGCATAAGTCATTGAAGGTGGCAGGACAGGTTGAGAGCATGGTTAATAAAGCATACAGTACCCTACGCTTTATTAATAGGGGCATAGAGTAAAAGAGCAAGGAGGTTATGTTAAACTTGCATAAAACACCGGTTCTGCCTCAATTGGAGTATTGCATCCAGTTCTGGGCACTGCACTTTAGGAAAGATATGGAGATATTAGAGTGAGAATAGAAAAGATTCATCAGATTGTTTACAGGGATCAGGAACTTCAGTTATGAAGATAGATTGGAGAAATTGGGACTGTTTCCTTAGAAAAGAGAAGGTTGAGAGATTTGATTGAGGAATTCAAAATCATGAGGGGTGTGGATAGAGAAGATAGGGAGAAACTGTTCCCCTTAGTGGAAGGATCAAGAATGAGAGGGCACAAATTTAAGGTAATTGGCAAAAAAAGCAACAGAGACATAAGGAGATTTTTTTTATGCAGCGAGCGGTTAAGATCTGGAATGTGAGACCTGAGAGTGTGGTGGAGGAAAGCTAAATCAAGACATTCAAAAGGGAATTGGAATATTATCTGAAAAGCAAGAATGTGGAGGGTTACGGGGAGAACACAGTGGAATGGCACTAGGTAAATTGCTCATTCAGAGAACTGGCACAGACATGATGGACTGAATAGCCTCCTTCTCTGCTGTAACAATTCTGTGATTCTGTGAATATCTGAACTCTCAACTTTATACCAGCAATAGCAGCAGGAAATGTTAAAACTACCCAGCAGAAATACCTCCACATAATGAGAATAAACATAGTTCACCCTGAACTCCAGATAATGCAATGCTAATCTGAATTTTATTTTGCTGCAAACATAAAATCCCAGTAATCCAAGCCACATACTTCTTTTAAACAGAACTTCTGAACCAAATATGACACTTAAAAACAAAATCATAGTCCAGGCACAAATTGCCTCCAACGTTGTTTAAATATTTGATGCTGTGCATCCAACTAATGGCATCTCTTCATCCAGAAGCAGCAGCATCAGCAAAGTGCTGGAAGGGGTCATCGACAGTGCTATCAAGCGGCACTTACTCAGCAATAACCTGCTCACTGATGCTCTGTTTGGGTTCTGCCAGGGCCACTCAGCTCCTGACCTCATGACAGCCTTAGTCCAAACATGGACAAAAGAGCTGAACTCAAGAGCTGAGGTGAGAATGACTGCCCTTGACATCAAGGCCACATTTGACTGAGTGTGGCATCAAGGAGCCCTAGCAAAACTGAAGTCAATGAGAATCAGGGGAAAACGCTCCGCTGGTTGGGGTCATACCTAGCACAAGGGAAGATGGTTATGACTGTGGGAGGTCAATCATCTACGTCCCAGGATATCACTTCAGGAGTTCCTCAAGGTAGTGTCCTCAGCCTAATCATTGTCAGCTGCTCCATCAATGACCTTCCCTCCATTATAATCTCAAAAGCGAGGATGTTCACTGATGATTGCGCAATGCTCAGCACCATTCAGAGTTTCTCAGATACCGAAGCAGTCCATGTCCAAATGCAACAAGACCTGGACAATATCCAGTAAGTGGCAAGTAACATTCGTGCCACACAAGTGTCAGGTAATGAACATCTCCAACAAGAGAGAATCCAACCTTCTCCCCTTAACATTCAATGGCTTTACCATTGCTGAACTCCTCACTATCAACATCCTGGGGGTTACCATTGACCAGAAACTGAACTGGACTAGCCACATAATTACTGTGGCTACAAGAGCAGGTCAGTGGCTGGGAATTCTGTGGAGAATAACTCACCTCCTGACTCTCCAAAACATGTCCAAATTAAGTGAGTCATCCTGTGGATATTTCTTACATTTGTGGCTATTCTGGATAAATGTTTATACAAAACATTTATTTCCTTTGTCTTGTCATTATAAATAGGCTCAAAAGATTTGGAAATACCAATCTTTCTTAGTAACTTCAAGCTAACTGAATGTTAGTGCTGAAATAAAGATCTAACCAAACTCTCTTTGATTCACTTAGCTATCTTTTCATTCATTACTCAACTGCCTTTCACTTGCATATCTACTTAAACACACTTAAACAGCACAATCAGCACAAAAAATAATTCAAGCACAGATACCATTTCCAAAACAGTCAATCAATAAAAAATCAAACTCATGTCTTGTTTTATGATTGTTACCTATTTGGCCTGGAACTGATTATTGAATTAATTTATATCATATTACCATATAATTAAATTTGGTTCAAAGATGATAAGCTTCCAAATCACTTAAGCTATTCTCAGAATTGTTTTTCTCATGTACCAGGTTAATTTGAGACAATGGTGGCAATTATAACCCAATTTGTTGGGCAGAAAACCCATGGGATCAGGTGGACTGCCAGCTTTACATCCCACTTAATTTTTTTTACTTATTCTTGCGACGTGGGCATCTCTGGCAAAGCCAGCATTTATTGTCCATCCCTAATTTCCCTTGAGATGATAGTGGTGAGCCGTTGCCTTTAATCCCTGCAGTCCCTCTGGTGTAGGTACGTCTAAAGTTCAGTTACAGATGGAGTTGCATTGAAGGAAAGGCTATATACTTCCAAGTCAGGATGGTGAATGACTTGGAGGGGAACTTGCAAAAGGTGATGTTCCCATGCGTCTGCTGCTCTTCTGCTCCTTAGTGGTGGACTTTGCAGGTTCGGAATGTACTGTTCAAGGACCCTTGGCAAATTGCTGAAGTTCATCTTGAAGATGGTATACAATGCTGCCACAGTGGACTAGCCACATTATTACTGTGCCTACAAGAGCAGGTCAGTGGCTGGGAATTCTGTGGAGAATAACTCACCTCCTGACTCTCCAAAACATGTCCACATTAAGTGAGTCATCCTGTGGATATTTCTTACATTTGTGGCTATTCTGGATAAATGTTTATACAAAACATTTATTTCCTTTGTCTTGTCATTATAAATAGGCTCAAAAGATTTGGAAATACCAATCTTTCTTAGTAACTTCAAGCCAACTGAATGTTAGTGCTGAAATAAAGATCTAACCAAACTCTCTTTGATTCACTTAGCTATCTTTTCATTCATTACTCAACGTTGGTATCTCTGGCAAAGCCAGCATTTATTGTCCATCCCTAATTTCCCTTGAGATGATAGTGGTGAGCCGTTGCCTTTAATCCCTGCAGTCGCTCTGGTGTAGGTACGAATAAAGTTCAGTTACAGATGGAGTTGCATTGAAGAAAAGGCTATATACTTCCAAGTCAGGATGGTGGTGCAGGGAGCAAATGTTTAATCTGTGGATGGGGTGTGGGTCAAGGAGCCTGCTTTATCCTGGATTGTGTTGAGCTTCTTGAGTGTTGTTGGAGCTGCACTCATCCAGGAAAGTGGAGTATATTACATTACACTCGTGGCCTGTGCCTTAATTGGTGGACAGGCTTTGGGCTCCAGAGAGTAATTCACCTCCTAACTGCCCAAACCCTGTCCACATTAAGTGAGTCATCCTATGGATATTTTTTTACATTTGTGGCTATTCTGCTTACACACAGTTTTCAGAAATGTTCACACCAAATGTCTACAGGACATTTATTTCCTTTGTCTTGTCATTAAAAACAGGCTCAAAAGACTTGGAAACATCAATCTTTGTTAGTAACTTTAAGCCAGCTAAATGTCAATGCTGAAATGAAGTTCAAACCAAATTCCCTCCAAGTCATTTAGCGCTCTTGTAGCCACAGTACTTATGTGGCTAGTCCAGTTCAGTTTCAGGTCAATGGTAACCCCTAGGATATTGATAGTGGGGGATTCAGCAATGGCAATGCCATTGAAGGTCAAGGGCGATGGTTAGATTCTCTCTTGTTGGAAATGATCATTGCCTGGCACTTGTGTGGCACAAATGTTACTTGCCACTTATCAGCCTAATTCAATGGAGGGTAAAATCAGGCGTGGAGTAAAACTAGCATTGCACCCAGTTTTGTCAGAGGCAGGTTAGTTAAAATATATTCAGCAGCACTTATCAGAGACTGCACAGAGGGGAACCAAACTGAGAGAGGATGGAAGATTTCTTATCTAAGGCAGAATCCTCAATTAGCAGTTTGACAGGCTTAATAATCAACTCAAAAAGCTAAGGATGGAATTAGAGCTTAAGCTTTTGATCTTTCAAGGGGCAGTGAATTCTATTTCTAAATAAGTACCAGGTCAGCTCAGTGATACAGATTGGTAAAGTGAAGGTGGGCCCATATTGGGAACAAAGTTTGCATAATTAATTATTTTTGATATTAGAAGGTGAAAATCTTACTGTGATAAAGGCATTTACCTGGTTCGATCATACATTTAAATAAACCATTACAGTTGGTCGTGTCTCGCTAAAGTTCTCATCTGTCCACCTTGGATGAAAGATGAAATGCAAATGGGGAATGTGTGTGATCACAACATCAGTGCACGCAATGCGGGATCTGATTCATATCATCACATGTCCCACTTCACACTAGCGCATGCCTAATTATTGGACAATAAATATAGACTCCTATGGGAGTACTTAGTGAATCTGAACTTGAGAAAATATCCAGTACAACCCCCAAATTTGTGACAGCTTCATAGAATGATAGAACATACAAACATACAAACACATGAAACAGGAGCAGAAATAGGCCATTCAGCACCTTGAGTCTGCTTCACCATTCAATAAGATGATGGCTGATCTGTTTGTGTTTTGAGTTCTACATTCCCATCTACCCCCAATTCCCTTGCCTAACAAGAATCTATCTACCTCTGCCTTAAAAATATTCAGTGGCCCCGCCTCCACTGCCTGCTGAGTCACACAACCCTCAGAGAAAAAAATTTCTCCTCATCTCTGTCCGATAAAGGCAACATCTAATTTTAAAACAGTGCCCCCTAGTTCTGGACTCAACTACAAGAGGAAACATCCTTTCCATGTCCACCTTATCAAGACTATTCAGAATCTTATATGCTTCAATCAAGTCACCCTTCACTCTTCTAAACTCCAGTGGAATCAAGCCCAGCCTGAACAACTTATCCTCATAAGACAACCCGCTTATTCTAGTTATCAGTCTGGTAAACCTCCTTTGAACCGCCTCCGACCCATTTACATCCTTCCTTCAATAAGGAGACCAAATCTGCATACATTATTCGAGATGCAGTCACACCAATGCCCTGTCTAACTGAAGTATAACATAAATACTTTTATGTTTGATTCCTCTCGTAATAAAGGATAACATTCCAATAGTCTTCTTGATTACATGCTGTACCTGCACACTAACTTTTTATGACTCATGTATGAGGACACCTAGATCCCTCTTCACCTCGGAATTCTGCAATTCTCCATTTAAGTAGTACTCTGCTTTTTTGTTCTTCCTGCCAAAGTGAACAACTTCACATTTTTCCACATTAAACTCCATTTGCCAGATCTTTGCCCAGTCACTCAACCTATCTCTATCCATCTGTAACCTCCTCAGGTCCTCTTCACAACATACTTTCCTACCTATCTTTGTGTCATCTGCAAATTTAGCTACCATGCCTTCACTTCCCTCATCTAAGTCATTGATGTAAACTGTAAAAATTTGAGGCCCCAGTACAGACTCCTGTGAGACTCCACTCATCACACCCTGCCAATCTGAAAAAGACCCATTTATGCAAACTGTATGTTTTCTGCCAGCCAGCCAATCTTCTACCCGGGCTAATATGTTACCCCCTACACTACGAGCTTTTATTTTCCGCAATAACCTTTGATGTGGCACCTTATCAAATGCTTTCTGGGAATCCAAGTACATCACTGAAGGAAGCCACTTGACCCATCATGCCTGTGCCCTTTGGAAAGTTGTTATTTAACCTACTTGCACCACCCTTTCAAGCAGTGCATTCCAGAACATGATAACTTGCTGTGTAAAAAAATCCCATCCTCTTTCTTTTGCCAGTTACCTTAAAACTGTGCTTCCTTGTTTGCAATCCTCAAGCCACTTAGAACAATTCCTCCTAATTTACTCTATCAAAACCATTGGTGATTATGAGCACCTGTATCAGGTCTCCCCTTAAAATTCTCTTCTCCAAGAAGAACAACTCCAATTTTTGTAGCTTCTGCATGTAACTGAAGCCCTTTATCCTTTGGGAATGCAATTTAGGCAGTCATTAGTCTTTTGCTAAGTTAATTCAAGGACTTGACCCCAAATTTCAATATATCCTCTGAAGAAAATAAGTGAATCATTTCAGTCACCGTAGTTATCAAATTGACCTTCCTCGAGAGGCCAATAAAGAAATGAGAAAAATCAACTCAGCTCTAAAGATTCTTAATAGTTAGAGAATCATAGAGAAAATAAGAACCCTCCTAACTTAAAAAAAACCAAATAACCAAAACAATAAAGCCTTTTATGTACTTTTTTAAACAAAAGTCAGTGCATTGTATTTAGAAATTTAAAGACAAACAGCAAGTATATTCAACTTAATATAATACAAAAATACATTAATAAACTTGAAGAATAGGCATATAATTGGAATGAATTTCAACACAGCTAAGTGCATATTACTGTATTTTGGTGAGACAAATAAGAAGGTCATATATTACTTGGAAAATAAAAATCTAAATGGGGTAGAGGAATAAAACCAGCTGGAATACAACACACAGTAGTGTTAAAAGTAATTTTGCATGTTAATATGGCCACAAAAAAGCAAACCAAGTATTAGGGTTTATCTCTAGAAGGATAGAATTGAAAAATGGATAAATGGGACTAAACTTGTATTGAACCTAGGTTAGACCACACTTGGGGTATTGTGTACAGTTCTGGTCACAGTATTATAAAAAGGATATAGTGGCACTGGAGAGGGTGCAAAAATGATTTACAAAGATTTACAGTAAAGGGTACTGGCAAGGAGCTATCTCCATGTCTAAGTCTTAGCACGTCAACACCACACTAACTCTCAGTCTGGGTCATGTGCCTTCTTACATCATTGTATGGGTGGTACTGTACTCAGTCCCACACAGTTTGACTTCAGTGGTAGGAAACTTCTGGAAACTATAGTTTGGGACAAAATTAATAGTCACTTAGACAGTTGCGGGATAATTAATGAAAGTCAGCATGTATTCATTAAGGAAAAATCATGTTTAACTAACTTCCTGGAGTTTTTGAGGAGGTATCAAGGAAGGTTGATAAAGCAATGTTATTGATGACATGTACAGACTTGTGAGTAAAATTCTAATTCATGGAATAAAAGGGAAAGTAGGTATTTGAATAAGAAATTGGCTGAATGACAGGAAACAGAGAGTAGTGGTTAATGGGTGTTTTACAGATTGGAGGAAGGTTTGTAGTGGAGTTTCCCCAGGGGTCAATATTGGGACCCTTGCTTTTCCTGATATACATTAATGACCTAGACTGTGGTGTGCAGGGCATGATTTCAAAATTTGCAAATGATACAAAGATTGAAAATGTTGTCAACTGTGATGAGGATAGTCTTGAGCTTCAAAAGGGCATAGACATGTTGGTGGATTAGGCAGACAGGTGGCAGATGAAGTTCAATGCGGAGAAGTGTGAGGTGATTCATTTTGGGAGGAAGAGTATGGTGAGACAGTATAAAATAAAGGGAGTAACTCTAAAGGAGGTGCAGGAACAAATGTACATAAGTCATTGAAGGTAGTAGGGCATGTTGAGAGAGCAATTAACAAAGCATATTGTATCTTAGGCTTTATTAATAGAGGCACTGATTGCAAGAGCAAGGAGATCATGTTGAACTTGTATAAGACGCTAGTTAGGCTTCATCTGGAGTACTGCATCCAGTTCTGGGTGCCATACTTGAGAAAGGATGTGAAGGCATTGGAAAGAGGGCAGAGGAGATTCACAAGAATGATTCCAGGGATGAAAAACTGTACATATGAGGATAGATTGGAGAGGTCAGGACTATTTTCCTTGGAGAAAAGAAGTTTGAGAGGAGACTTGATTGGGGTCTTCAAGATGATGAGGGGTATGGACAGGGTAAATAATGAGAAAATGTTCCCACACAAGGGAGTATCAAAAACTAGAGAACTCAGACTTAAAATAAGTGGCAAAAGGTGTAAAAGGATTTACTTTTCACCCCAGGATGGTTGGAGTCTGGAACAAACTTCCTGAGGGGGTGGTGGAGGCAGGAATTGGATTGCTACCTGAAAAGAGAGAATGTGGAGGGTTATGGGGATAAGGCAGGGGAGTGGAATAAGGTAGAATGCTTTTTCAGAGAGTCAGTGCAGACTCAATGGGCTGAATGCCCTCATTCTGTACAGTAAAGATTCTGTGATTTTGTGATCTTCAGTTGCTTCATTCATGACCTTCCCTCCAGCATACGTTCAGAAGTGAGAATATTCGGTGATGATTGAACAATGTTCAGCACCATTCATTAATCCTCAGATACTGAAGCAGTCCATGCTCAGGTGCAGCCATACCTGGACAATATTCAGGCTTGGGTTGATAAGTGGCAACTAACATTCATGTCACACGAGTGCCAGACAATGACCATCTCCAATAAGAGAGAATCTAATCATCTCCTCTTGACATTCAATGGCATTACCATTGCTAAATCCCTCCATCAACATCTTGGGGGTTACCATTGACCAGGAACTGAACGGGACCAGCCATATAAATACTGTGGCTACAACAGCAGGTAAGAGGCTGGGAATTCTGCAGCAATTATCTCATTTCCTGACTCCCCAAAGCTTGTCCACCATCTATAAGGCATAAATCAGGAATGTGATGGAATACTCTCCACTTGCCTGGATGAGTGCAGCTCCAACAACATCTAAGAAACGCAATACCATCCAGGACAAAGCAGCTGCTTGATTGGCACCCTATCCACCACCTTCAACATTCATCCCCTCCACCAGCACTCTGTACCATCTACAAGATGCACTGCAGCAACTCACCAAGGCTCCTTCGACAGTACCTTCCAAACTCATGACCACTGCCACCTAGAAGGACAAGGACATCAGGTAGGTGGGAACACCACCACCTGCAAGTTCCCCTCCTAGTCACTCACCATCCTGACTTGGAAATATATCACCATTCCTTCGCTGTTGCTGGGTCAAAATCCTGGAATTCCCTTCCTATCAGCACTGTGGACGTATCTACACCACATGGACTGCAGCAGTTCAAGAGGGCAGCTCACCACCACCTTCTCAAGGGGAATTAGGGATAGGCAATAAATGCTAGTCTAGCCAACAATGCCCACATACCATGAAAGAATTTAACAAAAGTATAATTGAGGAAATTGGGGGGGGGGAGATGTAGTATAAGGAATTAATTCTAACTGTGTGATATGCTAATGAGATAAAGTATACATCATCACAAGAAGTGATGCAATGTCTCATGATCTCACTCTCTCTGGTAGACCTCATGGAAGGATGTATATACAATAAGATATGTTCCAATATGTTTCCTTACCTCAGCAGACTCTGTAAATATTCTGTGTTTTGCACAACAGGAATATTATACTTATCACCAAATTATACCTCGCTCCCTTCACCTCCTGCTCTGAAACATTTTTCTCCTTCGAACGTCTCACTTTCTTCCGTCCTGTCACCACTCCTTTAAAAATCTTTTAGTTTACTGCCCTCCCCCTAGCCCCTGCGCACCCCCCCCCCCCACCCGCCCCCACCAACACCAAAGACCAGCCCCACATCAATGGGGCAAAATTTTCCCCTCATCGGGGGAGATGAGTGGGACCGGGAGCTGGCGTGAGCGGGTGGGTTCCCATTCGGCGCGCCCGGTCAGGGGCGCGCCACCATTTTACGTGGGTGAGCCAATTAAGGCACTATGCGCTCCTTGTGCAGACAGGGGTGGAATTCCCTCAGTCAGGAATGAGCTCTTCCATGCATGCATATAAAAGAACGCACAGATCTCCCTGAGGCTAAGTGCTGCCTCAGGGAGATCGGCTCAGATTTTCAACTTTTAACAAAGGAGTTTAAAAATTTTCCCTGCCATATCCCCTCATGTGACACTGTCACATGAGCTGGGACATGTCTATAACTTTTATTTAAACCCTTCATTAAAATTTAAATACCCTCATGAAACTTCATCCTGACAGCGGATGAGGTTTCATGTTTTTTCACAAGCCTGCCCAGGCTCCCGGCCTGCCCGCCAACCTTAAGGTTGGATGGGAAGGTCCATTAATGAGCTGAATTGGTTTTCTAATGGCCTTTAAAGGCTGTTGCCGGGTCAGCGGGCATGCAACTGACTCGGCTGTGCCCCCGCTGACTTAAAAATGGAAATGACGTGGGGTGACGTCGGGAGTTCCACCTGACATCACCCCATGTCATTTTACGCATCTGCGAGGGAGCCCCACTCCCACTTGTCAACTGGAAGATCCTGCCCCATGGCATGTTTCACAATGAGGCATCCTGTCTCATTCTTTCCACCAAGGGGCATAAATGAGAGCATTCTCGACACCCAACTGGTTTAGCCATCCATCCTCAAATCCAGCTAGACCACATCAAACACCATCAGACCTCATTCTCCTTTATCAAAACCATCCATTATTCAGTTTCATCCTGGAGAGCAAAGATAACTTACAAATCCCATTCTCCACTACCATGCCTGAAACACATGTTGGGCCCTTTGCACTTTGTGCACACAGGAAAATCAGACCTTGAGACTCTTGTCAGGAAACGCAGGTGGCCTCAAATTTAAAGAACACAAGCCACAACACATCCTCCTATCTGTTAAAGAGCTCAATTGTAAGTAAATGTTTTGTCATTTGCCATAGTTATCAAGTCTTGGTTAACTCTTTGCGAACAGCTTGTGAATCACAAGTAGGACTCCTTGGAGTATATTAGCACCCTCTTTTTATGTGGCCTGAAAGAAATTACAGGAATTAGAAAATAGATAAATCATAAGACTTCAACAGTAGTAATTCCAGGAATGTTTGCAGTTTCACAGTTATTGAGTATACGAATAATAAGAAGCTGGATGTAAATACATACCTGGAGAAATTGTATTAGAGGGAAGGGTTCAGATTCCTGTTACATCGCACTGGTTGTGGAATAGGAATGGCTATACATAAAGCATGGGTTTCACCCAAAGAGGGTAGGGACTAATATCCTTCACCAGAGAAATAACTATTGCTGTGCAGCAAGATTTAAACAAATATGGTCTCAGGTAGGCAAAGAACAAGACAAAGAAGCAGAAGTGACAGTGGGAGTGTGAGAAATAAGTAAACTGAAAAGTGTACATTTATAAACAAATGGAGGCATGTATGAGTTGCATGTGCTAAAAGCATGAAATAGTTTGAATAGTGAGCTAGAAATACAAATTGTTATGGGGGATGTATATAATTGCACTAATAGAAACATTGCAGGATTGGAAGCTTTGGATTTTTGGTTACAAAATATATAGGATATATAAAGTAGTGCAAAAAAGTGACATTAACCAAAAATTTTAATACAACACTAGAACAAGACAATGTAATTGGGTGAAAAAGACAGATGTGCAAAACTAGCAATAGTGAATCCAGTTTTACATGCCACACAAATTTATTTTCCATTAGCAGGGATGGAAAATAATTTCAGGCAATGTATAAACTCAGGGGCAAATTCACTGTTTCCTATTTGGTGCTGCCACCCAAGGTTAATTTCACCCCAAGTGAATGATGCAAAACTTAAATCCATTTGATTAAAGTTAAGGCATAAGAATGAAACTCTTACTCTTAGGTATTGGTTACATGCTGCAGAGCTATAGAAATAAGATAATGGAGGGGGTATACAGACAATTTAGAGAAATCTTCTCAAAAAAGGCCATATTAATTGGCAGCATTAATTGTGCTAAACAGGAACGATGCAAGTATCAAAGGACAGGAGGATTTCTAGGTCAAAATATCTATTATCAACAAGTAAGTGCTAGATCTAGTTCTAGCAAATGAAATGAGGCAAGAAGATAATGCAAGGATAGAGAAACATATTGGCCATATTGGTGGCCATGAGCTGGATTTTGCTCTGAGACACTGAGTCTGATTTGGTTGGCCGGGGGGAGTGGTGCAGTGGACAGTTAGATGTGGGAAACCTGGAAGTAAGTGCAATGCACCTGTCAGTGACATCTTTAACCCAGCCACTATATTTTCATATCATTCCTGGGTTTCCTGGCCAATTAGCATGAGAGGGCATAATGACAATCCGCATGAGGCAATTTTAACTCCAGTATTTAAAAGGATACTCCAAACATGAAATTTGATCGAGTTTGGAGTTGGGAGCAGAACAGCAGAAATGGGCAGAACAGTATCCAGATGTCCAAAAGCTTCACCTCCCTCTCATGATACCTCCCTTAGATGTGATGCCGGGAGCTGTAAGAGCCTACAGGAAGATGCTCTTTCCTGATGGAAGGATGAAAACTGTAGGTGAAATAAAGAAGGTGTGGGCAGAGGTGGTTCCTTGAGGTCAGCAGCAAGAGCATAGTGCCACACTCATGGATTCAATGTCAAAAGCTTTATGAACTAAGCAGGGCAGGAAAGGCGAGGACTGTGGCACAAAATTCACCCATATCTTGATGTGAGTATCACTTGAACCCCCTCACTTTGGCTTCTTTAGCCTCTCCAGCACATCACTCCTCACACCAATTTACCTTGTAAGTCCACTCATTCTTCTCTGTCTATGTACTTGATATAAAAAGGAGGTTTTGTGGCTCCAGGACTGGCATTAGTCAAGAGGTCGGCAGGGGAGTAGGCATGTTGTTATTAAGTATGGCAGCATAGTGGTTCTGTTACTAGCTTGGCAATTTAGAGGGCTGGACTAATAATCTGGAGATGTGATTTCAAAACCCACCATGGCAGTTTGTGAATTGAATTCTGTAATTAAATATAGATGGAATAATAGCTAGTATTAGTAATGGTCACCAAAAACTACTGAGCTACCCCATCTTCTGCATGAAGCATTAACATTGCAAGCCCTTCCTTTAAGACCCCTGCATTTCTTTTTGTAAAACAATCAAGACAGATTATGGCTTGCACCCACGCATTTAATTTTATGCGTCTCATACTGAGTTTTCCCATCTCAATGCAGGGCTATACTGTGTTGGGGTGGGAGTTAAAAATAGCAGGTGGGATCTGAACCGTGGATTTCTGTCCCATTCCCAGTGTTGGCAATTACCAATGGCACAGGATAAGGGGGTGGATCAGGAACCTACACGCTGATGTCCCGAAGTTGCTGGCACAATTACAGAAGTAGGCATTTTAGACTTTCCACAATTTTGATGGTTGGGCTGGGTTTGGAAGACAATGTAAATCACACCAGCACAGAAGTGTTGTGAACCATGGGGGAAACCATAGTTTGGAGTCAGGAAGCGTATGAACGGTAAGTACAAAAGGTGTTCCCAACTTCACCCGCCCGGAATTGGGCATTTGATGCACGCTGGGTGAGCAAACAGATAATGATCATGCTTACATCAGCCTTAGTGGTTGAGGAGAAGGTAGGTTCTCCCCGCAGCAAATGTTGGCGTTTGTCGCATTTGAATAGTCTGGGGGCAACCTGCAGGGGAGGCAGCTAGACACATACTCAGAACTCCAACACATGTCATATTGATGGTGATGAGATGGTGGAAGGGGAGCCTCAAGGTGTTTGTGGCCAAGAGCCATCTGCTGGCCTCGGTGCCGCACCTAGTTGCACCTCCTTGCCATGGGCACTAAGACCCGTGTGTTATTCAAAGTGATAGACGCCGAATGTGTCCAAGGTGGCCGTTGGGGGAGGGAGTTGGGACCAGCTGTACTATCTTCTGGGGACTGATCACCAGTAGTGTGGACAGGAGCAGCTGGAGGCCTCAGATGGGTCACTGTGGTTGGGGTGCGGCGTGCACGTGCAGAGTACATGAGCGAGCAACCCCAATAAATCCCCTTCTCTGTTCTGCAGGCAAAAACTGAACACAATCAATGGGAGCGCCAGAGGACTGGAGGTGGGCACGCCCTGCTCCAGCGCCTCACGACATTTGAGGAGCAAGCCATGGAGCTGGGGAGGAGGCAGGCAGCCAGGGCAGCCGGGGGCAGCGAGGCTGGTGTCCAGCGGCCAGGTACTTGAGGTCCACAGTCCCATTCACTCTGTCTGCCCACCATCCAAACCACTGATGGTTGCTGCACTCGTTAATGCTGCAACACTGCTCATTCACAGACTGATACAGTCAGACATGTGGGTCATACATAAAGGTCCCTCGGCCCCTTGAGGAACCGCGTCTCCACCACCTTCCAATGTCACCTTATCCCAATTGTGACCACTATCCCCGTGGTCTAACATGCCGTGGCTGCTGCACCTCCAAAGACTTACTGCATCTTAGGTGGGTTTGGGACCTCCACCACCATTTCAGCCAGTGAGCCCCACATTACTCTGTCCAAAAGCTCCTCAGCACCTCAGCTGTGAACCTCATGGCACTCAACTTAGATAAATGCCACCACGTCACTCATCCCTGCGCCAAGGAGAAATGTTGCCTTCTGCCCACCCGGTCTATGACCCTCCTAACGGAATGAAGGTCAATAATATGACCTCTCAATCTCCTGTGATCCACGGAAATGTCGCAACTGTTTGCAATGTTTCCTGAGCACCGCAACTATCCAGGCCACAATGCATCCAGGTCAGGTACCTCTGCATTCTCCCCACTCCTATGGTACATAACATGCCATGTGGCATTCCTGAGGCCATCTGACCAGCCTGTCTGCATGTGCGTTTAATGGTTGGGCCTCCACTTGACTCTTTTCTACCCCACCAACGTTCGTCTCCTTAGGGTCTTGAAGGGTGAGCGACTTATGAGGCTGGGGTGGAAAGGGATGAAAGGTTGAACTGACTGGACGCTAACTGATGCACTGTCCTTGTTGTTAATTTCAGCATCACCACCACATGGCTGTGCCCAACAACACGACCAGAGCCCCCTCCACACCTGAGGGCCAAGACATGCAACTTACAGTACATCATTTCAGCCAGCCAGGCACCAGCATAGACACAAACGCTTCGGTGGGAAATTTACCATCGGCTAGTGTCCCAGGTCACAGTGGAGAGGGCACTTCACAATCACTGGAGGAGATGGTGGGGCAGAGAGTGCCGATGGTGCCAGCAGCCGGAGGGCTGCAGGGGACCAGGCACATGCTGAGTCCGGCTGCAGGACAAGAGGTAAGAATCGCATTTGCATCTGGCAGGGTTGCATGAGGGTATGTTTCAGTTGTTCTCTGCGATGGAGGAGTCCAGGCAGAGTGCACGTGAAGGCATGAACCTCAGGGCAGACCTTCACGCTTCCTCCACTGAGAGATTGGTGACTCTCATGGAGAGGGGGTTCAATCGGATGGAGACTCTACTGATTAGGTTATGCTCTGACCTGCAGGCCCTCACAGCAGTACTGGCCATGGGTGGTCATTCCCAATGTGGGAGATGTTGTGGGCACCAAGCGTCGCCATTCAGTGTGAGGGAGGGAGGTCAAATGGGACTTCACGTTGACACAGCAGCTGCCTGTCACTACTGCGAACTCCTTTCAGGGTTCTCCGGATGAGGGCAGCAGCTCCTCCGCCCCTCTGCCAGTCAATGTTGCTTCCGTTAAGGCTGCGACAACTGGGGAGGTGCCACTCCCTCCCAGGCTGGGCCATCACAGGCTCCACAGGCCAGAGGATGCCCGCCAAGGTCATCGACACCAACAGGACAGCAGAATCAGCAGGCTGTCTCACAAGCCACTCCAACCAATGGGGCAGCACCTAGATGTGGCACCCGCAAACGAAAGCAAAAGGCATGTCACGGGTATGTCACTGGTGATTTTGTGTTGGCCTTAGAATAGGGAACAATATACTTATGTTTGCAATGGAGAAGTTTCTGTTATATTTTGGACACAATAAAGTCCACTTTTCTGACCATGGCTGAATTTTTCTTTTTCACAGACATATCATGAGTGTTTGAGTGGACATTGATGTTTCTGTACGAAGCCCTTAGTTGCAGCTGATAAGGTGGAAGATGTAGCACCTAAGTGCCACGTGTGGAAGCACCAGGCAATGCTGGTCCTGCTGATCCATGTGTGTGGAGCTAGCTGAAGTTTCATTGGATTAAATTATCCCGGGTGTCCCTGCCTCCTTGGTGTAATAGCGGGTCGGCGTGCTGCCCTTCATCATCCCCCTGTGCTTCCTCATCCTCTGAGCCACTGCTGGATTCATCATGTGCAGCCTTATCCAGGGCTTCAAGGTTTTCATCATCAACTGCAGCCCCCCTTTCCAGCGCAAGATTGTGCAGAGTGCAGCATGCTACCACTATCAGAGAGACGCGATCTGGGGGCTACTGGAGTGCGCCCCCTGAGCAGTCCAGGCAACGGAAGCACATCTTAAGAAGACCAATGGCTCTCTCCACCACAGCCCTTGTGGTGCCCTGGCTGCTATTGTAGCACTCCTCAGCTTCTGTTCTTGGATGGCAGAGAGGCGTCATGAGCCATCTTTGCAGGGAATAGCCCTTGTCACCCAGCAGCCAACCATCCAGCCGAGCCAGAGCACTGAAGAGCCCCGGCACCTGGGGGTGTCTGAGGATGTAGGCGTTGTGGGAGCTGCCTGGGTACCTTGCACAAACTTGTAAAATCTGCATCCTGTGGTCACACACTATATGCACGTTCATGGAGTGGAAGCCCTTCCTGTTGATGAAGGCACCGGCCTCACCTGCTGGCGCCTTGATGGCCACATGTATACAGTCTATAGCACCCTGGACACGGGGGAAGCCAGCAATCGACACAAAGCCTCTGACTCGCTGTGCCTGACTTGCCTGGTTGCAGCAGAAGTGGATGAAGGTCAATACCCGTCTGAACAGAGCGTCTGTAACTTGCTTGACACAGGTGTGGACAGCTGATTGGGAGACACCACAAAGATCACCCACCGAGCCCTGGAAGGAGCCAGAGGCATAGAAGTTGAAGGCAACCGTGAACTTCAGGGCCGCTGGCATGGGGTGTCCACCCACACAGTCAGGGCCAAACATCTGACAGATATAGGTGGCTGTTTCCCCTTGAGTGTCGGAGCCTCCTTCGGCACTGTACCTCAGTCATATTGATGTAGCTGCTTCACCGCCTGTATACCCTGGCAGCAGGATAGTGGTGTCTTCTGGGGCCCCTTGCAATTTGGACAACCTCTTGGCCCTGCGCCCCTTGTGCCTGCGCCTGGCCTTCCAAAGGTGGCTCCCCTGGAGGCTGATTGTCCAGTCCTGGCCTCTTCCTCATTCTAGCCCTCCCTTCCTTCTAAGAGGAGCTGCCTCCAGAGATGTCAGAACCCGTATCCCCAGGCTAAATGGAGGCTTCCGGAAAGCTGCAGGCCTGAGAAAGATTACTGTCTTCAGACTGGTTTCAAAGGACACAAAAAGCTATTGGAAATCGATGTGAACTGCTAACAATCACACAGACAACTTTAAAACACTTTCTGCTATTAAAACTTCATAGAAAACATGAACAACCCCTCTGAGTCCACATATCCCGCCAGTGCATGAGTTTATTAAAAATTCTCCTACCCGCCTGCCCGTTGGGCCCATGCACCAACCTGAAGTTCTCACGGGCCCCTCAAAACCCTGGACAATTGGCAAGTTAAGGGCCTTAACGAGGCCTTTAATTAATGGGAGGTGCACGTCCCACTGCCGTGTGTGCCTGCCGACTGAAATATTTTGATGCCGCGTGCTGATGTCAGCATGCTCGCGCGACGTTGTAAGCGGGTGGCGGAGCCCGCACGTCAGCCAGAAAATTCTGCCCAATGTGTTTATTTTTTTAAAGCTTACTAGTAAAGTGGGTATTATGAAAGGGTTTTATTGTTATAAGGCTTGAAGTTTTAAAAAAAACCTTGTGACAATGAGAATTTGCATTCAAAGAGGAAAATATGTATAAAGAAAGAGAAGACTATTAGTAAAAGGAGGAGGGATTCTAAGATCTAAAGCCTCCAGCCTGTAAGCCTCAAGTCTGTGTGCAAGGACCCAGAGCTGTAAGAAACTAATTTTGAATGTCACAGTCCAGGGTGTGATTTGTCAGGTATCTGTTTAAATCTATATGTTTTATTGTTGCTTTACTGGGGGTCTAACTGAGAACCCGATTAATTAGGGGATTTTTATAGTTATTATAGTAGTAATTTGCAGACATATGTATGTGCTTACAATCTTTCTTATATTAATAAATGTTTAATTTAGGTTTATAAAAAAAACTTCTTGAAACTCAGTGGTCTTATTACCACTGAATTCAAAGCCTGCATTTTGAAACTTACAAATTGCAAAAATGGGTTATCACAGTTGCTTCAAGTTTCCCTCTGGGATTTCAACAACTCAGCCTTTACTATTGGCTGTATCATAATAATGATGATAGGGTTTTGTTTTGAAAAGTTAAGTGACTATTAAATAATATAGTTTCCAAGTTTCCGACATCTGGCAAGCTGGTAAGTGAATAAACAGCATTGTGAAAGTAGAAAAGTCTTCAGATGCATTATCTACTCAATAAAGTGCTTTTCAACATGGTACAATAGTGAAATACAGAACTGAAGATGTGGAATGCGCCCATTGCTTTGGTTTTTTTGTCCCTTGAAGTTCAGTGCAGCTATCTGTTTGGCAGCTTCAAAGCTGTGACAGATGGTTTAGCTTCTGGCTGTGTTCGTAAGCTTTAATTCAGCTCAGGAGGGATTGTTGACACAGTTGTTCAATAGAATGCTTGGCTGATTTCTAAACCCACTAATAGATTCAGATCAGCAGGGGCTGTTGACACAGCTGTCAAGAGGAATGTGAGTTATTTATTTTGATATATCCATGAGCTAGTAAGGTGATCATGTTTTTAAGCAGATCTACAAGTAATGTTTGTTTATTTTGACAGATTTATGAGCTTCTCAAAGATTTCCCAACATTATTTTAGTGCTTGTGAGATCAATATAAAGTGGGTAGTGGGTGAGTGGATTGGGGACAGTGAAAGGTAAGATAGGGTAAAGGGGCAAGGGGGCAAAAAGAGGGTAATTGGTAAGGGTATATGAGGATAATGAGGTATGGGGATGTGGGTAACGGGTGATGGTTTGGGGGGGGGGTTCACACTCATCTCCCAAAATGGACCAATGCCTCTGCAAGTGAAGGAGAGCTTTAACTTGGCTGACTTGGCATTCTCCTGCCTCGCTGTTTGCCTCAGAATCTCTGCTAGAGATGGCAACCCCTATACCAGCCTATCCCCACCATCATTAATATAGCGTAGGCAGGCACAGCCAGTTAGGAGGTGGGGTCCTTGACATAGGGAAATCTCCCGACTCCCAACTCAAAGATTAATTTCTGGCCCTGCCTTTCTCTCCAGCATTTGTTTCAAGCCAGCAGGGTTAATTCATAACCTTTATACAGACATTTCATATATTGTTTTCCACAATGAAAGATTATCTACATGACCTTCAGTGGGTATACTATCTTCAGTATGCTCCATGTATAGAACCTCACAGAAGATATTTCATAAAAAGAATCCCATACCTACTGCTTCCATACGAGCCAGTGTTTCAACAGCCAAAGTACTTTTAACAACTGAACATACGAGCCGGAGTGGACCGTTCAGTTCCTTGAGCCTGCTTCGCCATTCAATAAGATCATGGCTGATCTGATTGTGGCCTCACTCCATATTCTGCCTAACTCCACCCCCTAGTAATTTTTGCCTCCCTTGTTAGTTAGCAATCTATTATTCAATGACCCTGCATCCCACCACTCTCCAGGAAGAGAGTTTCAAAGATTTACGACCCTCTGAGAGAACAAAATTATTTTCACCTCCGTCTTAAATGAGAGCCCCCTTATTTTTAAACTATGTTCCATAGTTCTATTCTCTCCCACAAGGGAAAACATCCTTTCAGCATTCACCCTGTCAAGTCCCATCAGGATCTTATATGTTTCAATAAGATCGCCCCTCAATCTTCTAAACTCCAGTGGATACAGGCCAAGCCAATCCAACCTTTCTTCATAAGATAACCCCCTACACATACCCTCCACCACCACCACCACCCCACCCACATCCCAGATATCAGTCGAGTGAACCTTCTCTGAATTGCTTCTAATGCATTTATATCCTTTCTTAAATAAGGAGACCAAAACTGTACACAGTACTCCAGATGTAGTCTCACCAATGCCTTGTACAACTGTAGCAAAACATCCCTAGTTTTATATTCTATTACCCTTGCAATGAATTACAACACTCTATTTGCCTTCCTAATCCCTTGCTGTACCTGAATACTAACTTTCTGTGATTCATGTACCAGGACACCCAGATCCCTCTGTACCTCTGCAATCTCTCTCCATTTAAATAATATGCTGCTTTTCTATTCTTCCTTCCAAAGTGGACAAGTTCACATATTCCTACATTATACTCCATCTGCTAATTTTTTGCCCAATCACAACCTATCTATGACCCTTTGCAGATTCTTTATGTCTTGTTCACAACTTACTTTCCTACCTATCTTTGTGTTTTCAGATTTAGCAACCATACATTTGGTCCTTTCATCCAAGTCATTGATACAAATTGTTGAGGCCCCAGCACTGATCCCCATAGCACTCAACTCATCACATCTTACCAACCCAAAAATGACCCATTTATTCCTATTCCCTGGTTCCTGTTCACTAACTGATCCTCTATCCATGCTAATATGTTACCATCTACACAGGCGTTTTTATATTGATTTTATAAGTAACCTTTGATGTGGCACCTTGTCGAAGTCTTCTGGAAATTTAAGTATAGCACCTTCACATGTTCCCTTTGATCCACATTGCTTGTTATGTCCTCAAAGATCTCCACCAAATTAGTCAAACATGATTTCCCTTTCACAATACCATGTTCACTCTGCCTGATTGCATTAAGATTTTCTAAATGCCCCACTATAACCTCCTTAATCATAGATTCCAGCAATTTCCCCATGACAAATGTTAAGCTAACTAGCCTGTAGTTTCCTGGTTTCCGTCTCCCTCCTTTTTTGACTAGAGAAGTCACATTCATTCTTTTCAAACCTGATGGGATCTTTGCAGAATCTAGGGAATTTTGGAAAATTAAAACCAATGCATCTACTATCTCAGCAGCCACTTCTTTTAAAACCCTAGGATGAAGTCCATCAGGACCTGGGGACTTGTCAGCTTTTAGTTCTAATAATTTGCTTAGTACCCTTTACCTGGTGATTGTAATTGTTTTAATTTCCTCCCTCCCTTTCATCTGCTGATTCACAATTAATTCTAGGGTGTTATTTGTACCCTCTTCAATGAAGACAGAAACAAAATATCTGTTCAATTCATCCGCCATTTCCTTATTTTCCATTATTAATTCCCCATTATCACTCTCCAGAGGACCAACACTCAACTTCCTTTCTCTTTGCCTTTTCAAATAACTGGAGAAACTCTTACTATCTGTTTTTATATTTCTAGATAGTTTTCTCTTGTGCTTTAATTTCTCCTTCCTTATTAATATTTTAGTCATTCTTTGCTCTTCATTACATTCTGTCCAATCTTCTGACATGCCACTCACCTTTGCAGAACTATACACTTTTTCTTTCAGTCTGATACTACCTTTAACTTCCTTAGTTATCCACAGATGGTGCTTCCTTACTTTAGGGTCTTTCTTTCTGAATATTCTGAAATATCTCCTTGAATTTCTGCCACTGCATATCTACTGAACCACCCCTTTACCTAATTTCCCAGGTTACTTTAGTCAGCTCTGTCTTCATGCCTTCATAACTGCCCTTATTTGAGTTTAAAACATGTCTTAGATCTACTCCTCTCTCCCTCAAACTGAATGCTAAATTCGATCATATTATGATCATTGTGCCTTCACTATGAGGTCATTAATTAACCCTGTTTCATTGCACATTACCAGATTGCCTGCTATCTGGTTGGTTCTAGAATGTGCTGCTCTAAGAAACTCTCCCGAAGCAGTCCATGACCTCATCATTCCGGCTACCTTTGCCAATCTGATTTGTCCAATCTATATGTAGATTACAATCACACATGATTATCATCGTACCTTTCTCACAAGCTCCCATTATTTTTTCCTGTATACCCCGTCCTACAGCGTGGTTACTGTTAGGGGGCCTATAAACCACTCTCATTGCCTTTACTATTCCTCATCCCTGCCCAAAATGATTCTACATCTTGATCTTTAGAACTAAGGTCAGATTTCTCTCTATTCTTATCCTTAATTAACAAAGCAACCCCTCTACCTTTTCCTAGCTCCCTGTTCTTCCTAAATGTCATATTCAGGTCCCAGGCCAATATTTTCCAGTCCCACCCACCGCGGTGTTGGCTAACTCTCAAGCTTGGACACAATGGGCTGAATGGCCTCCTTCAACACCTTAACAATTCTGTGATTCTGTGAAGGATACACAGAGACTAGAATGCTTAAGTAGAGAGTTTTATTGCTCACTATGGAGCTGACTTCTCCCCTCTAATACACCTAGCAGCCTGTGTTGGCTGATCTTACTGAGTTACCTTATTGAGTTATCATTAAGCGATAAACACCAAACATTTGTTCACCTTATTACCATCAAGTACTGAATATTTAACATTCATTAAACAGAACCTATTAGTTGCTCTACACGTGGGATTGGAAATTCTTGCCCAAAGTCAATGTACCTTTGGCTGGTCCATCAAGTTTTCCATCCCACCCACAGCGATTTACAAATGATACGTGCGTTCAGATGCAGAGCCTTTAGTTCTGCCTTTTCACTATTTTTGTAAACTCTAGCCTCATCTGCTGATACACTCTTAGGCTTGTACACTCTGTCTCTTCCTGCCACACTCTGATCATCATTTCCCTTATTCCTGCCTTGCTCTCTTGCCATGTCTTCTCTATTTAATTTATCACATCTTCCCAAACTTGATCTCTCATCCCCACTGTTTAGTTTAAAGCCATCTCTATCGCCCTAGTTATACAATTCACTAGAACACTCAGCCCAGCAAGGTTCAGGTGAAGTCCATCCCAACAGTACTGCTTCCACATTCCCCTGTGCTGGTGCCACTGCCCCATGAATCAAAACCCATTTCTTGCACACCAATCTTTGAGCCACGCATTTAATTCTCTAGTCTGATTTACCCTATGTTAATTTGCTCATGGCTCAGGTAATCCAGAGATTATTAACTTTGTGGTTCTGTTTTTTAATTTAGCCCCTAGCTGCTCATATTTCCTCAGCATAACCTCTTTCCTAGTCCTACCTATGTTGTTGGTACCTACATGGACCACAACCACTGGATCTTACCCTTCCCTCAGCAACATCAACATGCATCATGAAGATGCCTGAAATTTTTCTTTTATGATACCAATAAACATTGAGAGGTATGCTTCTAGTGGAATGCAGCCTATTTTCAGCAAAACAGATGTCATCAAAAATAGCATAACCTAGAAGCATCATTCAGGCCATAGATGCATATGTTTAGTTTTGTAGTTTTGCTTCTGCATCTGTTGTCTCTTTTGGTGCTTGCAGAAACATTTCTATGTGAAAAATATCACACTGGAGAAATGCGATTTTTATATTGATTGATATACACATCCATGACCATGTGGCCACTGGTTCCTCAAAAACCCTAGTAACTAGCCTCACTTTAGGCTTATATGTCCTATCTGAAAAGACCAATGTAACAAAGCCGGTTACCATTTTTCTGGTACCTTAGAATACACTCCAAACTTTCTCCAACTATCTAACTCCCTTTGCTTTCTTCTCTTATCCCCAGGTTTATTGGCACCACCAAAGCTTCATGATCATGAGGACAAGATAAAGGGTGTGTTTTAGTGAGTGGCCTGCTAAGTTATCAACATCAGTCTTAGGTAAGGAATTCTAGGATGTTGGTCCAGTGATTTTGATAGATGTCCCAAGTCAGAATGGTGCATAGCTTGGGAAGGAATTTGGGGTGATGGCATTCCCATGACATTGCTGCTCTTGGGCTTATTGGCGATAGCCATTATCGTGCTGGGAGATGCCGTCAAAGTAAGCTTGCTGAGTTGCTGAAGTGCATCCTGTCAATAATGCACATTGTAGCCACAGTGCATCAGTAACAGAAGGCATGAATATTAAGATCCGAGTCAGGAGCACTTTGCCCTAGAAGGCATTAAGCCTCCTGAATATTCCTATGGTTGCATTTATCCAACCCATTCCAGACTTGAGCATTGTAGATAGTTGTGGGGGGCGGGGGAGATATCTATTGGACAGTTATCCTACCTTTGCCATACTCTTGTAGCCACAGTGTTGATATGGCTGGCCCAGCTAAGCTACTGGTCCTTGTTACCTGCCACTTGTCAGACCAACCTTGGATGTTATCCAGTTTCTGTTGTAGGCTGACAAGATTGCCAGAGTGGTTGTGAATGGAACTGAATGCAGAAATGTACATTTGTTACTCATGAATTGTGATGGAAGATAGTTGGGCCAAAGATGGTTCTCTGCAGACTCTTGCAGCAATATCCTGGGCTGTGATGATTGGCCTCTGACAAGCAAAATGCCCTTCCTTTTCAACAGATAGAACCTATACACTGGAAGGTTTTCCCAATGGCTTTATTGTTGCAAGTTCCCTGGAGCCACATTCGGTCAAATTCTGAGGAAATCAAGAATAAGGGGACATAATCTTAAAATTAGAGCCAGGCTATTTAGGAGAGAAATCAGGAATAACTTTTTTCCACGCGAATAATAGGGAAAAAGACTGGGAAAATTGGAGCTTTCAAGACTGCGATAGATTTTTGATAGGCAAGGGTATTAAGGAATATGGAACGAAGGCAGGAAAATGCAGCTCAAGTATAGATCAGCGATAATCAAATTGAAAGGCAGTGTGGACTCAAGGGACTAAATGGCCTACTTCTCCTCCTCTGCTCCTATTAATTCAATTCCCCAGTGTTTCCATCAACTTCCAGTCAAAGTTATTTCGGGTGATTGAAAGAAAACCACATAAATTCCAGATGCATGTTCAGTAAGTCCTGGTGAAAAAGTTGATAGGAATGAATGAAAACAACAAGAAAATTTCCTCCACAGTAATTTCGAAGCTAAAAATAGATTCTGAATCTTGATGCAGAAATAATAATGCTGGCCTCAAAGGGGTCAGTACTCAGCAGCTGCCCTCAGCACTGAGAATTACTTCAGAAATGCTGTTATCATTACATGCTTGTCCTGCTAAAGTAGATCATAAACAGATGCAGTCAAGAAAACTTCACTTGTGATCGAGCCAAAATGAGAAGGATAATTCCTGGACTAAATGGGTACAGTAGGCTTGTGGTTATGCTACTAGACCAGTAATCCATAGAAATAGAGTTCAAATCCCATCATAAAAATTTGAGATTTTGAATTCAATTTTTAAAAATTCTGGAGATGAAAAGCTGGTGCCAATAAAAGTGATTCTATGAAAAGTGACTACAAAGCTATCAGAATGTCATAAAAGCCCAAGTTCATTAATGTCCTTTAGGGACAGAAACCTGGTGACCTTGGCCAGTCTGGCCTATATGTGACTCAACTTCCACACCAATGTGACTGACTCTTTGAAATAGAGCCAGCCAGCCAGCCATTTAGTTGTATCAAACCACTACAGCGGAAGGATGCTAACTACCACCTTCCCAAGGATAACTAGGAATAGACAATACTGAGCTAAGCAGTGATGTCCAGAACCCAAGTATGGATTTCTTATAATCTCCCACTGACCCGATGATATGTTCTGTGCTCTGGGATGACTGATGATTTATTAAAATGAGCTGAACTCTTTAGTGCATTGAAAATTGCATTATGATTTTGTCCACTTGAGGCTACCATAGACAAATGTACCAGCAGAGGGAGTCTGCTAGGAAGGGATTGTAGAGTAAAGGGTTAATATCAGAAGCATACATGATGCTGATGTAATAATGATTGGCACGTTTTCCCCCTTTTGACAGACTTAGGCTTTGGCACGCTTTCTCTTTTATGACTTACAAACTGAATGGTCTCATTCAATCTTCTCCATGGGACCTCCCCTTCCCTGTGAACAAACGTGACTGAGAAGAAAGACGGACCTG
This sequence comes from Carcharodon carcharias, assembly GCF_017639515.1. Lineage (NCBI taxonomy): Eukaryota > Metazoa > Chordata > Chondrichthyes > Lamniformes > Lamnidae > Carcharodon > Carcharodon carcharias. The sequence goes on along the minus strand of NC_054469.1, from coordinate 89,334,085 downwards.
GAAGGAGAAGCTTCAACCTTATGTAGAGGTCCAAATGTGTATGTAGTTGCTGTCAATAAGAATATTGGTTTTAAGAAACTACAGTCTCAAGCAGCATACTTTGGGAGAATAGACAATCCCCAAAGCCCCAGGTCTAGGCCCTACCACACAAAGAAACATGGCGGTAGTAAGTAACTGACGCAGAAAACCTTAAAAAGAAGCTACATGGCTGGAAAGAAAAGAGATCCTTGAGGGAAGGATAAAAGGAAAAAAATTAAGGCTCACCAAGAGCATCATGGGAGCAGCAGATGCAAACTGAGACACAGGCCCAGAGATGAGTCAATAGTGAGCATAGGCCTGAAGCAGCAAGCAGCAGCAATGAAGCAAGAACAATTCCAGGGCTCAGCAGAAGCATGGAATCCATGCTACCGCTCCCAGAACCATTTCAGAGTGCAGAAAGCTCGCAACAGGACGAGAACAAGGACTACAGGAGAAAAAAGGGTCAAAAGGAACAGAACTGCTTCAGGACTACACAAAAAAGATTGAAAAGACCAGGTCAGTAGACTACTTTTTGTATTAGGACCTATCACTAATGATGTGATAACAAGGCAGGGGGGTTGATGTACTTCAACTTCTTATGAAGAAGTCCTGCAAGGTTTCGACTCTTATTTCAGTGTCTGTTGGAATTTAATAATTGAGACAGCAAAATTTAATAAAAGAAAGCAAAGGCCAGGCGAAAGCATGAATCCGTTTATAAAAGATGTCTATAGGCTAGCAGGGAACTGCAATTATGGAATCTTAAAGAATGAGCTGATTCATGACAAAATTGTAGTCAAGGTCCTAGCTGAAACATTATCAGATCTCTTATAGAGAAAAGAGGATTTAACACAAGTGAAAGCAGTGCAGATCGCGAGGCAGGCCAAACTCAGGAAATAGAATCTGCTGTTTGTTCGCAGGGAAGGAGGTCCTGTGGAGAAGATTGAGTGAAACCATTCATTTTATAAGTCATAAAAGAGAAAGCGCACCAAAGCCTAAGTCTTCCAAAACGGGGAAAAGCGTGCCAACCACCATTTTGAAATGCCTTCAGCGTGGTGAGAACAAATTACACAAGCAAGAAGAATGTCCAGTGGGGGTGGGCAGGCAGGTGGAGGGGTGGCAGTTGCAGAGCGCCATAACTGTGGAAAAATAGGCCACTTCAAAACTGTTTGTCGCTCAAAAACATCGACAACCGGTAGAAAGAGGAAGAAAATGATAAATGGAGCCACATACAAGAACCACAAGCAAAGGAACAATCCTTCCTAGGGGAGGTAAATGACACTGAAAACAAGAACTGGAGTATTAAACTCAAAGTGGATGGACACCCCAAAGGGTTTAAATTAGACACAGGAACAGGGGTTTTGTTTTCTATCAGATGAAGTCAATTGGCTCAAACAGATTACATTGCAACCCTCATCTATTAAATTACAAGGTCCCGGTAGGACAACATTAAAAGTGAAAGGCCAACTCATGGTGAAGTTGAAATATAAAGTTCAAGAATTCTTTGAACCTCTCCATGTCATTCATAATCAAAAATGCTCTCTACTAAGCAGAGAGGCATTCCTAAAACTTAAATTAATCAATGAAGTGTATGAAGTTGCTGATGAGAATTACAGCAATACATTTCAAAATGAATTTCCAAAATTGTTTACAAGGCTAGGGCAGTTAAAGACTAAGTACCATATCACCAAACATTCTGATGCTAAACCAATTTGCCTCTTTACGCCAAGGAATGCCTCTGACCCACTCTTGGAGAAAGGCAAGATTAAAACTGAAAAGAAGCAGCAGCAAGTGGCTATTTCACCAAGCCAACAAAATGAGGTTCAAGAAAGGTTACGGTCCCAAAACCAAACGGCTCTATAAGAATCTGCATGGAGTTAATTCAATTAGTGGATGAGAGCCTTACCAAACTAGCCAAGAGCACTCTACTACCAAATTGGTTGTGAACAATGGAGTTTGGCAGTTGCCTCTGAACAAAGAATCCAGATTGCCGACCACATTTATAACGCCATTCAGCCATTATTGTTTCAATAGATTACCCTTTGGAATCGCGTCCAATCCAGAAATTTCCAGAGAACAATGCCTCAAACTCTAGAAGGGATGGAAGGTGTATAATGGCATATAGAAAACATACTCGTACATGGCTTCACAAGACAAGAGCAAGATTGCAGAGTTAGAGCAGTCCTGAGAATCTTACAAGATGCAGGCCTAAAATTGAATGAAAAATATGAGTTCGCCTAACCTATGATCAAGTTTCTAGGTCCCATTGTGCAAACCAATGAAATCACAGTTGATCCATAAAAAACAGAAGTATTAAGAGAATCTCCACAAGCCGAGAATATTTTTGAGCTTCAAAAATTCCTTGGGATGATCAATCAAATAGGCAAGTTCCTACCAAATTTAGCAGATGTCAATGAGCCCTTGAGACAACTGTTGAAACAGGGCCAACAGTGATGCTGGAACATGGACCAGCAAAATGCTTTCAAAAGGATTAAATTACTTTTAATCTCTTGTGAAACCTTGGCACAATACGAACCATAATAGCAGCAGATGTATTGTTTACAGGTCTTGGGACAGTTTTATTTCAAGTGCAGGGAGCCAGCAAGCATAGACCAGTCCACTATTCCTCTAGGTCACTAACAGAAACAGAACAATGACACACCATGATAGAAAAAGAAGCTTTCACAGCAACGTGAGAGTACCAAAAATTTTCACACTATGCTATGGATTGCATTTTAGAATTGAAACAGGCCATATGCCACTAGTCACTCCTCCCAACATGAAAGAAATTGTGAAGATGCTTTCCAGAATCTAGTGGTTCAGATTAAGATTGATGAGATATGACTCCATCACAGAGTATGAGCAAGAAAACTACAAACAACAGCAGATACTGTCACGAATACCATCAGAAGGAATCAAACAAAAGAACTTACACTTCATTGAGGAGGTTGAAGTACATGCATCCTTAATCACTCGGCATTTACCAGCTTCTGCAAGAAAGTTACAGGAAATAAAGCAAGACCAGCAACAAAATGAAGAACGCCTCTAAGTCCGAGGATATTATCAGCAACAATGTCCAGTCTATATTCCCAGTAATCTGATACAATGCCAGTATTTTGAACAGCACAAGCACCTCACTGTCATTGACAACTTCCTAATCTTTACTGAGACAATAGTCATACCAAGAGCACTTCGAGTTGATATTCTTCAAAGACTTCACCAAAGTCAGCGAGGAATAGCAAACTGTTGTGCGAGCACACAGTCTGGTGGCCAGTCACTCTATAGAAGAAATGATTTCTAGCTGTCTTACTTGTGCCATAAACAGCCTAGAACAAAAAGAACCACTATTACATTCTACTTTTCCATCAAGGCTGTTGGGTTGTCTGGGATTGGATTATTTAAATTTAAGGGGAAAACCTTCCTTCTTGTCACTGATTACTACTCCCAGTGGATTGAAGTAAACAGATTGTGCAGTATCATAGCAATGCAGTCATCCAATCTCCCAAGAGAACTTATGCAACACATGTCATCTGGACAGTGTAGCATTTGACAATGGGCTGCTATTTGCTAATGAACTATTCCAAAATTTAGCAAAAGAATATAGTTCATTCATGTAAGCAGTTCACCTCACTATCCTCAAGCAAATGGAGAAGCTGAGAGAGAGGTGCGAACCATTAAAGTTTTATTGAAGAAAAACAAAGACCTTAATCTAGCTCTTCTGAGATATTGAACCTCACGACTACAAAATAGTTTCTCACCATCAGAGTTACTATTGGGTAAGAGATTGAGAACACAGCTTCCATCCTTGACACAAAAACTCAAACCTAATATCACCGCAAACTACCACAGGAGGGCAAAACAATGTGAGGGAGAACAGAGAAGCAAACAGGTGTGGAACTTTAATCACAGGCATAGAGCAAATGAGATACCAGTGCTGAAGCCCAGAGAGAGAGTATGGGTCCAAGATCAACAAAGAGAAGATGCAATCATTGAAAAAATACCACAACCAAGATCATTCAGGATTGAAACCGACCAGTGTATCATAATGTGCAGCACCTTAATATCCTTGGAAAGAAATTCAATAGAAACTTGAACTTACTACTCCGATTCTGATGAAGAAGAAGAAAGACTTACTACAGGCGCTACAACCACCTGGAGAAGATCACTCACACCGACAGAAGGGAGAGTATGGATAATCTCAACCTTGAGGTTGAGGAGCTCAGTACAAGATCAAGGAAATCGATCAAGGCACCTCAGAGGCTAACCCTGTGAAGTCTGAGACTTTGGAAGAAGATATAGGAGTATGTAAATATGATAGGGATAAAGACTTTGGGAGAGATATAAAGGGTTAACATCAGAAGCATACATGATGCTGATGTACTAAAGATGCCAGATCACATGACTGAGAAATAAGAGAGATCTGGAAGGAGGAGAAGCTCCAATCTCTTGCAGAAATCCAAATGTGTAAATACTTGCTGTAAATAAAGCGTAATGGTTTTCAGAAACTACAGATTCAAGCAGCCTACTTTTGGGAGAATAGACAATCCCAAAGCACTGTCTAGACCCCAAGCACACAACGAATAATGGATAATAAAGGAAATAACAGCTTGTGCAGTTATAGTTCTAAATGTCTCTGGCCGAATATATACTGGGCAGGATTTTATGCATTGACGAGCGGGAGTGGAGCTCGCATGCCGACCATTTAAATTTTCAGGAAGGCGGGGGTGCAGGGAAATCAGCTGTGCGCCCATCAACCTGTCAATGGCTAACTGAGGCCATTGACAGAGTCAATTAAGTAACTAAAGGACCTGCCCATCCAACCTTAAGATTGGCAGTCAGGCCAGGAGACCTGGAATGAATTAGAAAAAGCATGAAACCTCATCCACGGGTGGGATGAGGTTTCATGTAGCTTTTAAAAAAGTTTAATAAAGTTTTTGGGAAAATTATGGATATGTCCCAACTCATATGACATTGTCACATGAGGGGACATGTTAGGGAAATTTTACATTTCTATTTTTAGGTTTTTAACATTTTGAGCCGATCACCCTGAGGCTGCACTTAGCCTCAGAGATATGAATGCGCTCTTTTGTGCGTATGCGCAAAAGAGTGCACTCTCGATTTTTGGATTCCCCCTGCCTGCCCGCACAGGGAGCGCACAGTGCTTCTGTGCGGACGTTGCACTCCACATAAAAAGGCGCCGCGCCTCCGATCGGGGGCGCCAAACAGAAGCGCGCTTGTGCACGCCCACCATTCAACTTCCCCCTAACGGGGGGAGAATTCAGCCCATTGTTTCTGCCCCAAGAACTTCACGACCTCACACTATGAAAGATCAGCAGGAAGCATACAGACATAAGCAAAAATCGTAGTGATATTAAGATCATATTAACCACACACAGTTCCTGTGCTGCTGAAGCCAGCAGGTAGTGTCATCTAGAAAATGATAACTGACTACTGAAGATATGAAGATGATTAAATATTTTGGGGTGTTGCTTGATTGACTTTGGAGATCATGGAGCACTATGCGTAATTTTGCATCAGCATTTTAATTAGGCGGGTTAGAGTCTATGATCAGCATTCTGTTGAAGTAAACTTAATGTGCCAACTGGCCTTTTCCCAGTCCAGGCTTTCTTAAACCCCTATAATTGACAAATAATTTAAACTCATGAAAAAGCATCATCATTGGCAGAGTATCCAATACGTTACAGCAAGTAATAAGCCAATGTATCAAATTATGTAAATAAACTTCCACAAATGTAATCAATTCATTGTTTATCTTCTGCTGACTGCACTGCAAATTTGGCTGCAATGTCTTTTTACAAGTTATTAAACTCAATCTGTTTTAAATTATTGTGTTATTCAGCACAAAACAAACTCCTGCAATCAAATTTCACTGTAACAGTAAGTGCAGAAGCAAAGCAATATTGGATGCCACCAGACAAAATTAAAAATAACCTGTAACCCTAATTGAATACAGATGATTAAAAATCCGATTCTAATCATTAAGCTAGACACATCTGAAACTCATCCTCAGAGACGAGACAGAAAGTAAGATAAATAAGCAGGGAAAAGCAAATTCTGAAATCAGAGAATCTATTTAATCAAATAGGTGGATAACAAAGGCCCAAGGCCCAGCCTTCTCCAAGACCAGGCAGGTAGCGTGAGTCAGGAAATTTCCCAATTTGGCAGACCTGCCTCGGCTTAAAGGCCTGGTCACACACAATTTTCACTCCAGGGTTGGGGGTGGGGGGAGACGGGGGAGTACGGAATAGAGTCAGGCCCACCCACCTCGGAAGTAGATTGCAGGTAACCACGGAGGCAGAGAGTGCTTTGGCAGGCTGGTTAGAAGGCTGCTTCAGTTTACTGGCATTTTGTCTCAGTTGTAATAAAAGCTGTTCAGCCTCTATCCCTTAACGCTCACACAACCTCACCCCTCCACCCACTCCCCATGGCCCATCATACCCTCCATGCTAACTCCATACCAACTCATGCCCTCAACAACTCCCCCGGCCCTTCATGCTCTCCAGGACAACTCAATGCCAACTCATGCCCCTTCCATGCCCATTCACCCAGTATGCACTATGTACATAACCAATAAACCATATAACAACAATGGCAAGTGTGGAACTACTGCGACAAAAATACCCATTCAGAAGTGTTATTTGAAAAATAACTGCAGTTCCTACAACCCTATAATAATGTCAATAAGATAGATCATGAAAGTATCAATTACAGAGGCTTCAAACTCTTCACACCTCTTCATTTTGTCCAACTAAACATTGAGAAATCGACAAAAAGAGATCACAAAAAGAATAACTTATTCTAGCCACATAAGGCCATCAACCAAGCAAAATCAGCAGTTCCGTTGAAGGGTCATGAGGACTCGAACCGTCAACTCTTTTCTTCTCCACCGATGCTGCCAGACCTGCTGAGTTTTTCCAGGTAATTCTGTTTTTGTTTTGGATTTCCAGCATCCGCAGTTTTTTGTTTTTATAAGCAAAATCAACAACTCATTTCACTTGCCAAAACAAAGTCCCTGCTGAGCTGTTGGTCTGGGCTCTCAGTGGAGCACACATAATGAGGAGAGGTGGAAACACAGGTAGCTGGCTACCCATACCATTATCTCACGCCAGTGAAAATAGTTGATGCCAGGTCTTGGGGTGGGAATCATGGGTTCTGGTCCTGCAAGCCATTTTTAAATAGCTCCATTGTCATAATGACTCAATGAAAATCTGGCTCCTATTGTTTTTCATTAAATTGAGTTATTTCATTCACACTAAGGCAAGATGAAAGTCTATGGGCTGAATTATTCTGGTCCCACAGAGGTAAGTTCAAAAGCAGTGTCAGGAGCAAATTCGGAAAAGAGCATGTCAGGTAGCCAACCCAACATGTTCCCATCTCCAAGCCATCTTGCTGGAAGCAGGGTGGGTGTGGCAGAGGCTACCTACTGGCAGAGGAGAGTCACAAATTAAGTCTATTATTGGGCCAATTAGGGGAGAGGGAGGTTGAGGCTGGTGGCCATTATTTAACTGAAGGTGGCATCCCGTTGTCAGGCCGTGGTGGCAATTAATACTTCCTCTTCATCACCCCAGCATGGACCGGCTGGGATGTGATGGCCACAGTCGTGGCCACAGGTTATCCTATAGAGAGGTTCCCCCTCAATGCTGATGGCCTGACAGCTGTGGCCATTAGGAAATTTTAACTTTTTACAATCCTGCTCTGTTTCAAGGCACCCTTTTGATCTTCTGCCTGAACAGCAGTGCCTACCTCTCCCAGTGGGGCTGTCAGCCAGATGTCACTGCAAACCCTCCCATTGGGCCTCCAACACCTTCAATCCATAATTGGGCTGGGTTACCAAACGCGTCTTCTTAACTGATTGCCTCTGGGAAGATTGTGAGTGATGTCTCAGCAGAATCAAGGCCAACATTGGTTTCTGACCCAAGTGGCAAAATCCAGCCCAATGCTTCTATAGAGACTAGGGTAAGCTAGAATTGAGGACCATCCTTGGGTTTATGTCAGAGTCCTTTTTCAAGTTTTTTAATAAACATAAAAGACATGTAAGGTTAACGTTCTTCAGGTTGAGCTGTTTTCACCTCAATCTGGCAAGTCTTTTTCATTGGTAAGGTGAGGTGATAAGGTTTTTGTCACCAGTTATGCAGATAAAATCATTTCACGGATGGCAGTCAAAGAAGGCAATGGCAGCATGGAGTTTAACAAAAAAGGCTGCAATCCAACTCGTGGGTCTTTGAATGAATGATTCACCCTGGGAGTCCACAAGCAAGTCCTACATGGGTTTGATTGTCATGCTCCCCACTGCTGGGTTATACCAGCGGCAGCGGTAGTGGCCAATTAAGGGCCTCAATTAGCAACAGGGAGCGATGGTCATCCAGGGACCTTCCTGCCATGAACTTAATCAGGTGGAGGTGGGAACATGGCAGGGTCCCCACCAACCATCCTCCCACCTGATTAAATGCCCCCTCACCACCAAACCCACCACGAGGGAGGACAGAATATTCCAGCCTTAGTCGTAGAATAACAAAATATGCTGCACAATACAAAGGCTTAAAGGAGAGCAATAAAGCAACTAAAGAAGCAAGACCTGAGAGCTTGTTCACCCTGCTCTGGTTAAGATCGTGCTGGGTAACCTCGCAGCATTTTGCAAGGTCAATCTTGTTGACCACCTGCCACTAACAGTGGTGATGTAATATCTACCTTCTACTGTGTTTCAAGTTCTAGAACATCCCGATTAAGAAAAAAAATGAAATAAATAGAGTTAGCATGGTCTACAGGATTGATCCAATAACAGCAGCATACAAATCATGTACAGCACAGTAGTTAGGGGAATGCAGGGGAAATAGTAATGTATGATCGAATCTGCTAGCAATGTAATTTAGTTTATTTTGTACCTGCCTAGTAGCCTCAGCTGTTAGCACTAGTGGTTTGCAAGCAGTATAATGGCGATGCTGTTGGGTTTAATGCAATTTTGATTGTTTTCTTTTCAGTCCCATTACCAGGAAGGAAATTACCTTTTAAATTCCTGCATCATTTCCTTCTTGGTATACTGTCAGATGTCAGCCATGTAAATGTAGAAGCATCCTGTATGTTCGAAATGTAATTAGATTGAAATAAAATTGAGTTACTGTGCCATCTCCAAATGAATAATACTAACAACAGCTTGAATGCAAATAGCACAAATAAAATTTAGTTCTGTATCTGAGTATGATTGCATACTTTATCCTAGTAAAGGACCAGCTAGTATGCAGGAGACTGCCCATGGGTACTGTGCATTTTAGACCATAGACCAGCAACCATATGTCAAACATCACACTTTGTTACAAATGCAAAATATTCTTTCAAAAAAGAGAATGTAATCAGGTCTAGTAGGTTCTCCTGGCCTCGAATCAGAATTTTTAAAAATATTCATTTACGGGATGTGGGCATTGGTGGCTGGGCCAGCATTTATTGCCCATCTCTAGTTGCCTTAGAGAAGGCAGCAGTGAGCTGCCTTCTTGAAATGCTACAGTCCATGTGGTGTAAGTACACCCACGGTGCTGTTAGGGAGGGAGTTCCAGGATTTTGACCCAGCGACATTGAAGGAACGGTGATATATTTCCAAGTCAGGATGGTGAGTGATTTGGAGGGGAACTTCGAGTTGGTGGTATTCCCATCTATCGGCTGCCCTTGTCCTTCTGGATGGTAATGTTCATGGGGTTGGAAGGTGCTGTTGAATGAGCCTTGGTGAATTCTTGAAGTGCATTTTGTAGATGGTACACACTGCTGCTACTATGCGTTAGTGGTGGAGGGAGTGAATGTTTGTTGAAGGGGTGCCGATCAAGCGGGCTGCTTTGTCCTGGATGGTGTCCAGCTTCTTCAGTGTTGTGGGAGCTACACTCATCCAGGCAACTGGGGACTATTCCATCACACTCCTGACTTGTGCCTCATAGATGGTGGACAGGCTTTGCGGAGTCAGGAGGTGAGTTGCCCATAACAGGATTCCTAGCCTCTGACCTGCTCTTGTAGCCACAGTATTTACATAGCTAGTCCAGTTCAGTTTCTGGTCAATGGTAACCCTCAGGATGTTGATAGTGGGGAATTCAGTGATGGTAATGCCATTGAACATCAGGGGGTGATGGTTGGATTCTCTCTTGTTGGAGATGGTCATTGCCTGACACTTGTGTGGCACAAATGTTACTTGCCACTTGTCAGCCCAAGCCTGGATATTGTTTGGACATGGACTGCTTCGGTATCTGAGGAATCGCAAATGGTGCTGAAGATTGTGCAATCATCAGTGAACATCCCCATTTCTGAGCTTATGATGGAAGGAAGGTCATTGATGAAGCAGCTGAAGATGGTTGGGCCTAGGACTCTACCCTGAGAAACTCCTGCAGTGATGTCCTGGAGCTGAGATGAATGACCTCCAACAACCACAACCATCTTCCTTTGTGCTAGGTATGACTCTAACCAGTGGAAAGTTTTCCCCCTAATTCCCGTTGACTCCAGTTTTGTTAGGGTTCCTTGATGCCACACTCGGTCAAATGCGACCATGATGTCAAGGACAGTCACCCTCACATCACCTCGGGAGTTCAGATCTTTTGCCCATGTTTGAACCAAGGCTTTAATGAGGTCAGGAACTGAGTGTCCCTGGCAGAAGCCAAAATGGGCATCAGTGATCAGGTTATTGCTAAGCAAGTGCCAATTGATAACACTATTGATGATCCCTTCCATTACTTTACTGCTGATAGGGCAGTAACTAGCCAGGTTGGATTTGTCCTGCTTTTTGTGTACAGGACATAGCTGGACAATTTTCCACATAGCCGGCTAGATGCCAGTGTTGTAGCTGTACTGGAACAGGCTGGCTAGTGGCACAAGTTCTGAAGCACAAGTCTTTGGCACTATTGCCAGAATCCAGAATACAGTCAGGGCCCATAGCCTTTGCAATATCCAGTGCCTTCAGCCATTTCTTGATATCACACAGAATGAATTGAATTGGCTGAAGGCTGGCATCTGTGATGCTGGGGACCTCCGAAGTTTAGCATGCAAGTAGTCCTGTGTTGTAGCTTCACCAGGTTGACATCTCATTTTTAGGTATGCCTGGTGCTGCTCCTGGAATGCCCTCCTGCACTCTTCATTGAACCAGGGTTGACCCCCTCACTTGATGGTAATGATAGAGTGGGGAATATGTCAAGCCATGAGGTTACAGATTGAGTTTGAGTACAATTCTGCTGCTGCTGAAGGCCCACAGCACCTCATGGATGCCCAGTTTTGAGTTGCTAGATCTGTTTGAAATCTATCCTATTTAGCACAGTGGTAGTGCCACACAACACGATGGAGGGTATACTCAATGTTAAGGCAGGTCTTCGTCTCCACAAGGACTGTGCGGTGGTCACTCCTACCGATACTGTCATGGACAGGTGCATCTGCGGCAGGCAGATTGGTGAGGATGAGGTCAAGTATGTTTTTCCCTCTGTTGGTTCCCTCAGCACCTGTCGTAGATCCAGTCTAGCAGCTATGTCATTTAGGACTTGGCCAGCTCGGTCAGTCATAATGCTACTGAGCCACTCTTGGTGATGGACATTGAAGTCCCCCACCCAGAGTACATTCTGCGCCCTTGTGCTGCCTCCAAGTAATGTTCAACATGGAAGAGCACTGATCCATCATCTGAGGGAGGGCGGTACGTGGTAATCAGCAGGAGGTTTCCTTGCCCATGTTTGACCTGATGCCATGAGACTTCATGGGGTCTGGAGTCGATGTTGAGGACTCCCAGGACAACACCCTCCTGACTGTATACCACTGTGCGCCACCTCTGCTGGGTCTGTCCTGCTGGTGGGACAGGACACACCCAGGGATGGCAATGGGTCAGTGAAGACAGGCATCCCTCACCAAGGGGCAGGCATGCCTCTGAGAGGATATGTACTGCATGACCCCACTGTCACAGACTGGGTGGTCATTCCCTCTTCACTAAATGCACTCTCTCGTGTTGCCAAATGCAAGCCCCAAATGGAAATGAGGCATGGAGTACTCACCTTGGTAAACTGAATGAGATCATTGACATGCTTGCGGCTCTGGATCCAGGTTTTTTGAGTAACCCCATGGCTGCTGACCTCCTTGGCAATTTCCATCCAAGCTTGTTTGGTCAGGTGGTCCAGTCTCTGGGAAGAGGAGCTCCTGCTTTGTCCTTGCAGCCTTGAGGAGAATATGCAGGGAGGCATCAGTAAACCATGGGGCTACCCAGGGTCTTCCATCTGCCATTGTAGCTGTAGGCTTCCATTCAGCTCCATGGAGAGAGGCAGGCTGGCAGCGGGTCACTGAAGAGAGGCAGGCAGAGAGTTATTGAAGAAAGACAGGCTGGTGGTGGGTCACTGAAGAGAGGCAGGCAGGCAGAAGATCCTTGAAACCGGTCAGCAGTGATTGCGGGGTTGACAGACCTTTAAATATGGCACCAGCACCTGCCACAGCATCACTTATGCCACCTCCACCACCTTGCTTTCTGCTTCTAAAGTGCAATTGTTCATTTCCTCCATGCCTCCCCAGAGTTAACTGGTCAGCCACCATAAGAGTGCATGTGGCCAGCCACTCAATGCCCAATGGAGGCGGTACCTGTTTCTGATCCCAATGTCAGGGCTTGCAGTCTTGGCAAAAATTTCAACCCATTGTTTCACTGTAATCAAGCACAGTAGCCAATTTGCAGAGAGCAAGGTTCCACGAGTAATAATAAAATAAACAACCAGATAAACATTTGTAGAAGCGCTGGTTGAGAAACAGAATACCAGGAGAACTCACTTGCTCTTTTTCAGTTAGATTCATAGGACCTTTTACATCCACCTGAAGGAATAGCCCCTTTGACAGCACAGCATTCCTTCAGCACTGCACTAAAGTTTCAGCCTGGATTATGGGTTAATAGACAAATGGGTTGCCTGTGAGCTGAGGCTGGCACGTTCTCTCATTATAGATTATAGAAGCACTGAGTTTTGGGATTTTGGATATAATTAGCATGAGATTTGGATAGTTTAACTCGACTGCTTTGTGTTCCTCCTGATACAAACAATGGCTTCAAAGTCTTGAACTAACTGAGAAAGTCCAGATTTTGGTTTGGGATCTGCCTCACACCTTCCAAACTGCACTTGAAGCTGAATCAAGACCAAATGTTTGGTGGGTCACCACTAGCTTCTAACACCTTCTTATTAAGATTTTGATGCAGGTTGAAGAGAAACACAGTACTAGTTGGGTGCACCAACCTTGGATTTAAAAGCCTCTTGATCATGGCAGGAAGGAAAAACAAAAAGAAAGGGAGAGAAAAATATAATTTTAAGGGTGCAGGAAAATGAAGTTGGGCATTGAGGCATACAAAGCATAAAGGATCCCAGTTAAATCCTTGATCCATCCTGTCTCATTTAATTTCAGTTACCCTGGAGTAGAGTTAGCATAATTGGCTTGGGCTATGGATCAGAAAAATATGAATGCTATCCACTCACTCCTAATGGAAAGGACCCCAGTGTATCAAATAGCCTGCAGACACATATCGGTAATAGGAACCGAGTGAGGTGCTAGAGGGAAGGAGCCATGAATCACAATACATTCGAATGACAAGTGGATCAAGCAAAAACAGTAATTCACTCATGTCACAGCAGTGTTAATCATTAAACTGTTATGCACATGATCATTATAGTGTTACATTCAGTGTTTTTTTTATAATTATTGCTTACTAACATGAATTTTTGTATAAAGTGTCTATCTCCAATCTCAGGCCCACAAAGTCATCACACCAATATCAGTACAGGACATCTGGTGGTCCACTTCTATCCTAGAGACTGGACCCATTAGCCATCAACCTCTGTTCCTCCTCCCACTGAGGAGTCATTTATAAGGAGATCTGAGTAGGAATTCTAAGATACACACTGTGTACATTCATTAAAGGGAACTTCCAGGGACAAAATCCTCAACTTCCACCTGAAATGGGTGCAAATAAATCAGCTGAACAACTTCACCGATTGCCCAAAGGCAGCATTGAGAAGTTCAATCGTTTTTATATTGTCAGTTGTGGGAGGGTGGGAAATCATTCAGCTCATATGTTGAGCTGACCGACTGGTCAGGCCTGGGAGGCAGACAGGAATAGAGGTGTGAGCACATATTGGCAGTAGATGGCAATATTTTTGTTGGGCAAGCAGAAGCACTCTTACACCTCCTGGTCTCACATACTTAAAGAAAAGAAAGTTTGTAACCCTTTTGTGGAACATTCATAATGGTTCTTTTTAGGGCCACCTGTTAGGTTACTCATTGCCTAGTGCCCTTTGGTATATATATGGTGCACCATCTGCCCATCTGTACCTAAAGTTGCAATCAGAGGCATAGAAAAGGGTAGGACACCACTTAACCATCCCACTCCCGATTTCACCTGCTATTCTCACCTGAAATACAGAGTTGAAAATTGTACCCACTGAACACACTGTACAACACACTGTAATGGTTTTAAGATGTTAGGATGGCTGATACAGCAATTTCCCTAACAGCCCTTTTGCTATTGAGCACTTTAAGGTAATTGGAGAAGATTGGCTTTTACTGTATGCTTGAAACCAATGGAGATGCTGTATATTTGGCAAGGGGTCTGGCACATATTCAGATGACTGTTGTGCCTTGGGTGTTCTTGGCAAATAAATAAATACATCTTCTATTAAAGCCTGCTTTGTGATTCTTGATGAGTAACTGTTTCCTTGGACAGACAAGTCTTCTGTCTTCTGCATTTGCAGCTGCTTTCTGCCTTTTCCTATTAGTCTGAATACAAAGCCACTTAAGAGGGAAAAGAATTATAGGCACATTAAATAACAATAATTGTAGACACTTTGGTCAGCTGAATTGGTTGCCTCTTTGTTGTAGGATGGCCTAGTTGTAGTATTAATGATAGAGCTGATCTGCAGACACTTCTTGGGTAGGATTTTCAGCTCAGAGTGCGGGCACGCACCTGTCACACACAAGTGTGAAATAGAGCACGATGACGTCAGGTGAGCATCTGACATCATCACGCACTCGCATGATATTTCGATTGGCAGGCCTACATGGGAGTCAGCAAAGAGCCCACCGACAATTAAGAGGGCTGTTAAGCCCGTTAGCCAATTAATTAAAGTTAAATTTTCCCTGCCCATCCAACCTTACAGTTGGCAGGCGGGCGAATAGGCCAAGCAGCCTATGCATTTTTTGCGAAAACTCATCCACAGGCGGGATGAGGTTTCGAACAATGATTTACAAAAAATTTTAAATTTTAAAACTCATTTTTAACATCTCCCTATTCACATGACAGAGTCACATGAGGGGATATGTTTTCCTCATTTTTGAAATCTTTATTTTTAATGTCAAAAATCTTCAACTCCCTGAGGCAGCTCTGTGCCTTCAGGGAGCATTCACTGAGCGCACCCGCACGCAAGCTCATACTTCAGTGCTCGCGCTCCTCCTGCTCCCACCCAGGCAGCCCTAAGGTTATTAGCATGCATTTCACACTGACTGGTCATTAACGGGCCAACCAGCGTGAAATCGGAGTCAAGGCCCAATCACAGGTGGCGAACCATTGCGCAGCCGCTCCCGGACCCGCCTGCGGCGCCCATCCAACAAAGTAAAAGTTCTGAGCATTAAGTTTATTTACAATATGCTCAGCAGCAACTATAGGTGTGCTTTCAACTCCAACTCTATCTCTACACTTACTGCTGAGGTAGCCCGCACTACTCTCCTAATGGTTACTAAGATCATGTGACCTTCCTTAACAAGTACTACTCTTAAAGGAACGTTGCACACTAAATAGAACCATTTCCTCCCCCTTTAACTCGGCTTATTATATTTACAAGTACATATTTTTCAAGACAACATAATACTTACACTGGGTAAGGAATTTACAAGTTCAGTCTTTCAGCTGGTTTGCTGGTACGTGTGGAACATCATCAGATTCTTTGTCAGGAACCTCCTTTTCTGGAGTTGCCTGAACATCAGGTGCTTCAGTGGGTACCTGCAGTTCTGTATCCTCAAATCTTACAGGAACATCAGTCAACAGGAAACTCAGACTCGGTCATGATCGCTGGTAGAACCAAATCTTGGTGATTTGTCTCTCTCTTCCTTAAATGGTCCACATGTTTATGGATGAACGTGCCTTCCACCTCCAAGTGGTAAGATAGAGATCCAGTCACCACACTTATTTCACCCAGTAACCACTTTGGTCCTTCCCCGAAGTTCTTCACGTATACCGGCTCTCCCACGGTAAATTTCCTTTCGCGACTATGCCAGCTGTGTCTAGTTCTCTGACTCCTTTCCATCTTCCCCTCTAAATTCGGCATTATTAAGCTCAATCTCAGCCTGAGATGGCATTTCAACAATAACTCTGCAGGAGTGACACCGGTTGTTGTGTGAGGGGTAGTCCTGTAATGAAAAAGAAAGCTTGCTAAGGAATCGCCAGTTAGCTTTCTCATGACTGCCTTGAATGTTTGAACTGCCCTTTCGGCCAGTCCATTTGAGGAAGGGTGGTACGGTGCAGTTTTCACATGAGTGATACCATTAAGGCTGATAAACTGTTGAAACTCAGCACTCGTAAATGCCGTGCCGTTATCGGAAATGACTACTTCTGGTAGTCCGTGAATGGCAAAACTCTGATGTAGTTTCTCAATTGTAGCGGCCAACATTGGTGACTTCACCTCATATATGTCTAACCATTTTGAATAGGCATTGACAATGAACAAAAATATTGTTCCCAGGAAAGGTCCAACGTAGTCAATGTGTAACCGCACCCAGAGTCCATCTAGCCACTCCCATGGGTATGACAGAGCTGTCACTGGCAACTTTTGCAGCTGCTGACATTGCACACAGTGCTTTACTAACCTCTCTATTTCATCATCCAGCCCAGGCTGCCATAGTTGGCTGCATGCTATGGTCTTCATTAGGGAAATTCCTGGATGGGCACTGTGTTGTTCAATTAAAAGTGGTTCCTTTGAAGGAACTGTCACTCGTGCTCCCCACAATAAGATACCATCCTGGCTGGTTATTTCATGTCTTCTGCTGAAGTACAGTTTCATTTCATCAGATACGGGCTCCTGTGGCCAATTACGTGACACTTGTTCTCATATTTGAGATAGGATTGGGTCCCGACTTGTCCAGTCTCTGATCTGCTGTGCACAAACCGGTGAGGAATCTAAGAAATTTAACAGTACAACAACTTCCTGTGGAACAGGGACATGCTCATCATTTTCTTGTAAAGGCAAACGAGAAAGGGCATTGGTGTTTGCAATTTGATTGCCAGGCCTTCGTATGAAAATGTATTCGTATGCTGCCAGAATGAAAGCCCCTCATTGTATTCTTGCTGAGACTATGGGCAGTATAGCCTTTTCCTCATGAAACAATCCTAGCAATGGTTTGTGGTCTGAAATGATTGTAAAGTGGCGGCCATGTACATACTGGTGAAATTTCTTGACTCCAAAGGTGATGGACAGGCCTTCTTTTTCTATCTGCTAGGATCATTTTTCTGCTGTGATGAGCGCTCTTGATACGTAATCTATTGGCCATTCCATGCTGTCGTCCATCCGATGAGAGAGCATTGCTCCCACTCCATATGGAGATGTGTCACATATCAACAGCAATCCTTCGATCTGGTCATAATGCACTAATAGATTGGGTGAGTGCAACAACTGCTTCACCTTTATGAAAGCTTCTTTCTGGGGTGCTTCCCAAGGCCAACGTTAGTTCTTTTTGAGTAGAGAATGCAGGGGGGCCAGCACTGTAGACAAATTGGGTAAGAAACGCCCATAATAGTCGATCATTCCTAGGAATGATTTGAGCCCTGAAGCATTCTTTGGCGCAAATGCCTCTCTTATGGCTCTCACTTTCTCTCCAACCAGGTGGAGGCCCTGTGAATCTACCCAGTGATTCAAATAGATTACCTCCCTCACTTGGAACATGCACTTCTCTTTTTTTTAAATGTACTCCAGCTTGCAAGAAACATTTTAAGACTTCTTCTAAGTTTGTCAAATGCTCTTTTTCAATGAATCCTGTCACCAATATATCATCTAAATAGACTACAACAAGGGGCAGTCCCTGCAGTAAGCTTTCCATTGTTCCCTGAAAGATGGCACAAGCAGAGAAGACACCGAAAGGCAATCGTGTTCATTGCTACAACCCTTTGTGGGTATTAATTGTGACAAATTCCCTGGAGGCAGTTGTTGATAAGCATGACTCATGTCAAGCTTTGTGTACATTGTCCCTCCTGCCAGCTTGGCATACAGGTCTTAAATTTTTTGGAATGGGGTGCCTGTCTAGCTTAGCTGCTTTATTTACCATCAGTTTGTAGTCTCCACAAATTCAGATGCTTTGGTCAGGTTTAAGAGCAGGGTCTATGGGTGCTGCCCATTCTGAGAACTGAACAGGTTGTATAACGCTCATTTTCTCTAGTCTGTTCAGTTCAATGTCGACTTTTTCTCGCAGGGCATATGGCACCAGTCTCGCCTTCATGAAGCGAGGGGTTGCTTCCGGATCCACCTGAATCTTGGCCTGCAGGACCTGGATTTTCCCCAGTTTGTCCTTAAAGACAACATCATACTTTCGAAGTAGCTCTGGTAGCCCACTTGCTCTCAACTGGACATTCTAACTTAATCTCCTTTAACCAATTTCACCCCAGGAGGCTTGGCCCTTCTGCTACAACCAACAAGGGTGGCTTTGCCGATTGGCTTCCATCATGGATAGTTACTCTGCTTATGACTTTTATTTGAATGGCTTCACCCATATATGTTTTTAGCTTTGCAGCTGTTTCTTCTAAACTTAATTGATGTTCACCATTATTCAAATATTTGAAGGTATGTTCTCCAATTACTGTAGTGGAAGCTCCTGTGTCTACTTCCATTCTAACAGGTTTGCCATTTACTTTCACTGTGACAAATATTGGTTCTGTCTTTCCAACTTTCAGGTTAAAAAATGAGTAAATGTCTGAATTTGTTGTTTATATTGTAGATTTCACTGGGCCTCTTCTTTTGTTTACAAGCCTGCTTGAATATTCCCTGGCATTGCCTCATCATATGTCCATTTCTGTGACAACAGTAGCATTTGATTTTTTTAAACTGCCAATTGCTAAAAGATTGATTGTTAGTTATTAAAATTATTCTTTGACTTCACTGCTAAGTTATTTTTCTTTATTCTTCAGCTAGTGAGGGATGTTTCCCACTTCTCAGCAGAATCTCACTTTCTTCGTGCCTCTTTCGGCTGAGGTTTCCTGCCTGATATGGAGGACGGTGCCATTTTGCGCACCTTGTACTACTTTTGAATCTCTTATGCTTTCCATGGCCAGCGCTATCTCTAACACCTACTTGAAATCCAGATTCACTTCGGACAATAATCTGTCCTCTTTCACACCACATATTAAACGATCTCTGAGCATGTCATTCAGAGTCTTACCGAACTCACAATGTTCCGTTTGCTGCTTCAAATTTTCCACGCAGCACACAATTGTCTCAGCTGGGGGTCTGTTTCACGCATCAAACCTGAACCTCTGCATCGTGACTGAGGGATTGGATTGTAAGTGACCTTCACAAGGTCCACCAATTCATCGAAATTCATCAAATCTGGGGCATTGGGTACCATTAAACTTTGAATCAAACTGTAGGCTTTGCTCCCACAAGTACTCAAGAGGATCGCTCACCTCTTCTCTTCCCCTGTAATCTTGTTCACTTGAAAAAAGAACTGTGGCAGGTTCAAAAGGATCAATTCTCCCAAATTGTGGCATTTTGAGAGGGGGTAACTTCTTCAATTCTAACAGAGCTTGCTACTTACAATCACTGGCCGAAGTACAGTGCCAGTTTCTTTCTAACTTGATTTCTTCTGTTCAATCCTGGTTTATCCTCATCGTCAGTTTGTAGTAGGGTGGCTGAATTGTATTATTGATGATAGAGTTGATCTGCAGACACTTCTTGGGTGGAAACATTAAGTTTATTTACAATATATTCAACAGCAACTACACATGTGCTTTCAACTCCAACTCAATCTCTACACTAACTGCTGAGGTAGCCCATGCTACTTTCCTTTTGGTTACTACAGGTCATGTGGTCTTTCTTAATAAGTATTATTCTTAAAGGTACATTGCACACTAAATAAAACCATAATTACTACACTCTTCTAATCCTGCTCTTCAGAGCCAACAAAACATTGGGACAGCAGTGTGGTCTATTTTAGACAAAGTTCAATTAAAGTTCCCTTGGTTAATACCCACCAATTGCTAATGGGGTACAGTTAGAAGAAGCTGTAAACAGGAAAGGTAAGAAATAAACAATGAAAACACCGGGTCAACATGCAGCCAATTAAAACAACTACGTCTTAAGGAACAGAAAAAAACATAACTGAATGAACCACTTATATGGATGCTGAGCTCCATTTATGCAATTCAGGTCATGAGGCCTGATTATGGGCCAGAGACATTCCTAACTTTTCTTGAACCCTTAATGAGCCTAGCGTATTCCTGCTCTGCAGGTCCTTTGTGCCATAGGAACTTTGCCACTCTAAAATCATGCACTATGCCAAATAAGTGCTGAAGAAGCCTCCAGCTGAGGCACCTGTTAACCTGGATCACCTGCACCCAATGCAGTCTATGCATGCAAAGCATTGCATTATCATTCCCAATTTCTTGTTGCTTCTTCTTCCAAAGTGAAAGTTTCAATCACAATCAAAACAGAAAACCAATGAAATCTATGTTTGTGCCAGCAGCAGGAATGCACAAACATATTAGCCTGTATTTACATCTATTTCAGGAAAATATATCCCAACCAGAATGGAGATGATTGGTAATTCACGCATCCATCACACCTGGATACTGCATTGCACACTTTTTTACACACTTCATTTAAGTCGTGTAACTATCCTCCACTGACTATATTTTGCTGGAGAAATAATGCAGCTTTTTTTGTGAGACTGCAGCAGTTTCAGTCATGAGTTCTGTCTGCTGTAGGTTGTAGACTCTGTTTGCTGGTTAAGTGGATTTTGTTTGCTGTAAGTCCAGCTGTACAGCTGGACTGGCCTCTACTGACTGAAACAGCGGTGTGAATACTCACTTTGTTTATTTAAATAAAACATTGGTCAAAAGATGGAAAATTAACAGTCAATGGTAGCAAATTTTAGCTGCAAAATTTTGCTTTTTATTGCCACTGTTTTGAGTACCGGAGAAGGAAAATATGTTAGGGGGTCCTCCCCTGCCGGCTTTCACAGCCCACACTTATTGCCATATTTTTCAGGATAATAGCATAGGCATACCGTACATGTACTGGAAGTATGCAGACTGTGCCAAGGTGATTTGGATAAGTTGAGTGAGTGGGTAAATACATAGCAGATGCAGTATAACGTGGATAAGTGTGAAGTTATCCAATTTGGTAGGTAAAACAGAATAGCAGAGTGTTATTTAAATGGTGATAGATTGGGAAATGTTGATGTACAAAGGGACCTGGGTGTCCTTGTACATCAATCAATGAAAGCAAGCATGCAGGTGCAGCAAGCAGTTAAGAAGGTGAATGGTATGCTGGCCTTCATTGTGAGAGGACTTGAGTACAGGAGAAAGAATGTCTTACTGCAGCTATACAGGACGTTGGTGAGACCACACCTGGAGTATTGTATGCAGTTTTGGTCTCCTTACGTAAGAAATGATATACTTGCCATAGAGGAAGGGCATTGGGGGTTCACCAGGCTGATTCCTGGGAAGGCAGGATTGCAATATGAAGAGAGATTGGGCCAACTAGACCGGTATTCACTGCAGTTTAGAAGAATGAGAGGCGATCTCATTGAAACATAAAATTCTGACAGGCTGGACAGATTGGATGCAGGGATGATGTTTCCTCTGGCTGGGTGGTCTAGAACAAGGGGTCACAATCTCAGGATACAGCGTAGGCCATTTAGGACTGAGATGAGGAGAAATGTCTTCACTCAGAGAGAGGTGAACCTGTGGAAGTCTCTACCACAGAGGACTGTGGAGGCCAAGTCACTGAATATAACTAAGAAGGAAATAGATAGATTTCTAAACTCAAAAATCATCAAGGGGTATGGGAGAGAGTGGGAGTATGGTGTTGAGATAGGGAATCAGCCTTGATTATATTGAATGGCGCAGCAGGGTCGAAGAGCCAAAAGACCTGTTTCAGCTTGTATTTTCTATGTTTCTATGATGCCCGTTGGCATCTAAAATGATTTGGTGTCCAGCCTGCCATTTTGAACATTGCAGGCCCTGTCAAAACCATCTCTTAAGCAAGCACAACTGAATATGTGTTCGGATGCATGAGGGACTCCCGACTAGTGTTATTTAAAGAGATCACAATGCAACTTTTCGGTAAGGTACCTTTGACTTTCTTTTGGTGTTGCAGAATTAGTCAAAGCACTGTGTACTGTACTGTTGGAGGAGTTGACCGAAGTTTTTTTCAATCAAAAGGGAGTTGTGCTGGAACTTTGGAAGGAGTGATGTCAATTTGAAAGGGCTTTCAGCAGAAAACTTACTGCCAGTCATGGGGCCTCTAGTTGCATTTCCTCTTGGGCTTCAGCATGAAATGGAGATGGAGCAGAGACAGCAGAGATGGAACGTTGTTCACAGGGGGAGGAAGAGGAGGGCTTCCAACAGAATAAAGATAGTAGAGGATTTCAATCACTCTAATATTAACTGGGATAAATTCACTATAAAAGGATTAGAAGGCACAGAATTCTTAATATGCATTCAGAAGAATTTTTTTAGCCAGTGTGTAATAGGCCCAACATGGGAAGGGGCAGTTCTTCACTTAGTTTTAAGGATTGAACTTGGGCAGGTGAAAGGGGCAACAGTAGGAGAAAATTTTAGTGGTATTGATCATAATTCAGTTAGATTTAGAATCTCTATGAAAATGGATAAAGCTAAGCCAAGAGGAAAAGTTTTAAATTGGGGTAAGGCCAATTTTTACTAAGCTGAGATGTGATTTGTCAAAAATGAACTGGAAATAGGTACTTAAAGCTAAATTGTCAAAGCAGTGGGAGGCATTCAAGGAGAAGATGGTGAGGTTTCGGAACAAATATGTTCCCACAAAGAAAGGACCAGAGGCGGAATTGTCCCATGCCCTCATGGCGGGTGATGGCGGGGGATGGGGGAGTATATGGTGGGAGGTCCAAAAATCAGATTCACGCTGGCATAAAATGATGGCAGGATCTTCCGCTCATGGCCACCATTGCAGGTTGCAACTCCTGCCAGAGACCACATGAAACCAATTTGAATCCCACTAATGGGATGCAGATGAAGGCCCGACTGGAACTGTATCCCCACACCCGATTGTCTGTGCCAACAGAGAGAAATCACACAGAACACATCTGGATCAACGTGACGTATACATGTTAGGACTTACCTGAAGAAAGCCTGGGTTGCTTCTGGCATTCGGGAATGGAGGCCTCCAGTGACTAAAGGCCCTGGAAGGTGCAGCAGTTGATGGGAGGAGCATCTATTATGTAGATCTTCCAGCGTCAATGTTTACGAGGAGATTCATCTTCCAGCTTCAGAATGTGCTTGGAGGTCCATCTTCTTTCTTCAGGATGTCTATTTTCTTTCTTCAACAGTGAGTCAGTGATGTCTGGACACCTTTTAAAAATGGCGCCCGGATATGATGGCGGAGCACGAGCCATCCGGCCCTGCAAATTATTGGGAAAATTGGCCTGACTGCATAATTAATGAGGCTGGTGTCGTACGATTTGGCACGACTTCCTGGTGGCCTCCACAACGGGATAAGCTCCCCAGCCTGCCCCCACCATGGGACTTAGTCCTGGATGGGGGAATTTTGCCTCGGGACTCCCAAATCTACACCACCCTCTCCCCAACCTCCCCAGTTGTCAAAGAGCATACAGTGTAGGATAAAACAAAACAAAGAAAGCTTATGTCAGATGCCAAGAGCTCAGTACTGTGGAAAGTCTAAAGGAGTAAAGTGCAGGTTTGAAATTAAAAAGGAAATTAGGAAAGCAAAGAGAGGGCATGAAAACTATTGGCAAGTCAAATCACAGAAAACCCAAAAATGTTTTCTTAAATACATAAAGAGCAAGCGTATAGCTAAGGAAAGAGTAGACAGAACAAACAGGTAACCTGTGTGTAATGAATACACTGAGCCAGATTTTCATCTCCCAATGGAGGTACCAATTCGGTTGTGAAATGTAGGACTTAGATTTTTTTTGTTGAAAAAGCAATTTTCTATGCCTTCCCAACTCCACACCGTTTACCTTTTGACAGGTTGGGAAGGCCCAGGGTGCAAAACACACATATGCCTCTTCCGAAGTCAGAGTCTGCCCCTTAGGCTTATCATCTTCTTACCTTCAGTGACTGTTCCCACCCCCTGCCACACCCAGGATATCAGGACCTACCCACTCCCCTCCTCCATGCCCCCGACCGCATTCCACACTCGTTCCTCACCCTTCACTACTGACTCTCCCTTGCTGGTCCCAATCCTCCATGCAAGCTGTCGCTCTCCTGCTCCCCTCCCTTATGCCGTAGAGTTCAACAAGGAAAATGACTGACCTCAGACACAACTGCACAAAGCTGATAATTGCATGCCACCTTTAAACAAACATGAACCAGGTTTCATGAGATTCTCATGCGCCACTGACTTTATTATGAAGGTAGGATGTAATTACAAAAAGTTTTAATATGAGTATCCATGACATGCAAACGTATTCCAAGTAGGAAGCCGCCTTGGAACAGCGTGAGGCCTGACCTGGCACAAACAAGCCACTGATTTAAACTCTAAATTCAAACTTGCTGTCAGGAAAGCAAAATTTCAGCTCCCGCCTAATTAAGTCACCCTACCCATCACATTTCCTGCTCTTGCAAACCCCCTAAAGTTCCACCCTGTATTGTAATTTGGATGTGCTTTTTAATGTAATGATTTCATCCTTAGGGATCTGTCCTGGAAAGGTAAGTTGACCCTTACATTGCGTAATCATTGTCATGGATTACAGTACTTTTCCAATTGTCAAACATGCCAAAATGCATTAAAATTTGTCAAAAAAAAGAATCCTGTCGACCTCTGCTGTTTTGTTTTGTGCTGTGATTTAAATTGACTGGCAGCTCTGAATGTTAAAAAAAATTCCTGCTTTTGAAAGTTGAAAAAAATTTCTGCACCTACTCCCTTCCATTGATTGACAGGTGCTATGCTTTGAAATTGAAATGGGAAACCATTCTATCAGTTTTAGGCAATATAGCTGGAAGCTTTTGTTATGACAGCTGTAGTTAATATGAATGCTTGACTGCATTTCAAAAGCTTAGAATGGCTTCAGCTCAGTGGTGGGCTATTGATCCAAGAACAAATGAAACTTTTGAGAGACTGTAATAACAGTTTGGCCCAGATCTTCCGGTCTCCAGATCATTGGAAAGCTGATGCACTTCTAGACCCCTCCGGAGTCCCAACACAATGATTCTGTGGGACATAAGAACATAAGAAATAGGAACAGGAGAAGGCCATTCAGCCCCTCATGGCTGATCTTCTTGTGTTACGATTTCTACATTCCCATCTAACCCCGATAACCTTTGATTCCCTTGCCTAACAAGAATCTATTTACCTCTGCCTTAAAAATATTCAATGACCCCACCTCCAACTTCTCAGGCAGAGAATTCCAAAGTTGCACAACCTTCTGAAAGAAAAAAACTCTCCTCATCTCTGTTCTAAAAGAGCAGCCCCTAACTTTAAAACAGTGCCTGTGGGAGTGAAAGGTGGGAATTGCCTGGGAAGTTTGACCTTCCAATGGGCAGTTCCTTTGCTCCCTTGGATCTTCTGAAAAAGTCTCCGAGTTAAGAGTCAGTGACTTTGGATAGCGCTGACTTACCTGGATTGTTACCCAGGAAATGTTAGACAGA
Organism: Carcharodon carcharias; assembly: GCF_017639515.1. Classification (NCBI taxonomy): domain Eukaryota; kingdom Metazoa; phylum Chordata; class Chondrichthyes; order Lamniformes; family Lamnidae; genus Carcharodon; species Carcharodon carcharias. The sequence continues at coordinate 89,308,236 of NC_054469.1, read as the reverse complement.
AAAATCCTGGTCTAACTCCTGAGAAACTACAGAAATGACCCCCCAGTCACACACTGCCACCTTCCAACTGCGTCCCTGAACCCCCGACTGCTCCCTGACTCCCTGACTAAACCCGCCAACCTGAACTGAACCAATTCAGCACCTGACTCAAACTTGACTGAACTCCCCCCTCCGACCTGATCTGATTAGCCCCCACCGCCCAACTACCCCCTGACTCCACAAAAACCCCCTCACCCCCACTCTCCTGACACCACCCAACTCCCCTGATCTGACCTGACCAGCACCTGACCCAAACTGACTAGTCACCACCACCCAACTCGCCCCAAACACACCTGATTAGCCCCTGACCTGTCAACCCCTCAGAACCTGACCCATCTTTCCCTGACCCATCAACCACCTTGCCCACTGGCACCATACCCACCTCATCCACTGGCACCCTACCCACCTCACCCACCTGCCATCCTACCCATCTACCAACTCACCCACCATCCACCCTGCCACCCTACCCACCTACCGCCCTACCCATGTGCTACCCTAACCACCTACCACCTGCCAATGGAAACAAAATGGAGCACAGGTTATGGTCTGAAATTGTTGATCTCACTGTTGAATCAGGGAGACTGTGAAGCGCCTAATGGAAAGATGAGGCGCTTTTTGTCAAGCTTATGTTGAGCCTCACTGGAACAGTGCAGCAGGCTGAGGACAGATATGTCTGTGTGAGAACAAGGTGAAGAATTAAAACGAAAAGCCACCAGAAATTCAGGATCGTGCTTGCGGACTGAAAGGAGGTGTTCCACAAAGTGGTCACCCAGTCTGCATAAACTTTTCATGCTTTGCCTCTTTACACTGAGGAAAGCCACTCACCCACCCACTCTCGGACAAAGTCAAGGGTGAAATTAGAACGATGCAGCAGCAAGGGGTTATCACACTGGTTACTATGCCAACAAAATGGTGTTCAGGAATGGCTTTGGCCCTAGAGCCAAATGGCTCTATAAGAATCTGAGTGGATTTAATTAAACTAAACAAATCAGTGGAACATGAGATCCACCCGATGGCCTCAGTGGATGAGAGCCTTGCCAAATTAGCCAAAAGTACTTTATTTAGCAAACTGGACGCAAACAGTGGATTTTGGCAGTTGTCTCTGGACCAAGAATCCAGATTGTTAACCACATTTATAACATCATTCAGTCATTATTGTTTCAATAAATTGCCTTTTAGAATAGCATCTGCTCCCGAAATTTTCCAGAGAACAATGTCTCACATTCTAGAAGGGATGGAAGGAGTAATGTGCTATTTGGACAACATACTCAGACATGGCTCCTTGAGAGAAGAGCATAATGGCAGAGTTAGAGCAGTCCTTAGAATCTTACAAGATGCAGGCCTAAAATTGAATGAAAAATGTGAGTTCACCAAACCATTGATCAAGTTTCTAGGTCACATGGTGCAAGCCACTGAAATCACAGTTGATCCACAAAATACAAAAGTAATCAGAGAATTTCCACAACCCAGGAACATAACTGAGCTTCAAAAATTCCTTGGGATGGTCAAACCATCCCAATGATAGTCAAGTTCCTACCAAATTTAGCAGAGGTCAACTAGCCCCTGAGACAACTGTCGAAACATGATCAACAAGAGTACTGGAACATGGACCAGCAAAATGCTTTCAAAAGGATTAAATTGCTTTTAATCTCTTCTGAAATCTTGGTACATTACAACCCAGAACTATGGATCATAGTAGCAGCATATGCATCATCTACAGGTCTGGGGTCAGTTTTATTTCAAATGCAAAGAGATGGTAAGCCTCTCGATCACTAATGGAAACAGAACTATGATACACCACGTTAGATAAAGAACCATTGGCAGCGACATAGGCATGCAAAAAAATTTCAGGCTATGATGGGATTGCATTTCAAAATCGAAACAGACCATGGCCACTAGGGACCCTTCTGAACATGAAAGAAATAGTGAAGATGCTGCCTAGAATCCAGCAGTTCAGTTTAAGATTGATGAGATTATGACTCCATCACAGAGTGAGTGTGTTCAAGGGAAGTATCAAACAATAGCAGACACACTGTCACGAGAAGGAACCAAACAAGAGGATTTACACTTCATTGAGGAGGATGAAGCATATACATCGTTAATCATTCAGCACTTACCAGCTACTGCAAAAAAGTTGCAGGAAATAAAACAAGACCAACAATGAAAAGAAGAATGTCTCCAAGTCCGAGAATATTGCCTGGAAAGATGGCCAAACTATATCACCACTAATCTGATACCATGGCAGTACTTTGAACTGGGCAAGCACCTCACAGTCATTGACGACGTACAAGTCTTCAATGAGGGAATAGTCATACTGAGAACACTTCAGCGTGACATTCTTTAAAGACTTCGCCAAGGTCATCTAGGAATAAGAAAATGTCGTTATGTGCCACCTTGTCCTACAAAGACAGAGGCAACAATGTCAATGAGTATGTTGAAATCTGTTTTGGCTGTGTGCATGTCATAGCTGAATAGCTGGAAGTATGTAGGTACTATAAATGTGTATCGAGCTCACAGCAATGATAAGCGTGTGAGAGTCAGATGGAGCATTTGAATATTAGGCATGAGTCCTGATTGCTAGAAATTGCTGATGGTCATAGGTGCATTCAGTAGTGTGCGCGGTTGGCGGTACAGCAAGTAGGAGATGATATTTGAAGGTGCATTTTCCAACCTTGATCACTCATATGAAGATATTGTATCCAGGTTTTCAGGATCAGACTCCTGGCATTGACCTCCTTGGCCACCTGCTGTCATTGCCACCACAGTGATTGTATGAAGGACTTCCTGGCCCCCTGTGGAAAGATGATTTCTCTTCTTCTTTCCACTTCCTTGCAATAATGCCTTCAATGCTGAATCTGAGAAAATGGGAGCCTTCTTTCTGGTCTACTGCTTCGTTACACCAATTTCCTCAGCTCAGAAACTCTTCCACAGTTACCTCCGGTGCTTGCTGCTGACAGGATGCATCAACCGTTTAAGAGGTGCAGCTGGCTTTAAAAGTGAAAGCTAGTTTTAATTGGTCCTAGCCTCTCATGATCGTGCAGCCCCTGCTGAGTCTGCAGCCACTCAACAGCATGTTTAGCTCTGAGCAACACAACACAATCATGGAGGTGAGCAGGCAGCACAAAGTTTGCATCACTTGCAGGGTAATCGTGCATCACAATCCTCGTCCCTGCTAACAGGCCTTAACAAATTTTCATCCTGTTCTAGGCGCAACTTCAGCAGAAATACAGTAAATGGAAAATAGTTGTTATTTCACCTGAGGATATGCATGTGTATGACTATAGGATCTGACTCATATCTCTAGCAATTCTGTAATACTTTGACATGGCAGCTTGTTTTGTTATGCTGTATACACAGACAATCTAACTGAGCAGTTGAATTATTTGCTTCTCAGAATACAGTATTGATTTGCTGCTTGAACTAGTTCCAACACAAACACAGTTGGAAACAAAATAGAAAGTGAACAGTTGTAAATTGTAATTGGAAAGCTGCACTCTTTTTTCCTTTTATTGACGGGATGTGTACATCGCTATCGAGGCCAACAAATATTGGTCATCCCTACTCATCCACGAGAAGGTGATGGTGAGCCATGTTCCAGAACCACTCCAATCCTTGTGGTGTAGGTACATCCACAGTACTGTTAGGGAAGGAGTTCCAAGATCCAGGGACAATGAAGGAACAATGATATATTTCCAGTCGGGGTGGTGTAATTTGGAGGGGAGCTTAGGCCAGAATTTTACCTTTGGCGTGTGGGCACATGCCCGACATGCCCGAGCATAATATGATGTGCGATGACATCGGGAGTGCATCTCCACATCATCACACACTCCACGAGCAGGACGAGGTTTCCTAAAGCAAATAAACATTAACTAAAAGTTTTATTTTTGAATTTAAAATATCTCCCAGCTCATGTGGGGACATGTTTTTTTTACTATCTAATAATTTTTTTAAAAAGCGCTTCAATCTCCCTGAGTCAGCTCCGTGCCTCAGGGAGATTGAAGTGCTCTTTCACGCACATGCACGAACTGCGCGCCAGGCCCACTCTCCTTCCTCCCCCCGCCTACACAGGTAGTGCTGGGCACTGCCACTTGCGATCCACGCAGGGTGGGACTTAATCCGTTTCCTGACCACCCCCACCCACTCCCACCGAGCCTGCCCGACGAGGGAAAAATTCTGGCCTTGGAGACTGTGGTGCTTTCATACACCTGCTGTCCTTATTCTTTTAAGTGGTAAAGGCCATGGGTTTAGGAGGTGCACTTGAGGAAGCTTTGGTGAGTTGCTGCAAATCAGCTTCAACTCCTGAAGTGATGTCCTGGGGCTGAGATGATTGACTTCGAACAACCACAAACATATTTCTTTGTGCTAGAAATGAATCTAGCCAATGGAGCATCTTCTCCCTGATACCTATGTTACTGGAGCTCCTTGATGCCACGTTTGTTCAAAGGCCGCCTTGATATCAAGCACAGTCACTTTCACCTTACTTTTGGAATTCTGCCCTTCTGAGCATGTTTGGAACAAGGGTGTAATGAGGTTAGGGGCCAAGTGATCCTAGCAAAACATAAACTGAACATTGGTGAGCAGGCTATTGCTGAGTAAGTGCCGCTTGAATGTATTATTAGCAACAACTTCTTATACTTTGCTAATAATAGAGGGTAGACTGATGGGTGGGAATTGACTGAATTGGATTTTTCCTGCTCTATGTTGGAGGATATACCTGGACAATTTTCTACATTGTCAGATAAAGGCCTATGTTGGAACAGTGCTGGGACAGCTTGGCTAGAGGAGCAACAAGTTCTGGAATATAGCCATGATGTTGTCAGGGCCCATAGACTTTGCCATATCCAGCATGCTCAGCTATTTCTTGACGTCATGTGGACTGAACTGAATTGACTGAAGACTGGCATCTGTGATGCTGAAGAGCTCGGGAGGAGGATAAAGTGGATCATCATGTGCTGCATTCTGCCATCACTGAGGATGGGGATGTTCAAGGAGCCCCTCCTCCCATTAATTAGCATACACTATCATTCATGACTGATGTGGAATGACTGCAGAGTTTTGATCTGATCAGTTGGCTGTGGGATCACTTAGCTCTGTCTATGGCATGCTGTTTATATTGTTTAGCATGCACGTAGTCCTGTGTTGAGTCTCCACGAGGTTGGCACTCATTTTTAGATACGTTTTATGCTCTAGGCATGCTTTCCTACACTCAACCAGGTTGGTCCTCTGGCTCGATAATAATGGTAGAGCAAGGAATATGTCAGGCCAAGAGGTTAGATTGTGGTTGAATATAATTATTGTGCTGTTGATGGCCCACAGTGCCTCATGCATGTCTATATTTGAGCTGCTCGATCTGTTCTGAATCTATTGCATTTAGCATAGTGGTAGTGCCACACATGACAGGGGGGTGGCCTCAGTGTGATTTTGATTTTGTCTCCACAAGGGCTGTGTGATGGTCACTCCTCTGAATATTGTCGTGGATAGATGTGCCTGTGATAGGTAGATTGGTGAGAATAAGATTAAGTATTGAGTTAGTTCCCTCGCCAGCTGCCAATTTGGTAGCTATATCTTCAGGAATCCACCAGCTTGCCAGTGGTGGTTACTACCAAGTCACTCTTGGTGATGGACATTGAAGTCCCCATTCAGAGTGTATTTTGTGCCTTGCTGCTTCTTCCAAGTGTTGTTCAAAGTAGAGAAGTACAATTTCATAAGGAAGCTGGTAGGTAGTAATCAGCAGGAGGCTTCATTGTCCATGTTTGGCCTGATGCTATGGGACTTCCTGGGACCAGAGTCAATGTTGAAAACTCTCAGGGCCACTCCCTCCCACCTACTATTGCATATTATTTTGCCAACCTATCTGGTGAATCGGAACTCACTCAGGGATGATGATAGAGGACACTGGGATATTGCTTTAAAGGTACGATTCTGAGTATGACCATCTTAGCCTGTTCCTTGACAATCTGTGGGACAGCTCTCCCAAATTTGGTACAAGTCCCCAGATGTTAGTGAGGAGAACTTTGCAGCTTTGACTGGGCCGTTGACTGGGTTGCGTGTCTCTTTGTCATATATGAAGCAGGTGCCTAAATTGTTGTCTTCTTATATTTTTTTCAGAACAGTTTGAAATGGCCTTGCAAGCCACTTAGTTTTATCAGAGTTATTGCTGTGGATCTGGAGTCACATATAGATCAGAGCCTGTGACCAGTGAGCCAGTTGGGTATTTGTGACAATCCAGTAGTTTCATGATCACCATTACTGATGTTAGCTTTTTAATTCGAGATTTATTTAAATCGCTGAATTTAAATCCCCCAACTTTTTTGTCGTGGGATTTGAGCTCACAACTCCAAATTATTAGTCTAAGCTTCTGGATTATTAGTCCAGCAACATAACCACTATTCCTGCAGCCATTGAGCAACTGAGCCCAAACAACTCATAATACTGCTGCAACTCCAATGTGTAATTTGAAAATTGTTTCTTCTTAGTAAGTCACACCATTTATAAAATTGGATCTCTAGTTAAAAAATAGTTTGAAAGGAAAAATGCACAATTTTCTACATATTTCACAACAATTCACATTTTATTCCAAAACTCCATTTTTAAATAACACAAAGCTGGTCAAAACAAAGCTGGACTTCTCCCATTCGATTAGACTACATCATCTGTGCAGTATTTGGAAACATTGTAAATTAAAGATGCACAGCATCCTTTTTTATATATCTCAGCTTTCTTATTAATTGTAAATGCTGGGATTCATTTATGACCATTAATGTTTAGTAAAGGTAATACATACAAAGATATCTTTCAAGCTTTTTAAAATTGACATGTTATAACCTTGAATGTAATGTGCACTGGAGCATAATATACACTTAACCACCCACAGGAGTACTGTGCACTGGAGCATAACATGCTTAATCACCTACAGGCTGTTTATATGCACTGGGATGCAATAGGCCTCAAGAATACAGTTTTAAAAGTAATATGCTGCCAATTAAAAGTAAAAACAGACATTTTCAAACACTGCAAAGTGAAGCATAGCATTTAATATTCCTGTGCATTTTTGAGACAGAGGTAGATTCAAAAGGAAAAGTAAAGAAAATATCATCAGCAATTTCAGGTTTACAAACCAGAACTGATACATGATCATATTGTTGTTGACAGAGCAGCCAGTTATGTAATATTGATTGAGGTTGGTAGGGCTCCTGACAATAGTTTGATAGGTAAATATATCATACAAGATAGACCATCAAGGTGCCAGATTTCATTCTGGGCTTGAGCTGATTTAGCTGGCTTCAGCTGTGGTAGAAATCAGAGTGGTCCAACTGGCCTCAATGCCCAGAGTTCAGAAGTACAAAAATTGGTCCTGGTTGCTATTCACTAGTTGCTGCTGGAAAGTACATTTGAATGATCACCAGTTAAGGGGAGAATTAGCTGTGATGCTTCCATTGATCAAGTTACCTGCTGATGTTGTCTTGACTTGCACTTGGACGAGACACTGGAAGGCTGATGACACCTGTGAAATCATATCCCAATATGAGCCACTGCTTTCAGATGAAAAAATCAGGAAAATAAAAAGATTGATATTGATAGATTGAGTATGAAGTAACTGCTATTGGGCTATAGTGATAGAGCTTGTTTGAATGCCAACATATTATACCAATAAATGCATTCTTATTTCAACCATGTCTGATCTCAACTGTGCCGCAATGGAGAGATGCAGAACGTAGTAGCTCAGATGTTTCAGCAGCAATACAAGAGGATAACTGGAATTGACGATTACCCCAGCCTGCCTATGTATGTTTTATAACGGTCAATTTCAGATGGGCGTTGGCAAAGGCCTGAAGTTATTGCTTTCCCAACCTCATGCATCTGGATTGTAAATAGCATGGAAAGCCACAAGCGTAGGAGGACAGCATATACTAGTCCTCAACTGGTTATTTGAACCAATCGCTGATTACATTGGTTTTATGAAAAATTTATTCCAGGCTATCTCCGCAGCTTCTGTATTGTCAACCAGTGTGACCCCGAAATCCCTCCCCCACCCACAAATAGAACTTCTCTTCCTCTTGATTAGGTTTCAGGTCAGCTCTGCAAAATGTTTAATATCAAGATTATAGTGGATTTTATCCTGCTGCCATCATTAGGATTATGACAGTAATGTGACAAGCTGTTGTAAATTGCATTTTCTACACAGGGGTCAGAACACAGCAATGGAAGAATACATCATTATTCTAACAGTCATTATTAAGTGTTAAGGTGTTAATCATGCTTAGGACTCATTGCACAGTAAAATCCCAATCTCTGAGATCACCAACAATCATCAAGCAGAAACTAAGCATTTCCAGAAAAAGACAGAAAGAAAATCCTCAGGCCTGTTCTTCCCTAGAAGCTGGTTCAAGACTAATGTTAGCAGAGGCACAGAATTTGGTGATTTGACTAATGATAATAGGGTTGGGGTAAGAGGACACCTTAAAAAGGATCGGGGAGAAATAATTTTAGACCTGGAGGACATTTAAAAGCTTCATTCCGCCTTCTCCAGCTACTCTGAAATTTGAGTTATAAAGGTGGTCATTGTCAGAAATCCTCATGTCAAGAAGAAAACAGGTAACTTTAATTTTACCATGTGTAAAATATTTTACTGTTATTTGAATCAGAATGTAGCACTGAAGTACAATGGTAGCCTCACTTGTTACAGATATTTAAGGACTCCTATTCTATTATTTACTGAAGTAAATATAAATAAAATTATTGTTTAGTTTTAAATATATATTATCCTCAAGTATGGTTTATTGGCCTTTTCTATACATATTACTTTTTATGAAAAAGGTTGCTTTTTGGGAACCTGTATCTCAGGGGCAGGGTACAAAAACCTCTGATTTTCCCTCATGATAAACATTCACATCTTGGTCCAAGTCAGAGCACATGGAGAATTCAAATAAAATATAATTCATAAATCCTCACAATTAGGTGTAAATGTTATTTCCTACCGTAACAGATAATACTTATGCCTTAAGTGGTTTAAAAATTAGAACAAAAACATACCAAATGTCTTTAAATTGTAATTTAGAATTTTGTAAAAGGCAACGGATTTTCTCACTCACTGGACATATGTTCAATATTGACACCAAAGTTAAAGACACCAAAAATCCTCAACCCTTCTATGCAATTCCAATGTCAGCATGGTTGGAAGTGGAGTACGATGGAATGGCTGAAAATTAGATAAAGTCCTGAATACTCTGGGTTCTAACCCTTCCCTGATGTTTCTTTCGGTCTTTTTGGGGAGTGGAACCTCCATGTGTCCCAAGCAAGACCACTGATGTGGTGGGGGTGTGACCAGGTTCATGTGGGGGCAGAGACTCGCTACATTGGAAGCATTCCTGATTCCAGGCTGAGCAGGTCCCATGACTGCTATGTCCCATCTGAATGCCCTCCAAAATGGCAATTGTATGGCCTGGATTAAGAGAAATCTCAAACCGCTTACAAAGATCCTGTGTGATGGTTCAGCAAAACGCAATCTCTGGTGGAAGACAGATACTGAATATGCATCTCCTGTGGCTTGGATGTCCTTCAATGCAATTTAAACTAGGTAACCTCTTCCTGACCAATGCTCCTTCTAAGGACATGCATTAACCTGAAAGTGGCCACGCAGGCCGTGCACAAGTTGACCCCTTTACATTGATGCACGTGTACAGCCATGCAAAAAAAATTAAGGGGCATGTGCACTTGTACAAATTGCCCACACACTCTAAAAAGAATTAGAGGCAACATTGTCCCTGACCTGATAGGCTAGAATGCATTCAAGGTTCAGCAACAGGACTTAACTGGCAGAGTAATCGAAGTGTAATTACCAGGATCATTGGCCCATGCTTTTCGCAGCAAAGGTTGTTTTTCAAAAAAAAACTTTTGTTAGCTGTTTTGAGAATGACTGAACATGTTAAATGAGATGTTGTGCAGTGATGTGCAGCCTGGGTGTCAGGAACTTACCAAAAAGCATGTTTTAGCTTTAAGTGGAACACTCTAATTTCCTACCATTGTTTGAAGAGGTCATCAACTTAAAATATACATAAACAGGTATATGTCATTTCAGACAAAAAATAGGATACAGCACAGCAATCTTCACTTCTACTACATCACAGCAATCACAGACTGGGGCACATCTATTGTATTCTGACCATTGTTCATTTTGTCGTAACAATTACCTATTTTCCTAATGTCTGTTTAATACTAAGATCTTAATAGCATAATGTTTGTCGCATGACAACCGTTGTAATTTCTCCTCTGCCGCAAAACAAACTGGGAGGAGATGAGCAGCATATTTAATTTTAAGTCATAAGAGAGAGCTTAGGAAATGCAGAGCTCTTGCCAGTTCCCGTACCACTCCTGACGAAAGCACAGTCAGCCATTTCCTTTCATTCTTCTCCTTCTCTGGGAAGCACTCTCAACATCCTTCCTGGAGCTCGCTCCACACGCTCCAACTCCGAGAAATCATCTTGAGTAGATTAGAAAAGTTTGTTTCATTAAGTGCTGATTCCTTCTTCATGTGATTGTGTCCAAAGATGTTCCTTCTCATCTTTACATAGCTGGCTTCATAATTTATTGTAACATAGATTTGGGTAGTTACAACTTTAATTTGCGACGTTGGCTAGCGAATATAATTGGTTATCCAGTGAAGTGTATGAGTTTGATAAAACAGAGCTAGGTTGTTGAGCCATATGAGTTTGTAACACAGTTTAAGCATGTTCATTTGAGTCCAGTGGGTCAACTTTTTGCTATTGAGTAAATCAGACACTGTTTCTTCCCAGTTAAGGTCCATGGCTTTAACCTATCTTGGTGCAGGTGCCTGTTCTGAGATCACCACTGGACCATATCCCCTTCCAACTGAAGCTGATGAACAACAATCTAGACATTGCCAGTGGAATTGACTCAAATCACATTAAGATAGCGTGTTTGCAAAATAGTAGTTTTGATTTGCTGTCCAAGATGCATTCTTAAATCTACACCAGTATATCATTCCTCTTACTACACCACACCACCAAGGCTATCATTACAATGGTTAGTAAAATAGGCACTGTGATGAGGATAATGAGGATCTTGTCAGGAGGGTCCTGGAAGATTATCATCTCCAAAGTACAGTTTGAAAAGAAAAGTTTATGGATATTAATTACATAGTTTTCCACTTGTGGATTCGGCCAGAAGCAGTCAACCTTTTCTGTTAAGGACTCTGTGCACTCTGAGAAAATATCGTAATAGCTGTGAAGAGAGAGATAAAGACAAAGTTAATTAACATATATATTTTGAGGATAATGTCTAAAGAACAAAAGAGCTTTTTATTGCATTTTATGGTAACTTATTGAACCAGCAAAGTCTGTGCAACTAGGGGTAAAACTGACCATGAGATAAATTGTACCTTCACCAAAAGGACAATAATCAGGCAGTGGATTGAACACCCAGCTTAGAACCTGACTGGTCATGAAATAAAATTCCGGTATGTTTTACAACAAGCGGGCGATTTGTTCTGCTATGAAAATACATTGGAGAAGAAAATTCACCTCCATGTTGAAGCTAATGCTCACTACACTGTCTCTGACTCTAGCATATTTTTTCCAGGACCTCAAAACTTAGGAACTTCTTTGAAGAGAGAAAGAGAATTAGCTGCAGTTCTGAAGAAGAGTTGTAGTAGACTAGAAATATTAACTCTGTTCTCCTCTTCACAGATGTTGCCAGACCTGTTGAGTTCTTCCGGCACTTTCTGTTTTTGTTTCAGGCCTCCAACATCTGCATTTTTTGCTTTTACTTTAGAAACTTCTTTATCACCCATGGACTTTCTTTGTTCCCATAATCAATAGCTTTCAAAACCCACCTTCGGGATCATGTAGCTTTATTTCACTTTATGTTTGCTTCCCATGCTGTTCAATCATTATGACCCAGATCTTGCGGTCAGCAGCCAAGTGGAAGTGCCACTGACTGTATTTAAAAATGTTTTTACCTTTATCATATGCTGCAGTGGAAACTATCTCCCAGCTGCAGTGTGGATCCATTGGTGAGGTAAGTTGGAAGTATGTGGTGCAAGTCAGCATCATGAGCTGAAGACTTGAGGCCTGCCTTCAGCTCAATTACAGATAAGTGTTATTAATCATTTTAAAAGCACTTTTAGTTCTAGCTCCCACCCTGGCACAGACAACCCACCCCCAACATCGCTCACTACCCCTCCAGCCTCCAGCAATCCCAACCCCACCCCACTGCCTCCAGGACTACTCACCACCCAACCCCATCCCCCTTCACCCGCCACACCAGTTCTTCTCCAACATCAGTGGTTATATCTACCTTTAGTTGCTGCCATTTAAATGACTGAGACAACAACAATCAGAGCCAGGGTACAAACAATCAAATACAAGTCAGTCAAATCAGCCGAGATTGAGGAGCCGGGTGGGACCATCAGCGTGGACTCCCCTGCAGCCCGTTCTGGCAAACCACAAATTCTGCATAAGTTGGCTCCCCGGAATTTGCAGTTCTATTGCGGCACTCAACAAAGCAATGCCTTAGCGTTCACCACTGGGATCACAAGATCTGGCCCAGTGTCTAAAGCATCAGGATTCCCAATCAAAAGAATGTAGACACGAAAGGCTTTACAAACTACTTGATCCATGGGCTGTGAAAATAATAAGGCAGTTGTCAGCACAACAAATTCTGTTTACCTGATAAGGTAACAAAAAGGATAGAAATGAGGAGATAAAGAACACATTTAAAATGAACACTGAAAATAAAGTTGCTCTATCAATAGTGCTAACTTCATTTAGGTTATTTCTTGCGATTTCAGTGTGAACTCTCCTGTTCATCATAATGTGAGCGGGCACGGACGGTTCCACCCATAAGCCGGAACTTTCTGGCACCATTGGCATCGGACATCATGGCGGGTTGGGGGGTACAATATGGTGAGAAGGCCAAAAGTCAGTTTTAAGCTTTGTGAAACCAGTTTGCAATCGTCCACTCCACCCATCAATGGCAGGCCTCCTTCCCCACCGTCCAACACAGGCATGGCATTTTAATATATCTGATTTTAAGCCCTGCTTGCCAGAATCAACCCCCCAAGCTAGATCATCTGGTCACAATCACACCGTCATATTTCACAACTGTACATAAGTGACGTGCACCTGGAGAGCTGCACTTTGCTCAGGATTTTGAGGTTTGTTTGCCTACCTTGCTTCAGGCAGCACTTGCAGTCGTTCGTGCCAGGCTTTTCAGACATCACCACATCACTTTTAGGGGGGCTCACATGCAGATCTCTACCTACCAGACCAGCCATAAGGCAAGGATAGCTTTTCAATGGATGCAGGACCAGGGCTTGCTTGGAGGAGGGGAATAAGTGGCCTCAGGCAAGAGAAGAGGCTGAACGGCGAGGGCTGTACTGGATAAGGGGGCTATCCCAGCGTGTGTGTGTGGGGCACATGTTGATCTGTGCAAGTGGCCTCAAGATGGTGACAGCTAAGAAGGCAGTCTCCAGAGGAGATGAGGACAGACGGTGATGTGAGGGTGTGTGTGAGAGTGTGAGTGGCGATGTCCCTTGAGCTGGCAGAGTGAGATGACAGTGAATGTGTGATGGCCTTGTGAGTGTGAGAGTTTAGAATGATAAGATGGCTGCCTTACCCTGGTGGCACAGATGAGATCATTTATCTGTTCTTTGCACTGAATGGTCAATATCTTGTGTGCAGCATTGGCACTGACCATCTCTGCCACCGCCTCCCAAGCCGTAGTACTGAGACTGATGGGCCTCCTGTGGCCAGTGCGGGGCTGGAGGACATCACGGCAGGCCTCCACGGTGTCCAGAAGACATCCCAGGGATGTGTCAGTCAATCGGGTGGAGCTGCACTCTTTTTGTCTTTTGGGGCCATGTCTTCACCGGGGCAGTCCTGGGCTGCAAGCATTGAGAAGTGTGTGCACGGCTGCAGTTTAAACATGGTGCCCTGCGTCATGAAGCAGCACGGTAATGGTGTGGTAGGCGATTCCAAGGCCGTCTGCCAGTGAGATGACACGTTTCCTGTGGCTGCATAATTAATGAGGTTGGAATGGGACAATAAGGCGTGAAAAGCCGCCATTGCAGCCAGCAGCTAGAATGTCTTTTTTCCTGCCCACTGCCGCACACTGTGCAAATCTGGGATGATTCCGCCCATAGCATTACCAATAAACTCAACCAATTCCATCCCTCATCATCTAAAACAATTTTCATTCTAAAAGGCTACCTCTAATGACCCATGCCTTCTACTTCAATCCTAATGTTTGGATCAAGAACCTGGGCCGTCCTTGCTGATGTTGGTACAAGCACAATCGCAGGGGCTTCCTTTGCAATGTTCCATTCATTTGATGCACAGCAAATCAGCCCTTCCACCCACCCTCAGCTATAATAATGTTCAAACTTTAGTGAGGGGAGACGTGATAAATTAAAGAAAAACAAGGCAATAGACCAGGGTAGCGATATGGGTAATGGTAGACAGAGTATGGCAGGAAAAGAGTGTATAAACTTGAGTGCACCAGCAGATAAAACCAAAATTTGTAAGATTGGTAAGAAGACAGAAGTAAAAGCTCAATATCTGAACGCCCATAGCATTCGTAACAAAGCAGATGAATTGATAGCACAAATAGAAATAAATCTGCATGATCTGATAGTCATTTCAGAGATGTGATTACAAGGCGATCAAGGCTGGGGCCTAAATATTAGATGACATTTGACATTTTGGAAAGACAGGAAGCTAGGAAAAGGTGATGAGGTAGCTCTGATATTAATACAGTCATGAGAGATTAGCTTAATTCATAAGAACAAGATGTAGAATCAGTTTGGGTGGAGATAAGAAATAGCAAAGTAAGGAAGTCACTTCTGGGATTAATTTATAGGCCCCCCAACAGTAGCTACACCATAAGACAAAGTATAGAGGAAGAAATAATAGGGGTATATAAGAGGGTAATAATCATGGGTGATTTTACTCTTCAAATAGATTGGACAAATCAGATTGGCAAAGGTAGACTGGAAAATGAGTTCATAGAGTGTACTTGGGACAATTTCTTAGACCAATATTTTCTTATGAGCATTACGCAGGCTACTTTAGACATGGTAAAGTGCAAAGAGACAAGATTAATTAATGAACTCACAGTAAAGAGCCTCTAGGCAACAGTGATCACAACTTGATAGGATTTCACATTCAGTTTGAGGGTGAGAAGTGTAGGTCTAAGACTCCTGCCTTAAATTTAGGTAAGAATTCACAAGAGGATTTGAGTACAGGTGTACTGAAGTCTTGCCTCAATTGTATAGAAGCTTGGTTAGACTGCACCTGGAGTACTGTGTGCAGTTTTGGTCCCCTTACCTCGAAAAGGATATTATTGTCATTGAGGGAGTGCAACGAAGGTTCATAAGGCTTGTTCCAGGGATGGCAGGACTGTCTTATGAAGAGAGATTGGGGAAACTAGGCCTGTATTCATTAGAGTTTCGAAGAATGAGAGGTGGTTTCATTGAAACCTACAAAATACTTAAAGGAATAGATAGGGTAGATGAAGGTAAGATGCTCCCCTAGTTGGGGAGTCTAGAACCAGAGGACACAATTTCAAAATAAGGGGGAAGTCATTTAAGACTAAGATGACGAGAACTTTCTTTACTCAGAGGGTTGTGAATCTTTGGAATTCTCTACCCCAGAGGGCCGTTGAAGTTGTCATTGAGTATTTTTAAGGTAGAGATTGATAGATTTCTGATTAACAATAACGTAAAGGATTATGGGGATAGTGTGGGCAAAAGAAATTGAAGTGTTCGATCAGCTATGATCATATTGATTCGCAGAGCAGGTGCGATGGGCTGAATGGCCTTCTCCTGTTCCTATGTTCCTAAAGGCCAATACAAGACCATGAGAAAAGAGTTGGCTAAAGTAAACTGGGAAAACAGGTCAAAAGGCAGGACAGTAGAGAATCAGTGGCAGACATTTAAGGAGACATTTCATAGCTCTCAGCAAAGGTATATTTCATTGAGAAAGAAAGCGGCTATGAAAAGGATGCACCATCTGTGGCTAACTAAGGCAGATAAGAATAGTATCAAATTGAAAGAAAAAGCGTACACTACTGAGGATTAGTGGTAGGTCAGAGGGTTGGACAAATTTTAGAAACCAGTAAAGAATAACTAAAAAAAATTAGGGAGGAATTAGAGATTGAGAGAAAATTAGCTAGAAATATAAAAACATATAGTAAGAGCATCCATAAGTATTTAAAAAGGAAGAGTAACTAAAGTGAGTGTTGTTCCCTTGGAAGGTAAAACTGGGGAACTAGTAGTGGGAAACAAGGAAATGGTGGAATGGTTGAACAGGTATTTTGTGTCTGTCCTCACCGTAGAAGACTTTAAAAAATCCCAAGAATTCTTAAAAATCAAGAGGTAAAAAGATGGGAGGAACTCAAAACAATCACAATCGCTAGGGAGAAGGTATTGGGAAAACTATTAGACCTAAAGGCTGACAAGTTCCCTAGGTCTGATGACTTTAATCCTAGAGTCTACAAAGAAGTGGCTGCAAAGAAAATAGATGCATTAGTTGTGACCTTCCAAAATTCCCTAGATTCTGGAAACAGCCCAGCAGATTGGAAAATCGCAAATGTAACACTGCAATTCAAGAAAGGAGGAAGACAGAAAACGGGATACTATAGGCCAGATAACCTAACATCTGCCATAGGGAAAAATGCTGTAATCCATTATTATAGAGGTAATAGGAGGACATTTAGAAAATCATAATACAATCAGTCAGAATCAACATGGTCAACAAAGGGAAACTGTGTTTGAATAATTTATTACAATTCTTTGAGGAAGTAACAAGCAAGATGGTTAAAGGGGAACCTCTAAATGTGGTGTACTGGGATTTCCAAAAGGCATTCGATAAGGTCAAAGATTACTAGACAAAATAAGAGCTCATGGTGTAGGGGGTAACATATTAGCATGGACAGAAGATTAGTTAGCTAACAGAAAGCAGATAGTAGGGATTTATGGATCATTTTCAGGTTGGCAAGCTGTAACTTGTGGAGTACCACAGGATCAATGCTGGGGCTTCAACTATTTACAATCTATATCAATGACTTGCATGACAGGACCGAATGTAATGTAGCTAAATTTGCTGACGAGATGAAGATAGCCAGGAAAGTAAGTTGTCGAGAGGACATAAAGATTCTGCAAATGGATTTAGATAGGTTAAGTGAGTGGGCAAAAAATATGGCAGGTGGAGTTTAGTGTGGGAAAATGTGAACTTGTCCACTTTGGCAGGAAGAATAGAAAAGCAGTATATTATTTGAATGGAGAGAGCATGCAGAACTCTAAGGTACAGAAGGATCTGGGTGTCCAGTACATGAATCACAAAAAGTTAGTATGCAAGTACAAGTGATCAGGAAGGCAAATGGAATGTTGTTATTTATTGAAAGGGTAAGTTTTGCTACAGTCATACAGAGCCTTAGTTGAACCGCATCTGGAGTACTGTGTACAGTTTTCGTCTGCAGAAAGGATATAATTGCATTACAAGCAGTTCAGGGAAGATTCATTCGGCTGCTTCCTGGGATGAAAGGGTTGGCTTATGAAGAAAGATTAAACAGGTTGGGGCTATATCCATTGGAGTTTAGAAGAATGAGAGGTTACCTTATTGAATAGTATAAGATCCTAAGAGGATTTGACAGGGTGGATACTGCAAGGATGTTTCCTTTTGTGAGGGAGTCTAGAACTACAGGAGACAGTTTAAAAAGTAGGGTTCTCCCATTTAAGGCTGAGATGAGGAGAATATTTTTCTCTCAGAGTCGTTAGTCTCTGAAATTCTCTCCCCAGACAGCAGTGGAGGCAGGGTCACTGAATATATTCAAGGCTGAGTTAGTTAGATTTTTGATTGACAAGGGAGGCAAGGGTTATGAGGCGCAGGCAGGAAAGTGAAGTTGAGGCCACAATCAGGTCAGCCATGATCTTGCCGAATAGCCGAGTAGTCTTGAAGAGATGGCTCCGAAATCTTGTATTCTTGTGTTCAAACAACTTGCAAACCTTTTGGACCCAAACTGTATTTTCAATAAATGCACTCTACCCTCATCTCTCTATCTCTCTCCCAGTGCCACTTCTGCCTCACTCTCAGCTGCCACCTGCTCCTAGTTAGTGTCTCTGTCTTGCTTGAAAGCAATGCTCTTTAAGGGCCCCCATCCAGCTTTTCTGCCATTGTTTCCAAGCAACACCTCTGGCCTGTTCCTCTCCGGGATGGCTGATATCTTCCCAAATTCAGTTTTAGATCTCCTCTGCTGTACCCCATGTATTATGCCCTGTCATTCCAAAGTGTTTAAAACCCTAGACCTCACAGACCTTTCTCCCCATCAGTGCTCCAAATTCACAATTGCTCTTCAGTGTTGGCAACATCACTCAGGGCATCTCGCCTTCTTTAGTGCACTAACAACAGTTACAATTGTCTGTGAGCAATGCGATGGGCAATCATGTACTACATTATATATTATAAAAGCACACTGCCTGTTCTAGGATATAATGTTCAGCTGTAATTGCATTGTATGTTACATGGTCATGCCATTACAAAATAGACAATTGTCTGATGTTCCATGAGCAGTACCACTTTCAAACAGGCAATAATTGCAATAATTTGGATCAGAATTTAAGCTTTAGCTGTGACCCACCTGCCTGTACTAAGTTATTCATAATCATAAAACGATAGCTGATATGGAACTCAGCTATACTAACCAGGGAAGTCTGATGTTTGATTATTCAGCTTATGGCCTCATTACAGCTTTGATTCAAACATGGGCAAAACAACTGAACTCCTGAGGTGAAGTGAGAGTCACTGCCCTTAACACCAAGGCAGCATTTGACCGAGTGTGGCATCAAGGAGCCCTAGCAAAACGAGTCAATGGGAATTGACTTTTCTGCTGGTTGAAGTCATACCCACCACAAAGGAAGATGGCTGTGGTTGTTGAAGATCAATCATCTCAGTTCCAAGATATCACTGCAGGGGTTCCTCAGGGTAGCGTACTAGGCCCAACCATCATTAGCTGCTTCATCAATGACCTTCTTTCCACCATAAGCTCAGAAATAGGGATGTTCACTGATGATTGCACAATGTTCAGCACCATTCATGACTCCCCAGATACTGAAACGATCCATGTCCAAGTGCAACAAGACCTGGACAATATCCAGGCTTGGACTGAAAGTGGCAAGTAACATTCAAATGCCAGGCAATGACCATCTCCAACAAAAGAGAATCTAACCATCACCCCTTGACAATCAATGGTATTAGCATCACTGAATCCCCCACTATCAACATCCTGGGGGTTACCATTGACCAGAAACTGAACTTGTCTAGCCATTTAAATACTGTGGCTACAAGGGCAGGTCAGGGGTTAGGAATCCTGTGTTGAGTAACTCACCAAGCCTGTCCACCATCTACAAGACATAAGTCAGGAGTGTGGTGGAATACTCTCCCCTTGCCTGGATGGATACAACGCCAACAACACTCAAGAAGCTTGACACCATCCAGGACAAAGCAGCCCGCTTGATTGGCATCCTGCGCACAAACATTCACTCCCTCCACCACCGACACACAGTGGCAGCAGTGTGTACCATCTACAAGATGCGCTGCAGAAACTACCAAGACCCTCAGACAGCACCCTCCAAACCCACGACCATTACCATCTAGAAGGAAGAGGGCAGTAGATATTTGGGAACACCACCACCTGGGCATTCTCTTCCAAGCCATAAAGCATCCTGAATTGGAAATGTATCGCTGTTCCTTCACTGTCACTGGGTCAAGTCCAGGAACTCCCTCCCTAACAGCACTGTGGTTGTACCTACACTACATGGAGTGCAGCGGTTCAAGAAGATAATTCACTACCTTCTTCCCAAGGGCAATTAGAGATGGGCAACAAATGCTGGCTGAGCCAGCGGGGCCCACATCCCACGAACGAATATTTTTAAAAATATCTGGTCCCTGCTGAGTTGGTAGATCTCAGCTGTGGCAGCAATAAGGGCACTACAAACCATCACCTTCAAGTTTGGAGGAGAAAAGGTATCAGCAGGTATTCCTAGGCTTGAATTTTACCTTTGGTGGGCGCGCACGCACGATCAGTGGGCCCGGGAACAGTCAGGAAACGGACCGCTGACCGTGATCTGTCACCGACCGCAATTTCAAGCTGGCTGGCGGGGTGGGGGTGGGGAGAGGGTGGTTGCTGACTTTTCCGCGGGTGCAGGTAAGCACTGCGGGAAAGCTCCCTGAAGGCAGAAAGCAGCCTTATAGCAGATAGCAAATAAAGGTTTTAAAAGCTGCAAAAAAAAATGTCCATGCATCACAGTCAATCACTTGAAAATATAGTTGATAAAAATGCTTCATTTTTATAAAATAAAAACATTTATTTTATTTTATGGCACTACCATCACCGAATCCCCCACCAACAACATCCCGGGGATTACCATTGACCAGAAACTGAATTGGTCTAGCCATACAAATACTGTGGCTACAAGAGCAGGTCAGAGGTTAGAAATCCTGTGATGAGTAACTAACCTCCTGACTTCTCAAAACCACCTAATTTCTCTCTCAATGCAACTGTGAGTGCTCTCTCTCCCCTCTCTCTCTCTCTCCTCAAAAGACTCTGCGGCCATGCACTAATTATCTCTACTTTGGTTCACAAGGAGCTCGGTCAAGTGAATGATCACCCTCAGCCAACCAGTCCCTCAGCTCCAAATATGCCCTCACCTCCAGCCAAGAGGACACCTCCAGAGCTGGAAAGAAGCAGCGCTTACCTACACCCTTCACCAGTGCAGAGACACACACCTTGGTGGGACTTAGATCTAGAGCAGGCTCAGGTTCAAAATCTGGTAGTCACCATACGGACACATGTCCACAGCAGGAGGTGGCAAGTTCAGCCGAGCTCCCTGGCACTCAAAGGACTGCTGGGGAAGAAGTAGCTGTGAGGTCCGAGTCAGAAGATGAGTCTCTGGATCCGGCCTTCCAACTCATCGTGGAGAGTCAGTAGAAAACAGTGGAACATCATGCAGAGTTGTTCTAAGCCCTCAACAGAGTGGCTTGCGAGTCAGAGGAGTGCACCAATCTGCTCTCTGATGAAGTGGTGCCCACATTTGCACGTATGGAGGTCTCCATGGGAAGGATGGCGGACGCCATGGAGACCCTGGTCCAGCAGAACGTGGAGATGCGCGCAGATCTGCACTCCATCACTACAGCCATGGGTGAGTTCCTGCGATGGCAATACGGGAGGAAAACGGGGCACCTTGACATCCGCCCAAGAGCTCCTTCAACTCAAGGAGTTGGGTCCAGGACCCTCAGGTGCCTGAAGGAGGAGGAGGCAGCTGGACACCCCTGGGTTATCCACTCAGGAATCCCAGAGGCTGTCTGCTCCTCTTTGCCTGTGACCCCCTCAACCTCATCTTCTGTCACCGCAGAGGGAGCAGCTGGTGCACAGGAGGACAACCAAAACAAGCCGGGGTCCTCAAGGCCTCGGCTCTCCAGAAGACCCATGCCAAAGTCATCAGAGGCAACAGGGCTAACCATTGCACAGGCTGTCTCCACCTTTACTGTGGATGTCAGGGCAGCACCTAGAAAAAGTGGTAGGCCTAGAAGAGTTAAGAAATTCTGATCACAAGTGGTTACACGAGTATATACCTTTTGACATTTTGTAATCTGAAAATACATTAACGTTCATTAAATAATGTGTAATGCTGTTTTCAGCTTCATTGACAGGCTTTGCGACTGGCCTCCCACTGCATCGCCCCCTCTTGCAGTTCAGCTGCACGTAGCCAGACCACGAGTGATTCTGGAGGGAGAAGTGTGTGTCTGAGGCAGGGCCTGTCGGAGCCTTGTGCAAGCACTCTCCCATGCATGCAGAGCCTTTATACATCACAGTCATCTCAATGTCCTGAGCATTTTCAATGCTGCCTGCTGGGGTTCATCTGAGCAGAACTGCATCTCCACCTACCCACTGACTGCACTCCCATGCAGCACCTGAGCCCATCCCACATGAGGCTCCACTCACTTTCAATTTCTGCAAAATGACTCACTGACGCCTCCCTTGCATGTTCACCTGGACATTCCCCCACCCTTACTCCCTCCTCCCCCTGGACACCCTCACCCTTCCAAACTCCCTCCGCCCCATCCCCGGACATCTTCCACCCTCTAAACTCCTTCCCCCTCACCTTACACCTACCTCTCCACTTGCCACATTCTCCCCTGTTACACCCTCCTCCCTACCAACCTCAGCCCCCTGACACCTTTGATCCCCCCATCCCCCTCAATCTCACCCCCCCGACATCTTCATCCCACACCCCTTCAAACCTCACCCACCCCCAAACCACTGGTAGACCTTCCTCTTCCAGTTCAATTCAAGACCTTCCTCTCCCCCCACTCACCAATCATCTGTAACAGCCCCTGGCCAAGACCATGATGTTCCAAAACAGACCGAAAGCATCAACAGAGATCTCCCACCTTCTGTGAGCTGCTTCATGGCACAGCCATGTTCACGAGAATCCACCCAACATGTGATGCACGTGTTCCTCCAGGGTCTGGTAGCTGCAGGGCTCGAGAATATTCTTCTCCTTGGATATTCTTCTCCCGATCTGTGCAAGGCCCTAACAGTAAGTCCTGACTTCTGCACAACACACTTGTCCAGATGTGATCTGGGCCGGCTTGCTTTCCCGCCAACCCCATGGAAAATGTGGCTTGGAGGGACAATTCCAGCCAGGCTTTATTTTGCATCCCATTATCAGGATGCAAATTGGGTTTACGCCAGCCTCCAGCGGGATTTGCGTTCCGTCATGGCAGGCACCATCGGATGATCCCATTGTGCTTTCACGCTGGCGTGAAACCGATTTCTGCCTCTCATGCTGAATTGCACCTTCCCCACCTGCTAAGACGCCCAACGCCAAGGAGGCTGGAAAATTCCAGCATATGAGTTGAAATTCTGATTGGCAAAGTTCATTTAGGAACTCTTAACACATTCATACAAAATTCCTGTTTGCTATTTAGCATAGACATTAAACCATTTATTCACATTTCTCATTTTGTCAATCAGAATTTCACATTGAGCTATTTAAAACTTTGCTTAACATCTTAATATAAGGCCAATACATGTAACCTGTATAGAACATAAATTATGGAATAGGAAAAAGACATTAACTCATCAAAAGTCAAAAGGTCCTGGGGCAATATTTTCTAGTGTTTACAATCAAGGAGGCATGCATTTCCAAAAGCTGCTCCACGGCTTTTTTCAATGTTAAACTGTGAAAGATTTATCCCAAAATGCGTTTATGAGCTTTCCGATCAGTGGAATGACCGTAAGTATAGGCTACGTTAATATCCACTGTAAAATGTGTAAATATTAATTATATACACTTTAATCCTGAAATCCCAGGTCTATCTATATGCAAAAGAAACAAAACTTATGCTTTTAAAAAATGTAGGAAAAAATCGTAGCTGGTGGAATCATTGCAGCTGCAGTTACTGGTCAAGTTCAGCTCCTTACTCATTCTGTAACTATTCAATATTCCAAAGCTGCTTTCCCGTAGGGAATATTTGCTCTTTGACACTTGAGAGAGAATTTCATTATGCTTTGAAAAGGTACGCAAATATAGTATTAGGATGCAGCTCTCGATTCCTACAGATCCTGCCAGCGTTAAAATCGTCCATTTAAAGTGAACATCAGAGGCTAATGAGATTATCACGCGTAACAATACCTGTTTCTTTAAATGGGAATTTTTTTGGAAGATATTGTGGCTGATTTCAAAGCCTTCTTTCCATGGAATTCCATGCAGGAGAGTGGAAGTAGATAAAAAAAGGCATGTCAGAGAGATCAGATGGCAGAGTCACACTGCCTGCAATTATGTATCAACGATGGGCAGAATTTGTCCCTTGGCTGGCGGGTGGGTCCCACCAGCCCAGCGGCCTGCCCAACAGGAAGTGCTTCCTGTTCCTGTGAGGGGGGGGGGGCGGGTGGAATCCCCAATGGTCGAAGTGCGCTCTTTCATGCATGCGCGCGAAAGAGCACACTGCTCCCTGAGGCAAAGTCCAGTCTCAGGGAGTTTAGTGAAAGGTAAGTAAAGTCAAAAAATAGAGACATTTGAAAATTATTAACATGTCCCCCTCATGTGACAATGTCACACGAGATGGGATATGTTGATAACAAACTCATAAAATGTATTAAATTTTTACAAAACGATAATGAAACTTCATCCCACCAGTGGATGAAGCTTCATTAATAATCTACAGGCTGCTGGGGCTCCTGGCCTGCCCGCCAGCCTTAAGGTTGGTTGGGCAGGGCATTTAACTATCTTAATGAGCCTGTCAATGGTCTTAATCGGCCATTGACAGGTCGGCCGGCGGACAGCTGATTTCGCTGTCCACCCACCTTCCTTAAGATTTAAATGGCCCCCAAATTGCCAAGGGGAAAATCCTGGTCGATGTCTGCATATTCATCTTTGCAATAACTACTGCAGGCTCTCGGTTGGTAGTGCTGAAGTTGCACAACTATACCAGTTTCTACAAGCAAATTCCATTATCGGATTGAAACTGTCAGTGACAGACCAGATTACATCCAGCCTCGACCTTCTCCTCAGGTGGCATAGGGTCACCTGCATTATCATCCAAGTAGCTGTGTTATCAGGTGTCAGCTGTGGCTTAGTTGATCGCACCCTTGCCTCTGAGTTGGAAGGATGTGGGTTTTGTGGGTCCCATTCCAGGACATCAGCGCAAAAATCAAAAAGCAAACAGCCTGGTTAGGTGCTGAGGGTGGGTTGCAACACCACAGTCATAGGCCTGGATTTCTGTGGAGTCATTGAAATTTCATGGACCTTTAAAAATGGCAGACAGGACCTGGATTTGAAAGTCCCACCCCCATTTCCAACAGATCTCATTTTCGATGATGGGGGTAAGGCATGACTCACACACGAGGGAAACACTAACTCAGCGGGACCATTTGAACACAGTGCTGAGTTCAAGCAGACCCATTTTTGCAGTAGGAAGGGCATTAACTCACAGTGAGGGAATAAGAATTTTTAGAGTAGATGTAAAAGCTCTTAAAGGGTGGAGAAGGTTTGTAGAACTGTCAAGCTGTGAGCCTATTAAATCCCCAGCTCTTAAAATAAATTTAAAAAACAGCCTGCCTGTGTCAGTGAGAGATAAAAGCACTGAAGCTATGAAGGCATTTAAAAGTTTTAAATGAGCTTTCATGAATGGGACTTTTTTTTTAATACTTTATTTTATTTCATCTTAACATGGCTCCTGAGGTCTGTCCATGGCAGACACTGGATGAGTTGGCAGGGAAGGTGCAAGGGCCAAGGGTAATGTATGGATTGGCATGCGTTGTCAAGAGTTGGAATTAAGTTAGCATTGCAGCTATAAGGGGCCATAGGGTGGGGGACATGAGTTGGCATGAAAGGTACAAAACCCATGCGGGGGTGGATGGGGTTCATGAGATGGCATGGATGAGTATGGAGAGTGGTGTGAGGAGTGAGGGCTAGGAGGTCTAAAATATAGGCAAACAACTGGACAAAGTCCCAGAAAACAATGGCGGAGCTTTTAAACAGCCCGCCAAGCACTCAGCAGCCCCTGTGGCCGCCTCTGATCTGCATCCAGGGATGGTGGGCCTGACTCCAACCTGCATCCACCACCATGTGCCACACCCATACCCCCCCCCCCCACGAAGATCCCACCATTTGCAGGAGTTTCTCCCAAAGTGGGTTCGGCAAGCCAGGAAATTTCCTGATTTGCACAACCTGCTGTGGGAGTGAAAATCTGGGCCTAAAAGTCATTTATGGAACAGAAGGAGGCCATTTGGCCCATCAACTCCATACCATTTCTCCATGGAGCAATCAAGTCAGTCCCACTGCCCCACTCAATTTCTGTAGTCTTACAGGTTTATTTACTCCAAATACTCATTCACTTTCCTTTCAAAGTCATTGGTTGTTTTTGCTTCCACCACCCTTGTGGGCAGCCAACTCCAGGTCATTACAACTCAGTGCGGAAAAATGTTCCTCCTCACATTCCCTCTAATCTCTTGCTCAAACTCTTAAACCTGTGTCCCCTAGTCCTTGTACTATTAGCTAATGGGAACAGATTTTCCTTATCTACCTTATCCTAAACTGTCATAATCTTGTACACTTCTCTAAAAATATCCCGAGTCCCCTTTGCTTCAAGGAGAACAACAAAGCTTTTCCAACCTAATCTTGAAACTAAAATCCCCTATCCCTGGAATCAATTTGGTAAATCTCTTCTGCACCCTCGCAATGATCCTCATATCCTTCCTAAAGTGTGTTAACCAGGGGCAGGATTTTCCCCCCCCATCGGGGGTGAAGTTGAAGTGCGGGCAAGTGGAGGGGCACGCCGCCATTTTATGTGGGTGGGCCAATTAAGGCCCGCCCAGCGTGACGTCCGCACAAAAGAGTGCATTCATCTCCCTGAGGCTAAGCGCTGCTTCAGGGAGATCGCCTCTACTGTCAAAAATAATAAAAATAGAAAAAAAAAATTCCCTGCCATGTCTCCTCATGTGACAATGTGGACGAGGTTTCATGCTTTTTCTAATTCCCGCCAGGGCTCCTGGCCTGCCCACCAATCTTAAGGTTGGACAGGCAGGTCCCTTAATTACTTTAATGACTCTGTCAATTGCCCCAATTGGCCATTGACAAGTTGGGGGACGCACAGCTGATTTTTCTGAGCCTCTGCCTACCTGAAAATTTACATGGGGCGCAGTGACATCAGGAGTTCCGCCCGACGTCACTGCATATCATTTTACGCATCGGCAAGCGGGCCCTGCCCCCCGTTCACCAATGGGAAAATCCTGCCCCAGAGCTGGACGCAATACTCTAGTTAGGGCCTAACTAGAACTTTATAAATGTTCCGCATAACAAAGATCCCATATGCTTTACTAACCACTTTCTCAATATGCCTTGACCCTTCAAAGGTCGTCTTTGGAATGAGGTGGATATAAAAGATCCCATGCACTATTTTGAAGAACAGCTGAGGCGTTATCCATGCTGCCTTGCCAAATTTATCCCTCAATTACTATCTGGTCATTATTACATTGTCTACAGGAGCTTGGTCTGCACAAATTGGCTGCCAAGTTTCCTATATTACAATAGTGATTACACTTCAAAAGTACTTCATTGGCTGTAAGGAACTTTGGGATGCCCTGTGATCATTAAAGGCATTACATAAATACATTCGTTTTTATGTTTTACACAGCTAAATCAAACAAGTGACTGAGGCATTGTTCAGCTGATTCAGTACTTGCATATTATTGAATAATATCAATAGTACAAAATGACTGCTAGTTATCACCACCCTGATGCATTACCAGTACATCAAAAAGCATTTAATTGCCTGTAAACTCTTTGAGAGAAATAAAAACGGAAAATGCTGAAAAAAACTCAGCAGCTCTGGAAGCATCTGTGGAGAGAGAAACAGAGATAACATTTCAAGTCCGTATGACTTCATCAGAGCTGAAGAGGTAGAAATGTAATGGGTTTTATACTGCTGAAGAGAGGGGGTGGAGCAGGTGACGCAAAATAGAAGGTCAGGGATAGGTGGGAGCTTAGGAGAGATTTGACAAAGATGTCATGGACACAAGACAAAGGGAATGGTAATAGTAGTGTTAAAGACTAAGGCAAATGTTAATGTTGGCATAAAGGTCAGATAGCAGAATGTATTAATAGCAGAACAAGGGTCAGCGCTCTCTGAAAGCGAAATACATGAACAAAGTACAGACTGGCACTTGTAGGGGAGGGAATTAGGAAGAAATATCAAAATGGGAGATAGAGTTCATGGTCTGAAAGCGTTGAACTCAATGTTAAGTCCAAAAGGTTGTAGTGTACCTAATCGGAAGATGGGGTGCTGTTCCTCCAGCTTGCATTGGGCTTCACTGGAACATTGTAGCAGGCCAAGGACAGAAATGTGAGCATGAGAACTTTCTGATGGTGAACTGAAATGGCAAGCGACATGAAGGAAATGTTAATTCTGTTTCTCTCTTCACAGATGCTGCCAGGCCTGCTGACTTTTCCCACCATTTTCTGTTTTTATTTCAAATTTCCAGCATCCACAGTATTGCTCATTTAACTCTTTGAGAGATCCTGAGTTCATGAAAAGCATTATATAAATGCAAGTTCTTTCTTTTACAAACATACACACCAATTTGGATGGTATCCATCTGACTATCCAGACAGCTGTTTCCTGGACCTTTTCTGACAACACTACATGTTGCTCATCACCAGTGTTACCTCCTCAAGCTCACTATCTGCATTGTCTTGGAGCTGTGTTAATGCTTATAAACATGGTGCAAGGAATACAATTTCCCGAAAGGCTATTTTGCTCTGGGCCACTGGCAGGGGAGTAGACAGTTCTGCTAGGCCAACAGTAACAAAAGCAAAACATATGTTAGAATGATGGCCTCAAGAGGCACATTCATAAACAGCTTGCACTGCAAAATAAGCTCCTATGTGGTGTTCTGTAGTCATGTGTATCCATGAATGAGAAAGAGGAAAACAAAACTTGGGGCTAAATCTTCGGCTCGGCAAGCAGAGGCCCCCCACTCGCCGAGGCGTAAAAACGACGTGGCGTAACATTGGGCGTGCATCCCGACGTTACCACGTGTCATTTAGATTTTCTGTTCGACGCACACAGAGCCGACCCGGCTGCACGCCCGCCGACCTGTCAAATCCATTAATGAACTAATTAAACCTATTGAGAAAGTACTTGTCCAGGCGGCCTTCGCATTTTTCATGGAATCCCATCCACGGGCGGATTGCATGAAGGGTTTATAAATTAAATAAATTTTTTCATTAAAGTTCATTGACATGACCAAGCTCATGTGACACTGTCACATGAGGGGACATACCTTATCTTTATTAAAATTTTTGGAACTTAAACTAATCTCCCTGAGGCAGAGCTGCCTCAGGGAGATTTCTGCGCTCTTGCGCGCACAAGACTGTTCGGACGTGTGTCACACTGGGCGGGCCTTAGTTGGCCCGCCAAGATAAAATGGCGGCGTGGACCTGATCGGGGGCGCCCAGACAAACCCCTCCAATGGGGGGAAAAATTCTACCCTTGAACATAATATGATATTTTCAATTTCATCTTCCTATATGTTCTTAGCAGCAAGTATGTTCAGGTAACCTCCCCAGAGAGAGTCAACTACTCCCAATTCCAGCATGCACCTCCAGACCAAATGTATTTCCATTCATTGTTTGCCATTTTGCCCTACATGCAGGGAACTGGCCTTGAACTACAGGATATATTATAATAGGGGGAGAGAAAATAAAATATGTAAAGAAATAGATACTAAGCCTTGGCAGACAATTTGGGAAAGGTGACCAAAAGTTTGTCTAAACTGGCTGGCTTTGAGAAAACATTTCACAGTGGACACATGGAGAGGTAGTGAGGTTTGAAGGAAGAATGTATTGTGGCAGATTCAGTTTCAAAGGTATATTACACACTGCACGTGTGTTATACTGCTGTACTGCCATGAATTCCTAGCATTCAAAATGTTATACAATTGCATGAAAACTTTGGAAAAGCATGCAAGGCAATAGCTTCTGAAGATAAACCTCAAGACATGCATGACCTTGCTACTTTCTTTGACATTTGCAGCCAGGTCCATGGAGTGTTCATGTACAAATGCTCTGTTAGGCACACAAATTACTTTTCTCTGGGGATGTACTCGCTAAAGCAACATTCTTGTTCTTCATTGTATGCATCAAGATCTCAAGTAAATATGGACTTGCCCTTCCAGGAAGCCTCCATTAGTGGGGAAATCAGATAAATTTTTAAACCCCTTCCCTAGTTCCATAGGAAATGAGAGTTTAATGCAATTTTGAGACCAACTTGCATTTCTAGATGTTTTTTTGTTTAAATCAATATATGGTGATAGGTCATAAAAGAAAATCTTACAGAAGACTTTTTCCATAACTTAACCATGGATGCATCTGCAACCAAATTTCTTGCTGAAATTATAAATTTCAAACCAAAAAGGTTTTCGCTTCTTAATGCAAAATGCTAAATGATTCAAGAATTGCAAGATTCTGGACAATGTAAAATAATTTAATTCACGGTATTCACTACTTTGTGATTTTGTATTTATTTAATTAAGGTAAAAATGTGCAATCAATTTCCTTGTTTATAAAGACTTCAATTTAACCTATGACCTGCCAGCTATATTTTTCATTTTGCTGCAGATATATTAATAATGGTGAGTGCAATCTTATATCAAAAGAAATTTAAACACCTGCAGCAGTCCTTCAAAATTTCACCCTTGTCCATATTGGGGTGGCAGGGGTGAGAGTTTACCCTGAATACATAAACAGTTCCCAGATCAAGTGGAAATGCTACAAATTGGCCAAATGTCTCACTGTACACCAATACCATTCACCAATATTCCCCAATACTTTAAACTTCACACCCCATATTTTGATCCAGAACAATGCTTACTCACTCTTGAATTTCATTCTCTTACTGTCAAAGTTTTGGCATGGCAATTAACATATTTGTATAAATAAAATCATGATTATGTTAAAACTGTGGGCAGGGATTTATGTAAGCATGTTAACCAATATATTTTAAATAGAACATATGGAAAATTCCAAGTTGGTCTCAAAATTACATTAAACTCTCATTTCCTATGGAACTAGGGAAGAGGTTTAAAGATTTACCCCATTTCCCCACTAATGGAGGCTTCCTGGAAGGGCAAGTCCATATTTACTTGAGAAGTTGATGCATATAATGAAGAACAAGAGTGTTGATTTAGTGGCTCCTATGTAATGGGTTTGGGCAACTTTCACCTGCTTATGGGTAAGGATATGTCTATGCCACAAGACAGTCCACAATTCGACAAAAATTGGTTTGGTACAAAATTAGCATCATCACCCAAAGAGGCAATTAGGTGGCAAATGTAAGGAGAGGGAAAATGTCACATTGATGCAGTACAGTGATATTCTAGCTAACCTTCCCAACACTTCAGGAATTTACGCCAAGGTTTACAACGTCATGAAGAGTTCTCTTGACTTAAATACCTCAGGCAGATGCCCATGCCACTAAGCACTCTATTCAGATAAGTGTGCTGATCGAAAGCTTGTGGGGCTATCTCCAAAGTGCACTCAGCCACCCCAAATGGTCCCTTTTGCAAAATAGTTTCAAATCAATTACCGTTTTATCTTCACAAATCCAGGCCACAATCCCTGCCTGGAGCCTACCAGCATAATTTAGTGTGTCAATACACCTGGGAAAAAAATTGGATAAGGCACAAGAATGGACACAGGGAGCACAATGCGCAATTAGCCCACGCCCATTCGTTCTGATGCAGGCAGCATGTAAACTTCAAACTGCTGTACTCATTTATATGATTGCAGAATGCAACCAGATTAAGCTCGCTGTTGAGTGGCTGCACGCCTGAGTAGGGGGTTGTGCAAAATCTTGAGAGGATTAGCATGAGTTTCAGCTAGCCTGGGCTACATAAAGCAAGCATGCGTCTCTTAAAAGGGCAGTACATTTGGCCTGAACAAGGTGCTAGAATTTTTTGCATAAATAGCTTTGACCTGAGAAAAACGTAAGAATAGCACAACACAGCAGAGAGTGGGCTCCAAGGTTCTCTGATGTTCCTCGCTAGTTTGCATTCATATTCTCTTTCCCTTTCTTAATCCGTTTCTTGGTCCTCCCTTGCTAGGTTCTAAATTGCTCCCAATCCGCAGGTTTACCATTTTTTCTGGCATCCTTACAGACCACTTCCTTTGATTTAATACAATCTGTAAGGAACATTTTTTTTTATTTCTGTTAGACTGTTGTAAAGAACATATCTTTTTATTTTCTGTTGTACTGTGGGTTAAAATTACAATGGCTGCAGGTTGAAAGATACATCCACTGGAATGGGATGAGAGATATATACAATGTTGCAGTCCTGGAACAGAGTGTGCCATGAAAGACAGGATGGTGCCAGAAAGGAGTCCTGGACCAAGGGAGCTACCTGGAAGCAACATTTTAATTGGCTCCTGACCAGATGACCAAGTTTTATGTGAGCAGTGCAGCTAAATAGCTCCTAGCCTAAAAGGAACAAGGCCTAGAACCTCTTTCTCCTATGTGTGGAAGATTCCAGTAATTCCACAATAATATCTAGCTGGCTTTTTCTTCTCATATCTCTATCACCTGCTCTCTCTCTGAAAACCCCTGTCAAGAAGCAAAAAGGGGAAAATCACTGTTAGAGACTTGAAAGGCTAGTGCTCAACCAGTGAATTAAATGCCAAAAGTGCTGAAAGACCACCTTGTGTCATCAACAAGAGCTGAAAGGAATTTGGAAGGCATCAATCAAAATCAACCCATCAAATCCTATACTCCAGAATTGGTACCTTTGAATTAATTTATCCCACTCTTAAAATCCATGTTTTTGTGTGTCTTGTGTGTGTATAGGGATTTAAGAAGGGGGTAGAGTTTAAGTTGTGTATTAGAAATTAGCAGTTCATATTTCTTTCTTTTGCCACTGGTTAACGACAGTTTGTTCGGTAAACAGTTATTTACTTATTAAGTTTACAAACCTTGTGCTCATATTCTATTAACCTAAATTAAACAGTTAGGTGGAATTGGGGCAATCTGGTGGTTTGGTCAAATTTTTCACATTTGTCGCATCTCAGGGAACACTGGGGCTTGATATTACAGTGCACCATCCCCAGTGAGTCGTGACAGATCTTTAACTTCTTTCATCAACTACGGTTGATTTACCTTTCTCTTTGGGCGTTTGTGTCTTAGAGGAATGTGTATCTGTTGTAGACTGTGTAGTATTTCTTTGAATACTAGCCATTGCCTGACTACCGTGAAATCTTTGAGTGTATTTTCCCAATCCAGCATAGCCATCTTGCCCCTCATACCTTCATAATTTCCTTTACTCAGATTTAAGACCCTAGGGCAGAATTTTTAGCTTCGCAAGCAAGCGCGCACCTGACCCGACCGAGTGTGAAATGACGCACGTTGACGTCAGCCAAGTGTGCCGACGTCAACACATAGTCACGCGATAGTTCAGTCAGTGAGCGCACACCGGAGCCGGCAGCACACCTGCCGACAATTAAAAGGTTTATTAAGGTCATTAAATTATCAATTGTCCTGAATTTTTCACTGCCTTTTCAACCTAACAACTGTGGGCAGGCGAAAGACCAAGCGGCCTTTGCATTTTTTTGGAAACCTCATCCACGGGTGGGATGAGGTTTCCAAAAGCAAATACAAATTAAATAAAAACTTCAATTTTTAATTAAAAACATCTCCCTGCTCATGTTACAGAGTCATGAGGAGACATGTTTTATTAATTTTTTCTGCTGTTTAATAATTTTTTCAATATATTCTTCATCTCCCTGAGACAGCTCTGGACCTCAGGGAGATTATTCAGTGCTCTTTTGTACACATGCGCCAAGTGTACCCTAGGCCTGCTCACCCTCCTCCCCCCACCTGCATAGATAGCGCTCAATGCTGCCGCTCGTGTATCACGCTGGGTGGGCCTTAACTGGCCCGCCCAGCATTAAATCGGAGTGCGCTGTCTTCAAGGGCGGCGGTCAGCTTCCTGGCCACCCCCACCGATCCCGCACGCCAAGGGCAAAATCCTGCCTTATGTGTAAATTGAAGTCACCCATTATTATTGTATTACCCATGTTACATGCATCTCTAATTCCTGTTTTATACCATACCCAACATTAGCACCTCAGTTTGGTGGCCTATAAACAATTCCCAAAAGTGTCTGCTGCCTCCTGCTGTTTCTGAATTCAACCCAAACAGATTCTAAATCTTATTCCTTTGATCTAAGATCCTCTCTTAGATGTACTGATCTCGTCCTTTATTAAGAGTGCTACCCCACCTCATTTTTGCCTATCCCTCCTAAATGTCGAATATCCTTGGATATTCAACTTCCAATCTTGGTCACCCTGTAGCCACGTCTCCATAATGACAATTAAATTCCACTCATTTGCTTCAATTTGTGCATTCAAATCATCAACCTTTTTACAAATGTCTATGTGTGTCCATAGATGTCTGAAGGCGGAGGGACATGTTAGTGGGCTGGTGAAAAAGGCATATGGGACACTTGCCTTTATCAATCAAGGCACAGATTACAAAAGTAGGGAAGTCATGTTAGGGTTGTATAGAACCTAGGTGAGGCCACAGCTGGAGTACTGTGTGCAGTTCTGGGCACCACATGATACAAAGGATGTGATTGCACTGGAGAGGATGCAGAGGAGATCCACCAGGATGTTGCCTGGGATGAAACATTTAAGTTATGAAGAGAGGTTGGATAGACTTGGGTTGTTTTCATTGTAGCAGAGAAGACTGAGTGTACAATCGAGGTACAAGATTATGAGGCACATGGACAGGGTAGATAGGGAGCAGCTGTTCCCCTTAGTTGAAGGGTCAGTCACGAGGGAACACAAGTTCAAGGTGAAGGGCAGGAGGTTTAGGGGGGATGTGAGAAAAACTGTTCTACCCAGAGGGTGGTGAGGGTCTGGAATGCGCTACTTGGGAGGGTGGTGGAGGTGGGTTGCCTCACATCCTTTAAGAAGTACCTGGATGAGCACTTGGCACATCATAACATTCAAGGATATGGGCCAAGTGCTGGTAAATGGGATTAGGTAGGTAGGTCAGATGTTTCTCACGTGTCAGTACAGACTCGATCGGCTGAAAGGCCTCTTCTGCACTGTGTGATTCTGTGAATGCTGTGTGCATTCAGATAGAGTGCCTTTAACTCTTTTTTTAAACTTTGTTCTCTATTCTGATCCTATTTGATCCTTGCCTATGTTTTTTCTGTCCTCTATTTTTGCTTTGTACTTTTCTACTTCCCTTTACTAGCTTTGCTTTCTTCGAATCTGAGCTCCCTCGCAGGTTCCCATCCATCTGCCAATCTAATTTAAACACTCCCCAACAACACTAGCAAATTTCCTTGCAAGAATTTTAGACCCCCTCCTGCTAAGATGCAGCCCATCCATTTTGTACAGGTTCCACCTGCCCCAGAACCAGTCCCAATGCCTCAGAAATCTGATGCCCTCTCTCCTACACCAGTTCTCCAGCCACATGTTCAATCTCTCAATTCTCCTACTTTTATGTTCACTAGCACGTGGGACCGGAAGTAAACCTGAAATTACTGCTTTAGAGGTCCTGCTTTTCAAAATTCTTACTAGCTCCCTAAAATCTACTTTCAGGACCTCATCCCCTTTCCTAACCAAGTCATTAGTACCAACATGGATCATGACCTCTGCATGTTCACCCTCCCCCAGAAGAATGATTCAGTTCTCTCACATTAACAACATAGTGATTACTCAATAATCCCAAATGTGCTTGATTAAGCACTGGCCACCAGTTGTCAGTGTGCTGCCTGGTCACGCATCATGCAAGCCACTACTTGCAGCACACCATGTTCCGGCATTTGAAAATGTGTTCAGTGAGGTCACTGCATCTCCTGTTGCTGTTACCCTGATGTGAGATGTGGTGGATGCCACGAGCACTCAAGGGGAGTTAAACCTGCTATACGAGTGGCAAGGAACACTGTAGATGTAGTTTCATGGCTGAGAGAGTGAAGCTCTGCACTGTCTTCTTAACATATAAAACCAGAGGCTGCCCCACATGTCTGAAGAAAGCTATGGTGGGCACATCCAATTGTTACCAGCCTTCCTTGGTGATTTATCATTTTGAGCTAAAAATGCAGGTTAAAGCTGCAAGGAGGTAACATGCAAATTAGCCTTCACCACAATATATCTAATATCGAGTAATGTATCTAAATTTGATGATGATTCCAAGCTAGGTGAAAAGGTAAGCTTTGGGGAGGACACAGACAGGCTGCAAAGAGATATGGACACCTTAGGTGAGTGGGCAATAAGACAGCAGGTAGAGTATAATGTGGGGAAGTAAGAATATTGGTTGTAACAATAAAAAAGCAGAATATTTTTTTAAAAGTGAGAAGCTTCTAAGTGTTGATATTCAAAGAGACTTGGTTATGCATGTACAAGGAATGCAAAAAAATTAGCATGCAGTTGCAGCAAGCAATTAGCATGTTGGACTTTATTGCAAGGGGATTGGAGTATAAGAATAAAGAAGTCTTGCTACAGTTGTACAGGGTTTGGGTGAGACTACATCTGGAGTGCTGTGTGCAGTTTTGGTCTCCACATTTAAGAAAGAATGTACTTGCATTAAAGGTGGTACAGAGAAGATTCACTAAATTGGTACCTGGGCTGAGGGGTTGTCCTATGATGAGATGTTGAGTAAATTTGGCTTATATTCTCTGGAGTTTAGGAGAATGAGAAGCAATTTCATTGAAACCTACAAAATTCTGAAGGGGATTGATAGGGTGGACGTTGAGAGGTTGCTTCCATAGGCCGGAGAATTCAAAACACGGGGGCACAGTCTCAGGATAAGGGACCGATCATTTAGGACTGAGATGAGGAGAAATTTCTACACTCAGAAGTTGTCAATCTTTGGAATTCTCTACCTCAAAGGGTTGTGGATACTGCATCATTGAATACATTTAAGGCCAGGACAGACAGATTTCTGGGAATTAAAAGAAATGAGGAGGGAGCGGGAAAATGGAGTGAAGCCCAAGATCAGCCATGCCCATTCTAAGCGGCAGAGCAGGCTCAATGGGCCATATGGCCTACTCCTGCTCCTATTTCTTATGTTATGTTATGCAAGAGGGATTTGAGTATAGGATTTAAGAAGTGTATGTGCAGTTGATTGAAGCCTTTGTCGGTACTCACTTCCCAGCCCATAAGGGAAATGAGGCTGGAGGTTGGTACGCCAATTTAGATGAGGTGCTTTGCCTTTGAAAAGGTTGGAAGTGAGGAAATCTGGGAGAGCTGCCTGAGCTATTATCCTAGCTGGCTACCAGCTCTGGAGACTTTGGCAACATAACTATGGGCACCTAATGGATTCATGCAAATTGGATGCCTTGGCCCTGAAAACCCAGTGAGGTCAGTACTGGTGGACACAATCCTTGTGTGACTCCTGGGATCATGTACTGCATTACTGGAGCCAAAAGTTTCCTCAACAATATGTTTGCTGAACTAACACCATGCTGTGCACAAAATGACTGCCACCTATGTAACAACATCACTGTACTTCACAGTAATTCACTGCATCTAAGGCATTTTTTGGATATTTCTGAGCAATCTGAAAAGCTTCCATTGCTTTATCACTGTAACAAATCAACTGCATCTAAATGATTGGTGGAGTTTTCAATGGGTATGTCTGGTGGTTAGTCTTAGAAAAATCAGCAAGATCACCTTGGGGTTGCCATCTGGTGAGCTCCTCATGTCAGCAAGCACCTTTCTGAGGCCAATATTATAAATGTATTGGCACAGAGTCGTAAAGACAATTCCTTTTGATCACTTGTATTCCCAAGCATTTCTTTTTTATTGTATTGTGACCTTCATTATTCAGAAGTGCAAGACAGGCAAGGCTAAACACTTCTCCTGAACTATCATCAGAACTGCATCATGATTGGCTGACACAAGGTGCATTTATAGTAGGGCAAGTGCTCCACAGCAGCCTTAATTTCCAAAGTGGAAATTTTCTGCCACGGTAATGAATCACCGTTAAAAATTCGGGTGCTAATTAAAAAAACTTCATCCCAAAAGCAGTCAGAAAAGCTGTATGAATGACAAAGTGCTCCAAATGCTGCGGGAGAAATTGGTGTGTTGTGCCTGTTTTTCGGGCATGA
This sequence comes from Carcharodon carcharias, assembly GCF_017639515.1. Taxonomy (NCBI): domain Eukaryota; kingdom Metazoa; phylum Chordata; class Chondrichthyes; order Lamniformes; family Lamnidae; genus Carcharodon; species Carcharodon carcharias. The sequence continues at coordinate 89,270,505 of NC_054469.1, read as the reverse complement.
AATGGGTGCAAAGCATTCCAGTTTAGCAGCGAGAAGGCATGTGCCCAATCTACACAAGTGATAATTCCACTGCCCATTCTTTATTTGAATGGGCAGTTGCTTAAAACAGGCATTAGACCCTTCAGAACAAAAACAAAAATACCTGGAAAACTCAGCAGGTCTGACAGCATCTGCGGAGAGGGATACTGTTGACATTTTGAGTCCATATGACCCTTCAACAGAACTAAGACATATAGAAATTAGATTAAATATAAGCTGGTACAGGGGGGTGGGACAGGTAGAGCTCAATAGGGGACCAGTGATAGGTGGAGGCCAAGAAGAGACTGCCAAAGAAGTCATAGACAAAAGGACAAAGGGGTGTTGATGGTGGTGATATTATCTAAAGGATGTGCTAATGGGGGCATTAAGGCTAGCAAGCAGGACAAGCTAGTGGCAGATGGCCCTAGTGGGGTGGGGGGGGGGGAAGGGATTGAAATGGGCTAAAAGCTGGAGATGAAACAATAGATAGAAATAAATTTTAAAATAGGAGGGAAAAGAAAAATATATTTGTAAAAAAATTATAAATTGTTGGAAAAAGGGGGATCAGAAAGGGGGTGGGGATGGAGGACAGGGTTCATGATCTAAAGTTGTTGAACTCAATATTCAGTCCGGAAGGCTGTAAAGTGCCTAGTCGGAAGATGAGGTGTTGTTCCTCCAGTTTGCGTTGAGCTTCACTGGAACATTGCAGCAGGCCAAGAATGGACATGTGGGCATGAGAGCAGGGTGGTGTGTTGAAATGGAAAGCGACAGGGAGGTCTAGGTCATGCTTGCGGACAGCCCGAAGGTATTCCGCAAAGCGGTCACTCAATCTGCTTTTGGACTCTCCAACGTAGAGGAGACCAGATTGGGAGCAGCGAATGCAGTAGACTAAATTGAGGGAAGTGCAAGTGAAGTGCTGCTTCACTTGGAAGGAGTGTTTGGGCCCTTGGACGGTGAGGAGGGGGGGAAGTAAAGGGGCAGGTGTTGCACCTTATGCAGTTGCATGGGAAGACGCCATGGGAGGGGGTTGAGGTGTAGGGGGTGATGGAGGAGTGGACTAGGGTGTCTTGGAGGGAACAATCCCTGCAGAAAGCCACCGGGGGGGGGGGGTGAAGGAAAGATGTGTTTGGTGGTGGCATCATGCTGGAGTTGGCGGAAATGGCGGAGGAAGATCCTTTGAACGCAAAGGCTGGTGGGGTGATAAGTGAGGACAAGGAGGACCCTATCATGGTTCTGGGAAGGAGAGGAAGATGTGAGGGCGGATGCGCAGGAGATGGGCCGGACACGGTTGAGGGCCCTGTCAGTATGTGAATGATGGATCTAACACCTCTTGAGGAACACTTCTACAAAATTAGTGACTGACAAAGAAGACTACTGTTTGGACAGCCCCACTCAGGATTTTTCAACTGCCTTCACTAAAGGTAAATGTTTTTTTTAAAAAATACCTGTCTGTGAGACAAGGAGGAGCAGGAATGCTCCCTCAAATCCTTACTAACAGTAATTAGCTCTCCCTGTGTTACACGCTCCAATACCTCTCCCAAACTTGTCTGAGAGACAATGTTGTGGTCCAAAATTGATTTTCCTCGTATGGCAATCTGTCTGTGGAGGTTCAAACAGCAGCAGCAACATTTTCCCAACACATAAATGAGATCCGAAGCCCAATTCATGGTTGACCTCAGGCGTCTTGGTCTGGGCTGCACTGATCAACTTGTGACAATAGACAACGGCAGCGGTAGAAAAAGTAATTGACTAACTGATTGGGAAGAGGCTGTTTAATTCCCTGTCCAAAATAACTACAACCCAGCAGGAAAAAACAGTAACAACTGGGAAATAAGAATACTAGTCCGAACTCATCTTGTATACCTTAAAATGGAACACCAGTAAAAATTGGGAAATAAGAGTACTGGTCCGAACTATTTTTCCTTCTGGGAACGTGAAGTCAAACACAGCTGAAACCTAATTTACGACTGTAAGCGGGATTTAGATTTCACATCGAACATTAACACCAGTAGAGCCCAAGCAGCTCCAAGGAATTTTCTGACCAAAATATAATCTCTTTTAAAATGAGGGATGATGCCAGTCTGTCTAAGACCACTCCCCTCCCCCAGGTTCCATGAGATGAGGAAAGGCAGTGTGAGTTAAAAATAGAATTGCAAAAGCAGACAGCCAAAAGTGCTTACTTCTGCTCAGTTTTGAGTAGAAGGAAGTAGCAGTTCTATTAATAGAGGAAACATCCTGATGCAGGATAAACGAATGGAACATGTGAGAACTTCTCCGGCTTTCAGATATATGTTAACTATTGACAATATTTTTTTTTAAATTTGAAAGTAGCAAACTTTGAAAGTTTTGCCAATTGCCTCTCTTTTTGCTGCTGAGGGCATTGATTTTTACTGAGACCTAGCTCAACAGCCACTGTTAGGACTGATAATCCAACCAACTGGTCACCCTTCATTTTTGCAGCCACAGCTAGTGTGTCAGCAGGCTTTTCGGTTAACAAAGGAATCGCAGCCAAGCCCATTCCTGCCCCTACCCAAAGTTCCCATACACACATTTTCCAGCAGGAATTACTAGTAAATAATCAGGGACTGGAACCTCTTCAAGATTTTTGTTTTCATTTCCTTAGCTAAGGCACTGATGTCAAATGTAGTGCCCCAACTGCCGTCTGAGTTAAAATCAACAAACACACCAACGCCCATATGGCTTTGAACCATGCCCCATTAAGCCATTGCAAAGTTCCTGTGAGTATAATTTTTTTCTCATTTTCTTCTTTTTTCTCTCTCTGAAGGTTATGACTAACCCTAAAATGTACCTTATATACTTCAAAATATACTTGCATTGGAAGCAGTTCAGAGAAGGTTCGCTAAGTTGATACCTGAGAATGATGGGTTTTCTTATGAAGAAAGGTTCAGCAGATTGGGCCTTTACTCATTACAGTTAACAAGAATGAGAGCTGATCTTATAGAAACATATAAGGTTCTAAGGGGGCTTGACAAGGATAGATGCTGAAAGCATGGTTCCTCTGGTGGGGTATCTAGAACTAGGGTCACACTTTCAGAATAAGTGGTCCCCCATTTAATACAGAGATGAGGAGAAATTTCTTCCCTTAGAGGGTCATTAATCTTTGGAATTCTCTACTCCAGAGAACAGTGAAGGCTGAGGCATTCAGTATATAGACAGATTTTTGATCCAAAAGGAAGTCAAAGGTTATGGGGCAGATAGGAAAGTAGAATTGAGGCCACCATCAAGTCAACCATGATCTTATTAAATGGCGGAGTAAGCTCAAGAGGTCAAACAGCCTACTTCTACTCTTATTTCTAATGTTCTTACCTTAAGGTGTAGTTTCATCACTGCCACTAGCTCATTCGTAACCTCATTCTACAGCACGATCATAAGTGTTCACGGGTTTGCACAGGCTGATTTTAAGGGCTACCGTAGTCAAGCACACTTTGTCCTCTCACACCCTAAGGGTCAACAGCCCTACTTGCCAATAAAAAAAAAAGCCATGGTTGACTCAAGAGGGAAAAGGCAACATAAAACTGAAAGCAAAAGCACACAAAAATTCAAAAAGTAGCACAGATGTGGGTGAATGGGAGAGATACAAAGAATGACGTCTGAAAAAACAAATAATAGCTTAAAAAGAGTACGAAAAGGAACTTGCAAGGGGTATCAAAATCACTATTAAAAATTTTTACCATGATATTAGGAAAAAGAGTGTGATCAGGGGAAATCTGAGTCCTTGAAAATGGTAATGGTGACAATTTCAAATAAAATAAGGGGCTGAATTTTCCCTTTGGCATGTGGGGGCAGGCCCCACATGTCCGCGCATAAAATGACGAGCGATGATAAAATGACGGGCGAGCATCCCAACGCCACCACGCGTCATCACGATATGTCGCTGGGTGGGTGTCGATGATGTCCGATGTGCGCCTGCCATTAATTAAAGGGCCAGTTAAGGCCCTTGGGCACCAATCGATGCCGATTTTTCGGTGCCCATGCGATCTTCGGCTCGGTACACGGGTGCAACAGGCAGGCGGGTAGGACACATTTGTATTAACCTCATCCATGGGCGGGATAAGAGGGCTCACTGGGGTCGCGTTTGTGCACAGTCAAGCATTTATTTCTGAAAGTTTTTGAAACTTGCTTGTGTGATCTGCAGTACTTCAAAACACATACCAGCTGTTTTTTTCTGGACTCTGAACCTTCAGGTCAGCGCACTGCAGTAAGTAATCTTTTCTGGGCCTGCAGGTTTCGGGAAGCCTTCCCTTAGCCTGGGAATGGGAGCTGAACTGTCCACTGGAGGTAGCTCCTCTGAGGAGAAAAGGTGGGCTAGAAGGGTGAGGAGGCCAGGAGTGCACATTCAGCCTGCAGGGGAGCCACCTTTGGGAGGTCAGGCAGAGGCACAAGGGTCACAGGGCCAAGAGGTTGTCCAAGGCGGAAGGGGCCGCAGAAGACGCCACTATCCTGCTGCCAGGGTATACAGGCGGCGAAGCAGCTACCTCAATATGTCTGAGGTGCAGTACCAAAAGAGGATCCGTCTCTCAAGGAAGACAGTCAACTATATCTGACAGATGATTGGGCCTGAGATCTCCGCTAACTGTGTTGGTGGACAACCCATGCCAGTGGCACTGAAGGTCACAGCTACCCTCAACTTCTATGCCCCTGGCTCCTTCCAGGAGTCAGTAGGTCATCCTTGCAGTGTCTCCCAATCAGCTGTCCACACTTGTGTCAAGCAGGTTACAGACGCTCTGTTCAGGCGTGCATTGACCTTCATCCACTACCATTGGACCAGGCAAGTCAGACACAGCGAGCCAGAGGCTTTGCAGCCATTGCTGGCTTCACCCCCACTCAGGGTGCTATAGACTGCACCCATGTGGCCATCAAGGTGCCAGCAGGTGAGCCCGGTGCCTTTGTCAACAGGAAGGGCTTCCACTCCATGAACGTGCAGTTAGTGTGTGATCACAGGATGCTGATTCTACACGTCTGTGCAAGGTACCCAGGCAGCTCCCACGACACCTACATCCTCAGACACTCCCAGGTGCCAGGGCTCTTCAGTGCTCCAGCCCGGCTTGATGGATGGCTGCTGGGTGACAAGGGCTATCCCCACAGAAGGTGGCTCATGATGCCTCTCCGCCATCCAAGAACAGAAGCTGAGCAGCGGTACAATAGGAGCCACACCTCCACAAGGGCTGTGGCAGAGAGCGCCATCGGTCTTCTCAAGATGCGCTTCCGATGCCTGGACCGCTCAGAGGGCGCACTCTAGATCGTGTGTCACTGACAGTGGTTGCACGCTGCGCTCTCCACAATCTTGTGCTGGAAAGTGGGGACGCAGTGGACGTTGAAGACGATACAGTGGCTGCGGCCGCACATGATGAGTCCAGTAGTGAATTCGAGGATGAGCACGCACAGGGAAATGCTGAGGGGGTAGACGCTGACCCGGGCATACTGCAGGGGGGCAGGGACACCCGGGAGGCTTTAATCCAACGAACCTTCAGCTAGTACACCACAGATGGGTCACCAGGACAAGCCTGGGCTGTAGGCTCGATACTCAACACCTAAGGTAAGGGCCTTGTTAATAAAGCTGAATGTCCAACCAAGCACTCATTACAGTTTTGGAAACCATACACATGCAGAAGAAAAGAGGCCCTCAGCCATGGTCACAGATCTGAATTTAATATGACAAGCAAACCAACCTATTCCCAAAAAAAAGAGAATAGTGTTACCAAACAAAACAAATCATAAGGACCTCATCTCGGGCCAACACAAAAGCACCAGTGGAAAACCTGTGGTGTGTCTAAGGTGCCTTATGTTTTCATTTCCGGGTGCTACGTCTTGGTGCTGCCCCATCGCTCGGCGTGGCAGCTGAGCCAGCCTGCTGACTCTGCTGTCCTGTTGGCCTTGATGACCTTGGCGGTCGTCCTCTGGCCAATGGAGCCAGTGCTGGCCCTGCCTGGGAAGGAGCTGCCAGTTCCACAGCTGGCATCTCCCCAGTCAGCACAGCCTCACAGGATGCTACGGTCACTGGGGCGAAGGAGCTGACTCCCTCATGTGGAGCACCCTGAGAGGTGCCCGCAGAGATGACAGGCAGCTGCCACACCGACATGAAGTCACTTCTGACCTCCCTGGCCACCATGGGCACCAAACCGGGAAAGTTGATGTCCAAACCATCTCCCACAGTGGCACAGACCAGCTGAGGTCAATGCCAATGTGAGGGCTTGCTGGTCAGAGCGCATCCTCAGGAAGCCCTGACAGGTCTTCTGGAGGAGCCTCTCCCCGAGAGTCGCCACGCTCTACATGGAAGACGCATGATGCTTGGACATGTGGCTCATTGCTTCGGCGATTGTCTGCGTAGACTCCTCCAGCACAAAGACCAAGCCAAGCATAGCCTCGTGTATCTCCCCCAGATGCTCCCGCACATCCAGCCGCATTTCCTGCCCCTGCTGTGTCGCGGACGACTCCAGAGGCACATCATCAGGCACTGACTGAGCATGTGCCTGGTCCCCTGCAGTCCTCCAACTGCTGGCACCAAGGGCACTCTCTGTCTCTGCCAGCTCCTCCAGCGACTGTGAAGTGCCCTCACCTCTGTGCGCTGGGACACTAGCCGATGTTCGAATTTCCACCGAGGTACTAGTATCTGCGCTGGTGCCTGTCTCACAGAAACAGTGAGACGCTGGTGAGACTTCAAGCCCCTCAGGTGTGAGAGGAGGCCTCTGCTGCTCCTCCTCCCAGTCCTGCTCCGAAGATGCTGAAAAGAAGAACAAGGACAGAGGATCAGTTAATGTGGAGACAATTTCAAAGTGTATCCCTGTCCCCCGGATCATTATGCGCTCATCCTTCCATAAGCAATGGTGAAGCCATATTGCAAAATTAAATCACTTAACATTTAGCACTGCTATGGCTGTTGGGAGAACAATGCTGACCTCACTGTTGGGTGTAAATACCTGGCCGTGGCACCCCAGCCTCACCAACACCAGTGTATCTTGGCGCATGGCGCCTCTCCTCGCACGCTCTGCCGCATTGTGAGCATTTTTCTCCAGGAAATGAGAGACGAGCATTGATTAGTACAAATTGCACATGGACTCTAATTGTGCACAAGCCACCCCAACCAGAGTGGGACATTGCAGGGCTCCAGAGCCTCCTCATCCCGCTGCTGCTGAACACTCACACAAAGATGCTAGACCTGCTCCCCCACTCACCGCACCCCCCCCCCCCCGATTTAGACATAGGCTGCCTACATCACATTCAGCACCACACGGTATATCCTTCCATAGCAAGGAGGCGCAAGCATGTGGAGCGCAGCAGATGGTTCGTTGCCATGCCACCTTGAAGCTCCCCTCCCAGTATGTCATCACCCTGACTTGGACATGTCCTGGAGTTCAAACGCAGCACACAGGTGCAGCTCCTCCAGGTTGCCCCCAAACCAGTCATGTGGGACTCAGTGTAACACATGCTGCGGAGGCAAAATACATCTCTTCATCACCCTCTCAGGTTGACCTCAGCATGGGCAATATCTGCTTGCTCAACCAGCAAAGGAGAAATGCCATGAATGATTCAATGTAGTCGCTACACTCAGACTTGGGCAGATGGGGGGCAGCGGGTGGGGGGGGGGGGGGGGGGGGGGTAAGCCGACCTGCTGGGTTACATGACCAATGTCAAAATGGTACTCACCCAGGTCGTTGAAGCGCTTGCGACACTGAATCCAGGTGTGTCGCAACACGTCGCGGGAGCTCACCACCTCCGCTACCTCCTCCTAGGCATGTTTCGTCATGTGGGGGGGGGGTCCTCCTCCTCCCATCCTGGGAACCAGCACCTCCCACCGTGCTACCACCTCCTCAAGGAGGGCATCAAGGCAGTCATCCGAGAAACGAGAGACACACTGGCCCCCCGCCCTACCTTCCGGCCTGGCCTGCTCACCAGAAGCCCTCTAGTGAGCCCTTCCATTTGAAATTGTGAGCTGCACAGGCCGCTGGGTCGCCATTGGACCCAGCGGAAAATGCACTCCCGCCGCCACTCGCCCACTCCTGCTATCCTCAGGAGTCGGGCATTACGCTGGGTGGACCCGCCCACATAAAATGGCGGCGGGGACCCGATCATGAGCAGCAATCGATTCAGCGTCCGCCTGCGCCCGCTCCACCCACCCTGCCAAATAGAAAATTCAGCCCCGGGAAATGGCAGGCATATTGAATAATTACTTCGCATCAGTATTTACAGTAGAGGAATAGGTCAGCACATGTGACATTCCAATGGAACCTAACACTGAATCAGGGTCAGGAATTTGCGGAAACGTAGGGCAGAATATTTGCTCCTGGGGTGGGCGTGCACTCGACTCGAAAAATGACATGCAATGAGGTACAGCGAGCATCGCGATATTTCAGTCAGTGGGCACACGCAGTAGTCGGCAGCGCACCCAACAATTAAGCGGCCTATTACGGCCATTAAAGTCATAATGAAAAGAAATTTTTCACTGCCTGGCCAACCCAGGCAAATCGGCCAGGCGGCTTTTGGGTTTTTTGCGAAACCTCATCCACAAGTGGGATGCAGTTTCGATCAGTAATTAAAAAAAAAATTTTAATTTTCATAGTAATTTTTAACATGTCCCTACTCATGTGACAGCGACACATGAAAGGACATATTTTAACATTTTTTAATTCTTTATTTTTTATTTTAAAAATCTTCAGTTCCTCGAGGCAGCTCTGTGCCTCAGGAAGCTTCTACTGTGCGTACCCACACGCATGCGCGAACTTTCACGCTCGCCCTCCTCCCCCATCCCAGCAGCACTGAGCACTGCAGCGCACAAGTCACGCTGACTGGCCAGTGTGAAATCACAGGCAGCGGTCCATTTGGCAGCTGTTCCCGCTCACCCCTGCCGAGCCCGCCTGACGACCAGAAAATCCTGGCCATAAGCAAGATGGCAGGAAACTAATGGCATTAAAGAGTGACAAATCCCAAGGACCAGATGGTTTCCAGCCCAGGGTTTTAAACAAAGTAAGTGAGAAAACTGCAGATGCCTGAACTGTAATCTTTCAAAGTTCTCTCAATAGGAAAATTGCACATGCCACTCCGCTAGTTAAGAAAGGTGATGGGAGAAAATAGGGAATTATATACCACTTAGGCTAGCACTCAATCTTGAGAAGTCATTTGAGTCTATAACGAAGAGAACAAAACTGAACATATTAAAATTTTCAGCTCATTGGAGAGAACCAGCATGGGTTCATTTTTAGTGTTCTTTCATGGGATATGAGCACCGCTGCTAAGGCCAACGTTGTTACCCATCCTATATTTTCCTTGAGAAGATGGTGGTGAGCCATCTATTTGACCCGATACAGTCTATCTGGTGTAGTTACGCCCACAGTGGGTAGCATTGAGCTTCTTGAGTGTTGTTGGAGCTGCACTCACCCAGGCAAGCGGTGGGTATTCCATCACACTCCTAACTTGTGCCTTTTAGATGGTGGACAGTTTTGGGGAATCAGGAAGTGAGTAAATCATTGCAGAATTTCCAGCCTCTGATCTGCTTTTGTAGCCACAATATTTATTTGGCCAGTCCAGTTAAGTTCCTGGCCTTAAGATCTTGACGGTGGAGAATTCAGCAATGATAATGATATTGGACATCAAAGGAAGCTAGCTGGATCTCTGGTTAGAGATGGTCATTGCCTGGCACTTGTGTGGCATGAATGTTACATGACATCCATCAGCCCAAACCTGAATGTTGTCCAGATCCTGCTGCATATGGACACAAACATCTTCAATATCTGAGGAGTCATGAATGGTTTTGAACGTTGTGCAATGATCAGTGAACATACCTTCTTCTGGCCTTATGATGGAGGAAAGGATGAAGGAGCTGAATATGGTTGGGCCTCAGATAATTACTATTACTAATTGCCTTTGTGAAGGTGGCGGTGAACCAGTGCTCATGTAGTGATGGCTTTGGAGAGTAAAGAGGTGAGTTATTCATCACAGATTTCCCAGCATCTGATCTGCTCTATGTAGCCACAGTATTTACTTAGCCAACCCATTTAAATTTCTGGTCAATGGTAACCCCCAGTATGTTGATGGTAATGCCGTTGAATGTCAAGGGGTGATGGTTAAATTCTCTCCTATTGGAGACTGCCAATGTCTGGCACTTGTGTAGCATGAATGTTACTTGCCACTTATCAGCCCAAGCCTTAATTGTTGTTCAGATCTTGCTTTATGCAGACATGGACTGCTTCAATGTCTGAGTAGTTGCAAATAGAACTGAATATTGTGCATTCATCACCAAACATCCCCATTTCTGACCGTATGTTGGAGGGAAGGTCATTAATGAAGCAGGTGAATATGCTTGGGACTAGGAATTTAGCCTGAGGAACTCCCACAGCAAAGTTCTGAGGCTGAGATGCCTGGCCTCCAACACCACACCATCTTCCTTTACATTGGATCATATAGGATCTACAGCAGGAGGTTGGATTGTGACATTGAGAAATGGCCTGACTTGCGATTCCCAACTCCAAGATGAATATCTCGCCCTGGATTCCAACAGTTAAATTATGAGGAGAGATTGCACAAACTAGAGTTGTATTCCTTGGAATTATGTTAAGGGGTGATGTATTCGAAATTTTCAAGATATTAAGGAGAACAGATAGGGAGAAACTTTTTCCACTGGTTGGGGATTCTAGGGGTAGGGGGCATATTCTAAAGCTTAGGACCAGGCTTTTCAGCAGTGAAGTTAGAAAACACTTCTGCAAGCAAAGGGTGATAGAAATTTGAAATTCTCTTCCACAAACAACAATTGATTCAAGATTGATGTTCATTTTAAATCTTGAGTTTGACTGATTTTTGTTAAGCAAAAGTTTTAAGGGATACGGAGCAGTGGTGTAACTATTTGCTTGTGTAGTGCTGCTTTATACAATGCTACGCAGACAATGTCAATTCCCCAAGAGCAGACAGCACTGTGCAGCATTCTTCAATGGAGTTAAGGAGCATCATCACGAAAGCCCTGCAGATTGTGGCTCGCAGTTCTAGTTGCTTCTGGAAAACTGGGGTAGTCTGCATCCTTTTTCCTGTGTCTGTACTTGCTTAAAATCTGTTAAATTTCTATTTTTTTCCAGCTCTCACAAAAGGTAATCAAGCTGAAAGTCTGTTTCACTCTGCACAGGTGCTGCCAGACCTGCTGAGTATTTCCAGCATTCTATGTTTTTACATCAGAAGTATCTCATTGGCTGTAAAGTTCTTTGGCAGGTCCTAAAGTTGTGAAAGACTCTGTAAATGCAGGTCTTTCTTTCTTTCACTAATGAATCTCATTATGGCTGCGCTCAGTTTGTTTCCTGTGATACCACACAGGTTTCATTAGCCTTGGCTGCAGAAGATAGCTTTGTTCTCCAAAAGGCTTCTTTTTCAGGTTAAAGTATGGTGGACTGCCTTAAAACATGGCAAATTGCAGAGAAGCAACCTGTTGTTTGCATCATGATTTGCTGTTGATCATGAACGAGCTGCATATTGAAAGTGTTGAATCCCTCTGGTAGGCAAACACCATGGCACTGAGCAAGGGAGCACATAGGGTGATCTGAATACAATCTGATACCTTATATCCATGGAAATCATGCCACTCTTCAAAATTACAGTGCCCAGCTATGCGTCTCCCTATCGGTCTAATGAGAAATGGATGAAATTACTTGTTTTGGCAAACAATACTCCAGATTTTGTGGTTGTAACAATAGCAAAACTGTCAGCATTCACCATCATTACTCCTCTGAAACTGACAACAACCTCTGGAATCAGTACATGTACACTAAAACATGGAAATCCAGAAGTTTCTATCAGTAATTCTATGCATCTCCATCAGGTGCACTGTTGAATTCTCCCCAGACATCAATCAATTAGAAATCACTGAACTGACGATAACTTGCCTTAATCCTATCAGTTTTGCTGTGAAAACCCTTGGAAAAGTTACGCCTTGTTGAATGGGGTACAACTAATTTTTTAACAGTGTACTAAGTTCATAATTATTGCTGAAAAACTTCCTGGCCCTGAGGAACTCATTTTATGTTTGTGGAATATCATGTTACTCCATTATGATAAAACATATTTTTAAAATAATAATTATTCTTTAAAGTGTGTTTATGATATTTCAGCTTCTATTTTAGCCCCATGTGTATGCCTCAATTATGTGTTTCACTCATTTCACTCTCTGTAAAATTTATTAAATGTGAAGGATAATTATCAGGGCATTTTACTTCCAGGTTTGCTGTCTGTAGAATACTTCAATGTGATTGGCTGCTTAACCCATCTGATGAGATCACTTGATAACATGCAGGGCGCCTGGAGATCCCCTAGACTTGGTGCCAGATTCAAACAAAGGTCAGGAAAGGGAAATCCACACCCACAGAGATTGCTACATCTTTGTGGACATCTTTCTTCAAGTCAGTGAAGCAGCACTGTTGCTTCACCATTGACTGCAAAATCTGGGCACAGACATTAATGGTTTGTTTAATATATTTGAACAGTTAACATTACTGATGAGCAGCTGTGACCTTAATAGTCACTACCAGTGTGCTTCCTGGGTAAATGAGTTGCAGCACATGACATCATTCAGCTTTCTTTGTAAAGCAAAGCCTCCAAAGATACTACTCCTCCGTAAAAATATAATGCAGAAAGATGCACCTGTGCCAATGTATTTTGATGTGAGGGTGCTGGCAGGTAGCTATTGTGCACCTATTAAACCTCCTGTCCTTCTTCCAAAAGCACAAGTGCAAGGGAATTCCTGGGAGTGAAACTGGAAGCACCATGGCAAATGGCACAAAGATACAAAGGTATCAACGTTGTTAGCAACAGCAGCACAAAAATTGAACCTGAATAATCTTGACAGTCACAGGAAATGGAGCTCCAGACTCATTTTGAAATTTCTTTAAAAAATGCAATGTAAGGAAAATGGATGTTAATGTGAAATCACAGCCTAATCAGCTATCAATGTTAAGTTTCCTTTTGAGCACAGTTGACACAAATAGAAGTGCTGCCAGTCCTGACTCTCTACACTAGTCAAAAGTGCAAACCACACATTAATCTTAAACCAAACAGAAAACAGTAAACTCGGTAATCTGAGTTGTACAACTTACTTTTATGTCAGCCAAAAACGTTTGATCTGGCTGTGATTTTTGGAAATTGTGAGAAATTTCTATTTTTAATTCAAAAGGGCTTTTAGACCAATTTGCCAGGGAAATATAAGTTATCAACAGACTTATGAGGCGGATTTTTCTAATATAAAATGAGTTTTATTTCCCAATTTATTCTTAGCCCTGAAGCATGTTACTTGATTAATGTAATGTAATTAATTTGAAGCATCTGTACTAAACTGCATAGCAAATCAAAAATGTGTTTGCAAATTTTTCCTGTTCATTCTCTCCCTGCTCCCTAATTATTGTGCAGAATTTTATCTAGTGAGATCGCTACAATATTCACCAGGGTGGATGTCAACAGATTTACCGCTACTTGTGTTAATAGTTGTGCTAGTACTTTCTTCAATGAATGGTGGTTGGAGTCTGGAACAAACTTCCTGAAAGGGTGGTGGTGGCAGTTTCAATCGAGACATTCAAAAGGGAATTGGATTGCTACCTGAATAGAGAGAATGTGCCAGGTTACGGGAATAAGGCATGGGAGTGAAACCAGATGGAATGCTCTTTCAGAGAGTCAGTGCAGACTTGATAGGCTAAATGGCCTTCTTCTGCACTGTAAAGAAATTGTGATGCTGTTTTTTTTAATTCATCACGGGATGTGGGCTTCACTGGCTGAACCAGCATAAATTGCCCATCCCTAGTTGCCCTTGAGAAAGTGGCGGTGTGCTGCATTCTTGACCCAATGCAGTCCATGTGATGTAGGCAAACCCACACCGCAGTAAGGGAGGGATTTCCAGGATTTTGACCCAGTGACAGTGAAGGAACAGCAATATATTTCCAAGTCAGGATTGTGAGTGACTTGGACAGGAACTTCCAGGTGGTGGTGTTTCCATTTATCTGCTGCCCTTGTCATTCTAGATGGTAATGGTCGAGGGTTTGGAAGGCGCTGTCTAAGGAGCTTTGGTGAATTCCTGCAGTGCATCTTGTAGATGGTACACACCGCTGCCACTGTGAGTCGGTGGTGGAGGAAATGAATGTTTGTGGATGTGGTGCCAATCAAATGGGCTGCTTTGAGCTGGATGGTGTCAAGCTTAAGTGTTGTGGGAGCTGCACTCATCCAGGCAACTGGGGATATTCCATCACACTCCTGACTTAAGAAAATAAGAGCATAAGAAATAGGAACAGGAGTAGACCATTCGGCCTGCTCCACCATTCAATAAGATTATGGCTGATCTTCTTGTGTTTTGATTTCCACATTCCCATCTACCTCTGATAACCTTTGATTCCCTTCCCTAACAAGAGTCTACCTACCTCTACTTTAAAAATACTCAATGGCCCCACCTCCACCATCTTCTGAGTCAAAGTTCCAAAGTCATACAATCCTCTGAGAGGAAAAATTTCTCCTCATCTTTGACCTAAAAGGGTGACCCCTAATTTTAAAACAGTGCCCCCTTGTTCTGGACTCACCCACAAGAGGAAACATCTTTTCGACATCCACCTTGTCAAGGCTGTTCAGGATCTTGAATACTTCAATCAACTCCCCCCTCACTCTTCTAAACTCCAGTGAAAACAAGCTCAGTCTGTCCAGCCTTTCCTCTTAAGACAACCCACTCATTCCATGTATCAATCTAGTAAACCTCCTCTGAACCACCTCCAATGCATTTACATCCTTCCTTAAATAAAGAAACCAAAGCTGCACACAGTATTCGAGATGCAGTCTCACTAATGCTCTGCCCAACTGAAGCCTAACATCCTTACTTTTATGTTCAATCCCTCTCGTAATAAAGGATAGCATCCCATTAGCCTTCTTAATTACTTGTTGTACCTGCATACTAACTTTTTGTGACTCATGTACTAGAATACCTAGATCCCACTGCACCTCAGAATTATGCAGCTGTTCTCCATTTTAAGTAACATTCTGCTTTTTTGTTCTTCCTGCCAAAGTGAACAACTTCACACTTTCCTACATTAAACTCCATTTGCCAGATCTTTGCCCACTCACTCAACCTATCTATATCCATCTGCAACATCCACATGTCCTCTTCACATCATACTTCGTTAACTATCTTTGTGTCATCTGCAAATTTAGCTACCATGTCTTCACTCCCCTCATCTAAGTCATTGATGTAAATCATAAAAAGTTGAGTCCCCAGTACAAATCCCTGTGGGACTCCACTCGTCATATCCTGCCACTCCAAAAAAGACCCATTTATGCATACTCTCTGCTTTCTGCCAGCCAGCCAATCGTCTATCCATGCTAATATGTCAGCCCCTATACCATGTGCTTTTATTTTCTGTAATAATCTTTGATGTGCCACCTTATCAAATACCTTCTGGAAATCCAAGCACAGTACGTCCACAGGCTCCTTTATCCACTGCGCATGCTACTCCTTCAAAGAACTCCAATAAATTGGTTAAACATGATTTTCCTTTCACAAAACCATGCTGACTCTTCCCGATTGCCTTGAGCTCTTCTAAGTGCCTAGCTATAGCTTTCTGAATGATCAATTCTAACAACTCTCCCATGTCAGACGTCCAGCTAACTGGCCTAGTTTCCTGTTTTCTGCCTCCCTCCCTTCTTGAATAGAGGGATTATATTTGCTACTTTCCAAATCTGATGGAACCTTTCCAGAATCTAGCAAATTTTGGAAAATTAACATCAGTGCATCGACTACCTCATTAGCCACCTCTTTTAAGACCCTCAGCTCCACCAATTTGCTCAATACTGTTTCCCTGGTGATTAGAATTCCACCAAGTTCCTCTCCTCCTTCACATCCTGATTTGCAGCTATTACTGGAATGTTTTTTGTATCCTCTTTAGTGAAGACAGAAGCAAAATATTTGTTCATTTCTTCTGCCATTTCCTTCTATTAACTCCCCACTGTCACTCTCTAGAGGACCAACGCTTTACTTAATCTTTTACTTTTTAAATACCTATAGAAACTCTTGCTATTCTTTTTTACATTTCTAGCTAGCTTCCTCTCATACTCTAATTTCTTTCTCCTGGTTAACTTTTTAGTGTTTCTCTGCTGTTCTTTATATTCTGACCAGTCATCTGTCCTGCCACTCATCTTTGCGAAATTGTATGCTTTTTCCTTAAGTTTGTTGCTTTCCATAACTTCTTTAGTTAACCACGGATGGTGGGTACTTCCCTTAGTATTTTTCTTTGTAATAGGAAAATACTTAGTCTGAATACTCTGAAATAGCCCTTTAAATGTCTGCCACTGCTTCTCTATTGATCTATCCTCTAGCCTGGTTTCCCAGTTCACTTCAGTTAGCTCTGCATTCATCCCCACTCAGTTGCCCTTATTTAAGTTTAAGATACTAGTCTCTGACCCACTCGTCCCCTTTCAATCTGGATGTAAAATTCAATCATATTGTGGTCGCTGCTATCTAGGGGTGCCTTTACGCTGTGCCTTGTAGATGGTGGACAGGCTTTGGGGAGTCAGGAGGTGGGTTATTCATCACAGGATTCCTAGCCTCTGACCTGCTCTTGTAGCCACAGTATTTATATGGCTAGTCCAGTTCAGTTTCTGGTCAATGGTAACCCCTAGGATGTTGATAGTAGTGGTTTCAGATATGGTAATGCCATTGAACATCAAGGGGCATTGGTTAGGTTCTCTCCTGTTGGAGATGGTCATTGCCTGGCACTTAAGTGGCAAGTATCATTTGCGCCACACGTCAGCCCAAACCTGGATATAGTCCAGGTCTTGCTACATTTGGGCATGGACTGCTTCAGTATCTGAGGAGTCGTAAATGGTGCTGAACATTGTGCAATCATCAGCAAACATCCCCACTTCTGACCTAATGATGGAAGAAAGGCCATTGACGAAGCAACTAAAGATGGTTGGGTTGAGGACACTACCCTGAGGAACTCCTGCAGTGATGTTCTGGAGCTGAGATGACTGACCTCCAACAACCACAACCATCTTCCTTTGTACTAGGTATGGATCCAGCCAGTGGAGAGTTTTCACCCTGATTCTCATTGGCTTCAGTTTTGCTAAGGCTCCTTGATGCTGTGAATCCCAGAGTTGAAATGCTCTTTTTGTGCACCTCCAGGCTCTAGTGTTAAGTGAGGACCATCATTCATCCCTTTTACAGGGCCAGTGTCACATGGATTACCAACCCTAAATGGCAGAGGCGAGATCAATTCACATTTGCAGCACAGATCCGCATTTCAGAGCTACAGGTGTGGCTGGAGTCACTATGGTGCATCCGCAAGGTTGAGGTCTTCGTGGACAGCATATACAGTGAGGTGGTCACACTGCAGGTAAAGAGTGCACAGGCAGAAAGGGAATGGGTGACCGCCACACAGGGTAAAAGGCAGGTAGTGCAGGAATTCCCTGGGTCTATCTTCTGCTCTAACAGATTTTCCATTTTGGACATTGCTGGAAGACATGTTTTCACAGGGGAATTCATCAAGAGCCAAGTCCGTGGCACCAAGCTTGGCTCAGCTGCCGAGTGGAGGAGAAAGAAGGGTGGGAGAGCAATAGTGATAGGGGATTCTACCGTAAGGGGACATTTAGACATTTCTGCGGCCGCATTTGTGATGCCAGGATGGTACGTTGCATCCCTGGTGCCAGAGTCAAGAATGTCACTGAGCAACTGCAGGACATTCTTAAGGGGAGCGTGAACAGCCAAAGGTTGTGGTCCACATTAGTACCAAAGACTTAGGTAAAAAGAGGGATGAGGTCCTGAAAGTAGACTGTAGGGAGCTAGGAAATAAATTAAAAAGCAGGACCTCAAAGTACTAGTTTCAGGATTACTCCCAGTGCCATGTGCTAGCGAGATCAGGAATAGGAGAATAGACCAGATGACTGCATGGCTGGAGAGATGATTTAAAGCCTTAGATTCCTGAGACCTTGGGACCAATTCTGGGGAAGATGGGACCTGTACAACCTGCAGGACCGGGACTAATGACCTGGCAGGGGTGTTCGCTAGAACTGTGGGGGAGGGCTTAAACTAGAGTGGCAGGGGGATGGGAACCTGAGTGGGGAGACATGAGGGGGAAACAAAGAATGGAATGAAAGACACAAAAGTAGAAAGCAAAAGTGGAAGGCAGAGGAAACAAGGGCTAGCAGCAAATAGGACCATCGTACAAAATAAACGTGTAAAAATGTTAAAAGACATGTCTAAAGGCACTGTATCTGAATGCATAGAGCATTCGCAATAAGGTATACGGATTAACAGCGCAAATAGATGTAAACAGGTATGATATGATTGTAATTACGGAGACATGGCTGCAGGGTGACCAAGGCTGGGAAGTGAATATCTAATGTATTCAATATTTAGAAAGAACAGACAAAAAGGAAAAGCAGGTGGTGTGGTGTTGTTAGTAAAGGTTGAAGTCAGTGGAATAGTGAGAGGTTTTTGGCTCAGATATTCCAGACTTAGAATCAGTCTGGGCCCGTCAATCTACATCCCAGGGTACCAAAGGAGGTAGCCATGGAAATAGTGGATGCGTTGGTTGTCATCTTCTAAAATTCTGTAGATTCTGGAACAGTCCTAGCAGATTGGAGGGTGGCAAATGTAACCCAACTATTTAAAAAGGAGGCGGGGAGAGAACAGGGAATTACCGACTGGTTAGCCTAATATCAGTAGTAGGAAAAATGCTAGTCTATTATAAAGGATGTGATAGGACACTTAGAAAATATCAATGGGTTAAACAAAGTTAACACAGATTTACCAAAGGGAAATCATGTTTGATAAACCTATTGGAGTTTTCTGAGGATGTAACTAGTAGGATAGATAAGGGAAAACCAGTTGATGTGGTGTATTTGGATTTTCAGAAAACTTTTGATAAAGTTAATGTGCAAATTAAAGCACATGGGATTGGGGGTAATATTTTGGCATGGACCAAGAGTTGGTTAGCAGGCAGGAAAGAGAGAGTAGGAATAAATGGGTCTTTTTCAGAGTGACAGGTTTTGGCTAGTGGGGTCCGCAGGGATCAGTGCTTGGGCCCCAGCTATTTACAATAAATATCAATGATTTCGATGAGGGAACCAAATGTAACATTTCTATTTTGCTGATGACACAAAACTAGGTGGGAATGTGGGTGGTGAGGAGGATGTAAAGAGGCTTCAAGGTGATTTTGACAAGTTGAGTGAGTAGGCAAATACATGGCAGATGCAGTGAAGTTATCCACTTTGGTAGGAAAAGCAAAATGGCAGAGTATTATTTAAATGGGGATAGATTGTGAAGTGTTAATGTACAAAGGGACCTGGGTGTCCTTGTACACCGGTCACTGGAAGCAAGCATGCAGGTGCAACAAGCAGTTAGGAAGGTAAATGGTATGCTGGCCTTCAGTGCAAGAGGATTTGAATACAGAAGCAAAGATGTCTTACTGCAGCTACACAGGGCCTTGTTGAGGACACACCTGGAGTACTGTGTGCAGTTTTGGTCTCCTTACCTAAGAAAGGATATATTTGCCATAGAGAAAGTGCAACCAAGGTTCACCAGACTGATGCCTGGGATAGCAGGATTGTCATATGGGGAAAGATTGGGTTGACAAGGCCTATATTCACTGGAGTTCAGAAGAACAAGAGGGGATCTCATTGAGATGTATAAAATTCTGTCAAGCATAGACAGACTGGATGCAGGGATGATGTTTCCCCAGACTTGGCGGGGGTGGGGGGGGGTCTAGAAAAAGGGGTCACAGTCTCAGGATACAGGGTAGACCGTTTAAAACTGAAATAAGGAGAAATTTCTTCACTCAGAAGGTGGGGAATCTGTGGAATTCTCTACCACAGAAGGCTGTGGAGGCCAAGTCACTGAATATATTTAAGAAGAAGGAAATAGATGGATTTCTAGACACTAAAGGCACCAAGGGGCATAAGGAGAGAACAGGAGTAGGTGTTGAAATAGAGGGTCAGCCATGATCATTCTGAATGGTGCAGCCAGCTTGAAGGGCCAAATAACCTACTCCTGCTCCTTTTTTCTGTTTCCATGTTTCCATCCACTAACTTCTTGACATCTAATGAATGTTACCAGGGAGGGCGACGGTGAGTTGTCAACTTTTTCTGTTTTTGCAAGCTACCGGCGGAGTGGCGCAGATGATCCAGCAATGTGTGACAATTCAGAACTCCTGACATATCTCTTCTTTGCACATATTTCCAGGTATTCTCGGCACCTAATAATGGTGATTGCCATGAACTCACCATTGTTTATCTGGCAATTTTTGGGTCTGTGTTCTTTGAATAGAAAAGCGCAACTTAAACCTTCTTTTATGATAACATCAGCACACGTGATCACAGAAAACAATTATAAAAGGTTCAATGTTAAAATTTTGAAGGAAATCTAAAAACATTGTGTTTTCTTCGCAGAAATAGTACAACTGTTACTGATCTTAAAATAAATGATACAATGTTGGGAAGTGTTGAATGAGACGAGATCAACTCGGTTTATGTAGAGCAGACTACTAAAGTAAGTCAGCACAATCTTTCCACATCTTAATTGAAAATAAAACAAGAATTGAATTTTGAAAGCAAACGGAAAGTCTCTAGTAGTCTTTGGTGTTTTGTTGGTTTGGCCAAATCAGTGACAATGCTCATACACAAGAAATAGAGACCCCCAGAAAGAGACGCACACGTGCATGTATGCATTCACGCACACACACACATTCCTGGGCAGGAACTCTGACGTTGTGATGACTTCTGGATCTTGACCCTGCACCAAGATAGAAACACTTATGTGTTGTAATTTTGATATGCAAAATGCTTAAC
The DNA here is from genome assembly GCF_017639515.1 of Carcharodon carcharias. Lineage (NCBI taxonomy): Eukaryota > Metazoa > Chordata > Chondrichthyes > Lamniformes > Lamnidae > Carcharodon > Carcharodon carcharias. Next base: position 89,249,685 of record NC_054469.1, on the reverse strand, counting down.
TGGCCAGGAGACAGGTTTGTCACCCAATTAGCGACAGACATGGAAAGGAGATGGGACCAAGCCATAATTTTGCCGGATGTAAAGGAATAATGGTAATCATTGCTGAGGCTGCTAAATGGAAGCACAACTTGAGCAGAGGGCACTGGACAGGGAGGGAACCCAATGTTACAAATAGGCAGTAGGTCCATAAACTGTCCCAAAGGACAAAGACAGGTTAACATCTCAGGTGCAGATGTAGTCACACCTAACAGCAACAAAAGCTTCCATTTATAAAACATATTTAACGTAAAGAAACCTCCTAAGCAGAGGCATGTGGAAAAAAGTCAAAGAAAGAGAGATAAGGAAGGGCGGCCATAAAAATAGTCTGCTCTTTAAATGTTAGCCTGTCCTTTCTTCTCATGGATGCTAATACTTGCCAATGCATTACCAGAATTTTCTGTTTTTATTTCGGTCTGCATTGAATCTTATCTCTCCAGTGCACCTTGGAAATTTACTGTCGCTAAAAACACTGCATAATTTCTGCTGTCAACACTGTAAGGGCCACCTTACAGATTTCTCTCTTCAATGTTGCTTTTATCTCTGTCCTATGGTTACAGATTACCTAACACTATGTCACCAGCTCCTCCTCCATGTCGTGGTTCTGATGGCATGTCAAACCCAGCTTATGAAATGAAAACTCACATTTGTCCACTTTATGAGCTGACAACAAACTTGCTAATGACCTTAAGTGTACATTAAAAAATTCAGGAGGGTTGCCTTTTCTGGCTCCCATCAGCGCATTCCAAATTCTGAGCACGCTGGTCTCGCATCGGGAAACTGGCAGGCCAACCCAGGGGTGGGTTTAAATGACTGCCTGCCCCAAACCTACCCTCTCAAATAATCCAAAATCCCACCCTGTGTTTTTATTCATCTTAATATTTTGTTAAGAAATCCCAATTTAAGTTGAAATTTGAAAGCAAACAAAGTGCCTGATTTTAACTCTGTATCAGTAAGTGTGTTTTGAGTAAGTTTAAATATTACTCTAAAGTCTCTGATTATCACCTATGTTTGTAGCTAAATAGAAAATGTAAACATTCTAATTGTTGATATCTGTAATAAGGAAAGAGAAAGAAAAGCAGACACTTGAAGAAACCAATTGCTGAATTTAAATTAAAATGGCCCAGATTCACAAATAAAATCAGTTTCATTTGATTGTTATAATATTAATTATACTGGGTCAAAATCTAAGATCTATTAGGTTAACTTATGATTGAGCTATTCAGCCATAAACAAAATTTAGGGGTCAGTTGCAACCATTCCCACTGGACAGCTGAACCACTGCTTTCCGTTTCCTGCCTGACTGGAGCAATTAAAATAGACCCTTTAATAACTTAATCTTGAGGAAAATTCTCTTTTTGAATCTTTGGGAATATTGTACTTCATTTAAAATGCAACCTCCAATGACTTTGTTCATACTTCTTTCCAATATTTATCAATACAAGATAAGATTGTTTCTAAAAATATGATAGAACTCTTAATTTTCTTTTCTGAGTATTGCTGATAGTTTTATGGAACCTTATTCAACTGAAGTCTCTTTATAATAATAAACATTCATGTGGAATGATGAAAATATCAGATGAGGAAAACACCATTGTTCTGAAGTATGGCAAGAGCATTCAATAATGGAAAGCTCAATTCCCAATGTGCTTCGAGTATAATACATTGTGTTTTGTTAAAGACAATTAATCTTGTAATATTCTTTTGTTACCAACATGATAATTAAAGCCTTCAGTGTCTATGTCCCAAAAATTCACATCCCTTTTTCTGATGTATGCCACCTAAATAATCTTAGCAAATCCAGTCGGGTGAATGCAAAACATCTCGTGGAATTTTTGGAGGGAGTTTAGAGTGTTCACCCAGCATCTTGGTCACAATTTATCCTTTACAGTGCGAGGAGGACGACCCTGGGTTAGCAGTCAGCAGCACATAGAGGAGAGTGAGAGGAGGACCCTGGGACAGGCAATCAGCAGCACCTAGAGGATCCAGTCTATCTAGAGGGTCTAGCATCTAGTCTATACTCAAGTAGGAGTAAGGGCAAAATAAAAGCAAGGGGTCCATATTCTATTTAGATATGTCTAGAGAGCTCAGTCCCATGATTTGCACAACCTGCACTATGTGGGAAATCCTAGATGCTCCTGGCACCATGTGTGCAGGAGGCGCCTCCGACTGGAGCAACTCGAGGTCCGGGTCTTGGAGCTTGAGTGGCAGCTCGGGGCACTATGGTGCATTCACAAGGCTGAGGGGTTCATGGATGGCGTGTTTCAGGACATAGTCACTCTGCAGCTTAAGGAAGTGCAAGCAGAGAGGGAATGGTGACCACCAGACAGGAGAAGGGGACCAGGTAGGTAGTGAGGGAATCCTCCAAGTGCATCTTGCTCACAAAATATTTTTTGGCCTTGGAAAATGGTGAGTGACGGTTCCTCTGTGGAGGCCAACCAGAGTAAAGGGCAAGGCACTGAGAGCGGTCCAGCTGCTCAGAGCGGGGGGAAGAAGTGTGAAAGGGAAATAATGATAGGGGATTCGTTATTGAGGGGAGCAGACAGGAGCTTCTGCAGCCGTAGACATGACTCCAGAATGGTATGTTCCCTCCTGGGTGCCAAGGTCAAGGATGTTACAGAACCGCTGCAGGACATTCTGAAGGGGGAGGGTGAACAGCCAAAGGTTGTGGTCCATATTGGGACCAAAGACATAGGAAGAAAGAGAAATGAGGTCCTGCAAACAGACTTTAGGGAGTTAGGTAGGAAATTAAAAAGCAGGACTTAAAAGGTAGTGATCTCCGGATTACTCCTGGTGCCACACAGTAGTGAGCGTAGGGACAGAAGGATAGAGCAGATGAATGCGTGACTGGAGAGATGGTGCAGAAGGGAGGGCTTTTGATTCCTGGGGCACTGGGACCGGTTCTGGGGAAGGTGGGACCTGTACAAATTGGACGGGTTACATCTGAACAGGAACGGGACCAACATCCTCATGGGGAGGTTTTCCAATGCTCTAGGGGCAGATTGAAACTAAGTTGGCAGGGGGATGGGATCCTGAAAAGTTGTTCAAAGGGGAGAGAAGCTGAGATGGAATTAGAAGTTAAAATGCTAGTGAGTCTGGAAGGCAGAGGAAACATAAGCTAGATAAGAAAGAAGCGGGTTTAGCAAGGCTAAATGGAATATATTTTAATGCAAGGAGCCTGAGGAATAAGACAGACAAGTTGAGGGCACAGATAGACACTGGGAGTATGATGTCATAGCTATGACCAAGACTTGGCTAAAAGGGCAGGATTGGCAACTCAAAATTCCTGATTATATGGTATTCAGACGAGATAGAAAGGGGGATAGAAGAGGAGGGGGGGTTGCAATATTGACCAAGGAATCAAATATAGCAGTGAGGAGGAATTATATCTTGGAAGGATCATCAAATGAAGCCATATGGGTAGAAGTAAAAAAACATAAAAGGGGCAAAGACACTGTTGGGTGTGTACTATAGACCCCCCAAACAGTTGGGGAGAGATAGAGGATCAAATATGTAATCAAATTTCAGAAAAGTGTAAGAATAATAGGGCAGTAATAATAGGGGATTTTAACTACCTAGATATTAACTGGGATAGTTTTAGTGTGCAAGGTAGGGAGGGAGCAAAATTCTTAAGTTGCATCCAGGAAAACTTTCTTAACCAGTACGTTGAAAGCCAAACAAGGGAGGGGGCAGTTCTGGACCTAATATTCAGAAATGAGCCCGGGCAGGTATTGGTAGGGGAGCATTTTGGAGATAGTGACCATTAGTCAGTTAGATTTAGGATGGTTACGGAAAAGGATAAGGTTGGGCCGGGAATAAAAGTTCTAAACTGGGGAAAGGCTATTTTTACTAAGAATAGATGTGATTTGGCCCAAGTGGACTGGGAGCAGCTACTTGCAAATAAAACTGTGTCAGAGCAGTGGGAGGCATTCAAGGAGGAAATAGTGAGAGTATAGGGCAAGTATGTTCCCGTAAAGACAAAGGAGGGGGGGAACCAAGTCCAAGGAACCCTAGATGTCAAGGGACATAAAAGTTAGAATTAAGAAAAAAAGAGAAGCTTATGGCAGATATGCTCAATACGGCAGAGTCCCTAGAGGGGTATGAAAAGGGCGGGGCGGGGGGACTTAAAAAGGAAATTAGGAAAGCTAAAAGAGTGCATGAGAAACCATTTGTGGGTAGAATAAAGGAAAAACCAAAGGATTTTTTTTAAATATATAAAGAGCAAGACAATAACTAGGGAAAGAATAGGGCCAATTAGGGACCATAGAGATAATCTGTATGGACCCAGAAGACATGGGTGCAATCCTCAATGAATACTTTGCGTCGGTCTTCACAATGGAAAAGGACGACACAGATATAGACATCAGGGTGGAGGACTATGAACTATTAGAGGAAATTAACATAGATCGAGAGGAGTTACTAGCGGGTTTAGCGGCCTTAGGAGTGGATAAATACGCAGACCGGGATGAGATGTAGCCCAGGCTGTTGAGGGAGGCAAGGTAAGAGATATCAGGTGTCCTGATATTAATTTTCAAATCCTCCCTAGCCATAGGTGAGGTGCCAGAGGACTGGAGGACTGCTAACGTTCTCCCATTATTAAGAAAGGGGGGAAGGGATAGACCAGGAAATTACAGGTCAGTCCGTCTAGCCTCGGTGGTGGGGAAGTTACTAGAAAGAATTCTGAGACACAGAATATACCTGCACTTGGAGAGACACGGATTAATCAGGGATAGTCAGCATGGATTTGTTAAGGGAAGGTCGTGCTGACAAATTTTATCGAATTTTTTGAGGAGGTAACAAGGAGTGTTGATGAGGGTAATGCATTTGATGTGGTCTACATGGACTTTTGGCAAGGCTTTTGATAAGGTCCCTCATGGCAGACTGGTCAAGAAAGTAAGAGCTCATGGGATCCAAGGTAAGGTTGGATCCAAATTGGCTGAGACAGGAAACAGAGGGTGATGGTAAAGGGATGTTTCTGTGACTGGAGGTCTGCATTCAGTGGGGTTCCGCAGGGCTCAGTGCTGGGATCCTTGCTGTTTGTGGTGTACATAAATGATTTGGCTTAAATGTAGGGGGTATGATCAAGAAGTTCACGGATGACACGAAGATTGGTAAGGTGGTAAACAGTGAGGAGGACAGCCATAAACTGCAGGAGGATAACAATGGACTGATCAGGTGGGCAGAACAATGGCAAATGGAACTCAACCCAGAAAAGTGTGAAGTAATGCACTTGGGGAGGGCTAACAAGGCAAGGATCACACTATGAATCGTAGGACTCTGGGAAGTACTGAAGATTAGAGGGACCTTGGTGTGCATTTCCATAAATCCCTGAAGGTAGCAAGGCAGGTAGATAAGGTTGTTAAGAAGGAAGATGGGATACTTGTATTCTATGCCTCGGCTAATAAAGGCAAGAACAGGGAGGTTATGCTGGAACTGTATAAAACGCTGGTTAGGCCACAATTGGAGTACTGCGTGCATTCCTGGTCACCACATTGTAGGAAGGATGTGATTGCACTGGAGAGGTTGCAGGATTTACCAGGATGCTGCCCGGGTTGGAGGATCTGAGCTATGAGGAAAGGTTGGATAGGCTGAGGCTATTTTCCTTGGAGCAACGAAGGTTGAGAGGGGACATGATAGGGGTGTATAAGATTATGAGGAGCATATACAGGATGGATAGGAAGGCACTTTTTCTATTAGTAGAGGGGTCAACCAGGGGGCATAGAATTAAGGTAAGCGGTAGAAGGCTAAGAGGGGAGTTGAGGAGAAACTTTTTCACCCAGAGGGTGGTGGGAGTCTGGAACTCACCGCCTGAAAAGGTGGTTGAGTCATAAACTCTCGTAACATTTAAGAAGTATTTAGATATTCACATGCATTGCCATCGCCTCCAGGGCTATGGGTCAAGTGCTGGAAAATGGGATTAGTGTAGTCAGATCTTTGTCAACTGGCGCAGACACAATAGGCTGAATAGTCTCCTTCTGTGCTGTGGACATCTATGAGCCTATGAGTTTAACAACACTCCCAAAGACATACTATCTGGTCATTTATCTCATTGCTGTTTGTGAGAGCTTGCTGAAAACAAAGGACAGTTAAAGAAATGATTGGGGCCAATGAGGGGCAAAATTTTCTTGTGAATGTAGAGGGCATGACTGAGGTAATGAATGAGTACTTTGCATCTTATCACAAAAGAAAGGGATGAACTTAATGCTAAGTTCATTAATGTTGCAATAGAGGAAGAGCGAATAGAGATATTGGCTATTAAAGAATAGATGAAACAGAGACAATAAATAGGTTGGCATCACTCAAAGTTAACATGTCCCCCAGTCCAAATTGGGTGCATAATGGTTTGCTGGGGTAAGCAAGGATCAAGATAGCAGAATCCCTGACCTTAACCTTTCAATCCTCCTTGGACATTGCAATGATGCCAGTCAACTTTAAGACTGCAAATGTTACACCCTTGTTCAAAAAAGGGACAGAGGTAAACGTGGTAACTACAAGTCAAATATCAGTGTCGGGAAAACTACTTCTGATAATCCCCGTTTAAAGCCCGTTCGATAATGCATTTCCATTTTAGTGCAGATTGTGAAGTGATGAACCTATTCAAACAGAGCGGCCTTCCATTTTGATTTAGCACAGTTGCTGTGCGTGCAAACACCATCTTTGGTGTTCACTGCACATGTGCCAGGAACCATGCTTACAAGGAAGCACCGTGCATGAGCTTACAAAAACAACAGGTGGAATCGTCCCAGATTTGCACTAAGTGCTGTAGCAGCCTCAATGGTGGGTTTTCATGCAGTATCGTCCCAATCCTGCCACATTATTTATGCATTCCCAGGAAACATGACATTTTGATGGTGGGTGGGCTCACATATACCCACCCGCCATCACCTCGCCGCTGGGTGCCATATTTAAAGTCCAGCCGCACGAACACCTCAGATATCCAGAAAAGGCAAGAAGCTGCAGCCCCCAGGTTGAGCAACACATCACTGTTATGCCTTTTGGATGCCGTGGAGGCCCACCATGATGTTCTCTAGCCCCGCTTTGGCCGCAGGATGGGCAGTGGCATTACCAATCAGGCTTGGGAGGCAGTGGCAGCAGTGGTCAGCGCCAATGTCCTGCAAAAGACGACAGTTACCCAGTGCTACTACAGGATGAATGGTCTATCCATTCTGCCAGGGTAACTCATTCTTCTCAACGGTGAAGTTGGTGGCAAACACCCAACTGAGGAAGAAGAACCCATCTGAAAAAGAGTCATAAGGACTCCAAACATTAACTCTTGTTTTTTTCTCCCAACAGATGCTGTTAGACCTGCTGCATTTTTCCAGCATTTTTTGCTTTTGACCCACCTAAGGATCCTGCACCACATCATTCCTCCCTCAACGCAACTGTGAGTGCTCTCCCTCCTGCTTTTGACTCTGCCACAATGCACTAATTATCTCTACTTTGGTTCACAGGGAGCTCTGCCCAGGGACAAACACCCTCAGTAAGCCAGTCTCTCAGCTCCATCCAAGTCCTCATCTGCAGCCAAGAGGACTCCACCTCCAGTGAAGAGGCGGAAATAAGCAGCTCGGAAGAACTGTCACCGCAGAGGGAGCAGCCGGCCCATGAGTGATTCTGAAGGTAAAAGCATTTGTGTGGTAGGGCTTTCGGAGCCTTGAGCAAGCACTTTCCCACATGTGCGGATCCTTCACATTTCACACTCATTTTAATGTACTGAGCATTTTGAATGCTGCTTGCTGGGGTTGGCTTTCAGTTATCCATCTGAGCTGACCTGCACCTCTGCCCACCCACTGATCACACTCCCATGCAGCACATGATCACGCTTCATGACTCTAATTTCACTTGCGATTTAGCAAGCATGGTCTGGTTTCACTGCCCATCTTTCACCCTCCCCTGGTCACCCATTTCCTCTCCGGCCTCACTTTCGACCTCCCCTCCATTACCTATCAGCCACAACCCTTTTCCTTCGGGAATGTCTAGGTGAACGTGCATGCGCCCTTCCTTCCTGAAAATCCCACCCCCATCCTCATTCACCTCCCCACCTTCTCCTTCCCACCCCCAAGGTCCGCATCTGGCTCCGGGTCCACAACAAACCACCCTTGCCAGCTACCGCTGAACACTCACCCTCCCACCTTATAGCCTCACTCTGCCCTCAATCATCCTCACCCTTCCTCCATAACATTCCCACCCTCAGTTCACTCTCCTGAAGGCAGACAGAGGCAAACATGGACCTATTCGGCCCCATCCATGCATATTCAAATACACATCCCCCCCATTTTGTACCACTTCCCTCCTGGAACCCCTCCCCCCACCTGAACCCCTTCCCTCCTTAACACCCCTTCCTCCCCAGAGCCTCTCTTCCCTGGAACCCCTTCCTTCCTTCACACCACCACTCCCACCCCCCCTAACCCCGGAACCCCTTCACCGCCCCCAGTCTTCCCACCCCATGGACTCGCCCTCCGCCCACCACCACATTAGACCCTCCCCCTTCCTCCTACCCTTACCTCTTCTGCCACCCTTAGACCTTCCCCACTCCCGACTCCTTCCTCCAGCTTTACCTCTTCCTCCAGCCTTCCTGACTCCCTTACTCCCTCCCCTCTCCGCCATCCTTTCTTCCCCGGACATCCTCTCCTCTCTGCCATCCCTTCCTTACCCCAGCTACCCTCCCATCTCCTGACACCTATCTCTCCCTGGATGCTCTTCCCTCTCCGCACTCTTTCACTTGCATCTTCCAATCCCCTAACATCTACCTCCCCAGTTGCGGTCTTCTCCCCCATTACCCCCTCCTCTCTCCATCCTCCCAACCTTCCCCTGACACCTTCATTCCCCCCCCCAACACTTTCGTTACCCCCCCCCAACCTCACCCCATCCTAACACCTTCATTAACCCCCTCCCAACCTCACCCCATCCTGACACCTTCATTAACCCCCTCCCAACCTCACCCCATCCTGACACCTTCATTAACCCACCTCCCAACCTCACCCCATTCTGACACCTTCATTCCACACCCCCAACCTCACCCCATTCTGACACCTTCATTACCCACCTCCCAACCTCAACCCCCACCCAACACCTCTTCCTCTCCCAGCCGATCCTAGCCCTTCCTCTCCCACCCCCTCGACCATCACTCGCTGTGAACATCAACAGTGACTATCCAACTTCTGTGTGCTGCTTTGCAGCAGAGTCATGTCCATGAGAATCCACCCAGCATGCCATGGACATTCCTCCAGGGTACCATTACTAGTCTGGCTCCAGCATCTTCTGCTCCTCAGATGTCTGTGATGTGAGGAAAGCCCTGGCGGTAAGTCCCAACTTCTGCACATCACAGTTGTCAAGACGTGTTCGACACCGGGGTACTTTCCCACCAACGTGGGCGGACGATCCAGTGTGGGGGGGGGGGAGATTTTGGCATGCAGGCCTATTAATATGCTGATGTATTAAAATTAGGTTCCCGGTGTCTGATGGCTGAGGACACAGCCCATCATTGGCGGGTTGAGCAGACGATTGCAAACTGGTTTCACGCCGTCATCAAACCAATCGCGCCATATTGTCCACTCATGCCACCAACACGCCCGCAACCGATTGACATGGAAGATCCTGGTAACGTTTCTGATTACAAGTGCTACGCATGTGTCAAAAACTGCACCCAAACAGTGATGACATTACAAAAACTCATTCTGTTGAAGATTGTGCATTACTGCACTGATGTCTTATTACAGTATTTAAAATTTTACTTAATATTCATTTCAAATTGTGAATTTGGCTGAATTCCTTTGAGCGCATCTGTAATTCAGGAGAAAGCTGGGAGTATCTTTGTGAATCTGAAATTAAAGAAGCATGAAGCAGCTTCAAATGTTTCATTCAAAGCAAGCTCAATATCCTAGAGGAGGGAAAATTTACATAACCTAAAGCTTACTAGTGAGGGGGCTAATGCTGACACAAGTGCTGCAGATGCATTTCCTTCAACATTACAGACTATTATTGAGAAGGGAGGTTATTTACTCAGGCAAGTCTTCAACGTTGAGACAGGTCTCTTTTGGGAAAAAAAATGAACATAACCTACAGTTCTACAGAAAAAAAGCATGCTCCTGGGTTTAAGACTGTGAAAGATAGGCTAATGGTCTTCTTTGGTCCAATGCTGAGGGAGATTTTAGCTTGAAACCTATGTTTGTGTACCACAGTGAAAATCCAAGGGCTCTAAAGGGGCACATTAAGGCTTCACTTCCTGTTATATGGTGGATAACAAGAAAGAATGAAGAACCAGGAAGATTATTGAAGATTGGTTTACTTCTTACTTCTGCCCTGCTGTTGAAAATTATTGCAAAGCTAAGAACATTGCCCATTAAGGATTGCTGCTTCTAGGCAATGCCCCTGGTCACCAAATAAACTTAAAATGATTTGTCTGATAATATTAGGGTCGAATAGCTCCTAAAGATTACTACAACTTTAATCCAATCAATCTGCATCAAGCTGCAATCACTATACTCAAGTCATAGTACCTAAGGAAGACATTACCCCATCCGTTGCACGAAACTGACAGGATAAGTCCATAGTTCATGAAATTTTAAGAAATTTCAACATTGTGCAAGCCATTAAGTTCATTGGTGACTCTTGGGATGAATCACAGAATTACAGAATTTTTATAGCACAGAAAGAGGCCATTCGGCCCATCATGTCCAACTGAGAAATTTATTTGGTGCCATTATCCCACCTTCTCCCGATTACCCTGCACATTTTTCCATTTCAAATAGCAGCCTAGTTCCCTTTTGAATGCCTCGATTGAATGAAATTCAACCAACACTAAATGCATTTTGGAGCAAGTTTTGGCCAGAATGTGTGGATAATTTTCATGGGTTTACCACCAGTGAAAATACAGCTGATGTGAATGATATTATTAACCTTTCACACACTGGATTTTGATGAAGTTGATGCAGGTGTTATGGAGTTGTTGCAATCTTATACTGAAGCATTATCAGATGAAAATCAATTGGAATTGGAGAAGATGGGTGCAAGTTTGGGGAAGATGACGATGATAAAGAATTGAACAAACATAAATATCTTGTCAAATCACAATGAAAAAATTAAGCAAGTTATTCAGTTTATCTGAGGCGATGCAGTCTATAATTCAAGATAGGGACCCATGGCAAATCGTTGCTCCAGTGTTTGCTGTGATTTGGATAAATCCATTGAATGTTACAAAGCAATCTGCAAGGAAAGGCAGAAATTTTCCAAGCAGATTAGGATTGACAAGCTTTTGAACAAAAGTCAACCAAGTACTTCAAGCACCATTGACTCTCCATCAGCTCCTCCAATTTTGGTCGCCAAGTCAGAGAGTGATGAGTCTTCTACAGACTGACTTAACTAATCTTCATTCTCCACCATACTGTAATAGTAATTTAAGTTCTGATGATATGGATAATACAAAACTTGGCAGCATAGAAAATAGTGAGTAGGATAGTGACAGACTTCAGGAGGACATAGGCAGGCTAGATTAGTGAAACGGGCAGAATACGGCAGATGAAATTTAACATGACAAAGAGTGAAGTGTTCCACATCGGGAGGAACAACATGAAGAAGCAGTATACCCTAATTGGTACTAGTTTGAAAACATGGACAACATACTGACAAATCTTGAAGATAGCAAGAAAAAAATGAAAGGCAGTTAAGAAAGTACTTGGGATACTTAGTTTTGTAAATAAGGATATTAAATGCAAAAACAAGGAAGTTGCTCTACAGCTTTACTAGTCACTAATTAGTCCTCAACTGGAGTATTATGTACAATTTTGGATACCATACTTTAGGAATGTGTCAAGATATTGGACATGGTACAGAGGACGCTTATCAGGATAGTACCAGGGAAAAGGGACTTAACTATGTGGGGAGATTGGAGAAGCCAAGATTGTTCTCCTCAGAGGAGAGAAAGTTAAGGGTAGATCTAATGGAAGTGTTCAAAATTTAGGGGTTTTGATGGAGCAAGAGAAACTGTTTCAACTGAAAAGAGGGTCAGCAACCAAAGCCACAGATTAATAAAAGATTTAAAGGAGAAGAGGAGAATTTTTTCACACAGATGGTTGTTAAGATTTGGAATGCACTGTCTGAAAGAGCAAGTGGAAGCTAATTCCTTATGAACTTTCAAAAGACAATTGGACATAAACTTAAGAGGACTGATTTACAAGGTTATGGGGAAAGGGTTGCAATGTGGGACTAAATTGGACAGAACTTTCAAAGATTTGGCACAGATATAATAGGTCAAATAGTTTCCTCCTGTGCTATACATTCCATGAGCAGAGTTTTACCAGGGTGGGGCTTAGGGAAGGGGGTGAGCGGGAAGGCGTTGGGCTAGTCACCCATCATATTTTACATACCCCCTCCATCCCAAAAAGCACACTAGTTGGTTGGGGGGTGGGGGGGGGGGTGTTAAATCTAGCCCTACAGTTCTATAAAATTAGCTGTTGTGTTTTCCTCTAATATAACAGTGACAACACTTCAAAGTGACTGAAATGCTCTGGAACATCCTGAAGTCATTAAAGGCTTTATGTTGATGCAATGTTTGGCTCTATTTCTGCATATAAAATGGTATTCACATCACCTCTATGAAATTCCATATCTAGGAACACAGAAACACAATGCTGACCCATGTTCTGCTATTAAAAGATTATATTATCTTTCCTTCATGTCACTATTAGCACCTTCTTTAGTTTTTAACACTACAACTAATATTCTCTTTGTCTTGTGTTCCATGACATTTTGTCAAATTGCTCCTGAGCTCCTACCTAATCCCTGACCTTCTATTTTGCTCCACCTGCTCCACTCACCCTACCCCCCACTACCACCACCACCACACACACAGTATAAAATCCATTACGCTTCTACCTCTCTTCAGCTCTAAAGAAACCATATGGACTGAAAACGTTAACTATGTTTCTCTATCCACAGATCCTGCCAGGCCTGTTGAGTTTCTCCATCATTTTCTGTTTTTATTTCAGATTTCCAGCATCCGCAGTATTTTCTTCTAGTTTAGAAACACAGCTAATCTGTACATTAACTCCATTTACCTGCTTTGGTTCCATATCACTTAATACCCTTACTTACCAAATATCTATCAATCCCAGTTTTAAAAACTTCAGTTGACCTATCCTCAACAGCTTTTTTAGGTAGAGAGTTCCAGGTTTCCTCTGCTCTTTGTGAAAAGAAGTGTTTCCTAACAGCATCCAAGAGTGGCCCAGCATTATTATTAAGGTCATGCCTCCAAGTTCTGGACTACGCTACCAGAGGAAATAGATTCACTTTAAATACCCTGCTAAATCATTTAATCATCTTGAAATCCTCAATTACATAATCCCTTAAGCTTCTATATTCGAGTATATACAAGACATGTCTATGCAACCTTTTCTCATACTTTAACCTTTTATCCCTGGTATCACTCTGGTGAATCTGTACTGCACCCACCCCAAGGCAAACAGATGCTTCCTGAGATGCAATGCCCAGAGTAACAGCAACAACAACAATTTACATTCATAAAGTGCCTTGAATGTAGTAAAACATCTCAAGGTCCTTCACAGCAACATTACCAAACAAAATTTGGTACTGAGCCACATAAGGAGATATTAGCAGCGGTGATCAAAAACTTGGGGCAGAATTTCCATGCCCGCTGGCATCAGGCATGCTCGGCAGCGTGAAAGGACTATATGGTGAGAAGGCCAGAAATCGGTTTCACGACATTGTGAAACAAGCTTGCAATCGTCCACTCAGCCCTGTGGGCTGCGTTCCCTGCCATCAGATGTCGGGAACCTCATTGTAATACAACTGCATACTATCCCCCAAAGCTGGATCATCCGCCCATGTGTGATATGTAGAAGTCAAGACTTACCGCCAGGGCCTTGATCACATCGTGGACAACCCAACAGCAGAACGTGCTGGAGCCTGACTGCAATGGCACATTGGAGGAACGTCCAGGGCATGCTGGGTAGATTCTCATGGACATGGTTCTGCTGCGAAACAACCCATGGAACTTGGAAAGTCATAGTTGAGGGGTCTGCTCACAACGGGTGATGGTCGAGGGGGTGAAGAGGAAGGTCCAGCAGTGTTTGTGAGAGGAAGCTGTACCAGGGTTGGGTAAGGAAGATCCAGGATCGACTGGGAGAAGAAGAGATGTCAGAATAGGGCGAGGTTGGGAGGGGGGGAATGAAGGTGTCAGGACGGGGTGAGGATGTGGGCGGGGGGAATGAAGGTGTCGGGGGGGGAGGGAGTACGGGGCAGGAGACAGTAACAGGGAAGAAGACGACAGCTGGGGAGGTAGGTGTAACGCAGGATGGAAGGTGTAAGAGAAGGAGTTCAGAGGGGCGGAAGGAGAGCGGAGGGGCAAGGGAGTCCGTGAGGAGGAAGGAGGCAGAGAGGGGAGGGAGTCCAGAGGAAGGACTGCAGAGAGAAGAGGGAGTAAGGCTGCAAGAAGGGTGGAGGAAGGAGTCGGGAAGGGGGAAGGACTAAGCAGGGGTAGAGTCTGGGGCGGGGGGAAGACCAAGTGGTGGGGGGGAGTCCGGTGGGGTGGTGGGAGCAGGGGTTCCGGGGGGACGGAATGCCCAGGGAGGGTTCTGATGAGTCCATGACTGCATCCTGGGGGAGGGAACTGAGGACGGGTGTGGTATGAGGGAATGATGAGAATGACCAAGGGCAGAGTGAGCTAGTAGGATGGGAGGATGAGGGTTCGAGGGCAGGGGTGGTAGGGATGGCAACAGTGGTTGGTGGGGTCTCAGAGGCAGACACAGACCCTGGAGGTGGGAAGGTGGTGATCAGGGAGGTGAATGTGGATGGGGGTGGGATTTTCGGGAAGGGAAAGCACACATTCACCTAGACATCTCTTAAGGAAAAGGGTTGTGGCTGGTAGGTCACAGAGGGGAGATGGAAGGTAACGCCAGGGAGTCAACACTGTTGGGGGTAAGGAAATGGGTGTGTGCAGGAGGGGAAAAGACTGGGAGTGTACAAAAAACTGAATCAAGACAAAGCTGTCTAAATCGAAAGTGAAATGACAGTCGTGGTGGGCGAGGTCAGGTGTTGCATTGGAGTGTGATCATTGGCTGGGTGGAGATGCAGGTCAGCTCAGATGGACAGCTGAAATCGAACCCTAGCAGGCAGCATTGAAAATTCTCGGGACATTGAGGTGAGTGTGAAGGATCCACGTGCATGGGAGAGTGCTTGCACGAGGCTCCAAAAGGCCCAGCCACACACACACTTCTCCTTCTAGAATCACTCATTGGCTGGCTGCTCCATCTGCGGTGACAGAGGATGAAGTTGAGGGGCTCACAGGCAAAGGGGACTCAGAGAGAGAGGACAGTCGCTGAGATTCCTGAGTGGATGGCCCAGGGTGTCCAGTTGCTGCTCCTCCTCCCTTCGGGTTCCCGACTGCCCTGGCCTGACTCATTGAGGGGAAGAAGCACCTGGAGGGACGTCGGGGTGCCCTGTTTCTTTCTCGCGTTGCCACTGCAGGAACTCCCCCGTGGCTCCCGTGAAGGAGTGCAGGTCTGCACACATCTCCACTTTCTGCTGGATCAGGGTCTCCATGGCATCTCCCCATAGAGATCTCCACACGCGCAACTGTGGGCATCATTTCATCAGAGAGCAGGCAAACGCACTCCTCCGACTCACATGCCACTCTGTTGAGGGCTTCCAACAGCTCTGCGTGGTGTTCCCCCACCTTCTGCTGACTATCCAGGATGAGTTAGAAGGCCAAATCCAGAGGCTTGTCATCTAACTCAGACCTCACAGATGCACCTTCCCCAGCAGTCCTCCAAATGCCGGGGTGCTCAGCCAATCCTGCCTCCTCGTGACCACCAGAGTGTGAACCCGAGCCTGCTCTAGATCTAGGTCCCACTGAAGAAGTGTGTGTCTCTGCGCTGGTGGAGGGTGTGGATAAGCGTTGTGACAGGTCTTCCAGGCTGCTTATTTCGAGCTCTTCAATGGAGGAGGTGTCCTCTTGGCTGGAGGTGAAGACATGGATGGAGCTGAGAGACAGGCTGTCTTAGGGTGTTGGTTGCTTGGCAGAGCTCCTTGTGAACCAAAGTAGAGATAATTAGTGTGTGTCAGCAGAGTCAAAAGCAGGAGAGAGAGCACTCATATTTACATTGAAAGAGGGATGAAGTGGTGCAGGATCCTCACGAGGATGTTCACCGCCGACCTCACCATTGCCGCAGGCATGGTCCATATCCTCACCAGTTAGCGCAATGGCAAACTCCTCAAAGTGACTGAGGGGTCTAATGTGGGCCAGTCCACCACCGGTCTAGGACCTCTCCCTGCTGATGTGAGCAGACTTCTCCTGCATGGAAACAGATGGAGAGAGTGTGAGAAGGACACATGGCACTGCATGGAGCGTTTGTGTGGTGAGCAGAGCCATGGACAGGAGAGGACGCGAGCTCGAGAGGGTATGAGTCTGATGGAGATGTGAGGGTGTCTGTGAGAGTTAGTGGTGTTGTCCCTTGAGGTGTTAGAACCCTGTGGATGTGTGATGGGTGTGAGAGTTGAGAATGATGAGAAGAGTGACCTACCCTGGCAGAATAGATGAGACCATTCATCCTGTAGCAGCACTGGGTGGCTGTCCTCTTTTGAGGACATTAGCACTGACCACCACTGCCACTGCCTTCCATGCTGGATTGGTGATGCAGTTGCTCATTCTGCGTCCAGAGCTGGGATACAGGACATCACAGCAGACCTCAACGGCATTCAAAAGGCCCTCAAGGGACACGTTACTGAAGCGGGGAGCTGCAGTCTTTTTGCCTCTCGGGGCCATCGTGTCTTCCGTGTGGCAGTCCTGGGCTGGGAACACAGAGGTGTGCGTGTGGCTGCACTTTAATTGTGGTGCCTGATTGATGAAGTGGCAAGATGACGGCATGGTGGGTGAATGATAGCCCACCCGCCATGGAAACAGCGTGTTTCCTGGGAATGCATAATTAATGTGGCAGGTGTGGGATGATACGGCATGAGAAGCCGCCATTGCAGCCAACGGGTAAAACATCATTTTCCCTGCCTGCTACCGCACTTAGTGCAAATCTGGGACAAATCCACCCTTGGTTAAGAGATAAGTTTTAAGGAGTGCAGTAGGGGAGGGAGAGGTAGAGAGGCAGAGAGGTTTATGCAATAATCCCAGAACATGGGGCCCAGGCAGCTGAAGGCACAATTGCCAATGGCGAAGAGATACAAAATCAGGGCTGCACAAAAGAACAGAAATAGTGGAGTGCAGGGATCCAAGGGGGTTGTCAGGCTGGAGGAGGCTCCTTAGATAAGGGCGGGGGAGGCTGTGGAGAGATTTCAAAACCAGAGTAAAAATTGTAAAATCAAAGAATGCCAACCTAGGTCAGCTAAACAGATATTATGGGTGAACGGGACTTGGTGTGAGCTAGGATATAGGTAGCAGATTTTTGGCTGACATCAAGTTTTCAGTCAGTGCAATGCACACTGCAGGCCAGCCAGGAGAGCACTGGAGTGGTCAAGCACAGAAATAACAAAAGCACGGATCAGGGTTTTAACAACAGATGAGCTGAGGCAGGGGTGGAAACAGGCTCTATTACAGAGATGTTGTAATGTGGTCTTGGTGATGGAAATGATATTGGGTCGGAAGCTCAGGTCAGGTTTAAATAGGATGCCAAGTTGTCAAAGTCAGTGACGGAGTCCAGTGGCTGGAGAACATGGCTAATGGTGAAACAGAAGACAATGGTTTTAGTCTTCCCAATATTTAATTAGGGAAAATTCTTGCTCATTCAACATTGGGTGTCTGTCAAGCAGCATGACAACTCAGGGGCCATGGAGCAGTTGAGAGAAGTAATAGTGAGTAGAACTAAGTGACATATGGAACCTGATGCAGTACTTTAGATGTAATCTATCAAGATCTTTGTACAACTATAGTAAAACTTCTATGTTCTGTATGGTGCTATTAATCTCACCATTCCAACAAAATTCCACATCTGCTATTCCACAGCAGAATCGTATTTGCCAACCATTAAATTCAAGTCAATGGAACTGAATATTGGGCAGAAGGTATACAGGTGACCCTGTGATACTGCTTGATTTACAATCCTGCTTATGTCTAATTTTCACCCTCACTATCATTTTCTGCTGTATGGTGCTGTTAGTCCGCACCATCTCTTACGAGATATTATTAACTACCACTAGTGTAATGCAATAAATCTCAACTAACACAGCAACCCAACTTCATCTTCAAATAAAACATATTTGGAAAAAATTATGCTTCATGAAAGAAATATCACAAAGAGCAAATGAATTAGGGCTACCTTGGGTTTTCAATAACACTTCAAAATTTTGTACCTCCGGACTTTCTCTTCCTGCAGGTAGTTGCCTGAAATCTGTTAAAGTCTCTAAAATAGTTAAGAGCAGCAATGTGACAAATCACAAGAAGAAGCCCTTTTTTCTATTGTATTTTCTAAGCACATTAGAGATCGAAAACGTTGCCTCCACCATGCTGTTGTGTTTACAGAGAAGTGATCTAAGAAAGTGATCTAAGAAAGCAGAAATACATCTACCACAATGCAATAATTATAATCTTACATTTATATAAATTGCATATATAAATTCCAAGCCTATAAAACATGAGAGCCACATCAATCCTCAAAAATTCAGAAGTTCCATTTATTTCAATGTTTTGAACATAACCATATTACCGTCTTTAAAAAATGATTGGCAATGCAATTGTATGCTACTTCCTAGTTTTGTTATAGTATCTGAACACTTACGCATCTGATTGGGAACATTAAGTTTTTTGAGGAATCTATTCCAGGGAACTAGTATAGTTCCAGGTTTTTCATTTTGATTTTTAATAGATCAAATTAAAGTCAGCAGAATCAAAATGTAAGTTTGGTAATCTTACTGTACAGAAAACTAGCTCAAGTGAATGAGCAGTTCATTTACAAATCGTAATTGTTTAGAAGTACCAGGTGTTGAATATTTGGTATTTTGGATGAACTGATGAACAATTGGAAAAGCAATACATTTATCAGCCATACATCATTATACTTACAAGTGGTCAACACAAATTATTAAATTAGATTAGATTTTATTCTCTTGCCAGTCCTAGGCTGGAGGTGCTGCCAGTGATTAGCTGTTGGCAGAAATATCAGAATGCCAAATTTGGAACTTCCTTCTTTTCGCTGACAACACAAATGGTTACAATTAAGTTGAGCTGAAAGAGCATAACTGTAAACCTGGTGCATGGGTAGTATTTGAGTGGCCAAGTACAAATTTTCCATTCGCCACATGAGACTAGTACAGATGGAGGCTGAACAAACTCTACTTTGCAGATGCCCATAAAAATATTTAGACATGGCACAGAATCAAAACAGTACTCTTATCATTGGTGAAATAAAACCTCATGAGATGTCCTACTTAATTAAGTTGTAAGGAGGAGGAAAATCAGTTGATTCCAGCTAAATGAAAAGTTACTGGAGGAGAAATTGGCCCTCACAACACTCATTTTCCAAGTAGAAAATAGGAACAGCAAGGTCCAATTTCAAGATGCTGCATTCCATGCCACAAGGGTGCCACAAACACATCAGACCCCATACTGTACCTGGCAATTGTCAAGTGCTTGTGGGGATCATCTAAAACATAATTGGCGTGAGCCATTCTCCAAACTCCCATGCACGTCTGGGTCTCCATTCCGAAGTCTCCCACTGTCCCTGACCCCTCCAACTCCCAACTCCCAATTCCCAGTCCCTGCCAAATGTTGTAAAGCTACAAGGGCTCAACCTGTACATAGAAAAAAAGAGTAAGTTAATCCTACTGCTGCTTTTATGCAAAGGCTTGGTAGCCTAACATTTATTTATTTGTATTTAGAATGTGAGCATCACTGGCAAGGCCAGCTTTTATTGCCCATCTTCAACTGCCCTTGAGAAGGTGGTGGTGAGCCACCTTCTTGAACCACTGCAGACCGTGTTGTGTAGGTACACCCATAGTGCTGTTCAGGAGTGAGTTCCAGGATTTGATCCAACAACAGTGAAAGAACGGTGATATAGTTCCAAGTCAAGATGGAATCTTACTTGGAGGAGAACTTGCAGGTAGTGGTGTTCCCATGCATCTGCTGCCCTTGACCTTCTAGGTGGTAGAGGTCACGGTTTTGGAGGAGCCTTGGGGAGTTGCTGCAGTGCATTTTGTAGGCAGTACACACTGCTGCCACTGTACTTTGATGGTGGAGGGAGTGGAGGGAGTGCATGTTTGAGGTGGCAATCAAGTCAATTGCTTTGTCTTGGATGAGTTTCTTGAGTATGATTGGAGCTTCACTCATCCAGGCAAGTGGAGAGTATCCCATCACGCTCCTGACTTGAGCTTTGTAGATGGCGGACAGGCTTTAGGAAGCTGAGAGATGAGTTACTTGCCACAGAATTTCCAGCCTCTGACTGCTACTGTAGCCACTGTATTTATTAGTTTCTGGTCAAAGTTGACCCCCCACCACCTCCACTCAAGGATGTTGATGGTGGGTATTTAGTGATGGTAATGCCAATGAATATAAAAGGGAGATGGTTAGATTCTCTCTTGATGGAGATGCTCATTACCTCGCACTTCTAAGTTGCAAATGTTACTAGCGACTTATCAACCCCAAGCCAGAATGTTGTCCAGGTCTTGCTGCATGCAGACACAGACTACTTCAGTAACTGAGGAGTTCAGGATGGTATTAAACACTGTGCAGTCACCAGCAAACATCCTCATTTCTGGCCTAATGTTGGAGAGAAGATCATTGAGGGAGCAGCTGAAGATGGTTGGGCCTAGGACTGCCCTGAGAAGCTCTTGCAGAGATATCCTGGGGCTGAGATGATTGGCCTCCAAAAACTAGCAAAATCTTCCTTTGTGCTAGGTGTAACTCCAACTTTACTCCCTGATTCCCATTGACCTCAATCTTGCTACAGCTCTGTAATGCCACACTCAGTCAAATGCTGCCTTAATGTAAAGGGCAGTCACTCTCGTCTCACCTCTTGACCTCTAACCTCTGGTTACAGTACTACATTCAAAACCCAAAGGATGGGAATTCATATTCTCACCATGATACATTCTGAAACTGCATTCAATAAATCTGGCAATTTTGGGGTTAGAGAAAAAAAAGAGTTCTAGGGTAGCTACTGAGTATGAACCACAATCCTATCAATAAGGAATGCTTCCCACAGAACCATAAAAGCCTTTTGGCTTATGAATCTGCCAGCACACTGTAAGTTGAAATGTAACATGAATTCTGAAATATACCAGGACCGGGGGAAACATCAGACATTCTTGTTTTTCAACAACCCAATAAAATGAAATACTGGCTAGGCCTGTAGATATAAAAACAAAAAACTGCGGATGCTGGAAATCCAAAACAAAAACAGAATTACCTGGAAAAACTCAGCAGGTCTGGCAGCATCGGCGGAGAAGAAAAGAGTTGACGTTTCGAGTCCTCATGACCCTTCGACAGAACTGAGTGAATCCAAGAAAGGGGTGAAATATAAGCTGGTTTAAGGTGTGTGGTGGGGGTGGGGTGGTGGTTTGGGTGGGGGGAGAGAAGTGGAGGGGGTTGGTGTGGTTGTAGGGACAAACAAGCAGTGATAGAAGCAGATCATCAAAAGATGTCACAGGCAACAGAACAAAAGAACACAAAGGTGTTAAAGTTGGTGATATTATCTAAATGAATGTGCTAATTAAGAATGCATGGTAGGGCACTCAAGGTATAGCTCTAGTGGGGGTGGGGGAGCATAAAAGATTTAAAAATATTTAAAAATAATGGAAATAGGTGGGAAAAGAAAAATCTATATAATTTATTGGAGGAGGGAGCTCAAGACCTAAAGTTGTTGAATTCAATATTCAGTCCGGAAGGCTGTAAAGTGCCTAGTCGGAAGATGAGGTGTTGCTCCTCTAGTTTGCGTTGGGCTTCACTGGAATAATGCAGCAAGCCAAGGACAGACATGTGGGCAAGAGAGCAGGGTGGAGTGTTAAAATGGCAAGCGACAGGGAGGTTTGGGTCATTCTTGCGGACAGACCGCAAGTGTTCTACAAAGCAGTCACCCAGTTTACGTCTGGTCTCTCCAATGTAGAGGAGACCACATTGGGAGCAACGAATGCAGTAGATTAAGTTGGGGGAAATGCAAGTGAAATGCTGCTTCACTTGAAAGGAGTGTTTGAGCCCTTGGACGGTGAGGAGAAAGGAAGTGAAGGGGCAGGTGTTACATCTTTTGCGTGGGCATGGGGTGGTGCCATAGGAGGGGGTTGAGGAGTAGGGGGTGATGGAGGAGTGGACCAGGGTGTTCCAGAGGGAACGATCCCTACGGAATGCCGATAGGGGGGGTGAAGGGAAGATGTGTTTGGTAGTGGCATCATGCTGGAGTTGGTGGAAATGGCGGAGGATGATCCTTTGAATGCGGAGGCTGGTGGGGTGATAAGTGAGGACAAGGGGGACCCTATCATGTTTCTGGGAGGGAGGAGAAGGCGTAAGGGCGGATGCGCGGGAGATGGGCCGGACACGGTTGAGAGCCCTGTCAACGACCGTGGGTGGAAAACCTTGGTTAAGGAAGAAGGAGGACATGTCAGAGGAACTGTTTTTGAAGGTAGCATCATCGGAACAGATGCGACGGAGGCGAAGGAACTGAGAGAATGGGATGGAGTCCTTACAGGAAGCGGAGTGTGAGGAGCTGTAGTCGAGGTAGCTGTGGGAGTCGGTAGGTTTGTAATGGATATCGGTGGACAGTCTATCACCAGAGATTGAGACAGAGAGGTCAAGAAAGGGAAGGGAAGTGTCAGAGATGGACCACGTGAAAATGATGGAGGGGTGGAGATTGGAAGCAAAATTAATAAATTTTTCCAAGTCCCGACAAGAGCATGAAGCAGCACCGAGGTAATTATCGATATACCGGAGAAAGAGTTGTAGAAGGGGCCCATAAAGAGACAGGCATAGCTGGGGCCCATGATATATCTACTCCA
Organism: Carcharodon carcharias; assembly: GCF_017639515.1. NCBI lineage: Eukaryota > Metazoa > Chordata > Chondrichthyes > Lamniformes > Lamnidae > Carcharodon > Carcharodon carcharias. The sequence continues at coordinate 89,226,711 of NC_054469.1, read as the reverse complement.
CAAGTAGAATACGGTGTATCTACAACTAATGCTATAATAACAGGTTACTCTTATTTCAGTAACTGTATTTAAATTAGATGGTTCCATAGGAATAAGAGCAATGAATTGCAACATAGGCAAAAAATGCAGGACTGCCCAAGAATTGGTGAAATTAGAAAAAGAAATCACCAAAATATTAAATGAACTGTCAATGCATCAACAGCGGTGTGGTGAAAAAACTGTTAGAGATAAAAATAACAACTGCACCACTCTTGGGGTGTTAACAAAAGGATAATTTCAAATAACATTGTCAGTATAATATTTTCTGTGCTATTTGTAGCACTTTTAACATGATATGATGCCCCAAGTTGCTTCACAGGAGCATTTTAAAACAGACCATAAATGCTGGTATAGAGCAGTAGAGCTGAATAGCCTGTTTCCATGCTGTAGATTTTATAAATCTTCTACGTAAAACCAATTCTATTTTACCAATTAAATTCCAGATCCAGTAGCCAATAAGCACCCTTAATCAGACTACAGAACCATCTCTGTGGTATAATATCTATTTGGTCAAATTTCTGACTGAACACATTGCCTTGTACCGAAATATCTTCTGTGGTATATGGATGCTGTGACAGTCCCTCACCTAACCCACATACTCTAAAACTAATACTTATTAACAAAATAAACTTTTAAAAAGTTCAGAGTATCAGAAGAAAATCTCAAAGCCCCTCACTCCTTAACAAACATCATGAAGCATTCTGCAGGGCTTTTAACATTCTTGATTCCAGATACATCCTCCCTCATACTTCATGATTCCCCACCTGACCAGGTGAATCCTTATATTCTATGTTCAATACAAAGGTTCCAAGTAAATCTTAATATAAAAACACTACTATTGCCAGGACCACGATTTCTGAATGGGCACATCCTGCCTGAGGGACATTCCATTCTAAATGGTTGTACTTATACACTAACAGTTTCCCAAAATCTTTCTTCAAAATCTGTTTCCTCTACATTGGAGAGACCAAACGCAGACTGGGGATCACTTTGCAGAACACCTTCAGTCTGTCCGCAAGTATGACCCAGACCTCCCTGTCACTTGCCATTTCAACACTCCACCCTGCTCTCATGGCCACATGTCTGTCCTTGGCTTGTGCATTGTTCCAGTGAAGCTCAACACAAACTGGAGGAACAGCACCTCATCTTCCGACTAGGCACTTTATAGCCTTCCGGACTGAATATTGAGTTCAACAATTTTAGATCATGAACTCTCTCCTCCATCCCCACCCCCTTTCCGATCCCGCCTTTTTTTCCAATAATTTATATAGATTTTTCTTTTCCCACCTATTTCCATTATTTTTAAATGTATTTCCATCCATTATTTTATCTCTGCCTTTTAGCCTATTTCGATTCCTTCACCCCACCCCACTCCCACTAGGACTATCTGTACCTTGCTTGTCCTGCTTTCTACCCTTAATTAGCACATTCCTTAGATAATATCATCACCTTCAACACCTCTTTGTCCTTTTGTCTGTGACATCTTTTGGTTATCTCCACCTATCACTGGCCCTCCATCCAGCTCTACCTGTCCCACCTCCCCCCTTAAACCAGCTTATATTTCACCTCTCTTCTCTTTTTACTTAGTTCTGTTGAAGAGTCATATGAACTCGATATGTTAACTGTGTTCCTCTCCACAGATGCTGCCAGACCTGCTGAGTTTTTCCAGGTATTTTTATTTTTGTTTTGGATTTCCAGCATCCGTAGTTTTTTGCTTTTATCCCAAAATCTCTGATGTTTTGACAGAATCAGGGATTCATTACCTAGAATATCATGACATTAGCATATCACAATTTTTTGCTTTTGCCGGTCCAGTATATATTCTGTGGATGTCTGAATTTGCTCGAGTGCGTCATCAAATAGCCAGGGTGATGAGGAGAGAAGATAGGTGATATCCTCTCAACACAGGGGGAATGAGTGCAGAGAGGATAGAGGCTACTGGTGCACATAGTGGATGTATGCAGTGAATACAGGATATACATATAACAAGATTCTGTAGTACATATCTTTAACTGCAAACTATAACATATCTTGTAGAGTCAAGTTATAATATTTCTGCTGTTAACAAACATCAGATCCATATAGTGTTACATCGTACTGGAAAAGTATATGATTACACCCTTTATAGATGGCATAATGCATTAATCATTGTTTTACCAAAATCAAATACTGTAATAGATTCAGATTTACAGCTAATTTGTAACAGGTCCAGAAATAATACTAGAAAAATCAGGACTGAACAAAAATCAATGAACAACCTCCTGCAGAGGAAATGAGAGAATTGGCCCCATGGCTGCATACCTTGTTTCTAGAATCTATCCTCACTTACATAGGCAAATATTGATTTCTCGGCTAGAAGTTAGTTCATCCAGAATAGTGATGGAGCACTTAATTATATCTTGAAAACTGTAGATTAATTAACATGCTTTGGGTGACTACAAATTTTACAGCAAAGATCAAGAAACAATGAGTGTGCAACATTTTTTCTTCAGTTAACTTTTGCATCTGACATTACAGGTTTGCCTTATAGCAGATTCGATAGGCATTAAAAAAAACATACCCAGCAATGAGTGTGAAGTTGCACCAGTCACTGGAATTCATTCTGTTAAGTTGGCTTTCAAAGTGATATCCACACAAGTGCACCACTTCCAACATAAGAGTCTCGTTACAGATCCGTTTTGTTTTCCCCTCTGACTGGCTTGTTTGTGGCTGATTATGCAGGTTTGTATTGTTCTTGGCTGGAAATTTGAACAAGAGCGTTAATTTAATCCATATATACATATATGTTTTAAACTGACATTTTTCAAGTAAGAGAAACTATTCTTTTTGTTTAACGTCCACACTTTACAGTTTTCTAATGTATAATTATTACAAATTATTTTTCTGACAATATCGAAACTTACAAATATGGCACTGTAAAATTAAGCCAATAATTTTAGGTTACTTTCCTTTAAATTCCAGTTAGATATACCGTGAACATTTGAATGGTTTTTTTTAACAAGTAAAATTAAATACAAAGACTTTGCTTTTCATTGTTTTGAAACAGTGATATCATTACTAGTGCTTTGGAAATATCTAATTGACCGGACTAAGATTTCAAAGAAACTTAGGAGTTTTGTAATGGTTTTCAAATACTTGGCAATTTTTAACATTGTTTGCATTAAGATTATCACTTCAGCTCTGCAACAACTAGCTGTATGAACTAAGGCTATCATATCTATGTAGTTAGCTTTACACATAGAGGAACATATACCCCTGGATGAGAGCTTGAACTCACTGAGTAGGTTCTGGAATCCTAGACTTCAGAGTAGAAATTTCTGCTTTCCAACTTCTAATACTTGAACTGGTTAAGATAACTTTTGGTAGCAGACCTGCGCTGGCTGGTCTGTTGCATGACTCTGTCATGCCAAGATTTGGCCTTAGTGCTATACGTTAATTTTTATAACAGTTTGCAGCTTATCAATGTTATATAAGGAAACAGTTTAAAACCAAGTTACAAACAATAACCAGACCAGAGTTGAATCAAACAAGATGAGCAGAGCATGGAGATTAAAAAGGAGAATGCCAGATGTGGTCTAGCTAAGTGCTGTGCTTCTTACCTGAAAGGCTTGATGTCAACAAACTATTACCTGCCAAACAGAAAATAGAAAACATTAGAAGGCCACAAAAGTTAATGCGAACGACTTAGTTTAAAAAACAGAATATAAAATTATTCAAAACGATACCAATTTAAACACAAGTCATATTGTTGGTGTGGTGTTTTGGAAAGGCAGCTGTTTATCTTTTGACCCCGGTCTTTCTCGCGCCGAGCCGATGGCGTTTACCGGGCTCAGCGCCACAATCCCGAGACAATGTTAGTAAGGAGAAAATGGCTGTTTAAATTTAGAGGCAACGTGCAGAAAACGAAGCCGGAAAAGTTACAAAAGAAATTGAATGAAGAGGAGCTCGCAAAGAAAAGCCTGGTGGACGAAGTAAGGGCAGATGAAGGAAAACATGTTTTAACCAAGATAGCTGTGCAGAGACCTGTTAAAAATTAGAAATATTAGAAAAGGGGTTCAAACTAATTTATTGAAGTGAGAGATCTTGAAAGAAGTGACAATAACTCGCGGCTTTCTATATATATTTAAAGAGACACAACGTTACACAAAATGTTAGCCCTCCATGAAATGATCGGAGAGAGGTTCCGGAGTTGGTTATAGTTTACCACAGGTATGTCAATAAGCGTGTGGGCGATTGCTGTCGCGCTGTTCTGGGTGACATGCGGTGGTGCCTGTCTCCCAACAGTTGGAAATGTCAGGTTATGTCATTTGCCACTTACCCCAAACAGCGAGAGCTAAAAGCTGAACAAGAAGAAAGACATCTTTCTCCATCACGATGCCTCGGCTCTGGGAGAGCGCTGCATTGAAAGGTGGCGGGGGCTTTTTCCTCGGGCAGTAACTGGTCCCTGCTGCTCGCTACGTGATTTGCGGAGAAGCGGGGAGGAGTGGCGGGGTTAGGCGGGCACTTGGAAGAAGTTGCCGCTCCACGGTCTACGGCTGAAGTTTGATTTCCAGGTGCGAGTCTTCTTGCAGGCGATCGGAGGAAGGAGCAGCCTCCGCGATACTCGTGCGCTTTTTCAAAAAAAACACAAGCTGAGGGTTGCTGTATGTTCCGCCTCCCCCGCCCCGCCGATGTCCGAGCTTCCTTCCCCCTCCCGTGCTTCCCGCTTCTCCAATCGATCTGGCTGTCGCAGGATCACATGGCCGTCAAAATAAGTAGCGGTGCAGCCACTTCCCGCACTCGCTCTCTCTCTCTCTGTCAACGTTGTGCGGCTTGTTCATCACCGGTACCCTCTCCTCCCCCTGACATGCTGCTTAAAGGCCACCTAATACCACCAACTATAACATCGAATACATTTGCGATAAAAATAACAATCATTCCCACATTACGAAACAACTGCGGACGGGATAGCGGATGAGATGGCAAAAAGTTGGCCCTTAGGTCGCTTTTATTTTGATCACTTTGAAGCCCAGGTTGTTTTGCCTTAAAACTGTTGCTTGTTGGCAGTGATGCCGATTGGGATGCTGAAAACAATACAGCAATTATGTTCTCAAGTTTTGGCTAGATGACCAGTTAATATCCGGCCCACATAATTCCAAACTGGAACAATTGCGAAGGACTTTATTAAACGCAATTCAGCTGTCCGCTTTCTCTGAGAATTTGGTGCAGAACTTGAATGCAAAGCAAAATGGCCCAATGTTATAAAAAAAACCTATAACAAACTTGTATTTTTCATGTGACAATTTCGAAGCAAACACGTGATTTCAACCTATTTCACACATGGCGATTAGGAAGTTGGCAGTCATTCCTTCTAAATACGAGGCATTTTCCCCAAATAAGATTGCGCACAATTATTGGCCAGCTGTCTTGGACAGAGTGGCTATAATTCCATCTCCGGAGTACTGGTTAGCTCAGATGGCTAGCGTGCGGTTCGATCCTCATTCCGGCTGAGGTAAACTCAGGGCCTGCTGCCTTATCTGACCTTTAAAAAAAATCCATGGTTTGGCAAATAATTGCTAAGGACCTCCCTCTTGATAGAGAGCTCATGAAGAATTTCATCTCAATGTAAAATTAACCAAATCATACTTTACTGAACTGTTCCTGAGCCTTGTTCCTCAGTCAATTTGGCCTTTAAGACTTTCTTTTTATTCATTCACGGGATGTGGGCTTTCCTGGCCGGGCCAGCATTTATTGCCCATCCCTAGTTGCCCTTGAGAGCTGGTGGTGAGCTGCCTTCTTGAACTGCTGCAGTCCACGGGGTGTGGGTACGTCCATAGTGCTGTTAGGAAAGGAGTTCCAGGATTTTGACCCAGCGACAGTGAAGGAATGACAATATATTTCCAAGTCAGGATGGTGAGTGACTTAGAGGGGAACTTCCAGGTGGTGAAGTTCCCATGTATTTACTGCCCTTGTCCTTCTAGATGGTAGTGGTCGTGGGTTTGGAAGGTGCTGTCAAAGGAGCCTTGGGGAGTTCCTGCATCTTGTAGATGGTACACACTGCTGCCACTGGTGGAGGGTGTGAATGTTTATGGATGTGGTGCCAATCAAGCAGGCTGCTTTGTCCTGGATGGTGTCAAGCTTCTTGAGTGTTGTAGGAGCTGCACTCATCCAGGCAAGACTTAAAAGCCTTTCTGCATCTAGACACGCAGGAAAAGCACATGATTACATCTGTTTTCATTAGCCTGTTTGCCCTGGAACAGATCCCTAACCTGAAGCCAGAGGCTACAGCTTCAGGGGTATCACTACACACAAGCACAGCTGACCATGACTTTCTCCTGCTCTAACCACTTGCTTATAAGTGTGTTGGAAGGTTTTTCAGGTTAATAGTCAACCTGTTTGGCCACTTTATGGGCACACATTTCATAGCCATCAGATCTGGGAATGGGATTTGATCCCAGAGACTCTGACGTAGGAATGCTACCCACTGCATCACAAGGCCACCCTTCAAACTTTAACTTGGTCCAGAATTATTAGCCGTTTGTTGACCCTATCTTACACCAATTTTAAAATGAATGTTAGTCTTGAACTCTGTTATCAATGTGCATGATATCATTGTTTTACCAGCGCAGTTTTCATTATTGAGTTCTTTAATGGAACCAATTAAACAAAAAATTCACCTCAGACAGATTGGAAAGGGAAAACTGTTTACTCTCTGGGAAATACTGCACAGAATTGCCACATCATTGGCCATTTCTGTCTCTTCACCAGCTCATTACAAATTATTAAACAGTGTTTAAAAAAAACTAAGCATAATATAAACGTAAAGTAACAAAACAACTGTAAGATAACAAGGTCATTAACATCATGTACTTTACATAAAGCTATTTAATTGATTTACCAATAGTCCGTTCATCAGTTTTAAATCAGTTTCACGTACTGGGACTAACTAATCTACTGCATTCATAAATGGAACAAACAAATTGTTTCAGATTAAAACTTCTAACTGTTTTGAAATATGTAAATAACATAAAACAGACTCCCTAGGTTGCAGAGGTCTTGCCTTTGACACAGCCAGGAGCCTGTCCCGTAAAGGTCCACAACATAATATTCCACTACTTTGGCACTAATTGGCACTAAGTTAGATGGTCCACCAGGTTTTTTTTTAATTTGTTCTTGGGATGTGTGCATGGTTGGCATTTATTGCCCATCCCAAATTGCCTTTTGAAGATGACGGTACATGCACAGTGCTATTCTTTAACAGTTTGATGCAACTGAGTGGCTTCCTGAGCAATTTCAGAGGGCTGTTAAGAATCAACCATATTCTGGAATGTCTGGAGCCACATGTAGGCAAGACCAGATAAGGATGGCAGATTTCCCTCCCTGAAGGACATTAATGAACCAGATAGATTTTTACAATAATCCGGTTAGTTTCCTGAGTAATATTAATGAGACTAGCATTTTATCCCTGATTTATTAATTAATTAAATTTAAATTCCTGCAGCCAGAGTGGTAGAATTTGAAATCACTGTGGATCATTCGTCCGGACCTGTGAATTGCTAGTCCAGTAACATTACAACTATGTTACCCTCCCCCTTTGTACTGACATGGAAATTGGAAAAGTGCTACACTTCTTCAGAAAAGTGTTCTTCCCAGGTTACGACTGAGTCACATTGTTAGGGTAAAGTGCAGAAAGCTCTACTCCACATCCAACATACTATACAGGCCTGGGAGGGTGTAAAGTAGTGCTGGATCTCCTGAAATAAAAAATCATCCCTGAAGGGTTCACTTTTTAAAAAAAAAACTCTATAAATAAAAAAAAGCAAAATACAGTGGATGCTGGATATCTGAAATTAAAAACAAAGTGCTGGAAAAACTTCTTGGTCTTCTTCAATTCTGAAGAAGAGTTATATTCAACTGGAAACATTAAGTCTGTTTCTTTCTTCACAGTTGGTGCCAGACTTGCTGACTATTTACCACACTTTCTGTCTTCATTTCAATAAATAAAAAGTTCTATATAAGAAGTTATTGTGCATAATTTTCCACTCTATGAGGAAAGGGAACTGTATACCTGGGGACTGCCATCGGAAGTTAAGCTATAAAAGAATGTTAATGATTTTTTGTACATAACGTAATGTTCACTAACTTTCCCTTCTATCATCTAATTTAAAATATATTTTCTTAAAAATTTCCAAGGAACTCTCAGAAAAGCAAAAGATGTTGGAAATTTGAAATAAAATCTGAAAATCATGGAAAATAAATCAGCATGCCTGACAGCAATTGTGGAGAGGGAGCCAGAGTTAATAAAGGTGAATTTAAAATGAAGGGTTCGGGTCAGGTGGAATGTTAAAATGCTAAAAAATTTCAAATGCAAACCCAAGCTGCCTTGAACGTGCCCACTTCCAATTTTAACAGAGTTGAGTTTTTAAATCAAAGTCAGATTTTTGTGATGATGTAATTTTTCTTTTTCATTGTTAATTATTCATTTACATGTGATTTTTGATGAATAAGCATGCATTTCCAAAAGGACAATAAAATTTGTATTGAATTGAATTAAGAGGAAGGCTGGTCAGTGAAACCTTTTAAGGAGACCATGTGACAACATTTTAACAACATTTCTATTTTAACTACTGTCAGCCAGAATTCCCTGGCCTCAGGAAACTGCCAGGTAAAAGGAGTTGGGAGAGGCTGGGTCCATAAAGCCTTTGCAGCACTTCTTGTGGGCTAGTGTTGGAGCAGGAGTATTTCCTCCAAGCCCAACAACAAGCTATCATATAACACACTCCCCCCACCACCCACCACCACCACCACAATCTGTCCAATTCCAATCCCCCACAATCACCAATCACTCCGATCTCCCACTATGATCTCCCTGCCCTTAACTTTCTCTCCATTCTACACATAATCTTTCCACTCCCCAACAATCTCACTGCTTCCCCACCATCTCTCCACTCTCTTTATGTTTCTTATGTGACTAAAACCTCAACATCAGCTCTTAGGTCCAAGGCTTTTTTATTCACTTACGAGATGTGGGAGCCACTGGCTAGGCCAGCATTTATTGCCCAACCCTAATTGCCCTTGAGAAGGTGGTGATGAACTGCCTTCTTGAACCGCTGCAGACTATGTGGTGTAGGTACACCCACAGTGCTGTTAAGGAGGGAGTTTAAGGATTTTGACCCAGCAACAATGAAGAAACGGCAATATATTTCCAAGTCAGGTTGGTGAGTGTCTTTGAGGGGAACTTCCAGGTGGTGGTGTTCCCATGTATCTGCTGCCCCTGTCCTTCTAGATGGTAACAGTTGTGGGTTTGGAAGATGCTGCCTAAGGAGCCTTGGTGAGTTTCTGTAGTGCACCTTTTGGATGATACACGCTGGTGCCACTGTTCATCAGTGGTGGAGGGAGTGAATGTTTGTGGAAGGGGTGCCAATCAAGCAGGCTGCTTTGTCCTGGATGGTGTCAAGCTTCTTGATGGTGTTGGAGCAGCACTCATCCAGGCAAGGGGAGAGTATTCCATCACACTCCTGACTTGTGCCTGGTAGATTGCGAACAGACTTTGGGGAGTCAGGAGGTGAGTTATTCGTCACATGATTCCTAGCCTCTGACCTGCTTTTGTAGCCACAGTATTTATATGGCTAGTCCAGTTCAGTTTCTGGTCAATAGTAACCCCCAGGATGTTGATAGTGGGGTATTCAGCAATGGTAATGCCATTGGATGTCATGGGGCAATGATTAGATTCTCGATTGTTGGAGATAGTCATTGCCTGGTGTGGCCAAATGTTACTTGCCAATTGTCAGCCTAAGCCAGGATCTTGTCCAGGTCTTGCTACATTTGGACATGGACTGCTTCAGTATCTGAGGAGTCGTGAATGGTGCTGAACATTGTGCAATCATCAGTGAACATCCCCACTTCTGACCTTATGACGGAAGGAAGATCATTGATGAAGCAGCTGAAGATGGTTGGGCCTAGGACACTACCCTAAGGAGCTCCTGCAGTGATGTCCTGGGACTGAGATGATTGACCTCCAACAATCACAATCATCTTCCTTAGTGCTTGGTATGACTCCAACCAGCGGAGATTTTTCCACCTGATATCCATTGACTCCAGTTTTGGTCAGGCTCCTTGATGCCACACTTGATCAAATACTACCTTGATGTCAAGGCCGTCATTCTCACCTCACCTCTGGAATTCAGCTCTTTTGTCCATGTTTGAACCAAGGCTGTAATGAGGTCAGAAGCTGAATGACCCTGGCAGAACCCAAACTGGATGTTATTGAGAAGGTTATTACTAAGCAAATGCCACTTGATAGTTACTATGGTAGCTGCTGAGAGCAATTGTTACCTGCAGCAGGGCATATCTGTTTGATCTCTACCTTATGTGTTTGGCTTGTAGTTCCATTCAGATTCTGATTCTAGATTACATAAAAGTGATACAACTACTTATCATGTGATGTTTTTGTCCAGATATGTTGCACACTTAATGAGGAAATAGAATGCTGTAATTTAATTATAAAGCTAATTAAGCCCTGAGAATCGGTGCTTGCTACAAATTAAATAACTATAAATAACTCAGTTTTCCTATAGCCTTGGCAATAAAGAGATCTCAATTATTTTGAAGATTTTGAGCTGATTTTCCGATGCCAACAGCAGCGAATGTTGAGTTGGCTGCCGCTGTTACACGCCAGGACTCACCAGAAGCCCTGACCCGCAGACATGGCGCGGTAATTGCCCAGGAACTTTAAACTTCCGATGAGCTGATTTGTGCTGCTTGGGACGCTACAAGCATGCCTATGAACACTAGGGCCTGTTGCATGATACTTACCCAGATACTTATTCCAGAACTGTCCCGCTGTTTAATTTCTGGTGTAGGTCACCGATTAACAGTATAGCCCAACCCACCACTCCCCACACACACCCCATACATACCCGACCCAACTACCCACTCCTCAGCCTGAATATCCACCCCATCCCCCAAATGCTCACCCACCCACTCATTCACTCACTCTGCTGAAACCCTTAAGACTTTTAAAAGCTTACCTGAACATGGAATCTGGTGTTGTAAAAGTGGGACGTGTCATCTCCACTGTTTCTTTTCAGCATCGGCTTCTGTACATGGCTGCGCTGATGCTTCGCTGATGCAGCTCGGGCTGGAGCACCCAGCAGCAAGGACGCAAAAAGCTAGGGTCAGTATTGGCCCCTAATTTCCAGCAGAGCGGAATTTGAGTCGGATTGCATTCCACTTATAGTTACTTACCTTGAAATCCAGCTGCTCCCATGTCGACCAACATTCCGACTCAGGCTTGGCTAGATCTGTGTAACGGAACGGGTTCCCACAGCCTAAGGTCGAGAGCAGCTAAGTCAAAGGTAAGTAAGCCAAGCTCCCTTTTTTTTTACGGCACCAGCTGCTGTAAAGCAGGTAGGTTTAAATATTCAGCCACTGAGAAGCCAGGGGAGAAGGTATGTGTATAAGGTAAGCGGCCAGGATTTAGGGAGGGGGTGGTAGGGTGGTCCAGTGGGGGTCGGGTGGTTTGGTGGGGAGGGGGGGTGGGCGGGCGGTGTTGGGGAATCCTGAGCAGAGGATGTTGTTGTGGTGTTGGGGGTGGGGGGTGGGTGGAGGCATAGTCGGGGGTGTGTAGTCGGTTGGAGGGCTGTTGTCTGGTGGGGTTGTAGTCCAGGAGGTATAGTTGGAGTGGGTGGGGGTGGGGGTGGGGATTGTCATCGGGGGGTGGTGTAATCGGAGGGGGGAGGCAGTGTAGTCGGTGGGGGGATCAATATAGTCAAAGGGGGTCAAGGCATCCTGTGGCGGTGGGGTGGGTGGGGTTGGTGGTGTTGGGGCAGTAGTCAGGGGTGTGGAAGGCTAGGGATGGGGTCCTGTGCGGGTCAGAGGGGTTGGGGCATCTCTTGGGTGGGGGTGGGGGGGGGAGGGGGGGGGGGGGTGCTGTTTCAGGGGTATAGTTGGAGGTTGGTTGGGGGGCCAATGGGGGTGTGGGTGTTTGCCAGGTGTCCCATGCAGGGTCATGAGGATATCGGAGGGCTCTATGGCGGGGGGGTGGGTGTCAGGGAGCATAGGAGTTCAGGAGTGTGGAGCATGCTGTGGGAGGCCGGCCTGGGCATATTGTGGGGGTGTGGGGTTAGTCGGGTGTCCCATTGTAGCTCGGCAGAAGTTGGTACAATAGTTACCCTGAAGCTATAAGTGGTTTTTTAATTCTTCTAACTTTTTCTGGGTAACTGTTGTTGTAAGGCAATCAAAACCATCCGAAGCCTGCGATTTATATCACATTTTCAGATTGTTCCCAATGCAGGGCAATTGCACATCGGAAGTTTGAAATTCCCAGGCAATTGCCGTGGAATCCTTACCTCAGAACTACCAGTGGCGGGGGTGGGGAGGTTTCCAGCACAACTTTGGAATAACCCCCTCCCCAGATACGCTGCCCTGAAGATCAAAAGTTACGGTATATTCACAGTTAGTACGCCATCCTCAGAATCGCCACTGACCAAAAGATCTGGGCCTTTAAAAAGTAGAGCACAAGAATATTTATCTTCTTATTTATATTGAAGGTAATTTGTGCAAGTCAATCAATAGAAAATAAAAGGAAGCATGTTTAAATCATGTCATAAGTACAGAGTAATGAGTTGTATCAGATATTCATCTAGAGGATGATTAGGTCTATTTTTATCTGTACTATTTTCAATGCAATTGTTAACATGTTTGTGATGGCTATTTTAACATAGTAATTAGCCCATTTATTTTAAACACTATAATGATTGAACTGGAGTAGTGCAGACAGGAATTTATGTGAATGCACTTTAGCAAACAGCGCTAAAAACAGCATACAGAGGAAAAAACTCTTAAAAGTTCATGAACCACAAAATCAGTCTCTTTAGCTTTTTTCTAAAGAATGCTGTTTCACAATGATCACAGCCAACTGGTTATTTTCTAATTGAATATACATTTTTGTGGCCTATATGTCTTACTCTGATTTAGCTGTGAGAACTGAATTTGCCATGAAACAGCTAAGTGTGAGTTGATGCATTGGTAGTTATGGGCCTTGTTTCAGTTTAATATTGGGAAAAGATATGATCCCTTAAGCAAACCTCTAGTGCTAGATTTTATCTCCATATAATTTACATTAGCCCGGATTTTGAGGTCAGCAGCGAAGCTGAGGTACTAACCTCAAAGAAACCTTGCTGAGAAATCTAACAACCTCCGTGGCAAGAACTTTGACTCGCATGATGTGCAGTTGATTGTAATATTGTTTAATAGAGAATTCCAGCGTGGACCTGCAGTGATATCATCAAGCCATCTAAGCTGGCAATCACATTGAAGAATTCGCACAGCATCCAACTAATAATCAAATCACTTTTGCAAAATAAAGATTAGGGTGAATGTAGAACCTGAAACATGAAAAGTTTATTTGAAAATTTGATTATTTCAAAAATATCTAGTTTAAAAAGTTCTAACAATCAATCATAATGGAAATCTGTAACAACACTACAGTTATTACTCAAATCACCATTAAAAACCTAGTTTACTTCTTTGAACAAGGCTCAACTTTTAATGGTGTTTCTAATGAGAAAGTTTTGCCAGAATAATTGACTTCGCTGATTATTGGGTCAGTGGTGGGTGACTGTAGAGGGTCTCCAGCACTGCCTCTGGCAGAGCAGTGAATGACAGAACATAGGATCTCCGCATTCACCTGTTATTTCCATTAAATCGAGAAATTGCGGTCAGATTCAGAGGGATAATGAAGGTGAACACTGACAGTTCACTGTTGAAATCCAGACCATTAAGATATTCAGTTACCCTCCTTAATTTCTATATTGCAATCTAGCAAGATAAACTTCAAACTTAACTTTGTGGACATCTTCTTGGTGATGCAAACTCAGTAATTTAGCCAGAAATTGCAAAAAAAAATTGAAACAAGTGTGTTGCACACCCTTGAGTTTGTTTGTGCAGGAGCCAGTAGTCTAACATATGAACTAGGAGCAGGAATAGGCCATTCGGCTCCTCGAGCCTGCTCCGCCATTCAATAAGATCATGGCTGATATGATTGTGGCCTCAACTCCACATTCCGCCTACTCTGATAACTTTTGACTCCCTTGTTAATCAAGAATCTATCCACCTCTGCCTTAAAAAGATTCATTGACCCTGCCTCCACCACTTTCTGGTGGAGAGAGTTCCAAAGATTCACAACCCTCTGGAAAAAAATTTCCTCTCACCTCCATCTTAAACGGGAGACCCCTTATTTTTAAACTGTGTCCCCTAGTTCTAGGGTGGGATTTTCCGGTCCTGCCCTTGGCGGGAATCATCGCTGGCGAGACGGAAAATTTGATGAACCAGCCAAAGGTTGGTTGACTTCGGGTAGGAATTTCCGGCACTAGTCTCTCCCACAAGGGACACTGACCAGTTCCTGAAATTGATTGCTGACCAACCATATAACACTTTGACTCTGTCAAAAATAAGTGCAAGAAGTTCCACTTTGTGTGTGTTTAAGGGTGTCCTAAAGCTTTCTGACTGGGAAAAAGGATAATGGATTAAATAGCATTAGTATAAGAAGTTTACAATCTACTTCAATAAGTTAGAGGGACATTATCTGGATTCTAAAATGTTCCATATTGTTTACAGCAAACCCATTTCTGAGAATTGGGTGGGCTTCAAAAGCACAAGTAATTACATGAACAGAAACAACGAAGTAAAGGGAACTGATACAGTAAATTGTTAGAATAAAAAAATGCAATCAATGAGAAACAGGTTGTATAGAGTCAAACACAGGGCTGTGACTGTGAGCAAAGCACCATAAGAGATCCCACTTCCACATGTTCCTGCCACCCAGACAAAAAACAACCTCAATAAGTCCAATATTTAACACTGGATTGACAATGACCAATAATTCTGATTCATTTTAAGATTCAAATAGGGCTGAAATTTATCAAACTGCAGAAGAACGTTTCTTAATGTTAGAGTGCCATCTGGTGATAATTGAATGAAACTTTTTCAAGAACCATTTAAACGTAATTTTCTGATTTCTGCATAAACAGGGTTGAACTCACCCAATTCACAGACATACCTGTGTCTGTAGTTCAAGGGATGGGATGCACAATTATCTGACATAATCCCCATCTCCTTTGACTAGCACATGAAAAACTTGTTCAAAGAGCTTGTCTGAGATACAAGTGTTTGAGGAACAGAAAATCTGGTAAGGGAGCATTTGCAGTTTACCATACTAGAGGAACTTATGGTAAAAGCAGATAACTGTTTCCAGCAGCACGGCTACTTCTGATACTGAAGATTTGAAGGTGTAAGATGCTGGCCCGATATGGGCTGCTAGCTAAATCCAATTCATGCTGCCTAAAATAAATATAATTTATTCATAGTGTTGTAAAATGGATCTACAGTAAACATAGCTCAATAATGGAAATGTGGCCATGATCTGTTAAGCTGAGGACTCAAGGCCAATATCAAGCTGTCCAGAAACACGACAGAAAGCCAATGATCAATGCCAAGTTCATTTGGTGGCTGTGGAAAACAAAACATTCAAATCCAATAGTCACAACTCACATCTACATTTTTTTTATTTTTGGCATATGGATTTGATGGATGCTTTATCATTGAATATGGATCTGTCACACATTATTTGTGGGCAGACAGATGATTGACAAGCACAGAACCCCATCACTATATTTAAGAGTCTCTGAACAGAGCTACTGAGAAATGTACTAAAGTGGAGTTCCTGTTTGGCCAACATGAAATACAAACTCTCTTCCTTTGGGGCACACTCCAGTTACCTAAGTTCAAAGAGAGCCAGGTTGGAACTTGCAAGGCTTAGGAAACTTATGCTGTGCACAGGGGTTTTCCAGGCATTTAATCACCAAGTCAGCTTCCTACTTCTTGTGCTGGTCCAACCAGGACAACCATGCCCATTAGTACATTGGTTTACCTAAGGTAATATAGGGCAGAATTTTCCGTGCCCATTGGCGTCATGCGTCATGGAGGGCCTGAGCGTGCAATATGGTGGAAAGTCCAAAAATCGAGTCCACGCCATTATGAAATCAGTTTGCAATTGTCTGCTCTGCCCGGCAATGGCGGGCTGACTTTAACGCCACCGGACATCAGGAACTTCATTTTAATACATCTGCATATCATCATAAGCCCTGCTCGCCAGAATCATTCCCCCGACATCAAATTTACAATCCATGTTGGCGGGAAAACACGCCAGTGCAGAACATGTCTTGACAGGTGTGACATGCAGAAGTCGAGACTTACCGTCAGGGCCTTGCTCACATCGCGAACATCCGAGGAGCAGAAGATGCTGGCGCCCTAAAGCAACCGGAGCCTGGAAGAACACGTGCTCCGCATGCTGGGTGGATTTATACAGACATGACTCTGCTGCAAAGCAGCTTGCAGAAGGTGGAAGGTCACCATTGAGGATCTGCTTCGGGACATCAGTGTCTTGACCATGGTCTGCTATAGATGCTCGTTGAGGGGGTGGGGAGGAAGGTTCAGCTGAGTGAGTGAGAGAGGAAGGTCTACGTTTTATTGGCAGAGGAAGGTGTACCGTGGGGGGTGGGGGTGTGGATGGGGGGAGGTTTGGAGGGAGGTGGAAACGATGGTGTCGGGGGCCAGGGTGAGGTTGGGAGCAGGGGAACAATGGTGTTGGGCGGGTGAGGTTGGGAGGGGTGAGGGAGTATGAGGGGAGGAAGGTGTAATGGGGGACAATGCAGCAACTGGGGAGGAAGGTGTAAGAGAAGGAGTTCGGAGGAGGGAAGGAGTTTTGAGGGCGGAAGGACTTCGGATAGGGAAGGAGTTCATGGGGGGAAGGAGTCCGGGGGAGGAAGGAGTAAAGGTGGAGAAAGGAGTAAGGGTGGAGGAAGGAGTAAGGGTGGAGGAAGGGGTAAGGGGGTTATGTCTAGGTGAACATGCAAGGGAACGGTCTATGGAGTCGCTGACTGCCTCCTAGAGAGCGAACTGAGGGTGGGACATGGTATGAGGGACTGATGAGGATGATCGAGGGCAGAATAAAGCAGTAGGGTAGGAGGGTGAGGGTACGATGTTAGCAGTAGAAGGGACAGCAAGTTGGTTGGTGGAGACTAGGATACAGACACAGACCCTGGGTGTGGGAAGTGGGAGGTCAGGGAGACAATGCGGATGGGGTGGGATTCTCAGGAAGGTGGGGAATGTGCAAGTTCACTTGGACATCCCAGAAAGAAATGGGTTGTGGCTGGTAGGTGACGGTGGGGAGGTGGTAGGGATACCAGGGGGATCATCAGGATGAGTTACTGGGGGAGGAGAAAGGGCAAGAGAGCTGAAAACATACTTCACCACTAAATTGTTGCCAAATCGAAAAAAAAAGGAGCCTCGTGTTGGGCGGAACGGGTGCTGCCTGGAAGTGCGAACAGCGGGAGGGCAGGAATGCAGGTCAGCTCAGATGGACAACTGAAAGATAACCCCAGCAGGCAGCAGGGTAGGACTCACAAAACCTGTAAATGAAGCTGAAAGACACCATTAAACATTGCTCAGTCAAAGTGAATATGTTTTCAAATTATAAAGTGACAAAATGTGTTCATCTGTGCAACCACTTGTGATCAGAAATTCTTAACTTTTCTAGACCTACCACTTCTTCTAGGTGCTGCCCTGACATCCGCAGCAGGGGTGGAGACAGCCTGTGCAATAGCTGGCCCCATTGCACCTGTTGACTTCAGCATGGGCCCTCTGGACAGCCAATGCCTTGGGGGCCCCGGCTTGCTTTCACTGACTTCCTATGGACCAGCTGCTCCCTCTGCAGTGACAGGAGACAAGGTTGAGGAGGGGTCACAGACAAAGGAGACTCAGAGGGAGAGGACAGCCTCTGACATTCCTGAGTTAATGACCCGGGTGTCCAGTTGCCATTCCTCCTCCCTTTGGGTGCCCGAGGGCCCCGGCCTGACTCCTTGCGGGGAAGGAGCACCTGGATGGAAGTCGAGATGCCCCATTCCCTTCTTGCGTTGCTACCAGGAACTCACCCATGGTTACCATGATGAGTACATGTCTATACCTCCATGTTCTGCTGGACCAGGGTCTCCACAGTGTCCACCATCCTTCCCATGGAGACCTCCATACATGCACACATGGGCACCACTTCATCAGAGAGCAGGCAGACACACTCCTCTGACTCGTGTAGCACTCTGTTGAGGGCTTTCTATAGTTCTGCATGATGTTCCCCCACCTTCTGCTGACTTTCCAACATGATTTGGAAGGCCGAATGCAGATGCTCCTTATCTGACACAAACCTCACAGGTGCCTCTTCCCCAGCAGTCCTCCAAGTGCCGGGGAGCTCGGCTGAACCTGCCTCTTCTTGTTGTGGACATGTGTCTGTGCGGTGGCCATCAGATTGTGAACCCGAGCCTGAGGTCTAGGTCCCACCAAGGTGTGTGTCTCTGCGCTGGTGGAGGGTGTGCAAAAGCGCTGTGACAGGTCTTCCAGGCTGCTTATTTTGAGCTGTTCATGAAGAAGATGTCCTCTCGGTTGGAGGTAAGGATCTAGATGGACCTGAGAGACTGGCTGGCTGAGGGTGTTGGTTGCTTGGAAGAGCTCCTTGTGAACCAAAGTTCAGATGATTAGTGCAAGGCAGCAGAGTCAAAAGCATGAGAGAGAGCACTCACAGTTGCATTGAGAGAGAGATGATGTGATGCAGGATCCTCACATGGGTGTTCACCACCGATCTCACCGCTGCCACAGGCATGGTCCATGTCCTCACCAGTCAGCGCGATGGCACACTCCTCAAAGTGAGTGAGGGGCCTAATGTGGGCCACTCCACCCCCCTGGTTTGGGACCTCTCCCTGCTGTTGTGAGCCAGCTTCTCCTGCATGAAAACAGATGGAGAGAGTGTGAGCAGGACACATGGCACTACATGGAATGTTTATGTGGTGAGCGGAGCCATGGACAGGTTGAGTACATGAGCTCCAGAGGATATGAGCCTAATGGAGATGTGAGGGTGTGTATGAGAGTTAGTGGTGTTGTCCCTTGACGTGTTAGATCCCTGTGGATGTGTGATGGGCTGGGGAGTGTGTGAGTTGAGAGTGCTGAGAAGAATAACTTACCCTGGCAGAAGAGATGAGACCATTCATCTTTTTTCTGCACTGGGTGGCTGTCCTCTTTTGCAGGGCATTGGTGCTGACCAGCTCTGCCACCACCCCTTATGTAGGATTGATGACCTTGCTTGTTGACCTTCGTCCAGAGCAGGGGTACAGGACAACACGGCGGGCGTCCACAGCACCCAAAAGATATCCCAGGGATGCGTCACTGAATCGGGGGTCTGCAGTCTTACTGCTTTTCGGGGCCATGTCTTTTGTGCAGAAGTCCTGGCCTGGAAGCAGCTTGCGGCTGCACTTTATATATGGTGCCCAAAGTGAGGAAGTGGCCACCCACCAGCGAAATGGCGTGTTCCCAGGAATGCATGATTAATGAGGCGGTGCTGGGACAATACGGCACAAAAACCCACCATTACGGCCAGCGGGTAAAACGTCCTTTTTCCCGCCCATAGTTACCATCAACAAATCTAATATACCTAATACCACTAATGAATCAGTTTGGCTGGCTAGCCATCAATAGTTCCCTGGAGTATTGCAGCCAGTCTGGCTGACATGTTGGATTCCTGAGTTTGCCCCAGAAAGTTGATTTCTTTCTGAAGTTGCCATTCATGCCATCTTGGAGGTTCTTTGACTCCAAAGAAACTCCAGTTACCTTTTCTTCCTTCCTAAGGAGTATAATCACTAGTTTGCCATAAAGCAATTAACAATACTAGGTGGGAAGCTCACAGCATAAAATGTGTGAGTGCATTGACACCATTTTCCTGACTGTAGCATCAACAGACAATTGAAGTCCAATGATTAACAATGTGAGTTAGACAAATCCTTTATTCAGTGGCTAAGCATTGACTGCTTTAGTCCGTCTCTTACTCTCCATAAACTTAAGCTCATTCAAAACTTGGGTACCCATATCCTACCTATCATCAAGTAACGTTCACCTTGTCCTCGCTGAACTATATTGATCCCTGGTCTTCCAGGCCTCAAATTGAAAATGTTTAAATCTCATCATGGTCTGGATCCTCCCTATCCCTGTAGCCTCCTCCAGCCCTCCCCCAAACTGTCCATTCCTTTGACTCTTATATTTTATACAAGCCCTTGATCTCACCATTGCTGACCATGCCTTCTGGTCACCTAGAACCTACACTCTGGAATTTCCTCCCTAAACCCCTCCATCTTTTCACTTCTCTCTCCTCTTTTGACCCGCTTAAAAACCTACTTATTGGCCAAGGTTTTGGACATCTCTATACTGTCTTCTTTAGCTGAACATAACTTTTTTTTGAATACTTCTCTCCGAAGAGTTTTGGGACATTTTTCTATGTTAAAGTGCTATTTTAATTCAAGTTGTTACTATTGTATTTTAATAGTGAGAGGGTTGCTTTAATACACTGCATGCATTCTAAAATTCACCTCCACCAAAACTGTGGTAGTGTGGGAATCATGTCCCACCAGTAACCTGTGATCTGACCCCACCAGAGTTTTCAGGATCAGGGTGACGTCTGGAAAGTTAACTAAATTAAGCACACACCATGAAGAAAGCCATTTTAGCAGAAGAGGTCTGAATTTCCTCTTCTATTAGGGAAAACTGGCATAAACTTTGCAGACGGAGAAATATCAAGTGGGAGGTATTCTCGGACTCATTGGACAGAATTTTGTGAAGCTCTCGGGAGCGGAGAAATGGGGCTAGTGGGAGAACTTAATTGAGCGGCGGGAAAAAGTCAGCTTCCTAGCAGCAGGATAAAAATTGGATTTTAAGCTGGACTGCAGAACAATCTAGGAAAACCATTAGAAGTAGAAGTCCTAATGATCGGGAAATTTTAATGACTGCAAACAAATTAGAAGATAATTTAATAAGATAGGCCAAACAAAAAGAGCTGGATAGTTGGAAAGAACTTGGTGTCTAATCTGAAGTGCCAGATGGGAGACCTCCAGCCTTATCACACAGGTGGATATGTACAGAAAAAATACTTCCAGATGCAACATATAAGGCAAAACTAGTGGCTTGGGATATTGAAGAGAGACTTAGAGATCAAAATGTTAGAGTGCACTTCCCCAAGGCAGGAAAAGTAATCCTGAGAAATTTCTTAGCTCTGCTGGCCACAGATTCGTGGGTATGGAGGTTGATCGATACAAAAGCTAAAATTTTTCAGGGTTAAAAATTTCAAAGAGGGATGTTTTTGAAACCACTCAAAGATGCAAGTGATGTAGAAGGGAAGCTGTATAAATTAAACAAATGTGTTTATGGATTGAATGATGCACCAAGATTATGGTGTTTCTCAATTAGATCTGTCCTGCTGGAAATAGGCCGTACACAACTGAAAGCAGATCCAGCAATGTTCTACTGGTATCACAAAGAGAAACTCTCAGGCATTTTTATGGTGCATGGATAGATTCTTGGTAAGCAAGGGGGTGAAAGATTATCAGCGGTAGGTGGGATGCAGATTACAGGTTACTACCAGATCAACCGCGATCTTATTAAATGGCGGAGCAGGCTCAAGGGACTGAACGGCCTAGTCCTGCTCAGTCCTGCGTATGTATGTTCGTATGCCTGCAATGGAATGGAAGCTGAGACATTGGCCACCAGATGCTGCATCATGGTTAAGTTAACCAGTGTGCTAATGGAATTGGTTGCCACTTGCACACTGGGAATGATGGGCTCCAAGCACAGCACAAAGCTCTATGCCAGGTTGGTACTGGATTTCTCCATTTTTCTTTATAGTGATCTGAGGTTTTCTGCCATGCTTGCCATAACACCAAGCATTTCACTGTCCTGTAGGCCATCCCATTGAAGATCCGTCTGCAGCTCAACTCATTTAAGACCTCGCCCTATGGCAAACTGGCACTTGAACTACCCCGCCCCCACCCAGGTTGCAAGTCACTCATACCTGGTGTCTCACCATGTGCAGTTCCTACCTATAAGCTACCCTCTAAGACACATGCAATGGCACTATCTGAGCTAGTGGCTGCAAGTATGCAAAAGAGTGATGCTCTTCATCACCCTTCAGGCGATGATTCTTCATCAATCTCTTCTTCCTCTTTCACTTCTTGCTCTCACACAAATGCCTGACCAGGCTATAGTTTTTGGGTAATGGAAAGGAGAAAGGCACAAAGATAGGGTTGTGCTAAGGAGAGGATGGTCTAACTCAGAAGAAATTATGGTATGAAGGGGAAGTTGGATATGAAAAGGAGGATGGGGTATTGTATACTGCGGAAAGCAAGTTTGTGAAGTGTATAAGTGAAGGTGATCTTTACACACTAAGTACCAATTTACACAGTTATAGATTACAAGCACACACTCCTAACCCCACACCCATAGTTGCAGTTTGTGTATATTTGTAGGGACTGAAGTGAATCTCTAGTTAAGCCCCACCACCTAATTACAATAATTAACAATAAATATACAATTAATAGATACCCTTCCCTCTTTAAATAAAATCAGAGTTAGGATGTACAACCTGTTACGAACGGGGAAAGGTGGTAGGATAACTTTTCCCCTTTTCCCCTTGCCTCTTGGTTGATCGCAATAAGATATAATTTTAGAAGGAGTGTTTTAAACCTTTTGAGTGTTATAATTTTAATCAGTGGACATGAACAGGCTTTCTGGTAAGTTTAAGTCAAAAGAAAGGATCAACATTTATTTACACAATGCCAAAAATGTAAACTCAACGAAACTCCAATTTCCTCAGAAACAAAGACGCACGTATACACAAGAAAAGACGAGCTCATGAGATGAAATGTGCACTTTGATTATGAGCGTAACAAGAAACAAGTCACATTTTCTTATCCAGTCCTTTAAGATGAAGAGTTATCTATATTGGTTCTTTGAAGACAATGGTTGGAAATTTCTGTGTTTTCCATACAAAATTATGGCCAACTTTCTATAGAGAAGAAATATAGGCCTGAACTTTACACGCTTTGTGCAAGCACAATCGGCAGGCCCAGAAATGGGTGTAGTCTGCTCCCGCCTGTAATCACAACTTGGACCCGGTTTCACACTGGCTGGCCAATTAAAGGCTGGTCAGCGTGAAAAGCACCGGACATTGCTCAGTGCTGCCGGTGGGGATGGGAGCGTGCTGGGCACCAGGTCCAATGGTGACCTGGAGGGCGCATTTAAAAGAGCACAAGCAACTCCCTGAATGCTGCCAGGAGTTGAAGAGGAGCTTAGGGAGCTGTCAATGAGAGATTGCAAGATTGTATGCTTGGCAGGAGTAATGGCCCTGGCACCCGTTGGGCATGCCAGGTGGGAGGGCAATGCCAGTGGGCACTCTGCCCCCCCCCCCCCCCCACCCCCAGTTCTCTGATGAGTGCCTGCATGGTCTAATGGAGGCAGTGAGTGCCCAGCGTGACATACTCATGCCGCAGGATGGCAAGTGGAAGCCACCCCACCAGATGAAGAAAGTCTGGACAGAGGTGGTTCCCCAGGTGAGCGGGCATGATGTTGTGCACCGCACATGGATCTAGTGCTGGAAATGGTTCAGTGATCTGTGCCTCACAAGGGTCAATACCGACTTGGCATGGAACTGTATATAGATGTCTTGGAGGGTGGCCATTCTTCATGGTGCTCAGGGGAGTGAGATGCAGAGTACCAAATGATGCATATCCCTGTGTGTGCCAATGCAGGGTGATGTGCCCACTTGTCATGTGTGTATAAAAGATTAGGTGTGCTAATCTGACAGGCACCTCAACCTGCATCTCCTTGGGCTGGGGAGGGGGCAAGGCTGAGAAGGTGTGGCAGGTAGAGGGCACTAATTAATACACTTTTGCCTGTACAGGAGAAGAGAAGCCATAATGCCGAGGAACACGGGTGGTAGAGTCCCCAACAGATGCCCTAGAAATGGAATGCCAGCGTGGAGCAAGGTCCACAGTTCACGGAGAGTCAGGGGTCTCAGATGAAGTTAAAGAGTCCAGTGGACAGGTGAGAAACTGGGAAAGTGTGTAAGAGTTGTAGGATATCCAATGAGAAGTTCTAATCTACAGTCCCCATTGCTCATCCAATCACAGTGTCTCAGTGAGGCAGTTGTCCATTCTGATGAGCAACTGTAGTTCATGCACAGTCACTTTATTACATTGTAGTCACATTGCCTGTCCATCAATGGTGAGCAGGGAAGTTCAAACCAACCTCATGCTGGTGGACCAGCTGCATGTCACATCTCTGCTCAGGGTGCTCCAGACAAAAGCAGTACGCCTCCACACCACCCACCCCCCCACCCCCACCCCCAAACCCCTGCCAGTGCTAGGGCACCTAATGAGTCCGCAATAATTGAGGGGTGCATAGCCATGCTGCTGGACGCCCCTTCCCAGGCAGTGCCTACACAGGCTTCGCCGGCCAAAAGACATCCACCAAGCTCATCAGAGCCGACAGGGCACCACAGTCAGTAGGCTGCCTCTAGTGCTGCTGCCAGCGAGGGGTGGGCACCAAGATGTAGCACTCGCAAGCGGAAGTTTACAGCACCGTAAACACAAAGAGGGGCTGTCACAGGTGATATTACTTCAGTTAAACAGTTCTATGTTTAAATTGTGTAAAAATGACATCACCATTTAAAGATGTTATTATGTTTCATGGTCTGAATGTGCTTTATGTTTCTCATAGGTATTGGGCATGGGAGTGGGTTGTGACAGACGGGAAGGGCTGCAAACTTCATTTCAGAATAGTTAGTTAGCATAGGGATCACAGGATGGTCTCATCAGGAACATTTAGTAAGGAGGCATCACCTCACTTTCAAGCCATGCCTTGGATACCTAGCTGAATGAATGGAGAATCAAGGCCTCCCAGGCCTCTCTGACTCCCACAAGGTTCACCATTTCTGCGCCACTTCCCCACCCTAGGCGTCCTCCGGCTCCTCCTCAATCTGTCTTCATTACTGAAGTTTCTCATCCCTGGAACCATTCATATAAACCTCATCTGCACTCTCTCCAATGTGTTCACATCCTTCCTATAGTGTGAAGCCCAGAATTGTACATAATTCTCCAGCTGAGGTCTAACTAGTGTCTTATATAAGCTCAGCATAACCTCCTTGTTCTTGTACCTTATGTCCCTATTAATAAAGCCAAGGATAATGTATGCTTTATTAACTACTCTCTCAACCTATCCTACCATCTTCAATGATCTATGCACATGTACACCCAAGTCCCTCTGCTCTTTCAACCCCTTAAGAATTTTACCCCTTACTTTATATTGTCTCTCCATGGTCTACCTACCAAAATGCATCACCTCACACTTCTCCGCATTGAACTTTATCTACGACCTAGCTGCCCACTCCACCAAATTGTCTATGTCCTTTTGATGTTCTACACTGTCCACCTCACAATTTACAATGCTTCCAAGTTTCGTATCATCTGCAAATTTTGAAATTGTTCCCTGCACACCAAAATCTAGATCATTAATATATATCTGAAAAAGCAAGGGTCCCATACTGACCCCTGGGGATCTCCACTACAAACCTTCCTCCAGTCCCAAAAATATCCATTGACCATTACCCTCTGTTTCCTATCACTCAACCAATTTTGTACCCATGTTGCTACTATCCCTTTTATTCCATGAGCAATAACTTTTCTCACAAGTCTGTTGTGTGGCATTGTATCGAATGCCTTTTGAAAGTCCCTGTACACCACAACAAGAGCATTACCCTCATCAACTCTCTCTGTTACCTCTTCAAAAATTTCCAGAAAGTTAGTTAAACATGATTTTCCCTTTAGAAATCCATGCTGGCTCTTCTAATCAACTCACATTTTTCCATGTAACTACTAATTCTATCCCAAATAATTGTTTCTAGAAGCTTCCCCACCACTGAAGTTTAACTGACTGGTCTATAATTGCTGGGCTTATCCTTACAACCTTTTTTGAACAAGGGCATAATGTTTGCAATTCTCTAGTCCTTTGGCACCTCCCCTGAGTCTAGGGAAGGCTGAAAGGTCATGGCCAGTGCCTCTGCAATTTTCACTCTTACTTCCTTCAATATCCTTGGATGTATCTCATTCGGTCCCAGTGCCTTGTCAACTTTAAGTACCGACAGTCTATTCAACACTTCCTCCTTATCGATTTTGAACCCTTCTAATGACAAAGTTTCTTCCTCTATCACTGTGGCCTCGGTAGCATCTGCTTCCTTGGTAAAGCAAGATGCAAAATATTCATTTAACACCTCAGCCATTCCGCCTGCTTCCATGTGCAAAACCCCTTTTTGGTCCCTAATTGGCCCTACTCCTCCTTTTACCACCCTCTTACTATTTGTGTGCTGATAGAAGACTTTGGGATTCCTCTTAATGTTGGCTACCAGTCTTTTCTCATAATCCCTCTTTGCTTCTCTTATTTGCTTTTTCACCTCCTCTCTAAACATTTTGTATTCCGTTTGTTTCTCAATTGTATTTTCTACCTGACACCTGTCATAAGCACACTTTTTCTTCTTTATCTTAATTTCTATCTCCTTTTTCATCCTGGGAGCTCTGGATTTGTTTGGCCTACCTTTCTCTTTTGAAGGAATATACCTTGATTGGGCCCGAACCATTTCTTCTTTGAAGGTAGCCCATTGATCAGCCGCAGATCTTCCTGCCAACCTATCCGGCCCAGCTACATTCTTGCCCCATTGAAGTCGGCTCTCCCCCACTCCCCAAGTTAATTATCCTTACTCTTGTGTGGAATAATCAGCTTTTGAACCCTCACCCCCGTCTCCACACACAACTAGTTTTGATCATGTATTGGCAGTTTCGGTACCTCTCATTATCTACATAATGGTTTCGAACCAAGGTGACTGATACACAAAGGATTAGTATCCCATCTGCATACCAGTTATGATTAGCTTACTGAAACACTTTATTGTTATTCCATCTTCATGGTGCTGACAGGTCTAGGGTAGCCATTGCCTTTTAAAACTCTTCCATTGAAAATTGTGAGGCCAGTCAATTTAGACCTGGAAAACACGTTTGCATTTTTAAGCAACTTCACAGATATACTGGGCAGAATCTTCCACTTTGAATGCTAAGTTCGGTGTTGGGTGCAGAAGTGGGAGTGATACCTGCTGGAGGGGTGCGGGATGGCTGGACAAGTACTGTCTTACACTGTTCAGCTCATTACTTATGCATCCATGTGCAACATGGTGAATCTCATGGCAGAGGCAGACAGGAAGTCGCCATCCGTGCCATTACCTGATAGTGTTGAAGGTCTAGGCGCCATATATAAAAGGGCACCAGGACAGCCATTCACTCACTGCAGGCCAGGAGCTCCATATTCTGCCAAAATATCACAGAGAAGATGACAACGTGTGACCCGACACAGTTCAGCAAAACTTCCCCGCAGACTCTCCCCCAGGCTGTCCAGGAAAGGTGGGTGGTGCTGTTTCCCCAGGATGGCAGCAGGAGGCTGGCTTGTCTACCCATGGCATGCTGGACAGTGGTGGCAGTGAAGGTTAGCACCCATGTGGTGTAGCGCAGAGACACCCAACAGTGCCAGAAGAGAATGAATGACCTGTTGTGCTCTGCCACGGAAAGTGCACTGTCTACTCAGTGCAAACTGACACTTTCATAAGGGCATCAGGCAGTCTAAGTGGGCGAGGGCACAGAAATGTCACACGGGAGTTTGGATTGCTTTACTACCAGCAGATGGCACATGTGCACTGAATGTGTGCCAGCCACTTCATGCTCTCAATCTCAGTTCAGGACAACTGGCTTCTTAATCACTTACTGGGGAGGGCTTAGCAGCTGCCATAGGCCTGCATGTTCCTGAACTGCTCATGCAACCATTGGCATGACAATCAATCCTTATGTGTTTCTGCAGGGGAAGAGCGTCCATAACAAGCATGAACGGTCCCAGGCCGGAGGTTGAATCCCGGCTATTCGAGTCCTTACCTCGTATGAGGAGAGGGCCACCGAGCTAGCCAGGAAGGAGCAGGAACACACCTGTGCTGACGATGAGATAGGATTCTCCAGGAAGACAGTGAGGATGCTGCAAGTCAGCAGTTGTCAGCTGTGCCCACTGAGTGAGGGATGTATTTAACTAAAGAGCCTGCTTAGTCAACCACTAAATCTTTCTTTTCTCTATTCTAGGTACCAGCAAGAAATGGGGGAGGACAACAATCTGGACCAGCCACAGCCACAGCCCAAACCCACCTCTGAGAAGGATGCCTCAGAATCCTCAGAGGATGCACCATCACAGCATTCACCTGCACACTCAACCAGCGCAGATACACTCACCTCAGTGGGTGCACATTCTAGATTAGGCTCAAGGTTATAGTCTAGTGAGCACATCACAGACATGGGTCCACAGCTGGTGGAGGAAGTGACAGCAGAGGTCTCTGGCACTCAGAGGACTACTGGAAACCCACACCTCTGTTCATCCCCATGCAGATGACGAGCCTCTGGACTCGGGCCTAACCCTAAGAATCCCTTTGGAGATGCAGAGACAAGCAGGGGAACATCAGGCAGAGATGTCAGAGGTCATATATAGACTTGGCCGAATGCTGGAGAGGTCCACCCCAGGACTCCACCATCGACAGCACTGACCCCACCCTCTAAGACACTATCCCCCCAATTCTCTGGATATTCTTCCCCAACTTCTCCAGACACTTTCAACCCCCATCCCTAGACACTCTCTCCCCACCCTTCCCTGGGACAGTCTCCACTGTGCTCCTCCCACCACACCACCCCCCCCCACACCACCCAACAACCCCCCCCCCCGCCCCCCCCGCCCCCGACCTCCCCCCCCCACCGACCCCGACCTCCCCACCAGCTTCTCCGGACAGTCTCTCCCTACTTCTTCCCTGGACAGTCTCCCCCACCCCGCCTCTCCTCTTAACCTGCCTGCCATGACCAGCCTCCGCTCCACCCTTCCCCACTGATTCTGCCTCCCCTGCCCTGCCTTCCCTCCACCTTTCTCCTTTTAATCTGCCTCCCCTATCCAGCCTTCGCCCTACCCTTCCACCCTACTTCCCCACCCCACCCCTCTGTTGCCTGCCTCCCTTCTCCAGCATTGGCAGAGCTTTTGCTACCAGCACTCAATATGTGAAGTCATGAGCAGTCCCCCAGAAGGTGAAAGCAGCGTCTGCTGACTTCATATTCGTGGAAGAAGTCAACCTCGCCAGGTGCACACCACTTAATGAACGTTCAAATTTCTGACTGACAGGGAACTTAATTTGGAGGGGGATCTTAATTCCAGTGAGGTGGCATTTTAATGAGCATGCATGACATGATAATACAAGTTAAGGGGCTTCCTGACATTGTCCTTCGGGAAGCTCAACCCACCTTTAAAGTACCGAGAACAAAATTCCAAAAGTTGATCCTGACATCAGGAAATGTTTTTTGTCCTCACGCCACATTAAGTTCCCCGCTGCTCGCAGGACTAGGAGATTCTGCCCATCATCTCTATCTGTCCAGAAAGCACAAATAGAAGTCACCTGACATTCTGGCAACCATTTTGAGAGACTACAATGTCCAGTATTCTATGTTGCTTCCTTTTTAAAAATGTAGAGTCCACAGCCCAATTATGTTTACGGACATGATGTGACCACCACAAAACAAAATAAATTAAGTCACAAACCTCCATATCCTGTGCATCAGATTACATTGTGAGATACCACTCCTCTAGAATCCTAAACAATTTCTTCATAAATGATTTTTTTAATAAAATAATCTAACAGTTGCTGACTTGCATTCATCCATTTAATTTTGAAGATTTCCTTTTTTCTTCAGGATTTGTTTCAAGCCAGCAAGGTCAATTTGCCCTCATCCATTCCCCTCCCTCCCAAAACCATGATAGAGTTCCTCTTGTCCTCACTTTTAACCCACCAGCCTCCACATTCAAAGGATTACCCTCTGCCATTTTCACCAACTCCAGCATGATGCCTCCACCAAACACAGCTTCCCTTCACCTCCCCTGTCAGCATTCCCTAGGGACCGTTCCCTCCATGACACCATGGCCCACTCCTCTATCACCCCCAACACCCTTCCCATGCAATCACAGGAAGTGTAACACCTGCCCCTTTACCTGCTCCCTGCTCACCATCCAAGGCCCCAAACATTCCTTCCAGGTGAAACAGCAATTCACTTGCATTTTTTTTTATTTAGTCTACTGCATTCATTGCTCACAATGCGGTCTCTTCTACATTGGGGAGACCAAACACAGACTGGTGACTGCTTTGCGGAACACCTTCACTCAGTCCACAAGTATGACCCTAACCTTCTGTCGCTTGCCATTTTAATTCACAACCTTGCTCTCATATGCGAATTTCTGTCCTCAGTCTGCTACAATGTTCCAGTGAAGCCCAATGCAAACTGGAGGAACAGCACCTCATCTTACGATTTGGACTTACACTGAGTTCAGCAATTTCAGACCATGACCTCTGTCCTCCATTGTGATTTTTTTTCCCAACCCCCTCCCCCACAAGAGTCAGTCTGTAACTTGTTTTTATGTTTTGCTTTCAGTGAGCACTGACCCTTGTTCTGCTATTAACACATCCTATTTGACTTTTATGCCACTATTAACACCTGCCTTAGACTTCAACACTATCATTACCACTCCCTTTGCCTTGTGTCCATGACATCTTTGTCGAAGATCTCCTGAGCTCCCACCTATCCTTGAACTTCCATTTTGCTCCACCTCTCACCACCCCCTCTGTTCAACAGTATAAAACCCATCACATTTCTACCTCTCTTCAGCTCTAAAGACACATACGGACTCAAACCATTAACTCTGTTTCTCTCTCCATGGATGCTGGCAGACCTGCTGAGTTTTTCCAGAATTTTCTGTTTTTAGGTCAATCTGCAATCTTTTCTCATTGACACTTTTTGTAATGTATTCATTATTCCACAATAACTAATTATCTATGTAACAATCAATGAGTAAACTGTCTTGAGTATACCCCTTGCACAGAATCTCACTTGAATATCACCATCAGCTTTAAGTTTGTGCTGTCCACTGTACAGGATGAAACCACTGTGATCTGTGTCTTCTTGTAGCCAGTCAGCTTTACAAGGATGGTTTTATCACCAATCTTGGTAATGGTCTTGTTTATTGCCCTGTCAAAGTTCGTCAGTGTTTCATCTATATTTCCAATGTAGACCAATTGATACACATTCTTCTTTTGATGTCGGATGACAAAACAGTAGAATTTGATGATTTTATCGTCAGCTTCATGTGGCAGATACTGTGATTTTTTTGTTTTCTGCTGGAGTACTAAATTGGGCCTTTTCATGAATCTTGTGCACCACCTGATACTGGTCTTTAGTTCTTGAATACCACCTTTCTTCACTTCTCTGAGGGCATTGAGTCAGGTGGCTCCATGGGAGATAATATTACCATTTTGCTGATACTCGATAATCCATTCTGCCACTTTTTTCTCCAGGTGAGGCCATTTGCTCAGTCTTCTTTTGCTGGTACATTTACTCTTCAGCATCTTTTCAGAAACATCTTGCTACTGCACAATTATTAGTCTTCTCAGTGAATGTTACAAACCATTTAAAATGAGCTGTGTACTTGTTATTCTTTCTCAAAGGTATTGTGATAGATCATGAGGTACACATTAGTCTCGTTGTTTGGCTGGGATATTGTCACTAGGATTGGAGGAGGGAAAATCTAAAGGTTCCCCATGTGCACCTTTAAGTTAATGAACCATAGTAATTGCTGATAAGTAATTAATAATCACAACTGAGTTTGATCCCTTAGCAAATAGGATCAACTTTTACACAAGGTATATGAAAAATTCTTGTTTTTTTGGGCTAAAGATCATGGAGCTAACTTTTACATGAGTATATATAATTATTGCTCCTTGGGTATTCCTGGGATTCATTTGCCAATTATTTCTGTGTCAATTCTGTCAACTGTTTATTAACCAGTTCTGTTAAAGATGCATTCATCCTCATTCTGCCTGTCTTCTATCCTTTCATTGTATGGATGCCCATGTCCAATATTTGCACTATTTCTAAATCTGGCAATCATTGAGTCCTCTATTCTTTGTGTCACTGCGGAATGTACCATTTGTTCCGCAAAGGCTGAAGGAAATGACTGTTTCCCCAAGAACACTTTCAAGGCAGCAAACATCTGATCCAACAGGATCTCCCTCTCTGAAAACTTAACACCAGTTAGAATTAGGAACCTGTCCATATGAGATGCCTTAGCACAATGCAGCAATTTAAATACCAGTATTGATGCCCAAATTGATTTTTGTCAATCTTTTACACAATCTGTTAAAGTCTGTGATATGTTCTCCTATGGAATGCCCATCTGTTTTCCAAAATTTATCAAAATCCAATCATGCCTCATAGGCAGTTAACAGATCATTTTTCTTCAAATTTCATTTAAGAATCTAATAGAAGATCTAAACCTTCATCACTATCCAACTCATTGGCATCCAATTCACAAAATACTTTATGTCTAATTTTACTTCTGGTAGTAAGCGACAACACCAAGACCATACCTTATTTCTTCTTTGGTAGGGGGATAACTGTATCCACATATCCAGTTCGTCCTTCCACTGCTCATATGGTTCAAACTCTGAGAATATCGAAGAGTAATCATACCCTGACAATTTACACTTACTTCCCGCCATTTTCCCAAACAGCAATTAAAATAGTAGTTTTTTTGTCTGAAAAAAACTACTTAACTTCCAACCTTCATGTTTATGTAACTCTGATAACATGTTATAATGCTGAAAGTTTGTAAGGGGTATAACTGGAGCCAATCTTTACACACTAAGGGCAGAATTTAAAGCTCCTCCTGAAAGCAGGCTGGGAGGCAGGGTGGTTGTATACTCAGCCAAGAATGAGTGTGGTAGAGACTCTGTCACCTTCCTGACTCCCCCTCAGTTAATTTGGAGAAGGCAGGGTTAAGTTGGCAGTTAAGGGCCTCATCCCTCCGCTGCTGGTATTCAACCAGTGGCAGCCGGAGGCTGGTCTGTCTGCAGGGTCCCTCCTACTTGTGCAGCCGGTGCCCAACGGTAAAAACCAGCAGCGGCAAGGGCTGCCCACAGGTGGCAACTCTCGTTTGCCCTTTTAATAATGCTCTCCCCCACTCACTGGGGTCCCCCTGAAAGGCCCCCAGTGAGCCCACCTCACCTACCTTCACTCCAGGCTCCAGCAATGATCTACAATCTGGGCTTACCACAGTCACAGCCATGGCCACCACTGCCAGTGACACTACTGGTACTGGAAAGCTTGCAGCCTTTGATTGGCGGGCAGTTCTCAGAGGTGTAAATTCTCCCTGACCACGATAAGTGAGGACCCCAGTTTCAAGGTTGGGGAGCCCAGAATGGCCATGACAGGGCTGCCACTCACTCTCCAGCCCTAAGTATTTACTTACACATTTATAGATTACAAGCTCACAGCTCCTAACGCCACACCCACAGTTGCAGTCTGTGTGTATTTAGAGAGGCTCAAGTGAATCCCCTATTAATGCCACCTGTTGTCACAATTAAACCAATGAATATGCAATTAACAGGTATGAAAATCATCCTAGATCCTTTCAGCACTATTGCTGGACGCGGCCTGTCATGGCTGCCCCAATGATGACGAAGACCATTTCTTCCATCAGGCTGAGGACATCCAGCAATGCCTGTTGTTCAATACCTAGACCTGCAAGGCAGAGGTAAGTGTGTCAGTAAGTGTGGTGCAATGTGTTTGGGTGCTGTGGCTGTCATAGTTGAACGCCTGGGAATGTGTGTAATCTATGAGGTATGTTTGTGAGCCTTGCAGCAATGCAAAGTGTGCGAGGGTGAGCTGAAGCATATAAATGTTAGATACGAGGTCTGATTGATAGGGATTGTTTGTTGGTGATGGGGTGTGGTAATGTGAGCTGAGGCTCCTGGGCCAGTTGGTAGAATAGGGCCTTAGGAGATGCATTCAATCACCCTGATCACTCTTGCAAGGTCACTGAACTTTTTGAAACACTGCGTCAAGGGCAATACTACTGACAATGACAACAAAGGCTCTCTAGTCCTAATGCCTTTGTCGTGTCTGGACGGCCTTCAGCTACTCTGTTGACAGTGAACCTCTCTCCTCTGTCCATCTCTTGCACCAAGGCATTCAGTGCTGGGCTACAGAAACTTGGAGCAAGCTCTATGCCCAGTTCCACCATTTTTCCATGTTCTTCTGGCTCAGAGACTCTTCCCTAGCCATTTCCAGTATCTCCTCCAGTCAAAATACACCTCCCCTTTAAAAGGTTTAGGCTGGCTTTACATCGCAGTCTTACATCAGGCTAGTTTTATTCAGTGC
Source organism: Carcharodon carcharias (assembly GCF_017639515.1). Classification (NCBI taxonomy): domain Eukaryota; kingdom Metazoa; phylum Chordata; class Chondrichthyes; order Lamniformes; family Lamnidae; genus Carcharodon; species Carcharodon carcharias. Next base: position 89,192,446 of record NC_054469.1, on the reverse strand, counting down.
TAGTCCTTCATGATTTAGCATCCTCTGCTCAGGCATGCAGCCACTCAGCAATACGCACATTCCAATCATAGTAATGAGTTGGTAGTACAAAATTTGTGTGTTTTCTGCATCAGAAAGAATGGACGGCAGTTAATCATGCATCACAATCCACTGCACCTCTTTTTGGGCCTTATTAAATTTGTCATTTATACGTCTAAGGCAAAAAAATGATTTCACTATTTTACTTCTAATCTTTCATAAAAGATCTCTCTAAATATAGACAATTGTAGATGTAATTTTGTATTATTTGTTGTTTACTGCTCAAAGAGCAAGTTTGAAGGTCATGAGCAATTTCCATTGTATTACTAACTTGATTACACTATTAAAGTTCGCTGTAAACATATCTTAATGAAAAAAATAAATTAAATAACTGTTCAAATTAAGAAGCTTTTATCTCATTTACCTTTAAAGATAGAGAAGAGTACAATCTAAAATAAATAATCTTAATTTAGCTTCAGTCCAGAACCCACAATGCAGCTCAAGGTCATGTACCATCATGTTCAATGGCAAGAACAGTCAATGTACAGTATTTAACTGTGAAGTGCTCATTGTCTCAAGGTTGGTCTTTTATTGTTGGAATTGGGAGGAGAAAGAAAAGAATCTGCACATCCCCATCCTATGAGGGAGAGATTTTAAGGAGCTAAAGGGGCAGGAAATGTGGTGTGTGGGGTGACTTAATTAGGCGGGATGCAGAATTTTGATTTCCCGATGGAAGGTTAAGATGCAGAGGTAAAGTCAGCAGTATGTTTGTGACCTGTCAAGCCTCATGCCGGCCTGAGGCAGGTTCATACTTGTGATATATTTGCACACCATGAATACTCATTAACACAAAACAGTTTTCAATAAAATCTTGCCCTCGGAATTATGTTAACGATGCACAAGAATCTCGTGGCACCCAGTTCACAATCACTTAAAGGTGATCTGTGCTTCATGTTTAAGGACAGTAGTGCTTTAATAGGCCTGTTAATTGTTGGCGTGCGCCCGCCAATTGAAATATCGCGCAAGTGTGCGATGTCGTCAGGACGCTCACCCAACATCATCGCATGTCATTTTACGCTCGAGCATGTCAGGCGCACGCCTGCACGCCAATCAAAAAATTCTGGCCATTATCTTTGCCTTGGCAAGTTGCGGCAAAATTTCTTCTATGGTTGGCATGGGATTGTGAGATCTGTTCCGCACTTTATTTACGTCCTTTGGTTCTGTGTGTACTTGCAGCTTTCCAGGTTGTTTCTCTGCTACCATGCTGCTAATCCAGTCTGTAGGAGCTGTGACTTTTTTGATTACTCCCTTCTTTTGTAGCTCTTCTATCTTGTCTTTTAGGCTTGACTTGAGGGCAGCTGGAACGCTTGGCAGATGCTGAAATGGCTTTACACTCTCATCTACTTTGAAATGATATTCTCCTGTTAGACATCCCAACCCTGTAAGCACATCTTTGTACTCCTCCTGGATCTGTTCTACCATCAATGATTTTTTGTACTGTGACACATTGTAAATCTCTGTTGGCATGCTCAGGGTTATCAATCCAAGCTTTAGACTTGCTTCAGCTGAAATGAGTGGCTGCTGTGTCCCATCTATGATCTGGAACTCTAGATCTTCCTTCTTGCCACGACATTGGGCTCTCAGACTAATTTGTCCTCTCAGTATGAGTATCGTGTCATCATATCGCCTCAGCCTTACTTTTGAGGATTCCTTTTTTGGATCGTCATGTTGAACCACTTCACATGGGCCTGTGAAGTTCGTTACGTTGTATGACGCACCAGTATCTATCTGACATTTCTTGTTCGCTTGATACTCTCCCTCTGTGGTCATCATTGTAACAGTCACAAACCATTTGTCACCTATCGACTTGACAGAATCAACCTGTTGTATCGTGTATAGTTCCTCATCAGACTCTTCTGCTATCTCTCCAGTGGCAATCTGTATGGGCTTGTTTTGCTTCTTTCTAGACAAACACTTGTGTGCGAAATGATTCAGCTTCTTGCAGTTAAAACACTGTTTTCCCCACACTGGGCAATCCTTTTCTTTGTATAATGTTGTTCTCAGTGTTCGCATCCTGCTGTTTGTCTGTGATTGCTCTGCTCTTTCAGCCTGGAATAACTCTCAGCATAATGTATCTCCTGGCCTATTTTGCCAAAAATGTGCTCGAACTGACATTTCACAAGCTCCGCATACCTACAGACAACTATCACTTTCCTAAGCATAAGTTTCTTCTCTTTCAGTAGAGTTTCTCTCACTGTGGGGTCTCATACACCTAAGACTAATTAATCTTTAATCAGATCATCTTTTAGCTGCCTGAATTCACATGATTCTGCAAGTTGTGTTACTGCATATTGTTCAATGGTCTCATTTTCACCTTTAGCTCTAGTGTTGAATACTGTTACCGACCATGATGGGAGGAGTGCGCAGTTAGTTCTAGCCCCACTTCTCCACAGGTCGTAACAATAGTTTAAATGTTTAATTCACCCACAAAACTGGCCAACTGTTTACCTTTGATACTGTTATTCCTGGCATAAAAAAGACTTTAATCAGGCTTCTTTCAGTAAACACAAAAAATCCTGATTTATTACGAAACAAACTACTTCTTAAACACAAGTTAATAAACAAGTTGTAGTTTTCCCCCTTTTGAAAAAAAGATATTCAAATCCCCATAAACACACACAAACACAAAACAGGACAAAACAAACATGGTCCCCTTCAGAGGCTGGAGTATGGGAACATGTCTTTTAAAAGGATAACATTCGAAGAGGTCTCGACGCTGTTGATCTGATAGAATTCTGGTCACCCAATAAATCTGGAAGTTCTTTCAGACAGATTTGTTGATAAAATTGTCCTTGATGACTCTTACTTATCACAACTTTGCGGACTTTCAAAAAAACAGATGAGCTATTCCAATGAGATATTCCTGAGGAAAGTTTAACTCGCTCGTCTGCATGTAACACAAAGGTAGGGCAGAGAGAGGGAAAGAGAGAGTCTTTTCTTGCAGCCTGCTTCTAAAGCACACACACACTCATTCTAACTGAGACTCTGTAAGGCTGAAATGTTCAAAAAATACTTCTCTTAGGCCAGGTGTTTTTAACCAATCAGCAAGAGCCCTCAGTCTGGCAACAGCAGTTCTTTGTTAACTTATACATACAAAGTATCTCTTCCCTCTCCAGGTGTTCCCTGCCAGGCATCCATCTTGGCCGTAGTTTCTGGAAGAAAGGCATTTTCACAGTCCCAAATTAATACTGCAAACTTTTAAAAATAACTCGGGAGGAAGAATGCCAAAAATCCAAAGTCGTTCAAATTCTTCGAAAAACAGGTTCCTCACAACACAAAGGACAGAATCATCCCAGACTTGCACAAAATGCAGCAGCAGGTGGGAAAAAAGTCGTTTTACCCACCGGCCGCCGTGGTGGGTTTTCAGGCCATTTGTCCCATTCCCGCCTCATTAATTAGCAGCCACAGGAAAAACGCTGTCTTGCTGGCAAGAGGCCTCTGATTTGCCTGCCATGACATTACCTTGATGCTTCCTGAAGCAGAGCACCACACTTAAACTGCAGTGGCATGCACACTTCTCAATGCTTGCAGCCCAGGACTGCTCTGGTGAATACATGGCCCCAAAAACCAAGAGGAGTGCAGCCCCCCAATTCAGTGACTCATCCTTTTGACGCTTTCTGGGTTCCATGGACACCCACTGCAATGTCCTCTAACCCCATTCTGGCTGCAGGAGGCTCATTAAACTCACCACTCCATCTTTGGAGGTGGTGGCAGAGGTGGGCAGTGCCAATGCTGCATTCAAGAGGTTGGCCATCCGGTGTAGAAAATGGATGAATGATCTCATATGTGTCGCCAGGGCAAGGCAACCACCTTATCACTCTAAATTCACATACTCACAAGGCCATCACACATTCACTGGCATCTCACTCATCGCCAGCTCAAGAGACATCACCACTCACTCTCATACACACCCTCACATCTCCATCTGGCCTCATCACCTCTGGAGACTGCCTCCTCAGCCCTCAACATCCTGGGACCACTTGCACAGATCAACATGTGCCCCCACACATGTGGAATACACCCGCACTGCCCTAGTACAACCCTCACCCTGCAGCCTCTTCCCTTGCCTGAGGCCACTTCTCCCCCTTCCCCAAGCAAACCCTAGCCCTGCAACTGTTGAAAAGACACCGCCGCCTTAAAGCTGGTCTGGTAGGTAGAGATCTGCCTGTGAGCCCCCCTAAAAGTGATGTGGTGCTGCCTGCGAAGCGTGACGCTGATGACCGTAAATGTTGCCTGAAGCAAGGTAGGCAAACAAACCTCGAAGTCCTGAGCGAAATGCAGCTCACCAGGTGCACGTCACTTATGGACAGTTGTGAAACACGTCGACATGCCTGATGATCCAGCATGGGGGGATGATTCTGGCGATCAGGGCTTATAATGAGACGCTAAAGTATTGAAATTAGGTCCCCGACGTGCAGCGGCAGGAAATGCGGCTCGCCTTCGACAGATGGAGTGGATGATCACAAATTAGTTCACCACAGCATGAAACCGATTTTTGGCCATCTCGCCATATTGTTCCCCCACTCACCCTCCATGACACCCGACACCAACGGGGCCAGAAAATTCTGTCATAGCGTTTATAAGTAACATTCACTCAGGGCTCAATGCGTTGGTTCAAGGCTTTCAAAATCTCTGCCATCTGTTTTCTTTGTTCATCAGTTCAATTTAGAGTGGAATACACGTTGTGGCAGTCCCTCCACAGCAGTGTGAGAAGCGTGGCTATTCTCATCTGTTCCAGTTTATTACATAACCCTGTTGCTAGCTCATAGTTTTACAATTGCAAGTGGAAAAACTACCAATTCTGCCATGTATCGCCTTCCATTGCTACTGGACTGGGATTGGAAAGTTTACATAGTTTGCCATGTTCACTCACCCAGTATTTGCAGCCTTCAGTATGTGTTCCTTTTCTTAGTCCTCTTTTAGCAGTTTTTATGCAGACTTAAACATTTCTGTGTGCCTTTCGGAGCTGAGTTTTCTCTGTACCAGTTCCAAGCTTCACAAAGCTGTTTTATCGCCACTCCCTGACACCTTGTTTTATTTTTATTAATTTACAGGATGTGGGAGTCGCTGGCTAGGCCAGCATTTATTGCCCATCCCTAATTGCCCTTGAGGAAGTGCCTTCTTGAACCACCGCAGCCCACGTGGTATAGGAACACCCACAATGCTGTTACGGAGGGAGTTCCAGGATTTTAACCTGCAACAGTTAAGGAATAGCGATGTATTTTCAAGTCAGGATGGTAAGTGGTTTGGAGGTGAACTTCCAGGTGGTCTTGTTCCCATGTATCTGCTGCCCTTGTCCTTCTAGGTGGTAGTGGTCTTGAGTTTGGAAGGTGCTGTCAAAGGAGCCTTGGTGAGTTTCTGCAGTGCATCTTGTTGATGGTACACACTGCTGCCACTGTTCGTCAGTGGTGGAGGGAGTGAATATTTGTGGGTGGGGTGCCAATCAAGCGAGCTGCTTTGTCCTGGATGGTGTCAAGCTTCTTGAGTCTTGTTGAAGCTGTACTCATCCAGGCAAGTGGAGAATATTCCATCACACTCCTGACTTGTGTCTTGTAGATGGTGGATAGGCTTTGGGGAGTCAGGAGGTGAGTTACTTGCTGCAGGATTCCTAGTCTCTGATCTGCTCTTGTAGCCACAGTATTTATATGGCTAGTCAAGTTCAGTTTCTGGTCAATGGTAATCCCCAGAATGTTGATAATGGAGGATTCAGTGATGGTAATGCCATTGAATATCAAGGGGTGATGGTTAGATTCTCTCTTGTTGGAGACGGTCATTGCCTAGCACTTGTGTCGCACAAATGTTACTTGACACTTGTGAGCCCAAGCCTGGATATGTCCAGGTCTTGCTGCAGTTGGACATGGACCACTTCAGTATCCAAGGAGTCACGAATGGTGCTGAACATTGTACTATCATCAGCCAACATCCTCACTTCCGACCTTAAGATGGAAGGAAGGTCATTGATGAAGCAGCTGAAGGCGGTTGGGCCTAGGACACTACCCTGAGGAACACCTGCAGTGATGCATTGGAACTGAGATGATTGACCTCCAACAACCACAACCATTTTCCTTTGTGCTAGGTATGACTCCAACCAGCGGAGAGCTTTCCCCCCGATTCCCATTGACTCCAATTTTTGCTGGGGCTCCTTGATGCCACACTCAGTCAAATGCTGCCCTGATATCAAGGGTGGTCACTCTTACCTCACCTCTGGAGTTCAGTTCTTTTGTCCATGTTTGAACCAAGGCAGTCACCAAGGATGTAAGAGGTCAGAAGCTGAGTGACCCTGGTGGAACCCAAACTGAGCGTCAGTGAATAGGTTATTGCTAAGCAGGTGTTGCTTGATTGCACTGTTGATGATCCCTTCCATTACTTTACTCATGATGGGGAGTATATTAATGGGGTGGTAATTGGCTGGGTTGGATTTGTCCAGCTTTTCATGTACAGCACATACCTAGGCAATTTTCCACATGTTGGGTGGATGCTATTGTTGTACCTGTACTGGAACAGCTTGGCTAGGGGCGTGGCAAGTTCTGGAGCAAAACTCATCAGTACTATTGTCAGGGCCCATAGCCCAGAATATTGTCAGGCCTACAGCCTTTGCAGTATACAGTGCTTTCACCCATTTCTTGATAGCACTTGGAGTGAATTGAATTAGCTGAAGACTGGCATCTGTGATGTTGGAAGCCTCCGGAAGAGGCCGAGATGAATCATCAACTTGGCATTTCTGGCTGAGACTAAGGCATTTCAGCCTTATCTTTTGCAGTGATGTGCTGGGCTCCTCCATCATTGAGGATGAGGATATTTGTGGAGCCTCCTCCTCCAGTGAGTTGTTTAATTGTCCACCACCATTCATGACTGGATGTGGCAGGACTGTAGAACTTAGACCTGATCCGTTGGTTGTGGAATCGCTTAACTCTGTCTATCACTTGCTGCTTATGTTGTTTGGCCTCCAGTAGTCCTCTGTTGTAAGTTCACCAGGTTGATACCTCATTTTTCAGTATGCCTAGTGCTGCTCCTGACATGCTCTCCTGCATTCTTCATTGAACCAGCGTTGATCCCCTGGCTTAGTGGTAATGGTAGAGTGGGGGATCTGCTGGGCCATGAGATTACAGATTGTGGTTGAGTAAAATTCTGCTGCTGATGGCCCACAGCGCCTCATGGATGCTCTGTCTTGAGTTGCTAGACCTATTCGAAACCTATCCCATTTAGCATAACACAATGGAAGGTATCCTCAATGTTGAAGCGGGACTTTGTCTCTACCAGGACTGTGCAGTTATCACTCCTACCGATACTGTCATGGACAGATGCATCTGCTGCAGGCAGGTTGATGAGGATGAGGTCAAGTGTGTTTTTCCCTCTTGTTGGTTCCCACCTGCCACAGACCCAGCCTAGCAGCTATGTCCTTTAGGACTCAGCCAGCTCAATTTGTGGTGGTGCTTCCAAGCCATTCTTGATGATGGACATTGAAGTCCCCCACCCCAAGTCCATTCTGTGCCCTTGCTACCCTCATTTCAAGTGGTGTTCAACATGCAGGAGTACTGATTCATCAGCTGAGGCCGGGGGGATTGAGGCGGTGGGGGGAAGTTGGGTGCAGTACGTGGGAATCAGCAGGAGTTTCCTTGCCCACGTTTGACCTGATGCCATGTGGTCTGGAGTCAATGCTGAGGACTCCCAGGGCAACTCCCTCCTGACCATATAACACTGTGCTACCTCCTCTGCTGCTCTGATGGTGATGGTGGTGTCTGGGACATGATCTGTAAGGTATGATTCAGTGAATATGACTCTGTCAGGGTGTTGCTTGACTAGTCTGTGAGACAGCTCTCCCAAATTTGGCACAAGCTCCCAGATGTTAGCAAGGAGGACTTTGTAGGGTCGACAAGGCTGGGTTTGCCATTGTTGCTTCTAGTGCCTAGTTCGATGCCAACAGGCCCATCTGGTTTCATTCATTTGTATTGACTTTTAGTGAGTGGTCACTGGCCAACTCAGTGGCTTGCTAGGCCTTCTAAGGCCATTTAAGAGCCAGCCACATTACTGCAGATCTGGAGTCACATGTAGGCCAGGTGAGGACAGCAGATTTCCTTCCCTGAAGGACATTAGTGAACCTGATGTATTTTTATGACAGTACCACTACACCACTGCAGTGCTTCATCAGTATCTTCTCAGTGAGAGGCTTTATTGAACTGCAAGTATCATGCTGCCCCCAAACATTCCCTCATGGCAGAGATCACATGACTACAGCAAGCCAAGAATTACACTTAGTAATGTTTGCGTTTAGAATCCAAACAGTGTGCGTCATTCAGCTTTCTGCAGTTATGAGGAAAGTAAGGTGAGTAAGCACATGGTGGTGGGTGTTGAGAGTTTGGTATTCAGGTGCAGGGGGGTGTGGTGGAGGGAAAGGCCTAGTGTCTTGTGTGTTGTGGTCCTTTAAGAGTGGTGTGGGTGTGTCAAAGCAGGGATTCAAAGATGGATAAAGGGCCTAAAGGGCAGAGTCAGTGCTATCAACGTATGGGTCCTGAGGGTCATGTTGAGGGAGCTGGGTAGAGGAGGGACAGCCACAGTCAAAGGGGGGTGGTGTTGTATTCAGTGTGGGGGCAGGTCCAGACTCAAGGTCAGGTACAAAGGTCTCATGGAGTGGATCAGGGGAGCAGACAAAAGCATGAAGGAGGATAATGGAAGGGTTCAGTGTCAGGGTGGGTATTGGGATGGTCATGGATATAGGCACATTGGGGAGAGATGGCATGTCCAGGGAAATAGTAATAAGGTCAAGGGTAACAGGGAAGAGGTTCAGGGGTAACAGAGGGGAGAAGAAAGATTATGTTGAGTGGGTCTAGGGTGATAGGTGACAGGGGGAGGATAGAAGGTACGGGATCAGGTTGCAAAAGTCCATATGCACCATAATTTTAATGTCTTTTTCAAGTGCAGCTTTTCTGAATATAAGATCAATTGAAGTGGGAGGAGGGTTGTTTTGGGTGAGTGGAGTTAATGTTGCACACAACTTTCCGATTAAAGGGACATTAGTTACATGGATAAGAACCATGGACTGCCCTCTTTACACAGTGCAATTACTGCTATAACCATGGACCTCATTCACCCAATATTCCTTAAATTTTGGGAGCAGGAGGAATGTGTTGAAGAGAGCTCTTGCTGTACAACAACAGAGACTGCGAGGTCCAGAGGCCTCAGCCCTCACTCGCCTAGCCATTGCTGGAGCAATGGAATGCAGGTCAGTGCGCATATGGGACGGGTCATTAACCTGGACCTCCATGGTGGTTGCCATCCTTTCCATGGATGAAGCCATGTGTTCAAATGCCCAAGACATAGCGGAACTCATGGCATGCATGGACACCTCCATAACCCACTTGTACAACAACAGCTTTGTAGCTGTGTATAACTGCTGACATCTCCACCATATTTTCCCTTAGCCTCGGCTCTATGTCCAGCAGGCTTCTCGCGGCCATGACCAGTGGCCTCCCATCAGTGTGGGGCTCATCAGGGGCCTCCAATCGACTGGGTACCTGACTGTCACATCCCCCCTCAGCTGCTGGGACACATCTATAGTGTGCTTACCAGATTGTGCCCCAGAAACTACAGGTGATCCCTCTGCGAACTGGGTGTAATGGAAGTGAATGGTGAAGCAGATGACGGTGCAACCTCTGGGGCATTGGCTTCTCCTTCCAATTCTAAATTGCATGGTATTCCAGGGCCTGCTTTCACCTGATCTGAGGAAAATCTTTGGGGTCCTCCCATGGCTGTGACCTGCTTCTTGAATGGTGATGACCAGTATTGAAAAACAAAAATAATCACATTAAGAATCATCACAGTTTCAGCATTTCACATTTCATTGCATCCACCCTGTGTACCATATGCCACCATTAGGATGGTTGCATACTCCTCCTTACTCATGGCCGGTCCAGCTTTGCCATCTGTGACTAATCATGCTCCCTCCTTGCTAGCAATCTCCATCGCCACCACCTCAGCTGCTGTAAGGAATCTAAGCTCAGGAACTCCTCCTCCTGTACATTTCTTCTACTTGACATAATGGGTCTGCTTTTCCTGCATGACAAAGTGCAGAGTTAGTGACATGTCAAGTGACACCCAACCCCTTGTCTACCTCCATCCCCATCACACATACGGGCCTGTCATTCACATGTTGCATCCAAGCATTCACATAAAGCAAGCTTCCACATGCTTTGGCCTTAACATGTGGCACTAAAGCTGATCACACATTCGCTCTTCTGGCTTAGCTGCCCACTTGCACATATATATTATTGATGACCATGCAAGAGACTCCTGTTGAAGATGCAACGCTGGCACTTACCCTTGCAGTTCAGAGCAACTCAGTGACCTGTTTCCTGCACAGGACCTAGGTTCGCCTGGTCACTCCACAGTTGCTCACCTCCTCTGCCACCTCTCATCCAGACTGCCTGTTATGGCCAGAGACCCTTCTTAAGTCTTCTTCAGGAAGAGCACCCCACCCCCCCCACTTTCCCTGACAGCCTGGAGGAGAATATGCAGGGAGTCATCACAGAATGGTGAAGCTGGTCTGCTTTGGCTGACATTTCTTCAAACAATGTGGCACTCTCGATCAGTGGAGTGTACTAGTAGTGATGCATAGTCTCCCTGTTTGAACAGGAGGCTTTTTATTAAACAGCACATAGATGTAGCATTGTCAGTTAATGGTGGGTTTCACCAATGAAAAGCTGTCCCCGCCATCAAATCGCATGTGTTTTCCATGCATGCTACTGGCATTTAGAATTTTAATTATAATAATACGGGAAAGGGCAAAAAGGAAGAAAGCGGAAGTGGTGCACAGTTCCAGTTACAACGTCAGGAACGACACACTGTTGACAAAATTGGTGCCCAGTCCATCTCCCACATTGCCAATGACCAGCTGTGGCCACTGGCACTGTGAGGATTTGCAGGTCCAAGTGTATCTCCAGGAGAAGCTGCTTGTTCTCCTGGAAGCCCATCTCCATGAGTCGCCATTCTCACCATGGAGGAAGTATGACGCTCCGACATGAGGCTCATTGCATCAGTGATGCTCCACGTGGACTCCTCTACCATGGACACCACTGAAGCATGGTCTCATGCAACACTCCCAGATGCTCCCACACACCCGGCCGCATTTCCTGCAGCTGCTACGTCGCGGACGGCTCCAGAGGCACATCATCAGGCACCGACTGCTGGCACCATCAGTACTCTCTGTCTCTGCCAGCTCCTCCAGCAATTGTGAAGTGCCCTCTCCACTGTGCCCCGGGACACTAGCCAATGTTGCAATTCCCACCAATGTACTAGTATCTGCACTGGTGCCTGGCTGGCAGAAATGGTGTGATGCAGGTGACAGTTCACGGCCCTCAGGTGTGAAAGGGGGCATCTGTAATGGTGCCTGGTCACCAACCTCTGATGATACTGAAAATAACAACAAGGACAGTGGATCAGTTAGCGTACGTACAGTAACACACTTCATCCCTTTCCACCAGGCTCATTATGCAATCATCCTTCTAGAACCTAAGGAGATGAACATTGGTGGGGCGGCAAATAGTCAGGAGGAGGCCCAAACATTACAGGTGAATACAGACGGGCTGGTCAGATGGCCTAAGGAATGCCAAATGGAATGTTATATGGATAAGTGTGAGGTGATGCACTTGGGTAGGACAAACAAGATACAGGAATACATGATGAATGGTAGAACCATGGAAAGTAAGGAAGATCAGAGGGACCTTGCTGGGCATGTCGAGAGGCCCGTTAAGATAGCGGGACAGGTACATAAGAAGGTAAATGCCATACTTGCCTTTATTAGCCAAGGAATAGAATGTAGGAACAGGGAGGTTATGCTGCAAATGCAGAAAACACTGCCAAGGCCACAGCTATACTTTTGCGTGCAGTTGTGATCAGCGCTTCATGGGAGGGATTTGATTGGAGTGGAAAGAGTGCAGAGGACACTGAGCAGGATGCATGCTAGGCTGGACAGTTGGAGTTATGAGGACGCATAGCATAGACTGGGGGTATTTACCATGGAGCACAGCGATTGAGGGGTGACATTATTGAGCTTCATAACATTATGAGGGGCATAGATAGGGTGAACAGAAAGCAACTTCTCTCCTTGGCAGAGGGTTGACTAACCTGGTGGCATTGATTTAAGGTAAGGGGCATGAGGTTGACAGGTGAGTTGAAGAGGAACTCTTGCACACAGTAATGTGGGACGCACTGGCTGAATGGGTGGTGGACGCAGAAACCCTCCTAACATGTAATAAGTATTTGGATGTGCAATTGCAATGCCATGGCATACAAGGCCATGGGGATAGTGGTCAGAAATGGGATAAGGCGACTTTGGAAGGTGCTGGACACGCGCATCTTCGAAGGGCCGAGGGGCCTATGTCTATGACCCAGACCTCTGACTCTATCAGGCTGTGAAAGAGCAGTGTTGCTATATTAACGATTCCAACAATCATCGGTGCTTTGGATGGTGGGAAGACAGAGGTCGTGTCACTGTGGACCTGGCCGTTCCATCCCAGCCTCATCAACACCTGTGGACCTGGATGCATGGCGCATTTCAAGCTCCAGGGCCTCCTGTTCAAAATGGTTCAATATCACCAACTGGGCCTGGCCGCCTCCAGCGTGCAAACGCTCATAAGCATTGTGCGCATTATTCTGCTGCAAAACAGAGAAGACCATTCATTGGGGCTAATCACACACGTACTCTGAACACACACAACCACAGTGGCCCATCTAAGGCCTCCAGTGCCTCCTTTCCATGCACCTGCTGATCGGTCACAAAAATATAGTATGGCTGCTCCCAACACCCCCACCCCCTCACGTCCAACAATCACCTTGGACACATTCTGCATCCATCACTTTCAGAAACACACAGTCTTAGCTCCCATGGCAAGGAGGCACAACTAGATGTAGCGCCAAGGGCACCAGATGGCTCTTGGCCACGAGACCTTTAGGCTCCCCTTCCACAAACTCATCACAGTGAATAGGACACGTGTTGGAGTTCTGAGTATGCGCCTAGTTGCATCTCCTGCAGGTTGGCCCCAGACTAGTCATGCGCAACTAAGACCAACACATGATGCGGGAAGAGCACATCCACTCATGAACCACTGAGGCTGATAAAAGCATGGTGACTATTTGCTTGCCCACCCAGCGTGCGACAAATGCCCAACATGACTCAATGCAGTCATGACAGTAAGACTTTTGTGGGGGTTGCGCCCTCAAAGGCTAAGGCTACCTGCTGGATTAAATGCCCAACACCAACATGGTACTCATCCTTCCAGAGTACAACAAATCATTGAAGCGCTTATGGCACTGGATCCAGGTGTGCTGCATCACATCGCAGGAGCTCACCGCCTCTGCCACCTCCTCCCAGGCACGCCTCGTCATGTCAGGGGGCTGCCTCCTCCCAACCTGGGGAAACAGCACCTACCACCGTGCTGCCACCTCCTCGACATGGGCAGCAAGGCAATCATCAAAAAAGCGAGGGGCACATTGGCCACCCACCCGCCCCCCTCCCCACATGCGTGAGAGTGCAGGTCCCGACTCAAGGAATTCCAGCCCCCCCGCCCGCAGAGGGAACGCTCAGCGCTTCTGGCTGAGCATCATACTGGGCGGTCCTTAATTGGCCTGCCCACGTAAAATGGCGGCGTGCGTTCACTCCCGCCAGCCCCCGCGCAACCACCCCTGACGGGGGCGAAATTCAGCTCTATGTGTTTTAACGAAAGTGTAACTGGGAGTCAGATCAAGTGGGGGATTTAGAAGTTACAATAGTAGTAGTTTGTACATAAGACCATAAAACCATAAGATATAGGAGCAGAAATTAGGCCATTCGGCCCATCGAGTCTGCTCTGCCATTTGCTCATGCTGATAAGTTTCTCAACCCTGTTCTCCCGCCTTCTTCCCGTAATCTTTGATCCCCTTACCAATCAAAAACCTATCTATCTCAGTCTTAAATACACTCAATGACCTGGCCTCCACAACCTTCTGTGGCAATGAATTCCATAGATTCACCACTCTCTGGCTAAAGAACTTTCTCCTCATCTCTGTTCTAAAAGGTCTTCCCTTTGCTCTGAGGCTGTGCCTTCGGGTCCTAGTCTCTCCTACTAATGGAAACATCATCCCCACGTCCACTCTATCCAGGCCTTTCAGTATTCTGTAAGTTTCAGTCAGATCCCCCCTCATCCTTCTAAACTCCATTGAGTATGGATCCAGAGTCCTCAAACGTTCCTCATATGTTAAGCCTTTCATTCCTGGGATCGTTCTCGTGAACGTCCTCTGGATCCTCTCCAGGGCTAGAATATCCTTCCTGAGATACGGGGCCCAAAATTGCTCTCAATATTTTAAATGTGGTCTGACCAGAGCCTTATAAAGCCTCAGCAGCACATCCCTGCTTTTATATTCTAGTCCTCTCGAAATAAATGCCAACATTGCATTTGCCTTCCTACCGACTCAATCTGCAAGTTAACCTTAAGAGAATCAAGGACTAGGACTCCTAAGTCCCTTTGCACTCCAGATTTCTGAATTCGCTCCCCATTTAGAAAATAGCCTATGCCTCTACTCTATCTACCAAAGTGCATGACCTCACACTTCCCCACATTGTATTCCATCTGCCACTTCTTTGCCCATTCTCCTAACCTGTCCAAATTCTTCTGCAGCCTTACCGACTTCTCAATACTACCTGTCCCTCCGCCTATCTTTGTATCATCTGCAAAATTAGCCAGAATGCCCTCAGTTCCATCATCTAGATCATTAATGTATAAAGTGAAAAGTTGTGGTCCCAACACTGACTTCTGAGGAACTCCACTAGTCACCGGCCGTCATCCTGAGAAGGACCCCCTTATCCCCACTCTCTGCCTCCTTCCAGACAGCCGATCTTCTATCCATGCCAGGACCTTGCCTCTAACACCATGGGTTCTTATCTTACTGAGCAGCCTCCTGTGCAGCACCTTGTCAAAGGCCTTCTGGAAGTCCAAGTAGATAACATCCATTGACTCTCCTTTGTCTAACCTGCTCGTTACCTCCTCAAACAATTCTAACAGATTTTTCAGGCATGACCTCCCCTTGATGAAACCATGCTGACTTTGCCCTATTTTACAATGCACTTCCAAGTATTCTGAAATCTCATCCTTAATAATGGACTCTAAAATCTTACCAACGATCAAGGTCAGGCTAATCAGCCTGTAATTTCCCGTCTTTTGCCTCACTCCCTTCTTAAACAGGGGGGTTACATTAGCGATTTCCCAGTCCTCTGGGACCCTCCCTGACTCGAGTGATTCCTAAAAGATCACCACTAATGCCTCCACTATCTCTTCAGCTATCTCCTTCAGAACTCTGGGGTGTATTCCATCTGATCCAGGTGATTTATCCACCTTCAGACCTTTCAGTTTTCCTAGCACCTTCTCCTTGGTAATGGCCACTATACTCACCTCTGCCCCCCCCCCGAATCTCTTGAACTATGGGGATGTTTCTCATGTCTTCCACCATGAAGACTGATGCAAAGTACCTATTCAGTTCCTTCGCCATTTCTTCGTTCCCCACTACTACTTCTCCAGCGTCATTTTGCAGCGGCCCAATATCCACTTTTGCCTCTCTCTTACCCTTTGTATATCTAAAAAAAACTCTTGCAATCTTCTTTTATATTACTGGCTAGTTTAGCCTCATATTTAATCTTCTCCCTCCTTATTTCTTTTTTAGTTGTCCTCTGTTAGTCTTTGTAGACTTCCCAATCCCCTGGCTTCCCACTGATCTTCGCCACATTGTATGCTTTCTCTTTAGCTTTTATGCTGTCCCTGACTTCCCTTGTCAGCCATGGTTGCCTTGTCTTCCCTTTAGTATGCTTCTTCTTCCTAGGGATGAATTTTTGCTGAGTCTCCGAAAGCATCGAACTGAAGTTGATTCAAATGAAATGTCCCTTTTACATCTAGTTATTGTGTCACTGGACAGCCTGCATTTTGAATGCCTTGTCTCTTAGATTACATAAGGGGCAGTCAGTTAAATATAAACTGTATAATGCACAAATCTTGCATTACAGTCTCTCTGCTGACTAGAGGCTCTAAGAACAGACTTTGCAACATTGTATTGGCTTATGAAGACTTTGGCCAAAATCTTCTGGCCCCGTTGGTGTCTGGTGTCATGGCGGTTGTGAACGGACAATATGTGAGAAGGCCAAAAAATCTGTTTCACGCTGTCATAAAGCTAAGTTGTGATCGTCCGCTTCACCCATCAATGGCAGTCTGCATTTCCCACTGCAAGACGTCAGGAATGTCATTTTAATACATTTGCATTTAATTATAAGCCCTGTTCTTTGGAATCATCTCCACTATGCTGGATCATCTGGGCACGTTTTAAAGGCATGCACCTGGCGAACAGAACTTCAAGAGGACTTCAGAGGTGAGCGCACACTAACATTGCGCAGCACTCACAAGGATTGCCCATCAACTTCAAGGAAGAGGCGTCACGCATTCAGGTGAGGGCACAGGCAAGTCACTTTTTCCTGGCTGGCTGACAGTGCAGTGCCAGGGCAAGGGCTGCACTGCAGCTGGGGCGAGTTGTTGGGTTGGGGTGGCAATGTAGCACGGTCTGATATAGTGCACTAACGTATGAGGGGTGTTTGGGGGAAGTGGCCGCACATTAAGGAAACCTTGTATAAAGTGAGCATTCTTCTGCAGCTGAGACAGTTTAGGAACAGCTACATTAACATCCTTGGAGTCAGGCCTCTAGCTTATTTGCCTATTCAAGAAGCACAGAGGCATGAAAGTGTCACCAAATGCATCTGAACTTTGCATCCCTCGAGCACAAACTGCAAGTTAATGAGCATGTTAGTAGACGGCAGAACAGTTAGATGACTGGCCAAGCTGTACAATCTCCTCGCAAAAGCTGGCTATGGAGCAGTCGCTGGTGGAGGCGCTCACAGCCCCTTGCAATGTCCTCATTAAGTTTTGGACCAGCCTACCCCATGGTTCAAGCTATAGCCTTGCAGTGTGGATTAGAAGAATGCCTGTGTCTGAGCTGAGACCATAGCATGTATTCCAATGGGTGAAGCTGCTGCCAATCAGTCAGGTAGAGTGGGGTGGAGGTGGTTGGGGTTTCAGCCAGCCATGCAGCATAATAAACTTTGGCTATTCAAGTGGTGGCCAGCACTCTCTGGTGTGCATTAAAGGGCCTTGAGACAGAGCTGGAACTGCACACGTAACCATGAGAGGTACCTAGGAGACCAATGCTAACCCTTGCGTCTCTCTCTTTTATCCTGCAGGAGGAGTAAATCAGGAGCATGGAGCTGAAGACCTAACTGTATGGTTCATGTCTTACAGGGAGCGGGGACACAGGAGAAGAGAGTGACAGAGACCCCTGGCTGGGCAGAGGGAGGAGCAGCACAGTCAAGAAGAAAAAGCAGCTGGGGCTCCTATGCATGCCACTGAAGAGCCAAAGCAAGCTGTCGTGAGTCAGCGCATAGCTAGACCCAGGGTCTACAGGCACCACTTGTCATTCATGCAATTGACCAAGAACCAGTATTGCCAATTATTGCACATGTCCAGAGAACTAGTCAGTCACAAATTCCACCTGCTGCAGGATTTGGCGCCTCAGGGACTTGGAGGACATCCACTGCCAATGGCCGTGAAAGTGACCTCGACACTCAATTTTTAAACTACCGGCTCCTTCCAGGACACCACAGGTGAGTTCTGAGGGATCTCGCAAACCTCAACACACAAGTGCACCCAGGAGGTCACGGACACTATATTCGTGAAGGCACACAACATTGTGTGTTTCGCCTGGGATCAGGAAAGCCAGGAAGCAAGAGCGCTGGGCTGGGATTTGGGCAGGTCTCAGTTTTCCCATAGGTGCAAGGTGCCATCGATTGCACTCATGTGGCACTTAGATCTCCATGGCAACAAGCAGTGCAATATGTGAATTGCAAGGGCTTCCACTCGCTGAATGTTCAGCTGGTGTGCGACCACCACAAATGCATCCTGCAGGTCTGCGCATGATTCCCAGGAAGTGTCCATGACTCCTACATTCTCAGTAGGTCTCACATCTCTGACGTCTTTCAGGGTCACAGAGGCTGCAGGGTTGGCTTCTTGAGGACAAGGGCTACCAGCAAAGGACATGGCTAATGACACCCGTGTGGTGGCTTCATAGTGCAGCAGAGAGAGGGTACAACAAGGCTCATGCTGCAATTTGCACTTTGCTGGAATAAACCATTGGGATGTTGAAGAGGAGGTTCCGGTGCCTGGACCGATTGGTGGATCCCTATAGTATAGTCCACTGAGGGTGTCACACATCGTCGTCACCAGTTGCGCCTTTCACAACCTGGCGCTGTAACAGGGAAAGGAGCTAGCTGAGGTGATGGGAGGAGCTGCACGTCTCCTCCATTGAGGAGGATTTCAATGAGGATGAGGGTGATGGGGTCCTTGAAGACGAGGATGACAATGATGAGGCCATCGCATTGTCCAGACTCCAAGGCAGGCACGCTCGGGAGTCCCTCATAGCTGCTAGATTTGTGGAGTATGACCACATGCAGTGAAGAGAATCCACAGATCCTCATATTGCATCTGTGAATGTTTGATCCCTGTCTGGCTGGTGGCAGCACACATACCCTCTTGTAATAAGATTCTTGTCATGGAGATACAGCAGATGCCCATAGTCCCTACATTCCAGGAGAATGATGACGACATCAGTGAGGAGACTCCATAGATCCTCACTTTGCATCTGTGAATGTCTGACTTCATTCCGGCTGATGGCACCTCGCTTGCGCTCCGTGAACAGGATCATATCATGGAGAGGCAGCAGGGAAACTTTAATTTTTTCTGATCCTTTGGCATCCTTCATGAGCTGAACTCTTCATGACCACACTGTCATCAGACACAGATGCTGATGAGAGGTGGGGAGGGCCAGCCGCACCTCAAAGCACACAGAGAGAATGATGGAACTATGTGCTGTCGGCCCAGGACATTCTGGCAGCAATGATAAGCCCCATCAAGGTGCAAGCATGACTGATGTGTCCAGTGACTGTGAAGGCTCACCATCAGTGTGCTGGGAAGGTTGCACAAAACACAGGAAGGAGGCCTTGAACTGAGACACCTGCTTTTAACTTGAGCAGGAATGCTTCACACCTGAGTGACACGTACAGCGCTCATCATAACAAGGAGCCATAGGCAAGGAGATATTCGTGGGAGTTTATTTACAATAGTGAACATTATGTACAAGTGTTTGAGACACATGCCAGGGTGTGCAAATATATCTTCTTAACCTTCATAATCCGGCCATTACGTCTTGGTGCTCCCTCGGCATCCACATTAGAGACGGAGTAAGCCTGCTGCCTGCTAAACCCTGTCTGTGATAACTTTGACAGGTGTCCTTTGGAGGGTCGAGACCTAGAGGGCCTCGGCCTGCTTTTGGGGTTCATAAGACCATAAGACATAGGAGCATAAATTAGGCCATTTGACCCATCGAGTCTGCTCCGCCGATCAATCATGGCTGATAGGTTTCTCAACCCCATTCTCCCGCCTTCTCCCCATAATCTTTGATCCCCTTACCAATCAAAAACCTATCTATCTCAGTCTTAAATACACTCAATGACCTGGCCTCCACAGCCTTCTGTGGCAATGAATTCCATAGATTCACCACTCTCTGGCTAAAGAACTTTCTCCTCCTCTCTGTTCTAAAAGGTCTTTCCTTTACTCTGAGGCTGTGCCCTCGGGTCCTAGTCGCTCTTACTAATGGAAACATCTTCCCCAAGTCCACTCTATCTAGGCCTTTTGGTATTCTGTAAGTTTCAATCAGATCCCCCCTCATCTTCCTAAACTCCATCGAGTATAGACACGGAGTCCTCAAACGTTCCTCATATGTTAAGCCTTTCATTCCTGGGATCGTTCTCGTGAACCTCCTCTGGACCGTCTCCAGGCCCAGCACATCCTTCCTGAGATACGGGGCCCAAAATTGCTCAGAATATTCTAAATGTGGTCTGACCAGAGCCTTATAAAGCCTCAGCAGCACATCCCTGCTTTTATATTCTAGTCCTCTCGAAATAAACGCCAACATTGCATTTGCCTTCCTAACTACCGACTGAACCTGCAAGTTAACTTTAAGAGAATCCTGGGCTAGGACTCCTAAGTCCCTTCGCACTCCAGATTTCTGAATTCGCTCCCCATTTAGAAAATAGTCTATGTCTCTATTCTTCCTACCAAAGTGCATGACCTCACACTTCCCCACGTTGTATTCCATCTGCCACTTCTTTGCCCATTCTCCTAACCTGTCTAAATCCTTCTGCAGCCTCCCCGCCTCCTCAATACTACCTGTCCCTCCACCTATCTTTGTATCATCTGCAAAATTAGCCAGAATGCCCTCAGTTCCTTCATCTAGATCATTAATGTATAAAGTGAAAAGTTGTGGTTCCAACACTGACCCCTGCAGAACTCCACTAGTCACCAGCTGCCAGCTGCCATCCTGAGAAGGACCCCTTTATCCCCACTCTCTGCCTCCTGCCAGACAGCCGATCTTCTATCCATGCTAGTACCTTGCCTCTAACACCATGGGCTCTTATCTTACTGAGCAGCCTCCTGTGCGGCACCTTATCAAAGGCCTTCTGGAAGTCCAAGTACATAATGTTCATTGGCTCTCCTTTGTCTAATCTGCTCGTTATCTCCTCAAAGAATTCTAACAGATTTGCCAGGCATGACCTCCCCTTGATGAAACCATGCCGACTTTGTCCTATTTTACCATGCACTTCCAAGTATTCTGAAATCTCATTCTTAATAATGGACTCTAAAATTTTACCAATGATCAAGGTCAGGCTAATCGGCCTGTAATTTCCCATCTTTTGCTCAGTCCCTTCTTAAACAGGGGAGTTATATTAACAATTTTCCAGTCCTCTGGGACCCTCCGACTCCAGTGATTCCTAAAAGATCACACTAACGCCTCCACTATCTCTTCAGCTATTTCCTTCAGAACTCTGGGGTGTAATCCATCTGGTTCAGGCCTTTCAGTTTTCCTAGCACCTTCTCCTTGGTAATGGCCACCATACTCACCTCTGCCCCCCGACTCTCTTGAACTTTAGGGATGTTACTCGTGTCTTTCACCGTGAAGACTGACGCAAAGTACCTATTCAGTTCCTCCGCCATTTCTTCGTTCCCCACTACTACTTCTCCAGCGTCATTTTGCAGTGGCCCAATGTCCACTTTTTCCTCTCTCTTACCCTTTATATATCTAAAAAAAAACTCTTGCAATCTTCTTTTATATTACTGGCTAGTTTACCTTCATTTTTAATCTTCTCCCTCCTTATTTCTTTTTAGTTGTCCTCTGTTGGTCTTTGTAGGCTTCCCAATCCCCTGGCTTCCCACTGCTCTTCGCCGCATTGTATGCTTTCTCTTTAGCTTTTATGCTGTCCTTGACTTCCCTTGTCAGTCATGGTTGTCTCATCCTCCCTTTAGTATGCTTCTTCTTCCTAGGGATGAATTTTTGCTGTGTCTCCCAAATTTCTCCCATAAACTCCTGCCATTGCTGTTTTATTGTCTTTCCTGCTAGGCTCATGTCCCAGTCAATTCTGGCCAGCTCCTCCCTCATGCCTCTGTAGTTGCCTTTATTCAACTGTAATACCGTTACAACTGATTCCAGCCTTTTCCTCTCTAATTGCAGGGTAAATTCCATCATAGTATGGTCACTTCCTCCTCAGGGTTCCTTCACCTTAAGCTCCCTATCAAATCTGCCTCATTACACATCACTAAGTCTAGAATTGCCTGTTCCCTAGTGGACTCCACCACAAGCTGCTCCAAAAAGCCATCTCGTAGACATTCCACAAATTCCTTTTCTTGGGATCCACTACCAACCTGATTTTCCCAGTCTACCTGCATATTGAAATCCCCCATGATCACAGTAACCTTGCCTTTCTTACACGTCTTTTCTATCTCCTGGTGTATCTTGTGCCCCACATCCTGACTACCGTTCAGAGGCCTTTAACTCCCATTATGGTTTTTTTAACGTTTCCGGTTCTTCAACTCTACCCACACAGATCCTACATCATCTGACCCTATGTCGTTTCTTGGTATGGATTTAATTTCATTTCTTACTAACAAAGCAACCCCACCCCCTCTGCCAACCTGCCCATCTTTTCAATAGGATGTACATCTTTGGATATTTAGCTCCCAGTCCTGATTCCCTTGCAGCCATGTCTCCGTGATGCCCACCACATCATACCTGCCAATTTCAATCTGCGCCACAAGCTCGTTTACTTTATTTCGTATATTGCGTGCATTCAGATGTAACACCTTCAGTCCTGTATTTTCCGTCCCCCTTCTCATTGTCGTCCCTTTATCTGATGTGCATGAAGTTACATTCCTAGACCTTTCCAAACACTCTGTCCTATTTTATGTTCTGGACACTTTAATAGCCTCTCCTGGGCTCTCCTTTCTTTTTTAGTTATTTCATAATTTTCCATGAAGTTGAATCCACCCCCCCCACATGCTAACCTGCTGCTTTGTTTCCCATTATTCATACTTCTTGGAGTTTTACCCTTCTCCCCCCAGCCCCCACCCCCCAACCTGCCACACTTTCTAGTTTAAAGTGCTGTTGACCACCCTATTTACCCTTTTCACTAGAACATTGGTCCCAGATCAGTTCAGGTGGAGACCATCCCAACGGTACAGATCCCCCCATTCCAATACTGAAATGAACCCCTCTTTCCCGCACCACTCCGTTAGCCACGTGTTTACTTCCCTTATTCTCGTATCCCTATGCCAATTTGCACGTGGCTCGGGTAGTAATCCGGAGATTATAACTCTTGAAGACCTGTTCTTTAATTTAGTTCCTAGTTCCTGATAATCCCCAAACAGGTCCTGTTTCCTAGTCTTACCTATGTTATTTGTCCCGACGTGGACCACAACAACTGGATCCTCCCCCTTCCTCTCCAATATCCTTTCAAGCCGGTCATAGATGTCCCTCATCCTAGCACCGGGCAGGCAGCATACCATGTGGCACTCTCGATCCTGCTGACAAAGGATGCTATCAATTCCCCTAGTTATAGAATCCCCCACAACTACCACTTGTCTTTTTGCTCCCCCCTCTTGAATTGCCTCCTGTGCCACGGTGCCGCGGTCAGCTGGCTCATTCTCCCTTCAGCCCTGTTCCTCATCCACACAGGGAGCAAGTACCTCGTACCTGTCGGACAAGGTCAAGAGCTGAGGCTCCTCTGTTCCTGAACACAGGATCCCTCTACCTGCCTCACTTGCAGGGTCCTGCTGTGTGATAGTAGCACTGACCTCAACCTGTGGAGCTGGAGTTGCTGAGGTCACAGGAAAAGGGGATTTGGATAGGATGAACACTCCCCGAATCACATGGGTGGATGGCTCTGGGGGTGTGCACCTGCTGATCCTCCTAACTATGGATGCCCAAGGACCCCTGGCTGATACATTGAGGAGAAGGGGAAATTGGAATGGGATCAAGCTGGCCTGCACCCCTCTCATGTACATACTGTTGGAACTATGACGTCAGTGATGGAGTCTCCATCACGGCCGCCATCCTCCCAGCGTTGACCTCAGTGCGTTGGCAGGCCGGCACTATCACCTCAGACTGAAGGCGGATGGACTCCTTTATCATGCCTTGCAATCTGAAGAGTGCATCAGACATCCCTTCCTGACGTTCCCGAGCTTGCCTTTGCAGCTGCAGCAACTGAGGTATGATCGAGTCCAGGGACTCCTCAACTGACTTGGACTCAGCTGCGTTCTGGTCTCCAGCAGTCCTCCGAGTGCCGGAAACCTGGGAAGTCCCTGCCACCACCTGTTGTGGATCAGACAGTGCGATGTGCTCACCTGATTGTGACTTCAAGGCTACTGTAGAACTAGGTCCCACCAAGGTGTGTGTCTCTGCACTGGTGGAGGGTGTGGGTGAGCGCTGTGATGGGTCTTCAGTTAGGGTGCCATCAGGTTCTTCTTCTGAGATATCTTCAAGACTTGAGTTGAGAACCTGGGTCATGGACCCCCCTCGGCTGCTTCCCAGATGTGACTGTGAAAGCAGGGAGAGATAATTAGTTATGCCAGGAAACTGCGGAACAGGGGAACTGACTCACAGCATGGTTATCTGATGGATGTTGCACTCCTTGATCCTCATTTGATTCAGCACCACCGACTTCACCGTCAGCACAGGAACAGTCCAGATCATCACCGGCTGGATGGATGATTCTATTTTCAAAGTTGGTGAGGATCTTGAAGGTAGGCATTTCTCCACCAGTCTTTTGTGTGCCAGCTTGTCCTGCATGAATACAGATGGAGTGAGTGTAAGAAGGCTGCCTGCCAGGCCAGATAATAGGGACACCTGGCTTGTGTGGGTGGTGAGTGGTGCGATGGATGGGATGAGGACACAATCTTCAGGACAGATGAAGGTGTGTGTGAGAGAGTAAATGGTGATGTTCCTTGAACTGGCAGTGAGTAAGATCTCTGTGAATGTATGATGGGCTTGTGAGTGTGTGGGTTCATACACTCACAAGCCCATTCACCAAGGCTCCTTCGACAGCACCTTCCAAACCCATGACCAGTACCATCTAGAAGGACAAGGGCAACAGATAGATGGGAACACCACCACCTGGAGGTTTCCTTCCAAGTCACTCACCATCCTGACTTGGAAATATATTGCCATTCCTTCTCTGTCCCTGGGTCAAAATCCTGGATCTCCCTAACAGTATCTACACCACATGGACTGCAGTGGTTCAAGAAGGCAGCTCACCTCCACCTTCTCAAGGGCAACTGGATGGGCAATGAATGCTGGTCCAGCCAGCGAAGCCCATATCCCATGAATGAATAAAAAAAAATGTTGAGGGCGATGACAAGAGTGAGTTACCTTGTTGGAACGAAGGCGATCATTCATCCTCTTTCAGCACTGGGTGGCTGTCCTCTTTTGCAGGGCATTGGTGCTGACCATCACTGCCACCATTGTTGCCATGCTGGATTGGTGACCTTGCTTGCTGGCCTTCGCCCAGACCAGAGATAGAGGACTTTGCGGCGGGCTTCCACTGCATCCAGTAGGCATTCGAGGAAGGCATGCTAAATTTGGGGGCAGCATGTTTTCTCCCTTTGTAGCCATCAGTTCCAAGCAGCTTCCTATCCATTGAAGATTGCTGGCTCTGTGCAGGGATGGCCTTTAAACGTGGCGCCCGGTTTACTGAAGGCCTGAGGTGACCATGGGGCAGGCAAATGAGATGTTGCCTCACCAGTGACCCAGTGTCTTTCCCTGGACTGCAGAATTAATGAGGCAGGACGCGTCAGGAATGAGACAATACGGCACCAGGAGGCACCATTGAACTGGCAGGTAATACGTGCTTTTTCTCACTCACTACCGCACTTAGTACAAATCTGGGACAATTCTATTCTTTAGCTTTGACTCTTGGACTCAATGATTGTCTATTTAGAAACCAATCACCAAATCAAAACCTGTACACAACTATTTCCTATCTGTCACGCAACCTACTATCATGGGGCCCTCACAGCAAATGATCTTAGAACTTCCTATTGCTCCATGATGCCCTAAATGGATCTTCAATGTATTATTCATTCTGCCTGAGGATTCTTCTGCCCAAGCTGCCATTTGCAGTACATTATCTGATGTATTATCAGTGCCTACACTAACACTTGATGGAGGAAAAATTGTCCCGATACTAAAGGATGGGATAAAGACAATGCTTAGAAAATCAAAATTTTAATTAGTTTGCATAGAACTAAGAAACAACAAAGAACAGAAAACAATATTGGGAGAGTCTTTTTTATTTGCTCTTGGGAGTGAGTGCCACTAGAAAAGTCAGCATTTATTGCCCATCCAAATTGCCTTTGAACTTATAAGTCCCCTAACTGTAGTTGTAATGTTGGGCAGAGTATAAATCAGGAAGTTAGAGGTGCATGTAACGTGGATAATATAGTAATCATGGGGGACTTTAACCTTCACATGGACTGGGCAAGCCAAATTTTCAGCAATTAATGGTGAGAGAGACAAGTTCATGGAATGCGTACAAGATCATTTCTAGATCAGTAGCTAATGGATCCAACTAGGGGATAGGCTATTTCAGATATAGTATTGTGGAATGACAAAGGGTGTAAGGATAAATCTAGCAACTACCAGCCAGTTAGCTTCACCTCGCTGGTGAGAAAGCTTTTAGAAACGATAATCCGGGACAAAATTAACAAACACTTGGATAAATGTGGATTTATTAAGGAAAGCCTGTACAGATTTATGTAAGACAAATAGGGTTTAGCTAACTTGGTTAAATTTTTTGATGAGGTAACAGAGATGGTAGATGAGAGTAATGTAGTTGATGTGTGGTGCATGGATTTCCAAAAGACTTTTAATAGAGTGCCACAAAACAGACTTGTTAGTAAAGTTAAAGCTCATGGAATAAAAGAGACAGTGGCAGCTTGGATAGGAAGTTGGTTAAATGACAGGAAACGGAGAGTAGTGGTGAACAGTTAGATTTTGGGCTGGAGGAAGGTATGTATATATAGTGGGGTTCCCAGGGGTCAGTATTAGGACCACTGCTTTTCTTAATCTATATTACCTATTCACCACCCATTCCTGAGTGTGCCAGTTAACTGTAGTTTGTAAATAGCTGTGGCCCAAGCTCTGTGCCCTGATGCCCTGTTATAGCCTATCAACCCAAAAATGACTCACTTATTCTTTCATTCTGTTTCCTGTTCATGAACTGATCCTCAATCCATGCCAATATATTACCTCCAATCCCAGAGGGCATTGGTGCAATAGTTAGAGATGACCTTTGTTCGGGAGATCAGGATATGGAATCGGTTTGGGTGGAGACGAGGAATAATTGGGGAAATAAGTCATTGGTGGAGGTGGTCTACAGGCCCCCTAACAGTAGCCACAGTGTAGGACAAAGTATTCAAGAGAAAGTATTGTGCTTGTGATAAAGGGATGGCAATAATCATGGGTGATTTTAATCTACATATGAACTGGAAAAATCAGATTGGCAGTAGTGGCCTGGATGAGGAGTTCTTGGAATGCTTTCAAGATAGTTTCTTACAGAAGCATGTTTGGAACCAACCAGAAAGCAGGTTATATTGGATTTGGTATTGTGTAACATGACAGGGTTAATTAATGACCCCAGAGTAAAGGCACTGCTATGTAGCAAAGACCACAATATGATTGAATGTTATATCCAGTTTGAAAGGGAGAAGAGTGGGTCTAAGACTCGTATCTTAAACTTAAATAAGGCAACTATATGGGGATGAAAGCTGAGCTAGCTGAAGTGAACGGGGATACTAAGGCAAAAACAGAATTACCTGGAAAAACTCAGCAGGTCTGGCAGCATCGGCAGAGAAGAAAAGAGTTGACGTTTCGAGTCCTCATGACCTGCTGAGTTTTTCCAGGTAATTCTGTTTTTGTTTTGGATTTCCAGCATCCGCAGTTTTTTTGTTTTTATCTCTGGGATACTAAGGTACAGGATAGATCAATAGAGAAGCAGTGGCAGACATGTAAGGGGATATGTCAGAGTATTCAGAATAAGTACATTTCTACTGTAAAGAAAAATTCTAAGGGGAGGACCCACCGTCCATGGTTAACTAGAGATGTTAAGGAAAGCATCAAACTTAAGGAAAAAGCATACAACTCTGCAAAGATGAGTGGCTGGACAGATGATTGGACAGAATATAAAGAATGACAGAGAATGACTAAAAGGTAAATTGGGAGAAAGAAATTAGAGTATGAGAGGAAGCTAGCTAGAAATGTAAAAATGGATAGCAAGACTTTTTACAAGTACTTAAAAGGTAAAAGAATAAGTAAAGTGAGTTTTGATCCTCTAGAGAGTGACAGTGAGGAGTTAATAGTGGATAATAAGGAAATGTCAAATGTTTTGTGTCTGCGTTCACTATAGAGGATATGAAAAACATTCCAGTAATAGCTGCAAATCAGGAGGTGAACAGGAGAAAGGAACTTGGTGAAATTGAAATCACTAGGGAAATGGTACTGAGCAAATTGATGGAGCTGCAGGCTGGCAAGTCTTCGGGTCCCAATGGACTACATCCTAGGGCCTTAAAAGAGGTGGCTAATGAGGTAGTCGATGTGGTGGTGTTAATTTTCCAAAATTCGCTAGATTCTGGAAAGGTTCCATTATTTTGAAAAGTAGCAAATATAATCCCTCTATTCAAGAAGGGAGGGAGGCAGAAAATATGAAACTATAGGCCAGTTAACTTGACAGCTATCATGGGGAAGTTATTAGATTTGGTCATGAAGGAGGTTATAGCTGAGCATTTAGAAGAACACAAGGCAATTGGGAAGAGTCAGCAAGGTTTTGTGAAAGGAAAATCATGTTTAACCAATTGGGATTTTTGAAGGAGTAACATGCGTAGTGGATAAAGGGGAGCCTGTAGATATACAGTACGTGGATTGCCAGAAGGCATTTGATAAGGTGTCACATCAAAGACTATTACAGGAAATCAAAACACGTGGTGTGGTGAGTAACATATTAACATGGATAGGAGATTGACTGGCTGACAGAAAGCAGAGAGTATGCATAAATGGGTCTTTTTCCAATTGGCCGGATGTGATGAGTGGCATCCCACAGGAATCTGTTCTGGGCACTCAACTTTTTACAATTTACATCAATGACTTAGATGAGGGGGTGAAGACATAGTAGCTACATTTGCAGATGACACAAAGATAGGTAGGAAAGTATGTTTTGAAGAAGACATGAGGAGGTTGCAGATGGATATAGATAGAATGAGTGAGTGGGCAAAGATTTGGCAAATAGAGTTTAATGTGGGAAAATGTGAAGTTGTTCGCTTTGGCAGGAAGAACAAAAAAGCAGAGTATTACTTAAATGGAGAACGGCTGCATAATTTTGAGGTGCAGAGGGATCTTGGTATTCTAGTACATGAGTCACAAAAATTTAGTATGCAGGTACAACAAGTAATTAAGAAGGCTAATGGAATGCTATCCTTTATTACGAGAGGGATTGAACATAAAAGTAAGAATGTTATGCTTCGGTTATACAGAGCATTGGTGAGACCGCATCTCGAATACTATGTGCAGTTTTGGTCTCCTTATTTAAGAAAGGATTTAAATGCATTGGAGGTGGTTCAAAACAGGTTTACTAGATTGATACCTGGAATGAGTGGGCTGTTTTATGAGGAAAGGTTGGAGAGAGTGGGTTTTTTTCCATAGGAGTTTAAAAGAATGAGAGGTGATTTAATTGAAGCATACAAGATCCTGAACAAGGTGGACGTTGAAAGGATGTTTCCTCTTGTGGGTGAGTCAAGAACTAGGGGGCACTGTTTTAAAATTAGAGGTCACCCTTTTAGGACAGAGATGAGGAGAATTTTTTTCTCTCAGAGTGCAACTTTGGAATTCTCTGCCTCAGAAGGTGGCGGAGGCAGGGTCATTGAATATTTTTAGGCAGAGGTAGATAGATTCTTGTTAGGCAAGGGAATCAAAGGTTATCAGGGTTAGATCAGAAGGTGGAAATCAAAACACAAGAAAATCATCCATGATCTTATTGAATGGTGGGGCAGGCTCGAGGGGCCGAATGGTCTATTCCTGTTTCTATTTCTTATGTCCTAAGCAGAATATTTTTCAAATAGCGAGAGATTGGCAATTGAAGCCTTCAGACCAAATTGATGGTCCAGCCTCACACTCCCTGGAAACATTGCTGATGCCTGCACCTCAATGGTGCTTGTCATTGCTGCCAGAATGTTGTGCTTGGGCGCCACAGAGTTCTCTCAGTCTCTCTGTGTGCTCTCAGCACCATCTCTTCACCATCTGTGACCACTGATACTGTGCTCCTGAAGGGTTCAGGTGCTAAAGGCATACAAAGAATTAGATGTTTCTGAAGTTTCATGGCTGCATCTCTGTGATATGACCCTGATCACAGAGCGCAAGCGAACTTCCCTGAGCCAGATAGGAGACAGACCAGATGTTCTCAGAGGCTATGTGAAGATCTATGGAGTGTCCTCACTGCATGTCATCATCATCCTCCTGCAATCGAGCAACTATTAGGGCCTCTACTGTATCTCTATGAGAGGAGTTTTCTCACAGAGGCTATTTGTGCTGCCGTAGGCCAGACTGTAGTCAAACATTCACAGATGCAATGTGAGGATCTATGAGGTCACCTCACTGCATGTTGTCATCGTCCTGCACAAATTTAGCAGCTACGAGGCCCTCCTGAGTGCACCTGCTTCATCTAGCAAGTGCAAGGGCCTCATCCCCACCATCGTCACCTCCAAGGACCTCCTCACCCTCATTCCCGTCGGCGTCCTCCAGGAGATCTCCAGCTCCTCCATCTTCTCCTCAGCCAGCTTGTCTCCCCATTGCAGCGCCAGGTTGTAAAGGGCACAGCAGACGATGATGATGCTTGACACCCTCTGTGGACTGTATTGCAGGGCTCCACCAGACCAGTCCAGGCACTGGAACCTCATCTTCAGAATCCCAATGGTCTGCTCCACCAAGTTGTGAGCTGCAGCATGAGCCTTGTTATACCGTCACTCTGCTGCTGTCTAAGGCTGCCGCACGGGTGTCATCAGCCACGACCTCTGCGAGTAGTCCTTGTCCCCGAGGTGCCATCCCTGCAGCTTCTGTGGGCCCTGGAAGACACCAGGGATCTGTGACCGACTAAGGATGTAGAAGTCATGCAGACTCCCTGGAAACCATGCACAGACCTGCAAGATGTGTTTCTGGTGGTCGCACATCAGCTGCATATTCAGCGAGTGGTATCCCTTGCAGTTGATGTAGTTTACCGTGTGTTGCGACAAAGATTTGGGCACCACGTGGGTGCAGTCAATCGTATCCTGAACCTGTGAGATCTGGGCAAATGCAATTGCTCTTGCATCCTGGCTGTCCTGGTCTTGGGTGAACTACACAAAGCTGTGTGCTCTCGCAAAGATGGCACCTGTGATCTCATGGATGCATTTGTGGGTGGAGGCGTTTGACAGCCCACAGAGGTCACCTGTGGAGCCCTGAAAGGAGCCACTGGCATAGAAATTGAGCACCGTGGTCACTTTCAGGGCTACTGGCAGTGGATGCCCTCCATGTCCCTGCGGCGCCAAATCCTGCAGTAGCTGACAGGTGTGAGCAACCAGTTCCCTAGACATACACAGTCTTCGGTGACACTGATTCTAGGCCATCTGTGGGAATGACAGGCAGCGTCTATAGACCCTGGGTGTCGCTAAGCGCCAAACAGTGATGACTCGCTGTAGCTCTTCAGCAGAGCGGGCAGGAGCCCCAGCCGTCACTTCTTCCTGAGGTTGCTGCTCCTGCCTCTGCACAGCCAGGAGCCTCATTCACTCTCTCCACCATCATCTTCACTCTCTGTAGGCTATCAGGCATAAAGCTAGTTCACCAGACTCCATGATCCTGATGTACTCCTTCTGCAGGATGGAAGAGATCGAAGTGGTTAGCATGGGTGTACTAAGAATCTGTCCTAGTTAAGTGCGAAGGCCCCTTAACGATTCCTGAAGAGTGCTGGCCACCACTTGGATGGCCAGAATTTAGTGCACTGCATGGCTGCCCGAAACCATACCACCTCAGCCCCAGTCCACCTGACCAATTGGCAGCAGATTTGCCCATTAGACTGTATGCTGTGTCCTCAGCTCAGGCGCAGGCATTCTCCTAACCTGCGCTGCAAGGCTGCACGGTTAGCTTGAACCATGGGGGAGACTGGTCCAAACTAGGGATGATGACATTGCAAGGGGCTGTGAATGCCACCAGCAGTGACTGCAGCATGGCCAGCTTTAGCGAGGAGATTGTACAATGTGTGCATTTGTCCAACTGTTCTGCACCCCACTAAAATGCAGTCTGTGCTCGGGGTGGGGGGATGGGGGTGTTGAAAAACTTTGGAGCACTTGGTGCCACTTTGATACCTCCGCATTGCTTGAGTGGGCAGATAAGCTAGAGCAAAAACAGAATTACCTGGAAAAACTCAGCAGGTCTGGCAGCATCGACGGAGAAGAAAAGAATTGACGTTTCGAGTCCTCCAATCATATCAATGTGGCTGTGCCTGAACTGTCTCAGTTACAGAGGAATGGTCACCTTATACAGGTTTCCCTAATGTGTGGCCACTTCCCTAACCCACTCTACCCCCCCCCACCCTAAATGCTTGTGCGCTATATTCAACAGCAGGGCTGCCCTTGCCAACCCCCCCCTCCTCCCCCACACAACTCACCTCATTGGCAGGGCTGTCCTTGCACCCCACCTCCACAAGTCGTCTCAACGGCTGGGCTGCCCTTAACCATGACTCCCCAACACCCCTCAAGCTTAAAATCCAACAGGTGACCCTAGTGAGCGCTGCACAACATTACTCTGTACTCACCTCTTGAGTTCCCCTCAAAGTGCAGGCTGTTTATGTGCTGTTGTTAAACATGTCGGCATGTTTTCCCACCAACGTGGATGGACGATCCAGCGAGGGGCGGGGAACAATTCCGGTGGGCAGGCCTAATAATGATATATTGATATATTACAATGAGGGCCAAGAAGTCAGATGGCAGGAAACGTGGCCCGCCGTTGGCAAGCTGAACAGATGATCACGAACTGGTTTCACCTCGTCGTAAAACCGACCACACCATATTGTCTGCTTATGCCACCAAACACGTCCGACGCCAGTGGGCAAGGAAAATTCCACCATATATTTTACCCAGAAAGAGTGATAAAAATAAGGAACTCACTGCCACGGAGGAATTGAAGTAAATAGTATAGGTTTTAAGTGGAAGTTAGATAATCATGGGAGGAACAGTATAGCAGTTACATTACTGGACTAGTAATCCAGAGGCCTGAACTAATGATTAGGGAGACATGAGAGCAAACCCCACCACAGCAAATGGGGAATTTAAGTTCAGTTAATTAAAAAGCTAGTAACAGTAATGATGACCAGTTAACTACCATATTGTCTTAAAAACCCACCTAGTTTACTAATGGCCTTTAGGGAAGGAAATCTGCTGATCTGTATGTGGCTCCGTACCGACAGCAATGTGGTTAACCCTTAACTGCCCTCTAAAATGGCTAGTAAGCCACTCAGTTGTATGAAACCACTGTGACAAAGTATGATGAGTAAAACCAAATGGACCGCACGGCAATGACCTAGGCATCAGATGTGGACCACACCCACAATACTCATTGTAGGGTTGAGAGAGGGATATGCCAAGCCATGAGGTTACAGATAGTGGTGGAATATAATTCTGTTGCTGCTGATGGCTCACAGTACCTCATGGATGCTAAATCTATTCTGATTCTATTCCATTTAGCCTGTGGCTGGTCAATGGTGACCTCCAGGATCTTGATGGTGGGCTATTCATTGATGGCAATGCTATTGACTGTCAAAGGGAGGTAGTCAGCTTCTGTCTTGTTGGAGATAGTCATTGATAGGCACTTGTGAACTCATGAACATTACTTGCCACTTAGCAGCCCAAAATTGAATGTTGTCCAGGTCTTGCTACATGCAGGTACAGACTCTTTCAGTATCTGAGGACTAGGAAATTCACCATGTGTTACCTCAATCCAATATGTCAATCCTATATTTTCTTGGCATCTGTACAATTCAGATCAAATGAAAGGTCCTTGCATAAGAATCAAGAACCTCTGCCAGGTATTACCCCTGCCTTATAAAGTGAAATTCAGGCCAATTAGTACACTGCCAAGAGTGGTTAGTAAAGTCGAGACCAGGGATCAAAACTGGACTCTTCCTAATATATTTTGATTATTACAATTCTAGGTGGTTATGAACCAATGCAGGAGATATTGAGGTTATGTTTTCACCTAGCCGTGGAATATTACCAAGGAGTCTGACATTCTAGATTAGTGGTGATCCATCCCATCATATGCAGTACTCTTCCTAGATCCTTTCTCATTTCCACAAAATTGGCCTTTCTCCAATTTAGAATCTCAACTCGAGGACCAGACCTATCCTTATCCATAATTAGCTTAAAACTAATGACATTGTGGTCACTGGACCCAAAATGTTCGCCTGCACATACTTCTGCCACCTGACCTGTCCGGTTCCCTAATAGGAGATCAAGAATTGCATGCTCTCTCATTGGTACCTCTATATATTGATTTAGAAAACTTTCCTGAACACATTTGACAAACTCCAGGCCATCCAGCCCTTTTACAGTATGGGAATCCCAGTCAATATGTGGAAAGTTAAAATCTCCTACTATCACAACTTTCTGTTTCTTACATCGGTCTGCTATCTCTCTACAGATTTGCTCCTCCAATTCTCTCTGACTATTGGGCGGTCTATAATACAACTCTGTTAGTGTGGTCACACCTTTCCCATTCCTCAGCTCCACCCGTATGGCCTCTGTAGACAAGCCTTCCGAGCTGTCCTGCTTACGCACAGCTGTGATATTTTCCCTGACTAGTAATGCCACTCCTCCCCCTTTCATCCCTCCCCCTCTATCACATCTGAAACAACGGAACCCCGGAACATTGAGCTGCCAGTCCTGCCCCACCTGCAACCAGGTCTCACTAATAACAATATTGTCGTAATCCCACGTGCCAATCCACGCCCTAAGATCATCTGCCTTTCCGACAATACTCCTTGCATTGAAATACTTGCACCTGAGAACATTTCTATCACATACGGACCCTTGATTTCTGTCTATACATGCATTCCTCGCTTGACCTTTATCCTCCTCCACCTCACTATCTGCTCTAACACTCTGGTTCCCCTCCCCCTGTAAATCTAGTTTAAATGCCCCGGAGCAACACTAGCAAACCTACCTGCAAGGATGTTAATCCCCCACCAGTTCAGGTGCAAACCGTCCCATTGGAACAGGTCCCACCTTCCCTGGAACAGAGCCCAATTGTCAAGAAACATGAAGCCCTCCCTCCTGCACCACCTCCTTAGCCACATATTTAGCTGCATTATCCTCCTACTTCTAGCCTCACTAGAACATGGCATGGGTAGCACTCCTGAGATTGTAACCCTGGAGTTCCTGTCCTTCAACTTTGCACCTAACTCCCTAAACTCTCTTTGCAGGACCTCCTCCTCCTTCCTATCCACGTCATTGGTCCCTACATGGACCACGACATCTGGCTGCTCACCCTCCCTCCTGAGAATACTGAGAACTCGATCCGAGATATTGCGAACCCTGGCACCAGGGAGGCAACAGACCATACGGGATTCTCGATCTCTCCCACAGAACCTCCTATCTGTCCCCCTAACTATCGAATGCCCTATTACTGCTGCTCTCCTCTTTTCCCTCCCTCCTTTCTGAGCTGAGGGTCTAGCCTCGGTGCCAGAGACGCGACCTCTACAACTTGTCCCTGGTAGGTCGTCCCCACCAACAGTATCCAAAACGGTATACCTATTGTTGATGAGAACGGCCACAGGGGTGCTCTGCTCTTTCTGTCTATTCCCCTTCCCTTCCCTCTCCTGACATTCACCCAACTGCCTGCCTCCTGACTTTTAAGGGTGACTGTCTCCCTGAAACTCCTGTCTATTACTGTCTCTGCCTCCCGTATGATCCGAAGTTCATCCAGCTCCAGCTCTGGTTCCCTAACTTGGTTTGTCAGGAGCTACAGCTGGATGCATCTTTTGCAGGTGTAGTCATCAGGGACAATTGAGCTGTCCATGACTTCCCACATGCTGCATTCGGAGCACTCGACTGCCCCAACTGCTGCCTCCATTACCTACTCCTAATTTACTTAAAGGACTTTACCTGGCCCTACCCCACTGGGAGCAAGCTCGTCCTCAACCTCTGCTCGCCAAAGCCTCTCGAGCCAAAGCCTCATAGCTCCACTCCTTCACTGGGCCACTCACACCTCTTCAGCTTCCCCTCCTTTTATTTTCAATCTCCGCGCTCTTTTTCAACTGACCTGCCTTCAAGATCCTCGCTCTTTTTCAAATGTTGAGTGCAAGACTCCTTCTCCTTGATTCCCTCCTGAGTTGTGGTGACTGCGCTGCCTTCTCCCAGAATGCTTCAGTCACTTTTCATCAGCACCCTGTGTTGGATAGCTTCCTGGTCTGTGTAACTGCCATGCAGCATAATTTGTTTATTCACTTAGCTATTGTTAAAGTACTGATAATCAATTTTTGTTCATTTTATTTGGGAAGGAAATCCATTAAATTCCAAAATAAACAATTTAAATACTGAAGCATGAGTTCTGAAATGTGGGTTTTTGAGAAATCTCTGAATGACTGAAATAACAAATGACTAAATTAATAATACATGTTAATTTATTTCCCTATTGTTAAAAATAGAAGCTGTATTTTTATATTTTAAAATCCAGTCTTTAGTCCATTAAAACAAAATAATTTCTATGAAGTGCTAGGAGATTTTGAAAAATAATTATTGCACCATTTCCCAGAGCAATGTTTAATTTAGAACAATGAATGCATTTTATACAAAGTAAATGCATTATATTAATAATGCAGTTGAAATATTTTTCCTTAGTGAAGGAACTCTTCAAGCAACAAGAAACTCCAAGTGTTTCTCAGAATTACTTGTCAAATTTAAATCGCAGCTTACCCCACAATGACTATTCAATTGTTATTGATACCATTCCAGTTTACTTTGATTCACTCAATGAAAAGGCAATCATACAGTTTCTAGTATTTTGATTTTTTTCCTCAAAGACCATTCAAAATAGAATAAATTGTTGTGAATCAACTGTTCCATGGATTAGACTTTCTAGCAGGTATGCCACAGTTAAACAGAGCTATATAACTAAGGAGGCTGCACTTCACAAAGGAAGCAATAGATGAAATGTGCATTAGATCTAATGGCACATGCAAGTGTGTTTTAATGTTTAGTAACTTGAACAATAAATTGGATAGCCCCCAAAAACAGGTGCAGGGATCACAAAGCATGTTCAACTGCCACCCATTGATTGCAAAGCAAACAGTACACCATGTTCATGTTGCCCACATATTTGAATGATCTCTGCGTCCGGCCAACATTAGCTGCTTTGTTCATTGCTTGGACACATCAGCAGGGGGCCAATATCATGAATGGCTAGCACCACTTAAAGCTAACCTGTGCTTCTTGAAGGGGAGGTACATTGTGACTGGAGCAGTCGAGAGTCATTATTGAACAGAATCTGATGTAGCAAAGAGTGAGGAATGGCACAACATGGGCAGGCTCCAAGGTTTTCCAACGCTGCACTGGAGGTCTTGGTGGATGAGATGGAAAGGATGAGAGACAGAAGCCTGCTGGATCAGGCCCACCACTTCTGGGAGCAGTTCAGACGCAGCCATAAGGGCTGACAAGGGCTGTTTAAAAGGCCTGCCTTAGGGCTCTGGGACTTGGTTGTAATTGTGTGCTTTAAATGTTAGGTCCTCTAGCCCTCACCGCTCACACAACTCCCACCCTATTTATGCCAACACATCCCCCGTCCATATCCCATGGCCCCTCATACATCCCATACCAAACCTATGTCCCAACTCATCCGCTTGGTCCCTATAGCTCCCATGCCAACTTAGTGCCAACTCATGCCAAAACATGATGCCCACTCATCCCTGGCCCCTTATAGCCATCATGCCAACTTAATGCCAACTCATGCAGCACATGACTTCCCACCCTCCACCCTTTGCCCTTGCACCCTCCATACCAACTCACCCAGTATCCACCATAGGCAGACCTCAGAAGCCATGCTGAGATGAAATAAAATAAAGTTCTAAGTATCTATTCCAGACCTCACTATATAAAAAAAATCCTAATTGATAAAAGTCCATTCAATACATTTAAATCCCCTCAAGTATATAATACCTTATAAAAATAAACATTTGTATTCATAGCCCCATATCAAAAACAGCTAATCCCTTAATAACTTCTTGAAGCTGTCAATCAAACTGTGAACCTATAACCCCCGCCCCACCTCCCACAGTGATAATGATAGGTTGTGGAAGCAGTCAAGACGTAATAATACAACAATGATTATGTCAAAAAACAGATATTGAAACTGTAAGCACTGATTAATTTCAATTCAGAGACACATCAGGCTTTTTCTCCAAAATTTAAAAGGCAGGGTATTTAAATAACCTGACTGCTTGACAGTTCCACAGGCCTTATCTGCTTTTAACAAGCATTCATGTATACTCTCAAAAAATCGTAAGTCATACACTTCAGGACCATTTTGGATAAGGTGTGGAGTCTCCACGACTAAACTCTGGGCCATGGTCAAAAGGCAGTGGGAGAGATAGTTGTGGGGGTCAATGCCAGGAATCAAGCCCCAAGATCCTAGATGTCCTTGGGTTTTGTTGCTCTGTTTGAAGCTATATGCATAACTTATTACAAAGACCCTTACCGACAGTGTTGTCAGTGAAATGTGGGGATAATTATAGTAAGTCTTTGTCACTGCAGTGTTCCAGATTTTTCAACTTTTAGTACTAGTTCTCACATATGTGTTTCAGCTACAGCAGGCTACTGTTTAAATTTAGGTTGAATATTCCAAGGCATTTAAGCAAGTTGGTCTGACACTTATAACCTACTTTGATTTATATCAATAGCTATCTACACATATGACAGTCTCCAAATATGCAGGCTGTATTTAACAACAATCATCCTCATTGTCAATCTTGGTATCCAAAGTGTTATTCCAGAAAACACTGCAGGGTCTGTGGATGCATGCATTCATGTTCACAGAGACATTCTTTCTTGATCATCTGGTTATCAGTGAGTTGCTCCACTATTCAATACAGAGCAGTTCTATTTCCCCTCACAATGACCAGCAAATCATTGTCAATAAACAGTAGCTTTCACTGTCCATTTAGTCTCTGTATTACTTGTGGATATGCTGGCCTACTGAGCACTATTCGGACTGGTTATGGTGATTCATTTTCTGTTTGAACATTTAAACAGCATTCTCAATAGCGCTTTAGGCTTAATGGCTCACTTGTATATTAGTTCCAGCTTTCAGAAAGTACATTGTGAATTCCTGTAAGTGCGCTAAAAGATGGGGAAAAAAGAACTGGTTAAAACACTATTGGTGTATTTAATGATCACTGTCAGGACAGCAGTTACAGGGATTTCTATTCAAGGTCAAGATGCTCCATACATTTCAAACAGCAGAGGTCTCCGAATTCCCAATTTCAGGCACTACTCCTTAGATCAGCTCTAGGGCCCAACATCTTGGCATCCCAGCATCTGTTTAAAGATGGAACAGAAATATTCCCTGCCAAGTCCTCTCTAAAAGCTGCAACCTTAGACCTTTTAAAGTCATCAAAGATTTGAAAATATGTCATAATACAAATGACCCAATCAACATGAAGAAGTGCATTGATTTTTAATATTCATGGCTTGATCAATATACATGAGCCCTATTACAAAAGCAAAGTACTGCGAATGTTGGAAATCTGAAATAAAAAAAGAAAATGTTAGAAATACTCAACAGGTCAGGTAGCATCAGTGGAGAGAGAAACAGAGGCCAGGATTTTTATTGGTCAGGCGGGCTCAGCGGGAGCGGGCAGGGGCAATCGCAGAGCCAACCACCGCCTGCAATCGGCTCCGCACCGCAATTTCACACGGACGGGCCAATTAAAGCCCACCCAGCTTGGATCGCGAGTGGTAGCGAGCACTAACTGTGCAGGCAGGGCAAGGAGGGAGAGTTGGGTCCAGCACTCTTTTGTACGCGTGCCCGAAAGAGCGCTTCAATCTCCCTAAGGCACGGAGTTGCCTCAGAGAGATTGAAGGGATTGTTAAAAAATTAAATGCAGTAAAAACTTAATGAAACATGTCCCCTCATGTGACTGTGTCACATAAGATGGGACATGTTTTCAGTTTTCAATGAAAGTTTTTATTTAAGTTGTAATAGCTTTAAGAAACCTCATCCCGCTCGTGGATGAAGTTTCCTAAAAGACGTAAAGGCCACTTGGCCTTTTCGCCAACCATTAGATTGGATGGGCAGCGTAAATTTGAAATTAATTAGTTCGTTAATAGCCCTAATAGGCCTTTCAATTATCGGCAGGCACGCAGCTGACTCTGGCGCGCACCCGCCGAACGAAATATCGCGAGACAGCACAATGACGTCAGGACACACGCTGAACAGAAAATTCATCACGTTTCATATTATGTTCCAGTATGTCAGGTGCGTGCCTGCACACCGAATGGAAAATTCAGCCCAGAGTTAATGTTTCAGGTCAGGTTAACGTTTCAGGCCCTCTGACTGTACCAGCAGTTCTCAGGGGTGGGTGGCCATCCTAAACAGGAGGGCAATTCCAGTGGCAATAACCTAATTAGCTGCTGGTTATTAAACTGAGGGGGAAGTCCCACCAGCCAATGGTGCATGTGGCTGATGCGTTTCTGGCAAGTGTCAGCAACTCAACGGCTTTGGTAAAACCTGGCCGTTAACTCTGTTTCTCTCTGCACAGACACTGCCTGATGTGCTGAATATTTCAGCATTTTCTGTTTTTATATTAGTTCTATCCTCACTTTGGTACTTAAGGGAACCCACCCCATGTACCCTACCAACACACATGGATGGGAATGCTGGATGGGCTTTAGGATTGGTGCTGGAATTCAGCATACTGCTAACCAAATGATAGTTGTCCTCCAAATTCAAATATTCAGGATAACAAACCAGGAGATCACAAGGACTACGAGTGGTCTAATAATCTCCCTGGTCCCTACTCCTTGTTTGTTCTATGCCACAGAATGTAAAATAGCACAGACCTCATCACCAATCAAAAAAACTATGTACCTGCAATGAGCTGAAGCACACCTTCCCCCATCACTGATAAAGCACACATGAGAGACATACCAGTCTAAATATCCGTCCAACACAATGCAATCTCCCTTCCCACGCACACCCCTTGCACAGTTCATGAATGCCTGCTTGCTTTCATAGAAAGGGGTGATCAGAAAGACCGGAGCAGCAAAGGGGAAACAGCATCTACCCCAAGCCTTGGCAGGGGTGGAAGAAGGTGAAGAAGCACTGTGGAGTGATGTACTGAAGAGATTCGTAAACAAGATGAAGATTTTGAAATCAATGTGCTCAAGGCTTAGCGTGGAATCAAGCTCAAAAATCCAATCAGGAGAGCAATGGAGAAGTTGGCCAAGGAGATGATGAAGGTCTGGATGAGGATTTCAGTGGTGGTCTGAGTGAAGTAGGAACAGAGATAGAAACAAAAACAAAAAACTGTGGATGCTGGAAATCCAAAACAAAAACAGAAATACCTGGAAAAACTCAGCAGGTCTGGCAGCATCGGTGGAGAAGAACAAAGTTGATGTTTCGAGTCCTCATGACCCTTCAACAGAACTAAGTAAAAATAGGAGAGTCGTGAAATATAAGCTGGTTTAAGGTGGGGGGGTGGGGGGGGCGGTGGGGGGGGGGGGGGCGGGTGGGTGGCGGGGATGGTGAGAAGTGGGGGGGTGGTGGTTGTAGGGACAAGCAAGCAGTGATAGGAGCAGATAATCAAAAGATGTCACAGACAAAAGAACAAAGAGATGTTGAAGGTGGTGATATTATTTAAAAGAATGTGCAAATTAAGAATGGATGGCAGGACATGCAAGGTACAGCTCTAGTGGGGGTGGGGTGAAATAAGACTAAAAGGGCATAAAAGGTATAGATTTAAAAATAATGGAAATAGGTGGGAAAAGAAAAATCTATATAAATTATTGGAAAAAAACAAAAGGGAGGTGGAAGAAACGGAAAGGGGGGGATGGAGGAGGGAGTTCAAGATCTAAAGTTGTTGAACTCAATAGATCTTTATTTCTGTTTTTGTTGAAGTAGGAACAGAAGTGGCCAATATTGCAGAGGAGGAATTTGGCAGTCTTGGTGACACACTGGATGTACAGAGTGAAATTCAGCACAAAATCAAAAGTTGCTTTTATATTGGATTGAGCAGGTATTGAGAGATATTGTATACAATGTGCTAGAAATTCAATTTCCTGATAATACATTGCAGATTATTTCTACATTGAAATACAATAATCATATACCCTTTTATGAATGTTCTGAAAAGTGAACATTTTAACCATTTTGGAGATTGATGTCTACTTCCAGCTCTCACACAGCCAGCCATAACCTCAGAGTAAACTTTCTGGATTTACTAAGTGCAGCTACTGAGAAGATCCAGTAAAAGATAGAAATCAGCCTCAGGAGATCTAGCAAATTTACTATACAAGTCACTTGAATCAGACTAAGACACAAAACATCCAACTAAACACAAATTAAAAGCATGTGATAGGATAAAAACAGAAAATGGTGGAAGTGCTCAACAGGTCAGGCAGCACCTTCAGTATTTTGCTTGTGCACTTTGTAACATTTAGTCTAAGTGAACAGCCAGGGATAGTTCAGATCAGGAAGTGTAATTCTCTATGTGTTGAGTTAGTTATTTAAACAGAGGCAACAACTAGCCAAGCACCCCTGGGTTAAGGGCAAAATTGCTCAACATTCCGACTCCCAGATGCAATTCAGCAACTGCTGCTAAAATTGCATCAAGTGCGAATGCAATCAGGCTCAGCTCTAATGCTCCCACAGCCAAATAGCCTGCCATTACTGACATGGGGAACAATCACATGGATAGCATACTGGAGTGTGACAGACACTCTTAGAAGTATTTTCTATTATGAAG
The DNA here is from genome assembly GCF_017639515.1 of Carcharodon carcharias. Taxonomy (NCBI): domain Eukaryota; kingdom Metazoa; phylum Chordata; class Chondrichthyes; order Lamniformes; family Lamnidae; genus Carcharodon; species Carcharodon carcharias. The sequence goes on along the minus strand of NC_054469.1, from coordinate 89,149,890 downwards.
TTAACATCCTTGTGAAAGGAGAAGAAAAATTCCCACAATTGCCAATATCATATTAATCATATAATCATATTCAAGATCATATTAATACAGTATCTGCAGGAAATATTTTCTGCACCGAAGAATTATTTTGCAGCCTTATTACTTTCATACGTATCATAAATTGTGAGTTACTGCACTCCCAGGTGGTGTTTTGATGCACTGTGCAGTTAATTTCATTATTTAGAAAATTTACTTACTTAGAAAAGTCTTATTCACTCAGTAGCTTTAATAATACTCAGGATCATAGAACCTGCTGCAGCGAAGCTGTCCCATTATAAATTATTGAGGGATAACATGTGCTGGAAATTTAATTAAAGGCAAAATACTGAGGATGCTGGAAATCTGAAACAAAAACAAAAAATGCTGGAAAACCTCAGCAGGTCTGACAGCATCTGTGGAGAGAAAGACAGATTCGAGTCCATATGGCTCTTCTTCAGAGCTAAGGGGAAGTAGAAATGAGGTGAAATATGGAAATTTAATTTCCTGATTAGAAATTGTAGGTTACTTCGATACAAACTGCAATAATTCCATCACAAACCATTAGTGCTTTTATAAACTTTTGAGAAGAGAACATGTTCAGCAATTAAACATTGCAATGAAGCTATTATGTGTAAAGATATTTTTGCAAATATTTCATGACAGATCCCAACAGGTGGTAGGAATAGAATGAATTGCTTGGAAGAATTAAGATACATGGGTGAAGTCATACATGTGCAGGACATAAAGAAGGCTGTGAATGAAATAGGCACATTTCAAAATTAAATCCTCTTTGGTCGGAGAAGCTTGTTCTGGGATGGGAGAGGGAGTGGTGGAGAGAGATGTCTGTTCACGGTAAAACTGGAGGCAAAGGGCACACCAAGGCCAAGACTCACTCCTCCAGAGCTGGTCTCCAGTTCCCTGTTGGCCATATCCACTGGTTCCTGCACACAGGTCACTATGCCGAGCATGTAGGGGCAAGAGCCCCCGTCTAATTGGCAGTCGTCGTCGAGTACTTGATGGCCGAGATCCTTGAGTTGGCCGGCAACGCGGTCCAGGACAACAAGAAGACCCGCATCATTCCCCACCACCTGCAGATTGCCATCCACAATGATGAGGAGCTCAACAAACTGCAGGGAGGTGTCACAATAGCCCAGGGTGGGGTCCTGCCCAACATCCAGGCTGTGCTGATCCCCAAAGAAACCAGCCACCCCAGCAAGGTTTATGCCTGATGGGGTGAGATCAGAAAAAGATCTCCACAAGAGGTTGACAAATAATCATGGCCAGAATTGGAGTCTGTTGTGCAGCCTTTTCAGTATTCTTCTGTTTTTACTGATGATCCACATTCTCCACCCAAGTGTCTTCCTCCTCTTAGACTCCTTAATCGCAGAATCACAGAATTACTGCACGGTGTTAGGAAATAGAGATAGTTTAAGTAAGTTATATTGGTATTTGTATGTGTTCTAAATGAGTTTTAGCTTTAAAGTTTGATTTGTATTTCTGTATCTGTTTGTTAAGAAAGGTCACATTGAGTTTTAGTTTCACTTTAAAAGGGTGTTTGCATTTCTAATGAAGTTTTTTTTACAACTGTTGCAGCTAGATTAAGCAAACAAGATCAGAAGAATTGGGCTGTTGCCTAGCAACAGAGGGCCTGAGAGGCAGGTCCCTCCCACAGACACACACAGAAGAAGGACAGCAGTTTGTTTTGGAAGCTGTTTGAGTTCAGATGGTTTTAAAAGTAGCTGTCAAGAGAAGCTGGAGCAAAGGGGACAGATAGCCAGTCCCAACCTAAAGAAAAACTCCAAAATCCAGGGAAGAGGAAGAGGCAAAAGTCCAAACTTTCTAGTCAAAGAAAGAACAGGAACCTGGAAAAGGTCCTGTTAAGTGAAGTTAAGGGTGAGGAGCAGAGAGAAAGGCTCCAAAAGAGACAAAAGCTCCAGAAAGCAGAGTTAAAGCGAGAACAGTTTTCAAGAGGCAAAAAGGTCGAAAGAGACAACTGAAGATCTGTAACTCTTTGCTATGTGCACGTGACGCAGTGGTGTACTCTTGACAGCTGAGTCGGTTTTGGAGAAGAATCCAAGGCGAGTTCTTGGAAAGTGGGGATTGGAAACCCTCATGTAAAAGACAGAGTTCGGTGAGACTGGTTGGCTCACATTGTGACAAGCATCTGGGAGGAGTTGAGGAGAGATCTATAGCATCTGTTACTTAGTTTCAGAGTGATGTGCCTATTGGTACATGGACTGTGTACTTACTGTGGACATTAAAGTAAAAGATAGCTTTTGTAAATGGTGTTATCCTTACAACTCTGTATATATCTGTAAATGTATAGTTGTGGGTAAAGGAGTATTGTAATATAATTCATCTTTTCTTGTTTGATAAATGTTTTATTCTTTTGTTAAAAGTGCATTCGTTGACTCCAGTGACTCTGTTCAGTAGCCCTATCCATGTTTTTAAACAAACAAATAAAAGTTAGAATCTGTCAGGCTGGGATCAGGCTTGTCCAGGGGTAATCTCAGCTGGGGATCATAACAGCAGAAGAAGGCCACTCTGAATCAGCAATTTCCTTAGTGCCATTCTCCAGCCTTCTCCCCGTAACCCAGCATATTCTTCCTTTTCAAATAATAGTCTCATTCCTTTTTAATGCTTTAATTGAACCTGCCCCAACACACACTCAGGCAGTTCATTGCAGACCTGAACCACTTGCTGTGTGAAAACGTTTTTTCTCATTTGATTTTGCTTCTTTTGCCAATTAATTTAAATCTGTGCCCTCTCATTCTTGATCCTTTCATGAGTGGGAATAGTTTCTTCCTATCTACTCTGTCAAGACCCTTCATTTTCAATACCTCTATGAAATCTACTCTCAACCTTCTTTTCTCCAAGGAAAAGAGTCCTACCTTTTCCAATCTATTATGATACTTATTTGCAGAAAAAAAGTGTACAACTTGGAAAGTTTTTACAAGCATATTAACAGAAAGTTGGTGGCTAAGGTTAATGTGGACCAATGCAACTGATACTATAATTGAAAATCAGGAAATGACATACTTGCTAAATATTCACTTTGTACTAGCCTTCAGATTAGAAGATAACGTTGTAGTATCAGAGACAGGAGGCAGTGGTGTAGTGGTAATGTCACTGGCATTACCTGGGTCCAGCAACCCAGGCTGATGCTGTGGGGATATGGGATCAAATCCAACAGCTGGTGGAATTTAAATTCAATTAATAAATCTGGAATTAAAAGCTAGTCTAATGGTGACCGTGAAACCATTGTCAATTGTTGTTCACTAATGCCCCTTTAGGGAAGGATATGTGCTATTCTGGCCTATATGTGATTCCAGACTCACAGCAATGTAATTGCCAACAAGCCACTCAGCTGTATCAAACATGGGAGAAGTCAGATAGGCCCATGTCTGCCTCCTGGAGAGTGAATTGAGGGAGGGTGAGAATGACCAAGTGCAGTGAGGTGGTAGGGTGAGGGTTTGATAGAAGTGAGTGTGGTTGGTGGGGACCCTGGAGATGGGAAGGGGGTGAATGGGAATGTGGATGTGGGTGGGATTTTTAGGAAAGGCACATTCACCTGAACATCCCCAAAAGTAAAGGGTTGTGGCTGGTCAGTAATGGAGGGGAGGTGGAAGGTGATGCCATGCGGTTCAACTGTGATGAGGAGAGGAAATGGATGATGGGGGGAGGGTAAAAGATGGGGGAGCACACACTGTGGTGAAACCAGACCATGCTTGCTAAAGTGAAATGAGAGTCATGGTGGGTGAGATCATATGCTGCATGTGAATGTGATCAATGGGTGGAGATGCAGGTCAGCTCAACTGGACAACTGAAAGCAAACCCCAGTAGGCAGCGTTCAAAATGCTCAGGACATTGAGATGAATGTGAAGGTTACAGGTGCATGGAAGAGAGCTTGCATGAAGCTCCATAAGGGCCTACCACACACACAGTTTTCCCTCCAGAATCACTTGTGGGCAGGCTGTTCCCTCTGCGGTGACAGGTCTTCTGAGCTACTTATTTCCACCTCTTCACCCCTTGCCTGCAGATAAGGACATGGATGGAATTGAAGGAATGGCTAGCTGAGGGTGTTGGTCACTAGGCAGAGCTCCCTGTGAACCAATGTAGAGGTAAATAGTGCATGGCGCCAGATTCAAAAGCAGGAGAGAGAACATCCACAGTTGCGTTGAGAGAGGGATGATGTGGTGCGGGATCCTCACGAGAGTGTTCACCATCGCCACAGGCAGAGTCCACATCCTCACCAGTCAGCATGATGGCACGGTCCTCAAAGTGAGTGTGGGACCTAATGTGGGCCACTCTACCCCCAGTCTGGGACCTCTCCCTGCTGATGTGAGCAGGCTTCTCCTGCATGAAAACAGATGGAGAGAGTGTGAGCAGAACACATGGCACTGCATGGAATGTTTATGTGGTGAGCAGAGAAACGGACAGGAATGAGGATATGAGCCTGATGGAGATGTGAGGGTTGTGTAAGAGTTAGTGGTATTGACCTTTGAGGTGCAAGATCCCAGTGGATTTGTGTTGGGTTTGTGACTGTGTGAGTTGAGAGTGATGAGGAGAGAGTTACCCTGGTGGAATGGATGAGACCATTCATCCTGTAGTGGCACTGATTGGCTGTCCTCTTTTGCAGGACGTTGGCGCTGACCGCTGCTGCCATCACCTCCCGAGCCTGGTTAGTAACGCCGCTGCCCATCCTGCGGCCAGAGTGGGAGGTAGAGGATACCGCAGCGGGCCTCTACGGCACCTAAATGACATTCCAGTGATGCATCACTAAACCTCAGACTGCAGTCTTCTTGCCTTTTGTGGACATCTTCCCTGCAGTAATTGTGGCCTGGAAGCACTGAGATGTGTACACGCAGTTGGACTTTAAATATGGTGCCCAGCATGATGAAGTGGCAAAGTGATGGCGGACAGGTGAATGACAGCCCGCCCTCCGTGGAAACAGCATGTTTCCTGGGAATGTATAAATAATTTGGTGGGATTGCAACGATACGCCGTGAAAACCCGCCATCGCAGCCTACACCCGCCTGCTAATGCACTTAGTGCAAAATTGGGATGATTCCATCCAATGTCTCAGATGCCACCATCACCAGAAGTGGCAGCACAGTGGTAAACAGTCAGGAGGGAGTTGCCCTGTGAGTCCTCAAGAACGACTCTGGAATCCATAAAGATCCCAATTTTATTCTTTTGGTGTTAATTTTATGACAAAACAAAAAAAATCGCAGGAAGGTCTTTTGATTTGCTGCAAAACTATACTAACTACCCTAACGTAAAAGTAAAATATTGCCGATGCTGGAAATCTGAAACAAAAACAGAAAATGCTGGAAAAACTCAGCAGGTCTAACAGCATCTTGGAGAGAAAGAGAGTTAGCAGCATCTGTGGAGAGAAAGACAGACTTAGCATTTTGAGTCCATATGACTATTCTTCAGAGCTAAAGGGAAGTGAAAATGTGGTGAAATTTATACTGTTTCAGGGGGGTGGAGCAGGTGAAGCTGGATAGAAGGACAATGATAGGTGGAGGCAAAGGAAAGATTGACAAAAATGTCATGAACAAAAGGACAAAAGGGTGTTAATGGTAGTGGTACTATCTAAACGAGATGCTGATGGTGGCATAGGTCAGAAAGCAGAATGTGGTAATAGCAGGACAAGGGTAAGCACTCTGGACAGAACAGCATGAACAAGTGACAGATGGCCCTAGTGGGGTTTGGGTGGGGGAAGGGGACGGTGGTGGGAAAAAAGATCAAAAATAGGATAAAAGGTGGGGTTAAGACAATGAATAAAAATGGAAATAAATAAAGATAAATAAAAATAAGTGGATAAAAATGAAAAAATAAAAATGAATATTGCAAAAAGGGGATTGAAAAGGGGGTCTCCTCTATATTGGAGAGACCAAACACAGACTGGGTGATCACTTTGCAGTCTGTCCGCAAGCATGACCCAGACCTTCCTGTCACTTGTCATTTCAACACACCACCCTGCTCTCATGCCCACATGTCCGTCCTTGGCCTGCTATAATGTTCCAGTGAAGCTCAATGCGAACTGGTGGAACAGCACCTCATCTTGCGATTAGGCACTTTACAGCCTTCCAGACTTAACATTGAGTTCAACAACTTCAGACCATGAACTCTCTCCTCTGTACTAATCCCTTTTTGATCCCCCTTTTTTCAATATTAATTTTTATTTTTTTTATTTTTATTTTTTATCCACTAATTTTTATATATCTTTATTTATTTCCATTTTTATTCATTGTTTTATCCCCACATTTTATCCTATTTTCGATCTTTTTTCCCACCACCTTCCCCTCCCCCACCCCATTCCCACTCAGGCTATCTGTCACTTGTTCATGTTGTTCTTTCCAGAATGACCCTTGTCCTTCTATTACCACATTCTTCTTTCTGACCTTAATGCTGCCATCAGCACCTCCTTTAGCCTGTGCCACTATCATTAACACCCCTTTGTCCTTTTGTTCATGAAGTCTTTGTCAATCCCTGCTTTGCCTCCACCTATCACTGGCCTTCTATCCAGCTTCACCTGCTCCATCACCCCACCTTAAACAATATAAGTTTCATCACATTTTTACTTCTCTTTAGCTCTGAAGAAGTGTCATACGGTCTCAAAATATTAACTCTGTCTTCTCTCCACAGATGCTGTTAGACCTGCTGAGTTTTTCCAGCATTTTCTGTTTTTGTATACTAACTACCCTTCCTGCAGGGCCACATCGATGCAGAGCATTCTCAAGCTCCACCACACGTAGGGCAAAGATGCAGGCCCCGAATCTACCCCAGCCAAAACAGGGATCAAACCCCATGCTGTTGGCACCAATCGGAACCACACCAACCATCCAGCCAACTGAGCCAACCTGTCCCCCAAGGGGTTGGAGTTGCTGTGGCAACATACACCTTTACATGCATGGATAGTGACCTATGGATAGTGATGATAGAGGCTCAAATTTCTTTCAATCACATGGCTGAGCAGGAATCTCTTCCATTCTTACTGCCTGCTATTGTGTATGTTGGAAGCATTTACAAGATGATACCTGTTTGGCTTTATGAACGCATCTTTCTTGGTTATCAAGTCCTGGATTGGAACTTGAACCTGGAGCTACTGGCATAGAGGCAGGGACACTGCCCACTGTGCCACAAGATCTCCTACGGCAGTAACTCTCCTGAATAAAATAAAAGCTTAGAACACCTGGAGTTTCAGGAGGATTAGCTTACATGGTTCTCTCCCCATGTAAGTTTCTGCTGACATTTTCATTAAGTGAGGTCTCAGAGAAGTATTGATATCCTGGCATTTTCATTGGGAAATCGTCTTTTTATCAACATGCCCCTTTAAAATTTACATATAGTTTTACAACACAGAAATAGGCCAATTGGCCCAACAGGTCTATCTTGGTGCTTATACTCCACATGAGCTTCCTTCCACCTTACTGCACCTTGTCCCACCAACCTATGGAGTATGGGCATTTATTGCAAAGTAGGTCTGGAAAGTGTTTTTTGTCAAGATTCATCCTGAGCAGCTTCATAACATAGGACTCTGTGCTCCAAGGGTTGTTTCCAAGGACGCACACCAAGACAAACATCAGCTGCTACTGGAAGACTATCAACTTGGCGCAAGATGTTCTTTGACTGCCCAAAATTTGTTGGTCTTCCAACTGTCCACTACCTAGTACCGAGCTGTCCACAACAAAATGTGGCAAACTGGCATATCCCAAGATCTTAGAACAAGTGCTGAGAGATGTACCAAAGCTTGGAGCAACTGCCGCAAAGACTCAGGAGGGAAAGGCTCCAAGGCCTGCCCGCCATATTACATGTAGTATTAAGGTGTTCAGAATTGAAAGGATTAATGTGAGGGACTGGAAAAACAGTACCGCCCACATAATGATGTAAGAGACACATGACCAAGAGTTGAGTGGGAGAATGCTCATGACTTAGACTGAGTAATACCTAGGCCAGAATTCTCCAGCCCCTCATGCAGGTGGGATCTTCCAGTCCGGCCAATGTGAATGGAGATTTTAATGACTTGCTGGCCCAGCGGCGGGGGAACCCGCTACAGGGGGGCTGGAAAATTCCAGCCCTACGCCGGAATGCTCCAGCCCTCATGCCCGCAGGATCTTCCATCCCTGCTGATACAAATGGAGATTTCAATGGCTCGTTGGCCCCACTGCGGGGGTGCTGGAAAATTCAAGCCCTAGTTTTGTATATCTGTATATTGCTATGTTTATGCAATAAACCAGTTATTGTTCAGACGTACCTTTGTCTCACCAATTATTCTTTAGCCAGCCACAACCAACCTATAACAGTACACCAAAGAGCTGGACCGGATGCACCAGAGAATGTTTTACATGAAATGTATATTGTAAATTTAACCTGTAATTGTAAGTGTGGTGAGGCATCTCAGAGTGCCGCACACTGTATTGAAAGAAGTTGAATTGCAATGCGTTTTATGTAAGGTCAAAATTGTTCTGTTATCCAAAGTACTCTAAAAATTTTATGAACAAAGTATATCTTTTTGGGAAAAAATCCTATCCTAGTTGCCATAATGTTTAATTTTACAGTGGAATGATTTTCTAGACTTTTTCAGGAAACTGACATGTAAGTTTTGTAGGTTTACATCATTTAGGGCAATTCTATGAAGGACAATATTGAACCAGTTGGACTTTTAAGGCAGTTTATATAGTCATTTTTCTGGTGACAGTATAAAAACTACCAGATTTATTGAATTCAGAATCAAAAATTATTGTTGTAGATTGGACTGTTACGTACAGAGAAGTTCTGCAAGAAAATCAAAAGACATCTCTTTTCTCATTACATTGTACCTTTTTAAAAAGATAGAAAAACTAACTTTTAAAGAATAACATTATTATTTATTTAAATGGCAAAATGTTTATAACAGTAAAATATGGAGGAGATTTGACCCCCTAACATTTGGGTTATAATTGAGTGCCATTACCACTGTACTATCATATCCATAAATATGACCATCCAGAATTGCTACAGTCTTATTCATTAACATATATGTTTATAAAATATTCTGTCTCATGACCTCAAGAACTTGTATCGTGTTAAGTTTTACATATATTCCTTTTGGTTTTTTTCTTATTATCATGTAGGTATTCAGGCACTCGTGGAAAATGCAACAATACCACTGTTGCTAAAGTCATTAATACTAGTAGAATGGTTCTCATCAGGAAAAACTCCCAGCATTTGATTTTTTTGAAGAAGAGGTAGATCAATGGAGAGATGCAAGGAAGGTCGGCTGTATCAGGTATACTAACTGATGGTGCGCTAGCACAGAAGTGCATTAACCTCCACTTATTAGAGGGGCAAAGCACATCTGGGATGTTACTGAATTCTGCATGTGCTTTTAAGGGATCGTCAGACAAACTCATTGATACCAATTGTCAAAGTTACAACAGCCCTTAACTTTCTCACAATCATTGTAAGGTGTTACTCGGGATACCTTCAATATGATTAAATCCACAGTCAACTTAGTAGTGGCACTGTTAACTTTGAGTCAGAGGTTTGTGGGTTCCAAATCCCTGGGGGACACTATGTGTCACATCTAGCCAATTGGACCCAAATACCCACTATCCGTCATCTCTATTTCTTACCTCATAACATAACCCTACCCATGTCAATAGGTCGCCTCCAATTTCATGCACTTATTTTGTTAACAGTCTCTTATGCAGAACCTAACCAGTAACTTCTGGGAGTCCACATAAATAACATCCATAGGCAGTGATTTATCTACCACATTAATTATTTCTTCAAAAAATTCAATCAAGTTGATTAAACATGACTTAAGTCAATGCTGCTATCTCTGATCAGTTCATGTCCGAGTGCTCAGTCATGCTGGCTCTAATAACAAATGCTAGTAGAAAAGTAAAATGCTGTGGATGCTAAAGATCTGAAATAAAAACAGAAAGTGCTGGAAAAATTCAGCAGATCTGGCAGCGTCTCTAGAGAGAGAAACAAAGTTAAGGTTTCAAGCCCAAAATGACTCTTCTTTAGAGCAGATTCAAGTAACTTCCCCATATTAGACTAATAGACCTATAATTTCCTATATAATCTCTCCCTCACTTCTTAAACAATGGTGTAAAGCATCTACAATTTCCTTACCTATGTCTTTTAATTCCCTGAGTTTGAAACCATCCAGGTCCAGGAGATTTATCTATCCATAGTTGCATTATTTTCTCCTTTACCAGTGTTTTACGTATATTATGTCTAGTAAGTTTTTTTATATACATTCATGGGATGTGGGGTTTGCTGGCTAGGCCAGCATTTATTGCCCATCCTTAATAACCCTTGAGAAGGTGGCGGTGAGCTGCTTTCTTGAACCACTGCAATCCACGTGGTGTTGGTACCAAACACGTCTTCCCTTCACCCCCCCTCCCCCCCCCCAGTGGCATTCCGCAGAGATCATTCCCTCCGGTACACCCTGGTCAACTCCTCCATCACCCTCTACACCTCAACCCCCTCCCACTGCACCTTCCCATGCAACCGCAGAAGGTGCAACGCCTGCCCCTTTACTTCCCCTCTCCTCACCGTCCAAGGGCCCAAGCACTCCTTTCAAGTGAAGCAGCATTTCACTTGCACTTCCCTCAATTTAGTCTACTACATTCGTTGCTCCCAATGCGGTTTCCTCTACATTAGAGAGACCAAACGCAGAATAGGTGACCGCTTTGCAGAACACTTTTGGTCCACAAGCATTACCCAGACCTCCCTGTCACTTGCCATTTCAACACTCCACCTTGCTCTCATGCCCACATGTCCGTCCTTGGCCTGCTGCATTGTTCCAGTGAAGCTCAACGCAAACTGGAGGAACAGCACCTCATCTTCCAACTATGCACTTTACAACCTTCTGGACTGAATATTACATTCAACAATTTTAGATCATGAACTCTCTCCTCCATCCCCAACCCCTTTCCGACCCCTCCCTTTTTTTTCCAATAATTTATATAGATTTTTCTTTTCCCACCTATTTCCATTATTTTTAAATGTATTTCCATCCATTGTTTCATCTCTACCTTTTAGCCTTTTTTGATTCCTTCACCCCACTCCACCCCCACTAGGGCTATCTGTACCTCACTTGTCCTGCTTTCTACCCTTAATTAGCACGTTCCTTAGATAATATCACCACCTTCAACACCTTTTTGTCCTTTTGTTTGTGATATATTTTGGTTATCTCCACCTATCACTGGCCCTCTATCCAGCTCTACCTGTCCCCACCCCCCCACCCCCCAAACCCCGTACTTAAACCAGCTTATATTTCACCTCTCTTCTATTTTTACTTAGTTCTGCTGAAGGGTCATACGGACTCGAAATGTTAACTGTGTTCCTCTCCGCAGATGCTGCCAGATCTGCTGAGTTTTTCCAGGTATTTTTGTTTTTGTTTTGGATTTCTAGCATCCACAGTTTTTTGCTTTTATCTTAGTTGTTGAGTAGGGTTGCTTTTTGCAGATATGTAAATGCCAAAGACTGGGTGTGATTTTTTTCATTTGTTATTTCAATTCTTATTGCTTTGAAAATGACACCTATGTTTGAATTGTTCTGATTATATTGTTTCAGTGAATTTGAATAGATTATATAATGAGAGGCAATCAATTTGAGAGAGGCCAGTACAGTGAGAAGGCAGCTGAATGAGGGAGGGACTTTGGTCTCAACTAGAATATGGGTTTGACATGTAGGTGGTATGAAATTACTTTATTTGAGTTTCTGAGTTCTTTACTTTGGTTTATTTGCAGGACAGCGGAAACCAGTGTTGTGCAGAACTTGTATAATGTTTGCATGACAACCATAGATTTGAGAAGTGCTTCCAAGTGGACTGATTTAGCTTAAAAACAAAAAGATAAAAACAAAAAACTGCGGATGCTGGAAATCCAAAACAAAAACAGAATTACCTGGAAAAACTCAGCAGGTCTGGCAGCATCAGCGGAGAAGAAAAGAGTTGACGTTTCGAGTCCTCATGACCCTTCAACAGAACAGAACTTGTTTGACAAGGTGTTTACTAAAACCCACTTTCACAGCCATATCTCCTTTCTCAGTGACTGTCTCCGTCTCCGACTTACCCCACGTGGATTTCAACTGAAATTCCATCCCTCTTGTTTCGAACCCACCCAGGATTATAGATATCTCCGGGACATAAAACGTTTCTCGGACATAAAATGTTCCGTCACATTCTGAGATCCACACTCAGTGCTATGCACCGCCATATGAACACACTCGACCTCTCCCTCCAGCAGCACCGCCGCACCCTTTATCAAAGCTGCGCGTGCCCCCAGTTTCATTTTATTCTTCGTCTCATCCGACGCCTCAACAAGAAACTTTTTCTCTTTCTCTCAAGTGCTAAGGAACACAAGCTCCAACAACTCATCAACACCAACACCCATCTAGGACCGTCCACCCCTGCTTGTCCCTCCGTCCCCACCCCATCTTCCAATCCCAGCCCCAGCCATGTATTCACTATACCCCCTGACCTTCCCCTCTCCGACGCTGAACATTCAGTGCTCAGCAAAGGACTTAGTTTCATACCCTTACGCCCTCATCTCAATGAATTTCGGGCTCGGCACGATGCTGAATTTTTCTTCCTCCGTCTTCGTCTCCGTGCTCATTTCTTTGGGCAGGAGTACTCTACCCGTTCAACGGATCCTTTCACCCACCTCCAATATTCTCCCTCCACCTGGACACCTCCCTCTGGATTCTTACCTTCTCTTGATCTTTTCATTGAGAACTGTCGGCGCAACATTAGTTGCCTCAATTTCTCTGCTCCTCTCACCCATTCTGATCTGTCTCTTTCTGAACTTACTGCACTCCGTTCTCTCAGGTCCAACCCTGACATTGTCATCAAACCCGCTGACAAGGATGGTGCTGTTGTTGTCTGGCGCAATGACCTCTACCTCGCGGAGGCTGAGCGTCAACACGCAGACACTTCCTCCTACATATCCCTGGACCATGACCCCACCACTGAACATCAGGCCATTGTTTCCAGGACTGTCACTGACCTCATCTCCTCTGGAGATCTCCCTCCCACAGCTTCGAACCTGATAGTCGCCCAACCTCGGACGGCCCGCTTCTATCTCCTATCCAAAATCCACAAACAGAACTGTCCCGGTAGACCGATCGTGTCAGCTTGCTCCTGCCCCACGGAACTCATTTTTCATTATCTTGACTCCCTTCTCTTTCCCCTTGTCCAGTCCCTTCCCACCTACGTCTGTGATTCCTCTGACACCTTACGTCACATCAACAATTTCCAGTTCCCTGGCCCCAACCACTTCCTCTTCACCATGGACGTCCAATCCCTCTACACCTCCAGCCCCCACCAGGATGGTCTGAGGGCCCTTAGCTTCTTCCTCGAACAGAGGCCAGAACAATCCCCATCCACTACTCTCCTCCGTCTGGCTGAACTTGTTCTCACACTGAACAATTTCTCCTTCAACTCCTCTCACTTCCTCCAAATAAAAGGTGTGGCTATAGGTACCCGCATGGGCCCCAGCTATGCCTGTCTCTTTATGGGGTATGTGGAACATTCCTTGTTCCAGTCCTACTCCGGCCCCTTTCCATAACTCTTTCTCCGGTACATCGATGATTATTTCGGTGCTGCTTCATACTCTCTTCGGGACTTGGAAAAACTTACTAATTTTGCTTCCAATCTCCACCCCTCCATCATTTTCACATGGTCGTTCTCTGACACTTCCCTTCCCTTCCTTGACCTCTCTGTCTCAATCTCTGGTGATAGACTGTCCACCAATATCCATTGCAAGCCTACCGACTCCCACAGCTACCTCGACTACAGCTCCTCACACCCCGCTTCCTGTAAGGACTCCATCCCATTCTCTCAGTTCCTTCGCCTCCGTCGCATCTGTTCTGATGATGCTACCTTCAAAAACAGTTCCTCTGACATGTCCTCCTTCTTCCTTAACCGAGGTTTTCCACCCACGGTCGTTGCCAGGGCCCTCAACCGTGTCCGGCCCATCTCCCGCGCATCCGTCCTCACGCCTTCTCCCCCCTCCCAGAAACATGATGGGGTCCCCCTTGTCCTCACTTATCACCCCACCAGCCTCCGTATTCAAAGGATCATCCTCCGCCATTTCCGCCAACTCCAGCATGATGCCACCACCAAACACATCTTCCCTTCACCCCCCCGGCGGCATTCCTCCAGGACACCCTGGTCCACTCCTCCATCACCCGCTACTCCACAACCCCGACCTATGGCACCTCCCCATGCCCACGCAAAAGATGCAACACCTGCCCCTTCACTTTCTCTCTCCTCACCGTCCAAGGGCCCAAACACTCCTTTCAAGTAAAGCAGCATTTCACTTGCATTTCCCCCAACTTAGTCTACTGCATTCATTGTTTCCAATGCAGTCTCCTCTACATTGGAGAGACCAAACATAAACTGGGTGACCGCTCTGCAGAACACCTGCGGTCTGTCCGCAAGAATGACCCAAACCTCCCTGTCACTTGCCATTTTAACACTCCACCCTGCTCTCTTGCCCACATGTCTGTCCTTGGCTTGCTGCATTGTTCCAGTGAAGCCCAACGCAAACTGGAAGAACAGCACCTCATCTTCCGACTAGGCACTTTACAGCCTTCCGGATTGAATATTAAATTCAACAACTTTAGATCTTGAACTCCCTCCTCCATCCCCAACCCCTTTCTGATTTAGCTTAAGTTACTGAGTTTTAGAAAGAGCTGGATCCACTATAAGAGGCATAAGTATTCCTTTTTTTGTCTGTTCTCAAAATATAGGCAACTGGCAAAGTTACATTACTGTTTATCTCTAAGATGGTGGTGAGCTTTTGCCTTAAAAAGCTGTTTGCATTGTGATGCTGGTGCTCCCACAATGGTGTTAAGTAGGAAATTCCAGAATGTTGATATAGTGATAATAGAAGAAAGGCAATGTGTATTTAAGTTATGCTGTTGGATGATTTGGAAGAGCAGATGGGATGGTGATATCCTCATAATATTTCAACTTTTGTCCTTCTCGGTGGCAAAGGTTGCAATGGAGAGAGCTGCCAGTTGAGTTGGTGCAGTGCATCCGCAGACCATTAGTGACAGTGTGGAGGTAGGTATCAGGTTTTTGGTGTCTCAAGCAATCAAGGGATTTCGGGAGTAGGTGGGAAAATGGAGTTGAAGCTCAAGATAAACAATAATCATGTTGAATGGCAGAGCAGGTATGGTCTTCTCCTGCTTCTTCTGTTATTTAAATCTTGTTTAAATAAACAGGAGCAATGATCAAAACAATTCATTTTTAGAAGGTTTTGAGCTCTTTGTGTGTTGCTGCACCCATCCTCACAAATGGAGTTTTTCAATACACTCCTAAATTGAGCCATGGGAATGTTTTGAGAAGTAAGGAGGTGAGCCATTTGTCAGAGGGTAATCAGCCTCTGCTCTGCACTTAGCCACAATATTGGTATGGCTGGTTAAACTTCTAGTTAATTATGGCTCACACCACATTAATGGTGGATAACGCTGCATTTGTGGTGCAGTTGAAAGTCAAGAGAAAATGGTTAAGTTTTTACTTATTGGAAATGGTCATTAGGTGGCTCTTACAGAGTGCAAATAGTACCTGCCCCCTGTCAGCCAAGGCTGATTGTGCTTCATTCAGAGAAGTTGTGAATGTCGGATGTCTGGAATCGTCAGCAAACAGCCCCACTCTGACCTTATGATTGGGGGAAAATCATTGAGGGAGCAGCTGAAAATTGTTAGGTCAAGACACTTCCTTGCGGAACTCCCAGTGATGTATCAGGCTTGTGATAACTGGCCTCTTACAACTACATTGTTCTTTTAGTCAAGTATGACAATCTCCGGAGCGTTTCCCTCTCACTCACATTTTCAGGTTCACTAGGGCTCTTTAATGTCATAGCTAGTGGAATAGTGCTTTGGGGAGAGCAGCTTGTTAAGTGTGTGGTTTCTTTGTGGTTGTGATACTGGACTAACGGCTCAGAAAGCTTGAGTACGCAAGCCACTGTGGCAAATTGTGAACTTGAGTTCAATAAAACTAGTAATTTGCGAGCTACCTTCTGAAAAGTAATGATGAAAGCTTCAGACAGCTGTAAAAACCAAATGATTCACTGATATCTTTCAGAGAAGGAAGCTTGTCATCCCAACCATTCTAGCTTCAATGTGATTCCAGCCCCACACTCCATCCTGCCAGAGCAATATAGCTAGACAGTCACTGTGAAGTGGTTAGGGAACACACTTCCTCCAGTTCACTAGTTTTTGCAAGGCAGGGAAGGAGGTAATCTTCTATTAGGTGGGAAGGAGATCCCAGGTATAGGCAGTGCAGAAAATGCCTGTGGATCTGAAGACAATACAAGGTTGTAAGAACAAGCAATCTTAAAATGGTATTTTAATAATGGTCTTAAATAAAATTGATTGTAAATGTTAAATTGAGGAAAAGTGGTGCTATGTATGAATTAGTAAATTCCAACAGTGCTCTTGGAACAATAGCCATTTACAAATGATCAGATAGCCCAAATTACTGACTGTCATGACCAAGAACAAACAGTTCCACTGCCTGGAACAGATCTACAAGATCAGGAAGTACTCAAACTCTTTTATCTGGAGTGGTCTGGAATTGTTATTTAAAGCCAAGAAAATGAAGGAGTTGTTATGTAATAAGAAGGCCTTCTTCTTATCTTGCAACTAAGATTTGCTTATCACCAAAATCCTAGAACTTCCATTAAACGCCATTATGTGTGTACCTACATGTTTTTAGAAAGCCCTGGACAACGTTCAGGCTCAGGCTGATAAGTGGCAATTAACATTCATGCCACACAAGTGCAAAGAAATGACCATCTTCAATAAGAGAGAATCTAACCATCTACCCTTGACATTCAATGGCATCACCATTGCTAAATCTCCCCTATCTACATCCGAGAGGTTACCATTGACTAGAAATTGAACTGGGTCAGCCATATAAATACCGTGACTACAAGAGCAGGTTAGAGGCTGGGAATTCCGCAGAGAGAAACTCACTTCCTCACTCTCCAAAGCCTGTCCACCATCTACAAGGCACAAGTCAGAAGTATGATGGAATACTCTCCACTTGCCTGGATGAGTGCGGCTTCAAAAACACACAAGAAGCTTGACACCATCAGGACAAAGCAGCCCACTTGATTGGCACCCCATCCGTCATCTTTAACATCTACTACATCCACCACCGATGCACATTGGCAGTGTGTACCATCCATAAGATGCAGCAACTGACCAAAGTTCCTACAACAGCAACTTTCTTTATTAATTCATTCACAGGATGTGGGCTTCGCTGGCTGGGCCAGCATTTATTGTCCATCCCTAGTTGCACTTGAGAAGGTGGTGGTAAACTGCCTTCTTGAACCGCTGCAGTCCATGTGGTGTAGGTACACCCACAGTACTGTTAGGGAGTTCCAGGATTTTAACCCAGCGACAGTGAAGGAACGGCAATATATTTCCAAGTTAGGATGATGAGTGACTTGGAGGAGAACTTCCAGGTGGTGGTATTCCCATCTATCTGCTGCCCTTGTCTTCTAAGTGGTAGTGGTCGTAGGTTTGGAAGGTGCTGTCTAAGGAGCCTTGGTGAATTCCTGCAGTGCATCTTTGTAGATTCTTAACACTGCTGCTACTGTGCGTCGGTGGTGGAGGGAGTGAATGTTTGTGGACATGGTGCCAATCAAGCAGGCGTCCTGGATGGTTTCAAGTTTCCTGAGTGTTGTGGGAGCTGCACTCTTCCAGGCAAGTGGGGAGTATTCCATCACACTCTTGACTTGTGCCTTGTATATGATGGACAGGCTTTGGGGAGACAGGAGGCGAGATACTCATCACACAATTTCTAACTTCTGACTTGATTTTGTAGCCACAGTATTTATATGGCTAGTCCAATTCAGTTTGCCCTGGGCTATGAACCAGCAAATGGATGACACTTATTTTATTTAGCTGAAATGGGCACAATATGTGTAGATGTTCTTTCTGTTTGCAAAGCACAGGGCCCTATCTATTAATATATGCAGCTTCCAGTACACACAAATGTGCCACAACATATGCCCAACTGACAATCCTATTTAGGATTATTTCGCAAATGTTGTCCAATCGCAGAATCACATTTCATAGAGATAAAAACAAAAAAACTGCGGATGCTGGAAATCCAAAACTAAAACAGAATTACCTGGAAAAACTCAGCAGGTCTGGCAGCATCGGTGGAGAAGAAAAGAGTTGACGTTTCGAGTCCTCATGACCCTTCGACAGAACTTGAGTGAGTCCAAGAAAGAGTTGAAATATAAGCTGGTTTAAGGTGTGTGTGGGGGGGAGAGAGAGAGAGAGAGAAGTGGAGGGGGTTGGTGTGGTTGTAGGGACAAACAAGCAGTGATAGAAGCAGATCATCAAAAGATGTCACAAACAACAAAACAAAAGAACTCATAGGTGTTAAAGTTGGTGATATTATCTAAACGAATGTGCTAATTAAGAATGGATGGTAGGGCACTCAAGGTATAACTCTAGTGGGGGTGGGGGGAGCATAAAAGATTTAAAAATATTTTAAAATAATGGAAATAGGTGGGAAAAGAAAAATCTATATAATTTATTGGAAAAAAACAAAAGGAAGGGGGAAACGGAAAGGGGGTGGGGATGGAGAAGGGAGTTCAAGACCTAAAGTTGTTGAATTCAATATTCAGTCCGGAAGGCTGTGAAGTGCCTAGTCGGAAGATGAGGTGTTGTTCCTCCAGTTTGCGTTGGGCTTCACTGGAACAATGCAACAAGCCGATGACAGACATGTGGGCAAGAGAGCAGGGTGGAGTGTTAAAATGGCAGGCGACAGGGAGGTTTGGGTCATTCTTGCGGACAGACCACAGGTGTTCTGCAAAGCGGTCGCCCAGTTTACGTTTGGTCTCTCCAATGTAGAGGAGACCACATTGGAAGCAACGGATGCAGTAGACTGAGTTGGGGGAAATGCAAGTGAAATGCTGCTTCACTTGAAAGGAGTGTTTGGGCCCTTGGACGGTGAGGAGAGAGGAAGTGAAGGGGCAGGTGTTGCATCTTTTGCGTGGGCATGGGGTGGTGCCATAGGAGGGGGTTGAGGAGTAGGGGGTGATGGAGGAGTGGACCAGGGTGTCCCGGAGGGAATGATCCCTACGGAATGCCGACAGGGGGCTGAAGGGAAGATGTGTTTGGTGGTGGCATCATGCTGGAGTTGGCGGAAATGGCGGAGGATGATCCTTTGAATGTGGAGGCTGGTGGGGTGATAAGTGAGGACAAGGGGGACCCTATCATGTTTCTGAGAGGAAGGAGAAGGCGTGAGGACGGATGCGCGGGAGATGGGCCGGACACGGTTGAGGGCCCTGTCAACGACCGTGGGTGGAAAACCTTGGTTAAGGAAGAAGGAGGACATGTCAGAGGAACTGTTTTTGAAGGTAGCATCATCGGAACAGATGCGACGGAGGCGAAGGAACTGAGAGAATGGGATGGATTCCTTACAGGAAGCAGGGTGTGAGGAGCTGTAGTCGAGGTAGCTGTGGGAGTCGGTGGGTTCGTAATGGATATTGGTGGACAGTCTGTCACCAGAGATTGAGACAGAGAGGTCAAGGAAGGGAAGGGAAGTGTCAGAGATGGACCACGTGAAAATGATGGAGGGGTGATGATTGGAAACAAAATTAATAAATTTTTCCAAGTCCCGAAGAGAGCATGAAGCAGCACCGAAGTAATCATCGATGTACCGGAGAAAGAGTTGTGGAAGGGGGCCTGATTAGGACTGGAACAAGGAATGTTCCACATACCCCATAAAGAGAAAGGCATAGCTGGGGCCCATGCGGGTACCTATAGCCACACCTTTTATTTGGAGTTGAAGGAGAAATTGTTCAGTGTGAGAACAAGTTCAGCCAGACGGAGGAGAGTAGTGGTGGATGGGGATTGTTCGGGCCTCTGTTCGAGGAAGAAGCTAAGGGCCCTCAGACCATCCTGGTGGGGGATGGAGGTGTAGAGGGATTGGACATCCATGGTGAAGAGGAAGCGGTCGGGGCCAGGGAACTGGAAATTGTTGATGTGACGTAAGGTGTCAGAGGAATCACGGATGTAGGTGGGAAGGGACTGGACAAGGGGAGAGAGAAGGAAGTCAAAATAATGAGAAATCAGTTCTGTGGGGCAGGAGCAAGCTGAGACGATTGGTCTACCGGGACAGTTCTGTTTGTGGATTTTGGATAGGAGATAGAAGCGGGCCGTCCGAGGTTGGACGACTATCAGGTTGGAAGCTGTGGGAGGGAGATCCCCAGAGGAGATGAGGTCAGTGACAGTCCTGGCTTGATGTTCAGTGATGGGGTCATGGTCCAGGGAGAGGTAGGAACAAGTGTCTGCAAGTTGACGCTCAGCCTCCGCGAGGTAGAGGTCAGTGCGCCAGACAACAACAGCACCACCCTTGTCAGCGGGTTTGATGACAATGTCAGGGTTGGACTTTCTGTTTCCCCCTTCCTTTTGTTTTTTTCCAATAAATTATATAGATTTTTCTTTTCCCACCTATTTCCATTATTTTAAAATATTTTTAAATCTTTTATGCTCCCCCCACCCCCACTGGAGCTATACCTTGAGTGCCCTATCATCCATTCTTAATTAGCACATTCGTTCAGATAATATCACCAACTTTAACACCTGTGTTCTTTTGATCTGTTGTTTGTGACATCTTTTGATGATCTGCTTCTATCACTGCCTGTTTGTCCCTACAACCACACCAACCCCCTCCACTTCTCTCTCCCCCCCCCCACCCACCCCCCCACCCCCCCCCCCCCCCCACCCCCCCAACCACCCCACCCCACCCAAACACCTTAAACCAGCTTATATTTCAACTCTTTCTTGGACTCACTCAAGTTCTGTCGAAGGGTCATGAGGACTCGAAACGTCAACTCTTTTCTTCTCCGCCGATGCTGCCAGACCTGCTGAGTTTTTCCAGGTAATTCTGTTTTAGTTTTGGATTTCCAGCATCCGCAGTTTTTTTGTTTTTATCTCTGTGTTTAATTGACTGCCACTGCTCTTCAAGAAATGCCTACCTCCTTGAAGAAGTTCTGTTCGTCTCTGCGACAAGATTTCCGTATCTCTCTTTTGCCTTACTCACCTTCATTGCTTTCCATTTCTCTCCTGGTGTTTGACAAGGTGTTTACTAAAACCCACTTTCACAGCCATATCTCCTTTCTCAGTGACTGTCTCCGTCTCCGACTTACCCCACATGGATTTCAACTGAAATTCCATCCCTCTTGTTTCGAACCCACCCAGGATTATAGGTATCTCCTAGGGACATAAAACGTTTCTCGGACATAAAATGTTCCGTCACATTCTGAGATCCACACTCAGTGCTATGCACCGCCATATGAACACACTCGACCTCTCCCTCCAGCAGCACCGCCGCACCCTTTATCAAAGCTGCCTAGTTTCATTTTATTCTTCGTCTCATCCGACGCCTCAACAAGAAACTTTTTCTCTTTCGCTCAAGTGCTAAGGAATGCAAGCTCCAACAACTCATCAACACCAACACCCATCTAGGACCCTCCTCCCCTGCTTGTCCCTCCGTCCCCACCCCATCTTCCAATCCCAGCTCCAGACGTGTATTCACTATACCCCCTCTCCAATACTGAACGTTCAGTGCTCAGCAAAGGACTTAGTTTCATACCCTTATGCCCTCACCTCAATGAATTTCGGGCTCGGCATGATGCTGAACTCTTCTTCCGCCGTCTTTGTCTCCGGGCTCACTTCTTTGGGCAGGAGTCCTCTCCCCGTTCAACGGATCCTTTCACCCACCTCCAATATTCTCCCTCCACCTGGACCCCTCCCTCTGGATTCTTACCTTCTCTTGATCTTTTCATTGAGAACTGTCGGCGCAACATTAGTCGTCTCAATTTCTCTGCTCCTCTCACCCATTCTAATCTCTCTCTCTCTGAACTTACTGCACTCCATTCTCTCAGGTCCAACCCTGACATTGTCATCAAACCCGCTGACAAGGGTGGTACTGTTGTTGTCTGGCAGAGGCTGAGCGTCAACTCGCAGACACTTCCTCCTACCTCTCCCTGGACCATGACCCCACCACTGAACATCAAGCCATTGTTTCCAGGACTGTCACTGACCTCATCTCCTCTGGGGATCTTCCTCCCACAGCTTCCAACCTGATAGTCGCCCAACCTCGGACGGCCCGCATCTATCTCCTACCCAAAATCCACAAACAGAACTGCCCCGGTAGACTGATCATCTCAGCTTGCTCCTGCCCCATAGAACTGATTTCTCGTTATCTTGACTCCCTTCTCTCTCCCCTTGTCCAGTGCCTTCCCACCTACATCCATGATTCCTCTGACACCTTACGTCACATCAACAATTTCCAGTTCCCTGGCCCCAACCGCTTCCTTTTCACCATGGACGTCCAATCCCTCTACACCTCCATCCCCCATCAGGATGGTCTGAGGGCCCTTAGCTTCTTCCTCGAACAGAGGCCAGAACAATCCCCATCCACCACTACTCTGCTCCATCTGGCTGAACTTGTTCTCACACTGAACAATTTCTCCTTCAACTCCTCTCACTTCCTCCAAATAAAAGGTGTGGCTATGGGTACCCACATGGGCCCCAGCTATGCCTGTCTCTTTTTGGGGTATGTGGAACATTCCTTGTTCCAGTCCTACTCCGGCCCCCTTCCACAACTCTTTCTCCGGTACATCGATGATTATTTCGGTGCTGCTTCATGCTCTCGTCGGGACTTGGAAAAATTTATTAATTTTGCTTCCAATCTTCACCCCTCCATCATTTTCACGTGGTCCATCTCTGACACTTCCCTTCCCTTCCTTGACCTCTCTGTCTCAATCTCTGGTGATAGACTGTCCACCGATATCCATTACAAACCCACCGACTCCCACAGCTACCTCGACTACAGCTCCTCACACCCTGCTTCCTGTAAGGACTTCATCCCATTCTCTCAGTTCCTTCACCTCCGTCGCATCTGTTCCGATGATGCTACCTTCAAAAACAGTTCCTCTGACATGTCCTCCTTCTTCCTTAACCGAGGTTTTCCACCCACGGTCGTTGACAGGGCCCTCAACCGTGTCCGGCCCATCTCCTGAGCATCCGCCCTCACGCCTTCTCCTCCCTCACAGAAACATGATAGGGTCCCCCTTGTCCTCACTTATCACCCCACCAGCCTCCACATTCAAAGGATCATCCTCCGCCATTTCCGCCAACTCCAGCATGATGCCACCACCAAACACATCTTCCCTTCACCCCCCTTGTTGGCATTCCATAGGGATCGTTCCCTCCGGGACACCCTGGTCCACTCCTCCATCACCCCCTACTCCTCAACCCCCTCCTATGGCACCACCCCATGCCCACGCAAAAGATGCAACACCTGCCCCTTCACTTCCTCTCTCCTCACCGTCCAAGGGCCCAAACACTCCTTTGAAGTGAAGCAGCATTCCACTTGCATTTCCCCCAATTTAGTCTACTGCATTTGTTGCTCCCAATGTGGTCTCCTCTACATTGGAGAGACCAAACGTAAACTGGGCGACCGCTTTGCAGAACACCTGTGGTCTGTCTGCAAGAATGACCCAAACCTCCCTGCCACTTGCCATTTTAATACTCCACCCTGCTCTCTTGCCCACATGTCTGTCATCGGCTTGTTGCATTGTTCCAGTGAAGCCCAACGCAAACTGGAGGAACAACACCTCATCTTCCGACTAGGCACTTTACAGCCTTCCGGACTGAATATTGAATTCAACAACTTTAGGTCTTGAGCTCCCTCCTCCGTCCCCACCCGCTTTCTGTTTCCCCCTTCCTTTTGGTTTTTTCCAATAAATTATATAGATTTTTCTTTTCCCACCTATTTCCATTATTTTAAAATATTTTTAAATCTTTTATGCTCCCCCCACCCCCACTAGAGTTATACCTTGAGTGCCCTACCATCCATTCTTAATTAGCACATTCGTTTAGATAATATCACCAACTTTAACACCTGTGTTCTTTTGTTCTGTTGTTTGTGACATCTTTTGATGATCTGCTTCTATCACTGCCTGTTTGTCCCTACAACCACACCAACCCCCTCCACTTCTCTCTCTCTCCCCCCCCCCCACCAAACACCTTAAACTAGCTTATATTTCAACTCTTTCTTGGGCTCACTCAAGTTCTGTCGAAGGGTCATGAGGACTTGAAACATCAACTCTTTTCTTCTCTGCCAATGCTGCCAGACTTGCTGAATCACATTTCATGTTGGGCACTGTTTTGAGTTTTGCAAGCACAGGGTGGTTGGGTACCAAAATGTCTCTTTTTTTCAGCAACTCTGTACTACTAAAAAAACTCTCAATATTTAGTTTCCCACCATCTAAAAATGCTCCATTTTCTATTCTTCCTAACAAGGTGACTAATCACATACTTACATTATACTCCATCTGACAATTCATGCCCATTCACTCAATCTCATTTCCCTTTGCAGCCAGGAACTCTCAGCTTACTTTTCCACCTTACATCAGCAAACTTAAATACATTACACATCTAAGCCATTAATATATACATGCTAATTGAAATCACCCAAGTCTGTATGATTGTAATGCATGAATTTGCAGTGTGGCCTATCCAGCAGTTGAACTGCAGTGAATAACCTGTTTTATTTCTTGATATAACTGACAAGTCAAGAATTAAATGGCTCATTGGAATTTTGTACATTATCTAAATTGTTGGCTGAAAACGTTTTTTACATCTACAGGTTGCTCAGATCGATTTTAATGTAGTCACTCAGAAATACCCACACCATAATCCAACAAGACTCGCCCATTCAAATCAATGCAGCCCTGGCCCGCCCACACCACTCCGCCACTCACCAACACCCACGTGGCGCTCTGCACCGGCAGCACTGCCTCCCTGACGTACAGAGTGGCACCGTCCCATTGGACAGCGCGACTGACCAATAGGAAGCGGGCAACTCAGAGATGCTGTCCAATGAAAGGGTAGAAACGGGAAAAGTCTATAAAAAGACGTGTGCTTTCCGCGCACGCGTGCCCGTTCACGGATAGACCCGCGAGATAGAGGAGGGGGCGGTTGAATAGAGAGACACAGACAGTTTGAGGGGTAAATAGCTCGAGCTTCTCCGGGCCTGGAACAGCATTAAGCTCGAATGGAGTTGAAGAAAGTATCGTCATCGCTGCTGCTGCTGCTTCTCTTCGCACAGCTCGCCCTGACCGAGCTGGCCCAGGATAAGCCGGGTAAGCTCTACACGGCCCCCATCACCTCCCCGGGGAGCTGCTAGCTGCACGGCCCAATGCGCGCAGAACTTGCGGGCGGTTTGAGGTTTAATTTTGGACTCTCTGCCGTGACAGTCGGTCCAGGTATTGAAGCACTACGACACCTACAGGTCCCAGGGCTTGACTTTGAAGTTCCTCCGAAACAAGAAATAAATCTGACCCTTTCGGACTAACAACAGAAGAAATCGAGAATTTCTTTTAAGTGTGTTGTATGAACAAAACCTCAGCACGTTGTAGGCAAAGTGCAATATAGGAGTAGACTATTCGGCGTCGAGCCTGCTCCACGATTCAATTAGATCATCCACCTCTACAACACTTTTCCTGCACTATCCCCTGATGTCATGTGTCACCAGAAATGTATCAGTTTCTGTTTTGACCATGCTCAGTGATTGAACTTCCACAGCCCTCTAAAGTAGACAATTCCAAAGATTCACCACCCTCTGAGTGAAGAAATTCTTCCTGATATTAGACTTAAATGGCTGTACCCCTTTTTCAGAGATTATGTCCCCTGGTTTTAAACTCACCAGCCATGGGATGCATCTTATCTATATCCACCCTGTAAGAATTTTGTAAATTTCAATGCGGTCACCCCTCATCCTTTGAAATTCTAAGGAGCACAAACCCAGTCTCCCCAATCTCTCCACATATGACAACAATCTTGCCATCCCAGTGATTAATCTGGTGAACCTCTGCTGCACTCCCTCTATGGCAGGTATATCCCTCCTTGAATGCGATCATCAAAACTCTATGGTATTCCAGGTGGGGTCTCACCAAGGCTCTATAACTGCAGTAAGACCTCTTTAGTCCTGTGCTCAAATGCCCTTGTGATGAAGACCAACACACCACTTACCTTCCTAATTGCTTGCTACACCTGTTAATGCATTGGGAAATAATTTGATTTGCAGAAAGAGATTGTTTTCTGTTCAATTTAGTTGTATGTTTACTAACCTGAAGTATTAGCTAACTTGTTCTAACGATACCACTAAACACAGGCATCTGTCCACTCTGACGTGTAATTAGTAGTGAATGTAACAGACATGTGAAACATGGGTAGTACTTTAGCATACAGGAAGCAAATAAACTTTTTTTGTATTAATCTCTGATGCTTTTAATTTTGATTGAGATGCTGTAGAAGTAACTTGTAGCTGTAGTGGTTGATGTTTGCTCACATTTGGGATCTGGGTTTGAATTCAGACAACATTGATTGGGTGAAATTAATCTTCGGTCTCTTATAAAATTAGCGTTGGGAGCTTTGGAAGTATTCCTAAAGAATAAAAGGGGTTTTGTTCTGCATTTGAGTTAATGGCAGTGCTTGTTGCTTAATTACTTTATTCTGGTCTCAAATAGCATTTGGATATAAATTTTTCTGATGTAAGAAATGGGAACATACCTTTAAAGCAAAGTTGTGAAATATAATTTTTTTGTACTTTAGCAAGCAGTGTTCCAAGTTCACACAAGAATGCACTGCAAAATTTAGCTGATTTAGGTTACAAATTCTTTTATACCTTAAAGTTGGTTAAATGCCTCGAGTTGATGGATGTGGGCAGCACAGCTGGTCATGTATTAATGTGACATTAGCATTTGTCTTGTGCTCAGTCCCTGCTTGCAACTGTTCAATTTCTGCATATGTCCCTGTGGTTGTTGCTGATGTTTTTTGTTGTTTGTTTCTATAGTCAAGGCAAAAAAAAATGGGGAGAGAAAGAATGGATAACCTTGTTTGCTGACTTCCTGGATGTAGTCATTATACTTTGGAATTGGGGTGTGAGTTATAGGGTGTGCTCAAATTCCTGGAGCCTTGCCAAATATTCTGTCAGGCCCCAGTGCCCCAAACCACCCCTTGGCCATCCAACATCCACTCAGCTGTATTCCTTGCTTCTCTAGTTAATCTAAATATTTTCTTTGAACTGCCTCCAGTAATTTTAATATTCTTAAATTGGAGAAACCAAACTGTGTGGTATTACTCAAGGCTGGACATAACTTGAGAAAAAATTCTGAACTTATGCACCTAGCTTTATATTACAAATCATTTTTCCTAATTGCCTTTGAGCACTGTACAGCTGTATCTAGTGACCAAAATTCTGCCATCTTTTTCCTGTTACAACACCCCAAGCACATTCCCCTTGAATATCCAATGCATCCTATACCAAATCTCAGCACTAAGTGGCTTCTGCAACCAATTGGCAGTAAATTAAACATGTGGCTTTTCTAGATCCTTTTCCATTGATCATTTCCCAATGTGTCTAATTTGGTGCGCTCTGCCAATTTAATCACCATGGACTCCATTCCATACTCCATAATAGGTGCAGTACCAACCTCAAGCACTATGTGGACAAGTGGCTGCTACTTGGGTACTTCTCCATGCATTACAGCTTACTGTTGATTGAACAGTCTATTTCTAATTCAGTCCATGCTGTGATTTGTGGAATAATATCAAACATGTTTCTGATATCCATTTATAAGACATCCACTATCTTGCCTGTATCTCCTCGGTCGTAACCACTTCCAAAGAAATCAAATGGGTTGGTTAATCACAGCCTGCTGCTTCTGCACACTGTTGAATACCTCTTAACACATGAGGATATTCTCTTATCCTTCATCAGTTTCAAATAATTTCTCATGAGAGGTGGCTCGTAGGACTAATTTGACAGTTCATGCTCACTTCCTCAAAGGCCATTTGTTACTTTTTGAACCTCCAGATTTTAGCCAAGCCCAGTGATGTCTGGAAAATACTGGTGACTGGACTCTAATCCTTAGAGTTATCATCTTGTAATTTTACAGGCTTCTATTGATGTTTACTGTTAACTGTTTCTTCAAGTTTGACTTTTCTCTATTTCAAAGTAGTGATTCACTATTTTAGTAACTACACTGTCCTCACTTACACCATGGTTGTAAGTTTATTAGTGGTTCAACACATCTGTATGTCTTGTTTGCTTCTAATGTGGTTTTGATCTGTTTTGGGTGTTTTGATCCGATTTGTTCTGTAGCTGCATTTAGCTCATGTTCTCAAAGCATTGCATTTTTCCAAACTTCCTAGCTTGCCTTTACAGACCTCTTTCCTGAACATTATGTACACTTTATTTCCTTCCAAATGCAATCCATTCTGTATTATTCATGCAGCATTTACTTTTGCTTCACCCAGGATGTGCTTCAAAGATAAACTGTGGTCTCATTTTTCTTTTCAAAATACTTTGGATGAAAAGAAATGGGAACATTTTTCCTATTATTTCCTCACATTTTAATGTATGCATGCATCCAGCTTACCCTTTCACTTTGTCTAAAACTAAGCTTTATAGTGGACTTCCTTCTTTGTTCTGTGATCTCTACCCTGAAAATTACATTATGGTCACTAGACCCCAGGCATTTTATTTCTTAACTGTTAATGTCAGGTGCATTACTGCACTCTTCCTTGGTATGTAGCCTCATATTCAGTTTTAGAATTGAGTCCTTTATGATTTCAATAGATTTCCTGCTCACATGAAAACTGTCCCCGTTGTACGGCTGATTCAAATTTGAAAAGTATCAAATCTATAATCGTCATTGAGGACCTGCATTCATACATTTAATGGCCTCTTGTGTAAGTATATTTACTTTTTGGATTGTTAGAAAAGCACAGCACGCCAAGCGGCAAACTTGCCCTTTTCTATCCTAAATTTACTGTTGCCCAACTACGTTTTGAACAGTTTTTTATATTTAATATTCCAGAACAAATTTGAAAAACCATATAAAATTCTGAATTGCAAGAACAGTCTGGTGAGTGCAGTGAGTTGATAATACTACACTAACCAGATGAGGTTAATAGCAGCATGTTGTCATACTAATTTTAGTGATGCTTGTATTTATTCAGCACCCTAACACAGCCAGGGAACCCCAAAGCATTTGACAACAATGGATCACAAGTACAGCAACCAATTGGCATACAGCAAACTCCCACAAACACAAGGTAAAAGCAAAATGCTGTGGGTGCTGGAAATCTGAAACAAAAACAGAAAATGCTGGAAAAGCTCAGCAGGCTTAACAGCATCTGTGGAGAGAAAAACAGTTAACGTTTCGAGTCTCCAATACTCTTCTTCAGACCTTTCAGCTCTGAAGAAGAGTGGTAAGGACTCAAAACCTTAACTGTTTTTCTCTCCACAGATGCTGTTAGACCTGCTGAGTTTTTCCAGCAATTTCTGTTTTTGTCCCACAAACAGAAAATGAGCGAATGTTGGCCAAGACACCAGGGGAGCTCCCTGCTTCTCTTTGAAAAATGCCATGGAATCTTCATCTGCCTGAGCAGGCAGATGAAGCATTTGTTCATCTCACTCGAGCATCATATAGCATTCTCTCTAGGAGCCCTAGATTATGTGCACAAATATATAGTGCAGTTTAAGCCTATAACATTCAAATGTAGAATGATGCCAACAGATCATAAAAAGAAGTTTTATTGTAGAAGAACTAAAAGGACAAGTGGAAATGCATGAAAATATTAGAATGGAAAACAAGCTGAATATAAATAGCAAACACAACTTCTTCTCTAGATTTTTTGCCAGTTTCTTTTTAATCTTTCACCTGGTTCTTGACTAACTTGTCAGAGGGAATCGTTTTTATTGTGAAAACCTCTATTAGGTCTTAATGTTCCAGGGAGAACAATCCTAACTTAACAAACCACCTAATAACTGAAGTCCCTCATTTATATAGAGTTCATCATTCTGTACCCTTTCTAAGACCTTTTGCATCTTTCCTGAACTGTGGTGCTCAAAATCGTCCACAGTGTAAGGCGTATCCAATGATTTTATAAAGTTCTGGAATGATCTCTTATGTTTTGTTCCTCTATTTATAAACCAAAGTAACTTGTAGGCTTTTTTAACCAACTTATCGACTTGCCCTGTCATCTTTAAGGATTTGTGTTGTTCCAAATATCTAGTTTGTAATTCATATGTTTTGGAATATAACTTTTAGGAATTAAAATTTCAACTATAGATAAATGAGGTATCTGGTTAAGAAATTGGTAAGCATCTCAAGTGAATGCACCTCAAACAAGCTTGGACCTAATTGCAGTTAAAAGCTTAACCTATTTATCTTACAAGGTCAGAGGTTGAAGTGCAAAGCTTAAACAAAGAATGGCGTATCCCTGGCCCTGTAATGGAACCAAAAGATCTACCCTTACTTCAATAAAAGATTTAAATTGTTTATGTAGTTCCCAGATGAGAAGAGGAAATTGAAAGCTGGTTGTGAACACCCTCTTTGATGGGGACAGAAATGCTGGAGAAAGTTTCTTAAACTCCATTAGCAATATGACTTATTCATATGCAGTACAGAATCAAAGAATTGTGTTGAAGGTAAAATATTTTTTGTTTCTGTTTGAATCAATCCAAAACATGCCACATTACCATAGAGGTAGTGATTCAGGGTGGAGCCTTGGTTAGAAGGTTTTTTTATTTAAGCTATCTGTGTGTTTGCTGACAAAAGCAAGCTGTTCAGTTTGGGAACAGACGGACAGCTGCATGTAGACTGCGTCTCATTAGATTGAGGGAAACAACAAGGGAGTCAGTTAAGCCTGCCCTTTAAGCAGAGAAAATACTAACTTCATTCACCAGGTGGGATGCAGGTTGAGCTCAATCTCTTTGGATTTCATGAGGGAAAAGCAGCTAGAAGATTTGCTCTAACTGACAGCCAGTGGAAGGAATCTACAGTGCTCCTCACAGACTTGTGGCAGAAAGCAGTCAGCAGATTTAGCTTGGAAAACAGTGGGAAGGCAGTTCAGTATCTACTGGCAACATGAACAAGGAACCCAGCATCCACAGTCATGAGGTCTGTAAAGAAAAGATGGAGGGTCACGTAGACAAAAAGCTGATGGAAGGATTCCCATAGAATCTTATCTAGAGGAATAGCTGGTATACGGAGGAGAATTAGTGAATTCTGGAGAGCTGTGGTGTACTTTTGGTTTGTCCCCAAAAGAAGTGAATGAACCTTTAAGATTGTTGTAATGTATAAAGGAATTCTGGGTCTGGGTGAGAGGGTGGATGGAGTAATATGTAGAACTGAGTTTATAACATAGGTCTTTATACGCTACAATGTTAGTTGTGCTTGTTTAATTTCTCTACATGCAGTAAAGTTTGCTTTTGTTTTAAAAACATGAAATCATGTGGTATAGTCCTGTTGGTTAATTGCGTGTTTGGATTTCTTCTTAAAATGTTAATGTTCCTTGACAGGATTGCAACAATATGTATGACACCAAAATTGCTCACTACACTTCTCAAAATTACATATCTTTCCACACGAGTCCTCCCACTTCACTGCATTGAAATCTGTATGCCATGTTTCTATCCATTTTGCTATTTACCATTCTGAAGCCTATGAACTATATATTAAGGGAAAATCAAGCAAAATACGCACCTTGGCAGTTTTGACAAGCATACATGGGCAGTTTCTCACATTGTCAGGTAGATGCCAGGGTTGTACTAGCTTGACCAGTACAGTGGCTAAATTCTGGAGCACAAGTCTTACAGCACTACTGCCAGCGTGTTGTCATGGTCCATGTTTTTTTTTTGTTGTATCCAATCATTTCTTTAACGTGGAGTAAATGGAATAGGCTGAAGATGAGATTGTAATTGAGACCTTAAGAAGTAGTAATGAAGCATCCACTTGGCACTTCTGGCTGAAGATTGCTGCGAACATTTGAACCTTGGAGATGTATATAGATCAGCTACCTCCCACTAGTTGTTTAATTGTCCACCACTATTTAATACTTGTTATATCAGGATTGGAGAGTGATCTGTGAAATTATGTAGCTCTGACTAGCAGGACTTTCCAAACCGTGGGTTGCGATTTCCAGTTGGGTCGCAAGCTCTGAGGCAGCAATTCCTGCTGTTGTGGTTTTTTTTTAAGAAAAAGCCCTGCAGTTTAAACAATTTCCACCATGCTGATTACTGATTGTGGTGGAATAGAACTGCTGCTCCTGGTCACTTCTGAATGCCCGGTTTTGAGATGCTCGATCTATTGAGTCTATTCCATTTAACATGGTGGTAGTGCCACACACCACAATGAAGGGTGTCCTCGGTGTGAAAAGTAAGTTTCATCTCTACAAGGACTGTGGTGGTAACTTCTATCAATACTGTCACGGAGATATGCATCTAGGATGGGTAAATTTGAGAGAACAAGGCAACTCGTGTTGGTTCTCTCGTCACCTATGTCCTTCAGGTATGACCAGCTCAATCAGTAGTGATACTACTATGTCACTCTTAATGATGAATGTTGAAGCCTTCCATCCATCCTGTGCTCTTGCTACTCTCCATGCTAGTTTTTAAGTGGTGGCCAATATAGTGGGTACTGATTTATAAGCTGAGGTAAGCGATAATCAGCAGTTTCTTTGTCTGTGTTTGACCTGACCCATGACAATTCGAAGTCCAGAGTCATTGTTGTGGATTCCCAGGCTCACTCTGTCCTGACTGTATACCACCATCCTGCCAACTCTGGTTGGTCTGCTCTGCCTGTGGGATGCCGAGTCTGGGGTGTTATCTGAAAGATTATGGGCTGAATCTTCCAGTTGGCGTGCGGGGCGGGCCTGACACGCCAATGCATAAACTGACGCGCGATGATGCATGGCGTGCGTCATCTCGATACTTCGTTCGGCAGGCACGCATCAGAGACAGCTGCACGCCTGCTGAAATGTCAGCGGCCTATTAAGGCCATTAAGAAACTAATTGAACTAGTTAAGAACACTGCCCATCCAACCTTATGGTTGGCTGGCAGGCGAAGCGGCCTTTGCGTTTTTCAGGAAATCTTATCCACGGGCAGGATGAGGTTTCCTGAAGCTGTTATAAAATAAAATTTTCCAAACTTTGCAAACATGTCTCAGCTCATGTGAGAGGAAGTGTTTAAATACATTTTTACTTCATTTGTTTAAATATTTTATAAGCTATTCAATCTCCCCAAGGCAGCTCCATGCCTCAGGGAGATTGCTGTGCTCTTTTGCACGCATGTGTGAAAGAATGCAGGCTCTGATTCCAACCACCCCCCCCCAGCCTTTCCGCCTGCACAGGTCATGCTGAGCTACCAACCACGCGTTATGCTGGGTGGGCCTTCATTGGCCAGCCCGCATAAAATGGTGGCGCACAGCTGATTGCAGGCGGTGACCTACTTTGCTTCTGCCTGCCATAGGAAAATTCTCCCCCATGATACTGTGATTGCCTGCCAGAATGTTACTAGTCTGTAGAGAAGCTCTCCCAATTTTGGCACAAGTCCTCCGATGTTATTGAGCAGGATTTGTAAAATTGACTGGGCTAGGTGCAGCTTTTGAAATGTTTGAATCTGCCCTGTAGTCTTTCTGGCTTTATTCTTATACCCATATGCTTGTAGTCATTTGATACTACTGAGTGACTTGCTATGACATTCGAAGGGCAGTTGAGAGCCTGCTATACTGCTGTCTGTCCAAAGTCTCATGTAGGCCATAGGAACATAGGAGCAGGAGTAGGCCATTCAGCTCATTGAGCCTACTCTGCCATTCAATAAAATCATGACTGATCATCCAGTTCCATGCCTTTTTCCTACACTATCCCCATATCCCTTCATGTCATTGGTATTTAGAAATCTGTCAACCTCCTCTGCTTTAAACATACTCAATGACTGAGCTTCCACAGCCCTCTGGGGTAGAGAATTCCAAAGATTCAAAATCCTCTGAGCTTAAAAATTCTCCTCATCTCGGTCCTAAGTGGCTTTCCCCTTATTATGAAATTGTGTCCCCTGGTTCTAGGCTCTCCAACCAGGGGAAACATCTTACCTGCATCCACCCTGTCTATCCCTTTAACTGTTTTGTAGGTTTCAATGAAAGCACCTCTCGTTTCTTCGAAAACTGAACGAATACAGGCCCAGTTTACCAATCTCTCTTCATAGAACAGTCCTGCCATCCTGGGACATTCCATTGCCTTCCTAGTTACTTGCTGTACATGCAAGCTAATTTTGTGATTCATGTACAGGGACAACCAGATCACTCTGTATTGCAGCATTCTGCCATCTCTCCATTGAAATAATATTCTGCTTTTCTGTTCTTTGCACCAAAGTCGGTAGCTTCATACTTTGCCACATTCTATTCCATCTGCCAAACATTTTCCCACTCAATTAACCACGTCAGCAGATTTGGCTACAATACAGTCAATCCTTTCATCCAAGTCATTAATACAAGATCATAAATAGTTGAGGTCCCAGCACTGTTCCCTTTGGCACTCTATTCATAGTTTATCAACGTGAAAATAATCTATTTATCCTGGCTGTTTCCTATTAGTTAGCCAATCCGCTATCCATTCTAATATATCGCACCAACACCATGAGCTCTTGTGCAGTAAATGGCACCCTATTGAATGTCTTTTGGAAATTTGGTAGCCCTTTATCCACCCTGCTGGTTACATGAATTTGTCAAAAATTATTTTCCTTTCACAAAACCATGTTGACTCTCTGATTTTCTGGATATCCTTCAACTACCTCCTTATTAATGAATTCTAGTATTTTCCCAAGGACAGATGTTAGGCTAACTGGCCTATTGTTTCTATCTCACACCTTTCTTGAACAGATGGTTTGCGGTTTTCCAATCTGCTGAAACAGTTCTAGAATCTAGGGAACTTTTGGAAGATTGCATCCACTATCTCTGCAGCCACTTTAAGACTGAGGATTCAGGCTATCAGTTTCTGGAAACTTGCCAGCCTTTATTTCTGATAGTTTTCCCACTACCTTTTCCCTAGTGATTGTTTTAACTTCCTCCTGCCCTTTTGCTGCTTGATTTTCTCCTATTGTTAGGATGCTTTTTCTATCTTCTGTGAAAACAAATACAAAATATTTGTTCAGAGTCTCTGCCACTTTTAGTATCCCAGCCTCACCCTCGAAGGGACCAAAGCTTGATTTGGCTACTCTCCTTACTCTACATACTTGTGGAAGCTTTTCTTTTATTTCTTGCTAATTTTCTCCAATAGTCCAATGTCTCCTTTTTAATAATTATAGTCATCCTTTTGCTGCTTTGTAAAATTTTCTTAATCTTCTGGGCTATCACTAATCTTGAAGCCTTGTATGTCTTTTTCTTTCATTTAATACCATCTTTAACTTCCTTTGTTAACCACTAATGATGCATTGTTCACACACCCTATTTTCTTCTCAATAGAATAGATCTTTGAAAATTATGAAATATCTCCTTAAATGTCTGCCACTCCTTTACTGTCTTAAAATTCCACTCTAGCCAACTCTGTCTTCACACCTTTGTAATAAGTTTAAGACTCTTGTAATGAACCCATGTTTCTTACTTAATTATAAATACACTCATGTTATAGTTCTTACCCAGAGGATCCTTTACTAATAAGTCATTCAATAATCTTTTCATTACACGTTATCAGGTCTAAAATAGCCTGTTCCTGGGTTGGTTCCAGAACATATCGTTCTATGAAACTCTGCCACATACACTCTATGAACTCCTCCTTCAAACTATTTTTGCCAATTTGATTCATCTAATCTATGAATATTAAAATCATCCGCATTTATTGTAATACCTTGCTTACAAGCCCCCATTATTTTGTGATTTATACCTTATTCTACAAAATAGCTACTGTGGTTGGTGGGAGAGCAGGGGGTGCTATAAATTACACCTGCCAGTGATTTCCCTTTATTTTTAATCTCCACCCAAATTGATTCTACATCTTGATCCTACAAACCAAGATCATTTCTCATTACTGCACCGACTCATCTTTTCATAACAGAGCCACCCCACCAACCTTTTCTTTTCCTCCTTGTTCTTCTAACAAGTCAAATAACCATGAATATTCAGGTCCTAGCCCTGGTCACTTTGCAACCATATCTCTGTAATGGCTATCATATACTCATATTTATTTCTATTTTTGCTATAAATTCATCCATCTTGTTACAAATGCTGCATGCATTCAAATAAAGAGCTTTTAATTCTGCCTTTTCACCATTTCCCCCACTCTGACCTTATGCACTGTCTTCCTGTCACATTCTGATTATCATTATCTGTGTCACTACCTTCTACTATTGCCTTGTCCTTTCTCTTCAACTTTCCAAATCTCCCCTCACATGAAACCCCACCCCAACTCTATGACCCTAGTTATGCAATTTGTCAGGACACCAGTCCCAGGGTGGTTCAGGTGAAGGCCATTCCACAGATACAGCATTCTCTTTCCCCAATACTGGTGACAGTGCTCCATGAGTTGAAACCCATTTATCCAGGTATAATCCAGAGATTATGACCTTTTTTACTCCTTCAGCAGAATGTCTTAGTCCTACCTACCTAAGATACTTAGATGGTGTCACCACTGGATCCTTTCCCTCCCAGCGCTGAGGAAATTTCCTTGCCCTTGGCATTGGACAGGCAACACAGCCTTTGGGACTTGGTCTTGGCTGCAGAGAACGGTACCTATCCCCCTAACTATACTGTCCCCTACTACAAATACATTCCTTTTCCCAACCCTCCCTCCCCATCCTTCTTGCTGTTCCTGCTCTCGTCCACACAAGTTGCAAGAACCTCAACCCTGTTGGACAATTGCAGGGACTGAGGTGCCTCCATTGCTATCTTCCAGATCCCCATACATGCCTCTCTTATTCATACCCATTGTCCCTGACCATGGAGCAAATCTGAAGTACCTAACCTAAGGA
Organism: Carcharodon carcharias; assembly: GCF_017639515.1. NCBI lineage: Eukaryota > Metazoa > Chordata > Chondrichthyes > Lamniformes > Lamnidae > Carcharodon > Carcharodon carcharias. Next base: position 89,113,009 of record NC_054469.1, on the reverse strand, counting down.
GTGTGGCTGTCTCCACTGCAGAAGTCTGAAGCTTGGTCTCCAGCCCATCAACTGAGCTGAAGTTCCTTGAGTTGCAGATGTGGTTGCTATAGATTGCGCAGGTGCGTGCTGCAGCTGAAATACATCAAGTGCTTTGCAATCTTTATTTGGTTTTTATTTAACTAATGAGGTTTCAAGTTTAGAAATATCACTCAACAATTATCCATGGTTATGTTTTGGAGTTTAATTAAACTTTAAATTTAGTACAATACTTCTATCTCCCCAATACCAGTTTAAACTACTACCCCAGTTTAGAAAGAAGGAAAAAGCTTAAACCTCACCAATCACCTAGCTACTTAAGACCATAAAACATAGGAGCAGAAATTAGGTCATTCAGCCCATCGAGTCTGCTCCGCCATTCAATCATGGCTGATAGGTTTCTCAACCCCATTCTCCTGCCTTCTCCCCGTAACTTTGATCCCCTTACCAATCAAGAACCTATCTATCTCGGTCTTAAATACACTCAATGATCTGGCCCCCACAGCCTTCTGTGGCAATGAATTTGATAGATTCACCACTCTCTGGCTAAAGAAGTTTCTCCTCATCTCGGTTCTAAAAGGTCTTCCCTTTACTCTGAGGCTGTGCCCTCGGGTTCTAGTCTCTCCTTCTAATGGAAACATTTTCCCCACGTCCACTCTATCCAGGCCTTTCAGTATTCTGAGAGTTTCAATCAGATCCCCCCCCTCATCCTTCTAAACTCCATCGAGTATAGACCCAGAGTCCTCAAACGTTCCTCATGTTAAGCCTTTCATTCCTGGGATCATTCTCGTGAACCTCCTCTGGATTCTCCCAGGGCCAGCACATCCTTCCTGAGATACGGGGCCCAAAATTGCTCACGATATTCTAAATGTGGTCTGACCAGAGCCTTATAAAGCCTCAGCAGCACATCCCTGCTTTTATATTCTGGTCCTCTCAAAATAAATGCCAACATTGCATTTGCCTTCCTAACTACCGACTCAACCTGCAAGTTAACCTTAAGAGAATCCTGGACTAGGACTCCCAAGTCCCTTTGCACTCCAGATTTATGAATTCTCTCCCCATTTAGAAAATAGTCTATGCCTCTATTCTTCCTACCAAAGCGTATGACCTCACACTTCCCCACTTCTTTGCCCATTCTCCTAACCTGTCTAAATCCTTCTGCAGTCTCCCTGCCTCCTCAATACTACCTGTCCCTCCACCTATCTTTGTATCATCTGCAAACTTAGCCAGGATGCCCTCAGTTCCTTCATCTAGATCATTAATGTATAAAGTGAAAAGTTGTGGTCCCACCACTGACCCTTGCAGAACTCCACGTCACCGGCCGCCATCCTGAGAAGGACCCCCTTATCCCCATTCTCTGCCTTTTGCCAGACAGCCAATCTTCTATCCATGCTAGTACGTTGCCTCTAACACCATGGGTTCTTATCTTATTGAGCAGCCTCCTGTGCGGCACCTTGTCAAAGGCCTTCTGGAAGTCCAAGTAGATAACATCCATTGACTCTCCTTTGTCTAACCTACTCGTTACCTCCGCAAAGAATTCTAACAGATTTGTCAGACATGACCTCCTCTTGATGAAACCATGCTGACTTTGCCCTATTTTACCATGCACTTCCAAGTATTCTGAAATCTCATCCTTAATAATGGACTCTAAAATCTTACCAACGACTGAGGTCAGGCTAATCGGCCTGTAATTTCCTGTCTTTTACCTCATTCCTTTCTTAAACGGGGGTCACGTTGGCAATTTTCCAGTCCTCTGCAACCCTCCCTGACTCGAGTGATTCCTGAGAGATCACCACTAATGCCTCCACTATCTCTTCAGCCATCTCCTTCAGAACTCTGGGGTGTAATCCATCTAGTCCAGGTGATTTATCCACCTTCAGACCTTTCAGTTTCCCTAGCACCTTCTCCTTGGTAATGGCCACCATACTCACCTTCTGTCCCCCAACTCTCTTGAACTTTGGGGATGTTACTCGTGTCTTCTATTGTAAAGACTGATGCAAAGTACCTATTCAGTTCCTTCGCCATTTTTTTGTTCCCCACTACTACTTCTCCAGCGTCATTTTGCAGTGGCCCAATGTCCACTTTTTCCTCTCTCTTACCCTTTATAAATCTAAAAAAAACTCTTGCAATCTTCTTTTATATTACTAGCTAGTTTATCTTCATATTTAATCTTCTCCCTCCTTATTTCTTTTTTAGTTGTCCTCTGTTAGTCTTTGTAGACTTCCCAATCCCCTGGCTTCCCAATGCTCTTCGCTGCATTGTATGCTTTCTCTTTAGCTTTTATTCTGTCCCTGACTTCCCTTGTCAGTCATGGTTGCCTCGTCCTCCCTTTAGTATGCTTCTTCCTAGGGATGACTTTTTGCTGTGTCTCCCAAATTACTCCCATAAACTCCTGCCATTGCTGTTCCACTGTAATTCCTGCTAGGCTCATCTCCCAGTCAATTCTGGCCAGCTCCTTCTTCATGCCTCTGTAGTTACCTTTATTCAACTGTAATACCGTTACATCTGATTCCAGATTTTTCCTCCCAAATTGCAGGGTAAATTCTATCATATTGTATCATTGCCACAGAAGGCTGTGGCAGCCAGGTCATTGAGTGTATTTCAGACCGTGATAGATAGGTTCTTGATTGGTAAGGAGATCAAAGGTTATGGAGAGAAGGTGGGAGAATGGGATTGAGAAACTTATCAGCCGTGATTGAATGCTGGAGCAGACCCGATGGGCCGAATGACCTAATTTCTGCTCATATGTCTTATGGTCTTATATTGTGGTCACTTCCTCCTAAGGGTTCCTTCGCCTTAAGCTCCCTTATCAAACCTGCCTCATTACGCATCACTAAATCTAGAATTGCCTGTTCCCTAGTGGGTTCCACTTCAAGCTGCTCCAAAAAGCCATCTCATAGACATTCCACAAATTCCTTTTCTTGGGATCCACGACCAACCTGATTTTCCCAGTCTACCTGCATATTGAAACCCCCCATGATCACTGTAACCTTGTCTAATTACTGCCTCTGGGCCTCAGCTCTTGGCCTCCTGCTCGCTCCAGCTTTCTTTCTTAGACCACTCCTTTGTTTGCAAAAGAGCAGAATAGTAGTTTGTCCCTCAGTCCACCAAACTCAAGAGTTAAGCACTCTGTCTCGCTGCACTCTCTCTTGAGGATTTGTGCTACTTGCTTTGTGCATCTGCTAAACCACCTGTATTTATACTAGCTGAAATTCCAGTGACCTGAGCCAGCCACTGCTTGAAAGCTATTATTGAACCTGCTCAAGTTCAGGATCTTGTTTATTTTAACAGCTTACTGACTTGTTTTGCATTATGGATTATGAAATCTGTCTCAAACTTGTAGATCACTCTGTAAAGTGGTTGTGGGATTAACTGTAATGTAGGAAGTTACCAGCCAATCCTTGCATTCTTCAGAGCTAAAAGCAGTGAATATTAAAGCAATACTTATAGTGATCACTGGATTGTGGATATTAAGTGGTTTGCCTTGGTCTAATCTTGTTATGGTGGGCCCATGGCTTTATTTTCAAATCTTGATTTTTACTGTACAGTGACAACCCCACCTCCCCAGTTGTTCAACATATTTGTATTCACAATTATTAAGCATTGTAACATGTATTGTGTGCCCATTTGAATACAAAAATGTAGTTAATAACTGGCAACTAATTTTTATATAAAAGTTGGAGTTGGAAATTAGCTTTTAGGCTAAAGTAGAGCAAATAACATTTAAAATGCATATTTAGTATCCTTACACGGTGCTAAAAGCTGTTTACTATTTCTAGAATCTGATGGAGAAGAGGAGGAAGGGGCTGATGAAGACGATGAGGAGGAAGAGGACGATGCTGAGTCTGTCAAGGAAGAAAATGGGGTTTGGATTTTGACGGATGCAAACTATGATTCCTTCATTGCAGACAAAGAAATTGTGCTGATTGAATTTTATGCCCCTTGGTGGGTATATACTTTAATGAAACCTTGTTTATTGATGCAAAGAAATCTGATATGAGTATGATTTTTCTTCATGTAATAAAAATGTTGCAAATAATTTGACCATAATGCTACTTCGTAGAGTTATACAACACAGGAAGTTATTCGGCCCTTTGTGTCTGGGGCATAGGGTACAAGAGATTGAAGGTTATGCTGACTTTATATAAGACACTCGTTAAACCCCAGCTGGAGTATTGTGTACAGTTCTGGGTGCCACATTATAGGAAGTATGTGAACACATTGGAGAGAGTGCAGAAGAGGCTTACAAGAATGGTTCCAGGGAAACTTCAGTTACGAAGTTGAATTGGGGAGGTTGGCACTCTTCCCCTTGGAGAGAAGGCGGCTAAGAGGAGATTTGATAGAGATGCTCAAAATCATGGCGCTGGACAGAGTAGATAGGGAGAAGCTGTTCCTGGTCGCAGAAGGATCAAGTACAAGCAGGCACAGATTTAGTGAGTTGCAAAAGAAACAAATGTGACATGAGAGAGAACCTTTTCACACAACGAGTCATTCATGTCTGAAATGCACTGCCTGAAAGTGTAGTGGAGGCATTCAAGAGGGCATTAGATGATTATTTGAATAGAAAGAATGTGCAGAGGTATGGGGAAAAGATAGGGCAATGGCACTAGGTCATGTTGCTCATTTGGAGAGCTGGTGCAGACACGATGGACCGAATGGCCTCCTTTGCTGTTAAAATTTTGTCTGTGCCTTCTCTCTGATACAACTATTCCATTAGTTCCACTCCCCCTTGCTCTTTCATCATAGCACTGCAAATGGTTCCTTTTGATAGTTACTGTTGAATCTGCTTTTCAGGCAATGCATTCCAAATCTTCACACTTTTTTTAAAAAACTCATGTTCCCCTTGGTTTTTTTGCCAATTATCTTAAATCTGTATCCTCTGATTACTGACCATTCTGCTGGTGGAAACTGTTTCTTCCTATGTGCTGTCTATTCTACCAGCACCCCTCATAATTTTGAACACCTTTATTAAATCTCCCATAACACTGTTAGCTCTCAGCAGACCAATCCAAGCTCTCTGGTCTCTCCAAATAACTAAATTCCCTCAACCCCTGGTTCCATTGTAGTAAATCTCCTCCATACTTCAAGGTTTTGTCATCCTTTCTGAAGTGTGATATCTAGAATGGCATGTAATAATCTATCTAATGTCTATTCAATAATTTATAAAGTTTACCATAAATTCATTTTGTACTCTGCTTCTATCTACAAAACCTAGGATCCCATATAGACTTTTAACAGATGTATCAACTTGAACCTACAACCTTCATGCTAGATTTTTGTTTTTGAGCCACCAGGTCACTGGTCCTATACCCATTTAAAATTTAACAGCTTAATTTATACTACCTGTCTTCATTTTCCATTCTAAAATGCACCACATCACACTTCTCTACATTAAATTTCATCTGCAATCCACTTGATGGTTTTTTAAAAGAATTAGCTGTTTTGTGTAATTAATGGAACATGAAATGGACATAGAAAATGAATCTGGCTAGGGTAGACTACATTCTTGAATTATGTTTTGAGGCTCCAAATGTCAGCCATAGCTGAGTGGGTAGCACTCTTGACTCTGTCAAAACATTATGGATTCGAGTCTCATTCAACATTCCTAGCGCAGTACTGAGGGAGTGCTGCACTGAGATGCCATGTTTCAGATCTTGGCCCCCATTTATTCTCAGATGTACATTAGAAATCCCACAGTACTATTTGAAGGTGAGGGAAGTTATCCTTGGTTTCTTGGTCAATATGTATCCCTCAATCAACATAATTAAAACAAATTATTTGGTCATTATCAAATTTTTGTTTTGGGGAGCTTGCTGTGCGCAAGTTGCATTTCCTACATTCTAACAGAGACTGTTCTTAGAACTTTGGGGCACCTTGAGGTTCTGAAAGATGCTATGCAAGTCTTTTTCATATACTTTTTGGTGTTTTAAAATGTTGCCAACACTTTGGAATGTTAATGCCATGTGTGCATTAAATTTTGCAATTCTGCCAGATACTTAGCATGAGATTAATCTATGGATTCATCAATTCTTTTTTTTCTTCTGTAGGTGTGAACAGTGTAAGCAGTTTGCACCAGCATATGAAAAGATTGCCAGTGAGTTGAAAGAATATGATCCTCCTATTCCTGTTGCCAAAGTTGATGGCCCATCACAATCTGACTTGGGTCTTCGCTTTGACATTGCTATGTACCCCACATTCAAAATTGTGAAAAATGGGCAGCCAATTAACTACAAAGGAGCATTGGTGAAGGATGGTAAGACAATTTTCTAGTTACTTGTTAAATAAAAGCTTCAAATAATAACATGCAGAATAGAATTTTGCTGCAGCAAACTGAAGCTTATATATGTTGGTTAACCATCTTACCAATCCTAGAATTTAATTGAGCCATTGCCTGTAGCTCTAATTAGAGGCAAGCCTTTGTTACCTCATGCACCATGACAAAACAGTGGTTATTTTGTACGGTACATTTTAGAAGTATACTTATGGTCTTAAAGTAGCACGCTTCCATAATAAACCACTGCCATTTTCCAAACAGAGGCATTTAATTTTATTGAACTTTCATCAAAGCCTCAGCACACTGGATTAGGGCTGTCAACTCTGATTGAGGCAGTCCAGCAGGCTTTATCACATAACATTCTGGGCATATGCCCAATCTGCCAAATGTTATTGTATTTATCTTTATGAATATTGACTCTCCAATATTTGGTTATTTTTGATTGTGGTTTCATGCCAACAGTTGTTGTATATCCAAGTTTCAAGAACCAGGAGACTATCCAGGAGCAGGGAAGAAGGAAGCATAGGAGCAGGAGTAGGCCGTTCGCCCCATCGAGCCTGTTCCATCATTCAAGTTAGATCATGGTTGATCATCTATCTCAATGCCACTTTCCTGCACTATCCCCATATCCCTTGATGCCATTAGTCTCCATAAATATATTAGTTTCTGTCTTGAACATGCTCAATGATTGTTTTCACAGCCCTTTGGGGTAGAGAATTCCAAAGATTCACCACCCTCTGTGAAGACATTCCTCCTCATCTCCAAACCTAAATGGCCTACACTTCATTCTGAGACTGTGTCCTCTGGCCCTAGACCCACCAGCCAAGGGAAACATCTGATCTGCACCTATCCTGTCACACCCTGTAAGAATTTTGCAAATTACGATGAGCTCACCTTTCATTCTTCAACTCTAGAGAATATAGGTCCAGTTTCCTCAATCTCTCCTCATACAACAATGCTGCCATCCCAGGGATTAGTCTGGTGAACCTCTGTTGCACTCCCTCCATGGTGAATGTATCCTTCCTTGGATAAGGAGACCAAAACTGTGCATCGTTTTCCAGGTGTAGTCTCAACAAAACTTTATACAATTGCAGCAAGACATCTTTACACTTATACTCAAATCCCCTTGCGATAAAGGCCAACATACCATTTGTCTTCACAATTATTCATGTTATATTCCATCTGCCATGTTCTTGTCCATTCACTTAGCCTGTTCAAGACCTATTGAAACCTCCTTGACTCTTCCTCGCAACTTGCATTCCTGCCTGGTTTTGTGACATCAGTAAATTTGGAAATATTACATTTGGTCCCCATTTCCAAATTATTTTGTTATTCATTCATGGGATGTGGGCATAGCTGGCTAGGCCAGCATTTATTGTCCATCCCTAATTGCCCTTGAGAAGCTGGTGGTGAGCTGCCCTCTTGAACCGCTGCAGTCCATGTGGTGTAGGTACACCCACAGTGCTTTTAGGAAGGGAGTTCCAGGATTTTGATCCATCAACAGTGACGGAGTGGCCCTATATTTCTAAGCCAGGATGGTGAGTGACTTGGAGGGGAACTTCCAGATGGTGGTGTTCCCATATATCTGCAACCCTTGTCCTTCAGGATGGTAGTGGTCGTGGATTTGGAAGGTGATGTCTAAGGAGCCTTGGTGAGTTCCAGGAAAGATTATGAAGAGCTGTGGCCCCAGCACTGATTCTCATGGTAACCACCTAGTAACAGGCTGCCATCCTGAGAATGACTTGTTTATTTTTTGTCTGTTAACAATTCTCAATCCATGGCATTATATTACCCACAATCCCATGTGCTCTCATGCTGCTTACTAATCTGTGTGCAACCTTACCAAAAGCCTTCTGAAAATCCAAATACGCCACATCTACTGGCGTATATCTATGCTATAGGTAACATCCTCAAAAATCTCCCAAGTTTGTCAAATCTAATTTCCATTTCAAAAATACATGTTGACTCTGCCCAATCATATTATTTTCAAGTGTCTAGTTATCACATCCTTTATACTGTAATAAATTCGTTAACATTTTTCCTACTTTTGACATCAAACTAACAGACCTATAGTTCTGGTTTCTCTTTCCCTCCCTTCTTAAATAGAGGGGTTACATTCACTACTTTCCAGTCTGCAGGAGCCTTTCCAGAATCTATAGAATTTTGTAAGATAACCATCAATGCATCCACAACTCTATTGGCACTTCCTTCAGCACTCTAGGATGAAGCTCATCAGGCCCAGGGGGTTTATCAACCTTCAATCCAATTAATTTGAGTACTACCTGCTTATTAATGCTAATTTCTTTCAGTTCCTTATTTTCACAAGCCTCTTGGTTCCCTAGTATTTTTTGACATTTTCTGTATCTTTTTCAGCATAGAAAGGCAAATTAATTGTTTAGTTTCTCCACTCTCACCCTATTCTACATTATAAATTCTCCTATCTCCACCTGCGATGGGCCCCACATTTTTCCTTGCTAATCCTTTTCCTTTCACATATCTAAAAGACGATTGCAGTCTGCTTGTTCCTCACTAGTTTGTATTCATATTCTCTTTTCCCTTTTGTTTTAGTTTCCTTTGCTGGATTTGAAATTGTTCCCAATCCTCAGCCTTAATACTTTTCAGGCATCCTTGTAAGCCACTTCCTTTGATCTACCTAATGCAGTCTTTAACTTTTTTTAGCCACAGTTGATTCACTTTTCCTGTTGGATTTTTGTATCTTAGAGGAATGTATGTTTGTTGTAGACCATGTAATACTTCTCTAATACTGCCTGACTACTGTCAAATGTTTGTGTATTTTCCAAATCCACCATAGCCAACTTGCCCTTCATACCTTTATAGTTTCTTTTGTTCAGGTTTAAGATCCTAGTTTCAGTATGAACTATATAACTTTCAAACTTAATGTAAAACTCCATATTATGGTCACTTTCCTAAAGGCTCCTTTACAGCAAAGTTAGCCCTTTCTCATTACATAATGCTAAATCTGAATAGCCTGGTCTCTATTTCATTCATCAACGTACTGCTCCAGTTACCCATCTCGTACACACTCCAGGAATTCACCCCTCACAGCATTAGTGGTGATTTAGGTTTATTGAGTCTGTATGTAAATTGAAGCCTCCGATTATTACTGTATTTTCTTTGTTACATGCGGCTCTAAATTCCTGATTTATACTCTACCCAATATTACCACTGCAGCTTGGTGGCCTACAAAAACTCCCATCAATGTTTACTACCCTTGCTGTTGCTTAGCTTCACCCAAACTGATTCTACATCTTGATCCTTCGTTCTAAGAACCCCTCTCTCAAATGTACTGTTCTTGTCCCTTATTAACAGTGCTACCCCACCTCTTTTTGCCTATCCTTCCTAAATCCTGAATATCCACTTCCTGCTTTGGTCACCCTGTGGCCAGATGTATCTAATGACAATTAAATCATACTCCTCACCTCCTGAGCCTTCAAATCATCTACCTTATTGTGAATGCTGTGTGCATTGAGTGCCCTTAACCTAGTCTTTATATCATTATTCCACATTCTGATCCTGTTTGCTTGCCTTTGCTTCATCTGCTTTCTAATTTCATTATTACCTTCCTACTTCCCATTACCAGATTTGCTTCCTTCCAGTCTGAGTTTCCTCTCACGTTCCCATCCTCCTGCCAATCTAGTTTAAGCCTCCCGCAACAGCACTAGCAAACCTTATTTACTCATCAAAGCACTTCATGATTTTGAATACCTCATCAAATCTCCTCTTAACCTTCTCTGCTTTAAGCAGAATAAGAACAGCTTCTCCAGTCTCTTCACATAGCTCATGTCCTTCATTCCTGTTACCATTCAAGTAAATCACTTCTGCACCCTCTTTATGGCCTTGACATCCATCTGTAATGTAATGCCCAGAATTGACTGTGCTACTCCAGCTGAAGTCTAACCAGCTAAACCTGTCAACTCAATGAACACTGGTTCAGGTTCCAACTCTGAATTGCAGAACTCAATTAGTTCTGCAAGTCCTGTACTTGGACTTCACTGATCAAAACCAGGTGACATGCGACTGACCTAAATCAAACCAAAAGATTGCACGTAGGGCAGCAGGGTCAGTGTGGCAGCTTTCAGAGCACATTGTTCAAAATTTAGCTCAGCACCAACATTCCTAAACCACTTGAAAGAATTTTTTTTCGTACAATTCAGCTTGGGGAGGCCATTCTGCCCTGATGCTGATGTGCTGTGCTATCCTGTAACCCCATGCCATCGCGCATCTTCTCCCCACTCAAAGGTGTCACTAGGCAAGTTTAAATAGCTCACCTTCCGGGCTACTGGAAGCGCAACTTGAGTTATGCCCCATTGCAGGAAATTCCCGCTTACTCCAGAATAGTTGGGCACTGTACATTGGATTCATGGTGCTGCAATTGATTTACACTTTTGTCAATCTATTAACCATCTGTACAAGACAGTATTGTCCAGTTCTTCTGTTACCTTTGTGATGGGCAAAGGAAAGTGGAGGTTCAGAAAAGACTGCAGTCTATTTCACCAGTCCCAAAAATTTCCTTAACAAACACCTAATCACATGGCCAAATCTCTCTTACTGATCTGTAATGATTCAGTGTAAAACCATTTAATTAATTAATTCCATGATATGAGACATTTGTGGATGAAAACAAAGATATTGTAGCAGATAAATAAGAATGAGAGCAAATGGACTGAGTGATGCACTTGTTCATCACTTAGTTCCACCTCCATAATATTGCCTGGCTCCATTGCTACCTCAGCACATCTGCTGAAACATTTCAACATTAGCTTTCAACACAGGGGAATGGCACTGGGTGAATTGCTCTTACAGAGAGCCAGCACAGATACAATGTGCTGAATGGCCTCCTATGTCTGACTATTTGTGTTCTTTCGTTTTAGGTCTTGGGTTTGGCTTTTGGCATCATAATTTTGTCTCTTATGAATGTGGGGATCTTATGTAAAATTAATTTACAATTGCAACTTGATGGTTGTAAAACACAAGCTGATTCACAATTTGCCATTAAAATGGAAGAAACTATTGAAGGGAAGCTGAAATATTACTATTTGTAATAGTGGGTATTTGTCATGAAGGCACATTGGAGCAAAATTTGCCCAGCATCTAAAATGTGGCACATATGACCTGAAAGAACTTGTTGCTCTCTGCAGAAGCTTGTTTGGGCCATCTTTTTTTACACTTAATGTTCAATGCTTAGCTTTAATGCAGAATCTGAAATGTATATTGATTTATATTTTGTGAAAATTTTGAGAAGCAATTGGAAAACCTCATTTATGAAGCACAACAGCCTAGCAGAGTCTGCACCTTCTTGAAATTCATTTTTGTGATGAGCATTGTACATTTGTCCACTTAAACATATCCTGTAAATTTTTAACACAGCTGTAGAATTAGGCACAGAAATAGTTTACATGATGTATTTAACTACATGAACAATTTAGCCTAGCTAGCCCCACCCCTGCTTGCTCCCCATATCCTTAAATATTTGTCGTCTTCAAACAACTGTCTAATTCAGTTTTAAAAGAATCATCCTTAGTTTTAATATTTTAAACCTTTCAACAGAACTTTTATCTAAAGTGAAAGAAGTAGCTTCCCCTGACTGGATTCCACCACCTGAAGCAACCATCGTTTTGACAGAAGATACCTTTGATGATGTGGTGAATGATGCTGATATCATCCTAGTGGAGTTCTATGCTCCTTGGTCAGTACACAAACTTTTTTTAAAAATTTATCACGTGTCTGAAAACTGAGTGCTACCATTGTTGGAAATTGGTGTGTGACACAAAGGAGTTAGAAGATTAGACAATAATAAAGCATTATTTTACGATATGTTATGAAGTAATTGCTATGCATAGTTGAAGGAAGCTCTACCTTATTAGCTTGTAAACACTACCAAAAACAAATGTAACAAGCATGTACATTTGTGTATTTCTGGTATGATTTTATAATATCAAATGCCAGTTGTATTGACTCCCATTTTGTTACAGGTGTGGGCACTGTAAAAAGCTTGCTCCACAATACGAGGAAGCTGCCCAGGAGCTTGGCAAGCGTTCTGTGCCGATTTTACTTGCTAAAGTAGATGCCACTACTGAAACAAAGCTTGCTAACAAGTACCAGGTCACTGGCTATCCTACCCTGAAAATTTTCCGCAAGGGTAAACCTTTTGAATATAATGGACCAAGGGATACAGAAGGTAATATACTATTTGATTGTCCATTCATACCTATTACTTTATAGAGTATCACTATTAAATATGTTTTCTGCAACTGTATAAAAAGAAAACCACGCTGGAGTGGAGCAGTGACTATACTGTTCACTGTGGAGCAGGGTCAGTCCTATGGGGTGCCCGATGACTGGCCCTAATTCAATATTCACACTAGCTTCCACTTTATACTGAGCCCACTACAAGGGGATTAGGAAATGATGAGAGTCAGCCTTAAGAGAAAAGTTGAAGGGAAAATACCCATGTACAATGTCAAAAAATATTTCCACCTTTCTTTTGTATTTTTCTGACTTAGATATGGCCAGAAAAAGCCTGAAAGTGAAATAAGTGGAAAGGCAGGGAACAGTCTATCAGCAAATAATGTGGTGCAATATTTGATCACTAATGTAGGACTCATGGGATTGGGGTATTACATTAAAATGGATTCAGGATTGTTAATGGACAGAAAACAGCAGGTATAAATGGGACTTTTCAGGTTGGCAGGCTGTTAACAAGCAGGATACTGCAAGGAATCTGTACTTGGGCTATAGCTATTTGCAAACTGTGTTCATGACTTCCATGGTGGGGGGTGTGGGGGGCTGCATTTAATGTAACCAAGTTTGCTGATGATGCAAAGTTAAGTGGGAAAGTAAGCAGTGAACAGGATGCAAAGGGGCTGCAGAGGAATATAGGCAGGGTGGGTTGGCAAGAAAATGGCAGGTGAAAAACAGTGTAGCAAAATGTGATATTATCCAGTTCGCTAATAAAAAGCAGAATCAGTATTTTTTGAATGGTGAGACAAGGCAGTGTTTGCATTCAGAGAGACTTGGGTGTCCTTCGTGAATCGGAGTTAACATGGTACATCAAACAATTAAGGAAAATTATATACTCTAATCCCATTATAAATAAAGGTACCAAGAATAAAGAAATTTTGCTACAATTATCAAGGGCATTGAGGCCACGTTTAAAGAGTGGTGTGTCTAGTTTTGGCCTCCTTACCAGAAGGGTACATTTGCCCTTGAGCGAATGCAGCAACAGTTCACCAGACTGGTTCTTGGAATAAGGGGATTGTCCCGTGAGGAGAGAGTGAGTAGTTTGGGCCTATATTTCCTGGATTTTAAAATAAAAGATGATCTACTTGAAACATTTAAAATTAAGTGGCTTGACAGCAGATGCTAACAAAATCTAGCCCTGGCTGGGGAATCTCAAATAGGGTGTCGCAATCACCAAACAAGGAGTCAGCCATTTAGAATTGAGCTGAGGAGAAATTTCTTCGCTCAGCATTGTGAATCTTTGGAGCGCTCTCACTCAGTGCTTTGGATGCTTGGCTATTGAATATATTCAATGCAGAGGCCAATTAATTTTGGGGTACTAAGGAAATTGGGAAATATGGGGATTGTGCAGGAGGATGAAGTTGAAGATCATGGCTGATCTTGTTGAATGGTGGGACAGGCTTGAAGTGTCAAAACGGCATGCTTCAGCTCCTATTTATCTTCTGAAGTAAGAGGTCATGAATCAGCTATATGAGATGTGTGTTTGATTTCCTGGAGGTAAAAAGAGAGGATGACTTTGATGGGCGATGCTGTTCCTTTTACATAAGTCAGCTGCAGTTTTCCTTGCAACCAGTGGCACAGATTGGCAAGTGGTTTAGTTGACTAAGAGCCAGAGCAGTTCCCCATGATTGTTGCCAAATATAAATCAAATAAGAAATGATGCTTTAAAACCAACCTCCACTTGGATATCTTGAGGCCTGAGAAGTTGATACCATAAGAGCCTTTTGCACATTGCGTCCTGTAATGCTGCACAGTGTGCTTACACTGGAGCTCCACTATTGGGTTAATAAGTTACTGTATTTTATGGAACAGCACTGAATGTGGACCAGAGATGTCCTCTGTTTGCTCTCCAGCTTGTGATGTGTTAACTAATCGTACTATGGGCAGCATTAAAATTTGCCTTCAATCCCCCAGGATTGGGAGGTGAAAATCAACTAAGTTTACACCATGATTACTATCCAGTGACCACTGGATAGAAACACAGTAAATTTACAGTACAAACGGGGCCATTCAGCCCATGTCTGTGCCAGCCAAAAAAGAACAATCCAGACCAATCCAACTTTGTAGCCTTTGGCCTGTAGCCCTCTAACACTTCCAATTGCATCTGCAAGGTTTTTAAATGTAGCAAGGGTTTCTACCTCCATCACCCTTTCAGGCAGTGAGTTCCAATTCCCTTGCCCTCTGAGTGAAAAGAACTCTCCTCAACTTCCCTCTAATATTTCTTCCAATTACTTAAAATCTATGCCCCCTAGTTATTGACTCCTCTGCCAAAGGAAATGGGTCCTTTGTATCTACTCTATAGGCCTTTCATTTTATTTTTTGAATAAAATTTTATACAACTTAATTAAATTTCCTTTCAACCTCCTGTGTTCCAAAGAAAATAACCCTAACCTATCCAATATTTCCTCATAGCTAGAACTCTCCATTCTCAAATCTTTACTGTTCGCTTTCTAATGTGACTACATCCTTCTTCTAATGCAATAACCAGAACGGTACACAATACTGTGGTCTAACTAGTGTTTTCCATGGTTCTAACATAATCTCCCTGCTCTTATACTCCAGGCCTTGGTCAATAAAGGATTGTATCCCATCTGTTGCCTTAACCACTTTACCCTCTTGCCCTGCTACCTTCAGGATCTATGAACATGCACTCCAAGGTCGGTCTTCCTTCACACTTTGGAGTTCCACCATTTAGTGTGTTTCCTTTCCTTGTTTGCTATCCCAAAATGCATTACCTCACACTTCTCCAGACTGAATTCCATTTGCCACTTTTCTGCCCACCTGACTAGATTATTGGCTCCTTTCTCATTGTCAATCAGGGTCTTTAATTTTCTGATCAGTCCTTGTCAAAAGCCTTGCTAAAATAGACTATCTTGCACACTACTCTCATCCACCCTCATTGTTGTCTCCTCAAAACATTCAATCAAGTTCAACACAAACTTCCCTTAACAGATTCATGCCAACTGCCCTTGATTAATCCATGGTCCTCTGAAACCCAATTTATACCATCTCTCTGAATTTTTTCCAATAACTGACCCACCGCTAAGTTTAGGCCTAACTGACCCGTAATTACTGTAAGGGCTAACTCTTCCTCTTTTTGAACAACAGTACAACATTAGCAGTCCACCAGCACCTTGCCAGAGAGGATTGAGCAATGACAGTCAGAGCCTCTGATAAAGCAGTCTGGGGTACATTTTCAAGTGGGTGTAGTGGTTTTCCCATTTTCAAAGATGCTAAACACCTCAATATTTCCTCCCTCTGTCTATCCTACCCAATATCTTCACACTATTCCATTACAGCATTTGCTTCATCCTCCTGTGAAAAAGGATGCAAAGTGTTCATTAAGAACCATGCTTGTTAATTGTAATTAATTGTATGCAGTTGGTGGACATTAACAGAGGATTCATGCATGCCCCCATAAATTGGGAACACAAACTGTGGGTTAGGAGCATATTTTATGATTTCTCTATTTATTTATTTATTTATTTATATATATTTATTTATATATTTATTTATTTATATTTATATATATAAATGCTTCACCTGGCATTCTAGAACATAACGATGTCCACGTCTTCGACCACCACATACGTTACCTTTTTGGTTTCTAAGCCCTACTCTTTCCTCGGTTATCTTTCGCTCTTTTTGTATTTGTAACACATCTTTGAGTTTTCCTTGATTTTGCTCATCAATATTTTGCCATGCCTTCTCTTGACTTTGCTAATTTCCTTTTTAATTTCATCCCTGCACTGTCTTATACTTCCCTAGGCTTTCTGCAGTGTTGAGCTCTTAACATCCAACACATGCTTTCCTTTTTTTGCCTATCCTGCTTTTATACTCTTTTGACATCCAGCAGGGGCTGGTGTAGATTTCGGAGTCCCACGCTGCTTCTCAGTGAGAACATATTTATTCTAAATCCCCTCTATCTCTTTTTAATGCCTCCCACTGCTCTGACACTGTTTTACCTTCAAGGAGCTGTTTCCAGTACACTTTTACCAAATCACATCTCAACTTAGTAATATTTAACTCTCCCCGATTTCAAATTTCTACTCTTGGCCTTTCTTTATATTTCCCTGAATTATGATTAATAACATTGAAATGCTATCCCACTGATGTTCTTTCCACCTTCCCAAATTAATTCCCTAAAACCAAGCCCAGAACTGTCTCTTCTCTTGCACGTACTGGCTAAAAGAAAAAGTTTGCACTTGGGCTTGGGTTCGACTTTCTCTTAATTTAAAATGCTCATTTTTGTGTTTTTCGGCAAGGCACATGATTGTTATTGTACAACAAAAGTCAGTATCTCCACAAGGCGTGGTTATTCTAGCAAGAGGTTTAGAAAGAGTACTTTATAACACTTGAGCACTCTGTTACCATAATGTTTTGTAATACTAAAACTCATGTTTACCTTTTCTTTTAAACTTAGGTATTATTGAACATATGATTGAACAGGCTGGCCCACCTTCCAAACAAATTCAAGCTCTTAAGCAAGTTCAAGAATTCCTTAAGGATGGTGATGATGTGATAATTATGGGAATTTTTAATGGCGAGCAAGACCTAGCTTATCGTACCTATCAAGATGCCTGTGAGTAGTTTGCAATGCCATAGAACTAGGTAACTGTACTTGCTGTGGGTGGGGGACAGGTAGAGCTGGATAGAGGGCCAGTGATAGGCGGAGATTGCCAAAAGATGTCATCCAATATGATGCCACCACCAAACACATCTTCCCTTCACCAACGCACGCCCCCCCCCAACCCCCGTGGCATTCCACAGGGATTGTTCCCTCCGGGACACCCTGGTCCACTCCTCCATCACCCCCTACACCTCAACCCCCTCCCATGGCACCTTCCCTTGCAACCGCAGAAGGTGCAACACTTGCCCCTTTACTTCCTCCCTCCTCACCATCCAAGGGTCTAAACACTCCTTTCAAGTAAAACAGCATTTCACTCGCACTTCCCTCAATTTAGTCTACTGCATTCGCTGCTCCCAGTGTGGTTTCCTCTACATTGGAGAGACCAAACGCAGATTGGGTGACTGCTTTGTGGAACACCTTCGGTCTGTCTGCAAGCATGACTCAGACCTCGCTGTCCACCCTGCCCACATGTCCGTCCTTGGCCTGCTGCAACTTTCCAGTGAAGCTCAATGCAAACTGGAGGAACAGCACCTCATCTTCCGACTAGGCACTTTACAGCCTTCCGGACTGAATATTGAGTTCAACAACTTTAGATCATGAACTCTCTCCTCCATCCCCACCCCCTTTCCGACCCCCCCTCCTTTTTTCCAATAATTTATATGTATTTTTCCTTTCCCACCTTTTTCCATTATTTTTAAATGTGTTTCCATCCATTGTTTTATCTCTACCTTTTAGCCTATTTCGATCCCTTCTCCCCCACCCCACCCTCACTAGGGCTATCTGTCCCTTGCTCGTCCTGCTTTCTACCCTTAATGTCACCATTAGCACATATCTTAGCTAATATCACCACCGTCAACACCTCTTTGTCCTATAGTCTATGACATCTTTTGGCAATCTCCACCTATCACTGGCCCTTTATCCAGCTCTACCTGCCTCTCTTTCCCACCCCCCCCACAATTGAACCAACTTATATCTTACCTCTTTTCTATTTTTCCTTAATTCTGATGAAGTCATTCAAACTTGAAACGTTAACTGTATTCCTCTCCGCAGATGCTGTCAGACCTGCTGAGTTTTTCCAGGTATTTTTATTTTTGTTGAAGAGGGAAAAGCTTACTTGACTCCATCCTCACCAACCTGCCGCTACAGCATCTGTCCGTGACAGTCTCGGTAGGAGTGACCATTGCACAGTCATTGTGGAGATGAAGCCCCGACTTCACAGTAGGGATATCCTCCATCGTGTTGTGTGGGCAGTACCACTGTAAAGTGGGATAGGTTTCAAACAGATCCAACAACTCAAGACTGGGCATCCATGAGGTGCTGTGGGCCATCAGCAGCAGCAGAATTGTACTCAAACACAATCTGTAACCTCATGGCCCAGCATATCTCCTACTCTACCATTACCATCAAACCAGGGGATCAACGAAGAGTGCAGGAGGGCATGCCAGGAGCAGCACCAGGCATACCTAAAAATGAGTTGTTAACCTGGTGAAGTATAACACAGGATTACTTGGATGCCAAACTGCTTAAGCAGCAAGTGATACAGAGCTAAGTGATCCCATAACCAGCAGATCAGATCTAAGCTCTGCAGTCCTGCCACATCCAGTCGTGAATGGTGGTGGACAATTAAACAAGTCACTGGAGGAGGCAGCTTCACAAATATCGGCACCCTCAATGCGGGAGCCCAGCAGATCAGTGCAAAAGATATGGCTAAATCATTTGCTACAATCTTCAGCCAGAAGTGCCAAGTGGATGATCCATCTCAGCCTCCTCCAGAGGTCCCCAGCATCAAAGGTGCCAGTCTTCAGCCAATTCAATTCACTCCATGTGATTTCATGAAACAGCTAAAGGCCCTGGATACTGCAAAGGCTATGGGCAATGACTACATTCTGGCAGTGGCACTGAAGACTTGTGCTCCAGAACTTGCCGCACCCCTAGCCTAGCTGTTCCAGTACAGCTACAGCAATGGCATCTACTTGGCTTTGTGGAAAATTGCCCAGGTGTGTCCTGCGCACAAAAAAAGGATAAATCTAACCCAGCCAATTACTGCCCCATCAGTCTACTCTCTATCATCAGTAAAGTGATGGAAGAGGTCATCAACATTGCTGTCAAGTGGCATTTGCTTAGCAATAAACTGCTCACTGATGCCCAGTTTGGGTTCTGCCTGGGCCACTCAGCTCCTGACCTCCTTGCAGCATTAGTTCAAACATGGACAAAAGAGCTGAACTCGTGAGGTGAGAGTGACTGCCCTTGACATCAAGGCTGCATTTGAACGATTGAGGCATCAGGGAGCCCTAGCAAAACTGGGGTCTATAGGAATCGGGGAAAACTCTCTTCTGGTTGGAGTCATAACTAGCACAAAGGAGAATGGTTGTGGTTGTTGGATGTAAGTCATCTCTGCTGCAGGACATCATTGTGGGAGTTCCTCAGGGTAGTGTCCTAGATGCAACCACCTTCAGCTGCCTCAACAATGACCTTCCTTCCATCATAAGGTTAGAAGTGGGGATATTTGCTGATGATTGCACAATGTTCAGCACCATTCGTGACTCCTCAGATACTGAAGAAGTCCATGTCTAAATGCAGCGAGACCTGGACAATATCCAAGCTTGGGCTGACAAGTGGCAAGTAACATTTGCACTGCACAAGTGCCAGGCAATGACCATCTTCAACAAGAGAGAATCTAAGCATTGCCCCTTGATGTTCAATGTCATTGCCATCACTGAATCCCCCACTATCAACATCCTAGGGGTTACCATTGACCAAAAACTAAACTGGACTAGCCATATAAATACTGTGACTACAAGAGCAGGTCAGAGGCTAAGAATCTTGCAGTGAGTAACTCACTTCCTGACTCCCAAAGCCTGTCCACCATCTACAAGGCACAAGTCAGGAGTGTGATGGAATACTCCCCACTTGCCTGGATGAGTGCAGTTCCAACAACACTCAAGAAGCTTGACACCATCCAGGACAAAGCAGCCAATTTGATTGGCATCCCTTCTACAAACATTCACTCCCTCCACCACTGACATGCAGCAGCAGTGTGTACCATCCACAAGATGCACTGCAGGAATTCACCAAGGCTCCTTCAACAGCACCTTCCAAACCCATAACCATTACCATCTAGAAGGACAAGGGCAGCAGATAGATGTGAACACCACCACCTGGAAGTTTTCCTCCAAGGCATTCACCATCCTGACTTGGAAATGTATCGCTGTTCTTTCACTCTTGCTGGGTCAAAATCCTTTAACTCCCTCACTAACAGCACAGTGGATGTACCTACACCACATGCTCTGTAGTGGTTCAAGAAGGCAGCTCACCACCACCTCAAGGGCAACTAGGGATGGGCAAAAAATGCTGGCCCAGCCAGCAAAGCCCTCATCCTGTGAAAGAGTTTTTTTAAAAATCCTAGGAATCAATCAGGCAAACCTCTAAACTGCTTCAAATGCTATTATACCCTTTTTCAAGAAAGACCAAAATTGTACACAGTCGTCCATGTGTAATCTCACCAATGCCCAATACAAATATAGCAAAACTTCCCTATCTTCTATATTTGATTCCCTTGCAATAAGTGACGACATTCAATTTGCCTTCCAAATCACTAGTTGTACCTGCATACTAATTGTTTATGATTAATGTGCAGGACACACGCATCCCTCTACTGCCAAGTTTGGAAGTTTTATTTTGGTACTTCATGACATTTATGCTGTGCTAACATTGTGATGTTGTTTTTGCTCAAGATCATTGGCCCCAAGCCAATGATCACATCGAAAATCCCAAATGTGTATCTTGTACAAGTATCCAAAAACAACAGAAGTGTAGTTCTGGATTCTGCAACAAGTCTGTCTTCACTGCTTAACTGAGATGCACCTAAAATAGCAGTGCTTTGAAAGGTTCAGTATTGGCATGATACAGTACTATCTCTGAACTCAAATGGCAAGATAATGTAAAGTCCCAACTGTCCAATTTCTTTAGAAAAATGTGAAATGCTGTATGGCCTTTTTTTAAAAAGTGCCCTGTCGTCATCTAATGTATTTTGGAGACAAAATATTTCATTCATTCTTCTATAATTTGTAAACTGCAAGTTCTATTTTAGTTTGCCTCACCAAAATAAATGTGGTTATAAAAATGGGAGGCGATGTTTGCTTTACTTAAAAATCATAGGGCAGAATTTTGCCCTTGGTGGAGGCAAGCAGGAGCAGTCGGGAGGCCGACCGCCGCCCACAAATAGCACTGCAATTTTATACGGGCAAGCCAATTAAGGCCTGCCCAGCGTGGAACACGAGCGGCAGCGTTTAGCGCTGCCTGTTGGGGGGGGTGGGTGGGAAAGAGGGCGAGCGGACCTAGCGTGAGCTTCACACATGCGTGCAATGAGGTTTCCTAAAAAGTGCAAAGGCCTGCCCGCCGACTATAAGGGCAGCCTAAATTTGAAATTAGTTACCTTGTTAATAGCCTTAATAGGCGTTTTCATTGTCGGTGGGCATGCTGCTGACTCTGGTGCACGCCCACTGAACAAAATATCACAGGACTACACAATGACATTGGGGCACGTGCCTGAAGTTATCACGCGTCATTTTACACTTGGCTGAGTCAGTTGCGCTCCTGCTTGCCAAGTTCAATATTCTGTCCATAACTTTCTTTATCCCAGAGATGGAGAGGGAATATTTCCATGTAACAATCCCAGTTGTGCTGTAGTGTAGTACGGCTGAAATAATTGAAATTTTATTTTTGGTGATGCACTTCTGTGTAACAATGGATGGAGAAATGGAGGAAAATGGTCATGAAATGACTGTTAGGCCAGATGTAACTCTAGGAAAAATGCCTTCCTTTCAAATTCAGTTTATTAGATTTTTAGGGAATTGCAACTTCAGTCAGTTCATCCTAATGCTAAAAACAATTTGCAGTGCTATAAATACTAAATTTAAACATGCATATATGTTATAACAAATGGATCATTCAAACCATCTGTTTACCCTCATGGAGCAGCTCGCTTTAATTACATGGACCACCCTGTACCCATATCCCTTCAATCCCTTTTTCTTTATCCATCTCTGCAGTTTCTGCCACAATCACTAACTTGGTGAATTTCACATTCTCGCAACTCTTTGACATTAAAGTTCTATTCCTCTTTTTTTTCTGAATCCCCTGCATTTGACCTTATACCTATGGTCCCTTCTTGACCCTCCAGCCACTGGCACAGGCAGATAAAAGCAATTTTTTTCCTGCCTAAACAGCATATTTCATCATCCAGTGCGCAAATCCACTTAATTTATGGAAACAAATGTACCTGCCCTGTATATGCTTCAGTAACTCTTTATTGATGCCAAAAAAATCTTGACCAACAAATAAGCATTGATCCAAAGTACTCCACTTTTGCTTTATTAAAAAGATGGAACTAAATCATGCACTTAACTGATTTGTTTTTAATAAAACATAAGTTTTCTTGCTACTATGAAGACTTCCAGTGCCAGCAGTTCTAAGGGTAAATAGCAGAGGGTTGCAATTTCAAAGTGGCTTCTGAGCTGCCCAACTCCAAAGAACCCCACTGCTGGCTGGTAGATTTAAAACTGATGCTTTGGCCCTTCACTGACAATATGTAATAGGTCATACAGGGCATGTTTGTGTAACTTACTTGGAGCCACCTAGTGTACCACTTTTAAACCAAATTTGCAATGTTTATTTCCTTCTATAAAAGGAGTCAATTGAACAAGATGACTTCCCTTCCTCTGTAATGATGGCGATTGATAACCAGCTGGTCTGACAAGTGGCTGATTACATATTTTACAATAATCTCTTAGGATATATGTGATGATAACTGTTTTTCCTTTTAGGTAACACTATCCGAGAAGATTACAGGTTTCATCACACTTTCAGCAGTGAAATACAAAACTTCTTAAAAGCATCTCCAGGACAGCTAGTTATGTTGCAACCTGAGAAATTTAATTCTCCATATGAGCCCAAAATGCAAATTTTGACTATCAAGGTATGTGTTTCTCTCTGATTCTCTCCTCAAAATCTGCTGGCTTTGTCCCATCCACACTTGCCTCTAATTCTAGATATTAGTTTCATAATGCTCCAGGCTAGCTCCATCCTCCCCATGCATGTGTCAACTTCATCGTACTACAGGACTTTTGACTTTGAGCTCCTATTGCCGCCTCTGATGAGAAAAAATTTGATTTTCTGTTGTCTTTAAATCAGGTTCTCAAGACTAAATACTGCCTTCGCGCTTTCACATTTATTGTGAAGCCCAAAACTGTATTCCATTTTCCAAGAATTTTAGTTGAAATATTAATCTTGTATTGTTGCCTTATGGATTGACTTGCATTTATGGATCTTGATCCTCGGTTTATTGTTGCAGGACACATTATCTCATTCTGAAGTGGCAGATTTCATTACAAATAATGCTGTGCCTTTGGTTGGGCATCGTAAGCAAAGCAATGATGCAAAACGATACAGCAAGCGTCCATTGGTGGTGGTATACTATGGTGTAGACTTCAGTTTTGATTATCGTGTGGGTGAGTATAGTGCACAGCATTTTGAAACAAATCTGAGTAAGTTTTTGGCTCTTTTCAATATTGGCATTGTTTCAAATAGTATCAAAATGCTCACAATGGCAATCAGTTCAGTAACTTTGATTTACTTCATTAATAAACTTAGTACTTGCGGTTAGTTCCTTTCTAATCAGTATACTTGAGCATGTGCCCCCATGAAAACTAGAAATATCCCAGGTTTGATTATTGACCTGGGTTCATACCACAGTTTGTCTTTGGCTTTTCTGGATAAAGAAGAGAACTAACTGGTGCTGCTCCCAGTCACCTCTAGTGAAAATGCATGCTTCAATGTTGGATGAAAACTTTATTGAGCTCTCCTTTGACCCATAAAGCCAGATAGTCCACCATGTCTAGATGGTTGTATGAAGAATAGCTGCTGGAGCTGTAGCACACCATGGTTTAGAATCGTTACAGCCTAGAAGGTGGCCATTGGACTTGTGGTGTTGGTGCTGGCCTTCCTAAGAAGCAATTTGTGTACTGTGCCCACCCCCCCCCCGCCCCCCGCCCCCCACCTCCCCCAACCTCCCTTCACATTCCTCCCTTTCAGATATTTAAAAAATTCAAAATGTAGAAACATTTACAGTGCATAAGGCAGCCAACATAAAGGGGAATATATAAAGTGGAGTCAGGCCGATTAGGGACGTGAAAAGGAATTTACACGTGGATGAAGGGGCCATGGCTGAGGTGCTGAATGAATACTTTGCATCCGTCTTTACCAAGGAGGTAGATGCTACCCAGGCCATGGTGACAGGTGAGGAAACTCTGTCACTAGAAGGGTTCAAAATTGATAAGGAGGAAGTGTTGGGTAGACTGACGGTACTTAAAGTTGACAAGGTACCGGGACTGGACGAGATGCATCCAAGGATATTGAAAGAAGAAAGAGTAGAAATTGCAGCTCTCTCAATGCTCATTTGGAGAGGCAGTGTAGACATGATGGGCTGAATGGCTATAATTTTTCAGTCTTCCTAGACTTGGGGGAGGTGCCAGAGGACTGGAGAATTGCAAACATTACTCCCTTGTTAGCAGAAATTACAGACCCAATCAGTTTAGCTTCAGTGGTGGGCAAGATTCTAGAAACGATTAGTTGGGATTGAATTCGTAGTCACATGGGGAAATGAGTTGATAAGGAAGAACCAGCATGGATTTCTAAAGGGGAAATCTGGTTTAACCAACTTGCTGGAGTTTTTTTGAACAGGTAACAAGGTCAATGAGGGTAATGCTGTTGATGTGGTGTACATGGACTTTCAAAAGGCATTTGATAGTGTTGTACGACAGACTTTAGAAAAGTTATTGCTCATGGAATAGGAGGGACAGTACCAATGTAGAAACAAAATTGGCTGAAAAACAGGAAGTGGAGAGTAATGATCAAGGATTTTCTTGGGCTGGAGGAAGGTTTGTAGTGGAGTTCCCAGAGGTCAGTATTGGGAACCTTGCTTTTACTGATATATATTAATGTTCTAGATCTATGTGTGCAAGGGGCAATTTCAAAGTTTGTGGATGATACAAAACTTGTGTTGTAAACTGTGAGGAAGACCGTGTAGAACTTCAAAAAGACATAGATAAGTTGGTGGAGTGGGCAGATAGATGGCAGATGAAGTTCAATGCGGGGAAGTGAGAGGTGATGCATTTTGGTAGGAAGAACATTGGCAGACAATGCAAAATAAGGGGTGAAATTTTGAAGAGGGTACAGGAGCAGAAAGACCTGGGTGTATATGTGCAGAGATCATTGAAGGTGGCAGGACAGGTGGAGAGAGCAGTTAATAAAGCATATAGTATGCTGGACTTTAATAGGGGCATAGACTGCAACAGCAAAGAGGTTATGCTGAATTTATATAAGACACCCGTTAGACCTCAACTGGAGTGTTGTGTACAGTTCTGGGCGTCATGTTAGGAAGGATGTGAGCACATTGGAGAGAGTGCAGAAGAGGTTTACGAGAATGGTTCCAGGGATAAGCTTCAGTTACGAAGATAGATTGGAGAGTTTGGGACTGTTGTTCTTAGAGAGAAGACAGCTAAGAGAAGATTTGATTGAGATGCTCAAAATCATGAGGGGGCTGGACAGAGTAGATGGGGAGAAGCTGTTCCCAGTCAAAAAAAAATCAAGAATGAGAGAGCACAGATTTACAGTGATTTGCAAAAGAATCAAATGTGATGTGAGAAAAAAACTTCTTCACAAGTGGTTCGGGTCTGGAATGCACTGCCTGGAAGTATGGTGGAGGCAGGCTCACTCAAGGCATTCAAGGGGACATTAGATGATTATTTGAATAGAAAGAGTATGCAGGGATATGGGGGAAAGGCAGGGCAATGGCACTAGGTCATAATTCTCGTTTGGAGACCCAGTGCAGACACAATGGCCTCCTGTACTGTTAAAATTCTGTAATTCTCAACCTATCTGCTGCCTTTGTCTATTAGTTTATTCTTCTTCACTGTTCTTAGCATAAAGCTACATTCTTGTGATTTCTATTACTGTCTCACCTAAAGTTTCAAATGGTGAGCCTGCAGTTACTAAAAGAAAATGCTGTAAAGGTAGTTGTCGTAAGCTGAGTGAGATGGTGCAGAACTTTGTTTTTCTTAACACAGACTGGCTAGGAATGAAATTCAGTCTATCAACACTTTTTTATTCCATCTGTGATATTGATGGTTTCCTTCTATTTTGTTCCTTCCAGCACCTCTGATAGATATGTAATGGTCTTCCTTAATTCCATTGCTTCATGTAGAAGCACTCCCTACCCAAATCCTCGCATTCCACCTGTTCTTGTCCTATGCAACTCCTTCTCCTGCTCCCTCTTTCTCCAGGCTTTATTTCCTCAAGTGCATTCAGGTGAAAAACACTCCTCGATTGTTTTCATATATAAAAAAAGTGGTTGCTGCAGTTATTTTTGGGAGTGTCACACATGACAACTTTTCCACATTAAATGGAATTTACTCAACATTAAACATTTTGTACTTAAGTTAATTCTTGAATGTTGCTTGTACTTTCAGCTACACAGTATTGGCGGAAGAAAGTATTGGAGGTAGCGAAGGATTTCCCTGAATATACTTTTGCAATTGCTGATGAAGAGGATTATTCGTCAGAACTAAATAGCCTGGGTCTGGCAGACAGTGGTGAAGAAGTGAATGTCGCAATTCTGGATGTAGCTGGCAAGAAATATGCAATGGAACCAGAAGAATTTGATTCTGATACGCTGAGAGAATTTGTAATGGCATTTAAGAAAGGTACAATATCTTAAATCATATACAGATTATGGGAGTACGGAGTGTAATGCGATAAGAGTGCTAACCTGGGAATTTGACACAGCTTGGAATTCCTCTAAGTTTTTCTTGAGCTATAATTTAGATTAGCAGTCAGATTCTGACTTAGAATTTTAAAACTGCAAGCTGCTTAAAAAGCCTAGTTAACCAAAATTGCCAGGCAATGATAGTTATCTATCAACTAAGTGTTTAGCTGTTAATGACTGCAGCAGAAAGCTGACTTAGCAGTTGCAGTGAGCCATCAGCTCTCTAGAAGTAGGCAGGTTTTGCTATCACAGTGCAGGAGCAGTGTGACGAGACCAGAGTACGGCAAGATCTGAGTGCTAACATGAGAAGGTGGTAATCCTTCTGGTAAATTTTCTCAAGCTATAATTCAGATTAGCAGAAAGAGGTTCTCCTTGAGCAACCAAGAACTAAATTTAAAAAGCAGAACCACAAAGATGGTAATCTCTGCACTACTATCTGAGGATCTTTCAGGAATCACTGGAGTCAGGGAGGGTCCCAGAGGACTGGAAAATCGCTAATGTAACCCCCTGTTTAAGAGGGAAAAGATGGGAAATTACAGGCTGATTAGCCTGACCTCGGTTGTTGGTAAGATTTTAAGGTCCATTATTAAGGTTGAGATTTCAGAATACTTGGAAGTGCATGGTAAAATCGGGCAAAGTCAGCATGGTTTCATCAAGGGGAGGTCTTGCCTGACAAATCTGTTAGAATTCTTTGAGGAAGTAACGAGTAGGTTAAACAAAGGAGAGCCAATGGATGTTATCTACTTGGACTTCCAGAAGGCTTTTGACAAGGTGCCGCACAGGAGGCTGCTCAGTAAGATAAGAGCCCATGGTGTTAGAGGCAATGTACTAGCATGGATAGAAGATTGGCTGTCTGGCAGGAGGCAGAGAGTGGGATAAGGGGGTCCTTCTCGGGATGGTGGCCGGTAACTAGTGGAGTTCTGCAGGGGTCAGTGTTGGGACCACAACTTTTCACTTTATACATTAATGAACTGAGGGCATCCTGGCTAAGTTTGCAGATGATACAAAGATAGGTGGAGGGACAGGTAGTATTGAGGAGGTGGGGAGACTGCAGAAGGATTTGGACAGGTTACGAGAATGGGCAAAGAAGTGGCAGATGGAATACAATGTGGGGAAGTGTGAGGTCATGCACTTTGGTAGGGAGAATAGAGGCATAGACTATTTTCTAAATGGGGAGAGAATTCATAAATCTGGAGTGCAAAGGGACTTGGGAGTCCTAGTCCAGGATTCTCTTAAGGTTAACTTGCAGGTTGAGTCGGTAGTTAGGAAGGCAAATGCAATGTTGGCATTTATTTCGAGAGGACCAGAATATAAAAGCAGGGATGTGCTGCTGAGGCTTAATAAGGCTCTGGTCAGACCACATTTAGAATATCGTGAGCAATTTTGGGTCCTGTATCTCAGGAAGGATGTTCTGGCCCTAGAGAGGGTCCAGAGGAAGTTCATGAGAATGATCCCAGGAATGAAAGGCTTAACGTATGAGGAACGTTTGAGGACTCTGGGTCTATACTTGATGGAGTTTAGAAGGATGAGGGGGATCTGATTGAAACTTACAGAATACTGAAAGGCCTGGATAGGGTGGACGTGGGAAAGATGTTTCCATTAGTAGGAGCGACTAGGACCTGAGGGCACAGCCTCAGAATAAAGGGAAGACCTTTTAGAACAGAGATGAGGAGAAACTTCTTTAGCCAGAGAGTGGTGAATCTATGGAATTCATTGCCACAGAAGGCTGTGGAGGCCAGGTCATTGTGTATTTAAGACCAAGATAGATAGGTTCTTGATTGGTAAGGGGATCAAAGGTTACAGGGAGAAGGCAGGAGAATGGGGTTGAGAAACTTATTGGCCATGATTGAATGGTGGAGCAGACTCGATGGGCCGAATGGCCTAATTTCTGCTCCTATGTCTTATGGCCACTTACAAATTGACACAGGGTAAACAAGACCAGAGTTGAATGCGTGGCTCAAAGATTGCTGTGGGAGAAATAGATTGATTCATGGTGTCACTGGAGAAAGAGGGAGCTGTACCATTGGGACAGCCTTCACCTGAACTGTGCTTGGGACCAGTGTACTAGCAAACCAAATAACTAGGGCTGTAGAAAGGACATTAAATTAAATGGGTGGGGTGTGGTGTTTACATGAAGGGAAAGTTGAAGAGAAGGGAAAGGACCAAAGGAAAAGTGCAGAGTCACTATACTGATAATGGTAACCAGTGTGACAAGAAGGGACATAAACCAACAAATTAAGTTAGAGTAGGGAAAAATGGTAAAAAGATAGTCTTAATTCCATCTGAATGCACACATTGGTTGAAACAAGATTGCTGAATTTATAGTACAAATAGAAACAAATGAGTATATGATAGACTTTACAGAGACATGGTTGCAAAGTGACCATGGCTGAGACCTGAATATTCAAGTATATTCGCTATTTTAGAATGACAGGTTGAAAGGAAAAGGAGGTGGAGGTGGCTTTGTATAAATCAAGAAATCATATGAGACTTGAGAAAGATGCTGCAATAATCATGGGTAATTTTCATCTTTTTGGACAAATTGGTAAATGTAGCATGGAGGATGAGTTCATAGATTGTATTTGGGACTGTGGGACAGTTTTTTAGAAATATAAGTTCTGAAACTAGCCAGGGAACAGGCCAATTTAGCCCTGGTTATGTGTAATGAATCAGAATGAATTAATGACCTCAAAGGATCCTCCAGGTAGAATTTCACATTTAATTTGAGGGTGAGAAATGTGGGACTGTATTGTCTTAACCCTCATGGTTGCCTTTATTGAGGACAGAATTGGCTAAATTGGAATGGGATAATGCCTTAAAAGGCAAAACTGTAGAGAAACAAGTGACAGACATTTAAGGAGGTATTTCATAATTCCCAATAAATTAAATTCCTTTGAAGGGGGAAAAAAAGACCCTCCAAGAGCAATGCAACATCCATGACTAAGGATGGTATCGAATTGAATGATATCAAATTGAAAGAAAAGACTTAGAACACTGAAGATTAATGGTAGCCCCAGAAGAGTGAGAATTTTAGAAACTTGCAAAGGATAACTAAAAAAAATTAATGGGAGACATTGGCGTATGAGAGAAAACCAGGAAGAAATATAAAAACAGACAGTAAAAGCTTCAAGTATATAAACAAAGTGAGTAGCTAAAGTTAAGTGTTCCTCCTTAAGAAGGTGAGGCTGGGATATTAATAGGAAATCAAGGAATGGCAGAGGCTTTGAACAAGTACTTTGTATCTGTCTCCACTACAGAAGGCAAAGAAAACATTGCAAGAATAGTAGAAAAACAAGATACAGAAGGGAAGGAGGAACTTAAAGCAATCACGATCACTAGAGGAAAATGTACTAGGAAAACTAATGGCACTGAAAGTTGACAAGTCCTCCTGGACCTGATAGCCTGCATCCAAGGTTCTTAAAACAAGTGCTGCAGTTAGTGGATGTATTGATGCTCCAAAATCCCCTAGTTCTAAGAAGGTCCCAGCAGACTGGAAAACTGCAAACGTAACATCTCTGTTCAAGAAAGGAGATAGACAGAAATAAGAAAATGATAGGTCTGTTAGCCCAACATCTGTCATCTGGAAAATGCTAGGATCTATTTTTAAGGAGCTACTAAGACATTTAAAAAATCATCATACAAGCAGACCGTCAACATGGTTTTGTGAAAGGGAAATCATGTTTGTCAAATGAATTGACATTCTGAGGGTGTAACAAGCAGGGTGGATGAAAGGGAACCAATAGATGCTGCACATTTTGATTTCCAAATGGCATTCAATAAGGTGCTGCATAAACAGTCACTGCACAAGATAAGAGCTCATGGTTTGAGGGTAATGTATTAGCATGGATAGAGGATTGTCCAACAGAAAACAGATAAATGGGTCATTTTCAGATTGGCAAACTGTAACAAGTGGAGTGCCACAGGGATCGGTGCTGGACCTCAAGTATTTACAATCAATATTAAATACTTGAATGAAGGGACAGACTGTATTGTAGCTAAACTTGCTGATAAAGATAAATAGAAAGTTGTGAAGAGGTTACAAAGAATTCGCAAAGGGATATAAATCAGTTGAGTGGGCAAAAAATTGGTAGATTGTAAGATCATAAGAAATAGGAACAGGAATAGCCCATTCAATCCCTAAAGCCTGCTCCACTATTCAGTAAGATCACGGCTGATCTGATTGTAGCCTCAACTTCATTTTCCTGCCTGTTTTCCCCCTAACCATCAACTCCCTTGTCGATCAAAAATCTGTCTAAATCAGCCTTGAATATATTCAATGACCTGGCCTGCACTGTTCTCTCTGGAAGAAATCTCCAAATAATAACATCCCTCAGAAGAAATTCCTCCTCATCTTAGTCTTAAGTCGGAGATCCCTTATTTTCAAACTGTGCCCCCAAGTTCTCTATTTCTCCACAAGAGGAAACATCATCTCAGCATCAACCCTGTCAAGTCCTTTCAAAATCTTATGTTTCAATAAGATTACCTCTCATTCTTCTAATGAGTTTAGGCCCAACTTGCTTAAGCTTTCCCCATAAGACAACCATTTTATTCCTGGAATCAGACTAGTGAACTTTCTCTGAATTGCTTCCAATACAAGTATGTCCTTCCTAAAATGAGAGCAAAACTGTGCAAAACAGCCTAGGTCCAAAGTACTCTAGGTCACCAATGTCCTGTACAGTTACAGCAAGACTACCCTACTTTTATACTCATTCCCCCTTGCAATAAAGGCCAACATTCCATTTGCCTTCCTGATTACTTGCTGTACTACATGATCACTTTGTGATTCATGTACAAGACACCCAGATCCCTCTATTGCAGAACTCTGCAGTCTCTGTCCATTTAAATAATATTCTGTCTTTAACTGTCCATCCTTGCTGACTGTTGTGGGCTCTGACTTTCCCCCACTCCCTATGCCTCAAGTGTAAAATTCATAACTTTTTAATTCTCCTCTGACAATCTTTTCCAATGCTGATCCCTTAACTCTCCATATAAGAACATAAACAGAAGCAAAAGTAGACTGTATGGCCCTTCAAGCCTGTTCCAGTATACAATAGGATCATGGCTGATCTTTGGCTTCAACTCCACTTTTCCTGCCCCTTTCCTTTAACCCTTGATTCCCTGAGACGAAAAATTTGTCTTTCTCCACCTTGAACATAATCATGGAACATAAATTCTGTGGGGCAGACAATTCCAAAAGTTTCCAACCTTTTGAGTAAAGAAATTTATCCTCATTACAGTCCTAAATGATTGACCCTTTTATCCTGAGACTGTGCTCCTGTTCTAGATTCCCCAGCCTGTTGAACAACCTCTGTACCCTGTCAAACCCCTTCAGAATCTTGT
Source organism: Carcharodon carcharias (assembly GCF_017639515.1). Taxonomy (NCBI): domain Eukaryota; kingdom Metazoa; phylum Chordata; class Chondrichthyes; order Lamniformes; family Lamnidae; genus Carcharodon; species Carcharodon carcharias. Next base: position 89,080,663 of record NC_054469.1, on the reverse strand, counting down.
ATGTTTCAATGAGATCACCTCTTGTTCTTCTAAATGGATAATATAGAGCCAATTTACTCACCCTTTCATCATAAGACAACCTTCTTTTCCCAGGGACCAATCCAGTAAACATTCAGTTTACTGTCTTACGTGCGAGTATTTCCTTCCTTAAATATGGAGACCAAAACTGCATACAGTATTCCAGATGTGATCTCTCAAGCTTTGTGCAATTGTAGTGATTCTACTTTATTCTTGTACTCAATCCCCTTGCAATAAAGGCCTCCATGCCATTATCTTCCTAATTGCTTGCTGTACCTGCATGCTAACTGTGTTCCTTGTACAAATACTCAAGTCTCTCTGAAGATTAACGTTTACAAATGTTGCACGTTGTTTAAAAAAAAATCTGATTTTCTGTTCTTGCTACTGAAGTTACCTTACACTAGCCCACATTATACTCCATCTGCCTTGTTGCCCATTCACGTAACTTGTCTATATCTCTTTGTGTCCTCCTCGCGGCTAGCTTTATATTGTCAGCAAACCAATGTTATATTCTGTCTCTGCATCTAAATCATTAATATATATTGTAAACAGCTGAGGCTCTAGCACTGATCCTTGTGTCACTTCTAGTTATAGCCCGCCAGGTAACTTGAAAATGCACCTTTTATCCCTACTCTGCTTGCTGTCTATTAACCAATCCTCTCTCCAAGCTAATATATTATCCCCAACTCCATGAGCCCCTTAGCTTACATGTAAGTTTTTGTGTAGCATCTTATCAGATGCCTTTTGAAAATCCAAGTGTACTACATCTGCTGGTTCCTCTTATCTACCCTATTGGTTGCATCCTCAAAAAAACTAATCCATCAAACATAATTTCTCTTTTGTAAAACCATGTTGACTTCGTCTGATCGTGTTATAATTTTCAAAGTGCTTTAAGACTTCCTTTAATAGTAGATTCCAGCTTTTTCCCTGCAGTTGATGTCAGGCTAACTGCCTGTAATCCCTGTTTTCTTTCACCCTCATTTCTTGACTAGTGGTATTATATTGCTAACTTCTAATCTTGGACAGTTCTAAAATCTGAGAAAATTTAGAAAATCATAACCAATACAGTACTATATTTCCAAGCATTTTTAGAACCCTAGGATGTAGGCCATCACATCTTGGAATTTGTTGGCTTTTAGTTCCTAAAGTTTCTCCAGTGCTTTTTTTCTGCTGATACTAATTATCTTAATTTCCTCACTTCTGTTGTCTCTGACTTTTGTGCATCTTTACTTCCCTTCACAGCTAGTATGGGTTATCATGCACTCTAGAATTCCTCCCTAAGCTTCTGTCTTTCATCTTCCTTTTAAGCAGGGTTTTAACCTCGTTCAAGCTTTTTGTCACCCCCTAATATCACCTGTCCTTACTTGCTCCTTTGAAGCATCTTAATATTTTTTGTTTAAGGTGGCATATAAATGCTTGATAGCTAGTGTTCTGAATTGATTTATTTTCTCCATACAAGTTATGTATTCACAAATACCTTTTTTAAACAGGTAAATTGAAGCCTATTGTCAAGTCACAACCGGTCCCGAAGAGTAACAAAGGACCAATAAAAGTGGTGGTGGGCAAGACCTTTGCTGAAATAGTTATGGACAAAAAGAAAGATGTCTTAATAGAATTCTATGCACCTTGGTGTGGCCATTGCAAAAAACTGGAACCTGTATATTTGGAACTCGGTAAAAAGTACAAAAATGAAGAGAATCTAATCATTGCAAAGATGGATGCAACAGCAAATGATGTACCAAATGATAAATACAAAACTGAAGGATTCCCTACCATTTACTTTGCTCCAAGTAATAATAAAGACAATCCTATTCAATATGACAAGAGTGAGCGAGACCTTGACTCTTTGAGCAAATTTGTGGAAGAACATGCAACCAAGCTATCAAGAAGCAAAGATGAACTATAAGGATTCTTAACTTTATTCAGTTATAGGGGACCTTCGAAACTTCCAGCCATGCAGTTTGGATTTAAGGTGAAATGACCAGTTTCAAAACCTTAATTCCTAAAAAAAAATCACTGGAAATAAGAGATTAGACTTCTGCCAGAGAAGTTTTGTATCTACCTGTGTAATCGAGGTATTTACCTAGAATGTGTGAAATCACTTTTGTGAAGTTTGTATGGTTTGTCATTCAATTTATATTTTGGTAAAAAAAAAACCTTCAAATAAAGACAACCTAAGGAATTAATTTGTGCAGATTTATTTCTCAACTGTTTTCTTTCCCCTCTCCTTTCTATTAGCTGGATCAGTTGATTGTTATTCTTGGCAACTCCTGTCTGTTTCAAGTATAACCTCAGATGAACGGGTTTTTTCCCCTGAACAAAATGACTTAACACTCCTTCCAGAATTGAGTTTCCTATTTCAGCTGTCATTTCATGTTCTAATTATGGCTGATGTAATTCTGAAGGGTAGTTACAGACTATGTACTTGCACCCATTGGAGGCTGTAGAGATACTTTAAAAGTCTTCAATTCAAACTGTTGACAGTAGGTTTGCCTTTAAAACCAGATTCCAGAAGCAAAAGCAAAGACTATTGTAGACCATTGCACTGCCACATTGTGAACAATTTTCCTCACTACTTTCAGCATGTTTCCAGGCTCGCTTTTATGGTCTGAGGTTCTCATCATAAGCCTACACCATCTTCATGGGTTGCCACTTTAAGTGCATCAAAGCTGTAGCTCCTTGTTTTATATTTGAAATGCTGCAATTGTGTCTATTGCAGGTTCAGGCCTTGCTGTGTCCTGGGTAGTTATAACACAATGAGGCTAAGGTCAGGGCAATTTGGCCCCAATAATTTTTTCATTTATAGTGGAATGACTAACAATATAACTGAAACCTACCTTAGTTTTTCAGCAAATTTGACAGGTATTTGGCATCTTGTTTTTTTCAAAACAAAGTGCATAAGAAAAAAAGCGCATAAAGTATATTAGCTCCTGCATGTTTTCTAAATCTTTTTCCATTGTGCCATGTCTGTCCCATTGAAAAAATTCCGTTGCAGTGACTCCATCCCAATTACCTGAGGGTAGGTGCTGCTGTTCTACACTGTGCCACCTGCCTCTGCTCCCAACTTTGGACCATAAGACAGAGGAGCAGAAATTAGGGCATTCAGCCTATCGAGTTTGCTCTGCCATTCAATCATGGCTGATAAGTTTCTCAACCCCATTCTCCCACCTTCTCCCCGTAATCTTTGATCCCCTTACCAATCAAGAACGTATCTCGGTTTTAAATACACTCAATGACCTGCCCTTCACAGCCTTCTGCGGCAGTGAATTCCATAGATTCACCGCTCTCTGGCTAAAGAAGTTTCTCCTCATCTCTGTTCTAAAAAGTCTTCCTTTTACTCTGAGGCTGTGCCCTCGGGTCCTAGTCTCTCCTACTAAGGGAAACATCTTCGCCATGTCCACTCTATCCAGGCCTTTCAGTATTCTGTAAATTTCAGTCAGATCCCCCCCATCTTTCTAAACTCCATCAAGTACGGACCCAGAGTCCTCAAACGTTCCTCATACGTTAAGCCTTTCATTCCTGGGAGCATTCTCGTGAACCTCCTCTGGACCCTCTCCAGGGCCAGAACATCCTTCCTGAGATATAGGGCCCAAAATTGCTCACGATATTCTAAATGTGGTCTGACCAGAGCCTTATTAAGCCTCAGCAGCACATCCCTGCTTTTATATTCTAGTCCTCTCGAAATAAATGCCAACATTGCATTTGCCTTCCTAACCACAGACTCAACCTGCAAGTTAACCTTAACAGAATCCTGGACTAGGACTCCCAAGTCCCTTTGCACTCCAGATTTATGAATTCTCTCCCCATTTAGAAAATAGTCTATGCCTCTATTCTTCCTACCAAAGTGCATGACCTCACACTTCCCCACGATGTATTCCATCTGCCACTTCTTTGCCCATTCTTCTAGCCTGTCTAAATCCTTCTGCAGCCTCCCTGCCTCCTCAATACTACCTGTCCCTCCACCTATCTTTGTATCATCTGCAAACTTAGCCAAGATGCCCTCAGTTCCTTCATCTAGATCATTAATGTATAAAATAAAAAGCTGTGCTCCCAACACTGACCCCTGTGGAACTCCACTAGTCACCAGCCACCATCCTGAGAAGGACCCCCTTATCCCACTCCCTGCCTCCTGCCAGACAGCCAATCTTCTATTCATGCTAGTACCTTGCCTCTAACACCATGGGCTCTTATCTTACTGAGCAGCCTCCTGTGTGGCACCTTATCAAAGGCCTTCTGGAAGTCCAAGTAGATAACATCCATTGGCTCTCCTTTGTCTAACCTATTCGTTACCACCTCAAAGAATTCTAAGATTTGTCAGGCATGACCTCCCCTTGATAGAACCATGCTGACTTTGCCCTATTTTACCATGCACTTCCAAGTATTCTGAAATCTCATCCTTAACAATGGACTTGAGCCTGTGAGATGAAAAGAAAAGAGCTTCAATTTATATGGCACCTTTCATATCCTCAGGACATCAACACTTCACAGCCAATGAAGTACTTTAATTGTAGTCACATTACAATGGTAGGAATTGTAGTCAATTTGTGCACAGCAAATTCCCTTAAACAGCAATGATCTATTTTGTAGTGTTCACTTCAAGGATAAATATTGTTCAAGACACTGCTGAGAACTGGCTTTTATTCCACCACGATACTATTATCTCTGACATTGCCAATTGACCTGACCTTGACCCACTTGTCCTCTATCTGCTGCTTTTAGGAACATGAGGTGCAGAAATTGTTTCAGCTTCCAAATGTTATATTGATAATTCATCTCTTTTGACTCCCCCACTTGTTCATCTAAATATCCAATTGTGGATGAGGCTCTCAATCTTCGCAAACCAGCTTATCCAAAACTCTGCTTCCCATTTCCTATTCTGTACCAGACCCTGCTCTGCAATCACCACTGCCTTTACTGACCTGTACTGACATCGGTGTTTAAATTGAATCTTGACCTCACCCCATCTTGTCCTTCTAATCTGCTTCAGCCCTATGGCCACAACCATCTGCTGTATCCCCAAGAGCACTCCATTCTCCTAAATAGCTTTTTATACATCCTCTCTCCCTTTGCTTCCCCAGTGGCAGCCCCCAGTGGCAGCTGTGAACAGTGTCTTCAGCTATCTAGATCACTTGATCTAGAATTTGCTCCCTAAACTCCCCCTCCCCCACCACTGCTTAAAACCCACCTCTTCTTGGCTTTCCTTTGGTTTATCTATTCCTTTTTCCATTCCCGTTGCTCACTTCTATTGTTTGCTCTCACCTTGAGTCTCTGTTTGATATTTGTACCTGAAATGGCTGTATTTTCATCAGCTTGTCTCAACCCTCCCTTGAGTGCCTTGAGCTTTTGTGTTCTCACTCCTGACAATAAACAATTTCTGCATTCCTGGCCATGACCACCTGAGGTAGCTTTGTTCTCAAGTTTACAGAACATGTATCCAATTCCTCAGTCACACGTTACTTATGTTGGACCTCTATGCAATTCATTTTCTGCTATTCCCACATACATCCTACCATCCAGGAGTACCAACATTTCATCTGACTTGATATTTAAGACCCTTATCTCAATACAACCAGTACTCCTGACATTAATCATTGCTATATTATCTAAGAATCCAACCCAGCACAATCCTCCCAACATCAATAACGTTTCTCTTGGTCCTATAAGGTAATTTACAATTTCCAAAAATGTAGTCACCAATAATTTAAAGCTGAAAATACCGCTAACATTCCCATAACTGAATAATGTTTTTTATTACAATGGTTAAATCAGCAGCCCTAAAGTATACTGTACACTAAGCATAAAACTGTCCTGACTTCATGAGTAATGGTGTGGGAAATCCACTTGTAAAAATGCTGGAAGTTAGCCTATTTACTTGTGTCCATAACTTAAACTGCCAGTAGACCAATCTAATTAAAATTTTTGACCCTTAAGTTGATTCACCTTAAAAAAGAAAAATTGTTCATTAATGCTAAGTAACAACAGAAGAGTATTACAAACCCATAATCAATGTATGAATGAAAAGCCTTTTGGAAATTTATTTAATTATAATTGCCTTTAACTTCACATTCTAGCAGTCAGTAAATTTATAACTGCATTTTTTCAATTTAAATCGATACAGTTTTGATGAAGGTTTGGCTATCATCATTGACAGACTTTGATTCATCTCCAAATAATATTGGCCATGATTTACTGTATTGTTGTAAAGTCTGATATTCATGAGAAATGTCCTTCCACACACATGATGGGTGGATTTTAGATTGACCTAAAGGCTGATCTTTTGGACTCTTGTCATGCCACCGTGAATCATCTTTTGCCACTTTTTCTGTTAAGTTTCATACTTGTTTGAAACATTTAGATTGGTCCTCAGGAAACGCATTTCTTTTGAACTGACCACCATGAGGATATTTAGGAAGTTTCAGGTAACTTTAGGATATCTTCTAGGGTCATGAAGGAATAAGTGACATTTGGAATAAGTGACCAGACTGGCTTTGCTGCATTTTTATTGTCCCTTTGCCTGGCATATTTGCTCTTATGATGACATCAATAGTCACTCTCAAATGTTAATGATCTTTCTGAAGTAGCCTAGTTGAAGTGATTCAAGTTCCTGATGTATCAACTGTAAGTAATTCTGCTACATATTGTAAAGATTACCTAGTAGACCTTAAACTTTTCCAGTTTAATGCTGCTTTTAGTCCATAACCTCATTTAGACCATTCATTTTAAGCTCACCAATTTGTTGATAAGTAGGATTTTTGTATCAGGATTGACTGTGACTAATAATCTGAGTTTAAGATAGTTGTAACATACAAGTTATATAACAAAATCTTATGACTGTGACAAGTAGTGAGTACCGGTCCAGATTGGAGAGGACAGTTGACATGCGCACAATGCTCTTCTCTCTCTCTTTTTCTTCTTAGCACTTTCATTCTTCTCGTTGTCTCTATGACAACCCAAGTGTGTTAGACTGAAGTCAGCATAGATTCACCTTTGGAAGTTTCTCTCCACTGCCTATTTCAATGGCTTCCTTCAAACAATTACCCTTTATACCTTTTTCAGGGGTGGCCCAGGCGTTATATTGACAGGACTTTATTGTCCTCAAAGTTTTGAATGTGTAATGTCCAATAGTGCGTCAAGTTCTTTGTTTAAACTATGGAGTAACCAACTGTCCCATCTTTCATGGATCTTTATAGCCCTTGCCCTTGCATCATCTTCAGCCTGTGTTCCTTATGACTTTCAGTACTGTTTCCCATGATCAATTTCATAACCGCCTTGAATACCATTTTCAGCACTCTGGCCTATTTTCAGAGTCCTCATTGTTTTTATTGGCCTGTTAGTACTTATTTAAGCTCAGAGCTGTCTGTAAAGCCAGCCATTTGGATTAACTATTCCAACTCCTTACCAAGCTATTGAACTATAGGTCGATTCACTAAGGTAACTTCTATTTTCATACACTAATTAACTTCCACATTTCAGCAAGCACCTTCATTTTCACTTAACCTTGCCTAGTTAAGTGAAATTTGTCATATGGTTCTGTTTTTAAATAGCTATGTCCAAGGGACCATGGCCCTTTTCCTGGCCCAACCATAGCTATCATTATCTGATCTCACTTGTTTCTAGTGAAACAAAACTTGAGCAATTCCAGTAAAACCAAACTTACAGCACTAATCCAATACAAAAACAAAAATTGCTGGAAAAACTCAGCAGGTCTGACAGCATCTGTGGAGAGGAAGACAAAGTTAACATTTCAAGTCCGTATGACTCTTCATCGGAACTAAAGAGAAATAGAAATGTGAAATATAAGCTGTTTAAGCGGCGGGGGATGGGGACAGGTGGAGCTGGATAGAGGGCCAGTGATACGTGGAGGCAAAGGAAGGTACTAATCTAATCCTTTTCCTGTCAAACAGGTGAATTACATATATATTCTAAGCAAATTGCTAATTTCTAACAGACTTCCCATCTTGAGAAGGACACATTTATTTGACCTTTCAATCTCAACTATCTATTTTCCAGTTCCAGGTTATTGGATCAGCAGTTGAATCATCACCTCAAGCACCTTGTAATATGGCATTGCAATAAGCACTATTAGGACCAAGCACTGAGCAATTACTAGTAACACTGAGGCCATTCTTGCCCAGGGTTGTTGATAAGCATTGAACAATTAATTCTTACTATTGGTCTCCTAATTTACTTATTGCTTTTTCATTTTGATCATTATCTTGTTGCATCTTAACTAGGTGTTTCTGGGAAGTGCTTCTAAGAGAGGGGTGGAATTGTGTTCAAATTCATTACTGCTTCTAGTGCCCCCTGCTGCAGTACAATATTCACTTGTACTTGGGCTACATTATGGATTCTCAGAAAGATTATTAAGTGACCATTTCCTAGTTGCATCATTTCATAAGACATAAAACAAGGTGTATAGATTCTTTAATTATTTCAAATATTTTACCTTGGAAACTGTACTATATCTAGTGTTAATTTTACAGCCTCCTGCAATTATTTAATTTGATGGAACCTCTCATTCATTTTAGTCAAAATTCTTTTCAACTACTCTCTTAAGCATCATCATGTTCTCTCATTAATTCTATATCAAAGAGATAAAACAAAAACCTGCAGATGCTGGAAATCCAAAACAAAAACAGAATTACCTGGAAAAACTCAGCAGGTCTGGCAGCATCGGCGGAGAAGAAAAGAGTTGACGTTTCGAGTCCTCATGACCCTTCAACAGAACTGAGTGAATCTAAGGAGAGGGGTGAAATATAAGCTGTTTAAACCCCTCTCCTTAGATTCACTCAGTTCTGTTGAAGGGTCATGAGGACTCGAAACGTTAACTCTTTTCTTCTCCGCCGATGCTGCCAGACCTGCTGAGTTTTTCCAATTCTATATCAATCCTATTCCAAACTGCACCACCTGCTGTAGCTCCTATCCATTCTCCCAATTCTCATTTTCTTCTCACATGCTTTGTTGTCATTTCTATCATTTATTTTAACCTTATAAAGGTGGGTGTGTGGCAAAGTTCATCTATTTTTTTGCAGCTTCCATTCTGTTAACTCTTTGTTACACCATTTTGCTGTAGAATATCTCATAGGTGTTTAGTTATCTGCAGTTCTGGGATTACAGTGTTGGAGTATTCTAACAGTTTATAAACAAGTGCAATTTCAATTACTTGAAGAGAACTTAATTAAAATAAAGTTGTATGCATACAACTGAAAAGTGTGCATTATTGATGAGATTGTTAATTTTGATGTTTAGACTGTCCATTAAAAATAAAGCTGCATTAATGCCTGGTTTCACAATGGATATTGATTTGTATTATGTGAGGGAAATCCACATTTGTTGCACCAACAAACCACTTAGTTTAATTTGATGAAATTTAATGTAGAAGGCAATTTATATTAAAAGTTTCACAAATAGGTTTTACAGTTACTCAGTAGCGTGGCTAATATTTTAATTATGGCCTTGTATATCTTCAGCGGGGCCAACTCTTGAGGGAGCAAAATTAGGAAATTTTTAAAATTAGTTCTGAAGAGTTAGCAAGGAGCAGGATTAACCTAGGTAAACCTCTAAACGCAAAACATGTTTTTTTTTTAATTAAAAAGCATGGATTGTGTTGTTGTTGAATTTCTTTTTCACAACAGTTTCTGGTGCAAATTGTTCGATGCAAGTTTTGCTATGTGGACCCATATGAAACCTTTGTCCTTCATTATGCTTGTCCAGGGCTGCTAAGTACCCATTTAGCAGTGATGCTGCTTACTGGAACCCATGTAGGACGCATTTCAAATCAAAAGCTGAAAAAAGTTCAGCACTAAACCTGTGTAAGTAAAAACTATTTGCAATAAGCTAATTACAAAAGCAAAACTATGAGGTAAAATGCAGCACAATAGTTGTACAGCAAATTGTTTTTTTTTCAAGCTCATGTTTACTTTTTCTGAAATAGTGCAATAAGATCAGCGTCAAGAATGTTTTCCTTTATATACCATGTAAGTTTCATTATAAAGTGTTGGGTTTGCCTATTTAATGATGGGAATCGTCCATCAAGCTTGCAGACTCTCATTAACACTTTAAGCAGAAAACACCATCAAGGAAAACATGCTGTGCTGTGAAAAATAAATATTTAAATGTAAATGCAAAATGTTGTGGTAGCAATAAATGTTAACTGAACTAAAAACAAAATATTGCAGATGCTAGAAATCTGAAATAAAGTTCTGAAGAATCATGTTTGACTTGAAACATTAACTCTTTCTCTCTCTCCACGGATGCTGTCAGACCTGCTGAGTATTTCTAGCACTTTGTTTTCTGAAGGTTTGATCAAAAATACTTGATTTTTTTCAAAGAAACACTTAATAGATGCAAGGATAGGTTTGGGATAAATTAGAGTTTGTGTAAGTGCAGGAGGCCAGAGAGCAAAACATTGGCGAAATGGAGAGTCATTGTTTAAGAATATCTGACCTTTTGTCCCAATAAGTACCTTGGCACGTGTGCTTTTGAGATCAGAATTTCCAAGTCTGGTTGAAGACATTTGGGGAGGTTTGATCATGTAAAGTTCAGACCACATGGTGTTTGATCACATCAGATTTACCTTTACAGAAGTTGTGTTCCTTGTAGTTGTGTTTCTTTGCTCATGGTTCCCACCAGCAGCTGTTATGTAAGAAGTTCCAAAAATTAGGAAACCACCTGTAAGCATGCGAAGAAAGGAAATGTAGGGTAAATGAGTGATTCCCAGAGAGGAAACAAAGGTGAGAGGAACTTTGATTCAGCCAATAACAGTAAGTCACTGAAATTCCAATGAAAGCAATTAATAATCTGGTGACACTCATGCCTCTCAACCCACAGTGATATGATAATTCACTGTCTATATTCAAGAATGAGAGCAATTGATTTTGGACAGAATGGGAATAAAGAAACACAGGAATAGGCCATTTAGTCCCTCAAATATGTTCCACCATTCAAAGCGACCATGTCTGATCTGTGATCTCACTCCATATCCCTGCTTTTGCCCCATATTCCTTATGTTCACAAAAATCTATCAATTTTGGTGTTAAAATTAATAATTGACCTAGCATCAATTGCCTTTTGCAGACTAGAGTTCCAAACTTTTACCCTTTGTGTGGATATTTTCTAATTTCCCTCCTGAAATGCCTAGCTCTAATTGTTAGACTATACCCTCTAGTCCTAGATTCCCAACCAACAAAAAATAGTTTCTGTCTATCTAGCCCATCTGTTCCCCTTAAACTCTTCAAAACTTAGATCAAGTTACCCTTTAACCGATGAGGTTCCAAGGAATACAACCCTACTTTCTGTAATCTTTCCTCGTAACTGGACTCATAAATGTACGCTGTACTGCCTCCAAGGCCAATAAATCCTTCCAAAAGTGTGATGCCCAGAACAACGCTCAGACTCCAGGTCTGGTCTAATCAGGACTCTGTATAGCTGAAGCATGACTTCTCCCTTATATTCTAGTTTTGTTTTAAGTTTATTCATAGGATGTGAGTGTTACTGACAAGGCCAGCACTTACTGCCCATGCCTAATTGCCATTGAGAAGGTGGTTGGGAGCTGTCATCTTGAATAACTGCAGTACATGTGATGTATGTACACCTTCAATGCTGTTAGGGAGGGAGTTCCAGAACTTTGACTCAACAGCAGTAAAGGAACAGGAATATATTTCCAAATTGATGTGCAACTTGGAGGGGAACTTACAGGTGATGGTGTTCCCACGTACCTGGCGCCCTCACTTGTCTAGGTGGTACATGTTGTAGATTTGGAAGGTGTTGTTGAAGGCACTTGACGAATTGCTGTAGATCCTAATGGTTCACACTGCAGCCACTGTGTGCTAGTAGTAGAAAGAGTGAATGTTTAAGATGGTGGATGGGGTGCTGATCTATTCGATTGCTTTGTCCTGGATGGTGTCAAGCTTCATCAGCATTGTTAGAACTTCACTCATCCAGGCTAGTGGAAGTGTTCCATTACATTCCTGACTTGTGCCTTCTAGATGGTGAACAAGCTTTGGGAAGTCAGGACGTGAGTTACTTGTTGCAGAATTCCCAGCCCCTGACGTGATTGTGCAGCTACAATATTTAGGTGACTGGCCCAATAACTTTCTGGTCTGTGGTAACCACCAGGATTTTGATTCTGTGGGATTCAGCAATGATAATGCCATTGAGCTTCCCTGTCTCCTCCGCCTTCACCTCTAACAATAAGTGTGAAGAGTTCATGGACCTCTTTGCCACTAAGATTGAGACCATCCAGTCAGCTATCTTTGTCTCTTCCCTGCCTCTAAAGCCCTGAACTGGCATCTTTCACTTGTTTCTTGTCTATCTCCTCCCCCTACTCTCTCCAAGCTCATCTTGTCCATGAAACCTACCTTCTGCTTCCTCAAGCCCATTCCCAAATCCCCTTTATGGTCCCAATGTTAGCTGATATTGTTAATGGTTCTTTCTCTTTGTTTACTGTTCCCCTCTCCTTCAAATCTGTAGTCTTCAGCCCCTCCTTTAAAAAAAACAAACTTTGAACCCACCATCCTTGCAAACTACTACTCCATCTCCAACCTCCTTTTCCTCTTCAAAGTCTTTAAATGTGTTGTCACCTCCAGAATCCATGCCCATCTTTCCTGGAGCTCCACATTTGAAATTTTCCAGTCAGATTTCCAATCCCACCACAGTACTGAAACAACTCTCTTCAAAGCCACAAATGTGACTGTGACAGAAGTAAACTATCTTTCCTCATCCTCTCGGCCTGTCTGCAGACTCTGACACAGTTGATCACACCGTCCTCCTCCAACACCAGCCCTACCTGAGTGGGACCACACTTGCCTGCTTCCATTCTTATGCATCCATAGGCCGAGTACAGTTGCTTCTTTTCCTGCTTCTATACTGTTACTTCTGGCATTCCCCGAGTATCTATCCTTGGCCACTTCCTGTTTCTGATCTACCCCTTGGTGAAATCAACCAAAAGCACAGCATACATCTTCACATCTACCCTGATGACACCCAGCTCTATCTCACCAACAGCATTCTCAACTCTCCATTGTTGCTAAGCTATCACAAAATTGTCCAACATCCAGTAATGGATGAGCAGAAATTTCCTTTAAATAATTATTGGGAAGACCAAAACCAGTGTCTTTGGTCCCTGCCACAAACTCTATTCCTAAACTACTGACTCCATCCCTCTCCCTAGCAACTGAGAGGCAGAACCAGATTATTTGCGACCTTGGTGTCTTTATTGGCCCCAAGATGAGCTTCCAATGACCTATCTTGCCAACATTAAAGACCACCTATTTCCATCTCAGTAACATCACCTGATTCTGCACCTGCTTTAGCTCATCTGCCAAAACCAATACCCATGACTTTTTTTTACCTCTAGACCTGACATTCCAATGCAGTTCTGGCCAACCTCCAGCACTCTACACTTCATAAACTCAAAACCCTGCTGTCCATGTCCTGACATGCATCATGTTCCAGTCACTCTTCAACCCTGTGCTTGCTGACTTGCTGGTTAAGCAATGCCTAGATATTAAAATTTTCATTCCTGTTTTCAAATTCCTCTGTTGCCTCACTCTCCCCATCTCTGTAATTTTCTTCAGCCACACAAGCCATCCCAGATATCTGCACTTATCTAATTCTGGCCTCTTGAGTATTTTTTTTAATTTATTTGTTCATGGGATGTGGGCTAGATCAGCATTTTATTACCATTGAGAAGGTGATGGTGAGCCACCTTCTTGAACTGCTGCAGTCCATGTGATGTAGGCACATCCACAGTGCTGTTAGGGAGTGAGTTCCAGGATTTTGACCCTGCAACAATGAAGGAATGGCAACCTATTTCCAAGTCAGGATAGTGAGTGACTTGGAGGGGAACTTGCAAGTGGTGGTATTCCCATGCACCTACTGCCCTTGTCTGTCTGGGTTTGGACGGTGCTGTTGAAGGAACCTTAACGATTCTTTAATTGCTTCACCATTGGTTGCTGGCCTGCCTTGGTTCAAAGTTTTGGAATTACCTCCCTAAACATCCTCTATCTCTTTCATTCTTTAAGATGCTCTTTAAATTCTAGCTCTTTGGCCTAATATTGCCTGTTATGCTCAGTGCCAAATTTTGATGTATAAATTGTTTTCAGTCCCTGCTCCAAATTCCATTCTCTGGTTACCTACTACATCCCTCTCACTGACAACTCACAACCTTGGTGTCACATTTGACCCCTGAGATGAGTTTCTGAGCCTTATATTCGCGCCACCACTAAATTTGTTTATTTCTGCTCCATAACATCACCCGACTTCACCTCTGTCTCAGGTCATCTGCTGAAACGCTCATCCATGCCTTTGTTACCTTTAGAATCAAGCACTCCCTGTTGATGTCTCATATTCTATCCATAATGGACCTGAGGTCAACCAAAACTCTATTGCCCATGTCTTAATTTGCACCAAGTCCCATTCACCTATCATCCCTGTGCTTGCTGATTCGCTGCCTGTCAAACAACATCTTGATTTTAAGATTCTCATTCTTGTCTTTAAATCCATCCATGGTCTCTCCCCTCCCTATCTCAGTAATCTCCTCCAGGTCCATCCCTCACCCTCCCACCCCCCAAGATATTTGCACGTCTTTAATTCTGGCCTCTTAAGCATCCCCAATTTTAATTACTCCACCATTGGTGGCCATGCCTTATTTCCTCCCTAGACCTCCCTGCCTCTACCTCACTTTCCTTCCTTGAGACATTCCTTAAAACCTATCTCTTGCATCTGATAATTTCTTATGTGGCTGGATGTCATATTTTATTTTATAAGGCTCCTGTGAAACACCTTGGGATAGAAACTAGGAGGAGTAGGCCACTCGGCCCTTCAGGTCTGCTCTGCCATTCATTATGATCATACAACTCAATAGCCTGCTCCAGCTTTCTTCCCATACCCTTTGAGCCCTTTCCCTTTTATTACTTTAAAAGTGCTACCTAAAGCATTTTGGGACATTTTATTCCATTGAAGGGTCTGCATAAATAAAAGATTCAAAAGATGAAGGATGGAAAAGTAGAAGATGGATATAACTGTGTTTGGGAGGTGCTGAACAGGGAAATCATAATCTTTGAGCTCGAAATGGTATTTAAGAGAGCATCTCTTTAGTGAAGAAAATAAATAATTGGTCCTTTATATGTAAAAAAATCTTTTGCTTGGGAAGTAAAAGACCAGTCAAGTGAAGTAGTGAGAAGGGGGGAAGAGAGAACAAGGAAATCTGTAACTGACTTTGTAAGCAAATATCAACGATAACCCACTACCATCGGACCGGCCGAAAGACAGAGCTGCTCAGTAGGTATATATACCTCAATCTTTCACTACATTTCTTAGTTATAATAAATGTTTTCCTAAATATTATTACACTCGAAAGCAAAAGCAAATTGGAAGTTAAGGCTTTCTAAATCCTAAGTGACTGTCGGTGAATGTACTTAAATTTCACAGAACAAACTCAATATAACGTGAAAGTTGAATCAATGGAGCATTCTGGGAAATACGAATATGCTAATGAGGGAAATCTCAATGGACAGAATCCATTTTCGGAAAGATGATTTGAGCGAGAGGTTTTATTTTAATATTAATAATGTTCAGAAAAGTAAACTCAATGAACATGACGGAATTTTTTGTTTCGCACAGCAATTTTCTATCAAATTGCAAACTCCGCATTTTTATTAGTGAAATACAAGGTAGTCCACCAGATGTCGCTGTACAACGAGTGGACACTGAGTGCAGATGTTCCAAGTATTCTAACTATTGTACAAAGTACCCACTGTATAAAGTACTTACTGCTCAATGTATTCACTGTACAAAGTACTTATGTTTAAAGTACCTCATACAAGATCCAACTGTACAAAGTACTTGCTGTTCAAAGGACCAACCTTGGGGGGGGGGAGAAAATCTTTATTGATTTCTCACAATCAACATCTGGCTAATCTAGTTTTTTCTCCAGATTATTGACCCGTCTCCTTAACTTCTTAATTAGACACTGTAGATAACATACCGAAGTTATTAAGAGTCACCAACAAAAACCCTTGAATTGCCTCCAAAAATAAATGTAATTTGTTTCTGTAAAATGTGATCACCATTGACTTGGATTGGCACTCACCAGGGGGAATCGTCTGTGCCCACTGGCATCTGGCATGCTCGAGGGCGTCAGCAGACAATATGGAGAGAAGGCCAAAAATTGGTTTCACGACAATTGTCCACTGAGCCCGTCGATGGTGGGACACATTTCCCACCTTCAGATGTCGGGAACCTCAGTGTAATACAAATGCATATCATTATAAGGCTAGCCGCCAGAGTCATTCTCCCCTCCACCCAACCCCCTCCCTCGAGCCCGATCATCTTCCCACCATGCCGATGTGTTTCATAGCAGCATACATATATAAGGCATGTATTTGGCAGGCTGCTCTTTAAGGGGAACTCAGAAGTGAGTGCACAGTAATGTAGCGCACCTCACCCGGGTCGCCTGCTGGACTTCAAGACTGAGGCGCGTTGGAGGCATGGGGACAAGGACTGTCCTGCGGTTGAGGTGACTTGGGGGTGGGGCAAGTGTTGCCCTGCGGTTGAAGGTAGTTCACAAGCACATGCGGAGTGGAATGGAGTGGAGGGGAGGGGGAAGGAAGCAGCCGTGCATTAGAGATACCTTGTACATAGTGACAATTTCTCTGCAACTGAGACAGTTCAGACACTGCCACGTTGACATGTGTGGAATCAGGCCTCTAGCTTATCTGCCCACTCAAGCAACATGGAGGCATGCAACTGCCACCAAGTACTCCAGAGCTTTTCACCCCTCGGGGACACACTGCAAACTAATGAGTGTTTTAGTGGACTGCAGAATAGTTGGATGACTGAGCACATTGCTCCATGGCCAGCTTTAGCAAGGACATTGTACAATCACTGTGGAGGCGCTCACAGCCCCTTGCAATGTCATCATTCTGCTTTGGACCATTCTCCCCCATGGTTCAAGTTAATAGTGTACCCTTGCAGCGTGAGTATGGAGAATGCCTGCGTCTGAGCTGAGAACACAGCATGTAGTCCAATGGACAAAGCTGCCACCAATCGGTCAGGTGGAGTGGGGCAGAGGTGGGTGGAGTTTCGGGCAACCGTGCAGCACACTAAACTTTGGCCATCCAAGTGGTGGCCAGCACTCTCCAGGATGCGTTAAGGGGCCTTCCGACTTAACCAAGAGAGGTTCTTAGTATGCCCAAGATAACCCACATGTTTCTCTCTTTCATCCTGCAGGAGGAGTACATCAGGAACATGGAGCCTGGAGAACTAGCTGTACACCTCATGGTGTACAGAGAGAGGAGACAACAGAGAGAGAGCAATGGAGGCGCCGGGATGCACAGAGGGAGGAACCGCACCCTCAGGAAGAAGGGGCAGCTGGGGCTTCCGCACACGCTGCCAAAGAGCTACAGTGAGCCGTCATTGGTTGGTGCCTAGGGAGACCCAGAGTATATAGACGCTGCCCTTCATTCCTGCAGATGACTGAGAATCAGGGTCACCGAATACTGCACGTGTCTAGGGAACTGGTCTGTCACAGCTATCAGCTGCTGCAGGATTTGGCGCCATGGGGACACAGAGAGCATCCACTGCCAGTGGCCGTGAAAGTGACCACGGCACTCAATTTTTACGCCAGTGGTTCCTTTCAGGGATGCACAGGTGACCTCTGTGGGATATTACAAGACTCCACCCACAAATGCACCCATGAGGCCACAGATATCACCTTCGCGAGGGCACACAACTTTATGCATTTCGCCTGGCTCCAGGAAAGCCAGGATGCTAGAGCGATTGGATTCGCCCAGATCTCGGGTTTCTTACAGGTGCAGGGTATGATCGACTGCACTCACATGGCGCTCAGATCTCCATCACAACACACGGTCAACTATGTCATCCGCAAGGGATCCCATTCACTGAATGTGCAACTAGTGTGCAACCACCACAAATGCATCCTGCAGGTCTGCGCACGGTTTTCAGGGAATGTCCAAGACTCCCGTGTTCTCAGTCGGTCACAGATTCCTGATGTGTTCCAGGGCCCAAAGAGGCTGCAGGGTTGGTTCCTTGGGGACAAGGGCTGCCCGCAGAGGCCATGGCTGATGACACCCATGCAGTGGCCTCAGACTGCAGCAGAGCGATGCTATAATGAGGCTCATTCTTCAGCTCACAGCTTAGTGGAGCAGACCATTGGGATGCTGAAGATGAGTTCCCAGTGCCTGGACTGGTCTGGTGGAGCCCTGCAATACAGTCCACAGAAGGTGGCACGCATCATCATCATCTGCTGCACCCTTTACAACCTGGTGCTGTAATGGGGGTAGGAGCGGGCTGAAGAGGAGCTGGAGGTCTCCCCCAATCAGGAGGACGTCGACTGTGATGAGGGTGAGGAGGTCCTCGAAGGCGATGTGACAGCAATAAGGCCTTCACACTGACCAGATGCGGCAGGCATGCTCACAGGGCTCAGGAGCCCTCATAGCTGCTAGATTTGTGGCGGATGAAGACGACATGCAATGAGGCGACACCAGAGATCCTCACATTGCATCCATGAACATTGTACTCCAGTCTGGCTTATGACAGTACACATAACCTCTGTGCTCCTGTCATGGAGACACACTGGAGGCCCTAATAATCACTCAATTGCAGGAGGATGATGACAACATGCAGTGAGGATACTGAGGATTCCATAGATCTTCACATAGCCTCTGAAAATATTTGGCTCCTGACTGGTCCAGGGCAGCTTGCTTGCACTCTGTGATCAGGGTCATATCACAGAGACGCAGCTATGAAACTTTAAAAGCATCTGATCCTTTGTCCGCCTTCAGCACCTGAGCCCTTCAGGAGCTGGAGCACAACATCACTAGTGACAGATGCTGAATAGATGGGGGCCAGCCCCACATTAAAGGTGCTGAGGGCACACAGGGAGAATGATGGAACTCTGTGAATATGCCCAAGACATTCTGGCAGCAATGACAAGCACTGCTGAGGTGCAGGCACTAGTGATGTGTCCAGGGACTGTGAGGCTGGACCATCACTTTAGTCTGAAGGCTGCACAAAGCACAGGGAAGAGGCCCTAGACTGAGACACCTGCCTTTATCTTGTGCAGAAAGGTTTCACATATTAGTGACATGAATACTGTTCATCAGAACAAGGAGCCACAGGCAGGGAGACATTCTTGGAAGTTTATTTGCACTAGTGAACATTATGTACAAGTGATTAACACCCATGCCCAGGTGCACGTGGTGTCCACCGGCACCGTTGAGGTCTTCCATGCTCAGTGGGCACTGCGGGGACTGGGGTGTTTTATTGACCCTCTTAATCACATTTTGGTTTAATGTTTGCAAGCGTCCTTTGAACTTTGTCTTTTATTTTGGCAGTTTCCCTTTAAGGGGCTGCTTTTACTTTGTCCCTGATTTTGTTAATGTAGTTTGATTGGTTGTGACCCGAAAGAGATACATCTTCCTGATTGGACACAGGTGCAGCTTGTTGCCAGGGTAGGAGCTGTTCCTGTGGTTGTGGCTACTGTTGGCTGTGGCTGTTGCTGTTCTTCCTGCCTTTCCTGTTGCTGGAGTTGCTTTTCCTGTGCATGGAATTGCTGCCTTTTGTGCAGTTTTTTTCTCTACCCTACATTATAGAGGGAGACTGCTGCCCAGAAAGAGGAGGAGGAGGAGGAGAAGGAGAAGGGTTGCTGGGGTCCTACAGGTTGCTACACCCTGCTGCTGCAGGGCAGGGAGTGGTGAGGCCTAGCAAGGCCTGAACGGCCTGGGCCTGGGCGTGGGAGTTTGGAGAAAGCTGGAGGGGAGAGTACTCATTACATCCAGAGGGGGAGGACTGCTCCTGTGTCAGAGGTGGGTATCTGGGGGGAAGTAAAGACTTTTTCTCAAGTGCTTGTTTGTCTGCAGGGGGAGGGAAGAAGACCCAAGGAGGGAGGGCTCTGAGAGACTGAACTTTGGGGGAAGAGACATGTACCTCACTCTGCCCTCCCTTGCCTGGGTTAGCAGGTGCTGCCCAGAGCTAACTGTGTCCAGGGACATTTACAATCTGCTTCTGACCTGTGCTGCCCAGGTGAAGACTCCTCCCCCTGCAGCAGAAGATCTGGAAACATTGAGGCATCTGCCTATCTGTCCCCTCTCCCTCCCCCTCTCCCCTGCTCCCACTCCCCTTTGCTCCAGACTTTTCGATTTACCTGTATTGGAGTGGGTGTAACACCCGCTGATGGCAACAACATCTTCCCTGGTGGTGGGGCCCGCTTGGCCACCTATGTGAGGGTGGTGGTCTCTTCAACCCCTGCTTTCCCTGCGGCCCCATCACCTTTCAAATTGCTGACCCGCAAGCTTGGGATGAAGTGCTACACCCACCCCACAATGACTATCAAGGCCTGTGTGAAGGCTCTGGCTGGGGTTGTCAGCTCCTCAACCATAGTCGCGGCCTCGAAAATGTACGGAAAGGCCGTGTTCTTAAAAGCCGAGTGGGCAGTGCACCTTGCCCTTGAAAAGGGGCTCACGGTGGGGGTTCAGGGTCAAGCTCAGGCTCAGGGTTCCTGACAGTGGACCCTCTTGAGGCTACTGTCCAGAGATTGATTCTATCTAACATCTTGCCCTTCATCCCCGATGGGCTCCTCCTCCCCCACCTTTGTCATCTGGGGGAGGTGAAGTCAGGGATGGCATCGATCCCACACAGCCTGAAGAACACTAGCCTTCGGCACGTGTACTTCTTTCGTCGCCAGGTTTTTGTTCATCTGGCCTAGGAGGAGTGCATGGAGGGGGGCTTTGATATGACCTATGAGGGGGCTGCCTACCGTATTTTTTGGTCAGCGGATGGATTGCTCTGCCATGTCTGCAAAGGGATGGGCCATGTAAGAAAGAAATGCCTTGGGCTGCCAATGCCATCCAGGCGGCTGCCGCTTCTCTCCCTGCCACCACTCCACCTTCCTGCTGGCAAGGTGGGGGGAGAGACCCTGCACCGTAAAAAGGCACGGCCCCCCCAAACCTGCTCTGATCCCCAGCCCCTGAAGACATCAGCTCAGGGGAAACAGCATCTTCTGGCCCCGGCGATGTAACCGTGAGTGCTCCCGGGCCCGTCGGCACCTCAGCACAATGTGCTGGGCCCAGCATTGTTACTGCGCAAGTTCCTGGGTCTGGCTGCGACGGGGCGCTCGACCCCGAGCCAGTGATCCTCCTTAAAAAGATCGACCTGCCCAAATCCCAGAGGGCGGAGTACTCAGGGGGGCTGGAGGAGGCAGCAGAAGCCTCACAAATGGAGGCCTCCACAGCCCCCAGCCTACCCTGGAAGAGGCGCCGCCTCTCGGAGGGGGAGGTTCTCACAACTTGTAAGGTCGGAAGTTTCTTCTCTCCCGATGAGAGGGTGGTGGCGTCTCCCCTTTGCAAGTCCTCGCTCTGCCCGCTGTGGGGATCTCAAATCCCCAACCCCTTGCGGCAGTCCCCTGAGCACAGCCCCTCAGGGGTCGGTGTGGTTATCGCCCTAGAAGTAGTGCCCCATCCCAACCAACCTTGCACCCCCACGATGCCATCTGGCTCGCCAGGGGACTGCGGCAGTCCCTTTATGGGCCCAACCTCTGGGTCAGCGGGTGGTGGTGGCAAGGAAAGCCTCCTCACTTGCTCCTAACCTTCAGCGCCGGGTGCCTCCGTCCTGGGTCCAGAGCTTTTTCTGGACATGTCGGGCGACCTGGTGCCTGGGGCAGAGCGGGATTCTGAGCTGCCATCACCCTGTGGCCGAGAACCAGAAGGACACCAGAAAGGACCCTTCCGACCTTGATCCTGGGGTTAGGATTGAGGCAGAGATCGAGCCAGCTGGCGGCTCCAGTGCAGCCCCCACTCTCAATGCGGGGTTGGGGTTGGAAGCCAGAGGTGACAACTCAGAGGGGGATAGTGTTTCAATAGTGAGCACCAACGATAACCTTGGCTCGTTGGAGCCAAGTAAGGTGATGGGGGCTTCACTAACCGCTGTCGACTCCCCCCTCATCCCCAATGGGGATCTCTGGGACTTTTTTGTCGAGCAATCATGGTTGCCGAGACAAGATCTAGTTGGCCTTGGACCGGTGGCATTCTTATCCACTTGTGTTCTGGCCCACCTGTGAGGCCCTAAAGGCCCCCAAGTTGGACAGGAACGCCTGGCAGAGGGTCCACACGTTTTTCGCTCAGCTCCTGAAAGAGAGGAAGACTTAAAATAGTCCTCTCCTTCTTGCACTTGCACTGGGCAATGGTAGCACATATCTGGCAATGAAGACTGCCATAGCCAGCCTCAACATCCACGGCAGCAGGGACGCACAACACAAGTTTCAGAACTTCTCGGTCCTCAGGGACTGGAAGTATGCGGTGTGCTTCCTGCAAGAAACCCATACCGTTCCGGGAGATAAAGCTACGTGGCTCCTGGAGTGGCGAGGGGGGGGTCTACCTGAGTCACCCAGCCTCCAATTCAGGTGGGGTGGCTATCTTGTTGGCCCCACATTTTCAGCCAGAGATCTTGAGGGTCAAGGAGCCAGTGCCAGGCTGGTTGCTGCATCTGACTGTGCGCATAGGGGGCACGGCGTTTCACTTCGTGAAAGTGTACGCTCCCCTGAGCGCACAGCAACAGCAAACGAGATTCTTTGAGGAAGTGTCCACTCAACTCGGCTCCATCAACGCGAGTGAGCGCATCGTCCTTGATGGGGGGTTTCAAATGTACCCTCAAGGCTAGGGACCATCTCAGTGCCCCAGCACCGCAAGCTAGGTGTGAGTAAGTCACAGGACCTGGTCGGGTCCTTTGACTTGATGGACGTCTAGCGACATCTCCATCCTGACTCCAGAGTCGGAGCATCCAGTTTCGACCACCTTTATGTTTCCAAGGCGTTCGTGTCCTGTGCTCCATCGGCTTCCATGCGGCAGGTGCCATGCATGGACCACCATCTGGTGTGGGCGGAACTCCAGGTGATGACTTTCCACCTTCAGGCCCTGCAGCGATACCTTTACATCGAGCCCCCTCTGAGGTGGTGTGCCCTGGCGGTGTATTTTTTCTGCCAGGTGCATGGTGCGAACTATGATGTGCAGCTCCTGTTTGCAGACCTAAGGGACCTTCGTGGTTCTGTGCATGCGTTGCCCATCTTTTAACAGAACCTGATCAAAGTCTGCAACATGGTTGCCTCGCGATGCAGCTCTCCACCATCAAAAGTAGCGGCTATTGTCAGAGAGTCGCTGCTCACGAATCCGCACCGCCACCATTTTCGGTGGCTGGTGGAGAGGAGGGCAATGGCTGCTGGGGTGACCAGGATCGGGGATGTGCTGGGTGGCAGAGGAGCAGGCTGGATGATTCCACAGGCATTGGCGCATCGCAGGTCAGTGCATGTCTGATTCGTGGCCAATGTCATTCAAGACGTTAGGTCGGTCATGCTTGGATCTGACGTAATACTGGGCCTCGAGGTGGCGCAGGTGCATGGTAGTCTTCCGTCCAAGCGCACCCACCTTCATACAGAATTCCACACTGGCCCCAGGTGGAGTCCGTGGACCATGTTTATATAGGGTGTTTAAGGCTGCACTCCCTTTTCAGTTATTTGAAAAACCTTTCATTGATGTTTATTTGCACTTCAGTCCCACACTCCTGATCTACGCGCACTTGGTGCAGAGAGGACCGGAAGGAGGACGACCTCCTCGTGAACCTGATCGTGGGCCTCGCCATGTTGGCCATCAACAGGTCGAGGCACCAGGTGATTGGGGGGGGGTCATCCGACCAGGCTGCCCCTCTTCTGTGGCTACATTTGTGGCTGGGTGTCCATGGAGAGGGAGCGCACGGTGTCTGCCTGCACCATTGAGGCCTACCATGCTGGATGGGCACCATGGGAACTGGGGTGCTTTATAGACCCTTTTGATCACATTTTGATTTAATATTGGTAAGTTCCTTTAAATTTTGTCTTTGTTTTTGCAGTTTCCCTTTAAGGATTGCTTTTACTTTATGGCCTGATTTTGTTAATTTAGTTTAATTGGTTTGACTCAAAAGATTTACTGTTACTTTAATGATCTGCTGCTGGAGGAAGAGAGGTTCCTGGACTCATTCCATCATTTCAAGGCTGGCTGCAGAAGGAAGTGGGGAGGCTTCCCCTCCTTGAGGCTATGGTAGGACGTGGGCAAGATCCATGTCCGCGTCTTCTGTCAGGAGTATGCAAGAGGGTCAACAAAGAGGTGGAAATCCAGGGTCGAGGAGGTGGAGAAGGAGGTGCTTGACCTGGAGGCACTTCTCTTTCAGCCCGATGTAGACCCAGCCCTGCAGCTGGCATACAAACAGAAAAAGGACACGCTGCGGGACCTGCAACTTGTCAGGTCCAGCGGCACATACATGAGGTCGCGGATCCAGCCCCTCAAGGGCCTGGACTGCAGGTCCCCATTCTACTTGCTGGAAAAAAGGCATGGGGTCCGTCAGCTCCTTACACTGCTGGCCGACGACAGATTCCTTGTCTCGGATCCGGAGGGCATCAAAGTCATTGCCCAAACCTACTACACTTCTGGTTCTCTCCAGATCTGTCCATCGAGGATGCTTGTAAAGCTTTGTGGGAAGACCTGCCGCAGGTTGGCCCGGAGGGTGCCAGAAAGCTTTATTCCCCTATCATTCTGACCAGCTGGCCAGCTCCCTCGACAGCCTCTCCGGGGGCAAAACTAAGCAACTTGCTGAGTTTTCCAGCGTTTTCTGTTTTTGGGGCCATGTCTTCTGTGCAGCAGTTCTGGGTCAGAAACACTGACAGGTGCGCGCAAATGAGCAAGGAGCAAAAGTAAGCCATCAGTCCCTCAAACCTGCTCTACCATTTAATAAGATCATGGCTGATCTGATAGTAACCTGAAATCTGCATCCCACCTACCACTGATAACCTTTCAACCCCTTGCTTACCAAGAATCTATCCACTTCTGCCTTAAAAATATTCAGACTCTGCTTCCACCATCTTTTCAGGAAGAGAGATCCAAAGACTCACGGCCCTCTGAGTAAAAACATTTTTGCCTCATCTCTATTTTAAATGGGTGACCCCTAGTTCTAGATATCCCCACAACTGGAAACATCCTCTCCACATCCACCCTGTCAAGACCCCTCAGGATCTTATATGTTTCAATCAAGTCACCTCTTACTCTTCTCAACTCCAGCAGATACAAGCCTAGTCTGTCCAACCTTTCCTCATAAGACAACCCACCCATTCCAGGTATTAGTCTGGTAAACCTTCTCTGAACTGCTTCCAAAGCATTTACATCCTTCCTTAAATAGGGCTACCAATACTGTACACAGTATTCCAAATGTGGTCTCACTAGTGCCCTATGCAACTGAAGCATAACCTCCCTACTTTTGTATTCAATTCCCCTTGCAATAAGTGATAGCATTCTATTAGCCTTCCTAATTACTAATTTATACTAGCCTTTTGTGAATCATGCACTAGGACACCCAAATCCCTCTGCACATCAGAGCTCTACAATCTCTCAGCTTTTAGATAATATGCTTCTCTTTCATTCTTCCTGCCAAAATGGACAATTTCACAGTTCCCCATGTTATACTCTATCTGCCAGATCTTTGCCCACTCACTTAACCCGTCTATATCTTTTTGTAGCCTCCTTATGCCCTCTTCACAACCTACCTTCCTACTTACCTTTGTGTCATCTGCAAATTTGGCAACCATCCATTTATCCCTTCAGCCAAGTCATTTATACAAATTGTAAACAGTTGAGGTCCTAGCATTGATCCCTGTGGCAAACCACTTGTTACATCTTGCCAACCTGAAAAAGACCCATTTCTGCCTGCTCTCTACTTCCTGTTAGCCACACAATCTTCTATCCATGCCAATATATTACCTCCTATACCATGAGCTTTTACTTTCCGCAATAACCTTTGATGTTGCACTTTATCAAATACCTTCTGGAAATCTAGGTATAGTAAATCCACCAGTTCACCTTTATCCATAGCACATGTTACTTCCTCAAAGATCTCCAATAGGTTGGTTAAACACAATTTCCCTTTCACAAAACCATGCGGACTGATGACCTTGAGCTTATCCAAGTGCCCTGCTATAACTTCTTTAATAATAGCTTCTAACATTTTCCCTATGACAGATGTTAAGCTAACTGGCCTGTAGTTTCTGCTTTCAGTCTCCCTCCCTTTTTGAATAATGGAGTTACATTTGCTATCTTCCAATCTAATGGCACCTTCCTCAAATCCAGGGAGTTTTGGAAAATTTAAACAAATGCATCAACTATTTCACTAGACTCTTCTTTTAAGACCCTAGAATGAACTTCATCAGGACCTGGGCTCTTGTCAGCCTTTGTAACCCCAAGATCAAGAGTTCAAATCTCACAATGGCAAACTATGAAACAATGTAACTTCATCTGAAACAGATGGAAACGTGTTTGTACTCGAAAGAGTTACAGTTCCAACAATTTACTCAGTACCACTTCTCTGGTGACTGTAATTTTCCAGACTTCCTTCCCCACTTCACTTTCCCAGTTTATAGCTGATTCTGGGATTTACTTGTATCCTCTATAGTGAAAACCGATGCAAAATACCTGTTCAATTCATCTGCCATCTCCTTGTTTTCCATTATTAATTCCCCAGACTTACTTTCTATAGGTCCAACACTCACTTTGTTAACCCTTTTCTTTCATAAAAACTCTTACTGTTTGTCTTTATATTTATAGCTGGCTTTCTCTCACACTCTAATTTTTACATCCTTATTAGTCTTTTAGTCATCCTTTGCTGTTCTTTATATTCTGTCCAATCTTCTGGCCTTCCACCTATCTTTGCACAATTATATGCTTTTTCTTTAAATTTGATATCGTTAACCTTTCTAGTTAACCACGGATGCTGTGTCCGTCCCTTGGACTTTTTCTTTCTTGTTAGAATGTATCTATTCTGTGCATTTTGAAATATCCCCTTAAATATTAGCCACTACATCTCTATTCACCAATGCCTAAACCTAATTTGCCAATTCACTTTAGCCAGCTCAGCTTTCATGCCCTCATAAATGCCCTTATTTAAGTTTAAAAACTTAGTCTCAGACCCACTCCTCTCTCGTCAAACTGAATGTAAAATTCAATCGTATTATGGTCACTGCTACCTAGTGGTGCCTTCAATATGAGATCATTAATTACTCCCATCTCATTGCACAATACCAGGTCTAGTATAGCCTGCTCTCTGGTTAGCTCCAGAATAGGCTTTTCTTAGAAGCTATCCTGAAAATATTCAATGTACTCCTCATCTAGGCTATCTTTGCCCATCTGACTTTTCTAGTGCATATGTAGATTAAAATCTCCCATGATAATTGCCGTGCCTTTCTGACAAGCTCCAATTATTTCTTCCTTTATGCTCAACTCTACCATGTGGTTACTGATAGGGAGCTTGTACATAACTCCCACAAGTGATTTCTTGCCTTTACCATTTCTCATCTCTACCCAAACTGTTCCCACATCCTAGTTTCCTGAACGTAGGTCATCCCTCTCTACTGTACTAATACCATCATTAACTAACCAAGCCACCCCTCCACCTTTTCCTCACTTCCTAAATATCCTGTACCCTTCAGTATTCAGGCCCCAATCCATGTCCTCCTGTAGCCATGTCTCTGTAATGGCTATCAAATAGTAATTATTTATTTCTATGTGCGCCCTCAGTTCATAAGTATTGATTAGAATGCTACGTGCATTCAGATACAGAGCTTTTAGTTTTATCCATTTACTTTTTTTTATAACCTCTAGTTTCATCTGTTGATTTACCGTTAGATTTGTACTCTGTCCCTTCCTGCCACAGTCTGTTTTTCATTTCCCGTAATAATACCTCTCTCTTTTGTCTTGGCTCTGCTCTTTGATTTACCACATCTTCCCAAATTTGATCCCTTGCCCCTACTATTTAGTTTAAAACCCTCTCTACTTCCCTAGTTATGTGGCTCACAAGAACACTGGTCCCAGCACGGATTGGGTGCAGACCGTCCCAACAGTACAGATCCCACTTTCCCCAGTACAGGTGCCAGTGCCACACGAACTGGAACCCACTCATCCCACAGTTTTTGAGCCACACATTCTTCTCCCTAATCTGTTTTGTCCTATGCCAATTTGCACATGGCTCATCCACCCTGAGCCCCCACTCTCAAACAAACAAGCTGAAAAAAACCTCAAACGTGTTGGACAATTGTAGAGGTCACGCTCCTGCCCTCTGAGTCCCCTTACTTGCCTCACTCGCAGTCACACTCTCCTGCCCCTGACCATTGACCAAATCAGAAGACCCTGACCTAAGAAGCAAGACTGCATCCTGGTACAAAGAATCCATATAACTTTTCCATTCTCTGATGCATCGCAGTGTCTGTAGTTCAGCCTCCAGTTTATAAACTCTGAGCTGAAGCTGCTCAAAGTTCAAACAGTTACTGCAGACGTGTTTGCCCTCGATCAAACTAACATCCAGGAGTATCCACATGCTGCAGTTGTGACTTGCAGGGCGTCTCTATGCGCGGCTGCACTTTAAATATGGTGCCTGGCATGAGGAAATGATGAGGTGACAGTGTGGTTGGCGAATAAGAGCCCGCCTGCCATGGAAACAGCGTGTTTCCCAGGAATGCATAATTAATGCAGTGGGTTTGAGATGATGGGGAATGAAAAGTTGTCATTGTGGCTGGCAGGAAAAATGTCAATTTGCCCACCTGCTACCACACTTAGTGCAAATCTGGGACAATTCCGCCCACCATCTGCAGATTACCCTACAATAATAATTCTAATCCTTTTGCATGAGTACTGCTAAATTAATGGCATGTTGTAAAAACATATTTCAAACAATAGATCAGTCATGGGCTCATAAGATTCTCCAGCTGCATCCTTGTGAATAGTTCTTACTAGCCAGCCCCCAGCCCTCAATTGTTTTAATTTAGGTTCCACGTCCCTCTTTAATTTTGATGGGAATCAGCGTGTATAAATCAATCCTCATTGTTTCAAAATTATTTCCTTATTAATTACACATCAATGCCTTAATGATTTAAAATGTTGTCTCATTTCCTACTGGTCACATTAACCATTTTATGCTGGCTGGTGTCAAGTAGCTGCGTATGTCTGGAACCCATTCTTCAATGCAGATTCATCATGCATTTTCACATGTCAGCTGCTTTACATGTACCAGGTCATATCTGCACCCTCATACCAATATCCCAATATATGCCAAATGTGCCATCTGATGCAAAATCAATCAAAATATTGAAGGGTATGTTTCTATTGAGATTTTTTTTAATCTCCCCCGCATGGTCCTGATGCTTCAGGTTGTAGCCATACTTTTATTTGTCTTTATTCTTTTATGGAATGTGGGCATCACTGAAAAGGCCAGAATTTGTTGGCCATCCTTATCTGCCCTTGAACTGAGTGGCTTGCTAGGCCAGAGGGCCAGTTGAGTCAACCACATTGCTGTGGGTCTGGAGTCACATGTAAACCAGGCCAAGTAAGGATGCAGATTTCCTTCCTGAAAAGGCATTAGTAAAGCAAATTGGTTTTTAAAACAATCAATGATAACTGGCATGGTCACCATTCCTGAGATTAACTTTATATTCCAGTTTTTTAAAAATTGAATTTAAATTCCACCAGCCCTGTGCATTAGCCTGGGCTTTGGAATTACCAGTCCAGTGACATTACTACCGCACCAAGTCCCTTTCAAATGAAGTTTCTAAAAGGTTCACAGGCAAGAATGAAAACATCTCCAAGAGAAATTTATCAATTTATGAGTGTCATGATACCCGTAGAGACCAATAACTTTTAAGAAGATGCTTGAATTCCCAGTGTCATCCAGTTAAAAGGAAACAAAAATTTAATTGTGGCTGTGCCCAAGAGCCCAATGGGTTAATTTGTCCAATCATACCTGTCAGTTTAGGACCCCCCAATATGTACATATATTTACACTCAGCAAAACAAATGTTGTTTTGTGGTGGATTAAATTTTTTAAAGTTGTCAGTGGAAAGGGTTAAGTTTGTCCAAAAGATGAAAATTTTTACCGCGGTAATTGCTTTTTACACTATGTTATGATCCTTGACCAGACCCCTAAGCTTTTGGTGTGATTCAGTTAGTCACCAATAAATTTTTGTTTAAAGTAGTCAAGGTTTGAGATTCAAGGCATTTGCTACTAGAATAAAACCACAAGAATCCACAGATTTTGAACAAAAATGAACTTTACTATACATGGTTAGAAAGATAAAACAATTTACAGTATCTATTCTATACTCTAACATCCAGGGTAAGTATGAAGTACATGTGAGTTAACAGGCAAACTGTGGTTGAACACATCACACTGCACAATAAATGACAAAGGCGAGCAAGACAGAGTCCACAGATTTCTCAACAATCCACCCAGGTATCAGTAAATACTGATTCAACCAATTTCACTGAAACTCTGTCTCTCTCATGAGGGATTCCAGTCTTCACCTTTGAAAATTAAAGCTGCAAATTCTCTCCAAAAGCTGCTCCAACTCGGACAGCATCAACAACTGCCCAGCTCACAGGGTTTCAATCTCGTCTCATAAGATTCTGCTTCCCTGGATTCCCGAATATGCACTCAAATACCAATTCACCAGTACAATTTCAGCTGTTAAGCCGCACCGAGCAGAACACTATTGCTCCAAAGGCGAACCTTCGTCTCAAAGGCCAGCAGCACGGAGTCACCAACCTTTGGCTGCCTTCTTGGATTTTTGAGGCTTCTCCTGAACTCTCTTTGATTACCAGGGCTATCCCTGAGATCACTTCACTTAAATCTGCTAACTGCAGCCCTTTACCTACTTTTTAACTTGACTGGGACCTCTTCTTGTCCTCTGCCTGGAACACTTGTCACAATGGCACGCCTGTCCTGGTCACATGACCCAGGTTTTTGCACCGTTTTTCTTCATGCAGAGGAGCGCTGAGCCCAAAGAATGTAAAAAAGAAATGCAGAACTGCCCATATGCAGCCCGCTACCAGTCTGTACATGCGTGAAGGCTCCAAGGTCTGTCAGAAATTAAAGTTCCCAACCTCTAATTTCAACTCCAAGATAAGTTAATTTTCATAACAATCAACAAAATAAAACATGAAAATTAAAATAAAACAGTATAAGTAATATTCTCTTCCTTGTTGTCACATTTCACCATTAAGTAGTACGTCCTGGCAGCAGTATAAGATTGAACTCATTACATCCAATCTCATCTGATAATTAGGATTTAAAGTTTTTTTAGCTGAGTTCTTGGGATTACAATATTCCTCCAAATGAAAATTCATTTTACTACTAATGGCTTCACTTTCTGTCAAATCCCCTTTCTCATTTTGAATAGGTTTTATAGCTTTTTCATGCCGTGGATCAGAAAACTGTATGTTTGGTTTGGTCTGGTTAACTTTGTCAAGAACAATGTTGTAATCAGCGTGTTGGTCTTTTAACAGTCTTTGAACCACCTGTTTAGATTTTAACCCCGGATCTCCATTCTCTTTCATGAATGCAAGTTTTTTAATATCCAAGTTGAAAAGAAAGTCTCAGTCAGCCACACAGCTGAAACCTGTTTAAATGCAGGATTACTTTTATTTTTAAGTTCATTCCCATGAGTTAAACTTTGTGTTTTCCTCCAGAAGAACCATGCCTCCTTTGCTGCTTTAATAACCTTATTAAGTTTGTTAATGGTATATTAATTATATTGTTAGGCTACACAGGTGAAGGGCATTGTTTAATTAAGTACATATAAATAGGGGGTCCCTTTTAAGGAACTGTCAATTAATTTAATTAGTTAATTATTTTATGTATTAGTATAAGCAAAAGGGTATAAAGTGAAGATTCCGCGACCAGTGAGCACCGCATGGGCTGGGGTACATTGTCAGCCCCAAGAGTACCATTTTGATTTGATTCAATAACCTTTGAAAGTTTTTTTTATGGTGACCCTTTAAGGGGCTGTCAACTTAATTAGTCATTTGTTTATTTTGGTTTATTGGTTTCAAAACCAAAGCCTTCAATTCCTTGCCCTTGTCAACTGTCCGGACACACTGTGGCATTCCATCCTATCATCCAGAGATGGCAGGGGCCCAAGTGGAGGTTTCCCTATGTGTGAGTCCTCTCTTTACCATCGAGGATTTGGCATGGAGGAAGTTGCATGCAGTAGTCCCGTGCAATCATAAGTTAATATGGTTCACAGACTACCATGCCATCTGCATGGTCTGTGTTCCATGTTTATATAGGTTGCCAGAGTTTCAGCCCCTTTGATCATTTGAAGGGGCTACTCCTCAAATTTTGGTTGCACTTCAGCCCTATGTGTCTGATCTTTGGCCAGCCAGTGCAGCGGGGCCCGGCAGGCAGACAGATTGGAGAATCCTCTTGTGGTGCTGCTCCTGGGCCTGGACAAGGTGGCCATCAACAGGTCCAGGCAGCGGGCCGCAGAGCAGGTTGTTAGACCTGACTCTCTGCCCTACTTCCACAGCTACATTCATGCCTGGGTGTCTCAGGAGAGGGAGCATGCGCTGTCCACTGCTACACTTGAGGCCTTCCATGACCAGTGGGCTCTGCAGGGGCCAGAGTGCATCATCAGCCCCGGGAACACCATTTTGATTCAATTCGATAAATTTCCTTTGAACGTTTTGTTACAGTGCCCCATAAAGGAGCTGTCAATTTAAGTAATTTGTTTATTTTATTGGTCCTTATATGTCCTTAACGGAAGGAAATCTGCTGTCCTTAACTGGTCTGGCATGCATGTGACTCCAGGTCCACAGAAGTGTCTTAAATGCCCTCTGAAATGGTCTAGTAAGTCACTCAGTTGTATCAAATCACTAGAAAATCAATAAGGAATGAAACCGGACAGATCTGCACTGGAATGCTGCTTGGGCTGCATTAGATTGCTTCAGTTGGAGTTTGGTGAGATAGGGAAATCCATGTTTCAGAGCTGGAGCTGCACCTGGGGTCACTGTGGAGCATCTGCAAGGTTGCGATCTTCGTGGATAGCATGTACAGTGAGGTGGTCACACCACTGGTAAAGAGTGCACAGGCAGAAAGGGAATGAGTGACTGCCACACAGCAAAAGCACGAGGCAGGTAGTGCAGGAGTCCCCTGGGTCCATGTCCCTCTCCAACAGATTTTCCATTTTGGGTACTGCTGGGGGAGATGGTTTCTCAGGGGAATGCAGCAAGAGCCAAGTCTGTGGCATCATGAGTGGCTCAGCTGCACGGAGATGGGGAGGTGGGAAAGAGTGGAGAGCAATAGTGTCTTAAATGCCCTAGTGGTAGGGGATTCTATTGTAAGGGGAATAGATAAATATTTCTGCGGCCACATACATGACACCAGGACGGTATGTTGCCTCCCTGGTACCAGGGTCAAGGATGTCACTGAGCGGCTACAGGACATTCTGAAAGGGGAGGGTAAACAGCCAGAGGTTGTGGTCCATATCGGTACCAACAACATTGGTAAGAAGAGCGATGAAGTCCTGAAAGCAGAAGCTAGAAAATAAATTAAAAGGCAGGACCTCAAAGGTACTAATCTCAGGATTACTCCCAGTGCCATGTGCTAGCGAGATTATGGAATTGGAGAATAGACCAGATGGATGCGTGGCTGGAGAGATGGTATAGGAGGGAGGGATTTAGATTGCTGAGCCATTGGGACTGATTTTGGGAAGATGGGACCTGTACAAGTGGGCGGGTTGCCCCCAGCAGGACCGGGACAAATATTCCTGCAGGGGTATTCGCTAGTATGGGGGAGATACCTGAGCGGCGAGAAACAAGAGAGGGAAAAAAGATAGGAATAAAAGGCAGGAAAGTAGAAAGCAAAAGTGGAAGGCAGAGGAAACGAGGGCTAGCAGCAAATAGGGCCAGAAAAATGTAAAAATGTTAAAAAGACAAGTCTAAAGGCACCGTATCTCAATGCATGGAGAATTCGCAATAAGGTAGACAAATTAACAGCACAAATAGATACAAACAGGTACAATATGATTGCGATTACGGAGACATGGCTGCAGGATGACCAAGGTTGGGAACTGAATATCTAAGGGTATTTAAGGACAAGCAAAAAGGAAAAGGAGGTGGTCCAAAATGGGAGAATTTATAATAGAAAACAAGGAAATGGCAGAGCAATTAAACAACTACTTTAGTTTTGTCTTCATGGAGGAAGACACAAATAACTTCCCAGAAATGGTAGGGAACCAAGGGTCTAGTGATCAGGAGGAATTGAAGGAAATTAGTATTACTAAAACAATAGTGCTGGAGAAATTAATGGAACTGAAAGCCATTAATCCCCCACAGCGCCCAATAATCTACATCCCAGGGTAGTAAATGAGGTGGCCAGGGAAATAATGAATACATTGGTTGTCATCATCCAAAATTTGTAGATTCTGGCACAGTCCCAGCAGATTGGAGTGTGGCAAATGTAACCCCACTATTTAAAAAAGGAGTGAGGGAGAAAACAGTGAATTACAGGCCAGTTAACCTAACATCAGTAGTAGGGAAAATGCTAGAGTCTATTATAAAGGAGGTGATAGCAGGACACTTAGAAAATATCAACGGGATTAGACAAAGTCAGCATGGATTTGTGAAAGGGAAATCAAGTTTGATAACCTACTGGAGTTCTTTGAGGTGTCACAATTCACTGGGGTTAGTGCGTCGCAATATCAAGTCCCACTGTTCCTCAAGCCGTGACAAATGTAAAAAATTTGACCACACCACCAGATTGCTGCAATTCTACCTAATTTTTAATTTAGGGTAATAGAATATGAACACCAGGTTTGTAAACTTAATAAGTAAATAAAAAACAAAAACAGAATTACCTGGAAAAACTCAGCAGGTCTGGCAGCATCGGCAGAGAAGAAAAGAGTTGACTTTTCGAGTCCTCATGACCCTTCGACAGAACTAAGTAGAAATAGGAAAGGGGTGAAATATAAGCTGGTTTAAGGTGTGTGTGTGTGTGTGTGTTGGGGGGGGGTGAAGAGAAGTGGAGGTGGGGGGTGTGGTTGTCGGGACAAGCAAGCAGTGATAGAAGCAGATCATCAAAAGATGTCACAGACAACAGAACAAAAGAACACATAGGTGTTGAAGTTGGTGATATATATCTAAACGAATGTGCTAATTAAGAATGAATGGTAGGGCACTCAAGGTATAGCTCTAGTGGGGGTGGGGGGAGCATAAAAGATTTAAAAATATTTAAAAATAATGGAAATAGGTGGGAAAAAGAAAAATCTATATAATTTATTGGAAAAAAAAAACAAAAGGAAGGGGGAAGAAACAGAAAGGGGGTGGGGATGGAGGAGGGAGGTCAAGACCTAAAGTTGTTGAATTCAATATTCAGTCTGGAAGCCTGTAAAGTGCCTAGTTGGAAGATGAGGTGTTGTTCCTCCAGTTTGCGTTGGGCTTCACTGGAACAATGCAGCAAGCCAAGGACAGACATGTGGGCAAGAGAGCAGGGTGGAGTGTTGAAATGGCAAGCAACAGGGAGGTTTGGGTCATTCTTGCGGACAGACCGCAGGTGTTCTGCAAAGCGGTCGCCCAGTTTACGTTTGGTCTCTCCAATGTAGAGGAGACCGCACTGGGAGCAACGAATGCAGTAGACTAAGTTGGGGGTAATGCAAGTGAAATGTTGCTTCACTTGAAAGGAGTGTTTGGGCCCTTGGACGGTGAGAAGAGAGGAAGTGAAGGGGCAGGTGTTACATCTTTTGCGTGGGCATGGGGTGGTGCCATAGGAGGGGGTTGAGGAGTAGGGGGTGATGGAGGAGTGGACCAGGGTGTCCCGGAGGGAACGATCCCTACGGGATGCTGACAGGGGGGGTGAAGGGAAGATGTGTTTGGTAGTGACATCATGCTGGAGTTGGCGGAAATGGCGGGGTATGATCCTTTGAATGCGGAGGCTGGTGGGGTGATAAGTGAGGACAAGGGGGACCCTATCATGTTTCTGGGAGGGAGGAGAAGGCGTGAGGGTGGATGTGCGGGAGATGGGCCGGACACAGTTGAGGGCCCTGGCAACGACCGTGGGTGGAAAACCTCGGTTAAGGAAGAAGGAGGACATGTCAGAGGAACTGTTTTTGAAGGTAGCATCATTGGAACAGATGCGACGGAGGCGAAGGAACTGAGAGAATGGGATGGAGTCCTTACAGGAAGCGGGGTGTGAGGACCTGTAGTCGAGGTAGCTGTGTGAGTCGGTAGGCTTGTAATGGATATTGGTGGACAGTCTATCACCAGAGATTGAGACAGCGAGGTCAAGGAAGGGAAGGGAAGTGTCAGTGATGGACCATGTGAAAATGATGGAGGGGTGGAGATTGGAAGCAAAATTAATAAATTTTTCCAAGTCCCGACGAGAACATGAAGCAGCACTGAAGTAATCATCGATGTACTGGAGAAAGAGTTGTGGAAGGGGGCCGGAGTAGGACTGGAACAAGAAATGTTCCACATACCCCATAAAGAGACAGGCAAACCTGGGGCCCATGCGGGTACCCATAGCCACACCTTTTATTTGGAAGAAGTGAGAGGACTTAAAGGAGAAATTGTTCAGTGTGAGAACAAGTTCAGCCAGACGGAGGAGAGTAGTGGTGGATGGGGATTGTTCAGGCCTCTGTTCGAGGAAGAAGCTAAGGGCCCTCAGACCATCCTGGTGGGGGATGGAGGTGTAGAGGGATTGGACGTCCATGGTGAAGAGGAAGCGGTTGGGGCCAGGGAACTGGAAATTGTTGATGTGACGTAAGGTGTCAGAGGAATCACAGGTGTAGGTGGGAAGGGACTGGACAAGGGGAGAGTGACCTGACCCAAACCTCCCTGTCGCTTGCATTTCAACATTCCACCCTGCTCTCTTGCCCACATGTCTGTCCTCAGATTGCTGCATTGTTCCAGTGAAGCCCAACGCAAACTGGAGGAACAACACCTCATCTTCCGACTAGGCACTTTACAGGATTCCAGACTGAATATTGAATTCAACAACTTTAGGTCTTGACCTCCCTCCTCCATCCCCACCCCCTTTCTGTTTCTTCCCCCTTCCTTTTGTTTTTTTTTTCCAATAAATTATATAGATTTTTCTTTTTCCCACCTATTTCCATTATTTTTAAATATTTTTAAATCTTTTATGCTCCCCCCACCCCCACTAGAGCTATACCTTGAGTGCCCTACCATCCATTCTTAATTAGCACATTCGTTTAGATATATATCACCAACTTCAACACCTATGTGTTCTTTTGTTCTGTTGTCTGTGACATCTTTTGATGATCTGCTTCTATCACTGCTTGCTTGTCCCTACAACCTATGTGTTCTTTTGTTCTGTTGTCTGTGACATCTTTTGATGATCTGCTTCTATCATTGCTAGCTTGTCCCTACAACCACCCCCCCCTCCACTTCTCTCCCCCCCCACCCAACCCAAACCACCCCCCCCCACCGCCCCCCCCCCACACACACACACACACACACACACACACACCTTAAACCAGCTTATATTTCACCCCTTTCCTATTTCTACTTAGTTCTGTCGAAGGGTCATGAGGACTCAAAACATCAACTCTTTTCTTCTCCGCTGATGCTGCCAGACCTGCTGAGTTTTTCCAGGTAATTCTGTTTTTGTTTTGGATTTCCAGCATCCGCAGTTTTTTGTTTTTATTTTTATATTAATAAATAAATAACTGTTTATAGAACAAATTGTCTTTAACTAGTGGCAAAAGAAAGAAATATGAACTGCTAACTTCTAACACTATAGCTTAAACTCTACCCTCTTAAGTCCCTACACACATGCACACACACACGACACATAAAACATGGATTTTAAGGGTGGGATAAAACAATTTAATAGCACCAATCTGGAGTACAGGATTCGATAGGTTGATTTTGATCGATGTCTTCCAAATTCTTTTCAGTTCTTGTTGGTGACACGAAGTGGTCTTCTAGCATTTTCAGTATTCAGTTCACTGGTTGAGAATTTGCTTTTCAATGTCTCTAACAGATTTTCCCCTTTTCCTTTTTATAGGGGTTTCCCAAAGAGAGAGCAGGTTATAGAGTTATGAAGAAAAAAGATTTTAGGTGTTTTATCTTTGCAAACCAGGAGCTTTCTGCTGCACTGTTACCACACAAAATCCTGGTCACCTGGTCAGGAGGCAATTAAAATGCTGTTGTCAAGCAGCTCCTATGGTCCAGGACTCCTTTCTGGCACCATCCTGTCTTTCATGACATACTCTGTTCCAGGACTGCAATATTGTATATATTTCTCATCTTGTTCCAGTGGACATGTCCTTTAAACTGCAGCCATTGTAATTCTAATCCACAGTTCAACAGAAAATAAGATACATTCTTTACAACAGTTCAACAGAAATAAAAAGGTATGTTCCTTACATGCCTTGACCCTTAAAAGAGATGAAACACCATTATTTGTGACACATGGACAACAAAACATGAGACTTACTTTCATTCATCCTTCCTCTCCATTATACAATCTTCAGCATTTCTTACCTCTTTAACTTATTTTAGTATTTTACACCCAGGACAATGCATTTGTGATCACATTACCTTTACTAGAAATGTGAACAATCTTTACATTGAATGGTTGAAACAATAGACTCCATCTAAACAGTCTCACATTTCGAACTTTAACTTTTTAATGAATGCCAGCGGATTATGGTCAGCGTAGATTAGTGTTTCTTTGTTATCCTGTCAGACATAAACTTCAAAGTGTTGAAGAAACAACAATGCTAGAGATTCTTTTTCTACTATCGACACTTCCTCAGATATGAGAGCATAGTGTCTAACTGTCCCAGTATTGTCGTACTGGCTAGTCGAATTGCAGGAGATTTGCTTTGGGCACTGTCTACTTCTCTTTTTACCTTGCCCTTACTGTCTCTGTCATCCTCCACTACTCCTACCACCTGACACACTTGCTCTGTTTATTATCTTCTATGCGGATGATATTGCTTCAACATGTTTATGTGACATAAATGTTTCTTCTTCCTATACTCAGGAATATCTATCAGGTGAGTCACTCTATTAACTCTCCTAACTTATAGGAGCCAATGAATTTCGCTTTCAGGGGTTCACCCTGCAAAGGCAATAATACCAATACTTTGTCTCCTGCTTGGAATGTTCTAGTTGTAGCATGTTTGCCTACCCATTCTTTCATTTTGGCTTGGGAAATTTTTAAGTGCTCTCATGCTACTTTTCATGCTCCTGTGAGTCTTTCTAGAAACATGGACACATAATCCAATATGGAGGATACGTTTTTCTGCTTTAGGAACTTTTCCTTAATCACTTTTAATAGACCTCTTATTTTAAGACCATAGATCAATTCAAATGGACTAAATCCAGTAGATTCATTTGAAGAATCTCTGGATATTCATGGCAATAGGTCTTAATCTTGGTTTTGAAAGTCTGATGGTATCCCTCTAAAGCTCCCCTGTGTCTGTTGGTGATTGGTAATACGCCATATTTGTTTGATACCCAAACTGCTGATTATGTCCTGGAAAATTTTAGACATGAAGTTAGAACCTTGGTCAGATTATATTTCAATTGGTAGGCCATAACAAATGAAAAACTGAGTTAATTTTTCCACTCCCACCTTATCTGTAATTGTCCTTAAAGGAATAGCTTCTGGAAATCAGTTTATCCTATCCGTGAACGTAAGGGTATACTGATGTCCTGCTTTGGTTTTAAGTAATGGTCCTACACAATCTATTAATACCCGACTGAATGGTTCTTCAAAAACTGGTATGGGTATTAAAGGTGCTGGTTTGATTAGATGTTGAGATCTACCTATTACTTGACATGTATGACTTGTTTTACAAAATTGCACTATGTCCTTATGAAGTTTTGGAAGGGTAAAATGCTTGTTTATCGATGCTTGGGTTTTCCATATTCCTACATGTCCTGCCATAGGGATTTCATGTGCTACTCGCAATATCTCCTTACGATATTTGGGCAGTACCACTATCTAATGAACAACCATCCGTTCCTCATCCACAGGTCTGTGAGGGTGAATCCACTTCCTCATCAGAACTTCGTTTTTAATGTAACAGCACTCTGGAACTCCTTCAGCCTCAGCTTCAGTGTGAACTGACAGTGCTAACTTGTTTAACTCTGGATCTGCTTTCTGAGCCTCAATTAATGAAGACCTGCCAAACACTTCCTTTGAAGTTTCCTCATCTTTAAAGAAAGTTTTGGCAACATCTGCTCGTCGTATTACATTGACCTCTGGTGATGGACTTTGTTTAGCCATTGCTCTGGTCACCACACATGAAGAAAAAATACCAGAAACTTGTTCTTGTAACTGCTCTCTTTAGCCTCCCTCGGACTTTCCATATGTATGGGTGAAGGTATAACCTTCACTCCTGCCAAATCATTCCTCAGAAGTAAATCAACTTCATCCACGGGTAATTTCTTAACCACTCCAACAACCACTGATCCAGACAACAAATCATACTCCAACTGCACTTTGTACAATGGATCCAGGATATGTTCTCCACTTATCCGTTTACCAATATGTTAGCTTTCATTGAACTCTCTGGAGGGAAAACTAGATCCAGAGTTAAATAAGTTAGCACAGTCAGCTTACACTGAAGCTGAGGCTAAAGGAGTTCCGGAGTGCTATTACATTAGAAACAGAGTTCTGATGAGGAAGTGGAGACACCCTCACAGACCTGCGGATGAGGAACGGATGGTTGTTCATCAAATAGTGGTACTGCCCAAATATCGTAAGGAAATATTGTGAGTAGCACATGAAATCCCTATGGCAGGACATGTAGGAATATGGAAAACCCAAGCATTGATAAACAGGCATTTTACCCTGTCGAGACTTCATAAGGACATAGTGTAATTTTGTAAAACAAGTCATACATGTCAGGTAGTAGGTAGACCTCAACATGTAATCAAACCAGCACCTTTAATACCCAGCAAAGTTCTCCAGCAAAGGAGTTTGAGTAGCTCCTGTGTCCCTTAATATAGTTATGGATTTAGCTGCATCATTTGATGAAAAAGGGGTTATCTTTCCTTTAGACAAAAATCCTTTACATCTCTTATCTACCTTATTTACTTGACAGTGTTTACCTCCAGACCCTTATTTGTTGTTAAAGCTTCAATTTGATCCACGGCATTTTCGTTTTAAGTTCCCTTTTCGGACTTATTCTTACAAACTCCAATAAGTTCCATGGGCTTCCCTCGCAACTTCCAGCATTCTGAATGAATGTGTCCCACTTCATTACAATGGAAACACTTAGGCCTTCAAATTTCACCTCCACCCCCAGTACCTTCCTTCCTGATCTGAGGTGGAGATTTCAAGGTATTCTCAGCAATCCATTCTTTACCCTGGCTGCTTGTCTTCCTTTCACTCTCCCACTTTCTATCCTTTTCAAATTTATGGGGGTGATGGAAAAAGGGTTTAGTTTTATGGATCAGCTCATAATCATCAGCAATTACTGCTAAACAAAAACAGAATTACCTGGAAAAACTCAGCAGGTCTGGCAGCATCGGCGGAGAAGAAAAGAGTTGACGTTTCGAGTCCTCATGACCCTTCGACAGAACT
Source organism: Carcharodon carcharias (assembly GCF_017639515.1). Taxonomy (NCBI): domain Eukaryota; kingdom Metazoa; phylum Chordata; class Chondrichthyes; order Lamniformes; family Lamnidae; genus Carcharodon; species Carcharodon carcharias. The sequence continues at coordinate 89,039,230 of NC_054469.1, read as the reverse complement.
CAATTACTGCTGCCTGTCTAGCAGTTGCAACCCTTTGGTCTTCAATGTGGGTTCTTATTACAGAAGGTAGGGAATTTTTAAATTCTTCCAAGAGAATGGTCTCTCTGAGAACTTCATAGGTGGTTTCAACTCCTAATGCTCGTATCCACCTGTCAAAACTACCTGCTTAATCCTTTCAAATTCAAAGTAAGTTTGCCCAGGCTGTTTCCTTAATTTTTGAAACATGTCTGTATGCTTCAGGGACCAACTCATAAGCATCCAAAATGGCCTTTTTCACCACATCATAATCCTTAGAAACCTCCTCAGCATAAATTTCCTGCACTCTACCTATCAATGTGCTCTGCATGGGCAATGTCCAGTTTTCCTTTGGCCAGTTTATCTGTTTAACTATCTTCCCAAATGAAATGAAGAATGCATCAATATCCCTTTCCTCAAACCTTGGAAGAGCTTGTACAAATTTAAACATCTCCCCACTGGATCCTGATCTGGAAATAGGTCTTGCCTCACCTACAGGCGTCTCTATTTTAACTGCCAACATTCTAAGCTGGAATTCTCTCTCTTTCTCTTTCCTCCTTTTCTAACCTCACCATTTCAAATTCCCTTTCTTGTTTTCTTTCTCTCTCCTGTCTTTCTGCCTGTTCCCTTTGAAATACTCTTTTTTTTCTGCTGCGTCTAGTTACAATTTTTTCAATTGCAACTGAATTTGAGCCCATTCCAATGAACTACCCCTTGGAGAACTCAGTGTCTCAGGTATTCCTTCCAATTTCGAATGCAGTGCCACCTTCTCGATTATCTCTGCCTTCCTAGCTTTGGCAGGCAATCCTACTGTTAATTTACATGCCAATTCAATTAACCTGGCTTTTGGGATCCCTTGTAAAATCGTCAGGGACATCTCTTCCACTTGCAGGAAAGCTTTATCAGTTTCCAGTGCCATTATATATTTGATAGTACAAACCTGGTGTTTCCTTTTGGCTTTTATCACTTACTAAATCTACACCCAAATCATCTTTGTCTTTTGTTCCAAAATATCTCAGTCAAGCCCCCAAACCTTGTCACGATCACTGGAGATAGTGCGTGGCAATATCAAACCCCACTGTTCCCCAAGCTGCGACAATGTGAAAAGTTTGACCAAACCACCAGATTTCCCCAATTCTACCTGTTTAATTTAGGTTAACAGAATACGAGCACCAGGTTTGTAAGCTTAATAAGTAAATAACTGTTTATTGAACAAATTTTCTTTAACTAGGGGCAACAGAAAGAAATATGAACTGCTAACTTCTAACATTATAACTTAAACCCAACCCCCTTCTTAAATCCCTACACACACACATACACACACACGACACATAAGATATACAAAACATGGATTTTAAGAGAAGAATTTTCCCATCGGTGAGCAGGGGTGGGGCCTGCTCGCCAAAGTGTAAAATGACGTGGTATGATGTCGGGTGGAACTCCCCACATCATTTCCATTTTCAGGTTGGCGGGGGCGCAGCCGAGACAGCTGCACGTCCACCGACCTGTCAATGGTCTTTTGAGGCCATTGAAAAAGTAATTAACATCATTAATGGACCTGCCCGTCCAACCTTAAAGTTGGTGGGCAGGCTGAGAGCCAAGGCAGGCTTCAGAAAAAGCAAGAAACCTCATCCACGGGTTTCATGAGGGTATTTAAATTTTTAATAAAGGTTTCAATAAAAGTTATGGACATGTCCCAACTCACGTGACAGTGTCACATGAGGGGACATGTCAGGGAAATCTTTCTATCACTCGTATAACAATTTTTAATTTGGAGCCAATCTCCCTGAGGCAGCACTTAGCCTCAGGGAGATCAGTGCGCTCTTACGCGTGCATGCATGAAAGATCACACTTTTGGCTGAGGGAATCCACCCCCCCACCACCTGCACAGGGAGCACATAACACTTCCTGGTGGACGTCAAGCTGGGTGGGCCTTCACTGGCCCGCCCATGTAAAATGGCGGTGCGCCCCCAATTGGAGGCACCGTTCAGAAGCCCACCTACCTGCACCCACTCCTGCACTTCACCCCCCGACAGTGAGAAAATTATTCTCTAAGGGTGGGATAAAACAGTTCAATAACACCAATCCAGAGTACACGATTCGATGGGTTGATTTTGATCGATGTCTTCCAAATTTCTTTCAGTTCTTGTTGATGACAAGAGATGGTCTTCCAGCATTTTCAGTATTTAGTTCACTGGTTGAGAACTTGCTTTTCAATGTCTCTAACAATGGTTTTCCCCTTTACCTTTTTACAAGGGTTTCTTCAGAGAGAGCAGGTTATAGAAATATGAGGAAAAGAGATTTTATATGTTTGCCCTTTGCAGGCCAGGAGTTTTCAGCTGCATTGTTACCACACAAAATCCTGGTCATCTTGTCAGGCAGCTCCCTTGGTCCAGGACTCCTTTCTGGCACCATCCTGTCTTTCATGGCACATTCTGTTCCAGAACTGCAATATTTTATATATCTCTCATCCTGTTCCAGTGGACATGTCCTTTAAACTGCATCCACTGTAATTCTAATCCACAATCCAACAGAAAATAAAAATACATGTTCTTTACAATAATCCAACAGAAATTAAAAGGTATGTTTATTACAGAGGATCTAACTAGCAGAATACATAAGGGAGAACCAGTGGATGTGGTGGATTTGGATTTTCAGAAATCTTTTGATAATGTCCCACATAAGAGGTTAGTATGTAAAATTAAAGCACATGGAATTAGGGATAATATACTGGCACGGATTGAGAATTGGTTAGCAGACAGGAAACAGAGTAGGAATAAATGGGTCTTTTTCGGAACGGCAGGTGGTGACTAGTGGAGTACCGCAGGGGTCTAGCTGTTCACAATATATATCAATGATTTGGATGAGGGAACCAAATATAATATTTCCAAGTTTGCTGACGACATGAAACTCGGTGGGAATGTGAACAATGAGGAGGGTGTTAAGTGGCTTCAAGGTGATTTAGACAAGTTGAAGGAGTGGGAAAATACTGGGCAGATGCAGTATAAAGTGGATAAGTGTGAAATTATCCACTTTGGTAGGAAAAACAGAATGTCAGAGTATTATTTAAAAGGCAATAGATTGGGAAATATTGATGTACAAAGGGACCTGGGTGTCCTTGTACACCAGTCACTGAAGGCAAGCATGCACGCTGGTGCAGAAAGCAGTTAAGAAGGCAAATGATATGTTGGCCTTCGTTGCAAGAGGACTTGAGTACAGAAGCAAGGATGTCTTACTGCAGCTGTACAGGGTCTGGGGGAGACCACATCTGGAGTACTGTGCGTAGTTTTGGCCTCCTTACCTTAGAAAGGGTATACCTGCCATAGAGGGAGCGCAGGGAAAGTTCACCAGACTGATTGCTGGGATGGCAGAATTGTCATATGAAGAGAGATTGGGCCGCCTAGGCCTGTATTCACTGAAGTTTAGATGAATGAGAGAAGATCTCATTGAAACATAAAATTCTGACAGGAATGGACAGACTGGATGCAGGGATGATATTTCCTTTGGCTAGGGCATCTAGAACAAGGGATCACAGTCTCAGGATACAGGGTAGACCATTTAGGACTGAGATGAGAAAAAACTTCTTCACTCAAAGGTTGGTGAACCTATGGAATTCTCTACCACAGAAGGCTGTGGAGACCAAGTCACTGAATATATTTAAGAAGGCAATAGGTAGATTTCTGGACTCTAAAGGCCTCAAGGGGTATGGGGCGAGTACAAGAGTACAGCATTGAGATAGAGGATCAGCCATGATCATATTGAATGGTGGAGCAGGCTTGAAGGGCTGAATGTCCTGCTTCTATTTTCTGTGTTTCTATGACCACCTAGCCTCGACCTAGGCATCAGAAAGGACAACAGTAAAGTTAGCCTTGTCAACCTTGCAAAATCCTCCTTACTAACATCTCGGGACTTGTGCCAAAGTTGGGAGAGTTGTGTCACAGACTAGTCAAGCGAGACAAAGTCATACTCATGGAATCAGACTGGAATTCGCCAGAACTTAAACAAACAAGATTTCAGAGTTACATTTGCTGTACTCATTGAAAAGTTAACACAGCTATGTCAATTACTGAAGCGTTTCTTGGAAGGGAATAACTTGCAACAGTTAACAAAGGTTAAGGAGTTGCAAATAGATTTAAAATAGGTGCTATAAAAGGCAGAAATTGTTGAAGTATTGGCTCAGCACCTGAACCATGAGGAAGAAAAACGTAATTCCAATAGCACTCAGCTTATGTTAGCTAGGATTTCAGCTGCAAATTAAATGACTGGAATTAGTTAAGGAGAATAAAGAGAAATGAAAAAACTTGAATTCCAAAAGGAAAGCAAAGAGGAAGAATGAAAGATGCAAAAAACTTGAATTAGAATTTTGAAGAGAAAAAGGAGTGAGGAAATTTGATCGTGACAGACAAAGCTTAGTTTATACAAACAGTGGATAGCAAGTAAACTTGACATTGATTCAGATTTAACCTCTGGTTTTGATTTGGCAAGGAACTTTCACTTAGTGCCTAAATTCAGTAAAGAAAGAGTTGAAATGTATTTTGTGTAATTTGAGAAAATTCCTACAAAGCTAAAAAGGCTGAGGGAAAGTTGGACAATTTAATTACAAAGTGTGTTCATAAAGAAAGCGTAAGGAGTGAATTCGTCACTTTCAGATGTGCAACCTAGTGATTGTGAAACTTTGAAGAATGTTGTTCTTCATGTACATGAGTTAGTGCCGGAAGATTACAGACTAAAGTTTAGAAATCTGAGGAAGAAACAGAATCAGACGTTTGTGTAATTTCCTTGAGAAAAGGAAATTTTATTTGATAGGTGGTATAGAGCAATGGAGATAGAGCTAGATTTTGTAAACCTTAGAGAGGTAATGTTAATGGAATAATTTGAAAATAGGTCCTTTTAGGAAAAGGTTCCACCTAGAAGACCATAAGGTTCCTAGGATAAGGGCCACTACAAGGATGATAAGGGCTGATGATTATGAATTGTCTCACAAACCTGTGAGTAGCAACAAACCTTTGTTTGCAAGCCCACACAGAAACTGGAGAGATCTTCTTATCATGTCCACGGACAGTCTATACATGGCCCAGCCAGAACTGGACACATTTTTGCGCCTTGTTGTTGAATTCGGCAAGATCTGCAACAGTGCAGGGTTCCTCGTGATAGGCATTGCAGGAGATGTTGCATAGTCTGTGGCTCAGTTCCACATTAACAAGTTGTGGGGCTAGTTGTATATCCCCATTTGCTTAGTGACACCTTTGAACAACCTACACCAGTCCTAAGTCTGTTAAGGCACTTGCAGGTTGCCCAGTTGCAATTAGCTCCTGGGGGAAGGCTTTTATCCGGTAGAATTTCCATCGCTGGGGGTTGTTCGAGACTGGCGAGCCGGTCTTTCCAGAAGGCGATGTGGGCTTCAGATGGTTGTAATGGAACAACACTGTTCATGAAGCTCTTCCTTGACTTTAGGCGACTGGGTGTAGGTGTATGACCATGTAGAGGAAGCCTCTCATCTGATGTTTGACGGAGTCGCTCTTTCTTGCTGGCTACTGTTCTTCTTATACCAAGGTAGAAGCGTTCACGTCGCAGCCCTGTTTCAACCAATTCTACCACCACCACGCACAGCAAGTAGTGTATACCGGAGAGATAAATAATTTGATAATGAACAGAATACTTGTTATAGTGAAGAAGATAGCAGAAATGAAAAAGATATTCTTCACAATAATAAAAAAAGTTTGGAGGATAAGTATGATTCAAGGTGACCAATATGTTGTTTTTGTCATAAGAGTGGACGTCTGAAGGTAGATTATTGGAAATTAAAAGCCAAAATGGTAGTAATTGTGGGTGTGCAGAACATGATTACAGAAAATATTCTAGGTGGTATTTGTGACAAACCAGTGGCTTTGAATCTATTTAGTATTGGAAAAGACTAGAGCACAAAGGATTAGGAGGATTTTGTGTTCAAGGGGAGAGGCTCCACATTTTGCCTGGGAAAGCAGGCAAACAAATTAATAGTTTAGAGGTACACGTTCAGCTAAGTCGCTGATGGTGGTAGGTGAAGGGAGTCACCCTCTGGAAGATATGTTATGTAAGAATTCTTTTAAGGGTATTAATGGAGGTTGTTTAACCACGCCATTGCATAAAGTGTGGTTTCATTTCTGGCATTGTAGGGAATTGTATTGAAGTTGCCTATTAATAGTGTTGGTTTTGTACTAGGAAATGACCTCACTGGAGATAAAGCACTATCATCTCCAGTGATGTCAGACAAGTTCAGTAAAGCCATTGAAATTGAAATTGTACAGGGGAAATCAAGTGTTCTCCTGCTATAGAAATTACTGTTTCAACTAAAGATGTGTCCAAAGAGTCAAAGGCTTAGATTACTGATGTTAAAGAAAGAGTGGAACATCAGACTGACAACAATTAGTTAATAGCAAGTGAAAATGAATCAAAACTGTCTGAACTAAACCTGCTGGCAGAATCTAAGCAACAGGTGTCAAAGCTGACAACAGCAGCACTCAAAGTTGATGATAAAACAAAGGAAAGCACTGCTTTAAAACCAATTGATGACTATTACTAGCAATTTGGCAAATTGGATCCAGAATTGGCTGAGTGGCAGGAAGCATAGGGTGATGGTCGAGGGGTGTTTTCATGACTGGATGCTTGTGTCCAGTGGAGTTCCACGGGGATCGGTGTTGGGTCCCTTGCTGTTTGTGATATATATAAATGATTAAGACTTGACTGTAGGAGGGTTAATCAGTAAGTTCGCGAATGACATGAAAATTGGTGGGGTGGTGAATAGTGAGGAGGATAGCCTTAGATTACAGGAGGATATAGACGGGCTGGTCAGATGGGCTGATCAGTGGCAAATGGAATTTAATCCGGATAAGTGTGAGGTGATGCACTTGGGCAGAACAAACAAGGCACGTGAACACACGATGAATAGTAGAACCTTGGGAAGTACCAAGGATCAGAGGGACCTTGGTGTGCATGTCCACCAGTCCCTTAAGGTAGCAGGACAGGTGGATAAAGTGGTTAAGAAAGCATATGGGATACTTGCCTTTATTAGCCGAAGCATAGAATATAAGAGCAGGGAGGTTATGTTGGAATTATATAAAATGCTGGTTAGGCCACAGCTACAGTATTGCATGCAGTTCTGGAATCCACAATACAGGAAGGATGTGATTGCACTAGAGAGAGTGCAGAGGAGATTTATCAGGATGTTGCCTGCGCTGGAGAGTTTTAGTTATGATGAGAGATTGGATAGACTGGGGTTATTTTCCCTAGAGCAGAGGAGATTGAGGGGGGACATGACTGAGGTGTATAAAATTATGAGGAGCATAGTTAGGGTAGACAGGAAGGAACTTTTCCCCTTGGTGGAGGGATCAATAACCAGGGGGCATAGATTTAAGGTAAGGGGCAGGAGTTTTAGAGGGGATGTGAGGAAGAATTTTTTCACCCAGGGGGTAGTGGGAATCTGGAACCTGCCTGAAAGGGTGGTAGAGGCAGAAACCATTAAAACATTTAAGAAGTATTTGGATGTGCACTTGCGATGCAATGGCATACAAGGCTTTGGGCCTAGTCCTGGAAAATGGGATTAGAATAATTAGGTACTTGTTTGACCGGCGCAGACTCGTTGGGCCGTAGGGCCTTTTTCTGTGCTGTAGACCTCCATGACTCTACTGATACACTGGAGCTATGAGGAAAAATTCTGTGGAAGGGTCATGAAGTCTCGAAATGTCAACTCTTTTCTAGGTTCAGTGGAAGGGTCATGAAGACTCGAAATGTCAACTCTTTTCTTCTCTGCCGATGCTGCCAGACCTGCTGAGTTTTTCCAGGTAATTCTGTTTTTGTTTAGGAAAAATTTGTATTCTTGAACACAAATTAAAATGTCAGAGTGATGTAACGGTCACTTTTGTGAGGGGTAAATTGGAAAAATTTTGTGCTGAGTGGGAAAACAAAAAACAAAAACAATTTTAAAGCATTCGTGAACTGACTAAAAAAGTGTGTCAGGATTTTTTGACTGGTCATTCACATGACCTTTGTTAACAGGATCCTAGACAGTTGGTGAAATAGAAACTAAGACAAGAGATTTTCTTTCTTGATAGAGTTTATTGACTTTTTTCCATCTAATAGCTCTCTTCCTACTCCCCCAGAGTCTCAGCTATCTCCTATTTATATGCTCTTTTTAAAACTAATTAAATAAACTAATAAACTAATTGAAAACCTCTTAAAGGGACACAATAACAAAAAGACTAAACTTTAAAGAAAACATCAAATTAAAATAATGTTCCTAGGGCTGATGATGCACTCCAGCCCTGATGGCATCCACCAGAAGCAGAAGGCCTCAAGCATGCCAGCAGACACTGTCAAAAAAAGCAAAAAATTGTAATATTTTCATTTTGGTAATATCACTGTCATATTTCTTATATACTGGAAGACAGGCTGTTGGGGGTTGTAAGTATGGTAATTGAAGTAAGAGATAGAGTAACTGCAAGAGTCTGAAACCAATAGTAAGAAGTGGCTTTGATATGTTAATGAACAAGAGGAACTTCAATTAGAATTTTACATAAAACAATAACAGGAGTAGTTTTGAATTGAGTTGTTTTAGTTCAAAGGGAGATATATGTAGGTTGTAAAAAGTGTAAGTAAGTAAGGTAAAGTTGGGTAATGAGGACTCGAAACGTCAACTCTTTTCTTCTCCGCCGATGCTGCCAGACTTGCTGAGTTTTTCCAGGTAATTCTGTTTTTGTTTTGGATTTCCAGCATCCGCAGTTTTTTTGTTTTTGTTTTTGTTTTTACCTAAAGTTGGATAAGTTTATTTTTAAAAGCCAAAGAGCTAGAGTAAAGAAATGAGTTTAATCAATTCTCGGAAGAAAGCATTTCTGAAGAGGCTGGGTGAGACAATAGAGAGATCAAAGGATGGGAACGTATTTAAGGATATACTGAAGCCTATGTGGGGTAGCTGTTTAGATCTCCCAGAAGACAGCAGGATAACTGGTCAGAATTCCCAGAAGACAGTGTGAACAAGAGCAGACATGGAGAACCAGTTGCTGTCAGCCTCAGAGGACACCTCAAGGGAAAAGGCACTGTGTAGTAAAAATTACTGGAATTCTATAGATTTTAAAATCTATAAGGATTGTTGCTGAACAGAAAAGGGGAAGGTTAGCTCTGTGGGGAGATAATTAAGAACTTTGGAACTGTTTTAAAGTACTGTTTACTGTGTGAAGCCATTCTTGTATTTAAGTGTAATTGTGTGTTTTTTTTGCTTTTTAAAAATACCCTACCATAAAATCATCATAAGTAGTCAGGGACATCACTTCCTGATTTCAGAAACTTTCCTCATACTATACAAATTGTAAAAACTGTTTTGGCAGCTATTTCAATCTTCCCATCTGGATTTGAGCAGCTCGGCATTTACCATCAGCCATGTCATAACAAAACTGGGGCTCGTCTGGGATATTAAAAGAATAATTCCTTAATTAGCTTGGAATTGGTGAATTTAAAGGCAATGAGGGTGAGGAGTATACTGAACCAAGAGATTGTGAGATTTTAAAGCGGGAGACTGCAAAATGGCTTTGACAATTGCTAAGACTTGTCTGGAAGTAGAAGATATAACCTTAGATGATTTATAAAAGGTAACTAAAGCTAAGATAATAGAATTGGCAGATAAGTTACAATTAGGATTACTTGCAAGAAGTAAGGAAATCAGGCATAATTGAAGGTATAGCACAGTGTTTGAAATTGGAAAGAATACCTGAGAGACTGAGTTCTCCAAGGGATGGGTCATTGTAATGAGCTCAAATCAGTTGCAAATGAAAGAAATTGAATTGGAGGAAGAGGAAAGGGAACAAACATTTCAAAGGGAACAGGCAGAAAGGTAGGAGAACAAGAAGAAAGCAGACAGGAAAGGGAATTAGAAAGGCAAGGTTGGGAAAAGAGGAAAGAGAAAAAGAGACAGAGAATTCCAGCTTAAAAAGTTGGCAGTTAAACAAGAGATCCCAGAAGGTGAGGAAGGACTTATTTCCAGATCACAATCCAGTGGGGAGATGTTTAATTTGTACAAGCTCTTCCAAAGTTTGAAGAAAGAGACATGGAAGCTTTCTTTATCTCATTTGAGAAGATAGTTGAACAGATGAAATGGACAAAAGAAATTTGGGCATTGTTATTACAGAGTAGGTTGGTAGTTAGAGCTAATGAAGTATATGCATCGCTGTCAAAAGAAATATCTGGGCAATATGATGCAGTGAAGAATGCTGTTTTGAGTGCCTATGAGTTAGTTCCAGAGGCATACAGACAGAAATTTTGAAATGTGAGAAAACAGCCTGGACAGACTGATATTAAGCCTGAAAGAGTCAAACAGAGTAATTTTGTCAAGTGGATAAGGGCATTAAAATAGAGGGAACATATGAAGCCCTTAAAGAAGTAATTCTTTTGAAAGAATTTAAAGATTCACTTCTTTCAGTGGTAAGAACCCATGTGGAGGAAGAATGGGTTAAAACTGCTAGGCAGGCAGCAGATATGGCAGATGATTATGAGCTGGTCCATAAATCAAACCCTTTTTTATGACACTCTTATATCTGAGGAAGATAGAAAATGGGAAGGTGAGAGGAAGGTAGGTAGTCAAGGAAGACAAGAAACAGCTGGAGATTCTAAGGAGATTTCACTTCAGACTAGGAGGAAGGGTTCTGAGAATGGAAGAGCTGTAAGAAAGCTTAAATGTTTTTATTGTAATGAGATTGACCATATGAAGTCAATATGCTGGGGGTTACATAGGAAACCTTTTGGACTATTAGGGACTATGAAAGGTACTTTATAGTCAGGGGCTCTAAAACAAGACAAACCAGTAGGATTTGCTCAAGTAGAAAAATAAGCACAAGTATTAGCTCTTAATTCCTCCTAATCTGAAGTGAAATCTCCTTAGAATCTCCAGCTGTTCCTTGTCTTCCTTGACTATCTACCTTCCTCTCACCTTCCCATTTTCTATCTTCCTCAGATATAAAAGAGTCTGTTTCCACCCCCCCCCCACTCCCCACCCACACACACCTTAAACCAGCTTATATTTCACCCCTTGGATTCACTCAGTTTGGTCGAAGCGTCATGAGGACTCGAAACGTCAACTTTTTTCTTCTCCGCCGATGCTGCCAGACCTGCTGAGTTTTTCCAGGTAATTCTGTTTTTGTTTTGGTATGAAAATGGGTTCACAGCCTATTCAAAGGAATATTGAAAGGCAGGTTGCAGACACGTTTAAAGATTTCATCTGTGAGGGAAAAGTCTTGTCATGTGTACAAGGTGTAGTTGGCAAAGATATACAAATTTTTAGAGACACAGAGGCGAGTCAATCCTTAATGTTAGGGGATAGTGATAATTGTTGTCCTGAGGAAATTTTGCAGGAAAATGAATTAAGGGGAATTCATGGAGAAACAAAAAATATTCCATTGTGTAAGATGAATTTGAAAAGTGGCATGAAAACAGGTGATTGTAGGAGTAGTGGAGAAATTGCCTATTTTGAGGGTTCAATTTCTCTTAGGAAATGATGTAGCTGGGTCACAGAGGTTGGTGATGTCTACTGTAGTTGAATTGTCTGTAGAAAAGCAATCCACAGAAGTGTTGCAGGAGTCACAGCCTGGTTTGTTTCTAGACTCAGCAAGTCTGGCAGCATCGGCGGAGAAGAGCAAAGTTGACGTTTCAAGTCCTCATGACCCTTCAACAGAAATGAGTAAAATTAGGAGAGGGGTGAAATATAAGCTGGTTTAAGGTGGGGTGGGGTGGGGGGAGAGAAGTGGGGGGTGGGGGGGGTGGTGGTGGTTGTAGGGACAAGCAAGCAGTGATAGGAGCAGATAATAACAAGGCAAAAGAGAGATACGGAAATCCTGTCGGAGAGAAGAGCAGTACTTCTTCAAGGCAGGCATTTCTTGAAGAGATGTGGCAGTCAATTAAATACAGAGACAAAAACAAAAAACTGCAGATGCTGGAAATCCAAAACAAAACAGAATTACCTGGAAAAACTCAGCAGGTCTGGCAGCATCGGCGGAGAAGAGCAAAGTTGATGTTTCGAGTCCTCATGACCCTTCAACAGAACTGAGTAAAATTAGGAGCGGGGTGAAATATAAGCTGGTTTAAGGTGGGGAGGGGTGGGGGGAGAGAAGTGGGGGGTTGGTGGTTGTAGGGACAAGCAAGCAATGATATGAGCAGATAATAACAAGGCAAAAGAGAGATATGGTGCAGAGCGGGTGCAGGTGGGCCCGGACCTGATCACTCTTGTGATTGGGTCTGCGCTGCCATTTTATACGGGCGTGCCAATTAAGCGTACTTATGACTCCCGTTCATAGCAAGAGTGGGCGGGTGGTGCGGGCACGCTTAGCCCGTTGGGTCCAAAGCAAGGCCTGGCAGCCTTGGAAAGGTTGCTTGCAATGGCTGGGTGAAGGGCTCTGCAGAGGGGCAATGGAGGTTATGCAAGTCCGGAGGGTAGGCCATCGGGGCAGGCCAGGCCGGAGAGTAGGCCATCGAGGCAGGCCAGGCTGGAGGGTAGGGTCAGGGGCCAGTGTGCCCCTCGTTTTTCTGATGACTGCCTTGCTGCCTTCCTTGAAGAGGTGGCAGTACGACAGGAAGTGCTGGTTCCCCAGGATGGTAGGGAGGAGGACCCCCACATGACGAAATGTGCCTGGGAGGAGGTGGTGAGCTCCCACGACATGTGTCACAAGCGCTTCAACAACTTGTTGCGCTCTGGGAGGGTGAGGACAATGTTGGCATTGCCCGCTTAACCCCACTGCTGCCCACCCCCCCCCCCCACCAACCACACCGCTCCCCCCTCCCCCCCCCCAACCCCCCACCGCCAAACACCCCCACAAGTTTCCCAGCTCAGTGCCCATCCATCCACGGTGAGCAGGGAGGTCCTTAGCGATCTCACGTCGGCACAGCAGCTGCCTGTCGTTTCTGCAGGCACCTCTCAGGGCGCTCCAGATGAGGGTGGCAGCTCCTCCACCCCTCTCCCAGTGACCGTAGCATCTGGTGAGGCTGCATCAACTGGGGAGATGCCAGCTGTGGAACGGGCCAGAGGATAACCACCAAGGTCATTGAGGCCAACAGGACAGCACAGTCAGCAGTAAACAACTATGACATGAAATTTGAACACTGATCTGTATTTCTTTTGGCAAACCATATCTGGTAAAGAATTTGGTCAATTCTTCTACAATCCTTGTATCCATGTGGCATTACTACCTGATGTATTTCTGCCCGCTTCTTATCCACCACTTCTCAGGCGCCTCTCCCAGCGATGGGGCAGCACCAAGAGTTAGCAACCAGAAACAAAAACATGAGGCACTTTAGGCACATCACAGGTTTATCACTGGTGCTTTTGTGTTGGCCTGAGATGAGGTCTTTATGCATTGCTTTGAATTGGAACACCCTTTTCATTTTGATTCATTAAGTTTCTTTGCCTATGATATTAAACTCAGACATGTGACCATGGCTGAGGGTGCCTCTTTTCTTATGCATGTGTATGGTTTCCAAAAGTGTTAGGAATGCTTCGTGGGACATTCAGCTTTATTAACAACGCACTTAGTTACTGTCCCTAAATTGAAAGATTTGGCACTTAGGTATCAAGTATGGAGCCTACAGCCTGGGCTTTTCCTGGAGGTCCCATCTGTGGTGTGCTAGCTGAAGGTTCGTTAGATTAAAGCCTCCCAGGTGTCCCTGCCTCCCTGGAGTATGCCCGTGTCAGTGTCTACCCCCTCAGCATTTCCCTGTGCATGCTCATCCTCGGACCCACTGCTGGACTCATCGTGTGCAGCCGCAGTCACTGCATTGAAGTCTTCATCGTCCACTGTGTCCCCCCCTTTCCAGCGCAAGGTTGTGGAGAGCACAGCATGCAACCACTATCACCGAGACACGATCTGGGGGGTACTGGAGTGCGCTCCCCCAAACGATCCAGGCATCGGAAGCGCATCTTGAGAAGACCGATGGTGCTCTCCACCACAGCCCTTGTGGAAGTGTGGCTCCTATTGTACCGCTGCTTGGCTTCTGTTCTTGGATGGCGGAGAGGCGTCATGAGCCACCTTCTGAGGGGATAGCCCTTTCAGCTCCAGCAGCTGAAAAGCCCCGGCACCTGGAAGTGTCTGAGGATGTAGGCGCATGGGAGCTGCCTGGGTACCTTGTACAGACTTGCAGAACCTGCCTCCTGTGATCACACACTATCTGCAAGTTCATGGAGTGGAAGCCCTTCCTGTTGACGAAGACACCTGGCTCACCTGCTGGCGCCTTGATGGCCTCATGTGTACAGTCTATTGCACCCTGGACACGGGGGAAGCCAGCAATGGCTGCAAAGCCTCTGGGTTGCTATATGTGGTTTGTCTGGTCCCAATGGAAGTGGATGAAGGTCAATGCACGCCTGAACAGAGCATCTGTAACCTGCTCGACACAAGTGTGGACAGCTGATTGGGAGACATCGCAAAGATCACCCACTGAGCCCTGGAAGGAGCCAGAGGCATAGAAGTTGAGGGCAGCTGTGACCTTTAGAGCCACTGGCATGGGGTGTCCACTCACACAGTCAGCAGAGATCTCAGGCCCAATCATCTGACAGATATGATTGACTGTCTTCTTTGAGAGACGGAGCCTCCTTTGGCACTGCACCTCAGAAACGTTGAGGCAGCTGCTTTGCCACCTGTATACCCTGGCAGCAGGATAGTGACTTTTTCTGCAGCCCCTTCCGCCTTGGACCACCTCTTGGCCCTGCGCCCCTTGTGCCTCCACCTGTCCTCCCAAAGGTGGCCCTCCGGGAGGCTGAATGTGCACTCATAGCCTCCTCCCCCTTCTAGCCCTCCTTTCCTCCTCCTTGGAGGTGTCTCCAGTGGAGAGTTCAGCTCCCATTTGCAGGCTATGGGAAGGCTTCCAGAAACCTGCAGGCCCAAAAATTATTCCTCAATGCAGAGTGCTGACCTGAAGGTTAAAAGTCCAGACAAAACAGCTGATATGTGTTTTGAAGTATTGCAGATCATACAGGCAAGTTTCAAAAGCTTTGAATAATCAATACTTGAGAGAGGGCACTTGTGACCCCAGTGAGCCCTCTTATCCTGCTCGTGGATGAGGCTTATACAAATGTGTCCTACCTGCCTGCCTGTTGTGCCCATGTGCCGACCCGAAGATTGCACGGGCGCCGAAAAATCGGTGTCAATTGGTGAGTCAAGAGCCTTAAGTAGTTCATTAATTAATGGCGGACACGCAACAGATATCATCCTGCGCCCGCCCAACGAAATATTGCGATGGTGCGTGGTGATGTCAGGACCCTCGTCCGACATCATCGCGCATCACTTTACATGCGGACTTGCAGAGCCTGCCCCCGCACGCCAACAGGAAAATTCTACCCTATGATGAGGGCAGATAATCAGGATTACCCACACGACTGGGATTATACACTATTAGAGGTGCACCTAATGACTCAACAAAGTTTAGTCCTTTTGAATTAGTATAAGGTCATGAAGTGGGAGGACCACTCAAAATAATTTAGTTAGTGAGTAAGAATTCAGAAACCACACTCTTGGACTATGTATCAAAGTTCAGGGAAAGATTGAACAGTTCCTGTGAATTAGCTAAAGAGCATTTAAAATTTTCACAGCAGGCAATGAAGACAGAAGCAGATTGGAAGGCAAAGACTCATAACTTTGTAGCTGGGGACAAAGTGTTAGTTTTGTTGCCAGTATCATGCAAACCGTTAAAAGCCAGGTTTAGTGGGCCTTACCAAATTGAAAAGAAATTAAGTGAAGTGAATTATTTAGTAAGAGCTCCAGATAGAAGAAAAACCCAGAGGGTATGTCATATAAATATGCTCAAAAGGAAGTCAGTCATCTCAGCTCCAGGACATCACTCCAGGTGTTCCTCAGGGTAGTGTCCTGGGCCCAACCATTTTCAGCTGCTTCATCAATGACCTTTCTTCCATCATAAGGTCAGAAGTGGGGATGTTTGCTGATGATTGCACAATGTACAGCACCATTCGCGACTCCTGAGATACTGAAGCAGCTCATGTCCAAATGCAGCAAGACCTGGACAATATCCAGGCTTGGGCTGACAAGTGGCAGTAACATTTGCGCCACACAAGTGTCAGGCGATGACCATCTCCAGCAAAAGCGAATCCAACCATCACCTCTTGATGTTCAATGGCATTACCATCACTGATTCCCCCACTATCAACATCCTGGGGGTTACCATTAATCAGAAACTGAATTGGACTACCGATATAAATACTGTGGCTACAAGAGCAGGTCAGAGGCTAGGAATCCTGTGACGAGTAACTCACCTCCTGACTCCCAAAGCCCATCCACCATCTACAAAGCACAAGTCAGGGGTGTGATGGAATATTCCACACTTGCCTGGATGAGTGTAGCTCCCACAACATTCAAGAAGCTTGACACCATCCAGGACAAAGCAGCCCAATTGATTGGCACCATATCCACAAACATTCACTCCCTCCACCACTGACACACAGTAGCAGCAGTGTGTACCATCTACAGGATGCACTGCAGGAATTCGCCAAGGATCCTTAGACAGTACCTTCCAAACCCACAACCACTACCATCTAGAAGGTCAAAGACAGCAGATAGATGGGAACACAACCACCTGGAAGCTTTGCTCCAAGCCACTCACCATCCTATCTTGGAAATATATCGCCAATTTCTTCATTATCGCTGTGTCAAAATCCTGGAACTCCCTTCCTAACAGTACCTGCAGTCAGTGCCAGTGTGGGAGATGGATGAGGCACCCAGTATCCCAGCAAGGTGCCCTTCCATCAATGGTGAGCAGAGAGGTCCAGAGCAACCTCACGTTGGCGCACGGCACGTTTGGCGTCTCTACGGGCTCCTCTCAGAGCGATCTGGATGATGGCAGCAGCTCCTCCGCACCTCTGCCAGTGTCTGTGGCATCTGATGAGGCTACGGCAACTGGGGAGATGCCAGTCGTGGCACTGGCCGCTCCCTCCCAGGTGGGGCCAGCACAAGCTCCACTGGCCAGAGGAAGACTGCCAAGGTCACCAAGACCAACAAAACGGCAAAGTCAGCAGGCTGCTTCCAATGCCGGTGCCAGTGAAATGCGGGGGGGCACCAAGACGTAGCACTCAGGAATGTAAGTTAAAGGCACCATGAACACAAGAGGGACAGTTCACAGGTGATTTTCTGTTCATTTATATTTGGTTGATATGAATGCTGGTGTGAGCATCACCACCAGTAATGGTAATGTCATTATGTGTTCAATGTGACAATAACATTAAATTTGCTTTGGTTCTGATGGCCTAAGTATGCTTCACCTTTCTTCTTTCTGGTGCAGGGTATGCCAGTATGTAATGCTGGACATAAGGGAGGCATTGATTGGACTTTGGGTGCAAATGAAAGACTCCTTTCAGACATCCAGCATGGAGGCAGCAGCCCTGGCGTGAGGTGTAAGCAGATCCTTGGCAGCCTAGCTGAAGAAGCGTACGATCAAGGCATCCCTGCCTCCCTGGAGGTTACCAAGATCTGCCTCCACAACCTCACTGTTCTCTTCAATGTGCTCCTCTTCTGACTCACTACTGGATTCATCATCTGTGGCCTATGCAACTGCGTCAACATCCTCTTCCTCCAATCTTCCTTGCCAGAGTGAGATTGTGGAGAATGTAGCATGTAACCACCATCAGTGACACTCGCTCTGGGTGGTATTGTAATGCTCCCCCGAATGGTCCAGGCATCGGAAGCGCATCTTGAGAAGACCTATGGTCCTCTTTACCACCACCTCTGTGGAGGCATGACTCCTATTGTAATGCTGTTCTGCCTCTGTTCTTGGGTGGCAGAGAGGCATCATAACCCACCTTTTCAGCAGATAGCTCTTGTCACCCAGCAGCCATCAATCCAGTTGGGCTGGAGCAACTGAAGCATTAAAAATGGAATTAGACTGTTATCTGAAAAGGAAGAATGTGCGAGGTTAAGGGGAGAAGGGAGGGGGTGATTGGTATTAGGTGAGTTGCTCATTCGGAGAGCTGATGCTGACACAGTGGGCCAAATGGCTTCCTTCTGCGCCGTAACGATTCTATTTTTATTTGTTCGTGGAATGTGGGCACTGCTGCCAAGGGCAGAAGGTATTGCCCATCCCTAACTGAACCTCAAAGTGGTGTGAGTCACCTTCTTGAACCCACTACAGTCCATGTGGTGTAGTCCATGTAGTTGCCACAGTACTGTTAGGGAGGCAGTTCCAGGATTTTGACCCAGTGACAGTGAAGGAACGGTGATATAGTTCTAAATCAGGATGTTGCGTGACTTGGAGGGAAACTTGCAGGTGGTGGTGTTCCATTTGTTTGCTGCCCTTGTCCTTCTGCAGTGATGAAGGTTGCAGGCTAAAGGAACTGTCAAAGGAACCTTGGCAAGTTGCTGCAAATGGTATGCACTGATGCCAGTATGCGCTGGTGATGGAGGGAACAAATATTTAAGATGGTGGATGAGGTGCAATTGAGAAGGCTCCAAGTGGAGAATATTCCACACTCTTAATGTGTGCCTTATAGATGCCAGACAGGTTATAGGGAGTCAAGAGGAGAGTTACTTGCCACAAAATACCAAAGCTCTGGCCTGCTTTTGTAGCCACTGTCCTTATATGTTTGGACCAGTTAAGTTTCTGGAAAATGGTAACCCCCAGAATATTGATGGTGGAGGATTCACATTCGGTCAAATGCTGTCTTGCTGTCAAGAGCAGTCACCTTGGGAGTTCAGCTCCTTTGTCCATGTTTGAATCAAGGCTGTAATGAGGTCAGGAGTGGTCCTCGTGGAACCCAAACTGGGCATCAGTGAGTAGGTTATTGCTAAGCAAGTGCCACTTGATAGCACTGTTGATAACCCCTTCCATTACTTTACTGATGATCGAGAGTAGATTGATGAGGTGGTAATTGGCCGGGTTGGATTTGTCCTGCGCTTTGTGTACAGGACATACCTGGGCAATTTTCCACAAAGCCAGGTAGATGCCAGTGTTGTAGCTGTACTGGAACAGATTGGCTAGGGGCGCAGCAAGTTCTGGAGCACAAGTCTTCAGTACTATTGCCGGAATATTGTCAGGGCCCATAGCCTTTGCAGTATGGGCTATGGTGAAGCTTTAACACAGGACTACTTGCATGCCAAACAGCATATGCAGCAAGTGATAGACAGAGCTAAGTGATCCCACAACAAACAGATCAGATCTAAGCTCTGCAGTCCAGTAGTGAATGATGGTAGACAGTTAACCAACCCACTGGAGCAGGAGGCTCCACAAATATCATTTGAGCCATTTCTTGATATCACGTGGAGTGAATCGAATTGGTTGAAGTCTAGCATGTGGTGCTTAGGACCTCTAGAGAAGGCCGAAATGGATCATCCACTGGGCACTTCTGGCTGCAGATTGTCGTGAATGCTTCAGCCTTATGTTTTGCACTGATGTGCTGGGCTCCCTCATTAATATGAACAATTTTGCTCACCTTATCTAAGGAAAGATGCGCTGGTATTGGAGGCAATCCAGAGAACGTTCATTAGATTGATCCTGGTTATGGAGGGATTTTCTTATGAGGAGAGGTCGAGTAGGTTGGAGCTGTTCTCATTGGAGTATAGAAGAATGAGGGGCGACCTTATTGAAACATGTAAGATTCTTAGGTGGCCTGACAGGGTAGATGCTGAGAGGTTGTTTTCCCTTGTGGGGGAGACTAGGACCAGAGGGCATAATCTCAGGGTGAGGAGTCGCCCATTTAAGACATAGATGAGGAGGAATCTGTGGAATTCTTTACTGCAGAGAACTGTGGAGGCTGGGTCTTTAAGTATATTCAAGGCTGAGATAGACAGATTTTTAATCAGTAAAGGATATGGGGAAAAGGCAGGAAAGTGGAGTTGAGGATTATCAGATAAGCCTTGATCTCATTGAATGGCAGAGCAGACTTGATGGGCCGAATGGCCTACTTCTGCTCCTAACTCTTATGGTCTTATTGCTGCAAAACAGGAAATAAAACATACAACTTTGAACGGAGGAGCACAGTTATTGTGTTTTGTTTCTACATACATTAATTCAAACTGGTTGAAACCAGTTCTGATTAGTGATTAATTTTGAATACCACATCATTGTTCAGACTTTGATTTATAAGAATCTGACACTACTAAAGGAAATGGAGGAGTTGTGCTTTTAATCATTTAAGTTAAAGTAGGAGTTATCATTTACATACGGTTGGGCTGAATTTTGCAATAGAAATAAAGGTGATGTTAATGGTGTTCACTATTATTAACTTGGAAAACAGACAGCAACTTCTGGCAACTACACTTACACAGTTAAATGCTTGAAATCAGGATTTGTTGTCCAACATGCCCTGTTCCTCCAAAAGCTGCACTGCGGTATCTTGCTGACAAACTCACCATTCAAATACATGGAACAGTGTGAAGTTGCTGTTCTTATCTGATAAATACAAACTAAACTCACCAGATATAGTTTAGGGTTGACCATTCCAGTTTAAGTATCCTTTTCAATGGAATGATAAATGTTAATTACTGTCAAATAACCTCTCTGACATTGAAAAGTAGCTTTCACAGATGTTGTATCTCATTCCTTCAGATTCTAATTAGAGGATTGTTGGAGATTTAAAAAAACATTTTTTTTTAATCACTGTTTCTGTCAGATCTTTAGTCTCTATCTCTCCCTTAATTCAACCTTTCTTTCCCACTCTTTATTTTACTTTCAGTTCCTGATTTAATATTCTAACTAATAGTTCCTGGTTCAGACTCTGCACTGCTCATTAATGGTTCTTCAATCTGATTGGTTAGGGAGATACTGTTCCCACAGGTCCCAGAAGCTTCATAAGGAATGCTGCATTTCTTGGATAGTTGGCTTACAGGAGCCTCCAGTGCAAAAGCCCATAGAAAATCTATGTGCAAGTGTGACGAATGGCTGACAACATTCATTTGCCACTACCAGCAAAATGCAGCCCAATAATCACATCCTAATGTCAGGAGCGTAAACTGGGACTAGAGTCAAGATGGAGAATTAATGTGTATGTGTATAGTGCTGGAGTAGAACAACAGTTAATTAAGATTTTTAATATGATTTTTAAATATGGAGAAATTTCCTACTTGCATGAGATATTGGTTGAGTCATGCCACTTGTGTGTAGTTAGATTGATAAGTTGACAACAACTTGTATATATATATATTTTACCGTACTTCAACAGCTCAAGACAATTCACAGAAGTTATCAGACAGAAGCACTGAGCCACATAAAGAGATATTAGGACAAGTGGCAAAAAGCCTTATGAATGGGGTTTTAAAAGAGTGCCTTACATGAAGAGAGAGAAGTGGAGAGGTTTAAAGAGGGTATTCTCGAGCTTGGGACCTAAAGAGCTGAAGACACAGCCTCAGTGGTGGGGCAAAGGAAATCGGTGTGCACAAGAGGCCTGAATTGGAGGAACATAAAGTTCTTGGAGGGTTGAGGGGAGATTACACACTTAGGCAGCAGCAGGAACATTGAGGAATCTGAACACAAGGTTGAGAATTTAAAAATAAAAGCACTGGGAGCCAATTAGAACAGTGAGCACAGAGATGATGGGTGAACAGGACTTGGCGCAAGTGTGGACGTGTACAGCAGAATTTTGGTTGAAATCAAATTGATGGAGGGTGGAACATGCAATACCAGCAAGGAAAGCATTAGAATAATCAAATCTATCAGTAACAAAAGCATGGGTGAGGCTGTTAGTGTGTGGAAGGGACAGAAATGGGTGATATTATGGAGCTGGGCTTAGTGATGGAAAGGATATGAAGGTCAGAAAGAATTTGTTTTACTATAGTACCTTTCATGACCACAAGTCTTCCCATACTGCATCACTGCAAATTAAATACCTTTGAAGTGCAGACACTGTTGTAATGTTGGGAAATGCAGCATGACAATTTTCAGACAGCAAGACAGCACATAAGCAATGTACTAAGTGACCAAATAAACAGTTTTACTTATGGCTAGTGAGGGATAAATATTGTCCAAAATAGCTGGAGCAATCGTCTCCACCTGCCTGGATGAGTGCACCTCCAACAACACTCAAAAAGCTCAACACAATCCAGGACAAAGCAGTCCACTTGAATGGCACCCCATCCATCATCTTAAACATTTACTCCCTCTCCCACCAACACGCAGTGGTTGCAATGTATATCATATTCTAGATGCACAAGCAGCAACTCACCAAGGCTCCTTCTACAACACCTTCCAAACCTGTGACTTGTACCACCTAGAAGGACACAGACGGGAACACTATCACCTGCAAGTTCCCCTCCAAGACATACACCATCCTGACTTAAAACTATATCACTATTTCTTCACTGTCACTGGGTCAAAATCCTGGGACTCCCTTCCTAATAGCACTGTAGATGTACCTACACCAAATGAACTGCAGCAGTTCAAGAAGACAGCTCAACACCAGTATCTTCTCAGGGGCAAATACACATGTGCAACAAATGCTGATCTTGCCAGCAACACTCACATCCCATGAAATAATATATTAAATCATCTGCTCTTCAAATAATGCCATTGGATCTTTGATGTCCACTTGAGAGATCAGACAGGGGCTCAGGTTAACATCCCAGCTGTAAGATCACACTTTGGATTATGCACCACCCCTTCTCTACTACACTGAAGTGTCAATCTAAATTATATCATCAAACCTTTGGAGTGGGTCTTGAATGCACAACCTTCTGACTCAGAAACAATCATGCTACCACTGACACATCAGCCACAATATTAACTTGGAGGAGTGTTAGGGTAGGGAAGTGGTGGTTTGATATTGCATGGGAAACCTGTAACTAAGTTTAGAATGTCTGCAATGCAGTTTACTGCTGCTGGTTTATCATTTTGCTCTCAAAGCAAGTAAAATGATGACTTGCATAGAATCATAAAATGAATACAACCCAGAAGCAGCTCATGCCAGCACTTCACAAGAACACTCCAGCTAGTCCCACTCCCCTGCCCTTCCCCTGTAGCTCGGCAATTTGTTCCCTTTATGACGTATTCTCAGCTCCAGTATTTAAAGGACCAATCTAAAAAGGAAATTTAGAGGAGTTTGGAGTTGGAAACAAGATTAAACAAAGTATAACAATAGATTCAAGATGCTCAAAGTCTGCTGCAGTGATGCCTCCCATTATGTACTGCTGGAGGCTATAAGAGCAGGAGAGTGATACTATTACTCTTCAATATGAGGAGGAAACCCGCAGCTGCCACAAAGAAGATGTGGCTGAAGGTGTGTCAGGAGGTGAATATTGTACTGTGCTCCTGGATTAAGTGCAGGAAGCAATTTAATGTTCTAACAAGTTCAAGAAAGATGAAGACAGTTCCACATTCACCAAATCTTGCTGTCCAATGGAAATACTCAACAGTTCAGGCAAGCATCTCTGGAGAGAATGGATTCACACTTCGTATTAATCTTCTCATAATTTACTGTTACCGACTCCTTATTCTCACTTGTGAAAAGCCAAGTCTTTTTAATGTTCAGTATTACATAAGAAGCACAAGAACATAAGGAAAAGGAGCAGGAGTAGCTATTGGGCCCTTCAAGCCTGCTCGTCCATTCAACAATGGCTTATCTTCTACCTTTTGCGCCAGATAAACAATTGTTGCAGTTTACCCATGCACTCTTTGAACATTTGACATTGCCTATTCACCATCATCCCTTTAAGTATCGTTTCCCATTCCATCATAGCCAACTTGCGCCTCATACCATTGTAGTTTCCTTTATTAAGATACAGGACCCTAGTCTCAGAATCAACTACGTCACTCTCCATCTTAGTGAAGAATTCTATCATATTATGGTCGCTCATCCCCAAGGGGCCTCGCACAACTAGACTGCCAATTATTCCTTTCTCATTACACAATACCCAATCTAGGATGGCCTGTTCTCTAGTTGGTTCCTCAACGTATTGGTCCAGAAAACCATCCCGTATACACTCCAGGAATTCCTCCTCTATGGTATTGTTACTAATTTGATTTGCCCGATCTATATGCAGATTAAAGTCACCCATAATTACAGATGTTCCTTTATTGCATGCATCTCTAATTTCCTGTTTAATGCCATTCCCAACATCACCACTGCAGTCTGGGGGTCTATATACAACCCCCACTAACGTTTTTGCCGCTTAATGTTTCTCAGCTCTACCCATACAGATTCCACATCGTTGGAGCTAATATCTTTCCTCACTATTGCGTTAATTTCCTCTTTAACCAGCAATGCAACTCCACCGCCTTTTCCTTTTTGTCTGTCCTTCCTAAATACTGAATACCCCTGGATGTTCAGTTCCTATCCCTGGTCACCCTGCAGCCATGTCTCCGTAATCCCGACTATATCATACCTGTTTACATCTATTTGCGCGGTTAGTTCATCCATTTTATTGCGAATGCTCCTCGCATAAAGGCACAAAGCCTTAAGACTTGTCATTTTAACATTACTTGTCCCGTTCCCACTATTTTTCACTGAGGCCCTGTTTGATTCTTGCCCTTGATTTCTCTGCCTATCACTTTTCTTATAATCTACTGGAATTTTTCGAGGATGTAACTAGTACAGTCGATGACAGGGAGCCAGTGGATGTGGTTTATTTGGACTTTCAGAAGGCTTTTGACGAATTCCCACATAACAGATTTGCGGGTAAAATTAAAACACATGAGATTGGGAGTAGGTAGTGTATTGAGATGAATAGAAAACTGGTTGGCAGACAGGAAACAAAAGTGTAGGAATAAACGGGTCTTTTTCCAAATGGCAGGCAGTGACTCGTAGGTTACCGCAGGGATCGCTGCTGAGACCCCAGCTATTCACAATCTATATATTAATGATTTAGATGAGGGAACTAAATGTAATATCTCCAAATTAGCAGATGACACAAAGCTGGGTGGGAGGATGAGCTGTGAGGAGGATGCAGAGATGCTTCAGTGTGATTTGGACAAGCTGAGTGAGTGGGCAAATGCATGGAAGATGCAGTATAATGTGGATAAATGTGAGATTATCCACTTTGGTAGTAAAACCAGGAAGGCAGATTATTATCTGAATGGCTATAAATTGAGAGAGGGGAATGTGCAACAAGACCTGGGTGTCTTCGTACAACAGTTGCTGAAGGTAAGAATGGAGGTGCAGGAGGCAGTAAAGAAGGCAAATGGTATGTTGGCCTTCATAGCGAGAGGATTTGAGTACAGGAGCAGGGATGTCTTGCTGCAATTATACAGCGCCTTGGTGAGACCACACCTGGAATATTGTGTGCAGTTTTGGTCTCCTTATCTGAGGAAGGATGTTCTTGCTATAGAGGGAGTGCAGCGAAGGTTTACCAGACTGATTCCAGGGATGGCGGGACTGACATGAGGAGAGATTGAATCGATTAGGATTATATTCGTTGGAGTTCAGAAGAATGAGGGGGGATCTCATAGAAACCTATAAAATTCTAACAGGACGAGACAGGGTAGATGCAGGAAGGATGTTCCCAATGGTGGGGTGTCCAGAACCAGGGGTCACAGTCTGAGGAGACAGGGTAGACCATTTAGGACTGAGATGAGGAGAAATTTCTTCACCCAGAGAGTGGTAAGCCTGTGGAATTCGCTACCACAGAAAGTAGTTGAGGCCAAAACATTGTTTTCAAGAAGGAGTTAGATATAGCTCTTGGGGCGAAAGGGATCAAAGGATATGGGGAGAAAGCAGGAACAGCTTATCGAGTTGGATGATCAGCCATGATTATAATGAATGGCAGAGCAAACTCGAAGGGCCAAATGGCCTACTCCTGCTCCCATTTTTTATGTTTCTACCCCAATTTCACCTTCCTGCACTTTCTCTATATCCACTAAATCGCTTAGTATCCAAAAATCTATCAACCTGCCTTGAATATACTCAATGACTGAGCATACACAGCTTGAGGGGGTAGAGAACTCCAAAAGATTCACAGCACTTTGAATGAAGAAATTTCTCATCTCAGTCTGAAATGGCTGATCACTTATTCTAAGACTGTGACCCTGTGTTCTAGATTTCCCAACTAGGGGAAGCATTTTCTTCACATCTACTCTAGTCCCTTAAGAATTGTATATGTTTCAGTTAGATCATCTGTCACTCTTCTAACCGCAGGGAATGCAGATCTAGTTTAGTAATTTTCTCCTTATAAGACAATCCACATTTCCTAGGAACTAGTTCATTGAACCTGCATTGCATTCCCTCTAGGGCAAGTAGTTCTTCCTTAGGTAGGGAGGTCACAAAAACTTCTTGAATCTTATGTGAGCAGAGTGGCAATTTCACCTTTCACCTGAGGAACTGTGATGGTCCCATAACCCAGAGAACAATGGATAAAAACCATTTGCTGCCACAGCAATGTCAACTTTTGTCATAGTGAAAGAGGAAGAAGTTAAGACACTGGATGCTGAGGGAAGTAAGGGGAAGAAAGAAATTGTGGGGGCACTGGCCATGACCTTCCAATTCTCCTTAAATGCAGGGGTGGTGCCAGAAGACTGTAAAATTGTAAATGTTTCATCTTTGTTTAGTAAAGGGTCTTACGGATAAACTTAACAACTAAAAACCAGTCAGCTTAACATCAGTGGTGTGAAAGTTTTTAGAAATTATAATCTCGGACAAAGTTAGGAACAGTAACTAAGGG
Organism: Carcharodon carcharias; assembly: GCF_017639515.1. Lineage (NCBI taxonomy): Eukaryota > Metazoa > Chordata > Chondrichthyes > Lamniformes > Lamnidae > Carcharodon > Carcharodon carcharias. Next base: position 89,012,624 of record NC_054469.1, on the reverse strand, counting down.
CCTTGTTAATAAAGCCGAGTGTCTCACAAAGCACTCCTAACATTTTTGGAAACCATACACATGCAGAAGGAAAGAGACACCCTCAGCCATGGTCACATGTCTGAATTTAATATCACAGGCAAAATTATAGGCACAGCTTCTCAAATCTGGCAACTTCTGGACTGGCTGGATTTTTGATTGGGTGATTTGGACCAAGCAGGGTCTGGTGGGGTCAAGGGTTGCTCAGAGTGCGGGAATAGACTGGCACCCAAATGACAAAGGGGGTAACGAGTCAGGCGCCATACCACACCAATGCAGAGCCTGGCCAAATTGCCCAGGTAAGCTTATTTTTTATTTTACTCAATTAAAATTGATGCATGGCACATTCTAAAAATGTCTGGTTTTTAGACAATTCTGGTTTTTGTACAGCCAGATTTGAGGCACTGTACTGTAACAGTCATTTGGACAAGTGCGGATTAAGGAAAGCCAACATGAATTAATAAGGGCAAATTATGTTTAATTTGATGGGTTTTTTATCGATGCCTGTGTCTGAGCTCATACCAAATTCTGTTCGCCCATCCCCTTGTGCTAACAGGCAACCCACTTGATTGGCACCCCATCCACTGCCTCCAACATCCACTCACTCCACCATCGCAGAAACTCTCCAAGGATCCTTCAATGCACATTCCAAACCTGCAACCTCTACCTAGAAGGACAAGGGCAGCAGATGCATGGGAACACCACCACCTACACGTTCCACTCCAAGCCACACATCATCCTGACCTGGAAATACACCGCCATTCCTTCATTGTTGCTGGATCTGAATTCTGGAACTCTCTCCCAAACAGCACTGTGGGTGTACCTACATCACATGGACTGCAGCAGTTCAAGAAGGCAACTCATCACCACCTTCTCAAGGGCAATTAGGGATGATCAATAAAAATGCTGGCCTAGCCAACATCACTCACATCCTGTGAAAGGATTTTAAAGAAAGGCCTATACCGGTTGCTGGTAAAGCAGTCGTCAATTTTTAAAATTTTCATCCTCGTTTTCAAATCCTTCCATGGCCTCGTCCCTCCCTATCTCTGTAATTTCCTCTGCCCCAACAACTCTCTGAGGTATATCTGCTCCTCTGGCCTCTTAAGCACCCCTGATTTTAATCGCCCCACCATTGGTGGCCATGCCTTTACATGCCTAGGCCCTAAATTCTGGAATTCCTTCCCTACGCCTTTCCACCTCTTTAGGACACTACTTAAATCCTACTTCTTTGACCAAGCTTTTGATTATCTGAGCTAATATTTCCTATGGGGCTCATTGTCGTATTTTGTTTTATAATGCTCCTGTGAGGCATCTTGGGACATTTTATTACTTTAAAGGTGCTATACAAATATAAGTTATAGCAGCAGTTTCCCAATCTATCTGTGAGGCATCTTGGGACATTTTATTACTTTAAAGGTGCTATACAAATATAAGTTATAGCAGCAGTTTCCCAATCTATCTTAGCCACTTGTCCCTCATGCCCTGTAGTTTGCTTTATTTAGATTTAATAGCCTAATTTCAGACTTCAGTGAATCACTTTCAAACTCAATATAAAATTCATTCATATTATGATCACTCTTCCCCTGAGGCACCTTTACTACAGGTTATTAATAAACCCTTTCTCATTGCACAATATTAGATCCAAAATAGCCTATTCTCTAGAAGGTTCCTTGATATAGTGACCTGAAACTATCTTGTATACATTCCATGAACTCGTCCTCCACACTATTGCTGCAAATTTAGCCTGCCCATTCTAACTGAAGATTAAAGTTCCCCCATTATGGTATTACCCTTATTAAATGCATCTCTAATTTCCTCATTTATATTCTGCCCTACACTGCACCGACAGTTAGGGAGCCGATAAGCAATTCTCACCAATGTTTTCTGCCCCTTGCCATTCCTTAGCTCCACCCAAACTGATTTTACTTCTTGATTTCTGAGCTAAGGTATTTTCTATGCTGTCTTTATCCTATTCTCTATTATTAGGGCTATTACTCCTCTTTTTCCATTTTGCTTATTTCTTCTAAAAGTTAAGTACCTTGACATATTTACTTCTCAACCTTGGTCACTTTGCAATCAGGTCTCCTTAGTGCTTGTTAGATTAAACCTATTAATTTCTATCCGTGCCATTAATTTATGTATTTTGCTGTGAATGTTTCACCAATTCAGATATAGTGCCTTAGCTTTGAATTTTTTTTCTTGTTATTTTGCTCAAGTCAATTTAATGAGTTACAGTACCTGATTCAATATTATTTTCCATGGGATATCTGGTATGCTGACCACTGCCTTGATAGATGAGGTGATGCCGTTGTGGTGTTATCACTGGACTAGTAATCCAGAGACTCAGAGGAATGCTCTGCGGACCCAGGTTTGAATCCCAATTTGAATCCAATAAGAATCTGGAATTAAAAGTCTAATGATAACCATAAAACAAATTGTCAATTTTTGTAAAAACCCATCTGGTTCATCAATGTCCTTTAGGGAAGGAAATCTGTCATCTCTACCTGGTCTAGCCTACATGTGACTCCAAACCCACAGCAATGTGGTTGACTCTTAAGATGCCCTCTGAACAACGGCAATTAGGGATGGGCAATGAATGCTGGCCTGGCCACTGATGCTCACATTCCATGGACAAATAAAAAAAAATGTTCCTTAGGGAAGGATATCTGCCGTCCTTACCTGGTCTGGCCTACGCACTATTCCAGATGCACAATAATGTGGTTGACTCTGAAATGGCTCAGCAAGCCACTCAGTTTCTCAATAGCAATGAATGCTGGCCTATGCAGCGATGCCCATATCCCGTGAATAAATAAAACATTTTTTAAAAAAGTGAATTCTGACGCAAAGTAATTCAGCATGTCCACCATTTCCTAGGGCAGAATTTTCTGGATGGTGGTGGGGGGTGGGGTGGGGGGGGAGGGGGGGTGGGGGGGTGCGGCGGCTGAGTGGGAGCGGGCGCAGACTCGATCGCTCCTCGTGATCAGGTCCACACCGTCATTTTACGCGGGTGGGGCAGTTAAGGCCCGCTCAGGGTGCTTCACGACTCCCGTGCATAGTGGGAGTGGGTGGGTGGCGGCAGGCGCACTCAGCCCGTCGGGTCCAATGGTGACCCAGTGGCCTGTACAAAAGAAGGCCTGGAAGCCTTGGAAAGGCTGCTCGCAATGGCTGGATGAAGGGCTCTGCAGAGGGGCAATGGAGGTTACTCAAGTCCAGAGGCCATGCCATCGGGGCAGGCCAGGGTGGAGGGTAGTGTGCCCCTCATTTTTCCGATGACTGCCTTGCTGCCCTCCTCGAGGAGGTTCCCCAGGATGGGAGGAGCAGGCCCCCCATATGATGAAACGTGCCTGGGAGAAGGTGGTGAGCTCCCGTGACGTGGTGCAGCGCACCTGGATCCAGTGTTGCAAGCGCTTCAATGACTTGTTGCGCTCTGGAAGGATGAGGACAATGTTGACATTAGTCAATTAACCCAGCAGGTCGACTTTCCCCCTGCTGCACCCACCCCCCGCAGTCTGAGTGTAGTGGCTGCATTGAATCATTGACGGCATGTGTCTTTTTCTGGGTGGGCCAGCAGATATTGCCCATGCCGAGATCAGCCTGAGATGGTAGTGAAGAGATGGGTTCTGTGCCCACAGCATGTGGTACACTGAGACCCACATAACTGTTTTGGGGGCAACCTAGAGGAGCTGCACCTAGGTGCTGTGCTTGAACTGCAGGACATGTCCAAGTCAGGATGATGACATGCTGGGAGGGGAGCTTCAAGGTGGCGTGGCAACAAACCATCTGCTGCCCTCTGCGCTCCACGTGCTTGCGCCTCCTTGCTATGGAATGATATACCGTGTGGTGCCTAATGTGATATAGGCAGCATGTGGCCAAGCGGGGGCTGGGCGGGGAACAGGCCTAGCATCTTTGTGCGAGTGTTCGGCAGCAGCGGGGTGAGGGGGCTCTGGAGCCCTGATGTGTCCCACTCTGGCTGGAGTGGGCTGTGCGCGAAGAGAGTCCATGTACAATTTGCACAAATCAATGCTCTTCTCTCATTTTCAGGAGAAGAATGCTCATAATGCTGCAGAGCGCGCAAGGACTGGCGGCAGCCAGGCGCATTTAGCCATTTTCAGCCGGTTTGAGCAGGAGGCCCTGGATTTGGAGAGGCCCATGCCCCCAGGTCCACTGGTTTCAGTGAGGCTGGGGTGCCACGGCCAGGTATATATGCCCAGCAGTGAAGTCAGCATTGTTCTCCCAATAGCCATAGCAGTGCTGGATGTTAAGTGATTTAATTTGACAACATGGTTTGATCATTGCTTATGGAAGGATGAGTGCACAATGATCCAGGGTACAGGGATACACTTTGTCATTGTCTCCACGTTAATTGATCCAACGTCCTTGCGTGCCCTGATGTCATTGTGATATTTCGTTCAGTGGGCGTGTGCCGGAGTTGGCTACGCGCCCGCCGAAATGTCAACAGCCAATAAAGAGCATTAAGAAATCAATTAAAGTAGTTAAGAATGCTGCCTTGCATTTTTCATGGAACCTCATCCATGGGTGGGATGAGGTTTCATGAAGTGTTCAAAAATTGAATAAAATTTTTTTTTTAAATTTCATTGACATGTCCCAGCTCATGTGACAGTTACATGAGGGGACATATTTTAAAATTTTTTAATTTCTTTATTTACATGTTTAAAACTTAAACTAATCTCCCAAAGACACCTCTGTGCCTCAGGGAGATTTCTGCACTCAGCGCAGGCCCCAACTCAGGGAATCCCCCCCGCCCACACAGGGAGCACTCAGTGCTTCCGGGCGCGCATCATGCTGGGCAGGCCTTAATTGGCCCGCCCATGTAAAATGGCGGCATGGACCCGATCAGGGGCGCTGATCGGGTTTGCACCCACCCCTGCACAACCCCCCACCGACGGGGGGAAAATTCTCCCCTATCTCTTTTATCATCCATGGCTATCCAGTTAGAGCGCTTACCTCTTAGGGGAATAAAGAGAGTTCTGTATCATCTTAAATTCCTTTTTAAATACTTTTTATTGATCTTGTCATTTTGTCCATTAACAAATGTGGTCAGTTTACTGCAGAAATGTTGCATTGCATTGAAATCTGCCTCACATAGATCCCTTTCAAATACTACGTTGAACTTGATCATATTATGATCACTATTAGATAAATGCTTATGGACCATTAGTTATTAACTGAATCTGGCTCATTAATTGCGAATATAAATGCCCCCTTTTGGCAACTCCACTTACCTATGTTAACCTTTACCCAAAAAACACCAATGTCCTTAACTCTGGACTCTGTTCTATCATCTCTTCTCTACTTCCCATTCACTACTGGGCAAAGTTTAAAATAACACAAGGCATAGCTGGTAGATTCACCCTTGAAATATCACAAATAGCCCACAAGGAAACAAAGATGAGGGTGGGAAATCCAAGAAAGGTCATTCTCACATCCCCCCAAACCCCCTGTACAATATTACTTTACATTATGGCTCTTCCATTTTAGGGGTTAAACAATTGCAGGTGCAGATGTCTTGCTGAGATCAGGAAAACATGCAGAATTTGATTAGAGAAGCTGCTCCTCTAATCACAGATTCTGTCTCCCTCATGCTGCTGCTCCAGCTTCTCCAATCACAGGTTCCCTCCCTCGAGCTCTTGCTGTTCCTCCAGAGGCAGGATCTTCTGGTCCTGCCAGCGGAAGGCATCGTGGCAGGCAGGACCAGAAAATTCAGAGCGCAGCCAAAAATCAGTTCCTCGCCTGCTTGAAAATGGTTGGCAACTTTCTGCGCCTGTGATTTACGACGGGTTGGGTTGCCCACCATGCCATGTCGGGAACTGCATTTGCATGTTTTTGCATCTCATGATGGCTCATTAAAAACCCAGCTCACCAGAATCGTGCGCACACTACACTGGCCATGCCGGCAGCTAATCAGACAGTCGTGACTTATGACCGGATATAACAGACACGCACCTGGCGAACTACACTTCGCTCACGACTTTGAGGTTTGAGTGTGCAGCACTCGCCCACCTTTCACTGTGCACATTGGGCCGCAGATAGCACAGTCACAGTTAGGGGAGGCATCCGCAGCCTGTAAATAGAGAACTGCTAACTAAGAGGAGTGCACTCAATGGTGTCCTGTGGTGAGGGTGGGGGTTTGGTAGGTCACTGTGCACTGAGGTGGGGGTTCAGCTTCCAGTGATCCTAAAGGTTGTGTAATAGCTGCAAAGGAGGATCTAGGGATGGAATGCCTGGGATGAGGGCAGCCCAAGGGCTTCACAATGACTCCCTAGCTTAGCGATGGAAGGTGACCAATGCAGGGTTATGTTCAATCATGTCTCTCGCAAAGACGGGGAGGAGAGCAGATTGGAGGCAGCAGTCAATGCCCCCTTTTCCATGGCTCTAATGCAACTGAAGAGGAGAAGAAGGGCCCATCATTGTCAGGCAGGGCAAAGGGAAGAGTCTCACCCTTAGGAACATGGGCCACGGGGCCTCATGAAGACCCAGAAGCTGAGGCAGAGAGACCAATTTCACGGAGGCATTTGCCACGACCTTGGGAATGCCAAAGATGCCTCCCATACTTAGAGAGGAGTGAGAGACACTGCTGTAGATGCCTTTGCTTGTCAAGGGATGTGGTGGCACTCACCTACCAAATTCTTAATGAGAATCTGATGCCGCACAGCTTGAGAGGCCATCCAGTGCCAGTGGCTCTAAAGGTGACCGCCACACTCAACTTTTCTGTGAGTGGCTCGTTCCAGGGCTCCACTGGGGATCTCTGCGGAATATCACAATCCTCCGCTCATAAATGCATCCGAGAGGCCAGGTCTCCATGGATGCCAGAGCACAGGAATTTGCAGTGATCGCCGGCTTCCCTCAGGTGCAGGGTGCTATTGACTACATAGATGTTGCTTTAAGAGCCCCTTGGCACCAGCCACTATAATTCATCAATAGAAAAGGCTTCCAATCTCTCGTCATGCAGCTGATCTGTAACCACCAAAAGCAGATTACGCAAGGCTGTGTGAGGTACCCTGGGAGCTTGCACGACTCTTACATTGAGTCACAGATTTTCAAGGACCCTCAGTGCATTCAGGGTTGGTTCACTGGTGACAAAGACTATCCCCAAAAGACATGGCTAATGATGCCCATTCAGTGGCCACAGAGTGCTTCAGAGGAAAGGTATAATGTCGCTCATTCCGTGAAACACTCCTTGATTGAGCAGACCATTGGCATACTGAAGATACATTTCCGATGTCTGGACTGGTCAGGCAGTGCTCTCCAGTACTCTCTCCAGGGGATGTCCCGCATCATCGTGGTTTGCTGTGCTTTACAGAGCCTGGTGCTCCAAAGGTGGGGGTGGGGGGGTGAATTGCCAGATGGAGAAAGATGGAGGACCTGCATGTCTTTTCCGATGAGGAGGACGTTGCGAGGGATGAGCTCGATGAAGGCCAGGATGTTGGGGCCCCAGAGGAAGAGGCCATAGCATGGGACAGATGCAGTAGACGTGCCCATGAGATCCTTATAGTCACAAAGTTCCAGGACAATGAAGCTGAATAGCTCACATGAGTCTCTTGCATCTGTCCTCTCCATGCATGCTCAACATTAACACCTTAATTGCTATCCTCAGGATCTCAATGAAGGACATCAATCTCAGAATGAGTAGTCACAATCTTGCATGATGATGGGCTCATTCTTGGAATGCTAGGCAGCCTCTGGAGCATGCAGTCATTCTGTTATGGGATAAGAACTTCATCAGCATGCACTGTGGGGAAATTAGACATGGTGTGGTCTTTTCAAGCATCACGCCAACATTTCACTGCCTGTGGTAGCCTTCAAGAGCCAGGGGCAGCACCACAAACCTCAGTGCACTCATGGCATACATTGCAAGGCACTTCGAGGAGGACAATCATCAATCCCTGGTTCATGCATGAATGTCTGAGGACGGATCTGAATCTAGACTATGCCATCTCTCCACAGGCCATCCCTCGTGCAAGAGTAATGTTCTGGCCTCATCCTCATTTTGGGTCCCCAGCATGAGATCGTTTTTTAGGACGCAGTGATCTGTCACTTCCAGTCATGGATGCAAGCCTGCGAATCAGATCATCTTTATGTGCCCAGAGAGAGCTTCAGCCGCATTATTGTTTGATCATTGACAAGCAGTCATGATCCAGCCTTCGTATGGAGCATCCTAAGGTCATGTCTAGCATTGCCTTGGCATTTGTGGCCCAGAAAATGTTAACAATGCATTTAGGCATTACTTGGTAACTTCGTTGATAATAAGTACACATCCAATGCAGTGGAGCTGTGCTCTGAACACATTTGAGACCTCCAAATTTTTATTCCAGCAATTTCAGGCGTACACAAGGAAACCTGGCACACTGATGGCATTGTCACGATCAAAGCAGTGGGCCCTTTAACAGCCATGGGGCTTGTGAAAAGCAGCAGGGCCATTTACAGGCAGAGAGTGTGAGAAGAGCATGGCCAATAACAGTGAGAGAGTGAGAGGAGTGTGACCTTTAACAGTGAGAGCGTGCGAGAAGAGTGAGAGACCATTAAAGAGCGCGAGAGGGAAAAGAGCACAAAGCATAGCTGATTAGCGACTATGATTGGTGTATTTCTAGGCTTTAAAGTAAAGCTAAGGTCTTTAATTTGTGTTTAGGTCTCTAGCCTTTTTTTCCTCTTTTTCTCATAGATAGTTTGTTAAATATAAGATTAATACTGGTGTACATAAAAAATAATTATAGTAAAGCGTAAAGAGTGAGGATGCTAGAGTAATTCATTAATAATTTGAATATAATACGATAGCAATGGCAGGACGGGTGATGTGTTGCTACTGCAACATTTGGAAACTGCTGGACACCAAGGTGATCCAGAACGAACACATCCGTACCAGGTTTTTGCAGCTCGAAGAGCTTCAGTTCTGAGTTAAGGAGCTGGAGTACGAACTGCAGACATTGCACCACATCAGGGAGGGGGAAAGTTACTTTGCTCCAGGAGACAGTCACACCCCTCAGATTAGGTAATTCAAATTTGGTCTGTGATCAGGGACAGGAGGGTGTGACTGCAGGTGAAGCAGGTATGGGAGCCCAGGGGGAAGCGTCCAAGGAGTCTTGGCCCCTGCAACTGTCCAACAGTTACAAGGTTCTTGCAAGCTGCGTGGACGAGAACAGGGACTGCAGGAAGGATGAGTAAACTGTCCTTGGCACTGTGGTACAGGGAGCCATTCAAGTGGGGGGAGCAAATAGGAACATGGTAGCGGTTGGGGACAGTATAAGTAGGGGGATAGATACTGTTCTCTGCAGCCGTGAGCGTGAGTCTCGAAGGCTGTGTTAGCTGCCCAGTGCCAGAGTTAAAGACATCTCCTCAGGGCAGGAGAGGAACTTGGAGTGGGAAGGGAGGGATCCAGTTGTTGTTGGCCATGCTGGTACCAATGTCATTGATAGGACTAGAAAGGAGGTTCTGCTGAAAGAACTCGAACAGTTAGGAGCTAAATTAAAAAGCAGAAGTTCCAAGGTAATAATCATGGAATTACGACCTGAGTCACGGGCAAACAGGCATGAGGTAAATAAAGTCAAGGAGTTAAATGCGTGGCTCGAAGGTTGGTGTAGGAGAATTGGTTTCACTTCATGGGGCACTGGCATCAGTACTGGGGTAGAAGGGAGCTGTTCTGATGGGACAGGCTTCACTTGAACCGTGCTGGGACCAGTATCCTGGTGAACCAAATAACTAGGGCTGTAGAAAGGACAGGCAGAAAGGAAAGGGTGGTGGGGTTGATGTGTAAGTATGAGAAGGAATAAGTACGATAGCAAGAAAGGATCTTGGATCGAAAGATGTAGAATCCATATGGGTGGAGGTAAGAAATAACAAGGGGAAGAAGATACTGGTGGGAGTGGTCTATAGGCCCCCTAACAGTAGCCATACTGTAGGACAGAGAATAAATCAGGAGATAATGAGGGCATGTAAAAATAGCAGTACACTAATCATGGACTCGAACTCAAGTTCTGTCGAAGGGTCATGAGGACTCGAAACGTCAACTCTTTTCTTCTCCGCCGATGCTGCCAGACCTGCTGAGTTTTTCCAGGTAATTCTGTTTTTGTTTTTGTTTTGGATTTCCAGCATCCGCAGTTTTTTTGTTTTTATCACTAATTAGACCACACCTAGAATACTGTGAACAGTTTTGGTCCCCTTATCTAAGGATATACTAGCACTGGAGGCAGTCCAGAGAAGTTTCATTAGGTTGATTCTGGGTATGGTGGGCTTTTCTTATGAGGAGAGGTTGAGTAGGTTGGGCCTGTACTCATTGGAGTTTAGAAGAATGAGAGGCAATATTATCGAAACATATAAGATTCTTAGGGGGCATGACAGGGTAGATACTGGGAGATTGTTTCCCCTTGTTGGAGAGTCTAGGGCCAGAGGGAATAATCTCAGAGTAAGGGGTCACCCATTTAAAACAGGAATGAGAAGGATTTCTTCTCTCAGAGTGTAGTCAATCTGTGGCATTCTTTAACGCAGAGGGCTGTAAAAGGTGGGTCGTTAAGCATATTCAGGGCTGAGATAGACAGAATTTTAATCAGTTAAGAGAATCATGGGTTATGGGGAAAAGGCAGGAAAGTGGAGTTGAGGATTATCAGATCAGCCATGATCTCATTGAATGGCAGAGCAAACTCGATGGGCCGAGTGGCCTACTTCTGCTTCTACATCTTATGCTCTGATAACCATGCCAACTGCCCATTGAAGAGCTGGCTCAGGGATTATGTCAAGGCACACTAGCTAGACCTTCAGGTCCGGAGTGGCATCCTCCCATTTAATAATCTGGCATCTGGGGCCTGGACAGACATCTCTAATTTCGCAAAGGCGCTGTCATCTAGCAAACATTTCAGGAGTCACAAAGTGCTAGCTAGGTCTACAGCTCTGCATCATGCAAGTGGAGAATGGGAACTAGGGGTGATGTCTAGCTGTACACACGGTCACAATGTCACTCTACAGGCCGCATTGAGCGCCTAAGATCCCTGATAATAAATTGAAATGTAATCCACACTCAAGCCTGACAGGCATTACACGGAGGCCATTTAAAGATGCACCGAGTTAGACTGAGTCCAAAGGGGGTCACCATTAAAACCTATAAGATCCACATAGACCAGTCTTCTGTGCAGCAGCATCAGGAGAGTAAACAAAACTGTAAAATCTATACTCTGAGGCCACATATGATCCTCTGACTCAAGTCTAAGACATGCACTGCCCAACCACCATGTCAATAGATCGAGAGGCTTTGCTCATGTCATTGCTGCGGATAGAAAGGCGACTCATTGTACTGAGACTGTACAAGTACCAAAGGCCTGAGACACATGATGGAGATAAGTGAGGGGGGATGGGGGGGGGGGGTACCTGTTACACTTGCATGACCTCAGAGCATTACATCAAATAGACTGAGAATTTCAGATGAGCTAAGTATATTTACAGATATGCAAAGTATGTACAGTGAGTGAGCGCTCGTGCCATCTTTATGTTTTCAATATTTAATTTTTCTTACCCTACTGCTACGTCCAAATGCTTCCCTAACATCTGCAGCAGAGGTGGAGGCAGCCTGCTGACTGCTATGCCCTGATGCCTGAGATGATCTTGATGGGCATCCCCTTGAGGACTGAGACCTCGAGGGCCCCAGCCTGTTTGGGTCTCCTGCTGTGGGCAGGTGCATCTTCCTCCGCTTGAGCTGCTCGTGTTGCTGGGTTCAAAGGCAAAGAGGACTTAGAGTGGCTGGTTAGCCCAGGAAAGTCTTGGGTGGCTTGGCCAGGGATGTCTGGCTGATGCTTCTCCTCCTTGCGGGTGCCTAACGACCCCTCCCTGACTCCTTAAGGAGAAGGGGCTCCTGGAGGGGAGATCGAGATGCCCCGCCCCCCTCTCGCATAATCACTGATGGATCCCACTCATGGCTATAGTGAGGGTGTGCAGGTCCGAGCACGTAACCAGCACAAACAGCTGGACCTAAGTCTCCATGGCTGTCATCACCATTCCAATGGTGATCTCAATGCACTGGCATGCGCCATGATATCGGACAGGACATGGACGGACTCCTCCATTCTAAGCCGGTGATGGCCTCTGACAACCCTGCTTGTTGTGCCCCTGCCTGTCTTTGGAGCTCCAACAACTCTCTGAAGGCTACTTTCAGAGGCTTGTCATTAGGCTCGGACGCAGCAGGAACCTAGCCTCCAGCAATCCTCTGAGTGTCAGCGACCTTGGCTGTCACTGCCTCTCCCTGCTGTGGGCGCAATCTGTGCTGTGCTCAGCAGATGGTGACCCCGAGCTTGCTCTAAAACTAGGTCCCACTGAGGTGTGTCTCTCTGTGCTGGTGGAGGGTGCAGGTGAATGCAGTGACATATCTACATCTAGCGGGTCCTCAGGATCCTCATCCAAGGTGGCCAGGGGGCTGGAGCTGATTGTCTGGCTAGCAGTTTGGCTCCTCCTTTTCTTGCTGGTGGCTGTAATAGAGAAGAGGTAATTGTTGATTGGCTGGATAATTACCTACATTAAACAGCACTCAGTTTCAGCAGATGGGCGAAGTCTAGAGCCTCACTGGCTTGTCTGGGGACACCTGTAGCACAGGAATGGTCCCAGTCCTCACCAGCTAGCTCTGCTGCCTGTTCCCCAAAGGAGATGAGAGGGCTGAGCTCCGGCAATCCCCCTCCAGTCTGGGATCTCTTTCTCTATTGTTGTGGGCGATCTTTTCCTCCATAAAGACAGATGAACAGATTGTGAGCATTACGGATGCCAAAGCATATGATAAGCATGCATGCCTTTTGTGTGTGTGGAGTGGACCTATGTAAGGGCTGAAGATGCGACTTGTGCAGGATGTGAAAAGAGATGATGATGTAAAAGTGTGTGTTTTTTTATTGAGGGGGAAGGGGACTCTTTCTTGCTGCTGCTGTGCAGGATGCACTGAGGTGAGTCTTTTCTTTAATTAGTTATAAATAAACAGTCTCCTCTGCACCCCACTCCCAGTTACAACAACCCTCTATTTCAATATAAAAATTAAAGGAAGAGAAGTGGGATCTCAGCACTGCCACTGACGGATCCAGAGGAGAGGGAGGCCATTGTGCCAGTGGATCTAGTACAGGTAAAACGGCCCTGTCTGTGTCTCTGAGAGAGAGGGGATGCCAGAGGAAGGAAGAGACAGAGAGAGGAAGAGAAAGAGGTCAAGGAAGGAGAGGGCTAATTGTGGGGGAAAAGGAGGCCTCTCAGGGTGAGACAGAGAGGGGGTGTGGGGAGGGGGGTGTTGTGGGCAGGAGGCAACATTGTTCACTTCTACACTTACGGCTTATTTTTATTTATGTGTATGATTTCCCAGCTCTTTTTTTAAAACTCTTTACATTTCCTTCTAAGACCCTCCTCCTGAGCCTAGCTTTTAAGTTTACAAACTATTGCTGGACCAACAATAACCACACAACAAAGGAAAAAGCTAAATCCTTTCCAGTGGCTTTCTTCCTCTTTTCTATTTGTCCTATTTTGTGAGTAAAAGTTTAAAGTAAAGAGATTGGGCATAGAGGGAGAAAAAATATCATGGGGAAATCCAGTTTTTATTTCCTTTAAGATTTTTCTTTAATGTTTCTGCTATAAAAGTGTCTGTAAACAATTTTTTTCTGCCTGTGTGTTTTCTACACGTCAAATTTTTTTTAACTAAAAAATAAAAAGTTGTAAATCCAGTCAATCCAAAAGAGCCCAACCTTCCAGACCTTGAGTTTGCTTTAATATCAGCCACTGGGGGAGGATAACAGGGTGGGGTGGACATGGTGTCAGGGTTGAATGTTGCATTCCTGGCTGCCTGCCCAGGACTGAGTCTCTTTTTCCCTTAATATCCTTTAACCAGCGGCTTTACCTTCAAGGATCCCCCGAAAATCAAAAAGTAACCCTTGAGAAAATCTCAAAATGAGGCCTAAAAAAGATCTTGACCCTTGATACAAGGATATAGGCATCCTAATTAACAAATATTCCCGTTGTCCATTCATATGCACATTTTGGCTGTAACTTCAGACCCAAGCCCATCACATCCATTTTCACTACATTATATTCCCCCCTCTTCTTACTTCTCTCTCTAATCCTCCCAGACCCTTCTTTCTTGTTGCTATGCTTACTTTCATTTCTTCCTATTGGATGCTCTGGCTTCCCAAATTTCTACCCCAACCCTTCAACAGTTCTCAAATTTCCTTCTTTCCTGCCACCATCCTAGGCTTAATTGTCTCTTAACTTCCTTCTGTGTCCCTCTTTGCAATCTCCAAAGCAATCATTGCTGCCTCCTCACAAACAGCCCCAACTGCCCCATTCTACTCTGCTGCCAGCCTTCCTGACCAGTACATTGGCTGGGAGCTGCACTTGCCAATCTCCTCCCTGTCCATTTCACCCTTCCCCAATGCGGATTCTGTGGACTCTGCCAGTGGTCCATCACCCTCCAGAATGTCTATTCGCTTGTGACAAAAGCCCTTGCCATCCATGAGCTTATTGTGGATGATTGCATTGACAACATGGTCTTGATGAAAACCTGGCTGAGGGATGATGACACCTTCTGCCTAACTCAAACCTCCCCTCCTGGTTTTAACTTTCACCACATGCCTCATGGTGGTGTTGTTATTATAACCAAATTTCATCTTGGTCTGGCCCCTTATTCCTCTAACATTTTCTCCTCCTTTAAGCATCTCACCTTGTTCCATGCCTCTCATTTAAAATCCTGGCTCTTTGCCACCTGCCCAAGTACTATGCCAATTTTCTCAATGAGCTATCTTCACTGTTTTCCTTCCTCAGCCTCTGCATTGACAAACTTCTCATCCTCTGTCATTTCAATCTCTATCTCCCTAATCTCTGCTTGCCCTATAACCCTCCAAGGTATCTGCGCTCCTCTACTTCCAGTCATTTGAAGTTTTTCCAGGTAATTCTGTTTTTGTTTTGGATTTCCAGCATCCGCAGTTTTTTGTTTTTACGTCATTTGAAGATCCCTGATTTTAATCACTCCACCACTGGTGGCTGTACCTTCAGATGTCTAGACCCTAAGTTATGGAAATTTCTCCTGAATGAGATGCCCCAGCATGTGGAGCTGAGACCACTATTGTTTTTCAATGACTTAAACAAACTAGCTCAGAACACATGTACTCCACGAATGGAGCTGGAGTAGCTTAGAATTAAGTGGAAGGAGACTAAGGACTCTTAATAAGACACTATGCTAAACAATCCATGCAGAGCAGCAATCAATAAAGCCAATGCCTTATTGAAATACATTGCTAAACTGTTGAACATAGGTCAGAGGAAGTCATAATCAAACTATATAGTGCTCTGATTAGACAACAGCTTGAGTACTATCTCCTGCCTGTTCACCAAGACATGAGAGACAAACACTGGAGGTGATGCAAAAGAGCCAACAAACTGATGCCAAGTTTGAGATACAAGGAGACTACAGAGTTAAGCTTTTCATGCTGCAAACAAGGGTAAGCACCTCAAAAATGATCTTATGTAAAATAAGAAATATGAAGGAAAGAGTAAATCTAGATTGTTACTTTAGGTGAAATTTTAGGACTGGTACAAGAGGTATTAGGGTTACATTTAAAAAGTGATACAAAAACATTGTTTTACCCAACAGAACTACATTGCAAGATTTCACTTTTTAAAAAAATAAAACAAATTTTATTGCATATAAAAGATTTAAACAAAACAAACTTAACAATATTGTTTAAGTATATGTTATGCACTCAGGTTTGCTTCCTGCTTCCCCCCAAGAGTTCCCTTATAAGATACCAATTACAGTTATTTACTTCTGTAGAGACCACCCATATGTATGCCACTGTCCTCTGGAGAATTTTCCTCAGCTCCAGCTAGTCTCAAAAGGTAAATTTTTCATTTACCCTCTCTTGACTGTAGAGCCTCAGTCCTTGTTCTGGTTACTTTTAGAATATTTCCAAGTTAATCCACTACTAACTTTCTTTTGCAATAAGACACTGAGGCCTATTGTAGGTTCTCCCACTAGCTTCAAACTAGACAATCTTCCAGTTTATGTTTCTCACAAGTTTCAAACTGAGATTAAGCTTCACCCACCTTCCACGCAGTCAATAATAAAGTTAGTGTTTTACTCTGCTTACAGTGCAGGTCTGTTTAACTGTTTATTTTCAGCTAATTTCTCTCAGTCAGCTGCAAACTATACAAGGCCCAACTGCAACTACAAATCTGTCCCACAAACATTCAGATAAATTGAAACCAGACAGCCTTCGTAAGCTCCAACTATCTCCACGATGACGTAGCCTGCTCTAGGCTATCCTCAAACTGACTGCCAATTATCCTCAATTTACAATTTCTCCAGCTAAGTACCCCACTTGTTCTTTTATAGCTCCATCTCTTCTATTCGAACTCTATTATAATGAACAATCATGAGTAACCTTTTGAACTGCCATTTTTTAGATGTCCTGACAATTCCTAAAGCCCAACATTTTAATTACCTTACCATTACAACAACAGAACTAAACATTACCTTTAAAATATTAGCATGGACCATGACCTAGACATTTGCAACAGTGAACATATTTTCAAACCAATAAAAAACAACTTTAAGACTGAAAAGGAGAAGCTATTTTTCACCCAGAAAATATTCAATTCTTGGGATAAACTTCCAGATAGATTGCTGGAGCTAAAGCCCTAGGTGCATTTAAGAAAACAATAAAATACAACAATGGGATGGGGGAGGGGTGGAGAAAGACTCAGCAGGGGGCTTCTGGTTGAATTAACTAAAATGAACTAAATGATCTTCCTCTTGAGTTTGAGAGTAATTGTTAAGTGATTGTTATTCTTAGAAGGTTCAGTCATAAACTGTCCCTAAGCTATTAAAGCTCAGCCTCTAATTTGTTTGCTTGTTTGCCATCTTTTTGTCTTCAAACAACAATTCAGAGTAGAGCACAACACACCGCAATGGGCCTCCAGTACCTCCTAACCGTCAACACCCCTTGTCCTTTTGTCGATGACATCTTTGGTAATCTCTTCTTTGCCTCCACCTATCACTGGCCCGCTATCCAGCTCTACCTGTCCCACCCCCCTCTACCAGCTTATATTTCACCTAATTTCTCTATTTCCTTAGTTCTGACGAAAGTCATACGGACTCGAAATGTCAACTGTATTCCTCTCCGCAGATGCTGTCAGGCCTGCTGAGTTTTTCCAGGTATTTTTGTTTTTGTTTCAGATTTCCAGCATCCGCAGTATTTTGCTTTTATCCTCCTCAGTGTCTAATCTTTATGTGTAAACCACGCAGTGAATGTTGGACAAGGTGCTCCAAAAGTGTACATAGAAAATGGTGTTTGTAGGAAGTATCTCTATATTTTTTTATTTTAGTTAGGAGCTTGCACAGAATATGGAATCCACATTTTCCCCAGTAAAGAATGAAGAACCAATAAAATCCATAGGAACATAGGATTTAGGACCAGGAGCGAGCATTCAGCCCTTCAAGCCTGCTTCACTATTCAATAAGATCATGGCTGGTCTGATTGTGGTCTCAACTCTACTTTCCTGTCTACCTCAAGAAGATTTGAAGTTTGAAATAAAATGCAGAATTTTGGTAGTCAATAAGATTGTTAAGTCAATTTATAAATAGTGGGTAGTGTCTCTGCCTCTGAACCAAAAGCTCCTGTTTCAAGTCCTACTTCAGGGCTTGATGGCCAAGGGAGGGGCATTCACAACGTGGCCAAACAGGTTGTGTATCAACTTGTAAATCCTTCCAACACACACCAACAAACCAGGTGGTAAGAGTCAGGGAAATTCCTGGTCAGCAATGTGATGGAAAACAATTAGACAATCTTCCATCACTATCCATAGCTCCAGGCTACAACAAGCATCTGGTACTCCAGTTGCCGGGGGGGGGGGGGGGGGGGGGGGGCGGTGCTGGTTGGCTCAACAGCTGGTGTGGATCAGATTGGTGTCAACAGCACAAGACTCAATCCCTATTCTCCCTGGGATGGATTTGGGACCTGCCTCATTGCCCTCCTCCGTGGTCGCGGCTGTGGGTCAGATCTGCCTTCAGGCAGAAAACTGAAGCAGAAGTCTGAAAACAAGTCAACTGTAAGAAAGCACCAATGTAAGTACAGTGAAATATTGCAACAAGCTCAATTAATACACAGAAATAAATGCTTGCATAAAATAGGTTTGGTTTTTAACCTGAACATTTTATTTAAGAATATGGCTGCACTATAGGATAAAGATATCTTAAGCTAAACCCAAGTATTTCCTTTTCTCCCGAAGGTACTGACACTTGCAGGCATAAGCTTATACACGTGCTGGCATCCCTCCTACAAGTAGCATTCTTCATTTATGAGTTAAGTGTCAAACAATTCGACCAAGAGAATCACAGTCAAATCTGATTCTATCGCGATCCGACCACATACAGATTTTTCAGAAGTCAGATAAAGCAGGAACTCCCAAACCCAGGGGAACTGAGTCTAATTGCAAACACCCACCAAATGAAATTCATTTTAATGTAAAAGTAAAAAAATGTTCATATCATTATGTTCATCCACATCTGAACACAGGGTGGATTCGGAACATGAAGTGAGTAATCTTTCACCACCGCAACTTGCTCAAAACTGGAAATGCAACAGCAGCAACAATCGGTGCCAAGCAGCCAATGGTCATCGGAGTCTTAATTTCAGGCTAGGGAAACAAGGAACTATAAATAGAAACCTGCACGTTACATTTAGAGATTAGATGCACAAAGTCTGAGGTCTCTCTTTATGCCACGTCTCATGGTAGTTCCATCCTGACACTCCCAAGTTTCTTAAATTCAAGTTACTCAACGCTTAACATAATCAAAAAAAAATTACCCTAAAAAACACACAAAGAAACACCACATGGTCACATCCCACACTCCCGTGCGAGCCTTATGCGGATTGGAAGGAAGTGGGTGGTCGTCACCCAATGGAAGCAGGTCTTGTTGGTGGGGTTCAGTAAAGTTTGATTGGATTGGGCGCGCTCTTTTCGCGCCCTATCTGTGTAGCCGGGCGGAGAACGAAGACAAAAGAGAGAAAGAAAAGAGTGAGAGCCCGGCGCGGAGCAGGAGTGGGGCGCAGACAGACAGGCGGGGAGCCAGAGTACCAGCTGCTAACCCCATCGCCGCACTGACATCAACGTAACCGGGCAGTAAACTCACCCGATAAAACTCTTCCAAAGTTTCGGCTACAAGTTAGCCCCGCTGTCGGCGCTCGGCGGCAGTGGAGGAGGAAAACAAGGATCAGTTTCCCTCTCCAGGTAAGAAAGAGGCGGCTTGGAGTTTCTACTCTTGCCTTTCGGTCTCTACCAGGTGGTTAGGACCTTGACCAGTTCGGGTGTTTGTGGAGAATGGAAGCTTTGAGCTGGCGGTGGGGGGGTTTGAATTCAAACGGCCGCCGCTCGCGGGCAGCGTTTGGAATCCGCGCGCTCGCCACGTTTCTTCTCTCTCTTCACCACCCCCCCCCCCCCCCCCGCCTCCCGGACAGTGCAGAATCGGCGCCCTTTCCAGGGACATGTTTCTCCATCAATAATCATGAATAAGGAGACGGGTGAGGACTGATCCGATCAGACTGTAGATCACCATTTACTTGATCTCACTCACTCAGGGGAAGGGTTCAGTCTTTCCAATCAATTCCTCTTTTATCAGCGGCCAGTTTGGCCAAACGAATCGGTGATAAACTTTTCTATGTATTAGAAATTGGTTTCCCCCTGTAATTCCTGCGACTCCCAGGTACCCCGGGAGATACAGTTCCTCCTGTGGCAATTGAATTAGGGCATGGTGATTAACTAGGTACCAGAGGCATGATGACAAAGCCCAGAGTCATCAAGTGGGATGCGATAGGTAGGAGGGGAAAAAATGCAAGTCTGCGGGGGAAAGAACAGAACATTGGGACTAATAATTTTTTTTCAGAAAGCAGTCACAGGCATGATGGATGAACTGAATGGACTCCTTATACAGAAAAGGGAGCTAAAAGCAAAATGGGATTGACAAACCAGTCAACTTAACGATAGAAGTGATAGAACATCAAGAATCATAAGATATAAGGTCAGCTTGGATTCTGCTTAATGAGTCTAAGAGGTAACAGAGGGACAAGGGTAATGCGGTAGATGTCATACTGGGATTTTCAGAAGGGTAAACACTGACTCATGACAAAAGTTTGGGCATGTGGAGCCAGGGAACAAATTGGAATATATAGAAAATAACAGTCAAGGGTAGTTATTCAGATTGGAGGAACATAGAAAGTAATGTTCTACTTGAATCTGTGCTGTTCATAATTTAAATAAATGATTGGGCTTAAAATAAAGGAACTCAATATTAGTTTGCAGATAATATCAACCTAGGGTGTACAGTTAACAGGGCAAGAATGCAACATAATACAAGAAGACAGTAGAAAATTTGCAAAATGGGCAGATAATTGACAAATGAATTTTAACACATAAAAATATGAGATGATGCATTTTAGTAGGAAAAATCAGGTAGGAATTATCACCTACATCTTAGAAAATAAATTGGGGTAGAAGAAGAAATGAATCTAGGAATGGAGGTGACAAAATCATTAAAAGCAACATCACAGGCCATCAATATGATTAGAAATGATAAAGTATCAGGGGCATGAAATTCAGAAGTAATGAAATCACATTAAACTTGTATAGGCCTCTGGTCAGGCCTTGCTTAGAGCACTGTGCAGTCCTGATGTCTTTTATAAAAAGTACATAGAAGTACTGGAGAAAGTGCGAAAACAATTTGAGAATGATACCAGAACTGAGTAATTACAGTTACTGGGAAAGATTGAACAAGTTGGAGCTTTTCTTTTTTTTAGGAAAAGAAGGCTTTTAGAAATGATCTGGGAGATTTCTAAAATTTGGACAGGACAGATGTGGAATATTTCCACCTGTAGAATGCAAAGCTGGGGGTCACAGATGAGATGTTAAAGCAGGCCCTGTCTGCTTTCTCTAGTGACGTAATAGATCCATCCATGGCACTATTTTCGAAACAAGAATGGTGTCCAGGCCTTCATTATAACAGCAACTACACATCAAAATTATTTCATTAATTGTTAAGCACTTGGTGACATTCAGTGATCACTACCCCAGGAAATGGTTGATGTAAATAGCTTTGATATTTTCAAAAGGAAACTGGACAAGTACACTAGAAATTGGGAATAGAAAGATGTACTACAAGGCTGAGCTGATGCAGTTGGAATGAGTGAGGCAACTTAAGGTGTATAAACACCAGCATTGGTTAGGCCAAATGGCCTATTTCTATGGATGGTTACTGTTTGTTTTTTGTTCAGGATCAAAAAGCCATGGATATTGAAGTTGAAATGCGTCAGAGTGGAACTTGAAATAGGAAAAGCTTGTGTGGGCATGATTTACTTGGGCATTGTCCTAAATCATTTAGGTTTGTTTTGTGATTCTTTGAGTTTGGAGAGGTCTCTATAATAGAGGCACAAAGATGGAGGAGCTCCAAAGCAAGCGAACGTGCTATAAGCTGGGGCAGATCCGTGTGAGGTCAGAAAGCACTATTTCACACAATACTGGAAATCTGGAACAGTACTCCTCCTGTGGGTGCTGGGTTAATGGAAATTTAAGATTGAAATTCATAGATGCTTATTAGATGAGAGTATCAAAGGATACAAATCAATGGTCAGTAAATGGAGTTGGGGTGCAGCTCAACTGTGATCTGATTGAATGGAAGAACTGGCTCAAGGTTATTGAGCAGTCTCCTCTTCTTCCTAATGTAATTAATTCCTTCTTCCCATGTTCTTATTAATTACCTCAGTGGAATTGGAAAGTAGACCTGAGGAACATGAATGCTTCAAGATTTTTAACAGGTTCTGTGGTTGAGCACGGGATTTAAACTTATTTTGAACTTTGCACAGCAGTCTGAAATATTGTGGTTCCTTCAGATAGTTTTAAATTAATTACTGACTACTCAACTTTAGATTATGAACTCTCCTCCTTCCCCACCCCCTTTCTGATCCCCCCCCCTTTTCCAATAATTTATATATATTTTTCTTTTCTTTTTCCCACATATTTCCATTATTTTTAAATGTATTGTTTTGTCTCTACCTTTTAACCTATTTCAATTCCCCCCACCCCACCCCCACTAGGGCTATCTGTCCCTTGCTTGTCCTGCTTTCCATCCTTAATGTCCCCATTAGCACATTTCTTAGCTAATATCACCACCGTCAACACCTCTGTCCTTTTGTCTATGACATCTTTTGGCAATCTCCACCTATCACTGGCCCTCTATCTGTCTCTACCTGTCCCACCCCCCTTAAACCAGCTTATATTTTTCCTTAGTTCTGATGAAGAGTCATTCGGACTTGAAAAGTTAACTGTATTCCTTTCCGCAGATGCTGTCAGACCTGCTGAGTTTTTCCAGGTATTTTTGATTTTGGTAGAATTTGTACCCAACATTATGTATTGATATTCTTGACTTTTCTATTAGTGAAACTGAAGATAATGAGGGTTACTGTAAAGACAATGCTAACATAAATGGTCTTCTTGACCTTGTCATTACCACTGAAAATGAAGCTCCCACAAAATGTCACCCTCTTAGTTGCCCTTCTTCGTAATCTGACATTTGGTTACAGCCTCTGAATTTGAGCTCCCATGTTACCCCTTGGCTTATTATGCCTGAGAAAGCTATCCAATTGATCCCACCCTCATCCTCTTTCATTATAGCTCTCCATATCTCACTCTATTTATCCAATTTAATTTTGAAACTCTGTTGATTCTGCTTCACCACGCATAAGAAATAGGAGTAGGGGTAGACCATGTGGCCCTTTGAGCTTGCTCCACCTTTCAATATGATCATGGCTGATCTCTGCCTTCAGTTCCACTTTCCTGCCTGCTCCCTCCCCATATCCCTTGTGTCCTTGAGAGACCAAACGTCTGTCTGTCTCTCTCACAACCTTACATATATTCAATGATCACAATACCTTTACAGTGCAGGAGGCCATTTGGCCCGTTGAAACTGCACTGGCTCTCTGAAAGAGCATTCCACCTAGAGAGCAAACCAATTTCCTTTTGAATGCCTTGATCGAATCTGCCTCCACCACCCTTTCAGGAAGTTTGTTCCAGACTCCAACCACTTCCTGGGTGAAAAAACATTTCCTCGTATCTCATCCCTTTTGTCAATTATTTTGAATCTGTGCCCTCTAGTTCTTGGTGTTCTCTTGAGTGGGAGCAGCTTCTCACTGTTTATCCTGTCCATACCCCTCAGGATCTTGAATACCTGTATCAAGTCTCCTTTAAGCCGCCTTTTCTCCAAGAAAAAGTGTCCCAACCTCTTCAATCTATCCTCACAGGTACAGTTCTTCACCTTGGGAAATATTCTTGTGAATCTCCTCTGTACTCTCTCCAATGCCTTCACACCCTTCCTTAAGTATGGCGCCCAGAACTGGACGCAGTACTCCAGATGAGGCCTAACTAGTGTCTTATACAAGTTCAGCATGACCTCCTTACTCTTGTACTCAATAAAGCCTAAGATACCATATACTTTATTAACTGCTGTCTCAACCATCTTCAATGACCTATGTGCGTGTACTCTGAGGTTTCTCTGTTCCTGCACCTCTTTTAGAGGCCCTCCCTTTATTTTATACTGTCTCACCATATCTTTCCTGGCAAAACGAATCACGTCACACATTTCTGCATTTAATTTCATCTGTCACTTGTCTGCCCAATCCGCCAACATGTTTATGTCCTTTTGAAGTTCAAGACTATCCTCATCACAGTTTAGACGACATTTCCAATCTATGTATCATCTGCGTATTTTGAAATCATGCCCTGCACGTCACAATCTGTCATTAATATATACAGGAAGAGCAAGGGTCCCAACACTTGGCGAACTCCACTACAAACCTTTCTCCAATCTGAAAAACAACCATTTATCACTGCTCTCTGTTTCCTGTCAATCAGCCAATTTCTTATCCAAGTGTCTAATCTCCCTTTTATTCCATGACCTAGAATATTGCTCACAAGTGTGTTGTGTAGCATTATCAAATGCTTTTTGAAAATCCATAAACGGCACATCAACAGTGTTTCCTTTATCAACCTTCTCTGTTCCCTCCTCAAAAAGCGCCAAGTTAGTTAAACATAAATTTCCCTTAATGAACCTATACTGGCTTTCCTTAATTATCCTGCACTTGTCTAAGTGATTATTGATTTTCATTCCGTACAATAGTTTCCAGAAGTTTCCCTGCCACTGAGGTCAAACTGACTAGCCTGTAGTTGCCAGCTTTTTCCTTGCACCCCTTTTTGAACAAGTGTGTAACACAAGCAATTCTCCAGTCCTCTGGCACTTCCTGTTTGTCTAAGGAAAACTGGAAGATTATCACTAGTGCCTCTGCAATTTCCACACTCACTTCCCTCCGTACCCTTGGATGCATCTCACCTGGTCCTAGGGTTTTATTTATTTTAAGTAAAGATGGCCTTTCCAACACCACCTCCAGCCTCCTCATGCAAGTCCCTTTTTTTTTTGGTCCCTAATCGGCCATACTCTCTTATTGTTTACATGCTTGTAGAAGACCCTTTTATGTTCAATGCCAGCCTCTTTTCATGCTCACTCATTGCTTTTCTTTTTAGTTTCTTCACTTCCCCTCTAGCCCTTCTATATTCAGCCTAATTCTCCATTGTATTTTCTACCTGACATCTGCCATATGCACACTTCTTCCTTTTCATCTTCACCCCTATCTCTCTCATCATTCAGGGTGCTTTGGATTTATTTGTCATACCTTTCCACATCAAGGGAATATACCTTCACATTGCCTTTAATACCTTTTCTTTGAAGGTTGCCCATTGTTCAGCCACTGTCTTTTCTGCCAACATTTGATTCCAACTCACTCGACTCAGATGTATACCCATCCCATCGAAGATGGCTTTCGCCCAATTAATTATCCCTGCTCTGAATTGTTCTGTCCTTTTCCATGATTAACCTAAACATTATGATACAATGATCATTGTTCCCTAGAGGCTCTCCCACTGATATTTGATCCACTTGGGGCCAACTCATTCCCCAGAACCAGGTCCAAAATCGCATGCCCTATCGTTGGACTAGAAATATACTGCTGTACAAAATTATCTTGAATACATTCCAGGAACTCTCGCCCCTTTTTGTAGTATTCCTATCCGTCTACATTTGTATAATTGAAGTCCCCCATTGTGATTACTCTATAACTCTTGCACTTCGCCATAATTCCTTTGCAAATTTGTTTTTCCACATCCTTTCCACTAGTTGGTGGCCAATGTACTATACCAATCAATGTTATTGCACCTTTCCCATTCCTTACCACTTGCCAGAGAGATTCTGTCCTTGACCCCCCTGGAACATCTCTCTCCAATACTGTAATGTCGCCTTTAACAAATGTTGCCACCTCCCCCGCCCCCCCACCCCCTTTTTCTTCCTGTCCTATCTTTCCTATACATCTTGTATCCAGGATTATTTAACGCCCAGTCCTGCCCTTCTTTGAGCCAGGTCTCTGTTATAGCAATAATATAATTCCATTTTGTCAACCTGTGCCTGCAGTTCACCAACCTTATTAATCACACCCCGTGCATTCACATACATGCACATTAGTCCTGATTTAAGCTTTTTTACTTCCTTGCTTATTCTGACCCCATCTAATGACTTGCTGTTGCCTACTCTAATTCTGTTAAACTCTCCAAGCATTCTTTCTACCTTGATACAACTCTCTGATAGATCCTCTTTATCAGTTGATACTTCACTCCTTCCCACTGCCAGTTTTTCTCCTTTGCACTCCAAGTTACCATCCCCCTGCCAACCTAGTTTAAAATCTCCCTAACAGCACTAGCAAACCTCCCTGCGAGGACATTAGTCCCAGTCCTGTTAATGTGTAACCTGTCCTCCTTGTACAGGTCCCACCTGCACCAGAACCAATCCCAATGCCTCAAAAATCTAGAGACCCCACCCCCTATTCCATTTCTTCAGTCACATGTTGGACTGCTGAAGCTTCTTTATTCTTAAATTCACTAGCACGTAGCATGGGGAGTAATCCTGAGATTACTGCTCTTGAGGCCCAGCTTTTTAATTCCCTTTCTAACTCCTTAAAATCTGATTTCAGGATCTCATGTGGACCTCTGGCTGTTCATCCTCTCCCAAAAGAATGGCCTGCAGCTGCTTTGACATTCTTGACCCTGGCACCAGGGAGGCAACATTCCCACCTGGAGTCATGTCTATGGTTGCAGAAATGCCTGTCTGCTCCCCGAACTATGGAACCCCCTACTACTATAGCTCTTCCACTTCCCCTCCTGTGCAGCTCAGCCACCTGTGGTGCCATGGACTTGGCTCTTGCTGCAGTCCTCTAAGGCACCACCTCACTTACCGGTATCCAAAATGGAAAAATGGTTAGAGAGTGAGATAGCCTCAGGGGATTCCTGCATCATCTGCTTGTTCCTCTGGTGGTCACCCATTCCATCTCTGTTTGTGTACTTCTTAGCTGCGGTCATCTCCCTAAACGCGTTATCCTCAGCCTTGTGGATGCACCACAGTGAATGTAGCTGCTGCTCAAGCTCTGCAACTCGGAGCTCAAGTTTCTGCAGCTGGTTACACTTCCTGATTTAGTCATTGAGGGCACTTTATTCCTGCGTGACTTCCCACATCCTGCAAGATGCCCATTCCAAATGGTCAAGCTGCATTGACATACCTTTATATGCAAATTTATTTTAATTATATTAATTTAGAATAATTTCTATGTACATTACAATTTACTGTGTTTATCTCAGACTCACCCTTCTTGCACTATTTTAATTTTCTGGCTTTGCAACCCACAACCCTTGGGATTAGACAATTTCAAAGTTTCACACCTCTTGAGTGAAGTATTTTCTCAGCCCTAAATGATCAGCCCCTTATCCTGAGACTGTGGCCTTGTGTTCTAGATTTTCCAGTCAAGAGAAACAACCTCTGTCTACCTTGTCAAAACCCTTCAGAGTCTTTTGAACCTTCACTGTACCACCTCCAATGTAAATATATGCTTCCTTAAATATGGAGACCAAAACGAAGCACAGTCCTTCTGGTGTGCTCTCATCCTTTCAAGTGGTGCATTCCAGATCACCATAACGTAGTATCTGAGGAGCCTTTTGAAACCTATTGCTTGTTCTTGGTCAGTTACAAAAAAGATCAACGCGATGCTCTTCTGCTTCACTTTTTTTTGTGATAGCTTAGTTATTTGCCACTTATCTATATTATCTCACAATACTTGTTCTTCCTGCGTGATTCTCTGTATTCATTATCTTAAACTACAATGACTATCAGTACTTCATTCTAGCTGTCTTAAGTTCAACTCAAATTTGATAAAATGCAATCTTTTAACAATATTGCTTTTTTATGCTCCAAGGAGAACCAGTATGAAAAGGCACACCATCACTCTGTATCAATAGATGGCATAATACCAATAGATGGTTGCTGCTGTTTAAATTCAAGAGCTGCAGAAGTTTGGAAGAAATTAAGCTTTGTCCTATATAAGTGTATGGAGATGGTTGTATTTAATTATTGTACCATGATATGCACAAATAATTGATGCACTGAATGCTTGATCTGAAAGAAGTAGCTGAATTATACTTGCATTCATCAGCAGATGAGTAAGTAGCTTTATTTGATAATAGAAAAAGTTGTTAATTCGAACAGTGTGGGAGAAAAGTGTCCTGGGAAACATTGAGTCAAATGGAATGAATCAGAGGGTGTGTCATCAACTGCAGCACAGACTAAGTAGATAGTCATATATCTGGCATACTTTCTGATGGTCCCTTCTTTGCCTGATGTCCGGTGCCAGACTCTGCCTGTGAATGTGCTTGGTAATTTTGAGGGGGCTAACTGGTGAATCTCCAATGTGTTTACCAAGACTTCCCAAGGTGTAGTGTGGGCAATGAGATCATAACACCAAAAGCTATTTTGGGAGTCATAGTTGGGCCAGAACATTCAAGGTGATGGTTATTTTTTGCGTAAGTAATGCCTTGTGGTTTCTAATTTGTTTTTAAATTGCAGGCATGAAACATTGAAAATTCACACCAATTTTTTAATTACAGATTTCCAGTATGTTTTTTCTTTAAACTTCACATAATTGCATGTATGATTTTTATCTGGTGTCTGGATTACTTTTTAACCATCATTCTTAAAAGATTGTTGAGTTCCCAATGATTATAATACTCTGTTCAGATTTTTGAAAAATGTAACCTGAAGTTGGCGCATTTTGTGAATCCACTTTGGTTTTCCCTCACTGCCTTTGGTGTGTGAAAATACAGACAGGTTCTAAGCTTGTTTTTGGCATGGTTTCATATTTGAAGAATAAGCTGCAATAGGAAATCATATTGGGTTAGCTTCTGCTGGTACGGGGGCTGCTTTTTGCAGAACTACTTGAAGGTGTTTTAAAATGCCATGAATGACTCGGGACTTGTGCTAAAATGGTTCAGTGTAGGTAGAGAAAAACATTATGTTTTACTGGTGCTCATCATTTCTTTACATAGCGATTAGTCACAGTTAAAATTTTCCTCTGGCACACATGCAGAAAAGATGAATGATATCCAACATACTGACCCCATGGTGTCATGTGTTTGGTTACATCACTGTGGAGGCGGTACTTTACTCAGTCCCATGTTAACCTTTTATGTGCCGGACCTTTATACTACACCTCCCTGCAAGTGTTTATCTATTGTATTTGCAGTTATCCCAGTTTACCCCATGTATTTACATCATTGTTACTACCCTATTCCCCCCACCCCACTCCAAGTCTCTGAGTTCATAGTTTCAGGTGGACTGGAGGCCTTGTAACCTTCGCATATCTTGTGTTCTGTGTTGTCAGAGGAATAATAGGCTCTGTCGCTGCAGGTAAACTTTGTTGAATCGGTGATTGTTTTGGCATTAGGGCGTCTTTTCATCCTCCCTTTCCATTCTTTGGCATTGAATCGCTCTTTGTCAATTCCCCAATTATAGAGTTAGATGGCAGTTGGTTTATTCCAGTGTTTACGGACTTTGGGTTCGCCTCTGCAGTGTTTTTCTCTTCTTTTGTTCTATCACTGTGACACACACTGGGAAAGAAGATGGCTCTTGGTTGTAAGCTGACTTTTGTGTTTGGCTGTGTGGTATGCTGTCATCTTGGCTCCAACATAGTTTGTGGTGCTGTCATATTGGCTGGGGATTGCAGCTGTGGTCTTGGGGTTAATCTCCTGTTGTTGCTAGTTACTCTCTTGACTTTCATCTACTTGGTGTTGTAGTAACCATCTGAGTGGTTGACTGGGCAGACTAATGTGGGGTCTCTGGCACCTATAACGAAAGTGCAGACCTACCCTGTAAAGAGAGAATACAATTCAGAGCTGAAGCCACAGTTATGTTGACAAACTTGTTGGGGGTTTTTTGAGGATGCTACTTTTAGTATAGGTAAAGGAGAATCAACAGATGTGGTGTATTTGGATTTTCAGAAGGCTGCAAGGTTTTTGAGTTGTTCCATACAGTGAAGGTCCAAGCTAGAAGCCGTCTCCAAGCTTGCTTCTACAAATGGCTCTGCCCAACACTACACTGAGCTCTAGGTGTGGGTCATGTGTTCTCTTACATCTCTATGTGGGTGATATTGTACTCAGTTCCACATTAAGTCTTTAAGTGCCAGACCCTGATACTGCACCTTTTATCTCATGTCTTGCCATGTATTCACAACACTCTCCAACCTTCCACTCTCTGCTGAATGATCTGTCCTTAGCATAGAACTCACCTTTCCCTTTACGTCCTTACTGAATGAATTTTGAGCTTGGCAAGACATTGAACTCTTCCTTTGCCTCTGCTCATTTCTCTGCCCAGGTGTTCACTTCCTCCCTGTTCAGTGGGCCCTTTCACTCCAGTGTTCTTCTTATACCTGGACCCCTCCTCCTGACCATTCACTCTCTCTAGATCTTTTGATTGAGAACTGCAGACATAACATTGTCCTCCTTAATTTCTCTGCTTCCCTCACTTTAAATTGTTTCCCCTCTGACATGCTTCACTCCATTCTCTTCAGGTCCAACGCCACAGTGTTATCAAATTTGTTAGGAAGGGTGGCACTGTTGTTATCTGGCGTACTGACCTCTACCTGGCAGAGGCTGAATGCAAACTCTTGACACGCCCTACCTCCCTGTTAAATATGATCTAACCACCGAAAATCCAGCCATTGTTTCCAGTGCTGTCATTGACCTAACCTCCTCCAGAGACCTTGTCTCCATGCCTTCCCACCACATCGTCCTCCAACCCTGAACAGCCTGCTTCTATCTCCTGCCCAAGATCCACAAGCAGGACTGCCCTAGTAGACCTTGTTTCAGTCTGCTCTGGTCCCATTGAACTGATATCATCTTACCTTGACTTTTTTTTCCTCTCCTGGTCCAGTCTCTCCTTGCCTACATCCATGACGCTTCTGATGCCTAATATCACTTAAACAGTTTCCAATTCCTGGCCCTAATCATTTCCTCTTCACTACAGATATACAATGTCTCTGTACCTTCATTTCTTCCTGACTGGCCCCCCCCACCCCGCGCACGCCAACCAGGGTGACATGAGAGGTTTGCATTTATTCCTTGAATGGAGGCTCAACTGGTTTCCATCCACCATCGCTGTCCTCTGCTGAGCTGAACTTGTTCTTTCATTAACAGCTTCTCTTTTTACTCATCTCACTTCATCCAAATAAAAGGTATTGCAATGGGTACCTGCATGAATCCTAACTATGCCTGTCATTTTATGGGTATGCGGAACATCCCTTGTTCCCAGTCCAACTTGGCAGCCACCATCCTCTCAGCTCTTTCCAGTATATTAATGACTGTGTGGGTGCTAATTCCCTCTTACCCTGAATTAGAAAACACCGTCAACTTTGCTTCCAATTTTCACCCTTCACTCACTTTTTTACATGGTCTGTCTACAACTCTTCTCATCCCTTCCTTGACTTCTCTGTCACCTCTTATTTCTGGGGATAGGCTATCAACAAATATTCATTCTAAGCCCACTAATTCCCACAGCTACCTTGACTACACTTCCACATGCCCTGCACCCTGCAAGGATTGCATTCCATTCTCCCAGTTTCTCCACCTCTGTCCCATCTGTTCAGATGATGCAACCTTTCATACCAGCACTTCTGATGTGTCTTCCTTTTTTCCTCAGCCGAGGATTTTACTCCCTACCATCGTTGACAAGACCCTCAACAGTGTCCGACCCATTTTTCACCCTTCTGCCCTCATCTTTTCCCCTCCTAGAACCACGATAGGGTTTCTCTTATCCTCTGCTTCCACCCCACCAACCTCTATATTCAATAGATCATCATCTGCCATTGCTGCTACCTTCAGCATGTTGCCGTCACTAAGCCCGTCCTCCCCTCCCTTCCCCTTTCAGCATTCTGAAGGGGCTGTTCCCTCCCCTGCAGCATTGTCTGCTCTTCCCACGGCACCTTTCTATGCAAGTACAGGAGATGTAATATCTGTTCTTTTACACCCTCTCTCCTCAGCATCCAAGCCCTCAAACACTCCTTCCAAGTGAAGCAGTGATTTACATGTACTACCAATTTAATATATTGCTCACAAAGTAGTCTCCTCTGCATTGGGGAGACCAAGCACAGATTGGGTGAACTTCTGGTGGCATGCCATTTTAAGGCTCCACCTTGCTCTCATGTTAACACTTCCGTCCTAGACCTACTACAGTGTTTCAGTAAAGCTTAAAGAACAGCACCTCATCTATCGATTAGTGAACTGACAGCTTTCTGGACACAACATTGAATTTAACAATTTCAGACCCCAATCTCTGACTCCCTGCTTTTGTTTCCCTTTCTTTGCTTGTGTCAGTCTTGACCATGGTTTTGTTTTGGCGGCAGTTGTTTCACATCTCCCTGGGACACGTTATTTGTTTCCTTACTTGTGCCATTCCCATTCCCTTTGACCCACCAGTCCTTTTGTTATTTAATGTCTTCCTCTTTCTGCCCTATTACAGACCTGACATGACCTGAGTGTGCAAAGAAGGGAATAGATTGGAAATGTAGTGGTTATTATAACAGTAAGAGTGTGATCTAGCTGGCAGATTACTTGGGGTGAGTAAGGAATGGGAAGTTATTGCCAATTGGAGCTGCAGCTGCAACAAGTGTAGACTGAGGAGTCTTAGGTGTTGCTGAATGGAACAGACTGCAAAGTGTATAAAAGACTGTAGAAATATAAAACTATAATTAAGCATTTGTTTGATTTCTGATGGTGTGATGTCTTACTGGCTTAACCACAAATTTGCCAATAATATTTATAGCATGAAAGAAAGTTTGTGCACTTGTGGTATACATAAATCTCTTCCCCTCTATCTAGCTATAAACAGTATTTTATACAAATCTTGCATCTGTGTACATTTCCTGTTTCTCACCTGTATTGTGATTTTTCTCACTTGTGGGTGTCACAATTGTCATGCCTGGGATCTACTAGTTTTAGGAATAAATTTGAACAAGTGTGATGTACACTTTCAGATGTGACCAACTTCTGCTACATGTAAGCCTTTTATAAATATCAGGAGGGGGGGGGGAATAGAATGTTTATTTAGTTTGGGCACAATATTCTACTGTGCTTGTGTTAGACTGGGTGACTTTTTTCCTGTTCTGTACTTCCATTTCTGGTAGTAGCATTCCATAAGTAAGATGCTCCATCTATGTTTTTATTCTGTGTAATATGAAGGTAATAGTCTATTTAACCACAGAGATCATAACCATTACAGCACAGAGATCATAACCATTACAGCACAAAGGAGGCTATTTTGGCTGGGCGAGTCCATGCTGGCACTCTCTAAACCAAACCAAACTAGACTGTCCATTTCCCCATTCTATCCCAATAGCCCTTCAAGTTTATTTCCCTTATGTGCTTACCCAATATCCTTTTGAAATCATTAGCTCCATTTCCACCACTCTGGTCGGCAGTGTGTTCCAGGTCATTATCACTTGCGTCAAAAAGATTTTCCTCACACTCCCTGCATCTCCTACCTAAAATCTTAATCCTGCGTTCCCTAGTCTCTTGTGCCATCAGCTAATTTGAATGGTATTACTATATCTACCTTATCTAAACCTGTTATTTACTTGTACATCTCCCGTCAAGCTCCTATGCTCCAAGGAAAACAACCCCAGCTTCTTCAAACTAACCTAATCCCCGGAATCATTCTGGTAAATTTCCTCGGTGCTCTCTCAAGGACCTTCATGTCCTTTCTAAGGACCAGACTAGACGCAATACTTTAATTGTGGCCTAACCAGGACTTTTTCAAAATACTTGTCGTTTATTTGCAGTTGAAGTAGTTGGCAAAGTATTATTCAACTTGGTGGATTCATACCACTTGGCAGAGGTGGCTGTGGTTAATTTTAGTCACAGAAACAAGTTTAGACTGAACAAAATTTGAAAATGATTTTGAATAATAAAATTAAACAAACCCAACAGTTCCAGTTGGTTCTGGAAGACCACATTTTAAAGGGAGAAATTGTGTGAGGAGCTGACTTTTGAGAAATAATTTGGAAATACAGTTGAAAGGTTAAGATGTGAAATTCAAAATTGAGGAAGAGATGAAGAACTTTTGTAACAATTAGAAAAACCCATAATTTCTGAACTGGGGAAGTCTGTCACAAACAGATTATAGTTTATTCTGGAAAATTTGGGTAAGCACCTAATCTGGGAAACTCGCACCAGCACTCAACCCACTGAAGGACAGTTTCATTTTCCAGAATTTAATTTCCTTTCAGGAAATTTGTTTTCCTATTTAATGTCTTTTGTTTTTTTTATTCAACATTTTATTATTCTAATCTATAATTCAGTTATGGTTACGTATTTGGATAATTGCCTGTGCTAAGCAGTGTAGTTAACAGTATTGACATGGTTGCTTTTTCTGCTACACATTAATGGCAGATCTTGCATTGATGTAAAAGATAACTTGAAAACACAATGCCTCCTGCATAATTCTTCTCCACATAACTATTATAAAATAGGTTTTCTTAATATTACCTAAGAGCACCTTATCCCCACATCAACCTGCTTGCGGATTTTGTTACATTACCTGTCCTGATGTGAAAGGTAAGTTTGAAAAGAAAATTAGATGCCTGTTTAAGCTTTGATTTTTTTTTAAAAAGGCTGTTCAACTGTTTGCCAAAGCAGTTAGACAGCTCATGTTCCTGCATAATTGTACAGCATGAGTTTAAACGCATTGCAAAGAACTTTTTTGTTCAGCAGTTTGGTGGTGGCATAGTTACTGAGGGGGATGAGAAGTGTTTTCAGTAAGTTGGGGGGGGAGGGGGGCTGCGGCGGTTCAGAAAGTAGAATGTCGAGCAGTCTTTGAGACTTGACCATCTTAATAGCTAAAGTATGGGATGGCCACATTGGCAATCTGGCAGTTAGCAGAGCGTGTGACAGGTGGTCTTATGGCCAGCTAGCGTGCTACCAAAGAAAACGAACAGGACTGTTGCGCTAAGACCCAAAACCATGGATGTAGTGAGCAGAGTCGGTGGCTTCATGGAAATCCCTGGTGCCCATCTCATTTGATTTTAAAAAGAAACAAGTGTTAAGCACCTAATTTGTGGGCCAGAAGAACAGTGAATTAGGTGCTGAAGAAAATGTGGGTGGTTGACTTCAACTACCTTGTGATAGTGTAACCAGCAGATAAGCTTTTTCCATTTTAAAAGAGTTGGCATCTGGGGTTATCATAAATAATTGCACCATGGAAAGTGAGCTTGTATATGGCATGAAAATCTTCTCCAGACAAGACATTTAATATATTGGGGAATATGTGTAATGTGTCATAAAGTGTTTTTTATTTTTATTGCATTTTTATTTTTTACAGGATTATTGTGCTGGATGGAAGTGCAAATATTAGTGAATATCATTGAAAAATACCTCTACTGAGTAACCATGGGTTTTAGTGGTAAGAAATCTACAAAAGGACCGGTTTGCTGGCGAAAGCGGGTCAAATCTGAATATATGCGTCTTCGACAGCTGAAGCGCTTTAGACGAGCAGATGAAGTTAAGGTAAGGGTAATTTTGGTTGAGTTGAAGTAGCTCAAATGACCAGGCTGTAATTGCAATTTTTGTGGCACCAGGAGAGGGTGCCCTTAATTTATTTATATATTTGAGCCTTGTGCGTAACTTTTCACATTATGAATGTGTAGAGTGTTTCATTAAGTCTGCCCTCTGTGTGTGTGTGTGTGTGTGTGTGTGTGTGTGTGTGTGTGTGTGTGTGTGTGTGTGTGTGTGTGTGTGTGTGTGTGTGTGTGTGTGTGTGTGTGTGTGTGTGTGTGTGTGTGTGTGTGTGTGTGGGGGGGGGGGGGGGTAGGGTGGTGGTGGAGAGAAATCCACCATTTGTGCTTCTAATTAACCAAATAACATCATCTATTAAATTATTATTGATCTTATCAAGATAATATAACTTAAGAATACTAGCAATTACAAACTAATACTGCTTATAAAATCAACTAATTCAGTTTCTCAATTTTTAAAAAAATTCTGATCTTGCAGCAGCATCTACTCTGTGTAATCACACCACTCAAATTATTTCTTCAAAATGTTGCCATATTGAGTTCTGACTCAGGTTAATATATCATAGAAGCCATAAAAATTTACAGCACGGAAAGAGACCTTTTAGCTTGTCATGCCTATGCTGGCTCTTTGGGGCGAGGGGCATGTGGTGCAGAGAAGTCTTGTGTGTCCCTCCCTCCCCTCCCCATCTTAAAAGTTAAAAGTGATGTGCCATTGCCAGATACAAACCAAAGTTGCAGTATTTTGAAAAGTGACAGAGCAATGCATTGCGAAGTTTGTATAGTGCTCAATTTTTCATGACATAATCGACGGTTGCTTGGATGTTTTATGTTCTTTTTAGCGGCTTTGGAGTCTTAAGTGTGTAATTCAAATAACACGCTCCTGGGTAATTTAATATTTTTTTTCAAGCAAAAATAATTTCATAATATACTGTTCAATCTTTTAGGCATAATTTTTTTATTCATTCATGGGATGTGGGTGTTGCTGGCTAGGCCAGCATTTATTGCCCATCTTTAATTGCCCTGGTTCAGAGGACATTTAATAGTCAACCACATTGCTGTGGGTCACATGTAGGCCAGACCAGATAAGGATGGCAGATTTTCTTTCCTAAAGGACATTAGTGAACCAGATGGGTTTTTACAACATGTAATAATAATGGTTTCAAATTTACACTTTTTAAATTCCAGATCTTTATCAAATTCAAAGTCCACCATCTGCCATGGCGGGATTCAAACTCGGGTCCCCAGAGCATTACCCTGGGTCTCTGGATTACTAGTCCAGCGTCAATACCACCAAGCCATCACCTCATAATTTGGTTCCCCTTGACTAGGCTTCTACCTTAAGTTTTCCTAATCTTTCTTTGTAGCTGATTTCTTCTTAGGACCTTACTTCTCCCTGTACTTTT
Organism: Carcharodon carcharias; assembly: GCF_017639515.1. Lineage (NCBI taxonomy): Eukaryota > Metazoa > Chordata > Chondrichthyes > Lamniformes > Lamnidae > Carcharodon > Carcharodon carcharias. The sequence goes on along the minus strand of NC_054469.1, from coordinate 88,976,215 downwards.
TAATGCACTATATATCTTTGTGCTGTTATGGCAAAAACTGCATGTCATATTCTAACTTTGGTGTGAAGCTTCAACATGTTCTGTTGACTTGTCTTAATGTTTTGACAATGCGCACAATACCATTTTAATTGTTTCACCACATTGTTTCCTTGACTACTGTTACTACAGGCCCTTTCCTATGGCATCTTTTATGAATAAGCAGATTAGATTTAACATCTCTAATAATAACTGCAGCACTCCCTCAGGTACTACATTGAAGTATTGGCCTATACTATACACAGGTCCTGAAGTTTGGCTTAAACCCATGATCTTATGGCTTGAGTGAGGAAATAGGAACAGAAACAGACTGTCCCCTCTCAAACCTGCACCAACATCTGATATGATCATGGCAGATCTTCTGCCCACTCCCGATAATCTTTGATTTCCTGAGAGATCAGAGATCAATATCCCAGCCTTGAACATAACAATGGTTGTGAATGCCCTCTGGTTGAATCTGCAAAGATTGGAGATCCCCTGAGTGAAGAAATTTCTCCTTCTCTCAGTCCTAAATGATCGGCCTGAGGCTTTCAAACCAGCAACAATTACCACCTAGAAGAACAAGAGCAGCAGACATATGGGAACACCACTGTCTGCAAGTTCCCCTCTCAGCCAAATACCACCCTGACATAGAACTGTGTCGCCATTCCTTCACTGTGGCTGGATCAATATCCTGGAACTCCCTTCCTGATAGCACTGTATACCTACACCATGTGAACTGCAGTAGTTCAAGAAAGCAGTCCACCACTACTTTCTCAAGGGCAATTGGGGATGAGCAACAAATGCTGGCCTTGCCATCGACACGTCCCATGAAAGAATTTAAAAAAAAAATAAAGCTATCTCTTTTAGAACTCTAGGATGTAGGCCTTCAGGTACAGGGGATTGGTCAGCTTTTAGTCTGTTTAAGGTTTTTCTAATATTTTTTCTCTCTTAATTATTCACTCTTAGCTGCTTGGTTACCTTATATTTCAGGCATGTAACTTATGTCTGACATAAAAGGTTTGTAGAGCTGTAATACTGTCAACATCTGTCAACATCTCTGCCATTTCCTCATTCTCCATGATGATTTCTTGTGTCTCTGTCCCTAAGGAGCCAATGCTTACTTTATCTGCCCCCCTTTTTAAATAATTGTAAAAGTGCTTACAAATTGGTTTTGTACCCCTGGCTAGTTTATTCTCATTCTATTTATTTCCTTTGCACTTCCTTTTTATTAACATTCTGGTTGGCCTTTACTGGGCTTATTCTTTTCTTCACAACGTAAGCCTCTCTTCGTCTCATACTATCTGTCACTTTCCTAGTAAGCCACTGATGATCTGTCTTGCTGATTTTTGACTTTAATAGAATATATTTTGAATCGTTTCTAGGAATTTTCCCACCCGCCTGTTCTATTTATTCAGTCAACCTAATCCAGCTCTCCCCTCTTACCTATGTAATTGGCATTGTCTAAGTTTAATATTCTTGTTTTGGACTTGAGTATGTCGGTCTTGAGCTTAATAAAGAATTCAGTTGTACTTTGATCATTTTTTCAATACTAGATCTAAAGTAGCTTTGCTTCTCGTTGATTCTACAAAATTATCTTCCAGACTAAGTTTGCCAGCTTGATTTTTTGAGTCTGTACAAAGATTATTACATTACTTTTATTACAGCTCTAATTATTTCTTGCGTAATACTCTATCCCAAAGGTAGAACTACTGTTAAGGTGCCATAAACTTCTCCCACCAGCATTTCCTGACTTTTTTCTTATCTCCACCCATACTGATTCTACTTCATGATTTCAGAGCCAAGGTCCTTTTTCTTATTATTGCCCTACCAACACCCGTTTAGTATCAGGGCTACTGCTTTTCCTTTATTATTCTGCTTGTTTATTTGAAATGTTGTGTACCTCGAATATTTATTTCCCAACCGTAGTCATTTTGTAACACATCTTTAATGGCAATTATATCAAACTCATTTATTTCTCTGTGTCACTTGTTCGTCTACCTAGTCACACGTGCTGAGTGCAAGAGACTTTGATTTTATTCACTGAAGCAATTTTACCTAAATGCTCTGTTCCTTCCTGTCTAACCGGGGCTTATTACCTTTTGAGATTCTGTGTTTTAAACTGGAGCCAAATTGTTGAAACTGTCTCAGCAGCATATAGTTGGGTTCTACTTGTCTAATTGTGTCACTGGTTCCTAAGTGAACCGTGACAACTGGATTCTCCCCACCCCCCGCCCGAGGGGATGTCTTTAACCCTGGCTCCAGGCAGCAATGCAACTTTCAGAATGCTTGCTCCTGGCTGCATGGGTAGCAATTGAAGTAGCTGGAGAAAACAGTGTAGTAGTTGGTTAGGCATGAGTACAATGATGATTATTTGAATGAGGTGGACGTGGTAACTCTAAGATTGCAGGAGATTGACTTGAGCAAGTATGAAAAGCAACGCTGAAAAATTTGGAGCTAATCAGTTGGGTCAGAATAAAGAGGACTGAGGGAATACTTGTCTGACTTCAAATATAAAATGAATGATTTGAAGGAGATGGTATGCATTAAAACAGAATGGAGGAGAGCTGGATGCTAGTGAACGCGGTAAGGATGATTTGACCATGAGAGGAGGCAGAAGCAGCCGTTTGGAAGACATTGATTCTGGGCATCTGGAGTGGGGGAAAGACCCATGAATTTCTTGGAGTTTATTATGAGGAGATATGGATGTGGAACAAGGAGGACTAAGTAGGTTTTTTGATGGAAGTTAGTTCTGCTTTCATTGGAGCATAGAAACTGTTAGATGGAAAAGATAAAATGTGCCTGGCTCACGTTCCATGATCTTGATATTGACATGACATAATCAATCTCTATTAGTCTGCAGCAGATTGTGAAATGACATGAAATAAAGCCCAAAAGTGGAGAGCTTTGGGAACCATAGATCTGTAGTCATTCCTTCCCACGCATGCTGCACTTGGTGTGTGTCATGACCCAAATTATTCATCTACTGTATCCCAAAATATTTTCTGGAAGAAATGATTGACTTTGCATTTTCCATTTGAATAAGTTAATACAACTATCCTTACTCATTGAAATATTGTTTCTGTGAATTAGTTTAGAATTTGCCCCTGTTCAAGTGCAGGCTATATCCTTCGGTTCTGCTATTTTGGATGAGGTGAAATATTTTTCCATGATCGACAACATTACTTTTACAATCCTAAAAACAGCCACTCAACATTTTCTTTTTCAGTGAGAGCATGTTCACTTTTCTTAATTGCTCCTTATTACCCAATTCCTCTCTTCTCACAACTCGTTCTTTTCACTCTATTCTGTATCCTGTCAATATCTGTAATAAATGCTAGCCTAGCCAGCAAAGCCTACATCAATGAATGATATATTTTTCAAAAATCCTTTTTGACTTGTGGCGACCAGAGCTGTGCACCATATTCTTAGAGCAGTTAGACCCATGATTTAGAAAGCAGCAGGATTACCTCTCTATTTCAGATTGAAATTGATCATGCTTTTTCCTGGATGGTGTTGAGCTTTTGAGTATTGTTGGAGCTGCACTCATCCAGGTAAGTGGAGAGTATTCCATCACACATGACTTGTGCCTTGTAGATGGTGGACACGATTTGGGGAGTCTGGAGGTGAGTTACTCTAGAATTCCCAGCCTCTGACCTGCTCCTTTAGCCACAATACTTATATGGCTGGTATGGTTCAGTTTAGGTCAATGGTGACACCCAGCATGTTGATAGTGATGGGGTTCAGCAATGGTAATGCAATTGAATGTCAAGGAGAGATGGTTAGATTTCCTTTTGTTGGAGATGGGCATTACTTGGCATTTATGTGATGCAAACATTACTTTTCACTTGTCAGCCCAAGCTGATTTTCAGTGCATGTTATTTTTGTTTTCCATTTTAAGTGTTAATCCCTTCCTGGATTTTTTGTTCATATGAAGCATTCTTTGCATTTCATTAGCCACCTCCCTGTGCAATTCCTAAGTGGCTTATCTTGTTAAACTTTGGAGTCTACCACCTTTATTAGTTTAATATTATCTGCAAATTTAATCACTATGCTTGTGACAGCTCCAGATCATCTTAAACAAAAGAGGCCCCTGTGAGACTGCAGCAATAACATTCATCTAGGCTAATGACAGTCCTGTAATACTGTCCTTTGAGTCCTACCATTCAACCAGTTACATATCTATTTTAAAATATTTCCACTGATTCCTGCTTTTAAGTACCAGAGGAACTGTAACGAGGGCTTTGCAGAAATCCAAGTACACCACACATTATCACTTCTATACTCCTGTCAAGCTCCGTTTTCATACCAACCCTTCTTGACCCATATTTGTATTATTTTATAATTTCATTCCAGATGCTCCATGACCTTAACTTTAACAAAGGTTTCCATAACTTTACCTGTAATGGATGTCAAATGCATTGGTCTATAGTTCCCTGGGACACTTTTGCTACCTTAAAATGAAAGAAATAGTAATGTCAGCTTTGCTCCAGTCCCCGAGCACGTCTCTAGTTCTAGTGATTTTTTTTTGTGGGGGGTTGGGGAAGATTTGTGCCAGAGTTCAGACATTTTCCTCCCTTATTTCCTTAAGAATAATTGGATGCATTTATCTGGCTGCTGAGCTTTAAGTTTGTACTGCTGTTAAGTAACCAAACTGGCGGTAATATGAATAGTGTTGCAGTTTAATCATGCAATGCCCTCTATTTACTTTGCAAGATGAAATGAGTTGCCTGTCTCCCCTGGTGACAACTGACCAAAAGAAAAAACATACTTTTGCCATTTGACTTTATTGGCATGTTTTCAGTGGTCTCACTCTATCCCTTGTTCTTAATTTTGTCTCACTATAATTGATCAGCCCAGTGTTCTGCATACCCGCACCTACCATAGAACAGTTTGCCCCAGCATCAAAATGACGATGCAGCCCTAACGTTTCACAGCTCCAAATACAGTGGTCCACCACCATCAACATCCAAGTGCAGTTTGCAGGTGGTCAAGCGATTGCTACCTCCTAAAGGCTAAATACTTATGTTAAAGATTATGAAGCTTTGAAATTGCTGAGTTCAACACAGCAGCGACAACGTTTGGTCAAGGCAGAACCTGCAACAGAGACAGGTTTGAGACCTACTCAGCAGGGATGACATCTGTCATTGAAGCAAACAGCAAAGCCTACCTGATGAATAACATAAACCCAACAACTAGAACAGTGCATGACTTGAAAGTGGCCATGGCAGTTGTGCAAGAGACAGGGACATATTGTGCAAATAAACACTGGATCAACCTATGTCAAGAAATCCAAACTACCTGTAATATTGGAAATCTATGTGCTATGAACAGTGGGATCAAGAGGGTGCAAGGCTCTACCATTACCAGAGTTGCCCACTGAAATCAACAGATGAAGTATTCACAAAAGCAAACAGATGTTCGGCTGGGTTGAATACTACTGAGCTGTAGTCCCTGGAGATGTACATTTCCCAGTCTGTACTTGACGTTCCTGCAGCCTTCTGTAATGGTTGAGTTAGATGCAGAACCCTCATCACTTTAAGCTTGAAAAGAACATTGCTTCCTTAACACGTAAAACTTGGTAAGGATGGAATTCCAGCTGAACTGCTCAGGCATAGAAATCCCAAATACCACCACATCTTCATGACTATTGCCTTCTGTTGGTGGGCAGTATCCTTTCCACAGCACATGTGACACAAAAATCAGCTGAGAGAGGAGATTGCAACAATAATGGAGTATCTCGCTCCTCTGTCTACGGGAAGGTCTTTGCTAGGGTAATGCTCTATTAACTTGTAGACCGAGTGTATCCAGCAGCACAGTATGATTTCCATGGTGGCAGATCTCCAGAGGACATGATGTCCTTCACACTCCAGCAACAAGAGTTGTGTAGCGAACAGGACATACCTCTTTACCTTGCTTTCATAGATCTCATAAAAGCATTTGGCACCGTCAGCAGAGCAGGACTGTACAAGATTTTGGAGAAAATTGGTTGTCCACCAAAGCTCCTTAATCTCATCACTCCTTTCATGAAAACATGTACAGTACTTTACAGCTTGAAGGCATCACTTCTGATAGCTTCAAGGTGGAGAATGAGGAGTGTGTCCTTTCTCCCACTTTGGTATTTTTTCTCTAAGCTCTTGAACTTTGTCTTCCCTACAGATGTGGAAGTATTCCTGTATAGTAAGTCAGACTGCAAGCTCTGCAATCTGTCTGGACTGAAAGTGAAGACAAAAATACAATATGTTTTGATCAGAGAGCTCCTCTACACTGATGTTGCAATAGTCGTTCACATGGAAACCAAACTACAAAAATTCGTGGATTATCTCTCCCATGCCTATAACTTGTTCTCCTTTACTATAAGCATCAAGAAAACTGTGAGTATGGGACAAGGTGCCACATCTCTGCCCTCGATCACACGAAACAATACGCTGCCGGAAGTGGTTAGCAAGTCCTGCTGCCTGGGGTATACAGTGACAGACAAGCTGACTTTTGAGGCAGAACTTATCACTTGCAAAAGGAAAGCTACCACAGTTGACCAATTCTCAACATGTATGGAAAAACAAGGACCAGGATGCTGCTTTATGTGGTGTTTTCTTAGCACCTTGTTGTATGGTTGTAAAGCATGGATGACTTGGCTATCAAGAGTGGAAGCTCAACAATCTCCACCTTCAGTGTCTGGCAGATTCTCGTGGAAGGACAATCACAAAATGCGGCAGTCCTCTCAAAGGCAAATCTCCCCTTGTATTCTAGCACCCTTTAAGCAAAGACAACTTCACTGGCTTGGGCATGTTTGCAGGATGGCAAATGGGGGCATTTCCAAGAATAACCCTGTATGGGAGGCTGCAGGAGGCAGAAGACTAGTAGGACTCCCAAAGCTTCGTTTCAAGGATGCTGGCAAGTGTGACCTGATGGCTCTAATTGTCAATTTTTCACACGTGGACGCACCAACCAACAGCAGAGAGAAATAGCAGCATTACTCATGGGCTGTCATGTACCACCATGGCAATTAGTGGTTACAGCAGCTTGACGAGGCGCAAACATCAAAACAGTGTCTCACAATGACACCTGATGATCTCAAATTCCAGTGTTTTGTGAAACAATCTGATTGCCAATGGATTTACTGCATGTCCATCTAATGTAGAAGGAAGGATGCTGACAACGCTACTACTGAAAATTTTTATTAGCCTTCATTTCTCTTCCCCTATTCAATCCAAAATTTGATGCCTTTATTACAGTCCAGGCATATCATTTGCTTCACTGATAAGGTTGGACTTATAAGCTGTTTGAACATGAAGATAAAGTGGCGTTACAATTTTTTATTTTTGATGATCAACCAAGTGCATTCCAGGTCACGGCTAGGGGCAGTGGTTATTATTCTGGGGAAAACATTAAATTGGTGGCGGCTAGGTATCTGAGGGAACGCGAGTGTAAAATGAGATGGCAAGGTAGTTATGGTGGAGTTGTGGGCACAATGGTTGGCAGACCACAGGAGGCTTGCCCTGAGTTGATTTTCTGTTACCCATGGTACAAGGAGAGTCTTTTCAGAACCATTTAACACCTTTAGTTATATTCAAGGGTGTTCTTTGAACTTCTAACATACATTCTAATTTATTTTGACAAGTTCTCCCCTAATGTTTAGTTTTAGTTTTTTTTTAAAACTTCCATTTTATTCCTGCACTTATTTTACACTGGAACTTATTGTCTTGTGTTCAAAAGTTTTTTTTTATTTTTCATTAGTTTTGATAATCTGATCAAATTGTTGTTTCCTCATTTCTTTAAAATCCTGATACATTTCTTTTATGGTGCACACTAATGTTATTGTTGTTAATGTTAATGTTGGAGAATTCAGTATTCATCATTGTCAGCTGACCCTCTTGGGGATGACTTCTACCCAGTCCTGAGTTTCTGTCATGGGCCTTTAGATAATTGAACGGGCTGACTCAACCCACAGATCTTTGGGCACATCGGGCAGGATGTCCCATGAGGTAGTGGGATCAGGAGTGCAAGATTTGCATCTTTTTCTTCTTTGCCTCATCAAAGATGTTGTGACTTAAGCATGATGCAGTTTAACAGCCAAGTTGTCGTCGTTTTCAATGATTGGTAGCAGTCTCCTCCCAGTCATTAATGTCAATTGTGCCATGCTTCAAGGAACACTTTGGATTGTCTTTAAAGCGTTTTCTTTGTTTTCCCCAATGTCTGCTGCCCACCTCCACCCCCGAATGTTAGTCATTTGAGAGTTGAGAAGACAGGACCCGGTAGGCAAAAATGGTTTTTTGCCATTTGGACATGGTATACAGTCTGTAGAAGTTGATTTTGCCAGAGCTTTGTGGAATGCTTGTGGAGCTGCTTCAAGAAGGGCACTAGCATTTGTTTAGTCCTCCCATTAAACCTGGAGGACGTGGCAGAGGCATTGCTAACGGCATTTCTCTAGCCCTCTTATATGTCGCTGATACACAGTCCAGGTCTCACTGCAGTACAGGAGTACGGTGACGATAACGCTCTGTATGCTAGAATTTTCGATGAGTTGAGGCCCTTGTCGTCAAACACTTGTTGTCATTTGTGGAAGAGGGAGCTGGCCCAGCTAATCAGGTGTTGGATCTCATCAGTGGTGGCCTTTTGAGAGAGGTAGCTGTCAAGGTATGGGAAGTCCTCAACATATTCCAGAGTGTTGTCTTCAACATATATGGGAGTTGGGATATTTGACTGACCCAAATGTGGGTTGATATGAGTTCTGCTTGTCCTTGAATGTTGCCAAAACAGAGTTTTGTGTATGCAGAAATTAAGAGATCCAAGAGTGATTTGAAAATCTGGTGCAGAGCACTACAGTCATCCCCAAATAATTTCTATGTTACTCAGTTTAGTTTTGTCACAGAGGTGACAGATTAGAGTTTTCCACTAGGTGGTATTTAATACTGACACCAGAGAGCAGTTGATCTTTGAGGTGAATAGCCACTGTCAGGAACATTTGTAAATAGTGTGTGTGCGTGTGCCTGTGGTGCGCGCGCAGCCGTGCATGCCCTAGGTCCGGACTTTCAGGGCAGCCGTTCCCAGCTCCCGCCCGCTCGTTATGTATTGGGTCCAATGCGTCCTTTTGGGGCATGACGAATAAAGCGCCCCCTGTGTTCTTCACATCTGTCTTGGATTCCTCTGGCAAAGATGACAATGTTGCAGCTTCCACCTGAAGGTCTAAATCCATAGAGTGTCTCTAGGAGGATTTCCTCACCCACAGGAAGTCGACAATTTAGGAAAATGTTTCAGGATTTTCCCTTCTATGGACAGAAGGAAAATATCTCAGTACTTTCCAAAGCATGATATGTCTTGCTTTTTGAAGAAAGTTACAATTGTCGCATTCCTAAAGTTGGTGGCGGTAGTTTGTTTTCCTCCCAAATCTGTACAATGAGAGCATGGAGCCTTGATGTCAGGCTGGAGCCACAGGCTTTATCTGTTTGCTTGTTGCAGCTCTCCCATTGATTGTACTTCATCCATGGATTCCGCCACAGGCCTGGAGAGTTGTCAGCTTCCACTGTGGGTTCACAGTTGAGTTGTTGAAAATGTTCTTTCCAGCGTTGATAGATGACATTGTCATCCTTGAGAAGCACCATCTTGGGAGTGAAGGAGATTTTGACCATTTCACCTTGATCTGTGCATGCCCCTGGTGGCTTCAAAAAAAAAGCTTAACACGTCATGATTTTTTTTTTTGTAGCTTGGAATGTTAGATCACACTCTTGGATAATCTCAAGTGTGACTTTCCGAAAAGAAGAACTGCAGTTGCATCATGTGGGTTATCAAGACTCCAAATTGACATCGCCAATTGCCCCCTGCCCCACTTTCTGGGGAGGGACAGCTGAAGGAAGAAACTACTGAAAAAGGAAAAGCTGATAGTGACCCTCGTACCCATGGAGTTGGTTTTGCCCTAAATGAAAGGGTCTTGGATGCATTGCCAGAACTTTCTAATTGCATAAATGAAAGACTCAACTTCATGTAGAGCTCAGCTGTAACCAATGTGCCACCATCATCAGCGCTTATCTCCTGACCATTGACTCCAGTAAAGAAGCTGAGAACAAGTTTTATTCTGACCTTGATTAAGTCCTTACTGCCATCCTAAAACAAAGGATTACCCTTCTGGGGTCTTTAATGCCGGGCGTGGCTGTGGTGTCTGGAGCAGCACTACTCGGGGGATAAGAGAGGGATGGGAAAAGCCGATACAAGTGGTGTCCTCCTGCTGCCAGTGTGCTCAGCACAACCTCATAAAACCCCTTTTCTTCAGAAGGACAAATACAAGATCACATGCTGGCATCCTAGATCAAACCATTGGCACCTCCTGGATTATGTCGTTGATTAGGTCAAAGATCTAAGTGCTGTCTGTATCACTCTATCCAAGCAGGGGACTGATGTTTGCTGGGCAGATCATAGATTTGTTTGAGTGGTGATGAACAGCCACCTAGCACCAAGACAGTGCAAGCCCAAAAGTCCATGAGAAAGGAGATCAATGTCCCAACTCAAAAGGAGCCTGACCGAAGAGAGAAATTCCAAGTGCAGCTCATGACCAATCTGAAAAATCTTCACACATCCAACTCAATTCCAGAACAGTGGGATCAAATAAGGTCACTCCTGTGCCCAGACCATTGGGTTTGAGCATTGTTGTCACCAGACTGGTTAGATTAAAATGATGCTGAAATATGTGACCACCTGAAACAAAAATGAGCAGCCTTCATTGACAAGATAAGGTGGCAAGTCAAGATGGCAACATTCCAACAGCTCTAGACTGACATCCAAAGGGAAATCCAGAAAATAAAGGCCACCTGATGGGAAGAGAGAACGTGAGAGATCCAGTGCTGAATTTCAGTATTATGAAGATGCTATCCTGATTACAGGTATCCCTGTTTTAAAGTGTGTTCTAATAGCACATGTTTGTTTTAGCACAGTTTGTAAATAATGGAACTTGCCTAAATTTTGCTGCTTCTGTTTTTGTTTTAGCACAGTTACTGTACACATGTCAAGAACCATATTGTAACAAGTCCAACTTCCTGGACAGAGTATATGAAAGAGAACTAATCAGAAACAATTTTTGAACAACATTAACTCCTTTTAACAATTGGTTGAACTTTGCATCAAACACTAGTTTCAGCAGTTGAACTATCTGAGGTAGCTTATTTGTCCTTTGCTTTAGCACAAGACAAAGTAATGAATATTTTAAGCCTGGTAAATTTCAAAAGTTTTTTATGGCTAAATTAAGAAATTTCTCTCTACTGCCGTGGTAAATGCTGAACCCCTAAACTGAAATAGCGCCCCCAGTTCTAGACGTTCTAGCCAGGGGGAATCAGCCTCTGAGCATCTATTGTGTCAAGACTTCTCAGAGTTTTGATCACATCTCATTCCAAAAAAAAACTCCAGACAGTATAGGCCCATTCTATTCAAACTCTCTTCACAGGCCAACCCTTGTCCCAGGGATCAAAATAGTGAACTTTCATTGCACCTTCTTTAAGGCAAGTTTATTCTCCTTTTATGTAAGGAGACCACAACTGTATACAGTACTGCAGATATGGTTTCACCAAAACCTTGTACAGTTTCACTAAGTCTTCTTTTCCCTTATATTCTATCCCTCTTGCATTGAAGGCTGGCATACCATTTGCCTTGCTAATTTATTGCTGTGCCTACTTGTTGACTTTGATTCATGTACAAGGACATCCAAATTCCTTTCAACAACAACATTTAATTGTTTCTCAGTCAGCCTGGCACCATCTGTGTTTAGGTAAACATTCAGGTCGATGCCCCTCCAACTCTAAACTCCAGTTTTGCTTTTGAATGACCAATATTGTGATGATTCTGTTTCCCCATCGACACCACCTCGACCCAGCTTTCATCTGTCTATGAGTCTCATTCCTATCTCCTTTAGCCTTGCATCATCATCCCTTTTGACATTAACCTCTCGTACTTTTCACAGACACCTTTTATTATCTTCAAAGGCCCCCCTGCAACCACACATTCACTCATACAGACACGCTTTCCCTGCTCTGTGCAGGCTTTAACCTGTTATACCTCTAACTTATTTCAGTTCTAATGGAATGTCATCTACCTTTAATATATTGCAGCATTTTGCTTTTTAATAGTTTCTCATCAGTTAAATATTTGTTTTTTTATTCCTCATCAAATTAATATCCTCACACTTCCCCCACATTGCTTTGTTATACTCCATCTGCTAACTATTGCCCAATCACTTAGCCTCTCAATATATCCCTTTGCATACTATCTTCTTAGCCTGATTTCCCACTTTTCTTTGTATAGCCAGCAAACTTGGATACAATACTATCGATCCCTCATTAAGGTCATTGATTATAGATTGTACGTAGCTGAGACCTCAGCACTGATCTTGCAGTGCCCCACTAGTTAACAGCCTGCTAACCTGAAAAGAACCAGCCTTTTTCATACTTTCTGTCCTTTGACTAACCCTTAAGCAATGCTGTCACCTCAGCTCCATGACCCCTTATCCTGTGCAACAGCCTTTTGAGTAGCACCTTATTGAATGCCTTTTGAAAATCCAAATCAGTTACATCCACTGATTTCCCCTTTATCTATCTTGCAAGTTACACCCTCAAAAACAAATGTATAACACTACTTCATTTCCATAAAACAATTTCTAATTGTATTATGATTTGAAGTGCCCTAATTATCGCTTTCTTCACAATGAATTCCAGCAGTTTTGGCAACTGATTTCTAGGTAATTGGCCTGTAGTTTCCTCTTCTCTCTTTCTCCATTTTCGAATATCAATGTTTATTAGTGTAGTAAATCATAAAAGGAAACTAATTGTGTTTTTTATTCATTCAGGGGATGTGGGTGTCGCTGGCTAGGCCAGCATTTATTGCGCATCCCTAATTGCCCTTGAGAAGGTGGTGGTGCTGTTAGGAAGGGAGTTCTAGGATTCTGACCTAGTGACAGTGATAAGAATGACAGTAAGAACTCAAGGAAATGTTTATACATGCATATAAATAAAACAGAAAAGGGAGGCTTATGACAAATGCCAGCAAGATTCAGTTAATAACCAGCAAGTTTATAGAAGGTGCAGGAGGAACAGGAGGCAAAGAGATATTACCAGAAAAGATTTGTAGACAAAATAAAATCAAACCCTAAAATATATTGTAAACATATCAAAGTGTCAACAGTTTGCTAGGGAAAAGGTTGGGCCTATTAAGGACCAAAGGTGTACCTTCATGTAGAGGCAGAGGACATGACAAAAATATTACATGAGTACTTCACATCTGTCTTGACAAAGGAAGTGGATGGGAAGGTTACACTGAAAGATATGGGGAGATTATGGACAGTGTAATAGAGAAAATGTGCTAAAAAAAATTATCACAAAGTTGGGGTGTCAACTGGCCCAGATGGAATGCAAAGGTAGAAATATAAGGATTAGTCAATCTTTTAATTCTCATTGGATACAGGAATAGTGCTGGAGAACTGGAGAATTTCTAATGTTATATCATTCTTCACGAAAGAGAAGAAAGATAAACCAAGAAACTGCAGGCCAGTCAGCTTAATCTTAGTAGTGGAAAAGTTATTGGAAACCATGTTCTGGAACAAAATAATCTTTAATTTGAAAAGGCATGGCTTAATCGAGGAGAGCCAGCATGAACCTAGGCCTGCATGTAGGGAGAAGCATTATAGAGTTTGCAGATGATAGAAAACTTGGCAATGTGGTAGATCAGGATAAGGATAATTAAAGGCTTCAGGATTATTTAGGAAGGATGGTAAAATGGACAGAAGCATGACAAGTGGAGTTCAGTTCAAAGTTGTGTGAAGTGATGCACCTTGGGAGGACTCCTGGAAAGACAGCATACTATAAATGACAAGATTTTGAAAAGTGTAGATGAATAAGGAAATCTTGGCACACAGATCTCTAAATGTGGCAGGGCAATTTCGGAGGATAATTAAAAAAAATTATATGGGTTACTTCAGAGTAGAATATAAAGCAAAGAGATGATACTAGAACTTTTAAGGCACTGGTTAGGCCTCAGCTGGAATATTGTGGATAATTCTGGGCACCATGCTTCAGGAAAGTTGAAGAGGCATTAGGAAAGACACAGGATGTTTTACCTGGGACGAGGGACTCCAGTTATACAACAAGGTTAGAAAAGTTAGAATTGCTTTTCCATGAACAGAGAAGGTTAAATGTTGCATAATAATGTTTTAGGTAAGTGGAAAGATACTTGAAAATGAACTTGCAGGGTTACCAGCAAAAAGAGGGGATGTGGGCAGAGCATGCTATCTCTTTAAGAGGTTGGCTGATTGCATGGCGTCCTCCTATGTCGTAAGCTTCCATGATTCCCTGATTAATATGTTTAAATGCATGCAAAGAATGCTCAATGTAAAAATTCACTGGTAGCCCAGACATCACAGAAGTTGCTATAGGGAGAACTCCAGGAAAAAAGATTACTCCGGGCCTATAGTTATGTTGGGACACATGGATGTAAGGTTGCAATGGAGCGGATGCAAGGCTTGAGGCCACCCATTCGTTACTAGAGTAAATAAAACATAAATATTTTCATTCCATGTTGCTGTTCTTGTAGGCAATTAAGAGTGATGCATAATTTCTGTTTTTGTGGCTTTAACTTTTGCTTTTTGACATGGAGTGGCTAGCCTTTGTTTCACTCAAACAATGGGAGAAGAATAGTAGAGCTGGAGTTAAGGTCAGTGGCTCCCTAACAAATACTGAAAGCAATTTATTTTCTTGTCTGCTTGTCAAATTCAACACCTTTTGTGAATGGTGATGATGAGCAATTTTCTTTTTGTATGTGGTCCCTATTTCTTTTCCATTTAAGTTGGATAGAAGATGGGGTGCATATGCAGATAATGTGTTTGTCTGGATCAATATAAATTGAATTTAACAATTAATTCTCTTCACAGAGTATGTTCAATGCAAATCGCCAAAAAATCAAAGAAAAAACAGAAATCTTGAACCAGGATTGGAAGCAGCACAGGATACAACCTGTTCACATTATGACTTCTGTGAGCACAATGCGTGGTACCAGAGAGGTATGATACAGTTTTTGGTGACAGAGTAAAGCCCATTTGATAAACACAAAGTTATACGGGCATTCTGCCTGTAGAAAGGAAGCTGCCTACTTTTTTGCATGCAATGCTTCAAAGTCTTATGAATTGATTTGAACATGATAAAGACCTTTACTGCATATGAGAGATTTGGACCTGTAGATCAGTATTCTATAAGTAGTTTGCATAGTTGTGTTGTTAAGCAAGGGTAATTGGCAATTATTAACTTCTCTTTTGGACTGTTTCAAACTGAGAAACCATCCTCCAGCCCTTTAGTTATGCCCTTATTTCAGAATTTCATGACTGAACCAAGATTGAAATTGTTTTTCACCATGTTAAGACTATTGCATCCAAATGTTTGTAGCTTTCAAATGGCAAGAAATGTACTAAAACAGAACTTTTAACTTTAAGATCCTATTATGAGAAAGAGAGAGATTTTACTTTTCATTACATGGGTCAACCCAAAGCATTTAACAGCCAGTGAATTACTTTAACGGCAGAATTTTTAGCTTGACGTGTGGGTGTGTGCCCAACTTGATCAGATGTGACATTGTGTGATATATCGGTTGGTGAGCGCATGCAAAAGTTGGAAGTGCACCCGCCGAAAATTAAGAGGCCAATTATGGTAATTAAAGGTGCGTTGTTGCTGATTTTTCGTGGTCAGTCCAACCTTGCGGTTGGCGGACAGGCGAATCAGCCGGACAGACTTTGCATTTTTCATGAAACCTCCTCCACAGGTGGGATGAGGTTTCCGTTATTAAATGAAAGAGAAATAAAAATCTATGGACAGTATTTTCATAATGTATATGTTCAGGTGATTGATTGATTGTGATCCTTGCACATTTTTTTCCTGATTGTAAAAACTTTATTTAATGCTTTTAATGGTCTTCAGCTCCCTGAGGCAGCTCTCTGCCTTTGGGGAGCTGTCTGTCAGTGCTCGACCACACCCCCTTCCTGCCCCTACCCTGGCAGCGCTGAACACTTCAAGTGTTTCACCCTGGCTGGCCGTTAATTGGCCAGTCAGTGTGAAATCATGGTTGGGCGCTGACCTAAAAATTCAAGCCTAAGTATAGTCATTATTTAATATAAAAAATATTAAGTATTGTGCTCTCAATATATCACTGCTCCTTACTTTGTTTGTGTTATGGAACCGATTAGTTTTAGCTTGGTCTCCTGTTAGAAGGGTCAGAAAATATGGTGGACATCCATGTTAACTCTAGTCTTTCCAAGCAATTTATTAAGACCAACGATAATCTTAAATGTATCCTTAACGTTAGTTGATATTTGGCATTTCTTCAGTATGGGGTGAAAATACGGTTATAAAATAATGCAGCTACTTTGTCTTTTGGATGAGATGTTAAACTTGTATGCCTTCTCACGTGAATGTAAAAGACCCCATGGCATGTATACATTTAAGTTGTCTATCCGGCTTATTTTTTTAAATCCTTGTATGCACAATGAGTTTGAGGCTAAATTGAGTTTTTTTTTTCTGCGGGTGAGATGTGGAAACACCAGGAAATCACAACACACATTTGGAACACAAATTGAATTCCGCTGCTTCCATGTTGCTGATTTATCAAGTTTGAATGTTTTGCTAGAGAAGTGGCAAATGAAGTGTGGGTTTTTCCCTCTTACAGTAAGATAAAATCTTAGAATTGTTACTGATTTTAATTCTATTGCATTATCTGGCTCACTTTTAAATGCACAACAAAGTAGGTTCTGTGATGCAAGTTTGTATCACAATTACTGACGTCATTCAATAACACAAGTGAGAGTTACTTTGAAGTGTTTCTATCTTCCAGAGAAAATGGGAAAAGAATGAGTGGCATGAAAGAAAGAAAAGGCGGCTTGTGGTGGGAAGCGGGAAATTTGGGGTAGGGGATGCTGTGAAACTCTGAGCAGAAAATTGTGATTGTCAGAATGTGGAGGTCACTAGCATGGTGCTGGCTTTGAGAGAAAAACGTGAAGTGGATTTACCAGAGAGCAAGAAATGAGCATTGGATATTTCTCCCATTATGACATTGACCACCAGACGCTTCAGTGTCCTGTCATCCACACACTGAACAGCGATTTTTTTTTTTTTTTCGGTTAATTTTCTGCTGTGTGACGGACATTACTGTACAAGTTGCAGATTCCTGCTGTTTGACCCTTGCCAATTCTTGGTGGTTGCAGTGTCAGAAAAGAAAGACTGACAAATTTATTTGAATTCTTTGAGGAGGTAACACGCGGGATATATAAAGTGGAACCAGTAAATGTAATGTATTTGGATTTCCAAAAGACATTCGATAAGGTACCGCACTTAAGGCTAGTTAATAGGATAAGAGCCAATGGTATTGGGGGTAGTATATTAGCATGGGTAGAGGATTGACTAACTAATAGATGACGGAGTTGGGATAAGGGGGCATTTTCTGGATGGCAACCTGTTACTAGTGGCTCCTCTCACTTCCTCCAAATAAAAGATGTGGCTATGGGTACCCACATGGGCCCCAGCTATGCCTGTCTCTTTATGGGGTATGTGGAACATTCCTTGTTCCAGTTCTACTCCGGCCCCCTCCCACAACACTTTCTCCGGTACATCGATGATTACTTCGGTGCTGCTTCATGCTCTCGTCGGGACTTGGAAAAATTTATTAATTTTGCTTCCAATCTCCACCCCTCCATCATTTTCACATGGTCCATCTCTGACACTTCCCTTCCCTTCCTTGACCTCTCTGTCTCAATTTCTGGTGATAGACTGTCCACCAATATCCATTACAAGCCTACCGACTCCCACAGCTACCTCGACTACAGCTCCTCATACCCCGCTTCCTGTAAGGACTTCATCCCATTCTCTCAGTTCCTTTGCCTCTGTTGCATCTGTTCTGATGATGCTACCTTCAAAAACAGTTCCTCTGACATGTCCCCCTTCTTCCTTAACCGAGGTTTTCCACCCACGGTTGTTGCCAGGGCACTCAACTGTGTCTGGCCCATCTCCCGCGCATCCGCCCTCACGCCTTCTCCTCCCTCCCAGAAACATGGTAGGGTCCCCCTTGTCCTCACTTATCACCCCACCAGCCTCCGCATTCAAAGGATCATCCTCTGCCATTTCCACCAACTCCAGCATGATGCCACCACCAAATATATCTTCCCTTTACCCCCCCGGCGGCATTCTGTAGGGATCGTTCCCTCCGGGACACCCTGGTCCACTCCTCCATCACCCCCTACTCCTCAACCTCTACCTATGGCACCTCCCCATGTCCACGCAAAAGGTGCAACACCTTCCCCTTCACTTCCTCTCTCCTCACCGTCCAAGGGCCCAAACACTCTTTTCAAGTGAAGCAGCATTTCACTTGCATTTCCCCCAACTTAGTCTACTACATTCGTTGCTCCCAATGCGGTCTCCTCTACATTGGAGAGACCAAACGTAAACTGGGCGACTGCTTTGCAGAACACCTGTGGTCTGTCCGCAAGAAAGACCCAAACCTCCCTGTCACTTGTCATTTTAACACTCCACCCTGCTCTCTTGCCCACATGTCTGTCCTTGGCTTGCTGCATTGTTCCAGTGAAGCCCAACGCAAACTGGAGGACCAGCGCCTCAACTTCCGACTAGGCACTTTACAGCCTTCCAGACTGAATATTGAATTCAACAACTATAGATCTTGACCTCCCTCCTCCATCCCCACCCCCTTTCTGTTTCTTCCCCCTTCCTTTTGTTTTTTCCAATAAATTATATAGATTTTTCTTTTCCCACCTATTTCCATTATTTTTAAATCTTGTATGCCCTGCTAGTCTTTCCACCCCACCCCCACTAGAGCTTTACCTTGAGTGCCCTGCCATCCATTATTAATTAGCATATTCGTTTAGATAATATCACCACCTTCAACACTTCCTTGTTCCTTTGTCTGTGACATCTTTTGATTATCTGCTCCTATCACTGCTTGCTTGTCCCTACAACCACACCACACCACCCTCCAACTTCTCTTCCCCACCCCCCCACCACCTTAAACCAGCTTATATTTCACCCCTCTTCTAATATTCACTCAGTTCTGTTGAAGGGTCATGAGGACTCAACGTCAACTCTTTTCTTCTCCGCCGATGCTGCCAGACCTGCTGAGTTTTTCCAGGTAATTCTGTTTTTGTTTTGGAGTGCCACAGGGATCAGTGTTGGGGCCTCAGTTATTTACAGTATATATTAATGACTTAGATGAGGGAAGTGAATGTGCTATTGCCAAATTTGCGAATGATACAAAAATAGGTGGGAAGGCAAGTGGTGAGGATGACACTAGGATGCCTACAGAGGGATATAGACAGGTTAAGTTAGTGGGCAAAAACTTGGCAGATGGAATATAATGTGGGAAAATGTGAGGTTAAGCACTTTGGCAGGGAGAATAGAAAAACTGAACATTATTTAAATGGAGAAAGACTGCAGAAGGCTGCAGCAAGAGGGATTTGGGAGTCCTCGTGTATGAATCCCAAAAAGCTAACATACAAGTTCAGCAGGTAATAGGGAAGGCAAATGGAATATTGGCCTTTATTTCAAAAGGAATGGAGTATAAAAATAGGGAAGCCTTGCTAAAACTATACAAGGCACTAATTAGACCACACCTAGAATACTGTGAACAGATTTGGTCCGCTTAATCTAAGGAAAGATATACTGGCATTGGAGGCAGTCCAGAGAAGGTTACATAGAAACATAGAAAATAGGAACAGGAGTAGGCCATTCGGCCTTTCAAGCCTGCTCTGCTATTCATTATGATCATGGCTGATCATCCAACTCAGTAGCCTGCTTCCGCTTTCTCCCCATACCCTTTGATCCCTTTCGCCCCAAGAGCTATATCTAACTCCTTGAAAGAACATACAATGTTTTGGCTTCAACTACTTTCTGTGGTAGCGAATTCCACAGACTCACCACTCTCTGGGTGAAGAAATTTCTCCTTATCTCAGTCCTAAATGGCCTACCCCATATCCTCAGACTGTGACCCCTGGTTCTGGACTCCCCCACCATCGGGAACATCCTTCCTGCATCTACCCTGTCTAGTCCTGTTAGAATTTTATAGGTTTCTATGAGATCCCCCCTCATTCTTCTGAACTCCAGCGAATATAATCCTAACCGACTCAATCTCTCCCTCATATATCAGTCCCGCCATCCCAGGAATCAATCTGGAATCGCTGCACTCCTTCTATAGCAAGGACATCCTTCCTCAGAAAAGGAGACCAAAACTGTGCATACTATTCCAGGTGTGGTCTCACCAAGGCCCTGTATAATTGCAGCAAGACATCCCTGCTCCTGTATTCGAATCCTCTTGCTATGAAGGCCAACATACCATTTGCCTTCTTTACCACCTGCATGCTTACCTTCAGCGACTGATTTATAAGGACACCCAGGTCTCGTTGCACATTCCCCTCTATAGCCATTTAACTAGGTTGATTCCAGGTATGGAGGGACTTTCTTATGAGGAGCGGTTGAGTAGGTTGGGCCTGTACCCATTGGAGTTTAGAAGAATGACAGGTGACCTTATTGAAACATATAAGGTTCAAAGGGGGCTTGACAGGGTAGATGCTGAGAGGTGGTTTCCCCTTGTGGGAGAGTCTAGGGCCAGAGGGCATAATCTCAGAGTAAGGGGTCGCCCATTTAAAACAGATGAGAAATTTCTTCTCTGAGGTTGGTTAATCTGTGGAATTCTTTACCACAGAGGGCTGTAGAAATTAGGTCGTTAAGTATATTCAAGGCTGAGATAGACAGATTTTTAATCAGTAAGGGAAATTGAGGGTTATGGGGAAAAGGCGAGAAAGTGGAGTTGAGGATGATCAGATCAGCCATGATGGGCTGAATGGCCTACTTAGGCTTCTACGTCTTATGGTAATTTCGAAGAGACCAGTGGTAGATATCATTCAGAAACGCAACCTTCTCAAAGTAATTGGATTTAGTCACCTCCCAGATCAAGTGTGTTCACTAAAAAGAGAAATCAAACTGAAGACTTCAATAAATACAAGCTGGGGTCTCACCTTTTATCAGACTTTTTGATTTCATAGCACATAAACACCTTAAGCAGTGCACCTCGTTAATTGTCCCTTGTTTTAATATGAGAGGGAACAGTGACTGCAAATGAAGAGAGGTTAGGAGAAATTGGCTTATGCAGCGTGTTGCATGGAATGCTTTGCCATAGGGAATGGCTGAGAGAGATCATTGTATCCTTTAATAAACATTTGAAGCAGAGGATGATAACCTAGGGCATGGAGGGAATTGAGATCAATTTTGGATTGTTCCATCAAAAAACTGATTTTAATAGTGGGGCAAATAGTCACATCTTATGCTGTAAGTTTCTATAGTTTGGTGTGATAAGAATCCACAATTGTATTGTAACCTTGTAATGCCATTCTAGCTTTATACTGTAGTTAGGTGAGATAGGACGTTAGTTTCATGACTAATATATTTCTACAATCTGTCCTAAGAATTATTTATTTTTGTTCATTTCTAGTGTGCTGTGGAGAGCGGATTCCCAGAGTTTCCAAAGCAGGTCATTCCCTTGAAGACCTTGAATGCTGTGGCCTCAATCCCGGTTATGTATTCCTGGTCCCCCCTTCAGCAAAATTTCATGGTACGTGGTTCAAGTATTTGCAAAATTGTTCAATTTTTGTTTATTTGTGATGTATGGATTGTAGTTTTACCACTTAAAAGTTCTTAATATTGTATTTTTATTTGGACAAAGGGAGAATCTTTTCATTTGATTTGTTTTTTCAAAACTGAGTATCCAAAAGTTGTTGTAATAAACATCAGTTCATATTACATTAATTAATTAATGTAGTGACATACTTTTCATGCAAATTCTTTACAAACTTTATCTAATATGTGATACAATGTCAGAAACTTGGTGTTTACATTAAATAGACAATTGACAGTCTTCTACTTTAAAGAAAATATTTTGACCTTGCTAACATTACTGAAAATCATGCTTTTGAACTTGGACTTTGCAACCTTACTGTAACGCTTCCTCCCCCCCCCCCCCCCCCCCCCCCCCCCCCCCCCCCCCCCCCGCCCCCGCCAACCCCAAAAAAGCATTTGGACTTTATTATAAAGTTGTCTGTTTAGAAGACACTTGAGGCGGCCCACAAATATATTTAAAATTTACAGCTCCAAATGTTTGCCATATTTTTGCCTTTATGACTAGATGTTAAGGATTTTTTTAAAATTTAAGGTGGAAGATGAAACTGTTTTACATAACATTCCTTACATGGGAGATGAAATCTTAGATCAAGATGGGACTTTCATTGAAGAACTGATCAAAAACTATGATGGAAAGGTGCACGGAGACAGAGGTAAGACTATCCTTAGTCTGCATAGGAACTTGTTAGTTCTATCATGTTTTTAAGTTTTCTAAAGTATGGAAGTGAGAACCATTAGGACCCTGAAGTCCATGTATAATAACTTCCAATTAGAGGGTCTGATTCTTTTCCTGATTGCCAAGGTTAATTTGGGTAAAACTGATTGATTGTCTAGTGGCACTCTACTTGTAGCATTTAATTGCCCCAAGCAGATGCATTATACTGTACTTTATTTTTTGAAAATCTGTTAATTTTTCATAACCTTAAGTTCCAGATATTCATTCAGCATTTTTCCAAAGCAATTAGTTAACATAGAAATGTAACAGATATAATAATACTAGTACTTTTTGTATGGAGTATGATTTCTTCATAACTTTATCCTCCTGTGCCTTGATATTTTAATGTTGTAAATGTGTATACAATAGGAACATGACTTTCTGTTGCAGTTTGTTGCAAATTTCACAACATGGTTATGAGTAGGAAAATATTGTTGATGTCAAACTTGCATCCCTATTCTGATATTGTGCTCCTTTTTATGTATGTTTTTGTTTTGCGGGTTGAAATTTGCAACCAACGTCACAGTTGCCCAGATATATAAAGCAATCACATTTCTATATTTCCAGTTGAACTATTCACCCTGATTTATCCTTGGCATTAACTTCTAGAAAAACCTGACCTAGTTATAGGAATAATCAGTGATGCTGAATTTCAGAATATATATAACGTCAGAAAATTGTCTCAAAAGCAAAGATGTTTCACAGAGATAAAAAGGTTTTTTTTAAGACAAAAGTTTTAAAAGCAAGAGTTAACTCTTTGCCATTTGGCTCTCAGTCTTTGGCTCCTAGTGCCTTTACGTGATGCCTGTTCAATATTGCAGAATGTGGTTTCATCAATGATGAGATCTTTGTAGAGCTAGTAAATGCTCTGACCCAGTACAGTGATAATGATGAAGAGGAGGATGATGATGATGATGATCAAGAGAACAAATCTGAGAAGACAGATGGAAGTGACATCAAAGAAGAAAGCAATGATTCCAGAAAAGATTATCAGGAGATCAATATGGATGGTAAGGGTTTAATTTATGTTTTTCTTATATTTTACAGTCTTTAGGGACGTAGGAGCAGGAGTAGGCCATTCGGCCCTGTTCTGCCATTCAAACAGATCATGGCTGACCATCTACCTCTTACACCATTTTTCACCACCATCCCCATATCCCTGATGCCATTAGAATCCAGAACTCTTATTGATTTCTGTCTTGAGCATGCTCAATAATTGAGCTTCCGCAGCACTCCGGGGTAGAGAATGCCAAAGATTCGCCAGCCGCTGAGTGAAGAAATTCTTCTTGTCTCGGCCTTAAATAGCCTGCCCCTTATTCTGAGACTCTGTCTCTAGGTCCTGGACTCACCAGGCGCATCTATCCTATCCACATCTACGCTGTCACGTCCTGTAAGAATTTTGTAAGTTTCAATGACATCACCCCTCATTCTTCAAAACGCTAGAGACTACAAGCCGTTTCCTCAGTCTCTCCTCAAAAGAATCCTAGGGATTAGTCTGGTCAACGTGGCTATTTAAATATGCAGCCAATTGAAATATTATATCTCCTAGAGATAGGCTTTAGGAATTTTAAGCTGGTGATACAACGCTTGGAAATTTTTAAAACAATTAACCAGTGTGGATGTGTACAATAATCATTGGTTGTAAATGCTTGTAAATGTGTCTGGGCCTAGGTTACATTAATAAATGCAGAATCATGTATCATGGACATGACCACATATTGATCCTCACTTTCAAATAAAACCGAACTGTTCTCAAAAAATGATAATGGATTTTAGCAGGAATGCAGACTTGGCCAGGAATACAGGTTCTATTTTGCTTCAACTAAGAATCACAGGGCTGAATTTTTGGGCCGTTGGATGGGCGGGCCCAGGAGCGGCTAGGAAATGCCCCGCCACCCGCATTCGGCCCCTGACCTCAATTTCATGCTGGCTGGCCAATTAACAGTCAGCCAGCGTGAAAGGCGCGCTGAAAGGCTCAGCGGGGTGGGGGCAGCAGTGCGAGCATTGAAGTCAGCGCAGGAGCAAGTAGTGTGCAATGAAAGCTCCCTGAAGGCAAAGAGCTTCCTCAGGGAGCTGAAGAATTTAAAACCAAGAAATAAGGATGTAAAAATGCAGAAAAAAATGTCCACATATTAGGTCCACTCACCTAAACATATAGATAATAAAAATTCTGCCCAAACATTTTTATTCTTTTATTACAAAGGATATTGGAAACCTCATCCCGCCCTTGGATGAAGTTTCCTGACAAATCCGAAGGCCACCTGGTGGATTCTCTTGCTCGCCAACCGTAACGTGGAAGGGCAGCGAAAAATCACCTCCAGTTGAACCTTTAATGGCCTTAATAGGCCTCTTAATTATCGGTAGGCGCGAATGAGAGTTGGCAGTGCGCCCGCCAACCAAAATATCGCACAAGTGCACCATGACATCAGGATGCTCACCCAACGTCATAATGTGCTATTTTACGCCCGATTGGGCTGGGCACCCACCTGCCCGCAGGGTGTAAGATTCTGCCCACAGTTCGCATTTTAATGTTTTTGAGTGATACACGTCAGAAAAGTGCAATATTCAATGAGAGAAGTGATTTTCTATATGGTACTGACAGAGTGCTGATTTATCAGATGTGTTTTTTCTCAAATAAGATTTGGAACTGAAGTTGCTTCCACCACCACTCCCTACCCTGCTGGTTTTCTCCCAAGTAGATGTTAAAGATCCCATGCATTATTTTAAGAGGAGCAAGGGAGTTTCCACTGGCTAACACTTGTCCCTCAATCAACACTATTAAACCTCTTATCTTGTCATATAGAATCATAGATTACAGCACAAAATGAGGCCATTTGGCCCATCATGACCATGCTGGTTCTTTGTGAGAGCTAGGCCTACTCCCCTGTCTTTTCCCCATAGCACTGATTTTTTTTCTCTTCAGATAATTATCTAATTTAGATAATTTCTCTTTTGCAAGCCACGAAGCAGTGAATTTTCACTAAGTTAATTCCTGGGAATGAGGGATTGTCCTTTTGAGGAGCAATTGTATAGAATGGGCCTTTACTTCCTGTCGTTTAAAACGAGAGGTTTTTCATTCAAATATACAAAATTCTTACGGAGCTCAACAGGGTAGATGAAGGAAGGATGTTTCCCCTGGCTGGGGTGTCTGGAACTAGGGCACAGTCTCAGAATGAGGGGCAGGCCTTTTAGGAGTGAGATGAGGAGGAATTTCTTCACTGAGGGTGGTGAATCTTTGGAATTCTCTTCGTCAGAGAGCTGTGGAGGCTCAATCGTTGAAGGATTTGCGGATTGTGCACAAAAACGGTTTTGTAGTAGATGATCAGCCATGATTTCATTGAATGGCAGAGTGGGCTCAAAGGGCTGAATGTCCTATTCCTGCTCCTATTTCTTATGATTGAATCTGCCTCCACCTGACTTTGTCAGGACATTCCAGATCCAAACCAGGCCCTGCATAAATAAAGTTTTCCCTATGATTCTTTTGCCATCACCTTAAATCTATGTCCTCCTGGTTTTCAACCCTTCCCCAAAAGAAAACAATTTCTCCTTATCAGCTCTGTCTAGACCCCTCACGATTTTGAACACTTATAACACTTCTCCTCCCAACCCTCTTCTCAAAGAAGGACTGTCCCAGCTTCGGCCATGTATCCTCATAATTGAAGTTTTTCATCTCGGGGAACCGTTCTCACAAACCTTTTGTGCACTCTTTCTTTAAAGCTTTCATATCCATCCTGTAGTGTGGTGTCCAGAACAGGACACAATACCCCAGTTGAAACTGAACCCCTGTTTTATAAAGGTGGTTCATTTCTTCCTTCCATTTGTAATCGTAAGCCCCTGTTAACCAAATCCAGGATACTGGATGATTTGATTAGCCACTTTCTCAACCTGCCTTCAGTGTTTTGTGCACATATACCCCAGATTTCTATGCACCTGCACTCCTTTAGAGTTGATCCTTTGTTTTCCCTTCCTTCGTTCTACTTGCTTTCATACTTACCTGCATTCAATTAAGTCTATCACATGTCTGCCCAAACCGCCGTCTAAATCCTAGGCTAGGAATCCTCCACAACGCTAATCTGCCATCTGCAAGACACAAGTCAGGAGTGTGATGGAATACTCCCCACTTGCCTGTATGAGTGCAACTCCCACAACACTCAAGAAGCTTGACACTGTCCAGGACAAAGCAGCCCTCTCGATTGGCACCACATCCACAAACATTCACTCCCACCACCACCACCAAAGCACAGTAGCAGCAGTGTGTACCATCTACAAGATGCACTGCAGAAATTCATTAAGGCTTCTTAGACAGCACCTTTCCCACCCATGACCACTATCATCTACAAGGGCAAGGGCAGCAGATAGATGGGAACACCATCACCTGGAAGTTCCCCTCCAAGTGTCTCATCATCCTGACCTGGAAATATAACGCCGTTCCTTCATTGTCGCTGGGTCAAAATCCCAGAACCCCCTTCCTAACAGCACTGTGGGTATACTTAGAACACATGGACTACAGCGGTTCAAGAGAGCAGCTCACCACCACCTTCGCAAGAACAACAAGGATGGGCAATAAATGCTGGCCCAGCAGTGAAGCCCACATTCCATGAATGAATAAAAAAAACCTCATGTCCTCGGTTCACAATACTTGAGTTTTTTTGTCATTCACAAATTTTGAAATTGTGCCCTGTGCCAAGATGCCCACATCCCATGAAATAATAATAAAAAAATTCTAGTTCATTAATGTTGATCAAGAAAAGTAGCAGACCTAATACTTACTCCTGGGGAGCACCAGCAAATCTGGTCCAAAAAACAAGCTTTTTTCCTGTCACTGATCCATCCTTCTATCTGTGCTGTTAATGTCCCTTTTATTCCATAGAATTAAACTTTGCTACCAAGCTTGTTATGTGGCACTTTATCAATCACCTTTTGGAAATCCATGTGCACCACATCAACCGCATTATCCTCATCAAACCTCTGTTACCTCATTTAGATTTAGGTTTTTTGATATGATTTTCCTGTAACAAACCCGTGCTGGCTTTCCTTAACCTGCATTTGTCCAAGTGACTGTTAATTTTGTCTCAGGTTATCATTTCTAAAAGTTTTTCCACCACCGAGGCTAAACTGACCGGCCTGTAGTTGCTGGGCTTACCTTTACACCCTTTGAACAATTATGTAACATTTGCAATTCTCTTGTCCACTGGCACCTTCCTTAGCATTCAAAGAAGATTGGAAGTTTATAGCTAGTTCCCCAGCAATTTCCACCCTTTGTTCAGTATTTTTGGATGCATCCCATCCAGTCTTGGTGACTTATCAACATTTAAGTACAGCTCAAAAACAGAATTACCTGGAAAAACTC
The DNA here is from genome assembly GCF_017639515.1 of Carcharodon carcharias. Classification (NCBI taxonomy): domain Eukaryota; kingdom Metazoa; phylum Chordata; class Chondrichthyes; order Lamniformes; family Lamnidae; genus Carcharodon; species Carcharodon carcharias. The sequence continues at coordinate 88,948,446 of NC_054469.1, read as the reverse complement.
AGCAGGTCTGGCAGCATCGGCGGAGAAGAAAAGAGTTGACGTTTCGAGTTCGAGTCCAAGAAAGAGTTGAAATATAAGCTGGTTTAAGGTGTGTGGGGGGGGGCGGTGGAGAGAGAGAGAGAAGTGGAGGGGGGGGTGTGGTTGTAGGGACAAACAAGCAGTGATAGAAGCAGATCATCAAAAGATGTCAACAACAATAGAACAAAAGAACACATAGGTGTTAAAGTTGGTGATATTATCTAAACGAATGTGCTAATTAAGAATGGATGGTAGGGCACTTAAGGTATAGCTCTAGTGGGGGAGGGGAGAGCATAAAAGATTTTAAGATATTTAAAAATAATGGAAATAGGTGGGAAAAGAAAAATCTATGTAATTTATTGGAAAAAAAAGGAAGGGGGAAACAGAAAGGGGGTGGGGATGGGGTAGGGAGCTCACGACCTAAAGTTGTTGAATTCAATATTCAGTCCGGAAGGCTGTAAAGTGCCTAGTCGGAAGATGAGTTGTTGTTCCTCCAGTTTGCGTTGGGCTTCACTGGAACAATGCAGCAAGCCAAGGACAGACATGTGGGCAAGAGAGCAGGGTGGAGTGTTAAAATGGCAAGCGACAGGGAGGTTTGGGTCATTATTGCGGACAGACCGCAGGTGTTCTGCAAAGCGGTCGCCCAGTTTACGTTTGGTCTCTCCAATGTAGAGGAGACCGCATTGGGAGCAACGAATGTAGTAGACTAAGTTGGGGGAAATGCAAGTGAAATGCTGCTTCACTTGAAAGGAGTGTTTGGGCCCTTGGACGGTGAGGAGAGAGGAAGTGAAGGGGCAGGTGTTGCATCTTTTGCGTGGGCATGGGGTGGTGCCATAGGAGGGGGTTGAGGAGTAGGGGGTGATGGAGGAGTGGACCAGGGTGTCCCGGAGGGAGCGATCCCTACGGAATGCCGATGGGGGGGTGAAGGGAAGATGTGTTTGGTGGTGGCATCATGCTGGAGTTGGCGGAAATGGCGGAGGATGATCCTTTGAATGCGGAGGCTGATGGGGTGATAAGTGAGGACAAAGAGGACCCTATCATGTTTCTGTGAGGGAGGAGAAGGCGTGTGGGCCGATGTACAGCTAGCCAATCAAATATCTCCTCTTCACAAATTTCTAGCCCATCGAATGCCTCAGCTACCCCCTCTTTCATTACTCTGGCAGCTGCATCTTCCTTGGTAAAGATAGATGCAAAGTATTCACTTAGCACCTCTGCCTTCATGTCCCCTACTTGGGCCTCACTCCTTTTTTTTAACCACCTTTTTAAAAATTGATATGCCTATAAGAAGACTTTTGGATTCCCCTTTGTGGTGATTGCCAGTCTCTTCTCATAATCTGTTTTTGCTGCTTTTGTTCCTTTTTACACTTTCCCCCTGAACTTTTTGTATTCTGCCTGGTTCTCCAACCTGACGTATGTCATGTACACCATTTTTCTGCTTCATTTTACTGTCTCTCTTGTTATCCAGGGAGCACTGGCTTTGTTTGTCCCTTTCTCCCTTATGGCAATAAAGCTCACCTGTACTTTGAACTATCTCCTCGTTATGGCAGACTTTTGTTCAATTCTTTGATTCCAATTTACCTGAGCCAGATAAATCTCATGCTATTTGTTGGACATTGTATGTAAATTGGCAGTTGTTTTTGCTTGCATTGCAACAATGACTATACTTCATGAGCACTTCATAGGCTGTAAAGTGTTCAGACATCTTTGGGTCATGAAGGCTACCAAATCGATAGATTAATCTATTGTCTGAAAGGTGAGCAGTGAGAAGTTTTCAAATGTGATGTATTTATTTTTTATAGTATCATGTATCTCCAAATGCGTTGCAGAATAGCATAGATAAATGGGTTAAGTCCAAACAAACAAAGAAAGCGTGTGATAAGGTTAGTGCTAACAATACTAAAGGCCACCAGGGAAGGACAATAAATGTGTCTGTGTCAACATTGCCCAGCCCCTGAAAAGAATTTTTTAAAAAGCTGTTTCTGAATTAGTTTGCTAGAAATAAATTTGGCTGCATGGTGTAAGGGGTTTTATTGCACCACAGAAAACATTATTTGACAGATGGAAAAATAGTTTTGAGAAGTTCCAATTATCCCTGGTTTCTTGATTCTCTGAAATAGCCAAATGATGTTCCTCTTTAGGAAGTCCTGTCTTTTGGAAAGCAGATCTGTTACTGAAGGATTAGTGACTTGCCTTGAAGCAGATAGAAAGAGGATTTTAGTTCTTTCTTGCCAAAGCATTCACTGAATCTTGAATAATCTTGTTTTAACAAGTCCATACCAGAATAAAAAGTTGTCTTCACTGGATTGTGGATTTACTGTTAACAATATGAACACGTGTTCTCAATTTACAGAATGATATATTTTATAGCAACTGAGATTCAGTAATTTTAATATTTCACATCTGCAATCATTGGTTCCATTATGTCTACAGTTAAAGAATGTGATGAAGGGAAGAAAAAACCGTGTGACAAGATATTTGAAGCAATTTCATCCATGTTCCCAGATAAAGGTACACCAGAAGAGCTGAAAGAAAAGTAAGTACTTTAGAGTTTTTGCTGAAAAGTTACATTATTGAGTTTCCACGGGGCATATTTTTTGGTTATAGACAGTTGATTCTTGAAAATGAATGCAAATTAAAAATAGCTAGCTCATATCAGTTTAACTTAACAATTTGGACACTTCACAGACACAATTAAAAATTTTTTAACAATCCAATGGTAGTACAGCCAAAGCAATGGAACACTGGACCTTGAGAACTAAATGCCTACAAGAAATTTCCAGGTGTTACAATATAATGGTGAAGTTACAACTTGTGCATGCTAAATAGCAGAACCAACATGCTATAGACAGCTGAGCAATCCCACAACCACAAATTGGGCCAACAATCTGCAGTCTTGCCACACTCATGTCATGAATGATGGTGGATAATTAAACAACTAACCAAAGGAGAAGGCTCCATAAATGTCCTCGTACTCAATGGTGGAGCCCAGCACATCTGTACAAAAGACAAGGCTGAAGCATTTGTCACGACCTTCGGCCGGAAGTACTGAGTGAATGATCCATTTTGGTCTTCTCCATAGTCCCCAGCATCACAGAGGCCTGTCTTCAGCCAATTCAATTCAATCCAAAGGTTATGGCCCCTTAAAATATCATGGCGGTGGAACTAGAATTGTGCTGCAGAACTAGTACCCGCAGCAAAGTTGTTCCAGTATAACACTGGCATCTACCCAACAATGTGCAAACATGCACGAAAGAGCTGTACTCCAGAGGTGAAAGGAGAGTGACCGCCCTTGACATGAAGGCAGCATTTGATCGAGTGTGGCATCAAGGAGCCCTAGCAAAACTGGTGTCAATGGGATTCAGGGAAAACTCTCTGCTGTTGTTAGTCACACCTAGCACAAAGGAAGATGGCTGTGGTTGTTGGAGGTCAATTATCCTCAGTTCTAGGATATCATTGTAAGAGTTCCTCAGGGTAGTGTCCTGGGCCCAACCATCTTTAGTTGCTTCATCCATAACCTTCCTTCCATCATAAGGGCAGAAGTGGCAATGTGCAATCATCAACGAACAATGTTTAGTACTATTTGCAACTTCTCAGATACTGAAACAGTCCATGACCAAATGCAGCAAGGCCCAGACAATATCCAGGCTTGGGCTGACAAGTGGGCAAGTACATTCGTACCATAAGTGCCAGGCAATGACCATTTCTAACATGAGAAAATCTAACCATTTCCCTTTGACATTCAGTGGTATTACCATCACTGAATGCCCCACTATCAACATCCTGGGTGTTACCATTGACTAGAAACAGAACTTGACTGGCCGTATGAATACTATGGGCAGGTCAGAGGCTAGGAATCCTGCGGTGAGTAACTCACCACCTGACTCCCTAAAGCCTGTCCACCATCTACAAGGCGCAAGTCAGGAGTGTGATGGAATGCTCTTCCCCTTGCCTGAATGAGTACAGCTCCAATAACATTCAAGAAGCTTGACATAATCCAGGACAAAGTAGACCGCTTGATTGGCACCCCTTCCACAAACACTCACCCCCTCCACCACCGATGAACAGTGGTAGCACTGTGTACTGTTAACAAGATGCACTACAGAAACTCACCAAGGCTCCTTAGGCAGCACCTTCCAAACTCACGACTGCTGCCATCTAGAAGGACAAGGGCAGCAAATACATGGGAGCACCACCACCTGGGAGTTCCCATCCAAGCCACTCACCATCCTGATCTGGAAATATATCGCTGTTCCTTCACAGTAGCTGAGTCAAAATCCTGGAACTCCCTCCCTAACAGAACTGTGGGTGTATCTACACCATGTGGACGAGGTTCAAGAAGGCAGAGCACCACAACCTTCTCGAGGGCATTTGGGGATGCGCAATAAATGTTGGCCTAGCTAGCAAAGCCCACATCCTATGAACGAATTTTTAAAAAAATTGTGCGAAAATGTTCTGCCTACAGAAAGTAGGACAAATCCAATTTGGTCAAATACACCCCCCCTTGCCAAAATCAGTATACTCTCAATCAATCCTCAGTCTTATGATGGAAGGTGTCATCAGTAGTGCTATGAAGCAACACTTTTTTTAACTTCACCCCTCTCCTTGGATTCACCTAGTTCTGTTGAAGGATCATGAGGACTCAAAACATCAACTCTTTTCTTCTCCGCCGATGCTGCCAAACCTGCTGAGTTTTTCCAGGTAATTCTGTTTTTGTTTTGGATTTCCAGCATCCGCAGTTTTTTGTTTTTATAACTTTTTTTCACTTGCTCAGTTTGGGTTCTGCAGACCTCATTCCTCATTACAGCTTTGCTCCAAACATGGGGAAAAAAGCTGAATGCCAGAGGCAAGGTGAAATTGACTTTCCTTAACATCTGCGTAGAAATTGATTTGAGTGTGGCATCAAGGAGCCCTAGCAAATTTGAAGCCACTGGGAGTTTGGGGTACTCCCCAATGGTTGGAGTCACTGGCACAAAGGAAGATACTTGGAGGCCAGTCATCTCAGCCTCAGGACAATGCTGCAGGAGCTTCTGAGGATAGTGTCCTTGCTGCGACCATCTTCAGCTGCTTTATCAATGACCATCCTTCTAACATAAAAGTCAGAAGCTGCAATTTTTGCTGGTGATTGCAGAGTGTTCAGTAGCACCTCAGATCCTGAAGCAGTCAGTACCTGCGTGCAGCAAAGCCTAGGATACACTTGGGCATGGGCTGATACATGGAAAGTAACATTCATGCCATGCAGTGATCATCTCATAAATGAGAGATTCAACTCTCTCTCTGTGATTATGAAGGTAAATCGAATGTCATTTCTTGCAGGGGAATGGAATGTAAAAGTAGGGGAAATAAAAGCAAAATACTTGCTAGATGCTAGAAATCTGAAACAAAATGCTGGAAAAACTCAGCAGGTCTAGCAGTTCTCTCTCTCCAAAGATGCTGCTAGGCCTGCTGAGTTTTTCCAGCATTTTCTGTATTTTGTATAAAAGTAGGGAAGTTTTGCTGCAGTTATATGAGGTGTTGGTGAGACCAGTCTGGAGTACTGTGTGCAGTTTTGGTCTCCTTATTTAAGAAAGGAAATAAATGCATTGGAACCTGTTCAGAGAAGGTTCACTTGACTATTTGGGATGAGGGTTGGGGCTCTTATGAGAAAAGGTTGGACAAGCTGGGCCTGTATCCATACAAGGTTAGAAGCTTGAGAGGTGATCTTATTGAAACACAAGTTCCTGAGGGGCTTGTCAAGATTGGATACTGAAAGGATGTTTTTCCTTGTGGGAGAAACTAAGATTAAGGGGTCTCCCATTTAAGACTTAGATGAAGAGAATTTTTTTGAGGGTCGTGAGTCTTTGGAACTCTCTTCCCCAGAGAGCAGTGGAGGCAGGGTCATTGAATATTTTTAAGGCAGAGGTGGATATATTCTCGAGTAATAAGAGAGTCGAAGGTAGAATGTGGAGTTGAGGCCACAAACAGATCAGCCATGATCTAATTGAATGGCGGAGCAGGCTTGCGAGTCATTAGTCTGGAATTCCCTTCCACAGAAAGCAGGGGAGGTTGGGTCATAGAATTTATTCAAGGCTGAATTAGATTTTTGATAGACAAGGGAGTCCGGGTAGACAGGAAGGTGGATCTGAGACCAATCAGATCAGCCATGATCTTATCGAATGGCCTACTCCTGACTCCAATGTTCCTAGTAAAATTAGACCAGGCACCTTACAGAATTGCTGCATTGTAATTGTTAACAGTGAGGTGGTAGTGTTCTTTATTTGTGAATTTCTCAATGATTTGCTATGTTATTTTGATGATATGGTATGCCATTTAATATCCTTCCTCTCAGAAGGAAACTGACTCATCCAACTATCTCTTAAACTGAGGCTAAAGATCTGTGTATTGATTCACAATTATACTGTCAACCTGAGATTACATTTTCAGAATGTTGCAGGGGATTCCATGAGGAGAATAAAAATTCTACAATGAAAGCGCTGCAACTTTTCTGATTCTCCTGTTGTTGTTAAAGGTACAAAGAATTGACAGAACAGCAGCTTCCTGGAGCACTTCCTCCAGAGTGTACACCAAATATTGATGGACCAAATGCCAAATCGGTTCAACGAGAACAGAGCTTACACTCATTCCATACTCTGTTCTGTAGACGCTGCTTTAAATATGACTGTTTCCTACATCGTGAGTATGATATTTCTTGATTGACATGTCCAATTAAAACTAACAATTCTTGCATATATAATAAATTATGTAGCTTTCTCAAAACATTCTATTAAAAAGGGGTGAGACATAATTTAAAATAAACACGTGAATTTGATGAACATGTTTGTGGTATTGGAATATTGACCAATGGTTAACCTGGTATAATGTACCATTTTTGAAAAAATAAGAGGACAAGAAACTGCTTATGATGTAAATTAGTATAAAGCACAAGAAGTAGGGGATTTTATAAAGGTAGGACAGTTATAACATTGGAATAGGCTATTGTTACAAATACAAGGTTTTTGAGATTGTTGTGTTTTGTTTGTTTCTTTAATTGCCCTAAATTAAGGGGTCATGTGACCTATTCTGAATTCTGCTGACAACAAACCTAGATGGGTTTGGTTGTTAAAGGGAGGGCCCAGGTTTTTTTGTCGGGAAGAAGGTGCAAGGTATTCACACCTGTAAATACTGACGAGCAGCTACTCTTTTAGGGCAGAATTTTCTGTCCCTGTTGGTGTTTGGCGTGAGCGGACAATATGGCCAAGAAGGCCAAAAATTGGTCATTAAACCAGTTTGCGATCGTCTGCTCTGCCTGTCAATGGTGAGCCGTATTTCCCGCTGCCGCACATCAGGGACATCATTTAAATACATATGCATCTCATTATAAGCCCTGCTCGCAGGAATCGTCCCCCACGCTGGATCATCTGGGTCACACCAACCTAGTTCACAACCGTACATAAGCGACGTGCACCAAATGAGCTGCACTTCGCTCAGAACTTTGAGGTTTGTTTGCCTACCATGCTTCAGGTAGCACTCGTGGTCATCAGTGCCAGGCTTTGTAGGCAGCACCACATCACTTTTAGGGGGGGCTCATGGTCAGGTTCCTACCTACCAAACCAGCCATAAGGCAGGGTTGGCTTTTCAACAGCTGTAGGTCTAGGGCTTGCTTGGGGAAGGGGGAGAAGTGGCCTCAGGCAAAGGAATAGACTCCAGGGTGAGGGCTGTACTAGGGAAGGGGGGCATCCCAGGGTGATTGTGGGGTACATGTTGATCTGTGCAAGTGGCCTCAAGAGGGTGAGGGCTGAGAAGGCGACCTCCAGAGGAGATGAGGCCAGATGGAGATGCGAGAGCGTGTACGTGAGAGAGAGGGAGAGAGTGGTGATGCCTCTTGAGCAGGCAGTAAGTGAGATGGCAGTGAATATGTGATGGCCTTGAGTGAGAGTTTGGAGTGATGGCCGCCTTAGCCTGGCGTTGCAGATGAGATCATTCATCCGTTTCCTGCACTGGACGGCCGACCGCTTGTGTGCAGCATTGGCACTGGCCACCGCCTCCCAAGCCAGAGTGATGAGGCTGATGGGCCTCCTACGGCTAGAGTGGGACTAGGAAACATGGTGAGCCTCCATGGCATCCATAAAGTGTCTCAGGAATGCGTCACTGAATCGGGGTACTGCACCCTTCTTGGCTTTTGGGGCCATGTCTTCACTGGTGCTCTCCTCAGAATCACAGAGTCTTTATAGTGCAGAAGGAGGCCATTTGACCCATCAAGTCTGTACTGGCTCTCTGAAAGAGCATTCCATCTAGTCCCACTCCCCTGCCCCTCATCCCTGTAACCTTGCACATTCATTTCCCTTTTGAATACCTTGATCAAATCTACCTCCACCATCCTTTTCAGGAAGTTTGTTCCAGACTCCAATCACCCTCTGGATGGAAAAAAATTTCCTCACATCATATTTACTCCTTTTGCCAATTATTTTGAACGTGTTCTCTTGAGTGGGAACTCTGTCCATACCCCTCAGGATCTTGAATACCTTTATCAAGCCTCCTCTTAGCCTTTTCTCCAAGGAAAAGAGTCCCAACCTCTCCAATCTTTCCTCATAGCTGCAGTTGTTTATCCCTGGAATCATTCTTGTGAAACCCTTCAATGCCTTCACATCCTCCCTCAAGTATGGCGCACAGAGCAGGACGCAGTACTCCAGATGAGGCCTAACTAGCATCTTATGCAAGTTCAACATGACCTCCTAACTCTTGTACTCAGTGCTCCTACTAATAAAACCTAGGATACTATATGCTTTACTAACTGCTCTCTCAACATGCTCTGCCAATGAATTATGTACCTATACACTGAGGTCGCTTTGTTCCTATACCTTGTTTAGAGTCTCTCCCTTTATTTTATACTGTCACCATATTCTTCCTGCCAAAATGGATCACCTCGCATTTCTCTGCATTGAATTTCTTCTGCCACTTGTCTGCCCAATCTACCAACATGTCTACGTCCTTTTGAAGTTCAAGACTATCCTCATCACAGTTGATGATATCTCCAATCTGCATATCATCTGCAAATTTTGAAATCATGCCCTGCACACCGCAGTCTAGGTCATTAAGATATATATCAGGAAGAGCAAGGGTCCCAACACTGATCCCTGGGGTTCTCCACTACAAACCTTCCTCCAATCTGAAAAACAGCCATTTATCACTGCTCTGTTTCCTGTCACTCAGCCAATTGCTTATCCAAGTGCCTACTTTCCCTTTTATTCCATGACCTAGAATTTTTCTGTCAAGTCTGACATGTGGCATTGCATCTAATACTTTTTTAAAATCCGTATACACCACATCAACAGTGTCTCCCTTATCAATCTTCTCTGTTACAACCTCAAAAAAACTCCAAGTTAGTTGAACATGGCTTTTTCTTAATGAACCCATGCTAGTTTTCCTTAATTATCCTGCACTTGTCTAAGTGACTATTGATTTTATCCTGTACTGTAGTTTCCAGAAGTTTCCCTGCCACTGAGGTAAAATTGACTGGCCTGTAGTTGCATCTCATCTGGCCCTGGTACCTTATCTATTTTAAGTAAAGATAGCCTTTCTAACACCACCACCTCCTCAATTATAAATTCTTCTAGTGTACCGGTTACCCCCTCTCACCTCGGCCTGGGTAGCATTTTCTTCCTTTGTATAGACAGATGCAGAGTACTCGTTCAATACCTCTGCTATTTCTCCAACCTCCACATGCAAGTCCGCTTTTTCTTTTGTCCCTAATTGACCCTAATGTCTCTTTACCAGCGTTTTATTACTTACATGCTTATAGAAGACCTTGGGATTCCCTTTGCTGCTAGCCTCTTTTCAGGCTCGCTTATTGCTTTTCTTATTAGTTTCTTCGCTTCCCCTCTGGTCTTTCTATATTCAGCCTGAATCTCCATTGTATTTTTTATCTGACATTTGTCATACGCGCACTTCTTCCTTTTCATCTTCACCTCAATCTCTCTTGTCAACCAGGGTGCTCTGGATTTATTTGTCTCACCTTTTCCCTTCAAGGGAATATACCTTGACATTGCTTGCATTACTTTTTCTTTGAAGGTGACCCATTGTTCAGCCACTGCCTTTTCTGCGAACATTTGGTTCCAGCTCACTTGACTCAGATGCATTCTCACCCCATCAAAGTTGGCTTTCCCTAATAAATTATTTCTGCTCTGGATTGTGTCCTGTCCTTTTCCATGACCAACCTAAACCTTATGATATAATGATCACTGTCCCCTAGAGGCTGTCTGGATCAATCATATTTGATCCACTTTGACCAACTCATTTCCCAGAACCAGGTCCAAAAGTGCATGTCTTCTCATTGAACCGGAAATATACTGCTGCAGAAAATTATCTTGATCATGTTCCAAGAACGCTTGCCCCTCTTGTCCTTTTGTAATATTTCTATCCCAATCTATATTTGGATAATTGAAGTCCCCCATTATGGTTACTCTATAATTCTTGCACCTGTCTGTAATTTTTTTGCAAATTTGTTTCTCCACATCCCTTCGGCTAGTTGGTGGAATTTATACGATACCAATCAATGTTATTGCACCGTATTCATTCCTTACCTCTAGCCAGAGAGATTCCAACCTTGACCCCATCTGGAACATCTTCTCTGTCCAGTACTATAATGCCATCTTTAATCAATCACCACCCCTGACCCCGCTTTTTCTTCCTTTCCTGTCTCTCCTAACGCCTTGTACCCAGGAATATTTAGTGTCCTACCCTTCTTTGAGCCAGGTTTCTGTTATAGCAATAACACCATAATTCCATTTGTCAATTTGTGCCTGCAGTTCACCAAGCTTATGTGAACACACAGAGTGTGGTTAATACATACACATTACCCCTGATATAGGCTTTTTTTACTTTTCCCCCTTACTCTGACCCCATCTAATGACTTACTATTGCCTACTCTAATTCTATCAAACTTTCCAAGTACTCTATCTACCTTGATGCTACTCTGATATGTCCTCATTCTCAGTTGTTACTTCTCTACTTCCCACTTCCAGTTTTTCTCCTCTCCACTCTGAATTTACTGTCAGGTTCCCATTCCCCTGCCAATGTAGTTTAAACCCTCCCCAACAGCACTAGCAAACCTTCCTGTGAGGACATTAATCCCAGTCCTGTTAAGGTGTAACCAGTCATCCTTGTACAGGTCCCCCCTGCCCCAGAACTGGTCCCAACACCTCAGAAATCTAAAGCCCGTCTTCCTACTCCATTGCTCCAGCCGCGTAGTGGAACTATTCAGTCTTCCTATTCTTATGTTCACTAGCACGTGGCTCGTCAGCTGTAAACATTGAGAAGTGTATACGCAGCTGTAGTTTAAATATGGCGCCCTGTGAGAGGAAGCGGCACAGTGGGCAATTTGGAGCCCACCTGCTAGCGAGATTGTTTTCTGTGGCTGCATAATTAATGAGATTGAACAATACGGTGTGAAAACCTGCCATCACATGCCAAATGATTTTTTTCCTGCCCGCTACTGCACTTTGTGCAAATCTGGGCCAATTCCGCCTAGTTTCCAAATCCCAATGAGGTGTCATAAATGCCAGATTTCATAAACAATTATATTTAATCTGTCTATGGAGTTAGGGGTTGTAGAAGATAGATAATTAACAGTTCTACCTGGATATTAGGCCCATGTGATTCATATTGCAAGGGAGATGGGCTTTGAGAGGGGAAAGGGTCCATAGGAAGCCATTGTAAGGTTGGGTTACTAGTTTTTGTAAAAATATCACAACCTCACAGACATGGTCAGTTTGCAAGAGTCCAGGAGAGAGCAGGGATAGAGGCATCAAGTCTATATTCACCACACAAAATGTGGGTGGGAGCTCATGCTTGGATTGAAGAGATTGTGAAGGTTTAAAGCTTTGGCTAGAAGGAGAGATCTCCAGGGTAACCCGACCTAAAGTAAGTTTGGGGAATTAGAAGTTATCTGGCTGGAAAAGGGGAAAGGTGCTGAGAATCCCTTTGGATTGGTTCCTTGCAAATTAAGTGCCCTATTAAGGAACGGTAAAGTAGAACCATGGCTTGTTGTTTTAAATGTTAATTGGAGGAATCTTTTCTATTGTTTAGGGTATACATTGCCTACTGAAATATTTTTGTTAGTTTTTTTTTAGTTTTTTTTACAGTAAAAGTCTTAAAGGATTTGCACAAAAAGATTTAAAGTTTAAGTTGATCACTGGGAATTTGAATTTATTTTAAAAAGTTATCGGCGTATTATTCCTGTCATTCTGTGTTTGGGGAAAAAGTTGTTTAGTTTTGGTTAAGCCTGATTAAATTTGTTAAAGATATAGTCTAGACTTGCCATATTAAAACTTCTCAAGGAATTCTTGGTGCTGAATTTGTTTTTGATGCAGCTTTTCATGCTACTCCTAATACATACAAACGTAAAACTCCTGAGACCAGAGCGGAGACAGAACAATGTGGACCAGACTGCTGTTTGTTTCTGGTAGGAGAATTTTCCATCCTGTTTAACATTGTAGGTAGGTGAACCCTCATCTCCCCTCTTGCACTCAAGTCCAACCTGAACCCATCCATTTGGAATTAAATGGTCAAGGCACGCAACTCAATACAACTTGGTATTCTTTTAACTGTTTATTATACTCATGCTAACATACAAGTGTCATTACCCTGCTCCCTTGAATTTGTCAATAATCACATGCTGTTCACTTCTAAATTTTAATTTTCAAACAGCACTCACCTCTTTCAGTGATGGTCAGGATATGTTCCATCAGTGTGGATGATCAATCCTGTCCATAGTTATCCTTGCAGGTTGTACCTTTGTCCCTAATAGTGCAGTCTCACTTCTTATAGCACCCGTAATAATGATTGGTGCAAACCCCACCCTCCCTACTTTTTTTTGATTGTAAGATCTTAAATCTTGTATCAATTCCTCATCCTGGGTTTGCAAATAGCACGTTGACATATAAAAGGTGGTTTGACGGGGAGTATTTTGGTCTTATCAGTATCATCGGATTGGTGTATGAGTTTTACCCTCTGAAGCAGTTTTGGGACTAGCATTTTTAAGGGATGGGATGCTCTCCCAGACGTAATGGAACCACAGCTGATAAAGCAGCTTTAAGTACTATTTACAGCTTGGCACAGGAGTTCAACGACCTAGGTGCCACTTAAATCTGAACAAACACATACCATTGTGTGATATGATTACATCAGCTATATCTTGGTTAACACATTCATGAAGTCATGTTATCATGCCTGTCTCTTTGAATAATTTCCTTTCAATTCCCAGCTTGTGTTTTGTATAAGTTCAGTTGAAAGCCTCATTGGTTCCTGGGTTACAAAAACTTGGCCCATTTCTGACAATTGTCCACCTACAAAACTACCTTTACTGTATGGTACATTTAATGTCTGCACCCTTTAAATTAGATGCACTCTTGCTGAAGGACTCGCTATGGTATCTTGTAATGTTTTAATGTTGAAGCAAATGATATTTTTTTAAAGTTAACTTTAAAACTTGAAACTTCAAGGTGTTAAAATATATGTTATGGGTACTCTAGAAGGTTGACTTGAAAGTTTCCTATCTGGACTGTTTTTAACCAAGATGCGATGCCCACCCATGTTCTGATGGCTTAATTGCAAAAAGAACTTTAAGGATGAAGGATTATCAGCACAAAACTACATTTCATGATAACTGTTTTATATAAGAACTTGCTTCATCTAACTCCATGTCAGTTCTGAGTTCCATATCTTTTTCTGTTTGAAAAACATCTTGGGATGGTTTTTATGTCAAAGGCAGTATATCAATGCAATAATTAGAAGTGCGCAGCATACATCCCCACGGTGACACAAATAAATCAGCCTTAGTCTATATTATGTTTATATTGTTTTAGGATGGAGCGAAGGATTTTGCAGTGGCCTTGACAGCTGAACGAATAAAAACACCACCTAAGCGCCCAGGTGGGCGCCGCAGAGGACGCCATCCAAATAGCACAAGCCGACCCAGTACACCAACAATAAACCAATCTGAGGCTAAAGATACAGACAGTGACAGAGAGGCTGGAACAGATACTGGAGGCGAGATAAATGACAAAGATGAAGAGGACAAAAAGGATGATACCACAAGCTCCTCTGGTAAAGAGAAATGACTTTTTTTAAAAAGTCAAAATTGAAAAGACAGAAACTATTTGCCACTTGTATCAAAAGATAAAATGTTGAGTGGTTCTAGTCAAACATCAGGACAGAGAAAGGGTGGATTAAGTTGTTAAATATGCCGGAGATTAAAAATTTTGAGCTAAAATTAGATTTTTATTTTCGCAGCAGGGTTGCAATGTGATTACATTCTATTAAATGTCTTGAACAAAAATACCTGGAAAAACACAGCAGGTCTGACAGCATCTGCGGAGAGGAATATAGTTGACGTTTTGAGCCCGTATGAGCCTTCATCAGAACTAAAAAAATATAGAAATGAGATGAAATGTAAGCTGGTAGAGGGGGTGGGATAGGAGGAGCTCGATAGGGGGCCAGTGATAGGTGGAGGCCAAGTAGAGACTGCCAAAGATGTCATAGACAAAAGGACAGAGGGGTGTTGATGGTGGTGATGTTATCTAAAGGATGTGCTAATGGGGGCATTAAGGGTAGCAAGCAGGACAAGCTAGTGGCAGATGGCCCTAGTGGGGGTGGGGTCGGGGGAAGGGATCGAGATGGGCTAAAAGGTCGAGGTGAAACAATAGATCAAAATAAATTTTAAAATAGGTGGGAAAAGAAAAATATATTTGCAAAAAAATTATAAATTATTAGAAAAGGGGGGGATCGGAAAGGGGGTGGGGATGGAGGAGAGAGTTCATGATCTGAAATTGTTGAACTCAATATTCAGTCCGGAAGACTGTAAAGTGCCTAGTCGGAAGATGAGGTGCTGTTCCTCCAGTTTGCGTTGAGCTTCACTGGAATATTGCAGCAGGCCAAGGACAAACATGTGGGCATGAGAGCAGGGTGGTGTGTTGAAATGGCAAGCAACAGGGAGGTCTGGGTCATGCTTGCGGACAGACCAAAGGTGTTCCGCAAAGCGGTCACCCAGTCTGCGTTTTGGTCTATCCAATGTAGAGGAGACTGTATTGGGAGCAGCAAATGTTTTGCTAGTTCAACCAACCTTACTGCACATGTTTCGCATTTGGTGGTCTATAGAATGAAGCTAGTATTGTAATAACCGCTCTACCCCTACCTCATTCTCTGTTTTTGGTTAACGTTATTGGACTTTGTTATCCAGAGAGCCAGGTCAATACTTTAGGGACATGGGTTCAAATTCTACCACTGGAACTGGTGGAATTTTAATTCTAGATTTATTAATTAATTGAATTTAAAGATATTCTGAGTAATGGTGACCAAGAACTACCATACTGTCAAAAAACCCTATCTAGGTTCACTAATGTACTTCAGGCTGGGAAATCTGCTATCCTTACCTGGTAGGGCTTACAGTTGTCTCTAGCCTCACACAAAGTGGTTGACTCCTAGCTGCCTTTCTGAAATGGTCTAGCAAGCCACTGAGTGGTACCAAACTGCGACAGAAAAATCAAAAAGAAATAAAACTGGATGGACTGCCTGGCATTCACCTAGGCACAAATCACAACAGCTCACTCTGCCCAGTTGACCTTGCTAGACTGGATCTGTGGCAGGTGGTGAGGGAACCAGCAAGAGGGAAAAACAT
Source organism: Carcharodon carcharias (assembly GCF_017639515.1). Classification (NCBI taxonomy): domain Eukaryota; kingdom Metazoa; phylum Chordata; class Chondrichthyes; order Lamniformes; family Lamnidae; genus Carcharodon; species Carcharodon carcharias. Next base: position 88,932,779 of record NC_054469.1, on the reverse strand, counting down.
ACTTGGCCTCATCCCCACGAACCTGTCTGCCGCAGACTCATCTGTCCGTGACAGTATCAGTAAGAGTGATCACTACACAGCCGTTGTAGAGATGGAGTCCCGCCTTCACATTGAGAATACCCTCCATCGCATGACCACTGTGCTAAATGGGATAGATTTCAAACAGAGCTAGCAACTCAAGACTGAGGCGCTGTGCACCATCATCAGCAGCAGAATTGTACTCGAACACAATCTGTAACCTCATGGCCTGGCATATCCCCTACTCTACCGTTAACATCAAGCCAGGGGATCAACCCTAGTTCATTGAAGAATGCAGGAGAGCATGCCAGGAGCAGCACCAGGCATACCCAAAAATGAGTTGTCAACCTGGTGAAGCTATAAACACAGGACTACTTGCATGCCAAAAAGCATAAGCAGTAAGTGATAAATGGAGCTAAGGGATCCCACAACTGATGGATCAGATCTAAGGTCTGCAGTCCTGCCACATCCAGCCGTGATTGGTGGTGGACAATGATGCAACTCATTGGAGGAGGAGGCTCCACAAATATAGCCATCTTGAATGATGGGGGAGCCCAGCACATCGGTGCAAAAGGTAAGGCTAAGCATTCACAACAAGCTTCAGCCAGAAGTGCCCAGTGGATGATCGATTTCAGCCTCCTCCTGCGGTCCCCAGCATCACATACCAGTCTTCAACCAATTCGATTCACCCAACACGATACGAAGAAACGGCTGAAAGCACTGGATAGAGCAAAGGTTATGCACCCTGACAATATTACGGCAATAGCATGAAGACTTGTGCTCCAAATCTTGCCGAGTTCCTAGCCAAACTGTTTCAGTATAGCTACAACACTGGCATCTCCCCAGCTATGTGGAAAATTGCCCAGGTATGCCCTGTTCTTGAAAGGCAGGACAAATCCATCCTGGCCGATTACCGCCCGTTAACCTACTCTCGATCATCAGTAATGGAAGGGGTGATCAACAGTGCTACCAAGCGGCACTTGTTTAGCCATAACCTGCTCACTGACACCCAGTTTGGGCTCCACCAGGGCCACTCAGTTCCTGACCTCGTTACAGCCTTGGTTCAAGCATGGACAAAAGAGTTCAGCTCCTGAGGTGAGGTGTGAGTGACTGCCTTTGTCATGAAGGCAGCATTTGACTGAACTTGGCATCAAGGAGCCCTAGCAAAACTGGAGTCAATGGGAATCAGGGGAAATCTCTACACTGGTTGGAGTCATACCTAGCACAAAGGAAGATGATTGTGGTTGTTGGAAGTCAGTCATCTCAGCTCCAGGACATCACTGCAGGAGTACCTCAGGGTAGTGTCCTTGGTGTAACCATCTTCAGCTGCTTCATCAATGACCTTCCATCATAAGGTCAAGATTAGGGATGTTCGCTGATGATTGCACTATTTGCGATTCCTCAGATCCTGAAGCATTCCATGTCCAAATGCAGCAAGACCTGGACAATATCCAGGCTTGGGCTGACAAGTGGCAAGTAACATTCGCGCTACACAAGTGCCAGGCAATGACCATCTCCAACGAGAGAAAATCTAACCATCTCCCCATGAAATTCAACGGCATTATTATCCTTGACTACCCTACTATTAACATCTTGAGGGTTACCATTGACCAGAAACTGAACTGGATGAGCCATATAACCATGGCTACAAGAGCAGGTCAGAGGCTAGGAATCCTCTGGCGAGTAACTCATTCCTAACTCCTCAAAGCTTGTCCACAGGCACAAGTCAGGATTGTGATGGAATACTCTCCACTTGCCTGCAAGAGCGCAGCTCCAACACTCAAGAAACTTGACACCATCCAGGACAAATCAGCTCACTTGATTGGCACCCCATCCATAAGCATTCTCTCCCCACCACCAATGCACAGTGGCATCAGTGTGTATCACTTACAAGATGCACTGTAGCAATTCACTAAGCCTCTTTAGACAGCACCTTCCAAATCTAGATGGATAAGAGCAGCAGACAGATGGGAACACCACCTGGAAGTTCCCTTCTAAGAACTCACATCCTGACTTGGAAATATACTTCACTGTCACTGGGTCAAAATCCTGGAACTCTCTCCTAACAGCACTATAGGTATGCCTACACAACATGAACTGCAGTGGTTTAAGAAGGCTGCTCACCACTAACTTCTGCTGTCTAGGCCAGCAATATACGCTGGCTTAGCCAATAACGCCCACATCCCATGAATGAATATTAAAAAATCAGTACTTGGAAAGCAAGGGATGCACCTGCACTTCTACCTTCTAATTGCAAAAGCACTGGCCATCTTCTAATCTTCCAGTCCTCCTTATACACAGATGTGGTACCAGATGACTGGAGATTTGCAAACGTCACCCCGTTATTAAAAAAATAGAACAAGGATAAACCCAGCAACTGCAGGCCAGTTGGTTTAACCTCAATGGTGGAAAATTTTTTTAGAAATGATAATCTGGGACTAAATAAAGTGCCACATAACAGGCTTGTCAGCAAAGCTGAAGCCAATGGATAAAAAGGGACTGTGGTAGAATGGATATAAAGTTGAGTGAGAGGAAACGGTGGTGAATGGTTGTTTTTCAGCCTGGAGGAAGGTATATAGTGGGGCTGCTCAGGGATCAGTGTTGGGACTACTGCTTTTCTAGATTATTGATCTAAACTTGCATGTGCAGGGCACAATTTCAAAATTTGCACGAGACAAAACCTGGAAGTACTGTGAACTTTGAGGGGGGACTTCAAGGGGACATAGGCTGATGAAATGGTTGGACACCTGGAAGATGAAATTTGATCCAGAGAAGTATGAAGTGATGCATTTGAGCTGGAAGAATGAGAAAAGGAAAGATAAACTATAAGGTACAATTCTAAAGCACATGCTGGTGCACAGGGACCCAAGGGTACTTGTGCACAAATTGTTGAAGGTGAAGAGGCAGGCTGAGCAAGCGGTGAATAAGACAGAAGAGATCCTGGGCATGGAATGCAAAAGCAAGGAAGTAATGCTCGACTTTTATAAAACGCTGGTTTAGCCTCAACTAGAGTATTGTGTCAATTCCAATTTAGAAAAGATACAAAGTCATTGGAGAGGGTGCAGAAAGGATTAACCAGATGGTTCTGAGGATTAGATAGTTCAATTACATAAATAGATAGAAGCTGGGATGTTCCCCTTGGAGAAGAGAAAGGTGAGAGGAGATTTGTTAAACTCGAGAGGTCTGAATAAAACTTCCGCTTGGTGGAAGAGTCAGAGGATACTGATTAAGGAATGACAAGGCAAGACATTTTTACAGCAATTGGCTAGGATCTCTGAATGTAGTGCCTGGGATTATGATGGAGACTGATGCAATCCTGAATTTCAAAAGGAAATCGAATTATCTGAAGAGAAAAGTTTGCAAGGCTACAAGGAAAAGACGGGGGTAGGACTTGCCAGGTAGCGCGCTCAGAGAGCAAGCATGGAAAGGATGGGTCAACTGGCTGCCTCCTGTGCTGTAACCAGTCTATAATTCAGTTAGAAAATCCAGGTTAAGGTAAACAATCAGATGATAGATGGTGCATACCATTGCAAGTAATTAAAATGTTGTTGCTGATACTTTTCTCACCCCCTGCCCAACCGTCCATCTTATCCAGCAGCTCTTGTTCTGACTAATGGGACTGTTTATTTTAGTAGCAATCTCTTCCTCAGATAGGCCTGCAGGCTATCTGTATTTACTATCTACACTGATTCTGTGTTTTCTCCAAGTAGAAGTTTCTCAGGAATTGGGGGAGACAGATCATTCCAGATGCCAGCCCTGAAATAGTTGTCGCAATGCTATACTCTGCATTTCCTGAATACGTTGAAACTCAGGATTTTTGACAGAGCTGCCAATCTTTGGTCACAGTGTAGTATCTCTAGGCAATCGAATTTGAATAATGGCACATCAGAAAAACAGCTTTGCATATTCAGTTGGAAATCAAATATTTATTTTGGTATTAAGTCTCATACAGGTTGCTCTTTCGGATCACATTTCAGTCCAATATAAACGTTTCATTCTTGTTTTAACTTGAGCAAGTATTGGGTATTTAGTATTGCTACCTACATTCTTGGACAAATTTTGTGGTTAAAGCAATAATTGTGCCACTTGCAGTTATCACTCAAACATGAATGACAAGACATTATATTCCAATTACCAGACTACCCTTTTTTTGACATTATGAACTGTGGTTGTGAAGAGAGTAATGTTCAGACTGTTTTTAGCTTCTTTGAAGCCAGATGAGAAGGCAATCTAATGCGCCCTCAAACTTTACAAGTTTGATTTTTACTGGGTTAATATATTCTGTTTCTTCCATGTTTAATATTTATGAAGGCCTGTGAAGCTTGTGCTGACCTTAACTTTACTTTGTCCCACCTGTCACATATAAATTGATGTGGATCTTAAAAATGCATTGTGCACCCCTTTCAAAATAAATGGCTTAATTAATTACAGCCTCCAGTTTGATTTAGTAATGTGTTCATTAGTAGGAATAGATGAGCAAATATTGGGCCTTTTTTTGACCTTTGCCTACCATAACATTTGAAGCAAAAGCTAAATCTGAATATATAAGATCACTATTATATATTTCTTTCACATCCCACTAGTCTGTGGTTTATTAGATTTTCAATACAAAACCTTTTTTCTGATTATAAGCTATTACTATTTTCATTCAGAGGCAAACTCCAGATGTCAAACCCCTGTTAAGATGAAGTTGACATCTGATCTTTCTGATGTGGAGTGGAGTGGAGCTGAAGCCTCGCTGTTCCGAGTTCTACATGGCACTTACTACAATAACTTCTGTGCTATAGCTAAGTTATTGGGAACCAAAACATGTGGACAGGTAAAAATCAATAATTCATTGCAAAGTCAGTAAAACTAAATGAGGGACTTAATCTACACTTTGGAAAAATATTCCCAAAGATGCATAATGCCCTTAAAGTAAAAAACACATTCTTTTTCAGAAAATACTGTTTTTGGAAGGCATCGAACCAGTGTGTATACTACTTGAATGGCCGAAATTTTAGGAGTGCTTGCACTATTTACAGTTTACACAATACCTACAACAATTGATAATAGATCTGTCTTTTTTTTTATAAGTATTTAAACTGTGTTGGAGTTTCAGGTGTGAAGGCTATGCACGTGGGGATCTGGTAACCAAAATAACCATATTTACTGAACTACCCCGAATGAAGAAATTGCCAGATAAGATTTCACAATTTGTAACTTTACTTTGACATGAATCAGAATCACTTTAATATGGATTGGAAACAACACAAATTAACCATGAACTAACAGGCAAATCTTATTCAGTATGAACTATACACAAAAATTCAGAGCATGAGTAGGGCAGTTGGCCCCTCGACTCTGCTCCAGCATTTGATAAGATCGTGGCTGATCTGATTGTGACCTCAATTCTACTTTCCTGTCTACCACCTATAACCTTTCAGTATTTTTAAGGCTGAGTTAGATAGATTCTTGATCGGTAAGGGAGTCAATGACCCGCCTTCCGCTGCTGTCTGGGCAAGAGAATTCCACAGGCTAACAGCCCTCTTGAGAGAAAAAATTTCTCTCCAAACCTGTCTTAAAAGGGAGACCTCTTGTTTTTAAACTATATTCCCTTGATCTAATCTCTCTCACAAAGGGAAACACCTTCTCAACATCCACCCTATCCAAATCCACTCAGGATCTTATGTCTCAATAAGATCACCTCTCGTTTTTCTAAACTTCAGGTCCAAGCTGTCCAACCTTTCTCATAAAATAAGCTCTTTGTCCCAGAAATCAGTCGAGTAAACCTTCTCTGAACTGCTTTTAATGGCATTATATCCTTAAGTAAGGAGACCAAAGCTGTACTGAGTATCCCAGATGTGGCCCCAATAAGGCTTTATACAGCTGTAACAACACATCCCTACTTTTGTACTCTGTTCCCTTTGTAATAAATGCCAATATTTCATTTGTCTTTCTAATCACTTGCTGTATTGATATGTTTACACTTTGTGATTCGTGCACCAGGACACCCAGGTCTCTTTCCATTTAAATAATATACCACTTTTCTATTCTTCCTGTGGACAAGTTCACATCTTCCCACATTATACTCCATCTGCTAAATTTTTTGTCCACTCTCTGAACCTTCCTAGACTCTTGTTCTCTTCGCAATTACTCTCCTACCCATCCTTGTATCATCAGAAAATTTAGCAACTTTACAATTGGTCCCTTCATCCAAGTAATTGATATGGACTGTAAATAGTTGAGGGCACAGCAGTGATCCCTATGGTACTCCACTGGTAACAACTTGCCAACCTGAAAATGGCCCATTTATCCCTACTGTTGACTAACCAATCCTTTATCCATGCTGATATGCTAGCCTCTATACCATGAGCTCTTATTCTGTGTGGTAACTTTTGATGTGTCACCTTAACAAATGCCTTTTGGAAATCCAAGTACACCACATCTGCAGGCTTCCCTTTATCCATCTTGCTTGTTACTTCCTCAAAGAACTCTTCAAGTTAGTCAAATACTGTTTCCCTTTCACAAGACCATGTTGACTCTGCATGATCACATTGAGTTTTTTGTCCTGTTATAACCGCTTTAATAGTGGATCCTAGTATTTTCCCTATAGCAGATGTTAGGCTAACTGGCCTGTAGTTTCCGCTTTCTGCCTCCTTACTTTCTTGAATAGAGGAGCGACATACACTTTTTTCCAATCTGTTGGGACCTTTCCATAACCTATGGAATTTTGGAAAATTACAATGTGACTACTATCTCAGCAGCTACTTCTGTTAAAACCCTAGGTCCATCAGGTCCTGGGTGACTTGTTAACCTTTAGTTCTAATAGTTTTCTCAGTACCTTTTCATTGGTGATTATAATTGTTTTCTGTTCCTCCCTCCCTTTCACCTCTTGATGTACAAGTATTTCTGGGAAGTTATTTGTATCTTCTGGGATCATAGGAAATAGGAACATTTGGCCCATGGAGCATGCTGCACTATTCAAACAGATCATGAGTGATCATCTATCTCTTACGCCACTTTCCCCCACTATCCCTTGATGCCATTAGTATCCAGTAATTTATCGATTTCTGTCTTGAACGCGCTGATGTTTGGGCTTCCAAAGTCCTCTGGCATATAAATTCCACAGATTCGCCACTCTGATTGAAGAAATTCTTCCTTGCCTCAGCCTTAAGTGGCCTGCCTCTTATCCTGAGACGGTTTGTTTCCCATGGTTCTAGACTTGCGGGCGAAGGAAAGTATCCTATCCACATCTACCCGGTCATGTTCCTGTAAGAATTTTGTAAGTTTCAATGTGATCACCTCTCATCCCTCAACTCGGGCCAAGTTTCTTCAATCTCTCCTAATAAGACAATCCCACCATCCTAGATATTAGTCTGGTGAACCTCTGTTGCACTCTGTCTATGTCAAGTACACCCTTCCTAGATAAGGAGACCAAAACTATACACAATACTCCAGTCGTGGTCTCACCAAGATTTTATACAATTGCAGCAAGACTCTTGTATTTATATCCCCTTGCGGTGAAGGCCAACATACCATTTGCCTTCCTCAATACTTGCTGAACCTGCATGCTTAGTTTTTAGTGACCCATGAACAAGGACAGCCTGGTCCCTTTGCACATCGACACTTCCCTACCTCTCACCATTTAAGAAATACTCTGCCTTTCCGTTTTTCAACAAGTGGATAACGCTTATTCACATATTCTATCTGCCATGTTCTTGCCCATTCACTTAGCATATCTAAATCCTTCTCAGCTTGCATTCCCACCTCATTTGTATTATCAGCAAATTTGGAGTTATTACATTTGGTCCCCACATCAGATCATTTATATAGATCGTGAATAGCTTGGACCCAAGCACTGATCCTTGTGGGACCCCACTAGTAACAGCCTGCCATCTTGCAAATGACCCGTTTATTCCTATTCTCGGTTTTCTGTCTGTTAACTAATTTTCCATCCATAGCAGTCTATTACCCCCAATCTCATGTGCTCTAATTTTGTTTATTAAGCTCCTGAGTGGGTCCTTATCAAAAGCCTCATGAAAATCCAAATACACCACATCCATTGGTTCTCCTTTATTAAGTAATTATTTATTTTCTCTGCCACTTCCTTATCCTCTATTGTAAATTCTCGTGTCCACTTGTGATGAACCCCCATTTGTCTTTGCTAATCTTTACCTTTTTACATGCCTAAAGAAGCTTTTACAGTCCGCCATTATGTTACTCGCTAGCTTGCATTCGTATTCTCTCTTCCCTTTTTCAGTTTCTTGGTCCTCCTTTGCTGGATTCTAAATTGCTCCCAATCCTTGGGTTTACCACTTTTTCTGGGAACCTTACAAGCCACTTCCTTTGATCTAATGCAATCTTCTACAGCGAAGAAAGACACAAAGTACCTATTCAGTGCATCTTCCATTTTCTTATTTCATATTATTAATTTCCCAGGCACACTCTAGAGGACCAAAGCTCACTTTACTTTTTTTTACTTTTTTAAATACTATCTGCATTTGCATTTCTAGCTAGTTTTCGCTCCTATTCTAATTTTTCGCTCATTAATTTTTTTGTCTTTCTTCATTGGGTCTTTTAATTCTGTCCAATTTTTCAGCCTACCTGTTATATTCCCCAGCTGATGTTACCACTGATCCCAGAGTGGAACCCCGCTTGATAGATCCTAACTTCTAATTCGTTTGTTTAGATAGGTGGAGAGGGGCCACTGAACAGAATCACTGGAGTCAGCTAAGGGACTTTTAACAAAAGCATAAAACATTTATTAAACAAGGGAAGATGAACTATATTACAACACTCCTTCACCCACAACTATACCTTGACAGATATATACGGATTTGTAAGGATAACACAAGTTACAAAATCTATCTTTATGCTCTAATGTTCACAGTATGTACATCGTAAGTAAGGCAACCTGTGTTCAGACACACCACACTCTGAAACCAAGTGATAGGTGCCACCTCAGTCAGATGCTATGGATCTCTCCTCAACTGCCCCCCCTCCCAAAAGATGCTGGTCACACCGTGAGCCAACTGGTCTCTCTGTACTCTGTCTTTCACATGCAGGTTTCAATTTCCACTCTCCAAGACCTTGCCTTGGAATCTTCTCCCAAACCGAAACTTTCTCTCAGATGCCTTCCGCAAGAGTTCACCTTCAGGTTTTTGAACTCTTCCGGTGTTCCTCTGCCCTGGGTCACCGCATGCATTCAAGCTGCTTTCCACGCACTCTCTCTCACTGACTCGGCCATAAACAGTACACCACTGCTTCACATGCTCATAGCAAAGAGTTACAGACCTTCAGCTGTCTCTTTGGACCTTCTGGCCTCTTATAAGCAGATCTTGCTTTTGTCTCTTTAGATCTGAAGCTTGGTGCCTTTCTCTCTGCCCCTCACTCTTCACTTAACAGGACCTTTTTCAGGTTCCTGTCCTTCCTGGGACTTGGGACTTTCTCTGTTCAACTCCCCTGGATTTTGCGGCCTTTTCTTTAGCTTGGGACTGGCTATCTGTCCCCTTTTCTTCAGTCTCTCCTTGCAGCTACTTTCAAAATCAACTGAACTCAACCAGCTTCCAAATCAAACTGGTGTTTCTGGTTTCTTCTTTGTGTGTCTGTGGGAGGGACCTGCCTCTCTGGACCCTTGTTGCTAGGCAACAGCCCAATTTCTCTACTCTTGTTTGTTTAACTTAGCTTCAACAGATGTAAAACTCTCATTAGAAATGCAGGCACCTTTTAAAGTGAAACTAAAACTCAATTTGACCTTTTCTGAATACACACATACAGATCTACAAATCAAACTTAAATATTAAAACTAAAACTTATTCTTAACACCCACAAATATAAATATAACTTACTTAAACTATCTCTATTTCCTAATATACTGTTAATTTTCACAGAATTATACGTTTTTCTTTCAATTTGATACTATCCTTAACTTCCTTAGTTAGCCATGGATGGTGTGTTCTTCTCGCATTCAAGTGAGAAAGAAAGACTATGGCCTGAATTTTTCGGTTGCTATGTGTGCCTGGGAGCGGCTGGGAAACGGACCCCTAACCACGATTTCACACTGGCTGGCCATTTATCAGCCAGCCAGCTTGAAATGCATGCTGAAAAACTCAGCGCTGCCAGGGTGGGGGCGGGAAGAGGGCAGGCGACGACATGGGCATGGATCAGCATTGCTCGCAAGTTCCTTGAAGGCAGACAACTGCCTCGAGGAGCTGAAGACCTACAAAACGTGAAATCTGTAAAAAGCTGCAAAAGAATGTTCATGCATCACAATCAAGCACCTGAAAGCATACCTCATAAAAGTGCTGCCCTCAGATTTTTTTTTACCTAACTGAAATTTCATCCCGTCCTTGGATGAGGTTTGATGAAAAATGTAAACGCTGTCTGGTCGATTGGCCTGTCCACCAACTGTAAGGTTGGATAGGCCATGAAAAATCGCAGACAGCTGTGCCGTTAATGGGCTTAATTGCCCACTTAATTGTTGACGGGCGTGCTTCCAACTTTTTCCTGCATAGCAAAGTATCACACGAGTGCGCAATGACGTTGGGATGCTCACCTGACATCATATCTCTCGATTTTATGCCCGATCGGTTTGGGCATGCGCCTGCCTGCAGGAAGTAAAATTCTGCATTATATCTTTGTGTTTATGAAATATCTCCTTAATTGTCCACCATTGCATTTCTACTGTCCTACCCTTTAACCTAATTTCCCAGTTCACTTTAACCAGCTCTGCCTTCATACCCTTGTAATTACCTTTCTTTATATTTAAGACACTGGCGTTATGATGTGGCAGACGATGTGTGCCAGGCGAACCAAATCCACAAGGGAAATTTGGTTGTGCTATCACAACAGTTCTGCAATTTGTGTTTATTAGGAGAAGATGTGCATTGAATTCAGAAGTAATAAATCAACCAAGACCTTTAGATATTTTAAAAATTAAATTCAAACATTTATTAACAAAAAAAAGATTTCAAGCACATATATAAGACTACAATTACTTACTAAAATTCCTAATTAACCTAACTGCCAGTTACACCCCCTTTAAGGCAACAGTCCAAAAATAGACTTTAGATTTAAAACAGAACCAGCAAGTTAACACAATACTAACTTGACAGTGGAATTCCAAAAGGCTGGATGTTTCATTAAGGCTATTCTACACACCCCTGTTAGATCTTACATGGCCTTCTCCCACATAGCCTTTCATTCTCCTTTGTATATGTTTCTCTCTTTTTAATATGTAAATTCTATTGCTCCATATGTCATTGAACCTGTATCTTCCTCATAATATTAAAACTTCCATATTGCCAATATTGTTTGTAACCTTTGGGGAAAAATAAGCACACTCCTTAGCCTCGGTTATCTGGCTAGCTGTAAACAGACTAAGATCCCTTTGAAATCCAAATCTCCATTTTTTAAATCTAAAAATGCAAATTCCCTTCACACTTTACATGCTAAGCCAGCATCTATGTTTACTCATTACCATGTCAAGCATCTAGCTGCTTTTGATGATTTCAAGTTTCCTGTCTACTTCACTCCAAATGTAATTAAATCGCACAGATCAAACCAACTATACTTACTCCATAAACCTACTTCACAATGAACCAGAAAAATACTATGAAAATTATTATACTTTCGGCAAACTGGTCTTGGACCCACATTTCTCAGCCTCAAATGACCGTGAAATTCAGTCATGATATGATCACTGCTACCTAGATGCTCCTTTATTATGTAGAGATTACTTAATCCTGTCTCATTGCATTTTACCAGGTCTAGAATAGCCTGCTCTCTGGATAGCTCTAGAATGTGCTGCTCTAAGAAATTATCCCAAATACACTCCATGAACTCATCTTACAAGCTACCTTTGCCAATCTGATTTGTCAAATCTATATATAGATTAAAATCCCCCATGAATATTGCAGTACCTTTCTTGCATCTCCCATTATTCCTTCCTGTATACACTGTCCTAGTGTGTAGTTATTGTTAGGGGGACTTAAACTACTCCCACAAGTGACTTCTTAGCATTACTAGTTCTTATCACTACCTAAATTGATTCTACGTCTTGATGTTTAGAACTAATGTCATTTCTCACTATTGTACTAATGCCATCCTTAATTAACAGAGCTGCCCCACCATCTTTTCCTGGCTTCCTCTCCTGAAATAGTTCCCTTGATTATACAGGTCCCAGCCTTGGTTCGTCACCTTGCAGCCAAGTCTCTATAATGGCTACCAAGCCAAACATGTTTATTTCTTAAAGCAAAATACTGTGGTTGTTGGAAATCTGAAATAAAAATGGAAAATGCTGGAAGAACTCAGCAGGTCTGGCAGCAACTGTGGAGAGAGAAACAGAGTAAACATTTTAGAGTCCATTTGACACATTAACTTTCTCTCTCCACAGATGCTGCCAGACCTGCTGAGTTCCAGCATTTTCTGTTTCTATTTCATGTTTATTTCTGTTTGTGCTGACAATTCATCTGTTTTATTACAAGTGCTATGCACATTCAGGTACAAAGCCTTTAGTTCTGTCTTTTTACTATTTTGCAAACTGGCCTTATCTGCTGGCGCATCCTTGAGTTTGTATGCTCCATCCCTTCCTGCCACTCTCATTATCATTACTCTTATTGCTATATTGCTCTAGTGTTTGTCCTTTCCCCTTTAATTTACCACATCTTCCCTCACAGGATCCCTCCCACTATTTAGTTTAAAGTCCTCCCTACCATCCTAGTTACATGGCTCACCAGAAAACTGGTCCCAGCACGCTTCAGATGAAACATGTCTCAATGGTGTCCCACTTTCTCCAGTATTGGTGCCAGTGCCCCATGAATTGAAACCCACTCTTCCCATACCAATCTTTGAGCCATATATTCAACTCCCTAGTTTTATTTCCCAATGCCAATTTGCTCTTGGCTCGGATAATAATCCAGAGATTATCCCTAATGGCAGTTACTCACCAACAAATCAACTTGTGGCTTTCCTGAGGTGTCACTGTTTGATTTTACTTTTCTTATACTTGGTCAGCGCACACTGACTCCTGAAGGCTCCCGATTTTAGGTGCTCCTGGGCAGGCCCAGTTCCTATCAGCTTCTTGATGGTAAATGAAGTGAAGGTCCATGGAATAGCAGATACAAGAAAGAAAGAAATAGTAGGCAGTCTATTCTGCCAGTATGGGCCCAGTTTCAGCCACACAGTTCTTCCAAACAGAATTCCATTCCTTTTCCTTCAAGGACATAGCCAATTCTTCACAGGGAGCAGTGTTTGTGTAGCCAAGGTTCTGTTCATGCAACCTTCCATGCAGTTGCACAATTCTTTCCGAAACCTTCTCAACTCTCAGTTCCTCTCTTCTCTTGGTCTTTCTGTTCTTGTCTGCCAGCCACTTGGCCCCCATATTTTAACTTCCTTTCTGGTACTGCTTCAAGGTTATGGGTTGCCCTGTCACATGGGTCAGTATTTCTTACGATCCAAAAATTATAATTGGTCCCTTTACAAATGCTACAAATTCTTAGAATTCCTTTTCAGCCATGTTTAAGAACAATTACTGATTCTCCAAATATTTTTAAGTGATTAGAAATTTTCCTTGCATCTGCATTTGATTACATAAGCAACCATGTACCAAGGGCATTGAGTGAACTGATGTTTCAGAAGAGAAAATGGATCCAAAACTGAGCATGGTGTCTTTTTGCAAATGGAAATAAAATTACAAAGCTAACAAGGAAGGCATTCCAAAGGCGGACTGTTAATTTAGGGACATTCTGATTGCTATTGTAAGCCAGTCAGAATTTATTTTGATTCAGTATTGCCTGAAACAGTAAATTTATATTTTTGCCATAAATTTTCTGCAGGTATTCATTATTCATGCCTGCTGGGTTTCTTAGGATCTAAGTATCAGCATGTTTAATTTAGTACTGCATTTAATGAGTAAAGCTTTGAGGCTGGCTATTGTCTTGTTCAGGTGTATGAGTTTGCAGTGAAAGAATCTAATATCATGGCCCGTGTCCCTGCGGAGGATGCTGATACACCCCCTAGAAAAAAGAAGAGAAAGCATAGGTAAGGGTACTTAGTTAAGCATTCTTGATCCTTGGATGAACCTGGGACTTGCTTGTTACCATGCTAAAATTAACTTCACTGTTTTTGATGCGATATATCCAAAGGCCCAACTGGATGTTCCTTGCTGCAATCCACAGACTCTGGAACCCACATAGATTTTGCCTCAAATAGAAATGTTACCAAAGATGGACCAACAAATTAAAATGCTAAATCTGACCACTAGTATCAGCTGTTGACTACTGACGGTCAGTGGTGTATTCATGGCATGTTCAGAATTGCTTGGCATAGGCTAGTATAAGGATTTCAATGTATTGGTACTGATGGTGGTCAAAATCAACAACCTCAACTGTTTCTTAAGAAATTTTATATTAAAGAAAAAAAATTAAATATGATGCATTTCAGTTCATAGTCTCCCTGGCTTCTAGCCTATTGCTGCTCTGGTTTAGAGAAACACTCACTCCAACTGCTCCCCTTATTCAGTTCAGAGTCATTCTTTCTTTCCTTCAACCCAACCAGTTCATGCTGGTGCTCATCTCCCTTTCCTGCACCCTCCCCAGTCCTTAATTTATGTTGCCACTCTTTCGTCTCCACCCAGTTCACATTTGCACATTCCTCATCTTACAACTGGTCAGCATAATTCTGTGGCTCCCACTTTCTCAGGGTTGCTCTTGAACTCCACTTCCACACTGTTTTCGTGCCCAAAACCTCCACCCAGAAGGACCACTCTGCCTTCCACCTTTTTTCCCCCTCAAGTGCTGCTCTTGAACTCTTTGCTAAGCAGTCTGGGGATTTCTGCTGGCTGTTGCTGTTCGCTGGTGGGACCTGATTCTTGCAAGAGTTCCCAACTGTGCAGCAGCATTCACAGTCAATAGCAACAGGAGGTGAGAATTGCAAAGTATTTCTGTGGAGATAGCCCAAGAGTGCTGCTGGTTTTATCTGCAGACAAGTGCATAATGCTCATAAAATGCTGGCTGTCCCTGTCAAGCACAGATGGTTGGCATGAATGCGGGGGTCTGGCTGAACAGGATACTATCTCAGCAATGGGCCATCGCCTAAAGAAATATGAGGTAATGTGTGATTATCCACAGATAAATCTCACTGGAAAGTTTCAAAACAGCTGCTGTAATTTTGCAGCAAAAAGCAGTGCAAATAAATTGTCATTCCCACTGTTTCCTTTTTATAGCTGGGATCATTTGCAAGATTCAAGCGCAGGAGATGACCGTAATCCTTAAAACCCTACACTGGCTGAGGAAGACTTGGTTCTCAGACCCATTAAACGTTGAGTGTTGGCCAACCTTAAACAGGACCTGTTGTCACAGACGGTGAGTCAGATGTGACACAGTGCTCCTTACTTTTAATTTCATGGCTTAACCCATCAGAGAGACAGGCCTAACTGCAAGGGTTTCTCTTTGATTGTAGATACATTATTGGCATCACAATAAGCTACATCCAAACAATTGGTTTGTCCTTTAGTGCCAGGATAACTGATGTGCTTGGTATCGAAGCTGCTCTCACTTCCTTCAGTGTTTTGGAACCATAATAATTTATTTCACTGTTATGTGGCTGTTGTTACATTATTACTTGCAGGAATTTGAGTTGATTGTTATATGGGTTCATGAAAGTTATTTGCAGAAAAGCAACTAATATATATTCTGTGTGTTCTTATGTGGCTGAGTAAGTAGCTCTAGCCTCTTGAGTGTGTTTAAGCTCTACTTCAGAGACTTTGAGTACAAATATAGGCTGACACTCCACGGCTGTATTAAGGGAGTGCTGCATTGTTGAAGGTGCCTTCTTTCCAATGAGGCATGAAACTGAGGCCCTCTCTGCCTTCCCTAGTGGACATAGAAGATCCTATGACAGTATTTCAAAGATGAGCGGGGGCTTTTTCCAGTGTCTTGCCCAGTATTTATCTCTCAAACAATATCTCAAACAAATTATTTGGTCATTTATCTTATTGTAATTGGGACCATTCTGTATGCAAACTACCGTGTTTCCTACCTTACAACATTAAAAGAACTTAATTGGCTGGAAAGCACTTGGGTTGTGAAAGGTGCGATATAAATGCAATTTTTTTTCTCTCTTGACCAAATTGCCAAACTGATTATTTCAATTCAACTTATTAATATTTAATATACTATTATATTTCAACTTAGTTCTCATTACCATTATTATCTCTTCTGTGGTTTGGCATTTGTAAAAGGTAGTCCTCAGTGTGTTTTATGTTTTTTGCTTTGTTAATCTCTAAACTGCTGAATTTTCTTTTAGTTGGTCACAGCATACTTCCAGAATAAGAATGGAAGTATTTTTATCAAAGCTGACAATGCAGTTATATTTTGTAGCCAACGCAGAAAATGCTTCATTTAGTAGCAAACATTGGGAAATTTGTTTACCAACATTTAAACAACTAAATAGTATATGTCATGTTTGGGAGTGAACAAGATGGATGGTATTGTGGGCATTATTTACTGCTATAAATGTGTGTGTGTATGTATATATGTGTGTGTGTGTGTGTGTATATCTCAAAAGGTTGTTTCTGTTTGTTTCAGGTTGTGGGCTGCACACTGTAGAAAAATACAACTAAAGAAAGGTTAGTAATCTAATTAATTTCTTTATACGCAAAACTTCCTCTTACATAAAAAAAAAAACCCAGAGCAATCTGCATTTTTCCCTTTGACAGTTTGCTGACTGCCTTTTTGGTTGTTTTACCTAGATGGTTCATCCAATCATGTTTACAACTACCAGCCCTGTGACCACCCACGTCAGCCCTGTGACAGTTCCTGTCCTTGTGTCATGGCTCAAAACTTCTGTGAAAAGTTCTGTCAATGCAGTTCTGAATGTAAGTATAACATATAGAAATAACATCATTTTGGATGACAGTTTTGTGGGTTTTTTCCAAATCCCTCCATCCAGTGTAACTGCCTTCCACATGGCTAGTAATGACCATGATGTCTAGGTAAAATGATGTTATGACTATTATTATCAATCTGATTTTTCAAATTTTGCATGGCAATTTTTGTTGTTGCTTGGACATCACCCCTGAAAGTAACAGGAAAGTGGTCAAATTTAATTTTAAAAAGCCGAAGGGTATACCAATTGCTACAACACTAATATAATGTAATTTTCAGCACTGTACTTGTATTGAACTCTTCACTGTAGGAGCCAACTGATCTGACCAGCTGTCCATACATCTGCATTTGTTGTTGAGACAGGAGATACTTTTATAGGAGAATGCTCATCAGATCACTGATAATGCAGATCTGAGTTCTAAATGGCTGATCAGATCAGCTTCAACACATGGACTTGAAAGGAAAAAAAACGCAACAGCGTATTCCTAATGCACCTATGGCCCTTGGTGAAATCACAGCAGAAGTGGTCTCTTTATCTCTAGTGCAACTACTGATCAGGGGCAGCATGTGAAGGTAATTGTGACAAACTGTAAAGTGAACCAGAATTTCATGGAAAGTTCCTTCAATTGCCAAGTAACCTGGTCACTGGTGTTGCATCCCATTTAGTTTGAAAGGGGCACCCTTTTATATTAATTAACACCTGCTCACTGAATTAGGGGCCTGTGTGTAGAGATTTTTCCAGGGATTTTTTTTTGGGTGAGATTAAATAGTCAGCAAATGGTGTTTGTGATTGCATCATATCTGTATCGGGAGAGGCTGTGTGTGTTGCATATAGCGTGCACTATATTTTGCCTTTATTTTGTCAGATCCAACTAATACATTTCTGTCATGTTACACAAGAAATAGTAGTAGGAGTAGATTATGTGGTCTGTTGTGCCTGCCTTGCCATTAAATATGATCATGGCTGATCTCCAGCTTCAACTGCACTTTCCTACCTGTTCCCATATCCCTTGATTCCCTGAGAGGCCAATAGTTATTTTAAATCTTATCTCCTTTTCTCTAGCTTTTTTCTTTTTTGTGTCACACTTCAGAGTCTAGAAATTCACTCAAACCCATTTTACTGGCAGAAAGCAGTATCTGGTGGGCAGCATGCACATATGCATTCTGCACTAAAACTGTACCGCCCACCTTTTTGGTAAAGTACATGGTACTTTGGTAAAGTAGGGCTTGCACCTGAAACAAGTGGTAGGTCCTTTGCATGTGTTTTAATGCTTGTTTCAGGACCCTTTTCCAAAATTGGTCTCCGTTGAATTTAGTGGGCCTACTATATTCAGGATAATGAAGTGTGCATGCTGCCTTAAACGGCAATTCTTACTGGGTCTAGTGAAGGCCTCCACCAAAAAAGTGAGTTATAAAAATGAACTTAACTGAATGTAAACCTGGAAGAAGCAGGAGTTCTCTCATTTCACTCCTCCCTCATCAGCATTGTCCCCCACCCCACTACAATGTTTAAATAAGGCCCAAGGTACAACACAGTGCCATGTACTATCGTACAGGATCATTCCCTCGACTAGCAGGCTAGTGCTATCCAATTTCACCTCCAAGCCTGTCTGATGTCACCTTCTGACAGAAATTTGTTATATGATGCAGCAGTATAAAAAGCATAAGAAATAGGAGCATGACTAGGTCATGTGGCACCTCAAGCCTCCTCAGTCATGGCTGAAATTCTACATCAACTCTGCTTCCCTGCCCTATCCTCATTCCTAATTCCCTTAGTGTCCAACATCTATCGATCTCAGTCTTGAATGTACTCAACAGAGCATTCATAGCCCTCTGGGGTAGTGAATTCCAAAGATTCACAATCTGCTGAATGAAAAAAATTTTCTTCTCTGTTCAGTCCTAAATGAGTCCCCCATTATCAACATCCTAGGGTTTACAATTGAGCAGAAACTACTGGACTAGCCATATAAATAATGTGGCTACAAGAGCAGGTCAGAGGCCAGGAATCGTGTGACGAGTAACTCACCTCCTGGCTACCCAAATCCTGTCCATCATCTCCATGGCAAAAGCCAGGAGTGTGATGGAATACTCCCCATTTGCCTGGATGAGTGCAGCCCCCACAATGTTCAAGAAGCTTGACACCATCCAGGACAAAGCAGCTGGCTTGATTAGCACCACATCCACAAACATTCACTCCCTCCACCACCGATGCACAGTAGCAGCAGTATGTATCATCTACAAGATGCACTCCAGGAATTCACCAAGGCTCCTTCGACAGCATCTTCCAAACTCACAACCACTACCACCTAGAAGGACTAGGGCAGCAGACAGATGGGAACACCACCACCTGGAAGTTCCTCTCCAAGTCACTCACCATCCTGACTTTGGAAATATATCACTGTTGCTTCACCGTCGCTGGGTCAAAATCCTGGAGCTCCCTTCCTAACAGCACCGTAGATGTACCTACATCACATGGACTGCAGCAATTCAAAAAGGCAGCTCACCACCGCCTTCTCGAGGACAGCCAGGGATGGGCAATAAATTCTGGCCCAGCAAAGCCCACATCCTTTGAATGAATACAAAAAAAGTATAGGCCTATTCCGTGCAATCTCTACTCATAGGATAATCCTCTCCACCCAGGAATCAATGTAGCGAAGCTTTGATGTGCCCTGTCTAAAGCAAGTTATATTCTTACTTGGGTAGGGATACCAAAATTATACACACTACCCCAGGAGTGGTCTCACCAAAGTCTTACTTTTTAATTCCAACCATCTTGTAATAAAGGTCAATTGCTTTCCTAATTGCTTGATGTACCTGCATTTCAACTTTGTTTTGTGTATGAAGACACTGTAATCTCTCTAAATGCCAAATTAATGTCTCATTATTTATTTTTTTTAAAAATCAGATTTTCTGTCCTTCCCACCAAAATGAATAACCTCTCACTTCCCCATGTTGTACTCCATCTGCCACCTTCCTGCCCACTTACTTAACCTGTTTCTATTCCACTTCAGTTTGCTGCATTCTCCTTCCAGCTTACTTTCCCTCCTATCTTTGTATCGTCAGCAAACTTGAATATGTTACATTCTTCTCCCTCATCTAAATCAGTGATATAGATTGTAAATAGCTGAGCCCCAACACTTAATCTTTACAATTCACCAGGAAAAGCTCATAGCTGAAAATTATTCATTTATTCCTGCCCTTTACTCAATCCTCTATCCATGCAAATGCATTAACCTGAACCTCATGAGCTCTTTTCTCATGCAACAATTCTTTTTGTGGCATCTTGTTAACTGCCTTTTGAAACACCAAATATGTTACATCCACCGGTTCCCTTTTATCTACCCTGCGAGTTACGTGCTCAAAAGACTAATAGATGTGCCAAAAATGATTTCCGTTTCATAAAACCATATCAACTCTGCCTAATATATTTTTCCAAGTGCCCTATTATCGTTTTATTAATAATGGATTCCAGCATTTTCTTAACGCATGATGTCAGACTAACTTGCCCGTAGTTTCCTGAATTCCCCCTCCCTCCTGTCTTGAATAGAATAAAGAAATGTAGAGGAAGCAAGCAGTCATTTGAAATGTGCAAACTCTGCAGCTGTAGAACATATTAGAATGTTGAAGGGTCATGAGGACTCGAAACGTCAACTCTTTTCTTCTCCGCTGATGTTGCCAGACCTGCTGAGTTTTTCCAGGTAATTCTGTTTTTATATTAGAATCAAGTGCACTCCAACCTTTTTAATTGACCACTGTAATTAACCCAGTGTTTATTTACAACAGCAACTTGCATTTATAAGGTATCTTTATTGTAATAAAATGTCACAGGCACTTTAAGGAGGTGATATCAAACAAAAGTTTGACACTTAGCTGCTCAAGGAGATAAGAGGGTAAATTACCATATGGTTGGACAGAGATTTCATTTTTAAGTGTCTTAAAACCTGAGAGGGAAATAGATAAGCAGAGTGCTTTAGGGGGAGAGTTGCTAAGTATAAGGCCGAAGCAGATGAAGGCAAAGCAGCCGCTGATGAAATGATTAAAATTGGAGATGTGCAAGAGGCCAGAATTGTAGAAGTGCAGAGATATTGAAGGCTTTTAGAGCTAGAAGAGGTTGATATGGAAGTGGTGAGGCCATGGAACTTAAGAATTAGGAGCACGAGTAGGCTGTTTTTTCCCTCAAACCTGCTCCACCATTCCATAAGATCATGCTGACCTGATTATGGACTTAACTCCACTTTCTTGCCTGTCCCCCATAACCCTTGACTCCCTTGTCGATCAAAAATCTCTAACTCCGCCTTGATTGTATTCTATGTCCCAGTCTCCACTGTTCTCTGGGGTGGAGAATTCCAAAGATTAATGATCCTCTGAGAGAAGAAACTCCTCCTCATCGCTGCCTTATTTTTAAACTGTTTTCAATGCATGTATATCCCTTCTTAAGTAAGGAGATCAAAACTATACAGTTCTCTAGATGCGGTGTCACCAATGCCCTGTACAGTTGTAGCAAGACTTCCTTACTTTTATTTTCCATTCCACATATTTATATGGCTAGTTTGGATAAGTTTTTGGTCAATGGTAACCCCCAGGATGTTCCTGATGGGGAAATTCAGCAATTGTCATTGAACCTCATGGAAAATGGTTGCATTCTATCTTGTTGGAGATGGTCATTGCTTGGCACATATGTTGCTTGCACGTTACTTGCCACTTATCAGCCCTAAATGTTGTCCAGGTGCTGCAACATGCAGGCATGAACTGCATTATTAACTGAGGAATTGAGTGGTACAGAGCACTCTGCAATCACTAGCAAACACCCCCACTCTGACTTCTTGTTGGAGGGAAGGTCATTCATGAAATAGCTGAAGATGGTTGGATCTTAGGCATGGCCCTGAGGAATTTCTGCAATAATATCCTGGACTAAGATGATTGGTCTCCAAAAACCACAGTGTGACAGGGTAGATATGGAGAATTTCCCCCAGATTCCCACTGACTTCAATTTTGCTATGGCTTCTTCATGTCGCACTTGGTCAAATACTGCCCAAATGTCAAAGGCAGTCGCTCACACCTTGCTCCAGAATTCGGCTCTTTTGTCAATGTTTGGACGTAGATTTTGAGGTTTGGAGCTGAGTGGTCCTGGTGGAACCCAAACAGCATTGCGGAGCAGGTTGGTACTGGCTAAGTGCAGCTTAATTGCACTGTTGACCGTGTGTCATTTTGCTGATAACCGAGTTTAGACTGGTGGGTCCTTCTTTGTACAGGACATACCTGGGCAATTTTCCACGTTATTGGGTAAATGCCTGTGCTTTTGCTGTACTGGAACAGCTAATTGCACGGTTAGTCTGGAGCACCAGCCTTCACTTCACCAATACTATAGCCAGCTTACTGTTAGGGATGGTAGTCTTTGCTGTATCTAATACTTCCAGTTGATTCTTTATCATGTGGAATGAATAGAATTGTCTTAAGACCTGCATCGATGATGGTGGGGACTTCAGGAGAGGCAGAGAAAGATTATCCACTTGGCACTTCTGGCTGAAGATAATGACAAATGTTTCATCCTTGCCTTTTACACCTGACATGCTGGGCTCCTCCATCATTGAGGATGGAGATGTTTCTGGAGCCTCCTCGAGCTGTTTAATTATTCACCACCATTCACAACTGGATGTGACCGGTCTGCAGAGCTTTGATTTGATCCCTTGGCTGTGGGATCACTCATTTCTGTCTATTGCATGCTGCTTCTGCTTTTTAGCATACATGCCGTCCTGTGTTGTAACTTCACCAGGTTGCCCCTCATTTTAGGTATCCTGGTGCTGTTCTGGCATGGTCTTCTGTACACTTTATTGAACTAGGGTTGATGCCTTGGCTAGATGGCAATGATAGGGTACAAGATATGCTGGGCCATGAGGTTACAGATTGTGGTTAAATGCAGTGCTGCTGCTGATGGCCCACAGTGGCCCTTGGATGGTCAGTTTTGAACAAGCTAGATCTGTTCTGAGTCTATCCCACATAACACATTGGCCGTGCCATACAACACAATGACGGGTGTCCTCTGTGAGTAGGTGGGACTTTGCCTCTACAAGGACTGTGCAGTGGTTACTCTTATTAATTCTGTCATAGATGGTGCATCTGCGACAGGTGGAGAGGCGAGGATGAATAGACTTTTCCCCTCCTGTTGGTTCTTTCATCACCTGCCATGTTCCTGGTGTGGCAGAAATGTCCTTTAGGACTCCGTCAGCTTAGTAGAGGTGCTCAACATGGAGGAGTACATATTCATAGGCAGTAAAAAGACATTAGGTGGTAGTCAGCAGAATCGTTCCTTGATCATGTTCAATCTGATGTCACAAGGCTTCATGGGGTCCAGAGTCAAGGTTGTGGACTCCTAGGACTACTCCCTCCCAACTGCATACCACTATGCCACTGCCTCTGCTGGGTCTATCCTGCCACTGGGACAGGACATACTCTGGGAATGTGTTGTTGGTGACTGGGATGTTGGCAGAAAAGACTATTCATCCTCTCCTCTCCACCTGTCACAGATGCACCATCTGTGACAGAATTAATAAGAGTAACCACTGCACAGTCCTTGTGGAGGCAAAATCCCGCCTTCTCACAGAGGTGTTTTGGTGAGAATGACTGTCAGGCTGTTGTTTGACTTGTCTGTGGGACAGCTCTCCCAATTTTGGCACAAGTCTCCAGATATTAGTGAGAGGGACTTGGCAGGGGTGTACCTTTTGTTGTTTCCAGTGCCAAATGCCAATGCTGGGTGGTCCATCCAGTTTTTTTTTTACTTCTCTGT
The DNA here is from genome assembly GCF_017639515.1 of Carcharodon carcharias. Taxonomy (NCBI): domain Eukaryota; kingdom Metazoa; phylum Chordata; class Chondrichthyes; order Lamniformes; family Lamnidae; genus Carcharodon; species Carcharodon carcharias. The sequence goes on along the minus strand of NC_054469.1, from coordinate 88,909,109 downwards.
AGCAGTTTGCTGCAACTGAGTGGCTTGCTGGGCCACTTCATGGGGCAGTTGAGAGTCAACCACATTGTGGTGAATCTGGAGTCACATATGTGCCAGACCAGGTAAGGACAGTAGATTTCCTCCCCAAAAGAATATTAATAAATCAGATTAGTTCTTCCACTATTTCAAACTGATCATGGGCATTTTCTGTACCAGAAAAAAATATAGCATTGTAAATTACATTAGTGGGAGAGGAAATCAAATAAATAATAAGTCTATCTAATTTACAGTCTTGTAGCATTTAGTGCTTTTAGCTCGTTTCCATCCAGTCTGTAGCTCGCCAACTATAATGGATCTGCAGGAATTCCACCTTCGTTATAAGACAATCTAATAGATTGCTGATTGTGTAACAAATTGAGAAAATTATAACTGGCAATATAAACAGAATACGTTTCTACCAACTCTGCATACTTGCACAGTCTTGGTTAATGCCTTATAATAAAATTTGAATCTGGTTATGAAATAGCAAAATGCTGACTTGAAATTTTCTTAAGATGGTGTAGAATTCATGTTCAGTGAATCAAGTTAATAAATAAAATAATTTAGAATAACCAATGCCTTTTTTTTTCAAGAATCTACCGCAGTTATATGCCATTTGTGATCGATTATACATGCATACTTATCAGTATATATCTGTTTTCATTTTATTTATTGGTTGCTGCCCTGAAATTGAAATCCTATGAATATTGATTGAATTAGTTTGATTGCTCACAATGGGAACTCAGTGCAAACTGACTGGTGTAGGATTTCAAATTCTGATTTTATTTGTATGCTAAAGTACAGTAACTAATCCTTTTATTTAATCATATTTGACCACCTTGCTATGACAAATTAATGCACAATGAAGCTATTAAGATGAGAGAGCATCCAAAATATGGTGTTTATGAACTTTAAATACTACAGTTATACTTCATTCAGCAAAATCTTCCTCCATTAGGTCAGAACAGATTTCCCGGTTGTCGTTGCAAAGCCCAATGCAACACCAAGCAATGTCCTTGTTATCTTGCTGTGCGTGAATGTGATCCTGATTTGTGCCAAACCTGTGGAGCTGCTGATCACTGGGATAGTAAGAATGTGTCCTGCAAAAACTGCAGCATCCAGAGAGGATCCAAAAAGGTGATTATCGACAGTTTCTACCATTTTACATTGGTACTTACACCTCTGTAAAGTCTGTTAGCATGTTTATTCAGGTTACATTTAAACTCATTGCTCTGTAGGATTGTTTGTAAAATGTTTTCCATATAAACACTTTTTGTAAGAATTTTTTTAGCAACTTGAGCCCATAATTATATTTTCTCCTTCAATCAACCTTCAAGCACAAATAAATAAGCTGTCAACAAAATGCCAAGAGCCATGAAATACACGTTGAGAGTTTGGTTTCTTGAACAGAATGTGCAATGCCCCTCTGCCTCCATTTCATACAGTACCATTCTGTTAATTCACCTCAATTCATTTCTCCTTTTAGACATTAGTTCAGTTGGGTTTAAACAAGCAAAAAATTCCATTGCAAGCAACCCGCGGTTCCTTCATATTCAAGCATACAGACCAGGGATTTTAGCCCCTCCATTTTTGATTAGTTTATCTATTTCCATCATCTTTCTCTTTAAATGATGCGTTCACCTTTTGGCCTCCCTGGGAAATACTGAGGCAAAATAGCTTCACTATTTCTACCATTTCTCTGTCACTATCCGAGAGTACACCTCGTGCATCCCTTAGTGGCCCTGTCCCTGATTTTAGTGCCTGTCATTTTCCAATTATAATTCCCATTTGTTTCACTAAAAGTGTATCTAGAAGTTAGGGTATTTACACATGGCAACAAATGAAAATGATTTTTATATTGCAGCTGGTGAAGAACATCTTTTCCAGGCATGTTATGAATGATAATGCATACCTACTAGAAACATTACGTTTCTGTGGCATATCTTCTGAATGCCTGTTTTTAAGCCATAAATGAGAATCATCTCATTTTCATTCATTTTAGGCATTTATAAACTTCTTGAAATTTTTTTACATTTATTTACATATATAACACACTTAAAAATGTTCAGAAATAAAAACTAGTTACCATTACATTTAATATCCAAAGCCACAAATTGTTTTCAGTAAAATCTTCAAATGCTGTGTCTGAGTCACTATCCTCGGTTAGTTTAGGCAGCTGCCGTGTAACTTGCTCTTTCCTCTGCCGTGTTAACAGTTTAACTTTTTAATTCAAAATGTTAGTAAAAAGAATCCCACCTTTGAGAAACTTGTCTGTTTGTCACTTGCTTTGTTTGATCAATTGATAGACTCTTTTTGGTTACTTCAGTCTGCTTGAGTATCGCATCTTGCATGGGTGTAGGAACTGGTCAATCGACAAACTAGGGAAAGGAGCCTTTAGCATAGTCGGGTTTGCTCGCTACTTTTCTCAATAAAGGGGTCACTGACTGCGGTATTGCAAAAGACTATGCTGTGTATAATATGCAATGTTCATGAAAATCAGAGTGCATATTTGGGTGCATATTATGTTTGAAAAATCATGATTGGTACTTCTATGAGCTTATTTTTTAGCTTCAGTTTTACCCTGATCCCTTTAATCGCCCTTGGTGTTTGATTATTGAATAGTCGTTTTTGCCTTTTAGCAAAATATATTTTTCCTGAACACTCACAATCATCTTTTTAAAGAATATTTCCCACTTGTTTTCTTTGTCAATTTTTCCCCCCCAGTTTACCTTCCCTGTTTCTATTTTCATCTAACCACAATTAGTTTCTTACCCCAATCTATTACTTGTCTGAAGTCTTCCTCAGTTGCTATTTAAATCTTTTTACCTCGTGATCATCATTGTTTAGATGTTTCCCCCATATTTTATTTCTCTTATCTGCACTGGTTCACTTCCAATACTGGATCCAACAGTGATTCATTTCTTTGGGCTTCTTGCACACTAGATGAGCAAAGAATCCTGAATGCGTTGTTGAAAACGCCAATTCCCTTTCTTTTAGCCTTTTTATTTGGGAGTAATTGAAATATTCTATGATTATTCTCTTACTCATTTCATAGATGAAATATGTGAGGGAATCTATTTTTTCCCTTCCAATTTTAATGGTCTCTCGAATACCCCTAATAGTATGATTGATCCCTTCTTATCCTTTACCTTGACCCTTATGGATATTTCTATCTGAATGTTATTTGTCTCTTTTTCTACAAGAATTGTTATCTCTAATAGTGCAGCTAACCCATCAACCTCTGCACCTTCCTCACTTTCCTTTTGAAACGTTATGTCCTGAAACACTTAATTGCCAGTCCTGTTTTTTATGTAGCCATGTTACAATTATCCTAACTACATCTAGCTCTCCACCATGAATTTATTGCTTCCACTGCCGCTGTTAGTTTTGGATATTGTGAGCATTGCTGAATGGGCAATTTAATATGTTTCATTCATTGTTCCACTTGAATTATAAGTTATTTTATACACCAAAATGAAATATTTCTGTTCTATTTTTTTCTCCTATAAAATAGCACTTACTGCTAGCACCATCTGACGTTGCAGGATGGGGCATTTTCATCAAAGAGCCAGTGCAGAAAAATGAATTCATCTCTGAATATTGTGGAGAGGTTAGTTGTAACGTTGTGTGCGCTTTGGGGGTTAAGTATTGGAATTTTCTGTGGCAGTGAGAAAAGTTTAACTGTTTGTTAATTGGCTTTGTCAAATGATTGCATCCTTCCAGCCACATTTTAAAATGGGCTTAACTAGGTTTATACCTTTTTGTGCAGATTTATAATATGTTTGAATTGGAGCATAACATGCACATTTTTGGATAATAATTGTGTGGGATGTGTGGCAGCTTTTAGCATAAAATGCTAGAAGTCTCAAATAAATGCAATTATGCTTATGAAACTTGGTTACAAATATGAGATGTTAACTTTTTTATTTTTTTTTACCACTTGTGTTTACATGGTGTTGCTCATCTAATTAATGGAATTAATTTAGAGAGATTATTAAATTTGACTAAGAGAGGTATAAACATTTTTTTTGAGGGATCTCTGCTGTACACCACCCAGCCTTAGGCCTCTGAGCAGTTACCAGTTTGTTCAAATCATGCTGTTGACTGATACCAACTAGGAATGGGTTGCTTCACAATATTCAGAACTATTGACAATAGATCTGGAAAAGAAGATTCATCTCAGTAGATGTGGCTGGATTTCAGTACAACTGCCAAAGCTGAAACAAATGCATGCTGAACCCACTCTATTTTTCTGCATACTCTGTTCAAATTGCTTCCAGGATTAATGAATGTAACTACCACAGAATTAGGTGGCACTTGATTTGAATTGCTGACTGGTGACTAAATCACAGATTCTTACAGCACAGAATGAGGCCATGTGGCACATCATGTCTGTGCCAGCTCTCCAAATAAACAATGCACCTAATGCCATTACTGTGCCTTCTCCCTGTAACCTTGTACAGTCTTCCTATTCAGATAATAATCCATTTTCCTCTTGAATGCCTTGATTGAACCTGCCTCCACCATGCTCTCAGGCAGTGCATTCTAGATCTTAACACTGCTGTTATGACCAGGTGAGGAGGGGTGAAATGAATTCCCTAGTCTCCCACTCCTCATTTGACTGTTACAAAGGTTTTTTTTAAGGAATTTAGAGAGGATTTTTTGCCAGTTCTCTAAGTGTTCAAATATTTATGTGCCGAGGTTGTAAAGAATTACTCAGACTTTTTTTTTTAGGTTAAACAAAGAATGAAGTAAGTTTACTGAAATTATTTCTGAGCTAAAAGAAATCAGAAAAATGCAACACCATTCAAACAATCTGGGCCCACGCTCACAAGTACAAATGGCAGAGTAAGACAATAGGCTTATATGGATTTTACAGTCCATGAAAGAAAAAATGGAGAAATTGATCTGTTCCTCTACTTACTGTTCAGAATATTTTACTGTTTCTCTGAAATTTTTTAATTCTTTCATGGCACATGGACATTGCTGGCTATGCATTGCCCATCCCTAATTGTCCTTGAGAAGGTGGTGGTGAGCGGGCTTTTTGAACCATTGCTGGTAGATACACCCACAGTGCTGTTAGGGGGGAGTTCCAGGATTTTTATCCAGCAACAGTGAACAAATGATGATCTAGTTCCTAGTCAGGATGGTGTGTGGCTTGGAGGGGAATTTGCAGGTGGTAGTGGTCCCATGCATCTATTGCCCTTGTTCTTTTAGGTGGTTGAGGTTGCGGATTGGAAGGTGCTGTCAAAGGGTCCTTGGTGAGTATCTGCAGTGTATCTTGTAGATATTACACACTGCTGCCAATGTAGTGGAGAAAGTAGATTATTAAGGTGCTGGATGGTATGCCAATCAAGTGGGCTGTTTTGTCCTGAAAGGTGTTGAGCTCCTTGAGTGGTGTTGGAGCTGCATTCATCCAGGCAAGTGGAGAGTATTCCATCACACTCCTGATTTAAGCCTTATTAATGGTGAACAGACTTCAGGGAGTCAGGAAGTGAGTTGGCCTGCACGGAATTCCCAGCCTTTGACCTGCTCTTGTAGCCACAGTATTTATATGGCTAGTCCAGTTCAGTTTCTGGTCAATGGTAACCCCAGGATGTTGATGGTGGGGGATTCAGCGATGGTAATGTCAGGGAGAGTTGGTTGTATTCTCTATTATTGGAGATGGTCATTGCCTGGCACTTGTGTGGCGTGAATCATGGGGGATTTTAATTAACATATAGACTGGAAAAAAGATAGGAAAAGGTAGCCTAACTGAGTAGTTCATAGAATGTTTTCAGGATCATTTCTTAGAACACCGCATTCTGGAGCCAACCAGAGAGCAGATCTGGTATTGTGCAGCGTAAGAGGATTGATTAATGACCTCATAGTGAAGGTACCTCTAGGTAGCAACGATCATAATATTGAATTTTACATTGTTTGAGGGAAAGAAGAGTGGGTCTAAAACTAGTGTTTTAAGCTTAAACAAGGGCAATTATGTGGGCATGAAAGCAGAGCTAGCTAAAGTGAACTGTCAAATTAGATTGATTGATAAGTCAAACGAGATGCGGTGGCAGACATTCAAGGGTATATTTCAGAATAGACACATACATTTCAAGAGGAAAAGTCCAGAGGGAGGACCCACCATACGTTGTTAACTAAAAAAAGTTATAAGTTAGTATCAAACTTGAAAAAAAACATATAATTGTGCAAGGATGGGTGGCAGGTCAGAAGATTGGACAGAATATACAAAAACAGCAGAGAATGACTAAAAGACTAATAAGGAGAGAAAAATTAGAGCAAGAGAACGCTAGCTAGAGTTAGCAAAGTGAGTGTCGATTCTATGGTAAGTGAGTCTGGGGAATTGATGGATAATAAGGAGATGACAGATGAATTGAATAGGTATTTTGCACCAGTCTTCAATATCGAGGAAACAAATAACACCCCAGAAGCAGCTGTGAATCAGGAAGTTGAAGGGAGGGACAAACTCAGGAAAAGTACAATTACCAGGGGAGTGTCAGCTCGCAGCTGCCACATTTTGCTTAGTAACAAATTCCTGGGTCCTGATCGGCTACAACCTAGGGTCTAAAAAGAAGTGGCCAGTGGATAGTTGATGTGTTGGTCTTAATTTTCCAAAGCTCCCTAGATTCATTCCTATTAGATTGGAAAATAGCAAATGTAACTCCTTTATTCAAAGAGAGAGAGAAAGAAAGCAGGAAGCTACATGCCAGTTAGTTTAACATCTATCATAGGTAAAATGTTAGAAGCTATTAATAAATACATTATAGCAGGGCACTTAGACAAATTCAAAGTAGTCAGACAGAGTCAACGTGGTTTTGTTAGTGGGAAATCATGTTTAACCAATTTATTGAAGTTCTTTGAAGAAGTAAGATGTGTTGTGGATTAAGGGTGGATGTTCTGTAATTTGTTTTCTAGAAAGCATTTGATAAGGTGCCGCCTCAAAGATTATAGTGGAAAATAAAATCTCATGTTGTAGGGGTTAACATGTTGAGATGGTTAGAAGATTGGCTAGCTAACAGGAAACAGTAGGCATAAATGGGTCATTTTTAGTTGGCAAGATGTAACGAGGGGTGTGCCACAGGGATCAGTGCTGGGGCCTCAACTTTTTACAATTTATATAAATGACTTGGATGAAGGGACCAAAGGAATGGTTGCTAAATTTGCTGATGATACAAAGGTAGGTCAGAAACTAAGTTGTGAAGAGGACATAAGGTGGCTACAAAGGGATGCGGGTAGATTAAGTGAGTGGGCAAATAGAGTATAATGTGGAAAAATGTGAAATTGACCATTTTGGTAGGAAGAATAAAAATAGAAGCATGTTATTAAATGGTCAGAGGAATCTGGATGTTCATGAATTGCAAAATATTAGTGTGCAGGTACAGCAAGTAGTTAGGAAAGCTAATAATAGAATGTTATTGTTTATTGTGAGCATACTAAAGGGAGGACGAGGCAACCATGGCTGACAAGGGAAGTCAGGGAGAGCATAAAAGCTAAAGAGAAAGCATACAATGTGGCGAAGAGCAGTGGGAAGCCAGGGGATTGGGAAGCCTACAGAGACCAACAGAGGACAACTAAAAAAGAAATAAGGAGGGAGAAGATTATATATGAGGGTAAACTAGCCAGTAATATAAAAGAAGCGTTTTTTTTAGATATATAAAGGATAAGAGAGAAGCAAAAGTGGACATTGGGCTGCTGGAAAATGACGCTGGAGAAGCAGTAGTGGGGAACAAAGAAATGGCGGAGGAACTGAATAGGTGCTTTGCGTCAGTCTTCACGGTGGAAGACATGAGTAACATCCCCAAAATTCAAGAGAGTCGGGGGGCAGAGGTGAGTACGGTGGCCATTACCAAGGAGAAGGTGCTAGGAAAACTGAAAGGTCTGAAGGTGGATAAATCACCTGGACCAGATGGATCACACCCCAGAGTGCTGAAGGAGATAGTGAAGAGATATTGGGGGCGTTAGTGATGATCTTTCAGGAACCACTGGAGTCAGGGAGGGTCCCAGAGGACTGGAAAATTGCTAATGTAACCCCCCTGTTTAAGAAGGGAGTGAGGCAAAAGACGGAAAATTACAGGCCGATTAGCCTGACCTCGGTCGTTGGTAAGATTTTAGAGTCTATTATTAAGGATGAGATTTCAGAATACTTGGAAGTGCATGGTAAAATCGGGCAAAGTCAGCATGGTTTCATCAAGGGGAGGTCATGCCTGACAAATCTGTTAGAATTCTTTGAGGAGGTAACGAGTAGGTTAGACAAAGGAGAGTTAATGGATGTTATCTACTTGGACTTCCAGAAGGCCTTTGACAAGGTACCGCACAAGAGGCTGCTCAGTAAGATAAGAGCCCATGGTGTTCGAGGCAAGGTACTAGTATGGGATAGAAGATTGGCTGTCTGGCAGGAGGCACACAGTGAGGATAAGGGGGGTTCTTCTCAGGATGGCGGCCGGTGACTAGTGGAGTTCCGCAGGGATCAGTGTTGGGACCTCAACTTTTCACTTTATACATTAATGATCTAGATAAAGGAACTGAGGGCATCATGGCTAAGTTTGCAGATGTTACAAAGATAGGTAGAGGGACATGTAGTATTAAGAAGGTGGAGAGGCTGCAGAAGGATTTGGACAGATTAGGAGAATGGGCAAAGAAGTGGCAGATGGAATACAATGTGGGGAAGTGTGAGGTCATGCACTTTGGTAGAAGGAATAGAGGCATAGACTATTTTCTAAATGGGGAGAGAATTCCTAAATCTGGAGTGCAAAGGGACTTGGGAGTCCTAGCCCAGGATTCTCTTAAGGTTAACTTGCAGGTTGAGTCAGTAGTTAGGAAGGCAAATGCAATGTTGGCATTTATTTCGAGAGGACTAGAATATAAAAGCAGGGATGTGCTGCTGAGGCTTTGTAAAGCTCTAGTCAGACCACATTTAGAATATTGTGAGCAATTTTGGGCCCCGTATCTCAGGAAGGATGTTCTGGCCCTGGAGAGGGTCCAGAGGAGGTTCACAAGAATGCTCCCAGGAATGAAAGGGTTAACATATGAGGAACATTTGAAGACTCTAGGCCTATACTCAAAGGCGTTTAGAAGGATGAAGGGGGGATCTGATTGGAACTTAGAATACTGAAAGGCCTGGATAGAGTGGACATGGGGAAGATGTTTCCATTAGTAGGAGAGACTAGGACCCGAGGGCACAGCCTCAGAGTAAAGGGAAGACCTTTTAGAACAGAGATGAGGAGAAAGTTCTTTAGCCAGAGAGTGGTGAATCTATGAAATTCATTGCCACAGAATGTTGTGGAGGCCAGGTCATTGAGTGTATTTAAGATCGAGATAGATAGGTTCTTGATTGGTAAGGGTTACGGGGAGAAGGCGGGAGAACGAGGTTGAGAAACCTATCAGCCATGATTGAATGGCGGAGCAGACTCGATGGGCCGAATGGCCTAATTTCTGCTCCTATGTATTATGGTCTCATGGTCTTACTAGTGCTACTGAGCTACCCTTGGTGATGGACATTTAAAGTCCCACAACCAGCGTATATTCTGTGCTGTTCCCAACTTCATTGCTTCTTCCAATTGTTGTTCAACATAGGGTAACGATTCATCAGCTGAGGGGGGATGGTAGATCGTCATTAGCAGTAAGTTTCTCTGCCTATGTTTGACCTGATGCCATGAGACTTCATGGCGTCCAGAGCTGATGTTGACAACTCCCAAGGCAATTCCCTTATGACTGGATATCACTGTGCTGCCACTTCTGGTGGATCTGTCCTGTCAGTGTGACAGGACATACCCAGGGATGGTGATGGTGGTGTCTGGGACATTGTAAGGTATGATTCTGTGAATATGACTATGCCAGGTTGTTACTTAACTAGTCTCTGAGACAGCTCTCCCAATTTTGACCCAAGCCCCCAGAGGTTGGTTAGGAGGACTTTGCAGGGTCGATCTGGCTGGGTTTGTCTTTGTAGTTTCTGGTGCTTATGTTGATGCTGGGTGTTCCATCTGGTTTCATCCTCTTTGTCGATTTTGTAGCGGTTTGATACAACTGAGTGGCTTGCTAAGCCATTTCAGAGGGCATTTAAGAGTCTAAACAGATTGCTGTGGGTCTGGCATCACATGTAGGCCAGGCGGCAGATTTCTCTCCCTAAAGGGTATAAGTGAACCAGATAGGTTTTTATGACAATTGACAATGGTTTCATAGTCACTATTACAGAGTTTTCCTAAAAATTCCACCAGCTTATTAACTTAAATTCCACCAGCTGCCATGGTGGGACTCGAACCTGTGCCCCCAGAGCATTAACCTGCTCCTCTGGATTACTATTCTGGTTACGTTACCACTATGTCACCAGCTTCCTCTGCACCTACCTATCTGCCTGCTCTGTTAACAGGTAATATTCATATAGTGCCTTTAACATGATAAACTGTCCCAAGTCGCTTCACTGGAGCTCCAGAAAACAAAATATGACACAGCCTTAAGGAGCTATTAGGTAGACTTTATGAAGTGTCTTAAAGAAGGAAAGCAAGTTGGTGAGGCATAGAGAGGATATTCCAGAGCTTAGGGCCCAGGCAACTGAAGATGTGGCCACAATGGTGGAACCATTTTAACTGTGGGGGGGGTGCGGGGTGCTTGAACCAGAATTTAAGGAAATGGGGCTGGAAGAGATTTTTTTAATTTTATTTCATTCATGGTATGTGGGCTTCGCTGGCTGGGCCAGCATTTATTGCCCATCCCTAATTGAGAAGGTGGCAGTGAGCTGCCTTTTTGAACCGCAGCAGTTCATGTGCTTTAGGTACACTTACGGTGCTGTTAGGAAGGGAGTTCCAGGATTTTGATCCAGTGACAGTGAAGGAATGGAGATATGTCTCCAAGTCAAGGATGGTAAATGACTTGGAGGGGAACTTCCAGGTGGTGGTATTCCCATCTTTCTGCTGCCCTTGCCCTTCTACATGGTAGTGGTCATGGGTTTGGAAGGTGCTGTCTAAGGAGCCTTGGTGAATTCCTCCAATGCATCTTGTAGATGGTACACACTGCTGCTACTGTGCATCGGTGGTGGAGTGAGTGAATGTTTCTGGATGTGGTGCCAATCAAGCTGGCTGCTTTGTCCTGGATGGTGTCAAGCTTCTTGAGCATTGTGGGAGCTGCACTCATCCAGGTAAGTGGGGAGTATTTCATCACACTCCTGGCTTTTGCCATGTAGATGATGGACAGGATTTGGGTAGCCAGAAGGTGAGTTACTCGTCACATGATTCCTAGCCTCTGACCTAGTACCTTGATTGCAGCCATACTATTTATATGGCTATTCCAATTCCGTTTTTGTTCAATGCTAACTCCCAGGATATTGATAGTGGGGGATTCAGTGATGGCAATGCCATTTGAACATCAAGGGCCGATGGTTGGATTCTCTCTTATTGGAGATGGCCGTTGCCTGACACTTGTGTAGTGTGAATGTTATTTGCCACTTGTCAGCCCAGGCCTGGATTTTGTCCAGGTCTTGCTGTGTTTGGACAAGGACTGCTTCAGTATCTGAGAAGTCACGAATGGTGCTGAACATTGTGCAATCATCAGCGAACATCCCCACTTTTGACCTTATGATGGAAGGAAGGTCATTGATGAGGCAGCTGAACATGGTTGGGCTGAAGACACTACCCTGAGGAACTCCTGCAGTGATGTCCTGGAGCTGACATAACTGACCTCCAGCAACCACATCCATCTTCCTTTCTGCTTGGTATGCCTCAAACCAGCGGAGAGTTTTCCCATTGACTCCAATTTTGCTAGGGCTCCTTAATGCTGCTCTCAATCAAATGCTGCCTTGGTGTCGAGGGCAGTCATTCTCCCCACACCTCGGGAGTTTTGTCTCTGTTTGAACTAACGCTATAATGAGGTCAGGAGCTGAGTGGTCCTGGCGTAACCCAAACTGGGTGTCAGTGAGCAGGTTATTGCTAAGCAAGTGCCACTTGATAGCACTGTTGATGACCCCCTTTTTATTTTTCTATTACTTTACTCTTGGTCGAGAGTGGACTGATGGGGCGGTAATTGGCCGGGTTGGATTTGTCCTGCGTTTTGTGTACGGGACATGCCTGGGCAACCTTCCCCTTAACTGGGTAGGTGCCAATGTTTTAGCTGTGCTGGAACAGCTAGGCTAGGGGTGCGTTAAGTTCTGGAGCACAAATCTTCAGTACTAGTGCCAGAATATTGTCAGGGTCCATACCCTCTGCAGTATCCAGTGCCTTCAGCTGTTTCTTGATATCAAGTGGAGTGAATCGAATTGCCTGAAGACTGGCATCTGTGATGCTGGGGACCTCTGGAGGAGGCTGAGATGGATCATCTACACGGCACTTCTGGCTGAAGGTTGTTGTGAATGCTTCAGCCTTATCTTTTGCAATGATGTGCCGGACTCTTCTATCTTTTAGAATGGGGATATTCGTGGAGCCGGCGCCTCCAGTGAGTTGTTTAATTGTCCACCACCATTCACGACTGGATGTGACAAAACTGCAGATCTTAGATCTGAGCCATTGGTTGTGGGATCACTTAGCTCTGTCTATCACTTGCTGCTTATGCTGTTTGGCACGCAAGTAGTCCTGTGTTTAGCTTCACCAGGTTGACACCTCGTTTTTAGGAATGCCTGGTGCTGTTCCTGACATGCTCCCCTGCACTCTTCATTGAACCAGGGTTGATCCCCTGGTTTGATGGTAATGATAAAGTGGGGGATATGCTGTGCCATGAAGTTACAGATTGTGCTTGAGCACAATTCTGCTGCTGCTGATGGCCCACAGTGCCTCATGGATGCCCAGTCTTGAGTTCCTAGACCTGTTCGAAATCTATCCCATTTAGCACAATGATACTGCCACATAACACGATGGCGAGTATCCTCAATGTGAGGGCGGGACTTTGCCTCCACAAGGACTGTGCAGTGGTCACTCCTACCAATACTGTCATGGACAGAGGCATCTGCAGCAGGCAGGTTGGTGAGGATGAGGTCAAGTATGTTTTCCCCTCTTGGTCCCTTCACCACCTGCTGCAGACCCAGTCTAGCAGCTATGTCATTTAGGATTCAGCCACCTCGGTCAGTAGTAGTGCTACCGAGCCACTCTTGGTAATGGACATTGAAACCCCCCACCCAGAGTACATTCTGCACCCTTGCCACCCTTGGTGCATCCTCCAAGTAGTGTTCAACATGAAGGAGCACTGATTCATCAGTTGAAGGAGGGTGGTACATGGTAATCAGCAGGAGGCTTCCTTGCCCATGTTTGACCTGATGCCACGAAATTTCATAGGGTCTGGAGCTGATGTTGAGGACTCCCAGGGCAACACACTCCCAACTGTATACCACAACCGCCACCTCTGCTGGGCCTGTCCTGCCGACAGGACAGGATGTACCCAGGGATGGTGATGGAGGAGTCTGGAACATTTTCTGTAAGGTATGATTCCGCAAGAATGACTATGTCAGGCTGTTGCTTGACTAGTCTGTGAGACAGCTCTCCCAAATTTGGCACTAGCCCCCAGATGTTAGTTAGGAGGACTTTGCAGTGTCGACAGGGCTGCGATTGCCTTTGTCGTTTCTAGTGCCTAGGTCAATGCCGGGTGTCTGCAGTTTCATTCCTTTTCTGTGACTTTGTAGCGGTTTGTTATAACAGTGCCTTGCTAGGCATTTCAGAGGACATTTAAGAGTTAACCACATTGCTGTGAGTCTGGAGTCACATGTAGACCAGACCAGGCAAGGCACATTATGGAGAGAGGAAGGGGCAAGGCCATGGTGGGATTTGAAAGGAAGGACGAGAATTTCAAAATTGAGATGTTGCTTTACTAGGAGCCAGTGTAAGTCGGCGACAACAGGGGTGTGATAGGTGAGTGCGACTTCGTGCAAGTTAAGAAATGGCAGCAGAGTTTTGCTTGATCCCAAGTTTGTAGAGAGCAGAATGTGGAAGACCAGCCAGAAGTGCATTGGAATAGTCAAGTCTAAAATGAACAAAGGCATGGATGAGGGTTTCAGCAGCAGATGAGCTGAGATGGACATAGTCAGGTGACATTACTGAGGCTGAAACAGGTGGTCTCAATGAATCTGCGAATATGAGGTCGGTAGGTCGGGGTCAAGTGTGACACCAAGGTTGGATCTCAGATGTTGCAGTGAGAGGGATAGGGTCAGTAGCTAGGAGCACAGAGCTTGGAGCAGGGACCAAAAGCATAGCTTCAGTCTTTGCAATATTTAATTGGAGGAAATTTCTGCTCACCAAGTACTGGATGGTGATATGCAGTTTGATAATTTTGTAACAGTGGAGGAGTCTAGAGAGGTAATGTTAAGGTAGAGTTGGATAGTATCAGTTTGCATGTGAAAATGTACACGTGCTTTTGGATGATGTCACTGTGGGGCAGCATGTGGCTGAGAAATAGGGAAGGCCAAATATAGATCCTTGGGGTCAGAGTAGGAAGAGAAACCATTGCAAGTGATACTCTGGCTACAATTAGATAAGAATGGAACCAGGTGAGAATAGCCCTGCCTATCTGGATGACAGTGGAGAGACGTTGGAGGAGGATGGCATGGTCAACAGTGTCAAAGGTTTTGAAGAATGGGAAGGGAAGTTTAACCTTGCCAAGCAGATTTGTGACTTGATAAGAGTTGTTTCAGTGCTGTGGGAGGGAAGGGAAACCTGATTGGAAAGATTCAAACATGGGACTTCTGGGAAAGATGGGAATGAATTTGAGAGGTGACAGTACATTCAAGGACTTGAGAGGAAAGGAAACCTGTTGATTTCTCTGCATACTATTTCCATTCATATCCCTACATTTTCTATTTTCAGAAAACTTTCATTCTCCTTTTGCCTATGGCCAAATCAATTTAAAGAACCAAAAATGAAATCACAGCACAGTTGCTTGCAGCAAGCCACTCTTCTGCTGAGAAAAGCATCCTTTTACCCCAACACTTTACAATCTACCTCATAGCCTAGAGGTGACTCTTTTTGTGGCTCAAAAGCGGAATGCAGCATATAAGCTGCTTTGATCTGTCTTACGTAACTTTCACTGGTCCCATGCACAAAGCCATCTTCAGCGTCTTTGGATTTCAGCCTGTTTTATTTCCTAGGCTTGGAGGACTGGAGAAGCCTACTCATTGATGGCTTTTGACCATTCAGGGAGCAATATTTATCAGTCCTTTGGGCCAAAGAATTTTGAGGTCTGAAGCTTCTAGATTTTTGGGCTTTACACACGAACATTCAAACTAGGAGCAGAAGTAGGCCATTCGGCCCCTCATGCCTACTCCGCCATTCAATAAGATCACGGCTGATCTGTTTGTGTTTCGAGTTTCACATTCCCATCTACCATCAATATATTTAGTAAGCCTTCAATTTTAAGCCTGAAAATCTCAACAGGATATTCCTTTTCTTATTTTCATTTCCACTCAGTAGTTTCCCTATACGTCCTTCACTTCCCTTGGGATCAAATGAAGGTGTGCCACAGATCTCAGGAATTCACTTTGACTCTCCGCTGTTTCCCTATCTGGCACTTAGACTTCGAGACTTCTCTCTCACTCTTGAGGATTCCACTGCCAATCTCTTCCACTAGCTTTACCAGGCAGATGTGACAATTTTAATTCCCTATAAATTTGGATTTTTCATACCAAGCATGGGCCCCATTTGCAATTCCTGCTTAGTGATTCCCTGGTTCCTAATGCCTCCCAAGCTAATTAATGGTTTCTGTGAGGCAACACACAGCTAAACCCAACACAAAAGGGTTGTTCACTGAAACCTATTCCCACCGCATTGTGGCACACCTGGGATTTCCCAGATAGAAATTTAAATTAATTAACTTCAATTTTAAATCTGACCTTTGATCTAAAAATCATATGGATACTTTAAGATTTTTCCTTGTTTTATCTGGAACTCATATTAGTAATTTATAACACTAACGGGGGCAACTTCAGTCCTGCCAAATTTACTGACTCCATTCCAAAGCTATGAGAAGACCATCTATTGTTTATTGTTTTCACACTTCTAACTCTAACCCCTTTTAAATAAACATGGACCATCCTTTGTATGGTAATTATCTTACAAGTGTTTACCAGCGTCTTAAGCCTAGGTTTTCTCCGATTTTCATACTTCTAAAAATTTCAATCCACAACCTAAAACTTTTATTTCTAAAACATGTGGTGCTGGATTTTACTGATACTATACTGACAGTGGGTTCCCTGCACCCCAGCTTAAAAGTCATGGGTAAGCCGCCCTCTGCTCAGCCAGTTCACCCTGCTTTAATTTTTCAGGCAGTGGCTCTTTAATTAGTATGAAGCAGGATTTCCCTCTGTCTCCAGGAGGAAGTCCTGCCTCAGAGCTGCTGGCCTAATACGATTGGTCGCCACTGCTGGTGCTGCAGGTCGGGCAGGAGATGGCACTCAGCAGTGGACCTGAGGGTTGAGTGAGTCTGAGACCACTCCAGGACCAGGCTGACAGGCCACAGCAAGGAGGAGTGGGGGCATGTTGGATAGGACAGGGAGGGGGGGTGGTAAGGTGGTCTTTGGAAGATAAACCTGTGGGCAGGGGGCTCTGATTGGTGCAGGAGGCCCGGGAAGGAGGCACACACGCCCCCTGCCCTTCACTGACCAGCAGCTGGCGGGGTCAAATCTACTGGGCTGCATGTTGGGTGCAGGCCTCTCGCACTGTCTGTTATATCGGAGTGCAGGCATGATGAGGTTCTTAACTGGGCATTGGAGGGGAAAGTATACTGGAAGGATGTTTTACTACATAGCCTCATTTTAGGGTGTGTAAGGTTCTGGTGGGGTTCCTTTTGTGTATGTTAGGGGTGGTGGAGGGGGGGAATCTCACTTTGTATGGAGAGTTAGGTTTTGATTTTTTTGGGGAATCTTGCTTTTCGTTAAAATAGATACAGGGTCTATGCCACTTTCGCCTCTGGTGGTCTTGTTCTGTGTATGAGGGATCCAACGTTAATGTGTGTCAGTGGTCTTTATTTTGTATATAAGTGGAGCCTGTTTTTTAGACACAATTGGTTCACTTTTGGGGCCAGGATCCTGTTTAATTCATAGTCTTTCCTGTGTTGAAAAGAAAATTATCAAAGCTCATATCAAGTTTTATTACATTTATTCATTGCATTGAATTTCGGGTACAATTCTTTAGTCTTTCTAGCAGCTATAGTAGATCTTTGGAAAGCTGAAAACCAGTATTGAACAAATTTTGAAAAAAATTCTTACTCAAGTAACAAAACAACTTAAATACTCAATTTCAGTATTTGTTGTCCTTTCCTAAGTACTGGTATAACTTCTTTGGACATTTAAGTCTGACATCTCTGAAGATGAATATATTCTAGTCATATGGATACTTTAAGATTTTTCCTTGTTTTATCTGGAACTCATATTAGTAATTTATAACACTAACGGGGGCAACTTCAGTCCTACCAAATTATATTATGCCAAATTTTAATGGTCATAAGTGACAATGTTGCTATTCCTATAGAACTGGGAGGAAAATGGTAAAACATTTGGAAATGGAACAGTTAAGTATGGATGGTGTAGCATGTGACTTTGCTAAAAATCCACTTTAAATGTTGTTAATTTTCTATGTTGTATTTTTTATACTTTAGACGTGCATTTGAGCTATCTTAGGCCACAGATGTGATGCCCAGCAGCATCTAACAAATGAGGAAGCAGCATTTCATTTTATAATATGTAGGTGACGTATTAATTAATCCAAGCTGTTTTCCAGATTATATCTCAGGATGAAGCTGATCGTCGTGGCAAAGTTTACGACAAATATATGTGCAGCTTCCTTTTCAACCTGAACAATGGTATGTATGAATGAACATTCTCCGTTTAGGTGATCTGAATAAATAAATGTGCGTTCAATGAGTTGTGATAATGTAGAAACCGTTATTTATAATGTTCCTTCATCTTTTTCAGACTTTGTTGTTGATGCAACACGCAAGGGTAACAAAATACGTTTTGCCAACCATTCCGTCAATCCTAACTGTTATGCCAAAGGTATCATCTTGCTTTTTTTTAAGTTTATGAAAAGAAGTTGTGCCCACTGAAACATACAAACCTTTTTTTTAACTTTTGTGTGATTGTGACAGTTAAAGCAAGATACTTGCACTCCCTTCTAAGTATCTGAACATAGAACTCCGCTGTGTGTGGTGCGAATGTTGCTTGCTACTAGTCAGCCTAAGCCTGAATGTTGTCCAAGTCTTGCTGCATATGGCACAGACTGCTTCAGTATCCAAGTAGTGCAAATGGCACTGGAATTTGTGCAGTCATCAGTGAACAACCTCATTTCTGACCATCTGATGGAAGGAAGGTCATTGATGAAGCAGCTGAAGATGGTTGAGCCTTGGACACTACCCTGAGGAACTCCTGCTGAGATGTCCTGGGACTGAGCTGATTGACCTCCCAATAATCACAACCATCTTCTATTCTGCTAGGTATGACTCCAAACAGCGGGGAGTTTTCCCCTGATTCCCATTGACTTCAATTTTGTCAGGGTCCCTTGATGCCAAACTCAGTCAAATACTTCCTTGGTGTCAAGGGCAATCACTCTCACCTGGCCTGTCCATATTTGAACCAAGGCTGTAATGAGATCAGGAGCTGAGTGGCCTGGCAAACCCAAACTGAGCATCAGTGAGCAGGTTATTGCTGTATAGGTGCTGCTTGACAGCGCTGTGAACAACACCTTCCATCACATCACTGATGGTCAAGAGGGCTAATGGGTGGTAATTGGCTGGATTGGACTTGTCCTGCTTGTTGTGGACCAGGCAAACCTGAGCAATTTCCATATTGTCAGGTAGGTGCCAGTGTTGTAGCTGTACTGGAACAACGTGGCTAGAGGTGCAGCTAGTTCTAAGGTACTATTGCTGGGATGTTGTCAGGACCCATAGCCTTTGCAGTATCCAGTGCCTTCACTTGGAGTGAATCAAATTGAACGAAGACTGGCATCTGTGGACCTCAGCAAGAAGCACAGATAGATCATCAAGTTGCCATTGGCATCTGTGATTCTGGGGACCTCAGGAGACCAAAATGGACCATTTATTCGGCAGTTCTGGCTGAAGGCAGTTGCATATGCTTCAGCCTTGTCTTTTGCACTGATGTGCAGGACCCCCCATCATTGGGATACATGTGGAACCTCTTCCTCCTTCTATTTGTTGTTTAATTGTCCACTATCATTCACAACTGTTTCCTTGCCCATGTTTGACTTCATGCCATGGGTCTAGATTGAATGCTGAAGATTCCCAGAGCAACTCCCTGTGTAGTGCCTGTACTGCTGGGTCTGTCCTGCTGGAACAGGACATACCCAAGGTTGGTGATGGTGTCAGGGGCATCAGTTGTATGGTATGATTTGTGAGTATGACTGTATCAGGCTGTTGCTTACCTGGTCCATGGGGCAGCTCTCCCAATTTTGGCACAAACCTACACCCCCCCCCCCCCCCCCCCCCCCCCCCCCCGCCCCCCGCCCCCAACCCAACAGATATTAATAAAGAGGACTTTGCAGGGTCAAGGGGCTGAGTGTGCTGTTGTAATTTCCAGTGCCTAATTCGACGCCAGATGGTCCATCCAGTTTTATTTCTTGAGTTTTATTCCTGTTTGACTTTTCTGTAGTGGTTTAGTAGAACTGAGTGGCTTGCTAGGCAATTTTAGAGGGCACTTAAGACTTGACCACATTGCAGTGGGTATGTGAATTGAGATATATATATTGTCCAGGACATTAGGGATAGCTCCCCCCGCTGCTGTTCAAAATACTATCATGGAATCTTATATGTCCACCTGAGAGGCTAGCCTCAGTTTAACATGTCATCCGAAAGATACCACCTTTGACAATGCAGCGCTCACTCATTACTGCACAGGAGTGTCAGCCTTGATTTTTGTGCTCAAACCCTGGAGTGAGCCTTGAACCTGGAACTTTGTGATTCAGAGCTAAGAGTGTCACCAGCTGAGCCACGACTGGCAGTATAACTGGAATATAAGCAAAGTAGTTTAATATTTTTCTCTTGGATTTTAGTAATGATGGTTAATGGAGACCATAGAATTGGCATCTTTGCCAAAAGAGCGATCCAGACTGGAGAGGAATTATTCTTTGACTACAGGTATGATCACCTCTATTTTGTAGCATGAGTGTTTGGGAGAATAAGACTTCTTTTTCATATGTTTTAGAAATAATGTTTTGATGTACATCTTTATGTTTGTAACTCTTTCGAGTACAAACAGGTTTCCGTCTGTTCCTATTCAGATGAAATTACATTGTTTCATAATTTGCCATGGTGAGATTTGAACTCTTGATCTTGGGGTTACAAGCCCAGTACCATAACCACTTGGCTATTTAGGCTTTCACATTTTGTTAAACCATTGCTAAAATCATCCAATTAGAGGTAATGATTAATGTGTAAGTATTGACATGAAATAAATTTTGAAATAGATAAATCAATGTAAATTTAGTTTTTGTAATATTTCTTAAAATTTCTTCATTGTGACATAGGTATTACTATTGCATTTATAAGTGACATCTAAAGGTAGGAATAAATTAGCAACTTAAAACAGGATTTTTCTTGTAAAATCCCTCTACTTTGGGGGGGCAGAAAACAATTATGTTGCGGTACTATCACCCAATGCTAAATAGCTTGTCATTTTTTAAGAGCTAGTAACCTGAATAGTTAAAACTTAATTTGAATCATGCATCAAAATGGTTGAGCCTAAACCATCTGTCAGGTTCAGTGCCTTTCTAACCATTGTCACCTGAAATTTTAAATGCACTTTCGTCAGATGTGACTATTTGATTTTTTTCTCTCAAGTTTCCCTTTGAAAATGGTCAGCTAGAAATGTAATTCAACCCAGTGATGATCAGGCATATTAGCAGTAACTCTGGAAGAGCTGCAGAAACCTTATAAATATTGTCAGTACTCCTAATGTGGGTAATGGAATGCTGTGAGGCCATTCTGAAAATGACCTCTGAATCTCCACAACTGTTTGCTGGTCTTGCTGCATGCCCAATGTTGCCCTGCTACATGAAAATGAGTAGGACAGGGTTTATCTGGAATCCTCCATTTCTGCTGAAGTTCATGATTGCTGGGCAGAAAAATAAATCCTTCAGAACCTCAATTTCTTTTTGTTTTGGCTGGGCTTTTCTTCTTCCAGCCCTGCCCATCAACAGTTTTTTGTTTGCAGTGTCAGATATTGATTTACCTCATTTCACCCTGAAATGCTCCAGCTGCTCTTGATTTCCTCTCCATTGAGAGGCAGACTGCTAATGAGTAATGCTATTGGTACGAAGAGCTGCCCTTTGTACACATCTATATCCCCCATGCCAACCATAAAAATCAGGCAGGCAAGGTTATAAAAGGCTCAGCCTGGTGGTTGGAATCTACCTTCATAGAAATTCTCAACTCCACACTGAGGAAAATTCAGGCTCCTTTATTGAAAATGTTCTTTATTGAGCTTTTCTGTCACAGTGGCATAGCTGCTTTTGTAATTATGCAAATTTTTATTTGTATCTTAGTAATAGAACTGCTTAGATTATCCATTTTACATCAGACACTTTATTTTGCTTGGGGGAGGAGCTTCATGAATCCGAACTTACAAGGTTCTAAGTGTTATTGATGTAAATGTTGCAATAAATTTATACCAGGTAAAAATAAACCCAAACCTAAAGTTTTTAATATGATAAGTAATGAACCACCAACCCTGTTGTACTTAAAGGCACAAAAATTGCTGCAGTAAAGTTAGGTGTTTTTGAATATAATCAAACTTTGTGGTTTTTGAATGATTCAGCCCAGATCTGTCTAGTGTGGTTTAAAACCTTTAAATGTAAGCTATTTTTTTATATAAAGGTGCCTTTAATTGAGAACAATATCCTATGGTGCTTTCAGGGAAAAATTTAAAAAAAAAAATAGCTGCTGAGCCATTAAGGAAGAGTTGGTAGAGGAGACTGAAAACTTAACAATCTTTTCAGGTAGAGAGATAATTGGAACAGTTGAAGACTGGTGATTGAGGTAGCAGAAGGCTCTGCTTCCAGTTGCAGACAAAGGGCAGGATGGGTACACAAAGCCATAGTTGGAAGAACCACAGGTGGAATGCAAGGTAGGAAGAGGGCAATGCCAACAAGAGATTTAAAGAGACAGGCCACAATTTTAAATTGTTTGTACTGAGGGACATAAGTATAGGTTGTTGGAGACAGTGGTGGCAGATAAGCAAGACAGGTGTAACTAAGTTTCGAACTAGATGAATTTTATTGAGGGATCCAGCATACAGTTCATATCAATTTTAAAAAGCATTGGTATTATTTTTACTGAATGGTTGTGAGGAATCTATAAGTGACTATGGTAGATGAGGATTTTGGCACCCCTGTAGGTGAGGCTGCAGAAGGAAGTAATTTGTCAGATCTAATCATGGACCAATCCAATAGAAATCCATGGTTGCCAGTGCTCTCTTAGAGCAAGGTATCTGTAAGAGGAATAGGTGGGCAGAATTGTTAAGGTAAAATTAAGCACTCTTGGTTATGAATAATAGATTAAGGGGTTTGAAACCTGACTCTGGGACAAACAAACCCTGAGCATATACCTGAGAAGTTTCTGACTGAAGCTGAAAATGGTTGTTCTGGGAAATATTCCCTTTTTTAATCAGGAAGTCAAATAGCAAAGAGATGGTTACTGTTGATAAATGGAGCTGCATGCCATCGGGGTTATTATGGAAGTTGATCGTGAGCATGAAGCAAAGGAAGGAGGCCAAGGATAGAACTGAGTAATCCCAGAGGTATTGCTGCAGCTATGCTAGCTGTTTAAGGACATCAGGAGTAGGCCACTGGCCCCTTGAGTCTACTCCCCCCATTCAATAAGATTATGACTGATCTAGACCATAAGACGTAGGAGCAGAAATTAGGCCATTCGGCCCTTCGAGTCTGCTCCGCCATTCAATCATGGCTGATGAGTTTCTCAGCCCCATTCCTGCCTTCTCTTCGTAACCTTTGAGTTGTGGCTTCAGCTCTATTTTCCAACCTGCCCACCATAACCCTTGACTCCCTTGTAGATCAAAAATCAATCTAACTCAGCCTTGAATATATTCAATGACGGAGCATTCACTGCTCTCTCGAGACGAGAATTCCAAAGATCAACGACCCTCAGAAGAAATTTCTCCTCGGCTCAGTCTTAAATGGGAGAAGCCTTATTTTGAAACTGCACTTAATTCTAGATTCCCCCATGTGGGAAATATCTTTCAGCACCTCCCCTGTCAAGTCCCCCTAGGAATCTTCTATCTTTCAATAAGATCACTTCTCATTCTAAACTCCCTCCATTGCAAGTATATCCCTCCTTAACCAGGTGCAGTTTCTCAAATGCCATGTACAGTTGTAGCATACTTCATTACTTTTATATTCCAATCCCTTTGCAATAAGGTCTAACACTCCATTTGTGTTACTAATTACTTGCTGCATATGCATGCTAACTTTGATTTATATACAAGGACACACACATCCCTCTGTACCGCAGCTTTCTGCAGCCTCTTAAATAATGACCTCCTTTTCTATTCTTGTCACCAGTGGATAACCTTGCATTTTCCCACATTATACTCCACCTGACAAATTTTTGTCCATCCCTTTGCAGACTCTGTCCTCCTCACAACTTGCTTTCCTACTTACCTTTTGTATTGTTGGGAATTTGGCTACAATACACTCGCGCTCTTCGTCCAAGTCATTCATAAAGACTGGAAATAGTTGGCACCCCACTAGTTAGTTTGCCACCCTGAAAAAGACCCATTTAATCCTAACCTCTGTTCTTGTCAGTTAACCAATCCTCTTCACGCTACTATATAACCGACGAACAAGGAGCAGGAGTAGGCCGTTTGGCCCCTTGAGCCTGCCCCCCATTTAATAAGATCATGGCTGAGCTAATAGTAACCTCAAAACTGCATTCCACTTACCCTGAATCACCACTTTGCCTATCAAGAATCTGGCCACCTTTGCTTTAAAAATTTTCAAAGACTCTGCTTCCCACCACCTTTTCGAGAAGAGATTTTTAAAGACTCACAACCCTCTGGGAGAAAAAATTTCACCTCATTTCTGTTCTAAATGGGTGACACCTTATTTCTAAACAGTAACCCCTAGTTCTAGATTCTCCCACAAGAGGAAACTATCCTTTCCACATCCACCCTATTATGACCCCTCAGGACCTTTATATGTTTCAAACAAATTGTCTCTTACTCTTCTAAACTCCAGCGGATACAAGCCTTGCCTGTCCAACCTTTCCTCAAGACAAACCTGCCAATTACAGGTATTACCCCCCACCAACACCATGAGCTCTTACCCTATGTAGTCACCTTTGGTATGGCATCTTATAAAATGCCTTTTGGAAATCCAAGTACACCACATCTTCTGGTTCCCCTTTATCCACCTTGCTTGTTGCATCCTTAAAGAACAAATTTGTCTAACATGATTTCACTTTCATACAATCAAGCAGAGTCAATATGGTTTTATTAAATTTTAAATGGACATTTAGAAAATCAGAAATTTCTAAATTTTCCTGCAACTGACTATTTCTTTAATGGATTCCAGCATTTTCCCAATGACAGATGTTAGACTAACTGGTCTAGTTTCCTGCTTTCCGACTCCCTCTTTTCTTTAAGAGGTGTTACATTTGGGCAGATAGAAATGTAATGCCTTGGGAAGGGTGATAACTTTTAGGTGGGGATGGACTGCTGCTTGGGGAAGTAAGTATCAAAGTAAAGATTTAACTCTTCAAACATTGAGTTATTGTTGATTTGATGCTCCTCCATTTGAACTGACGTGTATGCTCTCTGTCATTTTTCTCACCCCTTGCACACAAACTGACTAGAACATTTTATGTAAATATGTGTAGGCCTTATGACCCCTCAGGCCTGTTCTACCATTCAGCGAGATGATCTTTTACCACAACTCGTTTCTTTCCCTTACTGCCCAAAATTCTATCTCAGTTTTGAATATACCCAATGACTGAACATTCACAACCTTCCAGTGTAGAGAATTCAACTTAGTTAGCTAAGTTTTCCTCCGTCCTCAATAGCCAATCCTAAGACTGATTTCTTGTTCTTCAAGCAAGAGAAACTACACCTTAACATCTACCCCATCCAGCCCCCTCAGAATTTTGTACATTTCAATGAGAACACCCCTCATTCTTAATGCCAAAGAATATAGGATGGCTCCCTTATTTCAAGAATCAACCTAGTGAACTTTTGTACCCCTCCTTGGATAAGGGGACCAAAATCCTATTGATTAGTCAATAACTTTATTATTGTGTCATGTGACAACCTGATGGGCCATGGTTTTTTTTGATCTAGCAATTCCTACTCTCCTATGAAGGCTTATGATAAATGGTGAGTATTTCCAGTGGTTGGTGAAGTAACACCAAAGGGTCACAAATTTATGATCCCAAAATCAAAGGGGGTATTGCAGTAGAGTCCATGAGTACTTCAAAAGGAAAATGAACAGTTTGAAAAAGAAGTTAAAGGAAAGGAATATTAAAGAGACAGACACCAAGATTGGGCTCAGAAAAATTGCTGTTGCAGATTGGCCAAATTGGAATCCTGTGCTGTTACATTTAATAGCTAGACTTTAATAGATCGCTGTTACAAATCATTTCATTTTTTTTTTGTTTTTTTTAGGTACAGTCAAGCTGATGCCCTTAAATATGTTGGTATAGAGAGAGAGATGGAAATTCCATGAAAATTAAACTGCCTCAGTTGAAAACATGGGCAGCTGCTTTTACATTTCAGGATTTCTATGTACTGTATGGAGACATATTTAAACAACTCTGGTTGATTAAAACAAACTACTGTGATAATTTATACTGTAAAAATTAAAGCTATCATTTTTCAAAAGCTGCCAGTTTTATATCTACTTTTACTATACACCAGTGTGGTGAGCTGTTGGTGCAATTATAACAATAAAAAAACTTGAATTTTAATGTGACCTTAAATTTTTGAACTTGTTTTGTTTTGACATGAACGTTTGAAAGGATAGTGATTGGAACAGAATATTGCCAATTTTCGGGCATGACAAGGATTGGTGCTGGATTGCTCAGCTGTATCTGTTCTCAACGAGGATTTTAATTGTAAATAGTGCTTTTGTAGTATGAAACACCTTTCCAATGTTCATGGGCCTGCAGTGTAAGTATTCCTTTATTCAGCTTTGCATAAATTGTCCTCAGAGCCTCACAGCAGGTATGCATTTCCAGCACCTATTAATATGTATCAAGACAACCCATCGCACATTTGCATTCCAAAGGTGGTGATAGAAGCTGAAGGTGGGAGAGCCATGAAATGCTGGTGACTGACCAAGAAAGGAAGTGTTGAATACAGGAATTACAGGTTCATAGTATGATACAGCAAACAATCCCATTACCATAATTAGTAAAATAATAGTTTCTACTGGAAGTCAA
The DNA here is from genome assembly GCF_017639515.1 of Carcharodon carcharias. NCBI lineage: Eukaryota > Metazoa > Chordata > Chondrichthyes > Lamniformes > Lamnidae > Carcharodon > Carcharodon carcharias. Next base: position 88,882,730 of record NC_054469.1, on the reverse strand, counting down.
ATCCAATTTTCTGACTTATTTTACTCTATTTTGTGTGTGATTTCCACAAGAAACAGCAAGAAGCTAATCCTGCCAACATCACACCTATTCTCCAGGAAAATGTGAAGTCCCAACCACCTCTGGCAATAGAGTCTGTACCTATTTTGGCCTTGTAGCTGCACCTCCCAAAGATGGATTTTTTTTTTAAGGTATCAAGCTGATGCTTGACTGTAGTAATTTATACTGCTCCAAATAACAATTAGGGATGCAGCATTACAGATACATATGTTATGTTTTAATTGCCCAGCTTTTTGTTGTGTTTTGGGCAGACTGCAGAAAGCTGTGAATGCCCAGTTGATAACAAACAGCAACTCTTCAGCTGCATCTTTGCACATTCTCCATATTTCCTGATTCCTTATCAAAAAACCTGTTGCAGTAGAGAATTCCTACTCCTAAACCTCAACCCTCCGACCAGGGGAAACATGGCCCTAGCATCTACCCTGTCAAGCCCCTTAAGAATTTTGTGTGCTTCAACGAGATCACCTCATTCTTCTAAACTCAGATTATAGACCTAGGTCATCATTCTCCTGCTTTTGCAAGTTCATAAAACTTGAAATTTTGAGGGTCCCACTTCCACTGGCACAAATTCAAGAGCAGATATCATGCATATCCAAGTAAAGTCTAGACATTATCTCGAAGGAAGTTTTCGCGTGTGTAGGCCAGGTGGGCTTCCAGCACCTCCAAAGACTGCCCTATCCGAAGGAGGGGAAAATTGCCTTCAGAACAGAGGTGAGATATTCTGCCTCCAGCTAAAAAGGGCCTTCTCTATTACTTGCCAATTCTTAGCTGTTTGGTTTTTCATTGAGGCTTTTAAGGGCAGAATTCCCATGTTAGCTTGGAAGCTCCCCAGATATGTTCGTTTGCTGTAGACAAGAAAACGAGAACAATTACTCTTCTCCCCACCACCAGCAGAAAATGGCAATCATAGGATAAACAGAGGAATCCCAACCAAACCGAGATCGTCCCACGCAGGCATTTACCATACTCCCTTTGTCAGTTCCAATCTCCCAAGTAGCAGAAAAAGATCTTAACTATGTATAAAAAAAATCAAGTCAAAAACCTTTAGCTTCAACTCCACTTCTGTCTGCTTTCCATTATCCCTTGATTTTCTCAGATCAAAAATCTATCTAGGCCTTAAATATATTCAATGGCTGAGCATCCACAACCTTATGTGATAAAGAGAGCCAAAGATTTACAGCACTTTGAGTGAAGTCATTGTTCCTCATCTCAACCCGAAATGATCAGCCCCCTTTTCCTGAGACTGTGCCCTTGTTTTCTAGATTCTCCAGCCAAGGGAACTTCTGTGCCTAATAAGCTCCTTCAGGATCTTGTTTCAATGAGACCATCTTTTATTTCAAAGTCCAGAGAGTATAGGCCAAATTCACTCAGCACCTCATCATAGGACAATTGTTGCATTCTAAAACCAGATTTAAATTGCAGACTACAAAAAGTCAAGCTGTGATGTGGCATAAGCCAGACTAAACTTTTGATGTTGTGAAATAGTTATTACCGAGGAATTCCCCCTCCCAGTGACACTGCAGTATGTCTGCTTTTATTTTAAAGATAATGGATAAAAACAAAGCTTACAATTTAAAAAAAAATGTACAGCACTGGTTAAGACTGCAGTCACACTATTCCTAGACCTTTTCTTTGCCCCATTTTAAAAGCCCCTTCAGGAACACCACATAACAAAACTTCAATTTTCAGGAAACAATTTTGGTAACTAAAATCTACAACAGTGAGCAGACACGTCAGTCGCTGGTTCCTCGTTCTCAATGCTATTCCATAATCCACTTTACATCAATTAAACTACAAACACAGGGTACAGGCACCAAAGCAGCTGCTCAATAGCACTGCAGTAACAATAACCATTTATTGATATCGCCTTGAAAGTTACATCTAAGAAACCACTTTCTCCCATTTGTCCACCTGCATCCAAAGCAATACTCTGATTTTATTGCCTAATTTCACACCTTTGCTCGATTCCATTCCTTAAAAAGTGTCCCTGATATAGTTACATTGCATTAGCAGCCCACTGGTACCGAAAATGAGTTGCTATTATTTACGTGAGCCCCATCATGGTAAAGGTCAGGCCATCATAACGAAACCAGATGCTTCCTCACCAAACTATAGGGTTTACATGTGCACTTTGCATTGTGAAAAAATACATATACTGTTATTAGCTTTGTTTGGAGACAGTATGGCTTTCCCTACCAACCAAAAATTACTGCTCAAGTCAGTAGCTGCTGTACGTGAAAAAGTCAGTTTTCCCCTTAATTTCTTTCCAACTCAGCATAGGGAAAGGGAAGTGTTTGGTCTAACATATATGCTGGCAGGTAAGTAGAAACTCAACATTTAAGACAAGAGACCATTCAGTCCGTCATATCCATGCTGGATCCCACCTTCCTCAGAGGTGCCCTGGGAGTTAGGCATCTCAAGTTTTAAAAAACATGCAGTTAAGGGGTTCTGCCTGCATCATCCTTTCAGGCAGAGAGTTCCAGATCCCCATCACCCTCTGAGTGAAAAGCTTACTCAACTCCCCTCTAATCCTTCCAACAATTACTTTAAGTCTATGTCCCCTGGTTATTCACCTCCCACTTAACAGAAACAGGCTCTTCCTATTCACTCTATAGGAACAGGAGCAGGCCATTAAGCCCTTCAAGCCTGCTCCACCGTTCAATTAGATCATGGCTGATCATCTAGCTCAACATGACTTTCCCATGTTGTTTCCAGCAGTCTAGTGATTTTGGTTTTGAACATGCTCAATATTGGAATTCTTTACCCCAGGGGCCTGTGAAGCTCAAAGATTCATCACCCTCAGTGCAGAAATTGCCCCTCATCTTAGTCTTAAATGGCCTATCCTTTATTGAGATTTTTTCCACTGGTTTTAGCCTCACCCTGTCATGCCCTGTAAGGATTTGTAAGTTTCAATGAGGTCACCTCTCATTTTTCAAAATTCGAAGGAATAAAGATCCAGTCTCCCCCGCCTCTCCTCATTAGACAATCTTACCATCCCAGGGATTAATCTGGTGAACCTCCATTACACTCCCTCTATGGCAAGCATATTCCCCCCTGCCTTTGATAAGACCAAAACTGTACACAATATTCCAGGTGACATCTCACCAAGACTCCATACAACTGCAACAAGACATCTTTAAGCATGTACTCAAATCCCTATGCATGAAGGCCAACAAACTATTTGCTTTCCTAATTGCTTGCTGCACCTATATGCTAACTTTTGGTGACTCATGAGCAATAAAACCCAGATCCCTTTGGACACCTGCAATTCCCAACATCTCACCATTCCAGAAAATATTCTGCCATTCTGTTTTTTTCTCCCCAAGTGAATAACTTAACCTTAAATTCTATTTGTTCTAGCCCATTCACTTAGCCTGTCCAAGTCCTCTTGAAGCCTCCCTGCATCATCCTCACAACTTACGTTCCCACTCATTTTGGTGTCATCACCAAATTTGGAAATATTACAATTGGTCCCCACATGCAAATCATTTTTATAAATTGTAAACAACTGTGGACCTAGCACTGATCCTTGTGGTACCCCACTAGTAACAGCCTGCCATCCTGAGAATGATCTTTTTCTTCCTACTCTCTGCTTTCTGCTGTTAACCAATTCTCAATCCATTGGCAGTACGTTATCCTAAATCCCATGTGTTCTAATTTTGTTTACTGACCTGTGTGGGACCTTATTAAAAGCCTTCTGAAAATCCAAATACACCACATCCACTGGTTCTCCCTTACCAATGCTACACGTAATATCCTCAAAAAACTCCGCACAAGTTTGTCAAACATGAATTCCCTTTCATAAATCAATGTTGACTGCCTAATTTTACCATTGCTAAAAAAGAGACATCAAAGCTTTTTGCCTTACACTCATCAGGACACTTCGCAAGAATACCAATAAAAGAGGAAAACAACAATCTATACTGCATGAGAAGAGAATGCTGATTGGTTGGTAAATACAAACATGAATTAGATGCAGGAGTAGGCCCCTCAAGCCTGCTCCACCATTCAATAAGATCATGGCTGATATGAATGCAACCTCAACCCCACATTCCTACCTACCCCCAATAACCTTTCACCCCCTTGTTAAGCAAGAATCTATCTAGCTCTGCCTTTAAAATATTCAAAGACTCTGGAACTCTGTACCTCAAAAGGTAGTGAAAGCAAAGACTCAACTCTGAGAAAAAAATTCTCCTCACCTGTCTTTAATGAGCGACCCCTTATTTTTAAACAGTGACTCTAGTTCTAGATTGTCCCACATGAGGAAACAACCTCTCCACATCCACCCTCTCAAGAGCCCTCAGGATCTTGAGGGTTTCAATTAAGTCGTCTCTTAATCTTCTAAATTCCAATGGATACAAGTATAACCTGTCCAGCTTTTCCTCATAAGTCAACCCACCCATTCCTGGTATTGGTCTAACAAATCTTCTCTGAACTGCTTCTAATGCATTTACATTTTTTTAAAATGAGACCAGTACTGTACACAATACTCCAGATGTGTTCTCATCAATGCCCTGTGCAATTGAAGCATAACCTCCCTCAACATTCTATTAGCTTTCCTAATCACCTGCTGCACCTGCATACTAACCTTTTGTGATTTATGCACGAGGACACCCAGGTCCATCTGAATCTCAGAGCTCTGCAATCTCTCACCATTTAGATAATAAGCTTTTTTTATTCCTGCCAAAATGAACAATTTCGCATTTGCCCACTCACTTAACCTATGTCACTTTGTAGCCTCCTTACGTCCTCTTCACAATTTACTTTCCTACCTATTTTTGTATCATCAAATTTAGCAACCATTCCTTCAGTCCCTTCATCCAAGTCATTTATATAATTGTAAAAAGTTGAAGCCCCAGTATTGATTCCAGTGTCACACCACTCATCACAACCAGAAAAAGACCCATTTATGCCAACTCTCTGCTTCCGGTTAGCTTGCCAATCTTCTATCTATGTCAATACATTACCCCCTACACCATGAGGTTTTATTTTCTATAATAACCTTAGATTTTCAGGAGGCATTTGATAAAGTGCCACATCAAAGTACGGTACATCTTTTGGTTCCCCTTTATTCAAAGCACATGTGATTCCTTCAAAGAACTCCAATAAATTGGTTAAACATGATTTCCCTTTTACCAAACCATGTTGACTCTGCCTGATTGCCTTGAATTTTTCTAAGTGCCCTGCAATAACATCTTTAATAACAGCTTCTAACATTTGCCTGATGACAGGTGTCAGGCTAACTGTAGTTGCCCGCTTTTTGTCTCCCTCTCCTTTTGAATCAAGGAATTACATTTACTATATTCCAATCTAATGGGACCTTCCCTGAATCTAGGGAGTTTTGGAAAATTAAATCGAATGCATCAACTATCTCACTAGCCACTTTCTTCAAGACCTTAGGGTGAATTCCATCCTGACCTGGGGACTTGAGCCTGCAGCCCCAATAATTTGCTTAATACCACTTCCCTGGTGATTGTAATTTGATTTATACAGTGCCCAACATTACCATTACAGTTTGGTGGCCTATAAACAACTCCCACCAATGTTTGCTGCCCCTTGCCGTTTCTTAGCTCCACCCAGATGGATTGTACATCTTGATCCTTTGATCCAAGGTCCTCTCTTACTAATGTACTGATTTCATCCCTTATTAAGAGTGCTACCCCACCTCCTTTTCACCTATCCTTCCTTGGATATTCAGTTTCCAATCTGGGTTACCCTGTAGCCAGGTCTCTGTATTCACCTATCTAGGCCCCTCATATTTTTATGCACCTCAATTAAATTTCCTCTCGACCTCGTGTGTTCCAAAGAAAATAATCCCAGCCTATTCAATTTTACCTCAGCTCCAAATTTCCATTCCTAGCAACAACTTCATGAATCTCTTCAGTGCCCGCTTGAGTGCAATCACACACTTTGTGTAATACAGTGATCAGAACAGTATGTAATATTCTAGCTATGGTCTAAGTAGTGTTTTATAAAGTTATTGTATAATCCCCCTTGCTCTTGTACTGTAGGCTTTGGCCAATAAAGGCAAGTATCATGTATGCTTTCTTGAGCACTATGTTCCTATTATCTTAATGGATCTATGGACAAGCATTCCAAGGTCCCTCTGCTCCTCTACATTTCTCAATATCCTACCAGCTATTGTGTAATTCCCTTTGTCTCATTTACTCTTCCCCAAATACATTGTTACTTCCATACCTCTGGATTTTTAATGGGATGTGAGCTTCACTGGCTGGGCCAGCATTGATAGCCCATCCCTAAATGCCCTCGAGAAGGTGGTGGTGAGCTGCCTTCTTGAACCACTGCAGTCCATGTGGTGTAGGTACACCCACAGTGCTGTTAGGAAGGGAGTTCCAGGATTTTGACCCAGCAACAGTGATGAAAGGGAAGTCAGGAGATGAGTTACTCATCGCAGGATTCCTATGCTCTGACCTGCTCTTGTGGTCACAGTATTTATTTGGCTAGTTCAGTTCAGTTTCTGATCAATGGTAACTTCCAGGATGTTGATAGTGGGGGATTCAGTGATGGTAATGACACTGAATGTCAAGGGGTGATGGTGAGATTCTCTCTTGTTGGAGATGGTCTTTGCCTGGTACTTCTGTGTCTTGAATGTTACTTGCTACTGAACTGGACTAGCCGAATAAATACTTTAGCTACAAGAGCAGTGTGTATGCAAAAGGGGTGCAGGGCAGCTCAATCTCACTCCAGCTTCCCGTTTCCTCAATGACTCAATCAGGGGCCCTCCGACACCCAAAGGGAGAAGAATCAGCAAGTACGCACCCTGGGGCCATCCACCCATGTGACTCCGGGGGAGCCACCCCAATTGAATTCCCTCTTCCTGTGACCCCAGAAGCTCCAGCTCCAAAGGCTGAGGAGCGTGCCACTGCCACACATCAGAATCCCAGAGGACACCTGCCAAGGTTATCACAGACAGGGTGTAGCAGTCAGCAGGCTGCCTCCACCTCTGCTGTGGTTGTCAGGGGAGCACCAAGACATAGCAACAAGGTTAGGAATGTTGTTACACAGCCTAGGCATGGGTGTTAATCACTTGTACATAATGTTCACTATTGTAAATAAACTCTTAAGAATGTCTCCCTGCTTAAAGCTCCTTGTTCTGATGAGCAGTGTTTGCGTCACTCATTTGTGAAACCTTGGGCCAGGATATTGCATTTGTCGGGCAGGCGCACACCTTACCTGAATGAGCGTAAAATGACACGATAACGTTGGTCGGCAGGCGTGCAGCCAAGTCCTGCACGCACCCGTCAACCGACAATTAACAGGGCTATTAAGGCCATTAAAGTACCAATTAAATGACATTTTTCACTGCCCGTCCAACCTTAAGGGTGGTGGCAGGTGAAAGAGCTAAGAGACCTTTGCATTTTTTTTTTTACGAAACCTCATCCACGGGCAAGATAAGGTTTCCAACAGCAATTAAAAACAAAATAAAAATTTTAACATTTTGTTAATAACATGTCCCTGCTCATGCGACAGAGTCACATGAGTGGGGACATGATTTTTAACATCTTAAAATTCCTTATTTTTCATTTTCAAAATTCTTCATCTCCCACAGTTGTGTGCATGCGTAAACCTGCGCACTCCCCCTTCTCCCCCTAACCCCACAGGCAGCGCTGCAGCGCGCGTTTCTCACTGGATGGGCATTATTTGGCCCGGCAGCATGAAATCACAGTCACGGCCCTATCGTGGCGGCGATTAGCTCCCCAAACTCTCCTGTGCACCCCCGCTAAACCAGCCTGACGAGGGCAAAATCCTGGCCCTGGTTCCTGCACAAGGTGAAGGCAGCTGTCTCAGTCCAGGGCCTCTTCCCTGTGCTTTGTGCAGTCTTCAGACCAAAGTGATGGTCCAGCCTCACACTCCCTGGACACATTACTGATGCCTGCACCTCGGCGATGGTGGTCATTGCTGCCAGAATGTTGCGGGCAGGTGTCACAGAGTTCCGTCATTCTCCCTGTTGCTTTCAACACCTTTAAGGTGGGGTCGGCACCCATCTCGTCAGCATGCATGACCGGTGATGCTGTGCTCCTGAAGGAGTCAGGTGCTGAAGGCAGACAAAGGACAATTTGCATTTAAAGTTTCACAGCTGCGTCGCTATGATATGACTCTGATCACAGAGTGCAAGTGAGTTGCCCTCAGCCAGGTAGGAGTTAGACATTCACAGTGGCTCCAAGAACTATGGAGTGTCCTCAATGCATCTCATCATCATCGTCTTGGAATTGAGGGGCTATTAGGGCCTCTGCTGCGTCTCCATGACAGGAGCTTATTCACAGGGGATATGTGCGCTGCCATCAGCCAGGCTGCAGTCAAATGTTCACAGATGCAATGTGAGGGTCTATGGTGTCTCCTCACTGCATGTCGTCATCATCATCCTCCACAAATCTAGCAGCTATGAGAGCCTCCCGAGCACACTTGCCTGGTCTGGCCAGTGCAATGGTCTCATCGCCAGCATCACTGCCTTTGAGGACCTCCTCACCCTCATCCCCTTCCTCATTGGAGGAGGCCTACAGCTCGTCCATCTCCTCCTCAGCCAGCTCCTCTCCCCATTGCAGCACCAGGTTGTAAAGGATGCCTGATACCCTCTGTTAACTGTATCGCAGGACTCCACCAGTCCAGGCACCGGAACCACATTTTCAGCATCCTGATGGTTTGCTCCACCAAGTTGCCAGTTGCAGCATGAGCCTCATTATACCGTTGCTCTGTTGCAGTCTGAGGCCGCCACATAGGTCTCATCAGCCATGTCCTCTGCGTGTAGCCCTTGTCCTTGAGGAGAATTCCTTGCAGCCTCAGTGGACCCTGGAAGAAATCAGGGATTGAGACCAACTGAGGATATGGGAGTTGTGGGCACTTACTGGGAATTGTGCACAGCCCTGCAGGATGCATTTGTGGTGGTCGCACACCAGCTGAACATTCAGCAAGTGGAAGCCCTTGCGATTGACTTAGATGACTGCTTGATTCAATGGAGATCCAAGCGCCACGAGTACAGTCAATAGCACCCTGCACCTGTGGAACACTTGAGATCTGGGCAAATCCCAGCACTCTTGCATCCTGGCTTTCCCAGGCAAAATGCACAAAGGTGTGTGCCTTCATGAAGATGGTGCCCGTGACTCCATGGGATGCGTTTGTGTGGAGACTTGCGATATCCCAGAGGTCACCTGTGGAGCCCTGAAAGGAGCTACTGGCATAAAAATTGAGCTCCGTGGTCACTTTCATGTCCGTGGGCAGTGGATGACCTCCATGTCCCCATAGCACCAAATCCTGAGCAGCTGGCAGATGTGACCGACCTGGTCCCGAGAGATGCGCAGTCTTCAGCGACACTAGTTCTTGGTCATCTCCAGGAAAGGCGGTGTCTATAGGCCCGGGGTCTAGAAAGGCGCCGAACAGCAACGGCTCACTATGGCTCTTCAGCAGTGTGTGCGGGAGCCCCAGCCGCCCTTTCTTCTAGAGGGTGCTGCTCCTCCCTCTCCCAGCCAGGCACTTCAGTCACTCTCTTCTCCTTTGTCTCTGCTCTCAATATGCCACGAGGCACACAGCTAGGTCACCAGGGTCCAAGCTCCAGATGTACTCCTCCTGCAGGATGAAAGAAAGACGCATGGGTTAGCTTGGGTGTTCTAAGAACCTCTCTTGGTTATCTCTGATGGCTCCTTAATGCATTAGAGCGTGCTTGCCAGCACTTGGATGGCCAAAATTTAATGTGCTGCATGGCTGCCCAAAACCTCACCCACCTCCACCCCAGTCCACCTGAACAACTGGCAGCAGCTTCACCCATTGGACTACATGCTGTGCTTTCAGCTCAGGCATTCCCCTAACCCGCATTGCAAGGCTGCATTGTTAGCTTGAACTATGGGGAAACTGGTCCAAACTGGAATGATGACATTGCAACGGGCTGTGAGCGCTGCAGTCACTGGTGGAGGCACTCTCAGGCCCTTGCAAGGAGATTGTACAACTTGCCCAGTCGTCCAATTGTTTTGCAATCCACTAAAATGCTCATTAATTTGCAGTCTATGCCAGAGGAGTGAAAAGCTTTGGAGCAGTTAGTGGCAATTTCATGCCTGTGTCACTCAAGTGGGTAGGTAAGCTAGAGGCTCTACACCAAACATGTCAAATCAACTGTGCCTGACCTGTCTCAGCTGTAGAGGAATGGTCACCATACAAGGTTTCCCTAATGTGTGGCCTCTTCCCTCCCCACCCCGCACGTGTTTGTACTCTACCATTAACGGCAGTGCAGCCCTTGGGGCCCCCACTCCTCCTCCCAGCCTTGGCAGGACAGTCCCTGACCTGGCACCACACTGTCAGCCAGCCAGGAGAAAATGACTTCCATGCCCTCACCTTGACATAGAGTCTTTTTTAAAATTTGTTCATGGGATGTGGGCGTCACTAGCTAGGCCAGCATTTATTGCCTATCACTAATTGCCCTTGTTCAGAGGGAATTTAAGAGTCAACCACATTAATGTGGGTCTGGAGTCACATGTAGGCCAGACCAGGTAAGGACAGATTTCCTTCCCTAAAGGACATTAGTGAACCAGATGGGTTTCATAATCATCATAAGACTTTTAATGAATTCAAATTTCACCATCTGCTGTGGTGGGATTCAAACCCAGGTCCCCAGATTACCCTGGGTCTCTGGAATACCAGTCCATTGACAATACCACTATTCCATCACCTCCCCTAACAGGCAACCCAGGCAAGTGCTGCACAACATTACTGCGCAAGCATCTCCGAGTTCCCCTCGAAGTGCAGCCTAGCAAGTGCAGCCTGGGATGCATTTCATCCAGGCCTGGAGATCTACCTCCTTTCAAGGATACCAAATAGCTTAATACTTCCCCTCTCGTTACTTGCAATCCCATCCAATATTTCACAATCCTTATAATATGCTGTTGTGAAATAAGTTGGCTTGATTTGCTCGAATGATCATGAGATGGGGGATGATTCCAGTGAGCTGGGTTTATTATGAAATGCAGATGTATTACAAATAGGTTGCTGACGTCCGACGGCGTGAAATGCAGCCCATCATTGACGATTGCAAACTGGTTCCACGACGTTGTAAAACTGATTTTTGGGCTTCTCGCCATATTGCCTGTTGACGCTGCCAAAGAGACAGAAAATTCCACCCATAGACTATTCCTTCCTTTATAATGGTTCACTTGGATCATTCCTCCAGCACCACACCTGCAGCCAGAGAATTGGAAACTGGTGTCAAGAGTCTCCAGTATTTCTTTCCTTGTTTCCCTCAACAGCCTGGGGTGCATTTCAAGGATGCTAAATACCTTAATACTTTCTCTCTCATTACTTTTATCCCACCCAATATTTTACATTCAACTACAATATTTGCTATATCCCTCTCATGAGAACCATGCCTGTGTCTTGTGCCTCCATAGTTACCTTTTTTTCCTCTAATTAGCCCCATTCTTTCCTTAGTTATCTTCTTTTGATGTTTTTGTAAAACATGTGTTTTCCTTGATTTTTTTTATTGATATTTTTTCATGCCCTCTCTTTGCTCTCAACTTTCTTTTTTAATTTCAGCCCTGTGATTTTTAAACTCCTTTACATCCTGATTGCTCCCCGACAATTGGCACCGCTCCTTCCCCAATCAGTGACAATGAAGGAGGATTCCTCTCCGGGATCCAACTCTCTCCACCCACTCCACAACTGTACGGGAGGGAGTAGGATCCATCTGGTGGTTTCAAAATAAGAATTTAAGTTATCACCTCCATGCCTCCAGATGCAAGAACTTAGGAATTCTGTATCACTATAATTTTTCCTATAACTTTACGAAGTTTACTTCAATCACTCATTAAACCTGGTTCAAAACAGGCTTTTGAAAGGTGTTAGTTACTCTGTGGAAAGTATTTAATCATAAAAACAGTGCACTGCTGCATCTTGTGAGAATTACATCCAAAGTCAAACATCAACTCAATGTGGTGATTTTCCTGCAACATTTCATGTGTAACAAGCTTAGATGGCTACTCATGATCAACCATTCCATTTCAGCAGAGTTTACAGCAACAAAACAAATGGGAAGAGGATGATTAATAGAAAGGCTGAAGTGCACAAATCTTATGTCCATTTACTAATCCAAAAACAGCCCATCCCTCATGCATCTTTGAAGTTGCAAGTTAAAGTGATCTGAAACATTAAAAATTGGTACATCATAATAGAAAACATTACATCATTGTCGATGTGAGTACATTATAAATTGGTTTCACTGAAGTTAGATAATTTCCTTTCGTAAGCACAATGTACAATTCTTACATAAATATTTCAGAATGTTGCACTGAGGGCTGGTTAGTGAAGATACCTCTGTATCCTCAACAGTTTGTTGGCAGATTTAAAAGGTCAAGTGTTAAATGAAGTCACACCATTTACAGAAATCATTAAATTTTATTTATCACACATTAAAAAATGAACCACACTATACAAATGGTTTTTCTTGTAGCAGATAATGCAGATTACACATTTTCTAAAGGGCTCGTTCAAATTCACTAGTATGCTTTTGGAAAGTGCTGCCAACATTGCATTCATAAATTAGTTTTTTTTCCTGCTGCCCCTTACATTCAGAGCAGTGGTGACCATGTATAGCTGAAGTAAGGTTTTTAAATGCAGATAGGCAGTAGCATGCAACCCCTATGTAGAAGGTTCAATTCCTTTTTTTTTATCACTTTACTGAATTAAGGTTAGGGGTTTCTTTCGATATTTACATATTGAAATGTAGCAATCCTGAGAACAGTTCTGTAAAGTAAATGTGACTGGCTGGTGGTTTCCACTCTCACAGTTACCGGAGGTCCAGCGGGCAGCAGACTGGCTGCAATGGAGTTCAAGAATGCAATCTTTTACATTCCCATCTTTATCACAAAACTAATAGCATTCTCTGTATTCAAAGCCAGTATGTCTTAGGAATGAAGTTTTATTCGGACACTTTTATAATATTAAGCCAAATAACTGTATGTGTCCTTTTCCCCATCCACACGCTCCAAATACTCCTTTTCTATCAGTATGTCGATGCATTTCTGCAAAGGAAAAATTAGGATAATTCAGTATGAAGCAAATACAATGCTTCCTTTATGTACAGATTTTATACATTAAACAGGTGTCTGACAATGGGAACATGTGCAGAAATTCCAATTCAATATTTTAATCAAAAACCTCTTGTTGGAAGGAAGGCGATTTACAGTTACAACTCTGAGCTAGCACCACATAATTTCACATTAGCAGATAATTTAAATAAAAGCAACTGTCTACAGTTAAGCAAATGTTGGAACTCTTAACACATATGGGTGTATAAATACAGATAGATTTTATGTACTACTTTGTTGTTATATAATTGCAGGGAGTTCAACAACTCAGTTTTACAAAACCAAATAATTGCAGATGCTGGAAATCTGGAATAACAACAAAATGCTGGAAATACTCAGCAGGTCAGGCAGCATCCGTGAAGAGAAAAACAGAATTAACTTTCAGATTCTGATGAAAGGTTACAGACCTGCAATGCAAACTGTTTTTCTCTTCACAGATGCTGCCCTTTCCAACATTTTCTGTTTTAAGCTCAGTTGCACAAGATGAGACGTAAAACTAAGTCAGATTTTTAAACAAATGTTATTTTTGGTGAACACAGATAAATGTGTATACTTTTTATATGTTTTGCATGAAGTGAATACATCATTTGTCACATGTTTAATGCAAAGTTAATGCACTGTCACAAATGTATTTTATTGCACTGTGTATATCAGTTTAACAGACAAGAATTAAGAGTAGGCCATTCAGCTCCCCAAACGTGCTCTGCCATTTGATAAGACCGTGACTGATCTGACTGTGGCCTCAACTCCAATTTCCTGACTGCCCCCATAACTCTAGACTCCCTTGTGTCAAAAAATCTATCTAACTCTGCCTTGAATAAATTCAGTGACCCAGCCTTCATTGCTCTGAGGAAGAGAATTCCACAGACTAACAACACTGAGGAAAAAACAATCTCCTCATCTCAGTCTTAAATTACAGTTTTAAACTGTGCCCCCTAGGACTAGATTCCCCCACAAGGACAGATGCCCGCTCAGCATCTGCCATGTCAAGTCTCCTCAGGGTCTTATATGCTTCAATAAGATCATCTTCTAACTCCAATGGGTAAAGGCCCAATTTGCTTAACCTTTCCACGTAAGATAACACCTCCATGAGCTCTTATTTTGTGTAGTAACCTTTGATGTGGTACCTAATCAAATGCTTTTTGGAAATCCAAGTGTACCTCATGCACAGGTTTCCCTACATCCATCTTGCTTGTTACTTCCTCAAAAGAACTCAAATAAATTAGAGAAACACAATTTCCCTTTCACAATACCATGCTGACTCTGACTGATTGCATTATGATTTTCTAAATGTCTTACTACTGCCTCCTTAATAATGGATTCTAGTATTCTCTCCATGACAGATGTTATGCTAACAGTTTCCTGCTTTCTGACTCCCTCATTTCTTGGATAGAGGAATTACATTTGTGATTTTTCAGTCTGCTGGGGCCTTTCCAGAATCTAGGGAATTTTGGGAGGTCACAACCAATGCATCTATTTTCCCTGCAACTGCTTTTTTTTTAAGACCCTAGGACCCTGGACATCAGGGGACTAGTCAGCCTTCAGTTGTGAGTTTTCTGAGTACCTGTAATTGTTTTAAGTTCCTCCCTCTCCCTTACCTCTTGATTTAGAAACTCTACCATTTGTTTTTATATTTCTAACTAGCTAGCTTGCATACTCCCTCATTTTTTTAGTCATTCTTTGCTGGATTCTAAAATTTGTCCAATCTTCTGACCTACCACTAATCTTCACATGTTTTTTACCCCCAATTTGATACTATCCACCAATGTGCATTCTTCTGAGTCTTTCTTTTTCAATGGAATATATATTTGTTGAGTGTTATGAAATATCTCCTTAAATGTCTGCCACTAATTCTCTACTGTCCTAACTTTTAACCTATTTTCCCAGTTCAATGTAGCCAATTCTGCCTTCATAGCCTTGCTATTTAAAACACTAGTCTTAGATCCACATATCTTACTCTCAAACTGAATATGAAATTTTATCATGTTCTGATCACTGGTGCCTAGAGGCTCCTTCACAGTGAGGTCACTAATTAATCCTGTCTCACTGCACGTCACCAGGCAATTTTATATTTAGTTATTAATCACTTGAATAACTGATTTGCTCTAGATGTTAAAAGATTTGAGGACCCAAAACCTCAGCTAATCAACAAGTTTAACAGTTGCCAAAATCATTAAGTATCAAGTAATCACAAATTTTAAATACAAAGGTGAAATCTGTATGAAACCTATGATTACCCAACCTCTGGAATATTCAAATATTGCTGTCACAGAAGATTTTTAAAAAAATATTTAGCAGCAATATAATAGAGCTCAAAGACTAGTTTTGGTCAGAAAATATGGCTATTACCAGTCCCGAAGGGCACAGATATACTGTATTGTGAATTATTCTTAAGCATCCCAAAATGATATTAATTCTAGACAGGATGAAAAAATACTATTTTTCATATCTGACTCCAATTGCACTGTACTTTTTATTACTGCACTGATGTAACTGAAGATAAACCTCATTGCAATCTGTTGTAAAATTTACTTCAATTAGCACACAAAGGATAGAAATTCATCTGGGGCAATAGAGCAAAATGGCGGTAGTGAATCACAACTGGTTTTACACTCCGTACTAGATTTACTTTTCTAGTTAAATGTAAGCATTGTAGAGATAGAGAAACAAGGTGCCTTGAGTTGCATACAGACAACTTGAATGCTATTCTAACATTCAACAGCAAAAGGAACCAACACTGCCACACCAAATATAAAAGAATTTAAAATTAGAAGCTGCATGATTTCAAGAGTAAAGGACATATTAACAAAGCAATCATTCAAAAGAAATTCCCTATTGTGTCAACATTTTATTCATTAATACATTTTATAGTCTTTAGAAAGTAATTTACTCTGTTCACGGTTTAAATTAAATCTGAAATACCGTAATTATTTCAGAACAGTGGCTAACTGGGAATAATTGCAAAGTTGTGATCTCACACCAGGGTTCAAAGAATCATTAATGAGATTCTTTTTTAAGTCATGTGCTATGGCATTCAAGTATTCTCTGCTGTGCTTTATTTTCTCTTCAATTTTCTTTCTCCTTCTCACTAGTATGTATTCCTACAAGTCCAAATGACTCGTCTTCATGAAGTCTAGAAAGGCACTGCAGCCAAGCCAAATTCTGAATCTTACCAAATATTCATACAATCTTAACCTGCAATACAGATCAATGAGCAGCAACCCAAAGTCAGAACCATGACTGACTTTATCACTCCTTAGTTGACTCACACTAAGGGCAATAGGAGCACCTTTACCACTATCCAAAATCAAATCGCAATTCAGTATTCAGATTTGCTGGTCCATATAAACATGGTACAGGGGTTACCAAATTGTGGGTTGCGGGGTGAACAATTGGGCTCGTGAGCTCCACGGCACAAATTGGCAGCTGCGGAGCGGAGGCTCAGATTCGACAGTCCTGGGATCAGCTGCGAGACCCCTTCAAGTGCATGCAATTTTTTTCTTAACCAATAAGCTCTGGGACCCAACCGCTGAATCCAATAGAGCCTGTAAAATGGTAGGTGTCTTGGTTGTTAAATGCTTCCAAATTAAAGTTAAAGTTGAGCAATGGCTTAAGGTTTCTGTCATCCCCAATTACAGGCAACTACTGATTATATGTCCATCTCTGGGATTGAAAATCACATTATCTCCAGGCTGTATTTCCATAGTTTTCTGCTGCAAGTTCACATCAATTTGGAAGCATTCAAGTTTTGCTTACGACTATTGGCAACGGCAAGCGTGGGCCAGTTGGTGGCCTTACTTTGCTATTGATGTCAATGCTCTGAAAGCCAGATCTGTGGAGGATGCACAGTCCTATCAATGTAGAATTTGCAATACTTGCAAGGGAGGGGATCGATTCCAGGCTAATTACAAAGAGCAAGGTCCTTTGGTCAGCTCAGGATGCTTTGAATCTCATGTGGTGCAATTTACCCTTATTTATCACAAAACTCTAATAACATCATGTCAGATACCAAGGAATGACCATACAGTGGTTGTAGGGTATCACTTTTCTATTAAATCAAGATCTGGTTTAGAGACAGCTTCATTATTATTTTCAGGCACTGCCTTGTGACAGCTGGTTGTCTAACGTAGCCAACAGGTTGAGAATTTTTATTCACTTGCAGTTGCTTTTTGAGCCAGGCTTTTATAAAAAGTAACAACTTATATCCATGGTTTTGTCACCTCTAAAGATACCAATTTTGCAAAATGTAGTTTTACATTTTAAATAGTTCTGTATCTAACTATGCATAACCCATGTTTGAAATCTCTAAACAATCCCATCCTAGAAATCTTTAAGTAATTTTCCAGAGTTTCCAAAATTTAATGAGAGCCATAAAAAATGTAGTTTGATTTTTTTTTAATATATAGAACTCATCAATAACAGTTACATTTTACTTCCAAGAAGGAAGGCTGCAAAAACTGCACGACAAGTGGAGGGGTTGGGCTGGGCAGAAGAGAAATTGGTTGCAACTGCCCACCTCCACTGCCCTTACACATATTTTAATATTAGTTTTTGATTAAGTATAGTTAGTATGCACGCAAATACATATATTTGATGAACCTACCTTAATGACTGGGACCCTAGGTTTGAATCTGGAAGAGAGTTGATTCAGTACCTCTGCCAGTAACTGCTGATGTTTCAGAACTTTTCTCATCTTCATTATTCGCACAATTGCAGCCTTGGAGATAGAAAGAATATCAGGGAATGGAAGATTACACCACTTGTTCCAAGATTTAACTGCAGATTAGAACCATAAAATGAGATAGCACAGGAGGCAGTTAATTGCCCAGTGTTGCTGTGCCAGGTCTTTGAACAGAAATCCCAGTGCCCTCCCCTTTCCTCAAAGCCCTGCTAAAACTTCCCCTTTGAATATTTATTCAACTTCCTTTTGAAAATTATTACCAAATCTGCTTCCATCGGCCTTTCACGGAGTACGTCCCAGATCATAACTTACTGTGTACATACAAAAAGTGTCTGTTCAACTCACCACTGCATCTTTTGTCAATTGCTGTAAATAATATGTCCTCTGGTTACTGATCCTTCTCCTCTTTATTTATTCTATCAAAGTTCTTCATAATTTTACATAAGAAACAGGAGTGGAGAATGTTCCCTTTATTTCTTCTGTGTGGAGTGCATGGGCAATTTATTTACGAGCATGGCCCCTTTAAATTTTTTTGCATGGTAATTTAAAGCAGCCAACTTGTGCACAGCCTGCATGGGGGCTTTCATGTTGCTGCACAGAAGGAACATTGTCAGAAGAGATGGAGGGGGGGTGCGTGCGTGGATTTAGATTCCTGAGGCATTGAAACTGATTCTGGGGACGATGGGACCTATACCAGCTGGATGGGTTGCACCCCAGCAGGACTGGGACCAATATTCCCACAGAGGTATTTGCTAACACTTGTAGGGGAGGGTTTAAACTAGATTGGCAGGGGAATGGGAACCTGAACGGGGAGGCACAAGAGAAGGAAACAAAGATAGGACAAAGATAGGAATTAAAGACAGAAAAGTAGAATGCAAACGTGGAAGGCAGAGGAAACAAGGGCTAGCAGTGAATAGGGCAATAGTACAAAAAGGGATGTGTAAAAATGTTAAAAACACAAGTCTAAAGGCACTGTAGCTGAATGCATGGAACATTCACAATAAAGTAGACAAATTAAGAGTGAAAATAAATGTAAATGGGTACAATATGATTGCGATTATGGAGACATGGCTACAGGGTGACCAAGGCTGGGAATTGAATATCCAAGGGTACTCGATATTTAGTAAGGCAAAAAAAAGGTGGGGTGGCATTGTTAGTTGAGGATGGAATCAGTGCAATAGTGAGAGAGGATATTGGCTTAGAAAATCTAGATGTAGAATCAGTCTGGGTGGAGCTAAGAAGCAACAAGGGGCAGAAAACATAGTGGGAGTTGTCTATTGGCCTCCAAAGAGTCGTGGCAAGGTAGGGGATAGCATTAAACAGGAAATTAGAGATGCAGGTCACAGAGTGCTACAATAATCGTGGGTGACTTTAATCTATATATAGACTGTGCAAACCAAATTAGCAATAATTCTGTGGCAGATGAATTCCTGGAGCTTGTACAAATTTTTTTTTAGACCAGTATGTCGAGGAACCAACTAGAGAACAGGCTATCCTAGACTTGGTACTGTGCAATGAGAAGAGGTTAATTAATAATCTTGTTGTGCAGGGTCCTTTAGGGAACAGTGAACATAACATGATAGAATTATTTATTAGGATGGTAAGTGAAGTAGCCCAATCCAAAACTAGGGTCCTAAATCTAAACAAAGAAAACTACGAAGGGATGACAGGGAAGCTGGGTAAAAAATATTGGGGAGCTTCATTAAAAGGCATGACGGGGGATAGGCAATGGCTAATATTTAAGGAATGAATGTATGCATTGTAACAGTTATACATTTCTTTCTGGCACAAAAACATAACAGGAAAAACAGCCCAACCTTGGCTAGCAAAAGAAATTAAGGATAGAATTAAATCCAAAGAGGAGTCATCTCATGTTGCTAGAAAAAGTAGCAAGCCTGAGGATTGGGAGCAGTTTAGAATTCAGTAAAAGAGGACCAAGAGATTTATTAAAAGGAGAGAAATTGAGTATGAGAGTAAACTTGCAAGGAACTTAAAAGCTGGCCGTAAAGGTTTCTACAAGTATGTAAAAAGAAAAAGATTAGTGAAGACAAATGTAGGTCCCTTATAGCCTGAAACGGGAGAACTTATAATAGAGAACAAGGAAATGGCAGAGCAATTAAATAACTACTTTAGTTCTGTCTTCACGGAGGAAAACATAAATAACTTTCCAGAAATGCTAGGGAACCAAGAGTCTAGCAAGGAGGAGGAATTGAAGGAATTTAGTATTGCTAAAAAAAAAAGGGCTGGAGAAATTAATGGGATTGAAAGCCGATAAATCCCCAGAGCTTGATAATCTACATCTCAGGGTACTAAAGGAGGTGGCCATGAAAACAATGGATGCGTTGGTTGTCATCTTCAAAACTCAGGAACATTTGCAGCAGATTGGAGGGGGGCAAATGTAATCCCACTATTTAAAAAAGGAGGGAGGGAGTAAACAGTGAATTACACACCAGTTAGCCTAATGTCAGTGGTAGGGGAAATGCTGTAGTCTATTATAAAGGATATGATAACAAGACACTTAGAAAATGTCGATGGGATTAGACAAAGTCAGCAAAGTGGGGAGGTGATGGCATAGTGATGTTGTCTCTGGACTAGTGATCCAGAGACACAGGGTAATGCTCTGGGAACCTGAGTTCAAATTCTGCCATGGCAGATGATGGAATTTGAATTCAATAAAAATCTGGAAGTAAAAGTCTAATGATAACCATGAAACCATTGTCGATTGCTGTAAAAAGCCATCTGGGGTGCCCTTTAGAGAAGGAAATCTGTCATCCTTACCTGGTTTGGCCTACACATGACTCCAAACCCACAGCAATGTGGTTGACTCTGAAATGCCCTCTGAAATGGCCTAGCAAGACACAGTTGTAACAAAATGCTACAAAGTCACAAAACAGGAATGAAACTGGATGGACCACCCGGTATCGACCTGGGCACCGGAAACTCCAATGGCAATCTCAGCCTTGTCAACCTTGCCAAGTCCTCCTTACTAACATCTGGGGTCTAGTGCCAAAATTGGAAGAGCTATCTCACAGGCTAGTCAAGCAACAGCCTGATATAGTCATCTTGCAGAAACACAGTTTACAAATGATGTCCTAGACACCACCCCTGGGTATGCCCTGTCCCACCAGCAGGACAGACCCAGCAGAGCTGGCAGCACAGTGGTATATGGTCAGGAGGCAGTTGCCCTGGGAGTACTCAACATCAACTCCAGATCCCCTGAAGTCTCATGGCATCAGGTCAAACATAGGCAAGGAAACCTCCTGCTGATTACCACATACTGCCCTCCCTCAGCTGATGAATCAGTGTTCTTCCATGTTGAACACCACCTGAAGGAAGCACTGAGGGTGGCAAAGGTGCAAAATGTACTCTGGGCAGGGGACTTCAAAGTCCATCACCAAGAGTGGCTCGGTAGCACCATGACTGACCCATAGCTGCTAGATTGGGTCTGCGGCAGATGGTGAGGGAACCAACAAGAGGGGAAAACATACTTGACCTCATCCTCACCAACTTGCCTTGCAGATGCATCTATCCATGACAGTATGGGTAGGAGTGACCACCACACAGTCGTTGTCAAAGCGAAGTCCCAGTTTCACAATGAGGATACCCTCTATCGTGTTGTGTGGCTCTACCACCGTGCTAAATGGGATAGATTTTGAACAGATCTAGCAACTCAAAACTGGGCATCCATGAGGCGCTGTGGGCCATCAGAATCAGCAGAATTGTACTTGAACGCAATCTCATGACCCGGCATATCCCCCACTCTATCATTACCATCAAGCCAGGGGCTCAACCCTGGTTCAAAGAGTGCAGGAGGGCATACCAGGAGCAGCACCAGGCATACCTAAAAATGAGGTCTCAACTTGGTGAAGCCATAACACGGCTACTTGCGTGCCAAATAGCATAAGCAGCAAGTGATAGACAGGGCTGAGTGATCCCACAACCAACGAATTAGATCTAAGCTCTGCAGTCCTGTCACATCCAGTCATGAATGGTGGTGGACAATTAAACAACTCACTGGAGGAGGCGGCTCCACAAATATCCCCATCCTCAACGATAGAAGAGCCCAGCACATCAGTGCAAAAGATAAGGCATTTGCTACAATATTCAGCCAGAAGTGCCATCTCGGCCTCCTCCGAAGATCCCCTGTATCAAAGATGCCAATCTGCAGCCAATTCGATTCACTCCACATGATATCAAGAGATGGCTGAAGGTACTGGATACTGCAAAGATTATGGGCCCTGACAATATTTTGACAATAGTACTGAAGCCTTGTGCTCCAGAACTTGCTGCGCCCATAGCTAAGCTGTTCCAGTACAACTACAACACTGGCATTTACCCAACTATGTGGAAAATTGCCCAGGTATGTCCAGGACACAAAAAGCAGGACAAATCGAACTCAGCCAATTATCACCCCATCAGTCTACTCACCATCAACAGTAAAGTAATAGAAAGGGGTCAACAACAGTGCTATCAAGCGGCATTTGCTTAGCAATGACCTGTTCACTGACGCCCAGTTTGGGTTCCGCCAGGGTCACTCATCTCCTGACTTCATCACAGCCTTGGTTCAAACATGGACAAAACAGCTGAACTCCCGAGATAAGGTGAGAGTGACATCAAGGCAGCATTTGACAGAGTGTGGCATCAAGAAGCCCTAGCAAAACTGGAGTCAATGGGAATCAGGGGAAAACTCTCCATGGTTGGAGTCATACCTAGCACAAAGGAAGATGGTTGTGGTTGTTGGAAGTCAGTCATCTCAGCTCCAATACATGACTGGAGTTCCTCAGGGTAGTGTCCATGACCCAACCATCTTCAGCTGCTTCAATGACCTTCCTTCCATCATAAGGTCAGAAGTGGGGATGTTCGCTGATGATTGTGCAATGTTCAGTGCCATTTGCGACTCCTCAGATATCGAAGTAGTCTATGTTCAAATGCAGCAAGACCTGGGCTATACCCAGGCTTGGGCTGACAAGTGGCAAGTAACATTCACACTACACAAGTGTCAAGCAAAGACCATCTCCAACAAGAGAGAATCCAACCATCAGCCCTTGATGTTCAATGGCATTACCATCACTGAATCCCTCACAATCAACATCCTGGGCGTTACTATTGGCCAGAAACTGAACTGAACTAGTCATTTAAATACTGTGGCTACAAGAGCAGGTCAGAGGCTAGAAATCCTGTGGCAAGTAACTCACCTCCTGACTCCCCAAAGCCTGTCCACCACCTACAAGGCACAAGTCTCCCCACTTGCCTGGATGAGTTCAACACCCACAATACTCAGGAAGCTTGACACCATCTAGGCCAAAGCAGCCCATTTGATTGGCACCACATCCACAAACATTCATTCCCTCCACCACCAATGCACAGTAGCAGCAGTGTGTACCATCTACAAGATGCACTTCAGGAATTCACCAAGGCTCTTCGACAGCACCTTCCAAACCCACAACCAATACCATCTTCAAGGACAAGGGCAGCAGACAGATGGGAACAGCAGCTCCTGGAAGTTGCCCTCCAAGTCACTCACCATCCTGACTTCAAAATATATCGCTGTTCCTTCACTCTCGCTGGGTCAAAACCCTGGAACTCCCTTCCTAGCAGCAGTGTGGGTGTATCCACACTACATGGAGTGCAGCAGTTCAAGGCAGCAGCTCACCACCACCTTCTCCAGGGCAATTAGGGATGGGCAATAAATGCTGGCCCAGCCAGCAAAGCCCATATCCCATGAATGAATTAAAAAAAACATGGAATTAAGAAAGGGAAATCATGTTTGACAAACCTACTGAAGATTTTTGGGGATGTAACTAGCAGAATATCTAAGGGAGAACCAATGGATGTTGTGGAGTTGGCTTTTCAGAAAGCTTTTGATAAAGTCTCACATAAGAGATTGGTATGCAAAATTAAAGCACATGGGATTGGGGGTAATATATTGGCATGGACTGAGAATTGGTTAGCAGACAGGAAACAGAGTAGGAATCAATGGACCTTCTTCAGAATGGCAGGCGGTGACTATGGGGTACTGCAGGGATCAGTACTTGGGCCCAGCTTTTCACAATATATATCAATGATTTGGATGAGGGAACCAAATGTAATATTTCCAAGTTTGCTAACGACACAAAGGTTGATGGGAACGTGAGTGATGAGGAGGATGTTAAGAGGCTTCAAGTTTAGTGAATAGACAAACATACAGCAGATGAAATATAACGTGGATAAGTATGAAGTCATCCACTTCGGTAGGAAAAACAAAATGGCAGAGTATTATTTAAATGGTGATAGGTTGGGAAATGTTGATGAACGAAGGGGCTTAGATGTCCTTGTACATCAATCACTGCAGGTGCAGCAAGCAGTTAGGAAGGCAAATGCTGTACAAGGCTTTGGCGAGACCACACCTAGAGTAGTGTGCGCAGTTTTGGTCTGCTTACGCAAGAAAGGATATAGTAGCCATGGAGGGAGTGCAGCGAAAGTTCACTAGACTGATTCCTGGCATGACAAGATTGTCATATGAGGAGAGATTGGGCCAAGTGGGCCTGTAGTCACTGGAGTTTAGAAGAATGAGAGGAAATCTCATTGAAACCTATAAAATACTGACAGGGCTGAACAGACTGGATACAGGGATGATGCTTCCTCTGGCTAGGAGGTCTAGGACAAGGGGTCACAGTATCAGGGTATGGGATAGGCCATTTAGGACTGAGATCAGGAGAAACTTCTTCATTCAGAGGGTGGTGAACCTGTGGAACTCTCTACCACAAAAGACTGTGGAGGACACTGAATATACTTAAGGAGGAAATAGATTTATAGACTCTAAAGGTGTCAATGGGTATGGGGAGAAAGCGGGAGTATGGCATCGATGGAGGATCAGCCATGATCACATTGAATGGTCGAGCAGCCGAATGGCCTACTCCTGCTTCTAGTTTCTATTCCACCAAATAGAACATTTAACGTTACACCATTTAAAAAATATTCTGCTTTTCTATTCTACCCCCATATTATACTCCACCTGCCACTTTCTCACTCACCCAATTAAACCCCTTTGAGTCTTCATCACAGCTTACTTTCCTACCTAGTTTTGTATCATCAGCAACTTGCATACATTATATTTGGCCACCTCATCTAAGTCATTCATACAGATTGCAAGTAGCCAAAGAATTCTATTCGATATGCCTCTAATCTTCACTGGTCTAAGAGAACCCCAGCTTCTCTAATCTCTCCATGTAGGTGCAGTCTCACATCCCTGGTGCCATTCTAGTAAATCTTCTCAGCATCCTTCAAGTATGATGCCCAAAAGTGCACTCCATAACGTGCTAGTCAGGCGTCAACTACTTGTTTAGCAAAACTTCCTTTTGTACTCTGCTTCCGTTTATAATGCCAATGATCCCATATGCTTTCATGGATCTCTCAACTTGTGCTGCCAGATTACAAGATTTGTGTACATATACTCCCAACTCTGTTTGTGCATCCCCATTAAAATTGTACTACCAGTAGGTAAATAAAATCCACATAAAATAAGATCCACTAAAATTGTAAAATAAATTTGAGAATATGCTTGAAAGCTAGCCTTTCAGGTTGGAACTTTTCTAGATTTGCTTAGCTAGGAGAACAGAATTTGCCTTCACAGGAAATTAATTTCCATTACAGTATTTTAAGATTCAACTTAGAAAGTTACAGCAATAAGTCAATTATACAGCACAGAAACAATCATGTAGCCCAAACCTGTCTGAACATTTTTCATCACAAGTCTCATTATCTAAGCTTATCTTTCCAAAAAAGTTAGTAGTGAGGCAGCAAGTCCGTTATAAGAGGGGAGTTGGTATAGCTTTATATGGCTGGTCAGATTTCAGCAAAAACAGCTTGCATTTCTATAGTACTGTTATCAAACAACATTTGATGCTGAGCCACATAAGGAGATATTAGGACTGATGCCAAAAGCTTGATCAGAGGTAGATTGCTTCGTAAAGGGGATTGGGGGCAGGCTGGAGGATCAGAGACTTGCAAGGGATCAGAAATTGAACAATACAGAGATGTTCGAGGGTTGCAGGGCTGGAGGAGGTTAGAGATAGGTAGAGGCAAAGTCATGGAGGGATTGAAAATAGGGATGAGAATTTTAAATGAGGCATTGTCAGACTGTGATCCAATGTAGGTTCAGTAAACATATGGCTGATTAGTGAATGGGACTTAGTGAGGGAAACAATGGAAATAGGAGTAGGCCATTCAGCTCCTCGAGCCTGTTCTGTCATTCAACTAGATCATGGCTGATCTTCTACCTCAAAGCCATTTTCCTCACACTATACCCATATCCTTTGATAACTTTAATAACTAGAAATCCAACAATCTCTGTCTTGAATGTACTCAATAACTCAGTCTCCACAGCCCACTGGGGTAGAGAAACCCAAAGATTCACCCTCTGGGTGAAGAAATTCCTCATCCCAATAGCCTACCTCTTATTTTGAGAATGCGTCGCCTGATTCTAGGCCTCCTAGCCCGGGGAAACATCTTTCCTGAATTTACCCTGTTGAGTCATGTAAGAATTTTGTATTTTTCAACGAGATCACCTCATCCTTCTAAACGAGAGCATATGGGCCAGTGTCCTCAATCTCACCTCTCAGGACAATCCCACAATCTCAGACATTAGTCTGGTGAACCTTCGTTGTACTCCTTCTATGGCAAGTTAGTACAGAGGCAGCGAAATTTTGGGTGGGTTCAAACTTATAAAGGCCGAATGATGGAGGGTGGAGGCCGGCCAGGAAAATAGGAGAGTAAATGTCTCAAGGTAATAAAGGCATTACTGTGGGTTTCAGCGGTAGATGAGCTGAGGCAGAGGGCTAGAGAAAGAATGTCCAAGAAAAATGAAATAAAACAGAAAATGCTAGAAACAAACAGCAGGCCTGGTAGAGAGAGAAACAGTGTTAATATTTCAGGTCTGTGACATATCACCATGCATTTTCAGCATTTTCTGTTTTCATTTCAGATTTCCAGCACCCAATATTTTGCTTTTGTGCAAGTAGTGATTTTTTTTTTTAACTCCACTAAAAGGGTCTCTCTTTTTTAATTAGAAGGAAAAACTGAAATTAACATATTAATTTGCAGATTTGCTGTACTTTAAACACACATTCACTGATTATAAAACACGGCTTAACAAATTGTGTCTGGCTACTAAAGGGTTCCTGTAATGCATCTTGCAGATGGTAAACACAGCTGCCAATGTTCATCAGTGGTGGAGGGAGTGAATGTTTATGGATGTGGTGCCAATCAAGTGGGCTGTCTTGTCCTGGATGGTGTCAAGCTTCTTGAGTGTTGTTGGAGCTACACTATCCAGGCAAGTGGGGAGTATTCCATCGCACTCCTGGCTTGTGCCTTGTAGATGGTGGACATGCTTTGGGGAGTCAGGAGGTGAGTCACTTGCCACAGGATTCCTAGCCTCTGGCCTGCTTTTGTAGCCACAGTATTTATATGGCTAGACCAGTTGAGTTTCTGGTCAATGGATGTTGATAGTGGGGGATTCAGCGATGGTAATGCCATTGAATGTCAAGCGGCAATGGTTAGGTTCTCTATTGTTGGAGATGGTCATTGCCTGGCACTTGTGGCAAGAATGTTACTTGCCACTTCTCAGCCCAAGTCTAGATATCATCCAGGTCTTGCTGCATTTGAATATGGACTACTCCAGTGTCTGAGGAGTTGCGAATGGTGCTGAACATTGTGCAATCATCAGCGAGCATTCCTACTTCTGACCTTATGATGGAAGGAAGGTCATTGATAAAGCAGCTGAAGCTGGTTGGGCCTAGGGATCTATCCTGAAGAGCTCTTGCAGTGATGTCCTGGAACTGAGATGATGGACCTTCAACAACCGCAACCATTTTCCTTTGTGCCATGTATGACTCCAAACAGCAAAAAGTTTTCCCACTGATTCCCATCAACTCCAGTTTTGCTAGGGCTTCATGATGCCATACTCAGTCAAGTGTGGTCCTGATGGCAGTCACTCTCACCTCAGGTTGGTGGAATTGTTCATTGCTAATCTTTTCTAGAAATACACAACTATCATAGTAAAAACAAAAATGGCAATGTGGGCTGCAGGTGATCAGGCGATAGTCAAGCTGAAAAAGTCATGAATCAACATATTTATCTCCAAAAGGGCCCACCTGAATCAACAGCTTCCTATCTTCTTCTATGTTTTTGTGTGTGGTCTCTTGCTCTTGTTTCTGCTCGGTCTTCATCGGTACATTAATGTTCACCCTCAGCTTTTTACTATATAAAAAAAGTTCAGTTTAGGAAACATGATCCAAATATATGTTCGACAACTTTTTTTTATTACTTCAACATCACTTACTTTTTGTACCCCAAGTACAGTTTGATTAATGTGTCAGGCTTCATCTCTACTTCATCCACATTTGCACTCTCATCTTCCAAAACCTAATTTAAAAAAGAAACTGATCAAGACAAGTTACGTATTTGATTGTTTGATGGCTATTGCCTTTGAACAATAAATCAGCACTTACCAGCAGTTTGGACTTCAACAATATCTGTAAAACCTGTACCAAGATGTCCTGCAATTAATATTAAAAAATATTAGCACAATTTCAAGTTTGAAGCCAAATATCTTATCCTATCTTGAACAAAATAATGCACATAAAAGGCAGCTACTGAGAGATCAAGAAATTTGACTAATTACACCTGCTGCTGAGAACCATCAAGAAACAATTTGCTTAACTACAATACCATAATGTGACTGCAATTTTTTTTTCTGGCATTATCCCAAAATTGTCACCATTTTCTGTTTTTTGTCAATGTGCAACGCAGTTAAATCTCCCTGTACTTGCTAGATCAAACATCAAGGTCATTAAGGATAGTTATTTTTGCCATCTCCATGCTCTTACCATTTTGATTTGAGTGCTGTCTGTTAACTGTTGAACAGTGTAGGCATCCTCTGTGTTATACTGAAGTAGGATCGCCATCTGGAATGTGGATGCCTTTGAAAAGAAAAGCAAATGATTACATCCTGAGTATTTAGAGAAAGACCCTAACAAACTACTGCTGTGCATAATGCACGATGATGATGGGGAGGAAAATGTACCATAACTTGTATTAGGCAATTTAATACCCAATAGCAAGAAAAAAAGCGCAGCCGTAACAAAACAAACTCAATGGCAAACGATGGATGTAAAACACTAATATTCTGTTGAGTGAGTAAAACCAACACATTTATAATAGATAAACTCAAATATCATTCAGTAAATTTGGCAGGCATCTTTCTGGTTGCCACAAATCTGGCAAAAACATGCTGAAAATTGTTTTTTTTAATTCATTTATGGGATATGGGCATCACCGGCTAGGCCAGCAATTATTGCCCATCCCCAATTGCCTTTGAGGAGGTGCCTTCTTGACCCACAGCAGTCCCTGTGGTGTAGATACCCCCACAGTGCTGTTACGGAGGTAGTTCCAGGATTTTGACCCAGCGACAGTGAAGGAACGGCGATATATTTCCAGGTCGGGATGGTGAGCAGCTTGGAGGCGAACATCCAGGTGGTGGTATTCCCATGTATCTGCTGCCCTTGTCCTTCTAGATGGTAGAGGTCGTGAATTTGGAAGGTGCTGCCTAAGGAGACTTGGTTAGTTTCTACAGTGCATCTTGTAGACGGTAAACACAGCTGCCACTGTTCATCAGTAGTGGAGGGAGTGAATGTTTATGGATGTGGTGCCAATCAAGTGGGCTGCTTTGTCCTGGATGGTGTCAAGCTTCTTGAGTGTTGTGGGAGCTGCACTCATCCATGCAAGTGGGGAGAATTCCATCACATTCCTGACTTGCACCTTGTAGATTGTGGACTGGCTTTTGGAAGTCAGGAGGTGAGTTACTTGCCACAGGATTCCTAGCCTCTGAGACCTGCACCTGTAGCCAAAGTACTTATGTGGCTAGTTCACTTCAGTTTCTGGTCAATGGTAACCCTCAGGATGTTGACAATGGGGAATTTACCGATGGTAATGCCATTGAATGTCATGGGGCGATGGTTAGGTTCTCTCTTGTTGGAGATGGTCATTGCCTGGCACTTGTGCGGCAGAAATGTTACTTGCCACTTGTGTAGTGGATATATATACAAAATATATATGGAGTATTAACTCCTAAATGGAATTTCAGGATACGTAATTGTCAGAAACAGGAACAATGTGGGGAACAGGTAAACATACAGCCCAAGGTATGGTTCCAATTGCATCCGGTGTGTTTTTTCCAGAAAGCCAGTTGAAGGATAAATCTGGAGCTAATTTTTAGACTTTCATATTTATTTACAGAGTTACACATTACATGCATATCTCCTAACCCAAAAGCTGGCTTCAGACAGTCAGAAAATATTGGAAATGCTCAAGCAGGTCAGGCAGCAGCTGTGGAGAGAATGTTTCAAGTTGATGACAACCCATCATTAGAATGCTTTTGTATCATTTATCACTACTGTACTGACCCTATTCCTTACTAACAGAGCTACTCTGCTTTTCCTTTCTGCTACCCAGCCAAAATGTCAAGTGCCCCTGAATATTTCTCAGCCTTGGTCACTTTGCAATCAGGACTGTAACCAGGACTAAAGATGGATTGTGCACTTCCTTCTTGGATCTTACCAATGCATTGAAATTCCCTTTATTGCATCAAACCCTACGTATTTCATTCTATTTTTGGAAACAGTATTTTTGGACAGTCATCAAACACGCAAGTTTTACAGAAAGACTAAATCTAATTGCCAGGTCTATTTAATGTAGAATGAAAATATTTGTTTGTCTCAGATCTTTAGATCCATGGCAACTACCTCACTGAAGTCACATGCCAATGGAAGGCTTACATAGATCGTGGCAGCACTCTGAGATACTTTTTATATATTTCACACTTCTTACTAATCTCTTCTATTAGCCCTTTATACTTTTCATCAAACACCCATGCAGTCTTTAGCAGAATTTTTAACCGCCAATAAGTAAGTTGAACAAATTATCTACAATAAGACAATGTGCTGTTTTTTCCTCTGAATCTTAACATTTGATGCCATTAATATTTATTTTAACATTAACAAGAAACATCTGGCTTTAAGGAAGTACAATAATGCCTTTCCTGGGTAAACTACAGACTAACTTTTTAAAGGTAATTGCCTCATCATGTTCCGTGTCACGTTTCATTTGTGTCTTTTTCATAGGTATCTCACTAGAGGTTACATCAGTATTGATAAAATAACCTACTCGAAATGGCTTGCATGGAATTACAACTCTCCTTAGTAACCTCAATGCGTTGTCAACACTAAACCTAAAGTAAATATTCCTTCTGTATTTTATAACCTTGCATCGACTACTGTGAACCAAAGTAACATTATAAACAATGCATTGCACGTGGTGTTGAAGTGCAAGCACCGCACAGTTAAATGAGTCTGCGACTAACGCATTCATTACAATACTAAAACTCCTCATCCATATAATTGATTAGGGTTCATTCTTACTTTCATCCTTTTTCTCAAAAATCTCTGCATCATGTTGAGGATCGTGACTCTCCACTTTGTACATCACATAATGATACTTTGAGTCATATCTGAAGCAGCTATTAATTGTTCCTTGTGCATTCCTAGGATTCATTTACCTACTATTGCTGTTCCAAATTCTATCTTCTGCTCCAATAGCCAGATCTGCTAAAGGTGCTTTCATTCTCATTCTGCCTATCCTAATCCTTCCATTGTAAAAGCAATTGCATCCAGTATGTGGAACATTCTGAAATCTGGAAATCATTGAGCTCCCTCTTCTGTGTGTCACTGCAGAATGCCTCATTCGTTCCATGAAGGTTGAAGGAAATGACTGTTCTACAGGGACATTTTTTTTTAAGGCAGCAGACATCTGATCCAATAGGGGCTCCTTCTTCAAGAACAGGACACCAGTTAGAACCAAGAGCCTATCCATATACTTACACATCAAGTAACTGAAATGCTAAAAATGATCCAGGGATCCCCAGGTTGAATTTCATCAATCTCTTGTACAATCTGATAAGATCCATGATATATTCTTCTATGGAATGTCTATCTGCTTGTAAATTTCATCCGGAAATTCTAACGATTGGCATCAGGTCACAAAAGCCTTCCGATTTTACTTCTTATAGGAAGTGACAACGCCAACGTCAAACCTCGTTTCCTTTTTGGTAGGGACATAAACTGTACCCACATATCCACTTCATTTTTCCATTGGTCATATGGTTCAGAATCTGCAAACATATCCTGACAATGTACACTTGCTGTTTGCCATTTTCCACAATGGCTACTGGAATTTTAGCTTTCTGAGGAATTATTTTTCTTAGCTTTCAACCATCACTGCTACATGTTATTTTCCAGAAAGCCAGTTGGTGAAGGATATGTGATGAAGGTTGGTGAAGGAGAATGGAACTTAGGATGGAGGAGGTTAAATAGGGATTGGATACGGACAGAGAGGGTTAGAGAATAAGGTGTGCGATGTGTGCATATGTTGTGTGCGTGCATTCGTTGGGGGGTGGGGGGGTGGCTAGCAGTTGTGTCAAACTGCTACAAAGTCACAAAAAAGGAATGAAACCTGAGTGATGGGGAGCCCAGCCCAGCACATCATTTCCTACAATCTTCAGCCAGAAGTGCTGAGTGGATGATCCATCTCAGCCTCCTCTGGAAGTCCCCAGCATTCCAGTCTTCAGCCAATTCGATTCACTCCACGTGATGGCAAGAAACAACTGAAGGCACTGTGTCACTATATATCACTGTCCCTGGGAACTCCTTCCCTAACAGCACTGTAGGTGTACCAACACCACATGGGCTGCAGTGGTTTAAGGTGGCAACTCACCACCAACTTCTAAAGGGCAATTAAGAGATGGACAATAAATGCCCATGAACGAATATATAAAAAAGAAACTAAAATGCCAATGATTTCAACAGAGAAAGAGCAAGTTACTAAAGATTCTTGTGGAAGGTGCAAATGAAGTCCTTGCCAACAGATCCTTAGCTAAACTTATAACAGAAACCACCTCCTTCTTGTGAGGAAGATTCCTAATCTGTCATTATAATAGATTATTTACTTGCAGGAATTTAACCTCAAACTATAACTTCACAGCCACAGAACCCAAGGAGTAATGATATCCAATTATGCACTGTTGGAGAAGAACGCTTGCCAGAATCCATTCAAGACCTCCTGTCAGTTAATTCTGCTAATGCCAACAGATAGTGCTATCGTTTGCAATGAGAGACAATTAAGTAGTAATCACATTTTCTGCAATACAAAGAGTTTCTTTTATGTAGGTTTGCAGATTTATTTAAGAAAAAGGTATGGCAATTTACCATTATCCAAAGTAACTAAGTAGGCATTTTAGCCCAACCAACACTTACCATTCCTCTGGCTTACCTGCTTCATCAACATCAATGTTTATAGGAGCAATATATGATAACAGAGCATGCTTGCCTCAGGAAATCCATATGAATAAATTAAGTTTAATAAGCCCAACTGTACACCATTCATGCAAAGGAACACAATGATTGAAAAGTACCATATGGTAAAATGGTATATTGCTCATAGAAACTTACTGGTATGTCATATTATAGTCATGTGCAACATAAGAAAATTCATGTGTTGTTTACATTGCACATGAAAAATAGTTTCCAAGAGAAGATATACATGCATATACTGTCATATCTTTTGTTCATGCATACAAATAATTTATATCCCATTATAATTTAACTGTCACAATTTAAAATTTATTACACTGACATCAAGTTATCATGTTGGTTAGTTTGATGATACAAAAAGGAGATTGCTGTGTTAACCATTTGTCTCAAGAAAGAGCTTTCCTGACCTAATCAATGGTAATGTGCTTTTTGCACCTCATTTGAAAATCTATTGTTTTTTCTTTCTATAATTTTAAACAAAATAACAAGAAAGATTTTATTCAAGTTTTAAAACCTTGACACTAAATAATCTGAATAGGTGCACATAATATACACAAAAAATCATATATATGCACACAATATATAAAATAAATGTTATCAACAACTTATTACAGCTATTCAAGATGGACTTTTTATCATTACATATCTCACCTGTAATGTATATCTGTTTTTGAAGCAGTTTGTGACTAGCTCGCCTTTGGACAACTGATAGAGCCACGTCAATTTCCGACCACTGTGGCGACTGGCATAGAATGCTGTGAATCTCTGGTAACTGCGTTCCAACTGCAGTAACACAAAGCTGATGTTTATTCAATGAATTTTATTAACTTCTATTATTACTCACGAACCATTTGTAACAAGATTTAAAATAAATAGCAAACATATATCAAACTTACCTCAGATGGGAGTGCAAATGTGCAGGACTGCTGAAAAGGCCAAGAACCGGAGCTCAAAACCTGAATACTGAAATCCACTGAGGGAGAAGGAAAAAAAACCCTTTTCAAAATGTAACCATATTTTTATGATATGTTTGTTGAATCCAAACATCAAACCACATTAAGGTTGAAAAGAACAAGCCAAATTACAAAGGAAAAAAAAGTATGTAGGCCCTGAAATTATGCTGGTGGGATGTTAATGTACAAACACTTAAAATATTTGACTGAAATTTCTCTCTCCATTATAACAGAAGCAGTAATCCACTAAAAAAATTGGGTAACCCATCTAATAAAGCCAAGAGTGTGAGGATTTCAGACATATCCAGAAATCACACTGTTCCTTTTAAAAAAAAAACCTACAATGAAACAGGCAGAATTTTTGGTTATATGCAGTAGATATTTGATGTAGTGATTATATCTAAATAACCTTTCATTACTAGTAAAAGTTTACATAGATTCCTTCAATTTGATAGATCATTTACAATTTATACTTACAGTCAAGCGGTTCAGAGTTAGACAAATGCTTTTTGAATTGTTCATTCAAGTCTTTGCTCACACCAATATCTTGAAACATTCGCTGGAGTTTAGAGGTATACTCAAAGCCACAGGCTTGCTGAAATATGAAGTAAAATCTCATCAGGTGATTGCAATTCAGCCTAGAGCTTTGATTAGTGTTGAATAAAAATATTTTCTGGGCAATTCTACTTATTCTGTAGAAACTCTGTTAACACTTAAGCTCAATTAAATTCTAATTTATTTCAATTAAGTATGCAGCAGCCTGGAGGACAAAGAGGGTAGGGAAACAGTACAAGTGTGCCAGACAGTGGCACTGAGAAATCTCCGAGTCAAGAGATTGCACAGCAGTAAAGAAAACTTCATCCTATCACTATTCATGTGTATGAAAAATTATGAAGTTTGCCGTAACACTTCAAAGCAATCCGCAGTCTGAGGTGCTCACAAAACCATGTGCTAAAAAAATGCAAGCCTTTATTTTACTCTTGTCACTTCCATCGATCACTAAAACTGTACCATCGATTTGATTTTCAGAACAATACAAAAAAGCACATAATCTCAATCTTTGCTGAGTTGGCCAATCTTAGCCAGAACGGCAGGAACCATTAATGGAAAGCAAAGTTACAGACCAAGTTTTAATAAACTCCTACTGACCTTTAGTTTGGAGATCATACTGGCTTCTGCATCATCACTAGCACTGTTCTGATGAACCAGTCTCTTTGCTAACATCTTGGCATAGAACTTCTGGAATACATCTTTGTCTTCAATATACTTAAACACCACCATCTGAAAATTAAACAATCCATCAACAGGTGTTAAATTTATTGAGGCAGGTACAAAGTAGTTACCCAACCATGTCCAAGGATAATAAATAGCACAAAAATATTCAAATTAAACA
Organism: Carcharodon carcharias; assembly: GCF_017639515.1. Lineage (NCBI taxonomy): Eukaryota > Metazoa > Chordata > Chondrichthyes > Lamniformes > Lamnidae > Carcharodon > Carcharodon carcharias. The sequence continues at coordinate 88,847,160 of NC_054469.1, read as the reverse complement.
AATGGAGAGTTCTCCAATGATGTTGCAAAAAGGTCCTATGACATTAACACAGTTAATTCCTTCCCTTCTCAAAACCAAGGCAGCAGTGGTCATTTGGGACCAAAAGAACAATGGTGAAGCTAAGTCAAACTATATATTTGTTCATGGGATGTGGGCATCTCTGGCTAGGCCAGCATTTATTGCCCATCCCTAATTGCCCTTGTTCAGGGGTCATTTAAGAGTTTTGGGTCTGGAGTCACATGTAGGCCAGACCAGATAAGGACGACAGATTCCTTCCCTAAAGGGCATTAATGAACCAGTAAACAAGTAAAATAATGGTTTTATGGTCATCATTAGACATTTAATTCCAGATTTTTTATTGAATTCAAATTTCACCATCTGCCATGGCAGCATTACCCTGGATTTCTGGATTACTAGTTCAGTGAAAACACCACTACGGCATCACCTCCCCTTGCTATCCTGACTCCCTCTTAGAAAAGCCTATGGCCTTCCTCTGTGTTCGTCTTGGTATCCACAGAAGAGCCCACTGAGGCAATTGGCACTGCTTCATTATGAGCAGCAACCTAAGGCACATCTTATTTTCTTGCCAAGTTTCCTGCCCAGTGTACCTGCTGGGGACTGACCTTGCCAACCTTCTTCCTGCACAACTCACACTTCAAAGTGGCAGATGATGAGAATCTGACTTACATTAACAATGTGGACTCGGTAATGAGAAATAATTTCTATTTGCAGGGTGACACTATATTTTGTGGTGCGGGGTGGTGCAGCAATACTGAAGATGACTGCAACATATTATGGGGGCATTAATAAACTTGCAGAATAGGTGAATGATTAGCAAACGAAGTTCAACACAGATAATGCAAGGTTTTACATTTTGGTAGGAAGAATAGGCAGGTCACTTATTACTTGAAAGCGCAAATCTAGGTGGAATAGAGGGACAAAGGGATTTTGGAGTACAAACACACCAATCACAAAAGGTGGTGCCACAGGTTAGCAAGGCCATTAGAAAAAGCAAACTTTTTTTTATTCATCCACAGGATGTGGGCTTCACTAGCTGGGCCAGCATTTATTGCCCATCCCTAGTTGTCCTTGAGAAGGTAGTGGTGAGCTGCCTTCTTGAGCCGGTGCACTCCATGTGGGGTAGGTACACCCACAGTGCTGTTAGGGAGTTTCAGGATTTTGACCCAGCGACAGTGAAGGAACAGCGGTATATTTCCAAGTCAGGATGGTGTGCGGCTTGGAGAGGAACTTCCAGGTGGTGGTGTTCCCATGTATCTGCCACCCTTTTCCTTCTAGATGAGAGCAGTCGTGGGTTTGGAAGGTGCTGCCTGAGTCTTGGTGAGTTCCTGCAGTGCATCTTGGAGATGGTGTACACTGCTGCTACTGTGCGACGGTGTGGAGGGAGTGAATGTTTGTGGATATGGTGCCAATCAAGTGGGCTGCTTTGTCCTAGATGGTGTCAAGCTTCTTGAATGTTGTGGAAGCTGCACTCATCCAGGCTAGTGGGGAGTATTCCATCACACTCCTGACTTGTACCTTGTAGATGGTGGACAGGCTTTGGGGAGTCAGGTGGTGAGTTACTCATCACATTATTCCTAGCCTTTGACCTGCCCTTTTATCCACAATATTTATATGGCTAGCCCAATTCAGCTTCTGGTCAATGGTAATCCCAGGATGTTGATAGTGGGGGATTCAGTGATGGTAATGCCATTGAACATCAAGGGGTGATAATTGGATTCTCTCTTGTTGGAGATGGTCATTGCCTGGCTATTGTGCGACGCAAATGTTACTTGCCATTGTCAGTCCAAGCCTGGACGTTGTTCAGGTCTTGCTGTACTTGGACACGGACTGCTTCAGTATCTAAATGGCTCTGGACTAGTAATCCAGAGACCCAGGGCAATGCTCTGGGGACCTGGGTTCGAATTGCGCCACGGCAGATGGTGGAATTTGAATTCAATAAATACCTGGAATTAAAAGTCTAATGATGACCATGGAACGATTGTTGTAAAAACCCATCTTTCTCACTAATGTCCTTTAGGGAAGGAAATCTGCTGTCCTTACCTGGTCTGGCTTACATGTGGCTCCAGGCCCACAGCAGTGGTCGACTCTTAAATGCCCTCTAAATGCCGCTCAGTTGTAACAAACCATTACAAAGTCACAAACTAAGCACACGGCTTTATTTCTAGAGGGGTGGAATTGAAAAATAGGGAAGTTATGCTAGGGAATTCAGAAGAAACTTCTTTACCCAAAGAGTGCCAAGAACATGGAACTTGCTACCACGGTGATTGGTTTAATCGATTATTTGAGGGAAACTAGACAAGCGCATATGAGGGAGAAGGGAATAGAGGGTTACAATTATAAGATTTAGATGAGGAAAGATGGGAAGAGGCTTGGGTGGAGCATAAATGCTGGCATGGACTTGTTGGGCTCAATGGCCTGTTTCTCTGCCGTACATCCTATATATTCCTATGCAATGTTTCTCTATTTATTTATTTACGTGAACACTCGCAAGAATTTCTGGAGTGATTTCTTTCTCCCTCTGGATAAAGGAATTGCTTTTACGTGGCAAAAAGAGATAAACATTTGATTATTTTAAGTGTACAACATTCATGCTGACAAAACAAAATGGACACATTTGTTTATGAGACCAAGATGAGGATTGTTGAATGCTACTGATATTACGGCCCTTGATACTATGGGTCACTACTTTGAGTCTCCAAATCAGAGCGTTTCTTCTACGGATTTTCCACAGACACTTAAAAAGCCATAATGACAATTAACTGAACAAGTTTGAGACACTCCAATTGATACAACCTTGAACTGTAACATTTGAAAGTGACTGACCTTGCCCTGTATAACAAATCACAACTGACCATCAGTCTTTGCTTTTAAAATGTGACTTTACGGATGCCAGGACAGTGTCCATCACTGAAGGGTGAAAAGCTTCCCTGAAGTTCTCTAAGACAATGCATTAGAGTTAGGGTTAGGGTTACCTTAAACCCTAACCTCAATGCCAACAAGCGTGCCATAATTTCTATCAAAATATACAGGAGGTCCAATAGTTTAGATAGCTTTGAGCTGTTTAGGTGCATCTGGGACTGAAGAGGCCAGAAAGTCTGGGGCACTGAGGCAGGCGGAGAAAAGCATATCACTCCCTTGAAAACTTTAGGTGTTCCTCTACTCTCCCCTTCCCTCCAAAAGGGTAGCCACATTGGGTCCAAATCCCAATCCAGGGATACCCTAGGTTTCAACTTGATTTTTGGCCGGCCAAAAACTCTGAAGCTATGGTTGGAGTCCAATGCAAATCTGGTTCCTTTCGGAAGCAGTACTTTTCATGGTTAGCACCAAGAAGAATTGGGTCATACTTACCTATTACCCCAGGAAATTGATATAGAAGTTCAGTCATGATCTTGTTGAAAGCACAAACTTCAGCCAATCTGCCCGTGAAGGGGGAAGTAGATGTTTATGTTGACAAATGGGTTGTCAATCAAGAAGATTGCTTTGCCCTGGATGGTGCCGAGCTTCTTGAGAGCTGCTGCAGCCATACCTATCCAGGTAATTGGAAAGTGTACCATCCAACTCCTAACTTCTGGTTTTTAGATGGGAGCAAGGCTTTGGAGAGTCAGGCATGAGCCATTTATAGCAGAATACTCATTCTCTGACCTGTTCTAATAGCTATGGCAATTGAAAGTCTGGTTCAGTTGAGTTTCTGGTCAATGGTGACATCCAGAATGCTTATGTTGGGGGATTTGTGATGATAGGCCATTGAAGATCAAGGGAAGGTGGTTAGACGCTCCCTTGTTGGATATAGTCACTGCCTAGCATTTTTGTAGTGCAATTGTTATTTGCCACTTATCTGTCTGAACAGAGTGTTATCTGCAAGCTGGTCAGGTAGTCTAATCAATGATGATCTATCAGATATTGTATAAGAGGGAATAATGAAGATTTTTTAAACATTGACTTTCCTTACAAGTTATATGAATAGTTTCAAACTGCTGCATCGTTTCCGAAAATAAAGCAACCTCTTAAGAAGTCAAAATTAACCAATTCTATCCCAGACAAATGAGTCTTTATAGCATAGCAACTGTTTAGCAATACTCACCACTTGATTAAGTGTATCCTCAAGCTCAGCTTCTTCTGGATTCTTTGAGCTATACAGCACAAATTAAAATGTTCATTATAATTAATCTGTACACACACACAGGTAACACCACAGTTTTTCAATATTACTTATCCATTTTATATAACACTGGGGCAGCATTAAAGTATGCTTAAATAAAGAAAAGTTAGTACTCTAGAAATACTGCAAAAATCAATGTTGCACTGCATTCTTGCATTCCCAAGGAGCAGGAAGTCTACTAATTATTAAAGTAACAATACTCTTACTATATTGCAATATCAGAATTTTACTCAGGAGAAGTTATTTAATAAATCAGAACTTTATGATGAATCACCAAGAAAAGAAGTTATCACTAATCCTTCATTTTGCTACCCTGCTCCTTGCAGGCTGACAATCTTGTTTATGCTGTTGTTCACAGCTAAAATAATGGCTGCCCATGTATATTCAACTCTCAGACTGGAATTTAGATCTATTGAACTCAACATGCCTTGTTAACCAAGAACTTAAACACAAACTCAGGTGGATGCAAAGGATCCCATGGCACTATTCAAATAACGTAAGAGGTCCTTGGCTTTATAAACAGAGGTAAAGAGTACAAAAGCAAAGAAGATATGCTTAGGCTTTAACATCATTGGTTATACATCAACTGTACTGTCGCGTCCAATTCTTGGCACCATGCTTTGGGAAGTTTGTCAAGGCCATGGTGAGGGTGTAGAGAAGACTTAACAGAATGTTACCAGACATAAGGGGCTTCAGTTATGTGGGGAGACTAGTGGCGCTGGGATCGTCCCCATAGAGAATAAGGAGGCTAGGCAGAGATTTAATAGTTCAAATGATATGGGGTTTTAATAAGAGTAGATAGGGATAAACTGCTTCCACTGGCAAGAGTGTCAGGTAACCAAAGGAGACAGATTGAAGATGATTGGTAAAATGCCAGCTGGCAGCCAAGGATTCTTTGTTTTTAAATAAATGCAGAGTTTTATGATCTGGAAAGCATTGCTTGAAAGGATATAAATAAATGACTTGGACATAGGATCCAGAGCAAAATTTCATAATTTGCTAATACTACCAAACTTGGAGGTATGGTAAACAGTGAGGTTGGTACCAAAGCAAAATACTGCAAAGGCTGGGAATGCGAAATAATACCAGAAAATGCTGGAAACATCCTGCAGGTCCAAGAGAAACAGTGTTAACCTTTCAGATTAATGGTATCATCTTCCATGAAAAGTCAATCAACTGCAACAAGGCCTTGATAGGCCAACAGAATGGGCAGACTAGAAGCTGGAATTTAATACAGAGCAGCACGAGGTGATGCATTTTGGCAGAAGCAATATAGAATTAATGGCATAGTTCTAAAGAACATACAGGGACAAAGTGGCCTGCAGTTTCCAGAGTGCAGATCTTCAAAGGTCACAGGACATAGTGAGAGAAAAGGGCTTTGTAAACAAAGGCATCGAGTACAAAAGCAGGGAAGTTATGGTGAACATTTATAAAGTTTTAGTTAGGCCACAACTAGAATATTGCATCCAGTTCTGACACCACACCCTAGGAAAGGATGTGAAGGTCCTTTAGGAGAGTGCAGAGGAGATTTACCAGAATAGTTCCAGGGAAGAAGGTATTTAGCTACAAGGTTAGATTGGAGAAGCTGGGACTGATCTCCTTGGAGCAAAGGAGGTTGAGGGGAGATCTGATAGAGTGTATAAGGTTTACATAAGATAAACAGAGGAACGCTTTTCCCATTAGCTGATGGTTTAAGGACTAGGGAACATAGATTAAAGGTTTTGAGAGGTACAGGAGAACGCAAGGAAGGGCTTTTTTTATGCGGCAAGTGAGAATGACATGGTACTCGCTGCCTGAGCACGTGGTGGAAATTGAGATGATCAATGAATTTAAAAGGAAATTGGATAAAGACTTGAGGGAAATAAACATGCAGGGCGACATGGGAAGAGCAAAGAAAAAGGACTGATTGAACAGTTCTGAAGGTCATCAACTTGAAATGTCAACTCTGGTTTTATCTCCACAGATGCAGCCTGACCTGCTGTATGTTTCTAACAGTTGCTGTTTTTATTACTTTTTCTTACTGTTCAACTTGTGGGCAATAATGAATTCAATTTCTGGCTTGGAAAGGATGTTGCACTTATATATCATTTTCCCAGGATCCTACCTTTTCTTCAGTAGTGAGTCACAGTATCGTGCCAAGAGTTCTGGAGATTTACTTGATGACTGAGCCATTTTTGTCACTGCATTATTATTTATGAAACGGCCACATGCCTGCATAAAAGCAAGCAACATTTTTCAATACTATTAAAAGAGCCATTAGGTCTTCACACTTTCAATTAAGCATTACCAAATAACGCATTACCACGTAACAAAAACAATTTTAAATCTTGACATTTATCATTTCTACTGAATTCCAATTAAGTCCTAATAAAATCTTTCCACAAATTTAACAATTCTTCTGAAATCAGTTAAGTTTTCCCATTTTCGTAGTGTACTAAAATTACAATTATAGTATTTCCCATCCTAGCACAATAATTTTGAAGCTCATTCTATCCTAACTCATTAGTGAGAAAACTCAATTACATATTAACAGAATATTTTAACAGGCTCTCATGCTACCTAACAGACAGGGACAGGAGTGAGCCTTTCAGCTCCTTGAGCCTGTTCCACCATTCAACTATGTCATATCTGAATTTGTACCTCAACTGCATTTAACTATGTTGGTTCCATATCCTTCAAAAACCTTACTTAACAAAATTCTATTGAACTGAGTCTTGAAAATTTCAACTGTCCCAGCATCCATGGCCTTTTGAGCATGCAAGTTCCAGATTTCCACTACATTTTGTGAAAAAGTGCTGTGTCATGGGGAACCAACAAACAGACTAATACAGGTAGAGTACAGCAGTTGGTCAACTAATCCTACACCAGGACCTTGCTTAGAGATCCCACCAAACCTACCTGCACATGTCACTAAAGACCTGCTTTGGTTGCCACTATTTCACCAGGAAGGCTGTCAGAGTTGTAACCATCTGCTAAAGCGTAACCTGCAAACAATATCTGGAAAGGAATGATTCTTCCTAAGTGAAGGTTACCATGGCAGGAAGCTTTCATGCCATTGCATCCTTACAATCCACCACATAGGACACTTCACATCAGACATTTTGCACTGCACAAGTGTTTCAAACACATGACAACTGCTATGTTTGCAAAGGACAACACCTTCATACCTTTTTTTCTGTGAAAGAATGAAATCGGTTGCACAACACAACTTTCACCTGTGACCAAATGCCTAAGAGGCAGAGTTTATAGGCTGCAAACCACCAGGTCTCTTCCTAGCAACCCGATGACACTAATTATTTTGCACACTCATACCCCAATTAAAATTAGTCAGTGGATTATTATTCAGATGGAGTCACCACAGAAGCTTTGAGAGTTTTAATCTTTGCCACTGGAGGCTTTGACAGGATAGCACTGATAAGCTGTTAACCCCTACAAACTTGTTCTCCTATTACAATTGATAATAGGCAGGAGCAGTCACTATGCCCAATTTATAAAGTTGCAGGAACGAAAAAAAGCCAAGTGAACCTAGTGGGATCAAAAAAATTCCACCCACTGGGCATTATCAGGGCTCTCTTCAATTTATCAAGGGGACCAGGAGCTGGACAAAGGAAACACACCATCTAGCAATTTATTTTTTTGTTTTAAACTTTTTTGTTGTTGATTGGTGCTTTCTAGCATGTTTCCCTCCACTGTCCAAAATTTGCATTTATTTACTTGCTAGGCTGTAATTGTGAATACAAGCTATTAAGAATTAGTTAGATCACTGCTACACCATAACACCTTACCTTATCCAAAGCAGCCACAAAACCAGCATCATTGTTGAATGCTGACATCACTAATGCATTATACTTCTTATGAACATCCAAAATTGTCTGTACATACATTTTGGGGTCCTGGGTCAAACAAAGAAAAGGAACAAAAGATATGAATACATTGAACATATTCATTTTATAAATGTGAAGAATGAAACTTACTTATTGATGAATAATAGTTTTAAAACAAAACTCAGTTTATTTGGATGGTCTCAAGAAATATTCGTGTACAAGTCCAGAAGCCAAGGTTACTGCTTGGAGATTGAAAGTGGTGGGGGGTTGGGAGGTTGGCAGCGCATCGTCCTACACAGAAGTCATTTCAGTGAGTGGTATTGTAGCTCACTCTGGGGGAGCACACTCACCTGCTCCTGGCCCAGTCCCACTTTCCAGTCGCCCCAAAGAATGGGAAATTTGATTTTAATATACGCTGACAGTTCCATGTGCTGTCGCCACTGCGCACAAACACAATTAACATGTATGAGCAAATTAATGCAAATGTGTGCAAAACGTTACCACTTGTAATACACATTTCCACCATCGAATCAGCACTTTTCTAAACCTGGCTGCCAAAGTAGTTTGGCAGCATCAGTATAGTGATACATGCCAACTACGCTTGCAGCTTTTGTTTAGAATGGTTCAATTAAAATTTCCATTCTTTTGTGACTCATACTGAAACAAACTGGACCGAAAATGTTTATTTAAAAAAAAACCATATAGGACAATGGCCATGGATCCAAATTGTTTAGTTTACTTCACTGAATAAGAATATTGCAAACCCAAGTCCTGTAAAGTTAATCCCTATGTTTTAACATCGCAAGTGTTAAACTGCAATGGCTCCCTTAACATCAATTTGGAAGTGTGAACATAATGATCATGCTGCAAGTGTGAACATGTTGTTGAACTGTGATAACAAGACCCAGGCTTTGTATTTAACCAGCAAAAGTCTTCAACGTTCACATCTTTCATAATTTATACCAAGCAAACCTAAATTTGGTTATTTTGCAGGCAGATTTTCTGCTGCAATTCAAAACTAAATTACTGAAACTTAAGTTGTTTAGTTTGTTATAGTTCATGGTCTTTTTTATTTGTTCTTGGAACGTGTGCATCACTGCCAAGGATACCATTAGTTGCCCATCCATAATTGCCCTTGAGGTGATGAACCACTGCAATTCATATGTGTGGGTACACCTAGAGTACTGTTGGGAAGGGAGTTCCAGGCTTTTGATTCAGCAACAGTGAAGGAGCGGCGATATAGTTCCACATCAGGGCTGTGCGAGACTTGGAGGGGAACTTGCAGATGGTGGTGTTTCTGCTGCCCTTGTTTTCCCAGGTGGTCAAGGATTTAGGTCCGGAAAGTTTTATCAAAGGAGGCTTGACGATTTGCTACAGTGCACCCATCTTGTATAGAGCGTACACTGCTACCACTGTATATTGGTGGTAGGAGGAGTGAATGCTTAAGGTGGGGTGCCGATCAAGTGGGCTGCTTTGTCCTGGACGGTGTTGAGCTTCTTGAGTGTTGCACATCCAGGCGATTTGAGAGTATTTCATCACATCTGACTTTTTAAAAAAATTCATGGTATGAGTACTACTGGCAAGGCCAGCAATTGATGCCCATCCCAAATTGCCAACAAGAGGCCAGTGAACTTCCTTTTTGAACCACTGCACTGTAGGACAATCTTTGGGGAATCAGGAGGTGAATTCCTCGCTGCAGAATTCCCAGCCTTTGACCTGCTCCTGCAGCCACAGTATTTATATGGCTGGTCCAGTGAATTTTCAGGTCAATTGTAATGTTCAGGGATTCAGCAATGGTCATGCTCTTAATATCATGGGGAGATGGTTAAATTCTCTCTTATTGGAGATGGTCATTGTTTGGCACTTGCATGGTGTGAATATTACTTGCCACTTATTAGCCTAAGCCTGAACGTTGTCCAGGGTCATGTTGCATGTGGGCAAGGACTGATTCAGTATACAAGAAGCTGTGAACACTGCAATCATCAGCAAACATCAACACTTCAGACTTTATGGAGGGAAGGTCACTGATGAAGCAGCTGAAAATGACTGGGCCTAGGACACTACCCTGAGGAACTCCTGCAGCGATATCCTAGGCTGAAATGTTTGACCTCCAATAACCACCACCATCTTCCTTTGTGCTAGGAGCCATTCCAGCCAGTGGACAGTATTTGCCCTGATTCCCACTGACTTGAGTTTTGCTCTGGCTCCTTGATGCCAGACTCTGTCAAATGCTGCCTTGATGTCAAGAAGAGTCACTCTCACCTCCCTCTCATATGCAGCTCTTTTGTTCATGTTTGGACAATGTCTAAATTGAGGTATGGATCTGAGGTGCCCCGACAGAAGCCAAAATGAGCATAAGTAGGTTACTGCTAAGTAAATGCCACTTGACAGCAATATCAACAACACTTTCATCATTTTGTTGATGATTGAGAGTAGATTGATGGGAGTGTAATTGGCTGGAATGGATTTGTCCTGCTTTTTGTCGACAGGGAACAAAGTATCAATTTTCCATATCGTTGGGTGATTGCTAATGTTGCTGCTGTACTGAAACAGCATGGCTAGGAGCACAGCTAGTTCTGCGACACAAGCCTTTAGTGGTACAGCTAGGATGTTGTCAGGGCCAAAAGCCTTTTGTTTCTCACCAGAAGAATTCTGATTGGAAATGGTGTAGGCTTCATGACAGAAGCAATTTAATTTAGTTTCTCCTCAAAAAATGGATAACTACACCAAGCAAAAGAAAAATCTGACAATCACAAGAAATAAACTCAAAATTTTCAGCAAGATGACAAGCCTTGGCACCGTAATTTGAAGAAACTTATAAGTTTTAAAACTCACAGCAGATAAGCCAGACTCAACCAAAATAATTAGAGGCATTATCACCATTTTAAACTGTACTTTTTGGTGTTCTTTTCTTCCAACACATATCATTAAAGGGTGTCTAAGAAACCAAAATTCTCTATCCCCAGAAAGGATGGTGGTGTAAGGGGTGCATGTGGGTGGAGGGGGAGGTGGCTAAGGGAGGAAAATGATAGAAAGTTGGAAAGTAATGAAAGTTTCTAAAAGCATGAAAGGTATGGTAATTGCAGATGTCAGCAACATTGGTAAAACAAAGATAATGGGTCAGAGGGCAAGGTAACCAGGGGTTTTGCAGGTTAACTTTCTGCTGATCAACATTCTATAACTCACATTTAGAGCAGCTTCTCCACACTTCTCAATGGCAGCCAAACCCTGGTTATGAATGTGTGTTTCTAGAAGCTTCTTCAGTTCCCCAAGGCCATCTTGGATTCGAGAAACGAGGTTATACATCCTACCCAGATCTGCCAAACCAAAAAGACAAATCTAATCAAAATGTCAAAAAAACAATTAGAGCTGAATATTTCACTTATCCAACAGCTGGGACATGTTGTTTTACTCTTCAGAATAATAAATAAAAATCATAATGTCTTAAAAGAAAAATGGAAAATACACACCCAAATCTATAATCATGATAGCCTATAGCTATCATAAAAAAATTATACATCAGACTTGGTCGCAATTAACAGAAAACAAATAGTGTGTACAGAAAAATGCACACAACCAAATATTTTAAAAGTTTTAAGTAGCCCTTACACTCAATTCAGGCCTGTAACAATTTTTCACAGTATATAGTTATAAAGAAGCTTCATTTTTTACAAAGCTTGTTTCTCCACTACTGAGTGTTTCAACTTTTAATTAAATGATTTAAACGCCAATGGTAATATTTGCAGACCATACTTGAAAGCTAGAAAGCAAAACTTGCACCTTTCACAACATTAGGATGTGAATGTACTTTACATTCAATGAAATGTTTTTGAAGAAATGCAGTCAGTGTTATATGTAAGGAAGGTAGCAGCCAATTTGCGCACAGCAAGCTCCCACAAACAGCAATGTGATAATGTTCGGATCACTGATTTCTGTGATGTTCACTGTGGTATAAATATTGGTGAGGACACCAGGGATAAACTATCTGATCTTCTTCAAAATAGTGCCACTGGATCTTCTACAAGCATCTGAGGGGGCTGACGTGGCTTCAGTTTGACATATCATCCAAAGACACCTCCAACAATGCAGTACTCCCTTAGTATCATACTGGAATGGCAGCCTTGATTTGTGTTCAAACCCTGGAGTGGTTCCTAAACCCATAACATTCTGACAAAGCGAAAATGCTACAAGCTGAACCAAACGAACACAGTTCTAATGCACCATTTTTAGTTTCTTACTTTTTTTATTCATAGAGTGTCACAGTGTTAAGCTGGGAGTTTGGTAAGTGAGAGAGTTAGGTGAAGACAGAAACAATAAATTAAGAAAAATAAATGTAATTAACATAATAAAAATGGCAGGACGGGCGATGTATCACAGCTGCAGCCTGTGGGAGCTCCTGGATGCCACTACAATCCATGGCAACCACATCTGTAGTAAGTGCCTGCAGGCTCAGAGTTAATGAGCTGAAGGTTGAGCTGCAGACATTGCAATGCATCAAGGAGGGAAAAAGTTACCCACACCATATTCCCTTCGATCAACCTTTTCTGTTATTTCATTAAAAAATTCAATTAAGCATAATCTGCCTTTTACAATTCTGTACTCTCTTTAATTAACTAAACCTCTTGAATTGACTGGTAATTTTTTCCGATTATTTCTAAAACCTTACTCACAATGGATGTTAAGCTAACCAGCGTGTAGTTATTAGAAACAAAAACAAAAACAGAATTACCTGGAAAAACTCAGCAGGTCTGGCAGCATCGGCGGAGAAGAAAAGAGTTGACGTTTCGAGTCCTCATGACCCTTCGACAGAACTGAATCAGTCACAGTTCTGTCAAAGGGTCATGAGGACTCGAAACGTCAACTCTTTTCTTCTCCGCCGATGCTGCCAGACCTGCTGAGTTTTTCCAGGTAATTCTGTTTTTGTTTTTGTTTTGGATTTCCAGCATCCGCAGTTTTTTTGTTTTTATATGTGTAGTTATTAGATATGTCCTTACACTCTCAAACAAGGATGTTACATTTAAGTCATAACATCTTAAGGTAAGAAATGGGAACAAGAGTAGGTTATTCATCTCTCTGAGCCTTATCCATCATTCAACAAGATCATGGCTGATCTGACTGTAGCCTTAACTCCATTTTCCTGCCTGCGCCCACATTCCCCCCCAACCAAAACCTTCCACTCCCTTGTAGATCAAAATCTGTCTAACTCAGCCTTGAATATCTTAAATGACCCAATCTCCGCTGCTCTCCAAGGTAGAGAATTCCAATAATGATCCTCAGAGAAGAAATTCCTCCTCATCTCAGTCTTAAATGGGAGACCCCTTATTTTGAAACTCCCCCCTAGTTGTAGATTCCCCAGAAAGGGGAAACAGTTTTGTGGTTAAGCTCCTTCATAATCTTAAAATGTTTCACTAAGATCACCTCATATCCTTCTAAATTCTAGAGTATAGGTCCAACCTGTTCAACGCTTCCTCATAATACAATGCCTTTATTTCAGGAATTAACCTATTGAGCCTGCTCTGAACTACCTCTGATGCAAGTCTACACCCCTTAAGGAGCCCAAAGCAGTACACAGTATTCCAGGTGTAGTCTCTGTACAGTTACAGCAACACTGCGCCACTTTTGTATTTTATACTCCATCCCCCATGCAACAAAGGCCAACATTCCAGTTGCCTTCCGAATGATTTGCTGTACTTGCATGCTAACTTTGAGATTCATGCACAAAGACATCCAGGCATCTATGTACTGTAGCATTATGCAGTGTCTCTCCATTTAAATAATATTCTACTTTTCTATTCTTCCTGCTAAATTAAACAAGTTCGCATTTTCCCACATTATATTCCATCTGCAAAAGATTTGCCCACTCTCTTAACCTATCTATATCCCTTCGCAGACTCTTTGAATCCTCAACTTGCTTTTCTACCTATCTTTGTATCGTCAGAAAATTTTGGCTACAATATAGTCAGTTCCTTCATCCAAATTATTAATATACACTGCAAATAGTTGAGGCCCCAGCACCGATCATTGTGGCATTCCAATCGTTACAGTTTGTTAACCAGAAAATGTCCCATTTATTCAAACACTGCTCTCTTTTGGTTAGCCAATCTTCTATCCATGCTAATATTACTCCCAACACCATGAACTTGTATATAACAACAGAAAATGCTGGGAAAACTCAGGTCTGGCAGCATCTGTGGAGAGAGAACCTGAATTAACGTTTCGAGTCTGAAGAAGACTCTGAAAAGTCATACAGACTTGAAATGTGAACTGTTTCTATAAGACCATAAGACGGAGGAGCAGAAGTAGGCCATTCAGCCCATCAAATCTATTCTGCCATTTGATGGGATCATGGCTGATATGATAAGCCTCAACTCCACTTTCCTGCCTTTTCCCCATAACCCTTGATTCCCTTACTGATTAAAAATCTGTCTGCCTCAGCCTTGAATATACTTAACAACCCAGCCTCTACAGCCTTCTGCGGTAAAGAATTCCACAGATTGACTACCCTCAGAGAAGAAATTCCTCCTCATCTCTGTTTTAAATGGGCACCCCCTTACTCTGAGATTATGCCTTTTGATCCTAGACTCTCCCACAAGGGGAAAACAACCTCTCAGCATCTACCCTGTCAAGCCCCACTAAGAGTTTTATATGTTACAATAAGGTCACCTCTCATTCTTCTAAACTCCAATAAGTACAGGCCTAACCTACTCAACTTCTCTTCGTAAGAAAATCCCTCCATACCCAGGATCAACCGAGTGAACCTACTCTGGATTGCCTCCAATGCCAGTATATCCTTCCTTAGATAAAAGACCAAAATTGTTCACAGTATTCCAGGTGTGGTCTAACTGATGCCTTGTATAGTTTTAGCAAGACTACCCCATTTTGATACTCCATTCCCTTTGAAATAAAGGCCAACACCTCATTTGCCTTCCCTATTACCAGTTGAACTCATATGTTCACTTTTTGGAATTCATGCACAAGGACTCCCAAATTCCTCTGTGCTGCAGCCTTTCTCCATTTAAATAATATTCAGCCTCTATTCTTCCTGCCAAAATGTTTAACCTCGCATTCTCGCATATTACATTCCATCTACCAAGTTTTTACCCAAGCACTTAACCTATCTATATCCCTCTGTAGACTCCTTGTGTCATCTTCACCACTTGTCTTCCCACCTATTTTTGTGTCATCCACAAACTTGGATTCACTTCCCTCATCCAAGTCATTAATATACATTGTAAATAATTGTGGCCCCAGCACTGATCCCTGTGGCACTCCACTAGGTACAGGTTGCCATTGTGAAAATGCCCCCCATTCCCCAACTCTCTGTCTTCTATTAGTTGGCTAATCCTCTACCCATGTTAATATACTACCCTCAACACCATGGGCTCTTATCTTATTAAGTAGCCTTATGTGCAGTACCATATCGAACGCCTTTTGGAAATTCAAATATATTGCATCTACTGGTTCCCCTTTATCTATCCTGCTTATTACCTCCTCAAAGAACTCCAATAAATGTGTCAGGCATGATTTCCCCTTCATGAAGCCATGCTGACTCTGCTTGATTAGATTATGTAATCATAATTTTCCCAGAATTGCACTAAGTGCAGTACCAGGCAGGTAAAGTGAAGTCCTACCCGCTGACAAAAATGGTGGGTTCTAATGCCGTATCTTCCTGAGCCCGCCTCATTATTTATTCACTCCCACGAAACACGCTGTTTCCATGGTGAGCGGGCTCTCATTCGCCCACTCGCCATCACCCCGCTGTTGCATCACGCCAGCCGCCATCTTTAAAAAGCAGCAGTCCGCAAAGCGCTCATCGCCGCCAGCTCACCATCACTGCCTGGGAGATATGGCCAGCAAAGGCAAAAGGGCTGGGGATCCCGGCTTCAACGATGGGTCCCTCAAGTGACTGCTGGATGCTGTGGAGGTGCACCGGGATGTGCTCTACCCCACTCTGGCCGTAGGATAGGTAGCAATGTCACCAACTCTGCTTGGGAGGCAGTGACAGCGGTGGTCAGCATGAACGCCCTGCAGAGGAGGACAGCCACCAAGTGCCGCAAAAGGATGAATGATCTCCTCCGTTGCACCAGGGTGAGTCACTCTTTTCATCACTCTCAACTCTCTCACTCACAAACCCATCTCACACCCACAGGGCCTTCACTGCTAGTGCAAGGGACATCACCATTCACTCTTTCATATACACCGTCAATGTGCTCATCCTGTCCACAGGACCACTCACACCGTCCAGGCATAGGCATCCTGATACACTCTCCCCATCTCTATCCCAGGACAAACTGGCTCACAACAGAAGGAAAAGGTCACAGACAGGTGGAGGGATGCTAGAAATCAAAGTTCTGACAGAATTCAAAAACAGAGCCATCCAGCTGGCCGGCGATGACCAGGACCGATCCTGTGCTGACAGTGAGGTCAGTGCTGCTCTGCTAAATGAGGACCCGGCAGTGCAGCATTCATCAGAAAACCAGGCCACTGCCATGCACTAATTATCTCCCCTTGCTTTCGCAGACTCATTCCCCAACAGCCGACAAAGTCCATGACCCAGGGCCTCCAATCAAGCTCCGAAGAAACTTCTGAAGAGGAATCCGAAGGCACTCTCCCTGAAGTTCCGTCACAGCGCTCAACCACACCCTCCGCCAGCACAGAAACACACACCTCGGTGGGACCTAGCTTTAGAGTAGCCTCGGGATCACGATCTGGTGAGCACATCGCACTTTCTGATCCACAGAAGGCGGAGGCAGGGACTTTCCAGGTTCCCGGCACTCGGAGGATTGCTGGAGGTCAGAATGTTGCTGAGTTGATGACGAGCCTCTGGACTTGGTCATGTCACAGTTGCTGCAGCTGCAAAGGCCAAGCTAGGGAACAACAGGAAGGGATGTCCACTGCACTCTTTAGATTGCAAGGCAAGATGGAGGAGCCCGTCCGTCTTCAGGCTGAGGTGATAGCGCCGGCATTGCAACACACCAAGGTCACCACTGGCAGGATGGCAGCTGCCTTGGGCACCTTGGTCCAGGACATTACTCCTGCACTGCTGCGGTGGTGTCATAGTAGGCCTCCAACAGTGTGTACACAAGGGGGATGCTGGGCAGCTTGATCTCACTCCAACTATGCTTTCCACTCCAAGTCAACCAGGGGCCCTCAGTCACTTGTAGGGAGGAGGATCAGGAGGTGCACACTTCGGGGTCATCCACCCAGGTGACGTTGGGAGTGACTGGCCGATCTGACTGCCCTAAGTGCGACCTCCGCAGGTCTAGCTTCACAGGCCGAGGAGGGTGCCACTGCCACACAGCAGGACCCCGAAGCAGGCCAGGGCCCTCCAAGTCTCGGCCCTCCAGAGGATGCCCGCCAAAGTCATCAAAGGCAGGGTGTCACAGTCAGCAGGCTGCCTCCACCTTTGCTGCAGGTGTCCCAGGAGGACCCAGACATAGCAGCAAGGTTAGGAATGTTAGGTTAAAGTAGTTGCACAGCCTGGCCACGGGTGATGATCACTTGTACATACTGTTCACTATTGTCAATAAACTCCTCAATGTCACCCTGCCTGTGGCTCCTTGTTCTGATGTGTAATATTCTCACTCAGATGTGAAACCTTTCTGCACAAAATAAAAGGCAGGTGTCTCAGTTCAGGGCTTCTTCCCTGTGCAGCCTTCAGACCATAGTAATGGTCCAGCCTCACACTCCCTGGAAACATTACAGTTGCCTGCACCTTGACAGTGCTGGTCATTGCTGCCAAAATGTAGTGGGCAGGTTCCTAAGTGCTCTCAGCAGCTTTAAGGTGGGGCTGGCTCCCACCACACCAGCATCTGCGACCAGTGCTGTGGACCAGCTCCTGAAGGGCTGAGGCGCTGAAGGCAGATACAGCATCAGGTGCATCTAAAGTTTTGTGGCTGCGTCTCTGAGATGGCCCTGATCAGAGTGCAAGCGAGCTACCCTCGGTCAGACAGGAGTCTGGCATTCTCAGAGGCTACGTGAAGATCTATGAAGTGTCTTCACTGTATGTTGTCATCATCCTCCTGCAATTGAGCAATTATTAGAGCCTCCACTGCATCTCCATGACAGGAGCATTCTCACAGAGGGTAATGGTGCTTCAATTAGCCAGACTGGAGTCAAACGCTCACAACTGCGATGTGAGCATCTATGGGGACACCTCACTGCATGTCATCATCCTCCACAAATCTGACAGCTATGAGGGCCTTCTGAGTGCACCTGCCTCATCTAGCCAGTGCGAGAGCATCAACCCCATTGTCATCACCATCGAGGACCCCCTCGCTCTCATCCCCTGGAGGAAATGTGCAGCTCCTCCATCTCTTCCTCAACCAGTTCCTCACCCCGTTACAACCTGGTACTGCAAAGGGCACAGCAGACGACGATGATGTGTGATACCCTCTGTTGACCATATTGCAGGGCTCCACCAGATCGGTCCAGGCACCAGAACCTCATCTTCAGCATCCGATAGTCTGCTCCACTCTTGCAAGCTGCTGCATAAGCCTCATTATAGCGCTGCTCTGCTGCAGTCTGAGGCCACCGCGTGGGTGTCATCAGCCATGGCCTCTGCGGATGGCCCTTATCCCCAAGGAACCAACCCTGCAGCCTCTGTGGACCTGGAAGACTGCAGGGATCTGCAAGTGACTCAGGATGTAGGAAACCATATGCATACCTGCAGGATGCATTTCTGGTAGTCACATATCAGCTTCACGTTCAGTGAGTGGAAGCCCTTGTGGTTGATAGTCCACTGAGTGTAGCAATGGAGACCTGAGCGCCAAGAGTGCAGTCAATCGCACCCGGCACCTGTGAGAATCCCAAGATCAGGACAAATCCAATGGCCCTTGCATCCTGGCTGTGCCGGTCCCCGGCAAAATGTACAAAGTTGTGTGCCATGGAGAAGATGGCATCAGTGACCTCATGGATGCATTTGTGGGTGGCAGATTATAAAATCCCAGAGGTGACCTGTAGAGTCCTGAAAGGAGCAACTGGCATAGAAATTGAGAACCACGATCACTTTCACAGACACTGGCAGTGGATGCCCTTGGCACCAAGTCCTGCAGTAAGAGGCAGATGTGAGCCACCAGGTCCCTAGACATGCGCAGTCATTGGTGACACTGGTTCTCAGTTATCTGCAGGAATGGCAGGCGGCGTCTATAGACCCTGGCTGTCACTAGGCACGACCAGCCACAGCTCGCGGTCGCTCCTGGGCAGCGTGTGCGGGAGCCCCTGCTGCCCCTTTATGAGCTTGCTGCTCCTGCCTTTGCCTGGCCAGGTGTCTCAGTTGCTCTCTCCTTGGTATTCTATGGTTTCTGCAGGCCACCAGGCATACAGCTAGGTCACCAGGGTCCATGATCCTGACATGGACCTCCTGCAGTATGAAAGAGACAGGCGTGGTTATCATGACTTATCACCTTTCCTAGTTGTGTGTGATCGGCCCTTAATGCTTCCCGGAGAGTGCTGGTCACCCCTCGGATGGCCACAGATGACTGCATTGCATGGCTGCCCAGACAACCTGTGACATGGCGGACATTGGTCCAAACCAGGATGCTGAGATTGCAAGGGGCTGAGAACTCCTCCAGCAGTGACTGCTACATGACCAGCATTGGCGAGGAGATTGTACAACATGTGCAGTCCAACTGCTCCGCGGTCCAATAAAGAGGTGGCGGACTCAAAGTCTGTGCCAGGGGATGGGTGGGGGTAAGGAATGGAACACTTGGTGGCCCATTGGTGCCTCCATGTTGCTTGCATTATCGGGGAGGCTAGGAGCCTGACCCCAGTCATATCACTGTAGCTGCGCTGATCTGTCTTAGTTGCAGAGGCATGGTCAGTTTATACAGGTGATCCTAATGTGTGGCCACTTCTCTCACTTATCCTAATCCCCCCCCACCCCAGCAGTTGCCTCAGAGGCTGGTCAGCACTTGCTCCCAGACACCCCCACCTCTCAGCAGTCACCTGTGGAACCAGACATCAGATTCTAAAGTCCCCCGAGGCCTGTAAACACCAGCGAACTGTGAAGAACGCTGCAGCTCACTCACCTCAGTCCCCCACAAAGTGAAGGCCGCCAAGTGCACGTCCCCTGCATGTCGCTGTGAAACACATGGAGGTGCTTTCCCGCCGACGTGGACAGATGATACGGCGGGGTTCCAAGAGCCTGGCAGGATGGCCTTTTAATTATATGCTAATGTATTACAATTGGCTCCCCGCCAACTGATGGCGGAAAAACGCAGCCCGTCATCGGCGGGCTGAGCGGAAGATCGTGACCTGCCTTCACGCTGTCATGAAGTGGGCCCTGCCATATTCTCTGCGCACGCCACCTATCACGCCCGCCAGCAGTGGGCTCGGAAAATTCTGCCCTGTATTTGTAAATGTTCTGCTATTATATCCTTTATAATAGACTCCAACATTTTCCCAATGACAGATGTTAAACCAACTGGCCTATAGTTACCTATTTTTTGTCTCCCTCCCTTGTTGAAAAAGGATGGTACATTGGCTGTGCTCCAATCTTCTGGGATTTTTCCAGAATCCAAGGATTCTTGGAAGATTACTACCAGTGCATCCACTATCCAAGTAGCTACTTCCTTTATTATCCTAGGATACAACCCAGCAGGTCCAGGTGACTTATCTGACTTTAGCCCCATTAGTTTCCCTAGTACTTTTTCTCCAGTGATAGTTATTGTGATTATTTCCTCCCCAGCTTTTGCTCCTTGATTTAGTATTTTTGGAATGCTATTAGTAACCTGTATCATGAAAACAGAAGCAAAGTATTTATCCAACTCTTCTGCCATTTCCTGGTTCCCCATTATTGTTTCCCCAGCTTCATTCTCCAAGGGGCCTACGTTCACTTTGGCATCTCCCTTCCTTTTTATTTATTTAAAGAAGCTCTTACTGTCCATTTTTATATTATTTGCTAGATTACCCTCAAAGTTTTTTTCCTCCCTTTTTTTTTGGTCATTTTTTGTTGGTTTTTAAAACTTTCCCAATCCTCTACCACTTACCACTAATCTTTGCCATATTGTAAGTTTTTTCTTTCAATTTAATATTTTCCTTAACTTCCTTGGTTAACCATGGTTGGTTTATACCCTTCCTTGAATCCTTCTTCCTCACTGGGATATTGTCGAGAGTCATGAACTATTTTCTTAAATGTCTGCCACTGTTCATCAACCGTCTTTTCTGCTAAAATCCTTTCCCAGTCCACTCCAGCCAACTCTGCCCTCGTTCCATTGTAATTACCCTTATGTAAGTTTAACACAAGTTGTTTCCGACCCATGCTTCTCACTCTCAAATTGAATGCTAAATTCTACCATATTATGGTCACTGTTTCCTAGGGGATCCTTTACTCAGATCATTTATTAAACCTGCCTCATTACACGTTACCAGATCCAAAATAGCCTGAGCCCTGGTTGGACTCACAACATACTGTTCTAACAAACTGCCCCGAATGAATTTTTGCTCGTGTCTACCTCTGCCAATTTGATTTTCCCAATCTACATGAAAATTAAAGTCACCCATGATTAATATGCTGCCCTTTTTGCATGCCTTCATTATCTCCTGATTTATTCCCTGTCCTACAGCATAGCTACCATCAGGGGGCCTATAGACTACTCCCCACCGGTGTCGTCTTCTTCTTCTTGTTATTTCTTACCTCTACCCATATGGATTCTACATCGTCCAATCCTTTCTCGCTATCGTCCTTATTACATCTCGTCCTAACAAAGCTACCCCATCAGCCTTTCCTTCTTGCCTATCCTTTCCAAAAGACACATACCCCTGAATATTTAGTTGCCAGCTTTGATTTTCTTGTAGCTACATTTCCGTAATGGCTATAAGATCATATCCATTATCCTCTGTTTGTCCCATTATTTTCCCCTTTTGACCCAATTTGCTGCTGTTTTTTTATGTTTGTACACTCAGTCCCTTCCTGTCACACTCTGGGTACTATTACCTAAATAGCTCCCTTGCAAGGCTGCCATGTCATTTTGCTCTGTAAGCCTACGTATCCCCTTTCCAGAACCACCAACAACCTCCCCCCTCCCCCCCACCCGGCACCCCATTTAGTTTAAAGCCCTCTCCACTGCCCTAATTATTCAGTTTGCCAGGATACTGGCCCCAGCACGGTTCAAGTAAAGCCCGTCCCACCAAAACAGCTCCCTTCTACCCTAATACTGGTACCAGTGCCCCATGAACTGAAACCCATTCCTCCCACATCAATCTCTGAGCCACGCATTTAACTCCTTGACTTTATTTATCCTTTGCCACTCTCTCCACAGATGCTGCCAGACTTTGAGATTTCCCAGCACTTTCTGTTTTTATTTCAGAATTCCAGCATCTGCAGTATTTTGCTTTTATCTTACCATTCACTCTTATCTTGTGTAGTAACAAGGGTAATTAAGAATGGGCAACAAATGCTAGCCTTGGCAGTGAAACCCACAGCCCATGAAGGAATAAGAAAACCTTTTATGTGGCACCTTATCGAATGACTTTTGGAAATCCAAATACACTACACCTACTGGTGCTCCCTTGTCCACCCTATTCAATATCCCCTGAAAGAACTCTTAATACATTTGTCACACCATATTTTACTTTTATAAAACTGTGTTAAGTCTGTTTGATTATATTATGATTTTCTATATGTCTTGCAACTACTTCCTTAATAATAAATTCCAGCATTTTCCCAAGGACGGACTAACTGGCTTGTAGTTCCTGGTTTCTGTCTGTCTACATTCTTGAATAGAAGAGTTACATTTGCAGTTTTCCAATCTGTGGGGACATTTCCAGAATCTAGGGGATTTTACATGAAAGATTACAACCAATGATTCTACCACCTCTGCAGTCACTTCCTGTAGACCCTCTCATCCAAGCCATCAGGTCCAGGGGTACTAGTGAGCCTTTAATCCACAAACAAACAGCAAAAGGGTGGTAAGAGGAGGAGTAGGGCTGATTAGAGACCAAAAAGGGGATTTACACATGGAGGCAGGGGGTATGGTGTTAAATGAATATCTGTCTTTACCAAGGAAGCCACACGGTGACAAAGAAGGAAACTCTGTCACTACAAGGGTTCAAAATTGATAAAGAGGAAGTGTTGGATAAACTGTCGGTACTCAAGGCACCGGGAATGGATGAGATAACACCCAAGGATATTGAAGGTAGTAAGAGAGGAAATTGCAGGGGCACTGGCCATAATCTCTGAATCTTCCCTAGACTCAGGGGAGGTGCCGGATGACTGGAGAATTGCAAACATTATGCCCTTATTCCAAAATGGTTGAAAAGGATACGCCCAGCAATTATAGACCAATTTAACTTCAGTGGTAGGGAAAGCTTCTTGAAACAATCATCGGGGATAGAATTAGTAGTCACATAGAAAATTGTGGATTGATTATGAAGAACCAGTATGGGTTTCTAAAGGGGAAATAGTGTTTAACTAACTTGCTGGAGTTTTTTGATGAGGTAACAGAGAGGGTTGATGAGAGTAATGCTGTTGACGTGCTGTACATGGACTTACAAAAGGCATTCGATACATTGCCATACAACAGACCCTTGCTTTTCCTGATATGTATTAATAACCTCAATCTTGGTGTGCAGGGGACAATTTCAAAGTTTGCAGATGATGTGAAACTTGGAAGCATTGTAAACTGTGAGGGGGACAGTATAGAACTTCAAAAGGACATCAACAAGTTGGTAGTGTGGGTGGATAGGTGGCAGATGAAGTTCAATGCAGAGAAGTGTAAGGTGATGCATTTCGGTAGATAGAACATGGAAAGACAATATAAAATAACGGGTACAATTCTTAAGGCAGTGCAGGAGCAGAGGGACCTGGTTGTATATGTGCATAGATCATTGAAGGTGGCAGGACAGGTGGAGAGAGCAGTTAATAAAGCATACAGTATCCTGGGCTTTATTAATAATAGGGGCATAGAGTACAAGAACAGGAAAATAATGTTCAGCTTATATAAGACACTAGTTAGACCTCAGCTGGAGTAGTGTGTACAGTTCTGGGCACCACACTATAGGATGGATGTGAATGCATTGGAGAGAGTACAGAAGAGGTTTATAAGAAAGGCTCCAGGGGTGAGAAACTTCAGTTATGAAGATAGATTGGAGAAGTTGGGACCTTTCTCCTTGGAGAGGAGAAAGCTAAGAGGAGATTTGATATGGATGTTCAAAATCATGACGGGGCTGGACAGAGTAGATAGGGAGAAGCTGTACCCAGTCAAAAAAAAGAATCCAGAACGAGAGGGCACAGATTTAAAGTGATTTGCAAAAGAAGCAAACGTGATGTGAGAAATAGCTTTTTCACACAGCAAGTGGTTCTAGTCTGGAATGCACTGCCTGGAATTGCGGTGGAGGCAGGTTCATCGAGGCATTCAAGAAGGTCTTTTCCCCATATTCTTGCACATTGTTTCTATTCAAATCATCATCTAATGCCAGTGCAGACATGATGGATCGAATGGCCTTCTTCTGCACCCTAACATTCAGTGATTCGTTTTCCTAGCACTTTTTCTCTAGTGATAGTTTAAAGTTCCTCCCTCCCTTTGCCTCTTGATTTTCTATTATTAATGGGTGCTTTTTGTATCTTCTACTGTAAAGACAGATACAAAATACTTATTTAAAGCCTTTGTCGTTTCCTCGTTTCCCATTATTAATTCCCCAGTCTTGACCTCTACAAGGCCAAGTTCACTTTACCTGCTCGCTTCCTTTTTTTTTAATATACTTGTTGAAGCTCTTGTCTATTTTTATATTTCTTGCTTTTTTATTCTCATTCTAATTTTTCCCTCTTTTTTTTTTAAAAAGACAACCTTTACTGGTTCCTAAAATTTTTCCAATCCTCTAGCCTACCACTAATCTTCGCAGCATTGTGTGCCTTTTCTTGCAATTGGATACCATCTTTATCATCCTTAATTAGCCATGGAAGGCGCAACTTTCTCCTAGTCTTTGGGTGGAATTTATAACCAAAATGGGTCTCATGGAGGAACAGGCTATAGAATTGTGCGGAAGCAGTAGCCAGAAATTGCCGTCAGAATTAAATTGCCAGCGGGAAGGCAACAAAGCAGCAAACTCACGTGAACATGGCGTGAAGCCAGTTAAGATTGTTAAGACAACAGTTAAGAGATACTTGCATGCTGCTGAATGCATTATAAGCACGTATTGGGATTAAGCAAGTGGCAAGCGACGATGACCAGCCATCAGATCCCCAACCTGTGAAAGTTGGAGTGTTGAGGTGGAAGATCAGCCATTTTGCAGGTGCCTTCCACAGGAGCACAGAAGGAGTTCAGAAAGTTGCAGGCTGAGAAGCATAGATTGGAGGGAGGGGGCCTGATGGTACAGGTTGAGGGGCATACATTGGTACTTGAAATCCCATGGTAGCAGTCAGTGAAATGGATAAAATCAGACACATGGTGATCACAAAGCCAATATCATTTGACACGAGTGGTGGAGGAGCAGTGCCAAGGGAGATATCTGCAGACACCAGAGGCTCCATTATTGGAATGGCAGGAACAGCAAAAGGGCCCGTCCCTGCCACATAATTGGGTGGGCCGCGCACTTCACTCTCCCTAATCAGCCAGATCCCCCATGATCACAATTGTCCCCTTCCAACCCACTCAGGAATCCAGACTTCCAAATCTGCCGGTGAGAAATTCCGCTCTTTCTTTCTAAATGGAAAGCATCTTTTTTTGAGGATGATGAAATGTCTCCTTAAATGTCTGCCACTGCTTCTCCACCATCTTATCTTTTAACTTATTTTCCCAGTCCACTGTAGCCAACACGGTCTTCATACCAGTGAAATTTCCTTTATTCAAGTTTAAGATGCTAGTTTCTCACCCTCAAACTGGATGCGAAATTCTATTATGCTGTGATCACTCTTGCCTATAGGATTACTTACTATATCATTAAAATAGACTTCTCCCTGGTTGGTTCCATGACTTATTGTTCTAGGAAACTGTGCCATATACACTATGGACTCATCCTCAAGGCTGCCTCTGCCAAATCAATACGTCCAAAGTTTAAAACCGCTCATGATTATTTCAGTACCTTTCTTACATTATTTCTTGATTTATACTGTCCTACAGTGTCGCTAGTTAGGGGGCCTATAAACTACTCCCATCAGTGACAGCTTTCTCTTGCCTTTTCTCATCTCCACCCAAACTGATGCTACATTTTGATCTTCCGAGCTAAGGCCATTTCTCACTTCTGTGCTGTACTGATCTCATCCTTTATTAACAGGACTACCCACCTCCTCCTCACTTCCTATCTTCCAGAATTATCACATACCTTTGAATATTCAGTTCCCAGCCCTGGTCACATTGCAACCATGGGCTGAATTTTACATCCCATGAGCGGGCGCACACCTGACCCGAATGGGCATAAAATTGCGTGAGAAGGTGTTGGACCAGCGTCCCGACATCATCGCGCACCCGCGTGACATTTCACTCGACAGGTGCGTGCAAAAGTCAGAAGCATGCCCGCTGACAAGTAAGAGGGCAATTAAGACCATTAACTGCGCAATCAACTCCGATTTTTCGTTGCCCAACCTAACAGTTGGTGGACGGGCGAATCGGCCAGGCAGCCTTGCCATTTTTCATCAAACTTCATCCAAGGGCAGGATGAAATTTCAGTGATTAGATAAAATAAAAGTAAATTTCTGTCGACAGTATTTTTATCAGCTATATTTATTGATTATGATGCATGGACACTTTTTTCAGCTTTTAAAATCTTTAATTTAGCATTTTCAGGTCTGCAACTCTGAGGCAGCTGTCTGCCTTCAGGGAGCTTTCTCATCACGCTCACCCGTGCCCGCGGAAATGTTATCACCTGCCCTCTTCCCACCCCTACCCCGGCAGTGCTGAGCATTTCAGCGTGCGTTTCACGCTGGCTAGCTGTTAATTGGCGAGCCAGCTCAAAATCAGTCAGGGGCAAATTATGATCGGCGGTCTGTTTCCTGACTGCTCCCTGGCCCGCTGATCGGGCGCGCCTGCCAAAGGTAAGATTCGGGCCCGTGTCTCTGTAATGGCTATAATATCATACCCACTTATTTCAATTTGCACTATCAATTCATCCATCCTGTTGCAAACACTGCATGCATTAAGATAAATAGCCTTTAATTTTGTCTTTTCACCATTTTTCCCTACGCTGACCCTATTTGTTAATGCAATCAAGTTTGTATGCTCTGTCCCTTGCTGTCACCTTCTGGTTTATCATTATCCATATCACTACCATGCACTTGTCCTTTCTCATTAGCTTTCAAAATCTCCCCTCGCATGAATCCAAACCCCACTATTTAGTTTCAAGCCTTCTCTATAGCCCCAGTTATATGATTCGCCAGTACACTTGTCCAGGCACAGTTCAAGTGAAGACTGTCTCAATAGTAACGCTCCCTCTTTCCCAGTACTGATGCAATAGCCCATGAATCAAAACCCATTTCTCCCACATCATCTTATTTATCCTATGTCTATTTGCTATAGACTCAGGTAGTAATCCAGAGATTATTACTTTTGTGGTTTTTTTTTTAATTTAGCCCCTAGCTGCTCATACTCCCTCAACATAACCTCTTTCTTACGCCTACCTATATCGTTGGTACTCTCATAGATCACAACAAATGGACCCTACCCCTCCCAAAGTTCTTCTTCAGTCCGAGATGACGACTTCAACCCTGACATCATGCAGACAACACAGCCTTCTTGCTCTCAGCGGCAGAGAACCGTGTCTATCCCACTAACTATACTGTCCCCTTCTACTATAATGTAGGAATAGCACAGAATATATCTCAGCTGCCCATCCATGAGCCAAAAACATCTCTACATCCTCTTTTAGAATATGGTTAGTGGTTTGTTTAAGCTATTAATTTTAATTAATGCCTCGAGATCTTAGCTCTCAGGCCTCGCCGTCTCCCATTCCCTCTCTTATTGCTTCTTGCTTTTTTCATCAAATTCCCCGAGTTCAGCACTGTGTAGAAGTAGTACTTTGTAGAACTGGACTACGTACTGCTTATGTCATGCGTTAGCAAAAGTCTTCTGTAAACTATACTAGCAAAAATTCCAAAGACCTGACTCAGTCCCTGCTGTCAGTGATTACCAGCTCAACTAGTCAGCTAATTAACTAGCTGTGCAACTACTACTAGCATATTACTGACTAACACTGTGGAAAAAGCAACAAGTTAAGGTTAACATAAATGCTAAATGCAAAACTTAACTAAATTTTTAAAAAGTTTAGTGCTTTGCTCTACAGAACTGGGCATAGATGCCTTTGAATGGAATGAACAAGAGCCTTACCTTCATTTTTATCAGCATCTAATAAGTTCTGGAACTCCGTATGAAAAATTTCTAGATGTTTTTCAATAAGTACTTGTTCACATTTACGAGCCAGCTCATCTTGTGTACTTTCATGAAGATAAACTTGTACGCGGCGTTGTTCCTCCAGCAGCCGAGCCTCCGCCTGCAAAACAAAATTTACTGTTATCCTTAAGAATACTTCTAATAGCTTTTAACTACAAAGTTCAAAGGGCTCAGTCAAGTGACAAAATACATACCTTGAGTCATACATATAGTGATAAGGGGAGGGGGAACAGCAATGTTGGGGAAAGTACGCAGAAAAAGGCAAGCAAGGAGCATGGTTGGGGTGGGGGGGTGATATGCAACACATACACACACATATTTATGTAAACATAAAATGAGGTTAAGGAACTAATTTATAGCGGGAGGGCTTCCAAAAACAGATTTCCAGGCACCTAAATGTGCATAGGCTTGTAAACGTCCAAATCAGTAACTGCTGACAAATAGACTCCATATACTATCCAGTTATGTAATCTGCAGTTACTTACCTTTTTCATGTATTCTGTTACAGGGTTTTGCTGTAGAAATTCAGTGCTTTCCCTTGTGTAAAATCTCTCCGTGTCAGCCAAAAATTGTGACTCAAATGATTCTTTATACACAGTTAATGTGGGTCCCTTTGCAAAAGCATCATCTTCATTCAGCCCAAGTTCCACTGTTAAAATAAATGCAATGAACAAAAACATCCAGTTTGATAAGCTTTCATTTAGAATATTCTGCTGACACTTCATAACAAATATCAGAGTATTAACATTTAAGGAAGCACAAGAACTTCAAAATTACCATACGACTGAACCACACCACTAATCAGTCTGGTGTTGATGGTTTCACCATTTCTCTCTTTTTCAATCAGCTTCAAAACTGCATTTGTAACCTAACAAGAAAAACAATGGTATTTTGGTTACCCAATACCAATAATTCATAAGTTAAATATTTATTGCTCTCTTCTCAGTTCTAGTTGTGTAGATCTAATTTCACCTATGCACATGCAGGTAGCAAGTTCAGGGGTGCCACTTGACATGGTGGTCAGAGCTGTTCAAGTCAGCCATAAAACAATTAGGAACACAAACTCAAGCTGAGTTTCTTTAGCCATCCTAAGTTCAAGCCAACTGCCCCAGCTGAGATCCAGAAACTTGACAGCAACTAGACAGTGAGTTCTTTGGTCCACAGGGCAATCATTAACAGTGCATTTATCCACTGACAAACATTACTAAAGTGACATTACATGAAGTGCCTGAACTCAGAACAGTCAAGATGCAAACACATAAACTGCAACCGTGTGCATGGTCTTGCATTGAAAAACAACTCAGTGAATTAGGCAAATCTGTTAAAGACTAAAACAAAAGATCAGAGGAAGTGTTCACAAAAAATAATTTAAGGTGATACAGAACCAGTTTATACCTCAAGGGACAAGAGCTCTACTTGCCAAAAAAGGCAACATGGACAACTAAGGTGGTAAGAAACAACATAAGGCTCGAAAGAAAAAGCATACAAACATGGGGAAAAGCACAGATCCCAGCAAATGGGAAAAATACAAACAGCAAGGATAACAAAACAGACAGAGTTATAAAAACAGAACAGGAAAGGGAATTTCTAAGGGATATTAAAATTAACAGATATGATCTGTATTAGGAAAAGTAGGGTGATCAGAAGCAACATGGGCCCCTTTAAAACTGGTAATTTTTTTAAAAAAAAATCTTTGATGGGGTGAGAGTGTCGCTGGCAAGGCCAGCATTTGTTGCCCATCCTCAACTGAGCGGTTTGCTAGACCATTTCAGAAGGCAGTTAAGAGTCAACCACATTCTAGTGGGCCTGGAGTCACATGTAGGCAAAACCAGGTAAAGACAGCAAATTTCCTTCCCTAAAGGCCATTAGTAAACAATCGATACTAGTTTCTCAAGGTCTGTTAGCTTTCATTTCCAGATTTATTTTATTAACTGAATTAAAATCCTCAAACTGATATTGAATCAGGGTAGGTAATCACCAAAATTAACAGAAGTCAAATAACAGTAATGAACTACATAATGGCATTAAAGAGCAAAACATCTCCAAGACCAAATAGTTTCCATCCCAGGGTTTTAAAAGTTGGTGAAAACATTGCAGGTGGCCCAACTGTAATCTTCCACAATTCTCTAGAGTTAGGACCCATTCTTTCAGGTTGGAAAACTCCATGGGCAGAATTTTCTTGTTGGCGTGCAGGGGCGGGCCCCGCACGTCCACGCATAAAATGATATGCGGTGATGTCGAGCGAGTGTCCCGATGTCACCGCGCGCCATTGCAATATTTCGCTGAGCAGGCGCACGATGATGTCCAGCCTGCACCTGCCATTAATTAATGGGCTACTTAAGGCCCTTGACTCACCAATCGACGCCGATTTTTCGGCGCCCGTGCAATCTTCGGGTTGGTGCACGGGCGCAATGGGCAGGAGGGTAGGACACATTTATATTAACCTCATCCATGGGCGGGATAAGAGGGTTCGCTGGGGTCACAAGTGTGCACAGTCAAGTATTTATTTTTGAAAGCTTTTGAAACTTGCCTGTAACACACAATACTTCAAAACGCATACCAGCTGCTTTTCCTGGACTCTGAACCTCAGGTCAGCACTCTGCAGTGAGCAATCTTTTCTGGGCCTACAGGTTTCAGGGAGCCTTCCCTTAGTCTGGGAATGGGAGCTGAATTTCCACTGGAGGCAGCTCCTCTGAGGAGGAAGGGAGGGCCAGAAGGGGGAGGAGGCCAGGAGTGCACATTCAGCCTCCAGAGGAGCCACCTTTGGGTGGACAGGCGCAGGCACAAGGGGTGCAGAGCCAAGAGGTAGTCCAAGGTGGAAGGAGCAGCACAAAACGCCACTATCCTGCTGCCAGGGTCTACAGGCAGCGAAGCAGCCACCTCAATATGTCTGAGGTGCAATGCCGAAGGAGGCTCCATCTCTCAAGGAAGACAGTCAGCTATATGTGTCAGATGAAAGGGCCTAAGATCTCCGCTGCGTGGGCGGACACCCCATGCCAGTGGCTCTGAAGGTCACAATTGACCTCAACTTCTATGCATCTGGCTCCTTCCAGGAGCCCGGGGTGATCTTTGTGGCGTCTCCCAATCAGTTGCTCACACTTGTGTCGAGCAGGTTACAGACACTGTTCAGGCGCGCATTGACCTTCATCTACTTCTGTTGGGACCAGGCAAGCCAGACACAGTGAGCCATTGCTGGCTTCCCCCACGTCCAGGATGCAATAGGCTACACACATATGGCCATCAAGGTGCCAGGTGAGCCCAGTACCTTTGTCAACAGAAAGGGCCTCCTCCTCAGAAATGGGCAAACAATGAAGCTAATTAAGGGCATTTTCCCCTAACTTTCCTGCTGTCGCACAGGCCTATATGTTGAAAGACCGGCAATGGTTCAGAGACAGCCTGTCACTGGGACTTCACCAGGCCATTGGTGGCTGAATTAATTGGCAGCATCAAGGAGTGGCAGTTCTCACAGGAGTCCAGGAGTAGCCACGGACACTCTTCTGGAGGCTCAACCCTCTACCCTAAGACTTCTTACAGTACTTTGTCATCTTTCTCACAACCTCCATTTTTGGACATCCCCTAGGTCTTCCTTTTCTCCACAAGTGCTCACCTCTCCCAATGGGTCTGCTGTCCAGACACTGCTGCAAACCCTCCTATAGTGCCTCCCACTCCCTGGTTCCACCTGCCATTCTTAATTGGATGGTGAACATGGAGGCAGCCAATTAAGAACTTGTCTCATATAAAGTGGTTCTGGTGCATTTCCAACCTGCAATACCTATGAACATATGAACTAGGAGCAGGAGTAGGCTACTTGGCCCCGCCATTCAATAAAATCATAGCTGATCTGATTGTAACCTCCTATCTACCCCAAATAACCTTTCACCCCCTTGTTAATCAAAAATATATCTAGCTCTGCCTTTAAAATATTCAAAGACCTTGCTTCCACCGCCTTTTGAGGAAGAGTTCCAAAGACTCTCAGCCCTCAGAGAAAAAAAATTCTCAACTCTGTCCTAAATAAGCAACCCCTTATTTTTAAACCATGACCCCCTAGTTCTAGATTCTCCTACAAGGGAAAACATCCTCTCCACATCCACTCTGCCAAAACCCCGAAACCTTAAAGGTTTCAATAAGTTCGATAAGACTTATCGAAGCAGCCGTACAGGGCCTTGGTGAAACCACACCTGGAGTACTGGGTGCAGTTTTAGTCTCCTTACCTAAGAAAGTATATACTTGCCATAGAGGAGAGCAGCGAATTTTCACCAGGGTGATTCCTGGAATAGCAGAATTGTCATGAGGAGAGATTGGGCCGACTAGGCCTGTGATCACTGGAGTTTAGAAGAATGAGTGGGGAACCCTTTGAAATGTATACAATTTTGACAGGGCTGGTCAGACTGGATACCGGGATAATGTTTCCTCTGGCTGGGGTTTCTGGAACAAGGGGTCACAATCTCAGGATACAGGGTAAGCCATTTTAGGACTGAGATGAGGAGAAACATCTTCACTCAGAGTGTGGTGAACCTGTGGAATTATCTACCACAGATGGCTGCGGAGGACAAGTCACTAAATATATTTAAGAAGGAAATAGATAGAATTCTAGACTCTAAAGGTATCAAGGGGTATGGGGAGAGGGCGAGAGGATGGCATTGAGTTAAAGGATCAGCCATGATCATATTGAATGGTGGAGCAAAAGAGCCAAATGACCTACTTTTGCTCCAATTTTCCATGTTTCTACCTCTTACTCTTCTAAACTCTAATGGATACAAGCCTAATCTGCCCAACCTTTCCTCATTAGACAACCCACCCATTCCAGGTATTAGTGTGGTAAACCTTCTCTGAACTGCTTCTAACACATTTAGATCTTTCTTTAAATAAAGAGATCAATACTGTACACAGAACTCCAAATGTAGTCTCACTAGTGCCCTGTACAACTGAAGCATAACCTCCCTACTTTTGTATTCAATTGCCCTTGCAATAAACGATAACATTTCATTAGCTTTCCCAATTACTTGCTGTACCTGCATACTAGCCTTTTGTGATTCATGCACCAGGACACCCAGATCCCTCAAAATCTCAGAGCTCTGCAATCTCTCACCATTTAGATAATGGGCTTCTTTTTAATTCTTTTTGCCAAAATTGACAATTTCACATTTTCCCCACATTATACTCCATTTGCCAGGTCTTTGACCACTCACTTAACCTATGTCACTTTGTAGCCTCCTTATGTCCTCTCCACAACTTACTCTCCTACTTATCTTTGTGTTGTCAGCAAATTTAGCAACCAAACCATCTGTCCCTTCATCCAAGTCATTTATATAAATTGTAAAAAGTTGAGGCCCCACTGATCCCTGTGGCATACCACTCGTTACATCCCGCCAACCAGAAAAAGACTCATTTACGGCTACCCCATTTCCTGTTAGCTAGCCAATATGTTACACCCTACGCCGTGAACTTTTATTTTCTGCAATAACCTTTGATGTGGCACTTTATCAATTGCCTTCTGGAAATCTAAGTACAGTACACCCACCAGGTCCCCTTTATCCACAGTACATGTGACTCCTTCAAATAACTGCAATAAATTGGTTAAACATGCTTTCCCTTTCACAAAATCATGTTGGCCCTGCCTGATTGCCTTGAACTTTTTAAAGTGCTCTGCTGTAACATCTTTAATAATAGCTAACTATAATAATAGCTAATTCCTATGACAGTTGTCAAGCTAACTGGTCTGTAGTTCCCTGCTTTGTGTCTCCCACCCTTTTTGAATGAAGGAGTTACAGTTTGCAATTTTCCAATCTAATGGAACCTTCCCTGAATCTAGGGAATTCTGGAAAAATTAAAACCAACGCATCAACTACTTCACTAGCCACTTCTTGCAGGACCCTAGCATGAAGTCCATCAGGATCCAGGGATTTGTCAGATCGCAGCTCCAACAATTTGCTCAATACCACTTCTCTGGTGATTATAATTTTCCCAAGTTCCTCCCTCTCTTCCATTTCCTGATTTACAACTATTTCTGGCATGTTAACTGTATCCTCTATAGTGAAGACCGATGCAAATACCTGTTAAATTCATCTGCCATCTCCTTATTTTCCATTATTAATTCCCCAGACTCACTTTCTATGGGACCAACTTTGTTAACTCTACTTTTTTGCAGAAGAAACACATACAGAAAAAAATTAGCCTATTGATTCAGTGATTTGAATCTATTTGCCACAGTTTTGCCTAATGTAGATAAATGTGTGGTCATCCACTTTAGACTTAAAAGAATAGAACAGAGTACTTTCTAACTGGTAAAATGTTATAAGTAATGGAAGTTCAAAGAGATTTAAGAGGACCATATACGTAGATTATTAAAATGCAGTGTCAAGATAGAAAATAATCAAAAAGGCTAATGGAACATTGGGGGGTGAGAATACAAACAGGTAGAAGACATGCTTCATTTATATAATGCCCTGCTTAGACCACACCTGAAGTACTATGAGCAGTCCTGGGCAGTGGGGAGGATAAACTAGCCTTGGAGGGAGTGCTGCATTCATTTGGACTCCAAAGGTTAAATTAAGAGGAGCAATAACACAAACTAGAGTTGTATTCTGAAATTACAAGGTTACAAAGGGTAATTTGATTGAAATTTTCAAGATATTAAGGGGAGCAGACAGGGAAACTATTTCCACAGGTTGGAGTGTCTAGGGCCAGAGGGTAAATCTAAAGATTAGAGTCAGGCTTTACAGGACTGAAATTAGGAAATACTTCTACACACAGAGGATGATAGAAGTTTGGAACAATTCCACAACTGACAACTGATGCTAGATCAATTGTTAATTTTAAATCTGAGATTGATAGATTTTTGTTAGTCTAATGTAATGAGGGATTTGAGGCAGAATGAATATATGGCGTTAAGTCACAGATCATCCATGTCATCGCTGGATGGTGGAACAGGCTTGAGGAGTCAAATGGCCTACTTCTATTCAGTGTTTTCAAAATGCTCATCTCATAAGTGAAGGTTTAGCAATTTTACAGCAGAAACAGTGTTACAATAAAGACTTTTATGGTTGCAAAAGTGCTGAGGAGTCAGTGTTAAACAGAAACAATTGTACAGTCTCATTTTAAATTTTGAAATAAATTTACATTTAAGGCATATTTTGACAAAAAGCTTATTGACAAAATGGTGAATTTTAAATCATTGCACAATGTTTTTTTAAAAAAAATAACTATGGGAAAATACTTGCCTGTTTATTTAATGGTCTAAATAAGCAATCCCGCCATGTCACCAAAGCAAGCTGTAAGGATTAAAAAAAGGTTGGAAGTAAATGTTGCTGACAAATAAAGAGCTTGTAATCAATCATTGTCACCAAATGGTAAATGTGAAAATGTCCAAAAATATTCTTTGAAGACAAAAGTTTTTCCTGAACAATCTAAAACTTAAAAAAAAAACCTTGAAAACAAATTGAAGTTTTGAGATACTGAACATTGAAACTAGGCTTCAGAAGCGATTCACTATAATATGGGGGAAGCAGTGGCATAGTGTTGCTGTCACTAGATTAGTATTCCAGAGACAAAAACAGAAAATGCTGGAAAAACTCAGGAGGTCTGGCAGCATTTGTGGAGAGAGGAACAGTTAACATTGAGTCTGTATGGCCTTTCTTCAGAGCTCTGAAAGGTAACATCCCATGAACGAACAAACAAAAAATAAGATTTAAGTTACGCCGATTGATTCTTTTCATTAGATCAATTTTCAATAGATCATTGGATCAAAGCAAGTTTAAGTCATATGGTGTTCAAAATTTGTTAGAATTCCTTTATTTCCATTGGTTGTGAGTTCGTAACTAGAGAACATTCAAAAATTAGCACAAGAACAAAGATGAGGACAGAAGTTTTTTTTAAATGGAGAGGATTATGATGACATGGAATGCCTATTGGAAAGCACATTGGCTTCTAAAAGATATCTGAAAAATGAAATCTTTAGAGGCTTAAGGGGAAATCCTTGTTGAATGGAATAAGTACTATACAGGTACAATGAGCCAATTGGCCTCCTGTGTGATTTAAAATTCTATGAAAAATTAATATAATAATGAAGACTGGTTCAATGAAGAGGGCAGCAGGGTATGTGAGGAGCATACCTAAAATGAGGTGTCAAACTGGTGAAGCTACAGCACAGGACTACTTGCATGCCAAACAGCACAAATAGCATGCGGCAGGCAAAGTTAAGCGATCCCACAACTAACTGATCAGATCTGAGCTCTAACGTCCTACTACATCCAGTCACGAACAGTGACGGACAACTAAACGACTAACTGGAAGAGGCTATTTCACAAATATCCCCATCTTCAATGATGGCGGAGCCCAGCACGTCAGTGCAAAAGACAAGGCTAAAGCATTTGCAACCATCTTCAGCCAGAAGTGTCAAGTGGATGATCCATTTTGGTGTCCTCTGGAGGTCCCCAGCATCAAAGATGAGTCTCCAGCCAATACAATTCACTCTACGCAATATCAAGAAATGGTTGAAGGCACTGGATACCGCAAAGGCTATAGACCCTGACAACATTCCAGCAATAGTACTAGGGCTCCAGAACCAGCTGTGTCCCTAGCCAACCTGTACTAGTATGGCTACAACACCGACATCTACTTATTGTGGAAAGTTGCAAATCCAACACAGGTAATTAAAGCCCCATCAGTCCACTCTCAATCACCAAAGTGATGGAAGGGATCGTCGAGAATGCTATCAAGCAGCACTTGCTTAGCAATAACCTGCTCACTGATGTTCAGTTTTGGTTCCACCACAGCCACTCAGCTCCTGACCGCATTACAGCCTTGTTTGAAACATGGACAAAAGAGCTGAACTCCAGAGGTGAGGTAAGTTGAGGTGAGAGTGACTGCCCTTGACATCAAGGCAGCATTTGACCCAGTGTGACATCAAGGAATCCCAGCAAAACTGGAGTCAAAGGGAATTGAAGAAAAACTCTCCACTCGTTGGAGTCATACCTAGCACAAAGGAAGGTGATTGTGATTGCTGGAGGTCAATCAGCTCAGTCCCAGGACATTACTGCAAGAGTTTCTCAGTGCAGTGCCCTAGGCCCAACCATCTTCAGTTGTTTCATCAATGATCTTTCCTCCATTATAAAAAGGTCAGAGGTGGGGATGTTCGATGATGATTGCACAATGTTCAGCACCATTCACAAACACCACAGATACTGAAGCAGGAAGATAACATTCAGATTTGGGCTGAGAAGCGGCAAGTAACATTCACACCACACAGGTGCCAGGAATTGGCCAATGAAGAGAGTCATATAGACTCAAAACATTAACTCAGTTTTTCTCTCTCCACAGGTGCCGCCAGGCCTGCTGGGATTTTCCAGCATTTTCTGTTTTATGTCATATCCCAGCATCCACAGTATTTTGCTTTTATGGAAGAGAATCCAACCATCTCCTCATGACATTCAATGGCATTACCATCACTGAATCCCCTACTATCAGCATCCTAGAGGTTACCATTGACCAGAATTGAACTGGACCAGCCATCTAAACACTGTAGCTACAAGAGTGGGTCATAGGCTGGGAATTCTGCAGTAAGCAACTATGACTCTCCAAAGCCTATCCATCATTAACAAGACACAAGTCAGGAGTGTGATGGAATACTCTCCACTTCCCTGGAGTGGTGCAGCTCCAACAACACTCAAGAAGCTCAACACCATTCAGGACAAAGTGGCCTGCTTGATTGGCAGCCCCATCCACCACCTTCAATATTCATTCCCTCCACCACCACCACACAGTGTGAGCAGCGCGCACCATCTACAAGATGCACTACAACAACTCACCAAGGCTCCTACAAGAGCACCTTCCATACCTGTGACCTCTACCACCTAGAAGGACATGGGAAGGTGATATATGGGAACACCACCACTTTGCAAGTTCCCTTCCAAGCCACATACCATCCTGACTTAGAACTGTACTGCCCTTTCTTCACTGTCACTGGGCCAAAAATCCTGGAACTCCCTTCCTAACAATGCTGTGGGTTACCTATACCACATGGACTGCAGCAGTTAAAGGCAGTAGCTCACCGATACCTTCTCAAGGGAATTAGGGATGGGCAACAAACGGTAGCTTAGCCAGCAACACCCACATCACGTGAAAGAACGAAAAAAAGTTTAAGTCTCCTCTTTGTTACTTGAAAGTTCTTTAGGTCTATACCTTATGTAGATTGGATCTAAATTGATTAGTGGCATTAGGACAATCTCACCCATATTACTTTCAAAAGGGTCATCAGTTGACCCCACATGTTTTCACTGTAAGAAAATGTACAAGTACGTCAGGCACATTCACTGTGATGACACTAGGTGATTGTAACAAATGAAGATTCTACTTCAAATTTGGATTAAAAGATTCTTGAGTAACAGGAGGAAGATAGATGCAAAACTAAAATTTGCAGACTGCCCATTACTCCAGAACTGAAGCAGCTCATGGGTTAACCCAAGACTATACATTCACGTTCCACATTACATTTCACTTGCACTTGCCACCCATTAAGTGTACTTCATCAATTTGCAAGAACTCCGTGGTAAAACATACTGCTCAATAATTTCAGAATGAGCATCAGCACAGAAAATCAAAACCACTACATTCTGCAACAGTAAAAGTGAGGTCATACCATTTGCAATCCAGTGCTGTCTCATGTTCTTCCATATGCTTGCTACAAGACATCTCTGTCTCAGCATTTATTGTTGTACCTTATACATGTATCTATTTTGTTTTCACTATTCTGATTATCAGAAATTCTATGCCAACTAAGCTTTACATGACTGGGGCACAAACTGACAATAAATAGCCAGACAGGCTCCCATTCCACAGTTCCTCTTTGCTGGCCCCATTACAATTTAAAACGTACCCATCTGAAGGTGTTACTGGGATGTTGGCAGTCTCTTTACACATTTTGCAATGTGCCATGTAAGGCCAACATCCCCAAGCCCCAGTTGTCAGGCATCCAACATGGGGAAAATCCACGGAAATTACACAGGAGACATTATGACAACTCTTGTACAATAACAGATCACTTAAATGTTCGCACCCACTTCAAGTTCGAACTTCCTGTTTATGCCAGGGGATTCCTAGAAAATTCAAGTCAATGGGCAGGGATCTTGCCAAAATGACTAAATATCAATCTCACTCAATTCCGTACCAGGGAAATACATGCATGTATGCCATTAAGTTTGAAGAATTACTTCTTTAGTCTACCTGCTCTATAGTTACGTCAAAATATACAACTGGGGGTTTAATACTTAGCACTTCTAAAATATATGGAGAACAGCATATTCCATATCCATAACCTTCAAATTCTTCTGACGTTTCTAGTTTAATAAAGCCAAGTGTACTTTTTCTTAATTATTGGCAGTGTTGCTGGCCTGGACTCAGTACTAAATACAGTACTTCAATCAAGGGGAAGGGGAATTGTTGGTGGCATGAAACAACACAAAAAATTCTCATTGGCAGGGGAGGGGGAAGGGCAGAGGTAATCCACAATGGGAGAAGGCCTAGATTTCAAGGGACAAGCTATATTATCCTATTTAGTGGGTGGTGGGGCAAGAAAATAGCACTATGTTGGGAGAAGGTACCATTGCACCATGTTCGGTAGCTGTGAGGGGGTTCCAATTCACTACTACGTTCTACTTTGGTTTGTTTTGTTTTTACTACTCCACGGGGATGGTAAAAGCAAAATACTGCTGATGCTGGAAATCAAATAAAAACAGGAAATGCTGGAAAAACTCAGCAGCATCTGTGAAGAGAAAAGCAGAATTAACATTGAGTCCTTAAGACTCCTCGTCAGAGCTCTGAAGAATCATATTGACTCTAAATGTTAACTCTATGGGGAAGGGTTTGGTTGGGAGCAGAGTTCTGTTGTTTAAAAAAAACTGCGAATTGCCACCTATGTATTCAGTGGCTTCCTTTAACATTGGGTGGGGTTTGTTCCTGCTGGTTCTGGCACCTATACCAACTGTTGGGTGGCACTTCCTCATTCAAAACTCATTAAGTTTGCTGGTGGGGCTAAATTTCTGCAAAGGCTGGCTTGTTTATTGTAATTCCAGTATTTTATTTCAGCCAAGAATTACACGTATACCTGCTAAGAGGCACTGCAAAACTGGTGAAATACAATCTCAGTGCTCTGATTCTCAAAGCAGAATAACTATTTAAACCTGTGCACATTAGGAAGGGCTGGTGTAAAGGCCTTGTAGTAGTTTGAAGCAGAAAACTAACTTTAGGGACATCAAAGATTTTTGTTTCCTGGTGTAATAAAGTTTATGCTCATTGGAGAGCTTCCAGGGTAATTTGGGAAAAGTTTAATATAAACATGGGTAAATGGCACTTTTGGATTTCTGAAGGACTAGACCACATTCTCTCAATGTTCAGAAGTCTCCCAACAGGTGACGTAACATCAGGCTCATCACTATCTACAGCAGCAGTGCCACTAAAATATTACAACCACTTATTTTAAAATTAAAGATAATTTAATAGTTCCAACAAGACCTATGACAATAGGCAAACAGAATACAACCTGTTCAGCAATAATAAATGCACTGAAAATGAAACAAAAATGGTTTCTTACCGAATATATTTCATAAATTCCTTTACGTCCTTCATCACATTCACGACGGACCCAGTGTCGATTGAGGTAGGCACAGATTCCATTCAATACCTTACTAGAAAACCTGTAATCTTCCCACTGCTGGGTATAAAACTTCAATACACTCTCATCCATCAAATCTTCACCATCCTATATGAGAAAAACAATATTTTCTCTTTTGTAAACAGCCTGCCACATGAATCTGAGTACAGGGGAAACTTACCAAACTGACACAAGAGAAAAGAGATTTTTCTTTTTATTTACCAATTAAATTAGTTAGATCACATTGCTACATCCCACAGAAAACTACATGTCTGTCACCTTACTCAGTAGATAATTTTAAAAAAGTTAATAAACTACATTATAGCAGAAAAAAAAACAATGACAACCACTTATTCCATCTGGAATACCTGTTGCACCTTTTCTAACACTCAATGAAAAAACAATCCAAAACTTCATTTTAGAAGTATTGATTGAAATATAATGTTTTTCATCATTTTCCATACACATAGATAATGATATAGAATAAACACAGGTACAGAAGTACAGCAACCAGGTGGAGACAGTGTTAGCAAAGAGCGTAGTTTTGGTCATAGATGTAAAAGATCAGGGCTGAGGCTAAGAACATTTTCCTAAGGCCCCGACAGACTTTGCAATAAGATGCAAATATAAATAATGGTGAGGATGTTTACTCTATTCAATAACTCATCACAAGATGTCAATCTTGCAACAAGGATATCATATCTTTGGAAATGCTCCAGGAATATTGAAAACTATTGCATGACCTTTATGCCAAGCAGTGAGAGTCAATATTCTTGTGCAGAAAACTAAAAGCACTGCAAGTTCACAGTTACACTAACCAAAGGTGCTAACCAAAGAGAAGGTCACCACGTGTGAGATGGTGCCGCATCTTTTCATTCCTTTCACAGCAAAGTTTGTCTTTGATAAGCTAATTTTTAATTTCTGAGATTGAATAGACATGGCTCTTTCCACATTTCAAAATTGGCATAAAAATAAAAACAAAATACCGCAGATGCTAGGGATCGGAAATAAAAAACAAAAAGCGCTGGAAAAACGCAGCAGGTTTGGCAGCATCTGTGAAAACAGAAACCAAGTTAACATTTCAAGTCCAATACAGCTTTATGTATTCAAGAGGAGTCATATTGTACTCAAAACCTTAACTTTATTCCTCTCTCCACAGAAGCTGCCAGACCTGCTGAGATTTTCTAACACCTATTTTTATTTCAAAATTGGCAGGTTATTTAAGATTTATGTAAATTACTGAAGTTCAAAACTTTGTACTTGTCTTTTGCACTAAATTTTATTTGCATTTATATAGCCTCCTTAAATTCATATTATCTTTAAGAACTTCACACAATTAATTACTTTTGAAATATGCAGTCTATTAGTGATGAATGCTATAGGCATTGTCTGCCAGTAATATAACGATTGAGGAAGTAATGGTGGCCAGGACACCGGAACTCCCTGCTTCTTTAATTTTTAATATCCATTTGAACGAGGCCAACTGGATACCCGTTTCATCTCAAAGGTGAACTGGAAGCTCGGGATACTTTTGATTCCTCGTCCTCTTGGTTGCTTGATCCTTCCCCTCTATCAAAGCATTCTGCAGCACACCTTTCATTAAGCCAGTGCTGGGTTCAATTTTACTCTTGATATACTGAGGAAGTAGGTAGTGGAATATGTCAACAGGTTGCAGATGCAACTTAACATGGATTTAAGAGTGAGTAATATATCTTGACAGCCAAGACAAGGAATGCAACACATACACTTAATGGAACAACAGTTTTTAGTGTACGTTGAACTTAGAAGTGCAAATACAGGCACTTAAACTAATGAAATATCCAATAACATTTATAAAATTAGGGCCAACAATGCAGGATAAAAACATCAAAATATCAGTTGGGACATCAAAGGCATCGAAGGATGATGCTTGGGATGAGATAGTCGAGCAACTGTGATTAAATGCACTCCTTCATCACATGACCTGCCCCAACACTCATGCCATTAGTCAGCCAACATATTCATCCTTGTGAGGTACTGCCTTTCTACGCCAACTGGAAAGCAAAAAGACTCATTCCCCAATTGGATGAAGCCTCTCAGCCAAACAGCCTTTTTTAAAATCTGCTAAAGAGGAATGCTCATAGAAAATAAAAAAAAACAACAATCCTTTATTAATGCCCGATGATTTTCTCCAGGATTGCACACAG
This sequence comes from Carcharodon carcharias, assembly GCF_017639515.1. Taxonomy (NCBI): domain Eukaryota; kingdom Metazoa; phylum Chordata; class Chondrichthyes; order Lamniformes; family Lamnidae; genus Carcharodon; species Carcharodon carcharias. Next base: position 88,804,003 of record NC_054469.1, on the reverse strand, counting down.
CGGTGCCCTGGAGATTGATCTTCAATTCCTGGAGACTCCTCGTAATTCCTGGAGGTTTGGCAACCCTAATCTCAAGTCTATTTAAACTGGAGCAGAGATGGATAAAAAAGGTTCATGAGAGGGAAACTGCACTGATAAAATGAATAGAGAAATATTGTTTCTTCTGAGAGTCAGTGACAAGGGTGTTAGCAAATTTAAAATGGTCATGAAAGTGAGAAGACATACCAAATGATCAACATTTAGCATAGCTTATAGGAGGTGGCTACTCTTGGCTCATCCGTTATCACCCATTTCAAGTGGATTGAAGGATTTTCTCTGCTATTCAGACTGACTTTATTCCATCTCTTCAAAATGGCTGATCTAGCCATGATTTCAATGCAAGGCAATGCACCAAATGCACTCAAGGAACACCTCATATTTGATTAGGCACTTTGCAGCTTTCGGGACCCAACGCTGAGTTCAACTATTTCCAGCCTTTCATCAGAACTGGGAAAAGTTATCAAAGTCAATTGTTAATGGTTTTCTTTCCCAAATGCTGCCTCCCCTACTGAGTATTGCCAGCATTTTCTGGTTTTATTTCAGATTTCCAGTAACTGTAGTATTTTGCTTTGGCACTAAATTTCAGCTTAAGCATTATCACCCCATGCAGATGGTCATGGGTTCAAACCAAGACTCAAGCACATCTAGGCTGGCTTCTGATGCAGTATTGTCAGATATTAACCTGAGAGCCCGTTTGCCTCTCCAGTGCATGGAAAAGATCCCACAGTACTATTCAAGGAGCAAAGAGTTTTTATGGAATCATGGCCCAGATTTATCCCTAAACCAATACCACTAAGAATGAATATCTCATTTGTTGCCTGTAAGATCTTGCTGCGTGCATATTTCTACCATGTCTGCTTCACCAACAGCAGAGGCTACACTTTAAATTTCATTGGCTGTGAAGCAATTTGTAGTTTTACATTATTTGAAAGGTACTAAATATATATGAATTCCTTCCTGCAGGTCCTGGATTAGTACAAATAGAACAAATTACTTTAAGTCAGAATAGCCTAATTATATCTTACAAAAGACCGGAGAGTATATTATTCATTAGCCTTGCAAATAAAGATGATGGGGTACGTTTAAGTATTTTTTCTTCTTAAATAACCTCTTCCAATAATCAGACTGCACAACATTTAAGGAGTGCTCTTCCATTTAAGTATTGCTGAAAAAAAGGGACATGTGGTCAAAGCTTTTCATCTTGCACACTCACAACAGACGCAAGAATGCCGAATTTCAAAGGGAACAACAATCTATACTGCATGAGAAAAAGGGTGCTGACTGACTGGCAAGCTCTGATTGTCAAGACGTTGCCATGGCAAATACACCAGGAAGCTTTTGTTTATTCAAAAAAGATGCAATATCTGGACATATTCCTTTAGTGGTGTAGTAGTACTGTCACTGGATTGGTAATCTAGAGGCCCAGGGTAATGGTCTGGGGCCCAGGTTCAAATCCCACAATGGCAGATGGTGGAATTTGAATTCAATTAAAATCTGGAATTAAAAGTCTAATGGTGACCATGAAACCAATGTCAATTGTTGTAAAAACCCATCTAGTTCACTAATGCCCTTTAGGGAAGGAAACCTGCCTTCGTTACCTGGTCTGGCCTCCATGTGATTCCAGACCCACAGCAATCTGGTTGACTCTTATATGCCCTCTGAGCAAGGGAAATAAATGTTGGTCTAGCCAGCAACACCCACATGTCATGAACGAATAAAAAAAAATATATGTCCAGTAAGCGACAGTGAGCTGCATTGCGAGCCCAACCGATAATCTTAAATTGGTTGTTACTGTAATTCTGAGATGACTCTGGATTCTGGATTGTTCAGTAAGTGTTATCCAATCGCAGAGCCACATCTAACATATCACATTATGTTTTGCAAAATTGGGTTGGTTGAGTGCAGTCAGCTGAACCGACATGCTGTTTGATGCGATCTGCTAGTCGTTGGGCGGACAACCAACATACCTGGCATTGCACCACCACTGAAATTCATATACCATATTATGCGTGTGATAGGCAGAACATATATTTGGCTTGACGGCAGCATCCTGTTAGTGGAAAACAGCAGGTGCATTGTCACTACATAGTGAACCAACTAGCTTCATCTGTTGCTAAAGTTTTTGAGATACTTTGCCTTTCCAGGGTAATTTGAGGTAAACTGGGCACATTTCGGAGGCAGAATTTTGCCCTTAACGGGGGTGGTCGGAAAGCCAACCACCGACTGCGATTGACAGCGCACGGCAATTTTATGCGGGCATGCCCAGCGTGGAACGCAAGCAGCAACGCTGCCTGTGCGGGCGGGGGGAGGAGGGCGACCGGGCCTAGCGCGAACTTCACGCATGCGCACAAAAGAGCGCTTCAATCTCCGAGGCACGGTGCTGCCTCAGGGAGATGAAGAGCTGTTTAAAAAAAAAATGAACAAAATCAAAATGTCATAAAACATGTCTCCTCACGTCACATGAGCAGGAACATGTTTTCAGTTCAAGTGTAAAATTTTTTATTTTATTTTTATTTGCTTTAGGAAACCTCATCTCACTTGTGGATGAGGTTCCATAAAAAATACAAAAGCCGCTTGGTCTTTTCGCCTGATGGCAAACATTAGGTTGAACGGGCAGTGAAAAATTCAGCAGAATTGTTAACTTAATGGATGTTTTATTTGTCAGCGCCCACCGACCTAACTACAACGTGTGCGTGCATTGACGTTGGCACGCTCGACCGAAGTTAATGCGTTTTATTTCACACTCAGGCGTGTCGGGTGCACACCCACACGCCAAGTGAAAAATCATGCCCCAGGTCTGAAAATGGTAACCATGGGCCAATCGTGAGTATGTGCAATACACAGAGAGTAATGATCTACCAGCTTAGCCATCATCCCACAGGAGAGCTTTGATGCGTTCTATTTCAACATCAAGTTTGCACCATGAGCAAATGGCTTGTGCCCTATTTACAAGATTACACCTTTTTCGAATAAACAAAAGCATGGGCAAAAGTAGTTCCCTGGTGCATTTGCCATGGCAATCAGGCCTATTTGCCAATTAATCAGCACCCCTTTTCTCATGCAGTATAAACTGTTGTTCCCTTTGAAATTTTGCATTCTTGCGTCTGTCATCATGAGTGCAATATGAAAAGTTTTGACAACATTTTTCATTGACACAACAGCTTTTGCCACTTTTTCAGTGATACTCAAGTTCTGCACTACTAAGGACTGTTCCTCCATTTCTAGAAATAGCTCAGTTTGCCCAGAATAGAGCTGACAAGTTTTAAATAAAAGTAGGAGATGATGGCTATCAACATCTGATAAAGAAAAGACAAGTTAAGATTTTTGAGTTTACCTTAAATCACAAATTGCATGGTTAGGATGGAGTTCTTTTTATAGCATTGAATCAAGCTGAGCACACCCAAGAAAAAGATAAGCACAAGAAATAATGAAAAAGTTAAATCCACAACTGGATAACCTAGTTATTTAATTGTCAAGGGATTTAATGCATAGTAACTCCTTCAAGAAAATCTGGCTTGTTATTCTGCATTAAGATGCTGCTAATTAAAAGTATGGATATGGTTTTACAGTGGTTAAGGCGGTTGACTCTCAACCCAGAAGTCAAGAGTTCAATCTCATCATGGCAAGTTGTGAAATTGCATTCGATAAGTCTGGGTAATTTGTGATCTGGGACTAGATAAAATTACATAAAAGCTGCTGGATTGTCATAAAAACCAAACTAGTTCATCCTTCAGGGCAAGGATTCGCCACCTCTATCTGGTCTGGGTGTATGCAACTCTAGTCCCATACTCTGTGGTTAGCTCCCAAAAGCTTCTAAACAAACTTGAATGGACACTAAGCACTGTTTGGTAGTGTTGGCCACATTCCAAGAACTATACAAAATATACAGCACAGAAATATGCTATTCAACCCAATTGTGGTCTGTGCTGTGCTTACAATAAACATAAGTCTTCTCCATTCCATCTACTTCATTTCAGCCTTTCAACATATCTTTCTATTCCTTTTTTTCGTGTGCACATCTAGTTTCCTTTTGAAACCATCTTAACTGTTTGCCTCAACCACTTCTTGTGGTAGTAGGTTCCACATACTAATCTTCCAAGTAAAGAAATTTCTCCTCACTTCCCCACTGGATTTATTAGTAAATATCTTGTATTGATGGCCTCTAGTTTTTGATTTTCCTATAGCTGAAAAATTGCTCCACATCTGCTTATCCTCCCCTTTCAAAATTTTAAAGACCGCTGTTAAAGGTAACTCGAAGTCTTCTCTTTACCTGAAAAAAAAGCCTAACTCTGTTCTATCTTTCCCAACAGTTGTAATCACTCATTTCCAGAACCACCCTTGAAAATCCTTTTAAGAACCAATGTGAGAAAAAAAATCAAGATCTTTTATCTCAAATATTTGCTGCAAAGTAACACCAAAAGAAAGTTTCACCTGGACGTCCATGTTCGGTTACAATGCTTCTTACTGCAGCCTGTGAATGTGAACATGAAAAAAACTTCCCTTTGAATTGCTCCCATAAAGTTTAAAAAATAGAATTTGTGGGCCTGGAATTGAAGGGGAGCTTCATGCATCACTATTTTGCATTTTGACATAAGTATGCTAAAATGCCTCTGTATTTAACAGGCCAATGGCAAAATACAAGACTCTCAAAAATAACTGTGGGAGGAGGACTAGGAGCTTCCTGGTGATTTTTTTTTGGTTGCCTGGGCAGAGGGTACTTTAGCTGTTTTTTGACATACTTTACTTAACATTCGTGATCGAAGTTTCAGTGAAAGAGAACAAGCAGTTATCATAATATGCTTGAGGAGGATCTTGGGCATACAGACATTGTAGCTTCCCCAAGAAGCCCAAGGAACAACAGCTCATCTTTCAACCAGTCACTTTACAGACTTTTGGAATCAATAGTGAGTTCAAGAATTTCAGGTCATAACCAATGCTTCCAATTTTTCCAACAGCTGTTGTTAGTAATGATTTTGCAATTATCATTTCCACCTTCTCTAGATTCACCTTTTGTTTCTTTACTTGTCCTATTATCATCTCCTTTTCCCATTTAATCACTGAGGAAGGAGGTGGTACAGCAAAGGTTCACTAAATTGGTACCCAGGCTGAATAAGGGATTGTCCTATGATCAGATGAATAAATTGGGCTTACATTCTCTGGAGTTTAGAAGAGCGAGAGCAACCTCATTGAACAAACAGGATTCTGAAGGGGCTTGAGAGGGTGGAGGCTGAGAGATTGTTACCGCTGGTCAGGGAAATTAAAAGATGCACAGTCTCAGGATAAGGGGTCGGTCATTTAGGGCTGAGAGAAGGAGAAATTATTTTATCCATAAGGTTCACAATCTTACAAATTCTCTGTCCCAGCGGGTTGTGGATGTTCCACTGTTGAATATACTTAAGGCTCGAATAGACAAATTTTGGGTCACAGGGATCCAAGAGGTATGGAGAGTGGGCAGGCAAGTGGAGTTGAAGCCAAGTTTAGCCATGATTGTATTGAATGACAGAATAGGCTCCACAGGCAATAGGGTCTACTCCTGCTCCTATTTCTTGGGTTCATGTTCACTGCAGCCCTTAGGGTAGTGAGTCGCCCAGGCAAGGTTCCTATGCTGACGGTAACAAGCTATGGCTAACAGTAGAGCCAGAGAATTTTCGATGGCGATGGCAGAAGAGCTCAAACCTCAAGGGTCAACAGCTGCTTATAGGTGGAATTCAGGAAGAGGACTTGTGTTTCCTTTAAGCACGCATGAGGAAGGCAATGGGAAACCATCTCATGTATTCTTTATGCAAGTCATATTGCTCAATGAAGTTGAAAACAGGAGGTTCTTACCAGCAACTGATGAGGAAAGCACAGGACTGCAAGACAGAAATGAGCAGAGGACCTACCCTTGGGCAGATCACCACCACCTTGCAACCTATCAGACCTTACTTTTTGTTCTTTTCACCACTGATCCCTGCTCCCCTTCTCAGTCTCCACACTTCAGATCATTGAGCTAAATCGTTTTATTTGTTTCTCTCTCCAGTGTACTGGGCAGAGTATTGCCAGCATTTTCTGTTTTTAGTATTGCTTCTTCTATAGCTGCCTTCAGTTGAATTCCTGGACAAAGATAAGCAATAATAGGCAAGCCAAGAGAATCCAACTCCCATTTTAAATGGCTTCAAATCATGTGCAGCGCTGTAAACCTCTGATTTTTTTTCTCTGCTTTTTTCAACTTGTTTTGTTCCCTTTACACCATTTTTCTCTGTCCCCTATAAATCACCCCTCTCAAAAATCAGACCATCAAACACACCATTCTTGCAAATTACCACCACATCTCCAACTTCCCTTTCCTCTCCAAAATTTTTGAAGGTGTTGTCAGTTCCAAATCTGTAATTACCTTTCTTGGAGCTCCATATTTGAATTTCTCCAAGCAAGTTTCTGTCCTGCCAAAATGGCCAATACTAAAATGGCTTGAATCTGCAAATGGCATCCTCTGCAACTGTGACAAAGGCAAATTATCCCTTATCCCTTTCTGTAGCCTTTAACAGGGTTGATCACACCATCCTCCTCCAATGCCTCTCCACCTTCACCCAGCTATGAGAAACCATACTTGCCTGGTTCCATTCTTATCTAATCATAGCCAGGGTATCATCTGCTATCCTTGGCCACCCCCTATTCCTCAGCTACATCTGCCCCTCAGTGAGATTATTTAAAAACAGCTTCGGTTTTCACATGTACTCTGACGACACCCAACAGTACCTCAACAACCCCTCGCTCAACTCTTCAACCGTTGCTAAATTATCAGACTGCTTGTCCGACATCCTATACTGGGTAAATTGAAATCTCTTCTAAGTATTGGGAAGACCAAAGCTTCAGCTCACATACTGCTGAAACACTCATCCGTGCCACTGTTAATTCAAGACTTGACTGTTCCAATGCACTCCTGGCCAACCTCCACATTCTATCCTCCGTAAACTCTGTAGTCTGTGCGCTTACTTGCACAAAGTCTCATGCATTCATCACCCCTGTAGGTACAGACCTACTTTGGGGCATTTCTTAACCATGAGCCAATTTTAAAATTCCAATTCCTATTTTCAAATCCCTCCATGACCCGGCACACCGCCCCAACCCCCCTCCCACTTCTCTGTAATCTCCTCCAGTCTGACAAACTGGGATATTTGTGCTCCTCTTATTTTGGTCTGTTAAGTATCCCTGATTTTAAGCATTCGACACCATTGTAGCCATGCCTTCAGCTGCCTAGGCTGCAAGCTCTGGAATTCCCTCCCGATACCTTTCACGTCTTTCCTCTTTAAAACCTACCACTTTGGCCAAACTTTTGTTTATGTGAACTGGCATCACCTTACATAGTTCATTGTCAAGTTTTGTTTTTCACACGTTCCTGTGAAGCGTCTTGGGATGTTTGATTATGTTAAAAGTGCTATATAAATACAAATCGCTGTTATTGTTCTTTTCAATTACGGTACTATTACAAAAGAACTAACGTGCAACTCCAAGCCTCAGTAGTTGGAAACAACTCCCAAAAAGTTGGAACGCTCTCCCAAATTCACTACAGGTTATAAAGACCTCATGGAGCCCTGTATGTAAATTTGGGTTATCAGTTTAAAAATATGGTTTTAAACGCTAAATATTATCTAGGTTAAAAAAAAAGATAAAGTTACAAATTAACTGCATAAACTTTTCTTCCAAAATAGATTTTTCACAGAAAACAGTCCTCTTACCTTAAGAAGATTTGTCAAATAATTTTTCAGAAACTCTTTTAGACGTTTGTAGAGTTCCAGCCCTACAAACTGAGCTCCCCCGGGGGTTTGGCCCTTCTGTTTTTTGGCAGCAGCTGTTCCTCCTCCTCGCGCTTGATTTGACTGGTGGACACTGGTACAATAGTTATAAACGTGACTGCAGTAGAAGTTAAGGGCAGTAGGACAAAAGAAGTGGCCACATCTTAATAAAATATACAACTTTAGCCAGCCAAGATTGAGCCCTATAGCTTTATTTGTATGTATAGCTATTTTAACACAAGTTTATTAATATTTTATTCACTATATTATACTAAACATACATTAATGGATTATAGCTTACAAAGATAAGAATATTTAAATGTTAGATCCTTTCTTGCACTTAAATCTGATATACTATGATCAGGTTAATTACATCTGAAATATAGATCAAATGACAGATAACAGCATTCTTACATCATTGAACAATTGTTAAAGTTAGCCAAAATCATTTGCAAAGATCTTAAACCAGCAAACCAACATGTTATCACAGTAAATTCAGAAAACTGTTAAAAACTTCAAGATTGCACAGTACTATTGGATCACTTTCATTAAAAACTCAAGTTGGTTGAACAGTGTGTTTACATGGTGTATTTCCAGAACAGTTCACCCCCAATGGGTTGGCAGAGGTACATTGAGAGCCCATTTTATTATATATAGTGAACAAAATGGCAAGTAAACAGACATTCTTATTAGCCAACATATAACATCAACACAACTCTGTTACTGTATGCAAAAATATTTGTGGTCTGTCAGTTATACTGCTTTCAAAAACAGCAACACAATAAAGAAGCCATCCTTACAATAATTGTTCTCTATCAAATGTAAGGATGTCATTAAAGCAGCCAACAAACCTGAAGAAATAAAACCAGGAAAGAACACAGGTGACTGCACAAGATGATTTCAAAGGATGCTAACCCGAAGTACAAAGATGTGATCTGGTAAAATTCTTGTTGTATCATAAATTTTTCATGTTTCAATCCTCAATACTGTAAATTTTCAAACTCCAATTTAATATAAAATGCATATGTAATTAACCAATTAGCTTATGAAAAGTTTAACACTTTATATACAATATGTTGGCCATTATTTTAATGGATATATTAACCATCTTATGTTAAACAGATTAACTTTGCCAGAAAAACAAGGTAAATTATTGTATGCCTTTGTGTACTAAGCACAAAAAGTAATTTCTAAACTACATCTGTGGATTAAAAATTCAAGTCATTATAAAGAATAAGTAAAACAAAAGCTATGCAGCTTAACCTTCAGAAAATCAAACAGATCCCAAATTCTTCTCATGCACGGAAATGTTTAGTCTTTCACATAAAAATCTTCAATTTGTAACAAGTTTGATATGTGAATCAAAGTACAGAGGAAGATGCGATCTGGTAATGTTCAAAATGTATAATGAGTTCATGCTTCAATCCTCAATGCTGTAATTTTTCTAAATCACATTTAAGAACATAAAAATGTATTCTATGTAATTAACCAATTTCATGAAACAGTCAATTTTTTTTTAAATTCTTGGAAACAGCACAGATCAAAGCAGACTGTGGACTTTTTCTGGTTGAGCCCTTTCTCACAACAGAAATGGACTAGACAAACATTTAATAAAATGAACAAAAAAAAGGCAGGATGAAAAAAAACAAAGATGTCAATAAAATGACTGTACCATGCAGCGCAGAGCAGCAAAGAAATGATAAGTTAAACACTTTAGAAAAATAGCATTATGGTAGCGACAAGAACAACTAGGAAAAGTTGAAGAAGGACATGTCAACACAGAAAGTCTGTAAAAGCCTGTCAAAACAATAAACAGGACTTCTACACCCTAAGCTCTCCAGCGCACAGAAGAAAGCCCAGTATCTCCAGCTCATGACACATGCTGACCACCAGTTTTATAGGTCAGAAAATAAAAGGCCAAAGACATGGAGCCCAAAAAACAACCCAGGGCAGAGAAGTGGGAAAATCCAGCCAGCATATTTGGTTATCCCAGAAAGAGAAAACAAAAAAAAGCCAACATAAGGGCACAGGATGCCAGTGTCTGCTTTGTTACCATTTTGTGTTTAATTTCAGACCTGATCTGCAGTTTTCTGCAGTTTGGATTTCTCCCATTTTATTCAGTGTATGCCTGTTAGTGTCTTAAACATTATTTAATGTTTGTTTTCCTTGGCTGACAGATGAACTTTCACAATTTACCAATATTTCCTTGCTGCTTTTTTTCTTTCCCCCTCATTTTCCCCCGATTCTATTAACTTCATTTTATTCATTCTATTTCATTCTTCAGTTCTGAAGAAGGGCTCAAATCAAAATGTTCAATTGTTTGTTCTCTCCATAGAGGCTGACTAATCTGCTGTGAGTTTCTAGCATTGAGACTTGTTGGAATTTTCTATGATACACTCCTATTACACTCCTTTGGGTTGTCTAAATGCAGATTCAGCAAAGATAAATAACATGGAAAACCAAAAAGGTATTCACATTATATTAACTACAGGAATGAACACAGACCTGGACAATGCACTGAAAACAAATGGCTTATAGATTTAACACCTAGCAATCACATCATAATTTGAAATACCTCATTCATTCAATTTGCATTCTCTAAATTCCTTTCTTGAAATTCCACAGCATAGTTAACTTGTAATTTACTACTAAAACAAGAACTGAGCAAGTGAATTAGTGCAAATAATTGATTTGACCACAACAAATTTATACCACTCAACAGCCGGATTTGATAGATGCATCTTCAAAACAAGTCCAGGCTTGGCCAAAATAGCCAAGTGGATATGGTACTGGGTTTGTAACCCCAAGATCAAGAGTTCAAATCTCACAATGGCAAACTATGAAACAATGTAACTTCATCTGAAACAGATGGAAATGGGTTTGTACTCGAAAGAGTTACAGGAAGGTTTTGCTTGGCCTAAATAGCCAAGTGTTTATGGTACTGGGTTTGTAACCCCAAGATCAAGAGTTCAAATCTCACAATGACAAACTATGTAACTTTAATGCTTGGCCTAAATAGCCAAGTGGTTATGGTACTGGGTTTGTAACCCCAAGATCAAGAGTTCAATTCTCACAATGGCAAACTATGAAACAATGTAACTTCATCTGAAACAGATGGAAATGGGCTTATACTCGAAAGAGTTACATTAGAAATTACCCTGGAGAAGGAGCACGCGGTGTCTGCTGGCACTCTCGAGGCCTTCCGTGCTCGGTGGGCACCGCGGGGACTGGGGTGTTTTGTTGACCCCTTTAATCACATTTTGATTTAAAGTTTGTAAATTTCCTTTAAACTTTGTTCTTGGTTTTACAGCTGACCTGAATTAGGGGCTGTGCCTGATTTATCCCAATTTTGTTGATTTGGTTTTCATTTAAAAGATTATCAAGAGTTCAAAACAAGTCCAGGCTTGGCCAAAATAGCCAAGTGGATATGGTACTGGGTTTGTAACCCCAAGATCAAGAGTTCAAATCTCACAATGGCAAACTATGAAACAATGTAACTTCATCTGAAACAGATGGAAATGGGTTTGTACTCGAAAGAGTTACAGGAAGGTTTTGCTTGGCCTAAATAGCCAAGTGGTTATGGTACTGGGCTTGTAACCCCAAGATCAAGAGTTCAAATCTCACAATGGCAAACTATGAAACAATGTAACTTCATCTGAATAGGAACAGATGGAAACGTGTTTGTACTCAAAAGAGTTACTCTGCAGGGTGGATCCCAACCTTGAAATCATAGTTGAAATCAAGAGTTCAAAACAAGTCCAGGCTTGGCCAAAATAGCCAAGTGGATATGGTACTGGGTTTGTAACCCCAAGATCAAGAGTTCAAATCTCACAATGGCAAACTATGAAACAATGTCACTTCATCTGAAACAGATGGAAATGGGTTTGTACTCGAAAGAGTTACATCCTTAAAACTAGCTTGGCCTAAATAGCCAAGTGGTTATGGTACTGGGTTTGTAACCCCAAGATCAAGAGTTCAAATCTCACACTGGTAAACTATGAAACAATGTAACTTCATCTGAAAAACAGATGGAAACGGGTGTGTACTCGAAAGAGTTACAAGAAGATATAGCTTGGCCTAAATAGCTAAGTGGTTATGGTACTGGGCTTGTAACCCCAAGATCAAGAGTTCAAAACAAGTCCGGGCTTGGCTAAATAGCCAAGTGGTTATGGTACTGGGCTTGTAATCCCAAGATCAAGAGTTCAAATCTCACAATGGCAAACTATGAAACAATGTAACTTCATCTGAAACAGATGGAAACGTGTTTGTACTCGAAAGAGTTACATTTGGTTATTGGCTTGGCCTAAATAGCCAAGTGGTTATGGTACTGGGTTTGTAAACCCAAGATCAAGAGTTCAAAACAAGTCCTTTTTCATTGAGATGTCCAAGACTTCTTTTGTTTGTTTTCATCCATTTTGTTGAAGCAGTTTTTAAGTAATTCACATTAAAAACACCCTTTTGCTTTTGCCCATTGAAGACATATATTCCCACAATTGAATAACAACCCCAAACGTTTACTACAAAACTGAAATAAGCTCAAAAAAAATCACAATGTCTTTTAATTAAATTTCAAGGGCATGTTAGTCTTATAAAACAGTCGCTAAAGTCTCGTGTTTATTTCACAACCTTCTTACTGCAGCTTTGTAAAATACATTCAATATTGTACATATGATTCGCATGAGTCCCAAAACATTCATAGAACAATGCAAATTGTTCACAAATTTAACCTAAACTCAAAGACAAGGTTACTGATGTTAGTACAACATGTACAGTCACAAAACCAGAGGTTTAAGCTTTCAATAAAGTGGACCAATTAGTGTAATTTTAATCTCAATTTACAAAAAAATATATCTTTTAAGTTGTCTTTTTAAAAATATTCCCAAAAAAAAATCTGTTTGGATTATTGGTAGGATTATTATTTTGGAATGCTTGTTCATCTATCTCAGTAAGTTTTTTTTTACAGGGGCAGGAGTGGCGTCTGAGAAGGAAGGGGTTCCTGTTTCTTCTCCCCCACCACAGCAGATGCATTAGTTTGAGTTGTACAGCAGCAGCGAGTCAGCAAACAGGTAGGCAACTAATCAAATTGAAGCATTCACACACAACAAACCAGGTAGTTAAAAGCAAGTAAAATCCTAGACCTTTAATTTAAAATTTCAGAAAGCAAAATGAATGCATGATGGTATTAAGACAGTAGCCAAAATAAATTTACTTTTGAAATTGAAAATCTTTTTTAAAAATGTGAATTTTTTCAGAATTGTGAATAAATTTGATGTTCCATAAATATAAAATTAGTGTTATAGACACAGTGAGACTGCTTGAAAGGCAGTGACCTTCGCAGTAATCATAAAGTTATATAACCAATAGACACCTAGCTACGCCAAAAAGCTGCAATTTTTTCAAGAGCTTTTACAACAAGACCAACCACAATAGGGTGGAAGTTCTCATCAATTCATTATTGCAAGGGAGCACCTCCAGAGAACACCCTATCGAAAAGCATAGGCTCACTGGCAGCAATTTCTAAGTTTTCATATCACTGGATTCTGGGCATGTCTGAACTCCTGAAATTGCTGTCAGTTTCAGTGGAGGAATGACAAACGCTGACAGTTTCTTCATCATTGCCACAGCAAAATAATGGCCAATGTTTGAGACTGACGTTGGTATTTGCGAAGAATTTCTGCAGTGAATGCTGGAAATACTCAGCAGGCCAAGCAGCATCTGTGGAGATTAAAACAGATTTAACATTTCATGTTAGTGACCTTTCATCAGAACTGGAAAATATTATAGATGCAACAGGTTTTAAGAACAGGGGTTAATGCAACACCTTACGGGACAGACACTTATTTGGACATTATAGAAGTATTGCTGTCATGGTTTAGGGTTCTGTGACTTAACGGCTGTTTTTTCAACAGAGGAAGATATATAAGTCAAAAACCTGGAAAAACTCAGCAAGTCTGGCAGCATCAGCAGAGAAGAAAAGAGTTGACGTTTCGAGTCCTCATGATCCTTCGACAGAACTTGAGTTCGAGTCCAAGAAAGAGTTGAAATATATGCTGGTTTAAGGTGTGTGGTTGGCGGGGGGGGGGGGGGTGCAGAGAGAGAGGGAGAGAGAGAGGTGGAGGGGGTTGGTGTGGTTGTAGGGACAAACAAGCAGTGATAGAAGCAGATCATCAAAAGATGTTTTTGTTCTTTTTTGTTTTTTTTTGGTTTTTTTTGGTGTTTTTTTTGGTGTTTTTTTGTTTTTTTTTTAAGATATAAGTAATGGGTCAACACCACTGCTTTTTTTTAACCTATGTCAATGACTTAGACTTACAGCACAGGGCACAATGTCAAAATTTGCAGATGACACAGAACTTGGAAGCATAGGAAAACAATGATTGTGATTGACTTCAAGAGGACATAGACAAGCTGGTGGGGTGGGCGGACACGTGGTAGGTGAAATTTAATGAAAAAAAGCACAAAGTGAAACATTTTGTAAGAGAACAAGGAGAGGCAATATAAACTAAAAGAGTACAATTCTAAAGCGGGTGCAGGAACAAAGGCCTGTGGGACAGATGTGCACAAATTGTTGAAGGTGGCACGGGAGGTTGAGAGTGCAGTTGAAAAGTATTAAGTGGTCCTGAGTTTAATAAAAAGAGGCATGGGGGGTTACCATAGACCAGAAACTGAACTGGACTAGCTATATAAATACTGTGGCTACAAGAGCAGGTCAGAGGCTAGGAATCTTGCAGCTAGTAACTCGCTTCTCGACTCCCCAAAGCCTATCCATCATCTACAAGGCACAAGTCAGGACTTGATGGAATACTCTCCACTTGCCTGGATGAATGCAGCTCCAACAACTCTTCAAGAAGCTTGACACCATTCCACTTGATTGGCTCCCCACCCACAAACATTTGTTTCCTCCATCATCGACGCACAGTGGCAGCAGTGTGTTCCATTGACAAGAAGCACTGCAGGAACTCACCAAGTCTCCTTACACAGCACCTTCCAAACCTACGACCACTACCATCTAGAAGGACAAGGGCTGTAGATACATGGGAACATCACCACCTGGAAATTCCCCTCCAAGCTACTCACCATCCTGACTGGGAAATATATCACCGTTCCTTCACTGTCCGTGGGTCAAAATCCTGGAACTTCCTCCCTAACAGTACTGTGCCTACCTAGACCACATGGACAACAGTGGTTCAAGAAGGCAGCTCATTACCATCTTCACAAGAGCAATTAGGGATGGGTAATAAATGTTGACTGACCCAGTGACACCCACATCCCATGAATGAATAATAAAAAAGAGTGCAGAAGCTAGAAATTATGAACCACCTTGATAAAACATTCTTTGAGTCTCAACTGGAGTATTTTGTCCAATTCTGGGCACACTTTAGGAAGGATGTGAAGGTTTAGATAAGGTGCAGAAAAGATTTAAGAGAATAGTCCTGGGTATGAAGGACTTCAGTTATGAGGATTGACTGGGGGAGTTGGGGTTTTTCACCCTAAAGGAGGGAGATTTAACGAAGATATTCAAAATCATGACCAGTCTGGATAAAGTAGACAGAGAGAAACTGCTCCCATTAGCACCTTTGTCTTAACCGTTTTGAGATTTATGAATAAGGAGTGGGATGCTTTTGAAACAATCAATGCTGACAGCAGGTGTGGAATCTTACAACCAACAGCAGAGCCATTTCCAGATCTCAAATCCGACAGTGAACAGTGTGCCCAGCAGCTGCCCTTTACCTGAGCAAAGCAATCATTATCCTGCCGTTAGGCTCCCAAATCAATTAGGCAGGGACAGCAGGATAACACATTCAGTCAAAAGGATTTCCAAAGGGCCAGTAAGGAACACTCACCAGCATTTGGATTTTTGGTGCTGCAGCTGCAACAGAGGTGGAGAAAAGACCTGGGAAGGCTGCTCCCACCCTGGTCAGGGGTCTCACTCTTATCTGCAGGATTTGAGAGGCTGCAGTGAGGTGATATCGCCCAAGGCGGGAGGAGGCAGCCAACAGCAGATGGTGAAATTTGAATCCAACAAAAATCTTTAAAAGTCTAATGATGACCATTAACGAAACCATCGCCAATTGTTGTAAAAGCCCCATCTGGTTCACTGATGTCCTTTAGGGAAGGAAATCTGCTGTCCTTACCTAGTCTGGCTTACATGTGACTCCAGACCCACAGCGGTGTGGTTGACCTTAATGCTCTCTGACAAAGGAAATCAGGAATAGGCAATAAATTCTGGCCTAGTCAGCAACATCCAAATCCCATTAACAAATTTTTTAAAAAAACTTTGTGGATGGAAATGGCCAAGAAAGTAAGCAGCAGTGTGGTCCCTCCAACCTAGAAACAGTGCACCAAGATGATCTAGGACCTCAGGAGGGCATGACAAGCGTGTGTCATAACACTTTCAGGTGCTAAGTCCTACACTCTGATCTGCTCATCATTCTCTGGTGCAGCAGTCCTCAAGTCAACACATCTTGTAGCTCCACTCATTCCTCTCTCTCCAGACACCTCACATCCTCATTTGAATAGCTAACCCTCACCCAGTTGTCCTCTTGCGTCAATGCCTCAGTTACCCTCCACAAATGGTGTTCTCCCTCTTCTCTACACAAGCCATTACAACCACTCACACCTCTTTCCAGGAGTAAAAAGCACGCAGCTTGCCAAGAGGTGCAGGTTGCTGGGTGGCCCGCCAGTGACTGGCATATTGAAAGCCACAGCCAGTCTATGCTCACTTACCCCAGTGGAAAGAAGGTCTTGTTCTAAGGGGCTGAAAATGTCAGCAGCAATCTGCCACGAGAACCTCAGCCTCCTCAGGCACTATCACTTAGACATATAGAAAGCTGATCCTCTGCCTGCAGATCCTGTGTTGGGGGTCTCACCTCCTAACTGGATCGGTGTCTATTCATCTCTTTTGAAATCTATGCTCACTTCTTTTACACTCTATCTACATTGATGGTAATTTTGTCCTTGATTAAACTAATTGGTCTGTAATTAGTCAGATTAATTCAGTTTCCCTTTATAAAAACAAAATGGCCAATACAATAGCCAATTTCCAGTTTCCGGCCATAAATATTTTTCTGTAATTTTACAATCTCTTTTTTCAAACAAAATATTGCCCTGTAGTAGGGTGCCAATTTCTGCTTTCACCTTACTTCAGCTAGCTCACTTCTCAGCTTTTTAAAAATCCACCCAAACCCAACTTTCTTTTTTGTACTTATCCCATTTTTACTTTGATTTTAAACCTAATTATACACTGATCACTATTCTCAAGGTGCTCACCCCCTTTAGATCACGTACCTGATCTGCTTCATTCCTTCCAACCAGATCCAGCAACACTTCTGCACTTGTAGGTTTAATATGCCGCTCAAGGGAGAAGACCTATACACATTTCAGAAATTCCATTCTTTTTTCTCCATTTACTCACCTATATACTTCTGGATCCTGCCATTGTTCTAGTGGATACAGAAGTGTGTGTCATATTCAATAAAAAGCAGGCCACCACTTGTTTAAGGAAGGAACCAATTAACATTGAATCATAGTTGATACTTATAACAGATCCAAATTTGTGACCAACTCTATGATAAAATCAGGACAAACAGCCCCTAAAGGTAAGACTTATTTATGCTTTCCATCAGTAATCACCCAAACACCACATGAGGATGCATGGTCTGTCAAATCTCTCAAAATAAATGGCAGAACATCACAAAACTTGTTCAGAAAAACACACACAAACTGGATGACTAATGAATTCAAAAACAGAATTACCTGGAAAAACTCAGCAGGTCTGGCAGCATCGGCGGAGAAGAAAAGAGTTGACGTTTCGAGTCTTCAGGACCCTTCTGTTCTGTTGAAGGGTCATGAGGACTCGAAACATCAACTCTTTTCTTCTCCGCCGATGCTGCCAGACCTGCTGAGTTTTTCCAGGTAATTCTGTTTTTGTTTTGGATTTCCAGCATCCGCAGTTTTTTTGTTTTTATGACTAATCAATTATTGCTTATACTTTATCATGTGATAGACCCTGAACTCCAATTTTAAAAGGTTTCACTAATGTAAACAATATTTATCTTAATTCAATTGCACGATTTCATAACCAAACTATTAAAAGCACCCAGTAATAGTGGTTGAAACGGTCTGGTATTAACCAGTTCCCCTTGTGCTGTATAAATAAATTACATATTAGGGGGCATGGGTATGCAAACTCATCGATCACAAGTAGACAGCACCCCAAATCTGGCAACAAGATCCAAATTCCGCAAAAAAGTTTGCTCACCAGACAGCCAAAACTGAAGTTCAAAGAACCACCCACAATTTGAAGAACAAATAGTGGTCAGAGAAGGCCGAGGAAACTGAACTCCATGCTGATGTGCATGACAAATGCATTTTTTCAAGGCACTTTTTACTTTTAGCAGAACTGGAGAGATATACCTCACAGGTATAAACTGTCCTTTAAGCAGACATTCCGCTCTTCAAGAATCAGTCCTTGTTAGCTCCCAAGAGTTTACTTCTGATCTTTTACTTTCCCAGCTTGGAAACTTATAACTCCCAAACTGTCTTTCACAACGTGAATTTTCCTGGAGACTCTAGCTGATCAAGGCAAATCTTCCAGCCTCGTTTTAACTCCTCACGATTTGGGTCTGCCCAATCAGAGTGCAATCACCCGCGTTCATGCATGGTAATCCATAGAGACTTTCAGCCTCTGGTTGCTCTCTTTAACAGAGCATAGCAAACTAATCTGAGAGTGTTTTCAGGGGTATTTTAGAAAATCTTCCCTTCTCAAAGCCCAACTCCATGGCAACGTGAATCACATAGGCCTTGTATCAGATGGGAATACTGATTAGTTATCCTTTATACTCCAAATCTTTTTCATCTTGGAAGTTAATGGACAGTTAATAGCACAACCAGTGAACAGATTTCTTACCACTTTTTGGGACTTGGAAGACACAGTCCATTCACTGCTAGCACACAGGACATTGCCATTGTCTCCAAGTGTTAACACTTGCACCTACTTTCCAGTAAAACAATTTGGGCTCCCTTTAATCTCTAGGAATAAAACATTCATTGCTATCAGGCAGACTTCAGGTCAGGTCACATGACACCCTTCATTTTACCTTAAAGGCACAGTCCCAAAACAACATTATAAACCTCATAACTGTATCAAAGATGGCAAGACTCCTCTCAAAGAAATGAAAAATATGAATGCCCACTGGAAAGGGCACTTTATAAAACTACTCAATCAGAATTCCAGAGTGGACATGCACCTCCACATGCTAGAGGACCTCTCATAACATGCAATAAGTGAACTAGATAATGATTCAATGTTCAAGTGATAGCTGCTGTCAACCAGATGGGAAACAACAAAGCTTCTGGTCCTGACAATATCCCTGTGGAAGTACTGAAACAGAGGAGACATATTGATTTTTTGGATACATGCCCTACTTGTGATAAAAACAAAAAACTGTGGATGCTGGAAATCCAAAACAAAAACAGAATTACCTGGAAAAACTCAGCAGGTCTGGCAGCATCGCGGAGAAGAAAAAAGTTAACGTTTCGAGTCCTCATGACCCTTCAACAGAACTGAGTGAAATTAGGAGAGGGGTGAAATATAAGCTGGTTTAAAGGAGGGGGGATGTGGGTGTTGTTGGGACAAGCAAGCAGTGATAGAAGGAGATAACCAAAAGATGTCACAGACAAAAGAACAAAGAGGTGTTGAAGGTGGTGATATTATCTAAACAAATGTGCTAATTAAGAATGGATGGCAGGACACACAAGGTACAGCTCTAGTGGGGGTGGGGTGGAATAAGACTAACCAGGCATAAAAGGTATAGATTTAAAAATAATGGAAATAGGTGGGAAAAGAAAAATCTATATAAATTATTGGAAAAAGCAAAAGGGAGGGGGAAGAAACGGAAAGGGGGTGGGGATGGAGGAGGAAGTTCAGGATCTAAAGTTGTTGAATTCAATATTCAGTCCGGAAGGCTGTAAAGTGCCTAGTCGGAAGATTAGGTGTTGTTCCTCCAGTTTGCGCTGAGCTTCACTGGAACAATGCAGCAAGCCAAGGACAGACATGTGGGCAAGAGAGCAGGGTGGAGTGTTAAAATGGCAAGCGACAGGGAGGTTTGGGTCTTTTTTGCGGACAGACCGCAGGTGTTCTGCAAAGCGGTCACCCAGTTTGCGTTTGGTCTCTCCAATGTAGAGGAGACCACATTGGGAGCAACGAATGCAGTAGACTAAGTTGAGGGGGTTGCATCTTTTGCGTTTGCATGGGGAGGTGCCGTAGGTGGGGGGTGAGGAGTAGGGGGTGATGGAGAAGTGGACCAGGGTGTCCCGGAGGGAACGATCTCTACGGAATACCGCCAGGGGGTGGTGAAGGGAAGATGTGTTTGGTGGTGGCATCATGCTGGAGTTGGCGGAAATGGCAGAGGATGATCCTTTGAATGCGGAGGCTGGTGGGGTGATAAGTGAGGACAAGGGAGACCCTATCATGTTTCTAGGAGGGAGGAGAAGGCTTGAGGGCGGATGCACGGGAGATGGGCCGGACACAGTTGAGGGCCCTGTCAACGACTGTGGGTGGAAAACCTCGGTTAAGGAAGAAGGAGGACATGTCAGAGGAACTGTTTTTGAAGGTGCTACCTTCAAAATGATGCTACCTTCAAAAACAGTTCCTCTGACATATCCTCCTTCTTCCTTAACCGAGGTTTTCCATCCACGGTCGTTGACAGGGTCCTCAACCGTGTCCGGCCCATCTCCCGCGCATCCGCCCTCACGCCTTCTCCTCCCTCCTAGAAACATGATAGGGTCTCCCCTTGTCCTCACTTATCACCCCACCAGCCTCCGCATTCAAAGGATCATCCGCCATTTCTGCCAACTCCAGCATAATGCCACCACCAAACACATCTTCCCTTCACCACTCCCTGGCGGCATTCCGTAGGGATCGTTCCCTCCGGGACACCCTGGTCCACTCCTCCATCACCCCCTACTCCTCAACCCCCACCTACGGCACCTCCCCATGCAAATGCAAAAGATGCAACCCCCCCAACTTAGTCTACTGCATTCATTGCTCCCAATGTGGTCTCCTCTACATTGGAGAGACCAAACGCAAACTGGGTGAGCGCTTTGCAGAACACCTGCGGTCTGTCCGCAAGAAAGACCCAAACCTCCCTGTCGCTTGCCATTTTAACACTCCACCCTGCTCTCTTGCCCACATGTCTGTCCTTGGCTTGCTGCATTGTTCCAGTGAAGCCCAACGCAAACTGGAGGAACAGCATCTAATCTTCCGACTAGGCACTTTACAGTCTTCCGGACTGAATATTGAATTCAACAACTTTAGATCCTGAACTTCCTCCTCCATCCCCACCCCCTTTCCATTTCTTCCCCCTCCCTTTTGTTTTTTCCAATAATTTATATAGATTTTTCTTTTCCCACCTATTTCCATTATTTTTAAATCTATACTTTTTATGCCTGATTAGTCTTAATCCACCCCACCCCCACTAGAGCTGTACCTTGTGTGTCCTGCCATCCATTCTTAATTAGCACATTTGTTTAGAAAATATCACCACCTTCAACACCTCTTTGTTCTTTTGTCTGTGACATCTTTTGGTTATCTCCTCTATCACTGCTTGCTTGTCCCAACAACACCCACATCCCCCCTCCTTTAAACCAGCTTATATTTCACCCCTCTCCTAATTTCACTCAGTTCTGTTGAAGGGTCATGAGGACTCGAAACGTTAACTTTTTTCTTCTCCGCCGATGCTGCCAGACCTGCTGAGTTTTTCCAGATAATTCTGTTTTTGTTTTGCCCTATTTGTGACCCTCTGGCAGAATGAAGAAATTCCAAATCACCTTAGAGGCGCCATGATGATCACAATCTTCAAGGAGGCAGGTCAAACCGTAGCAATCACAAGGGTTTAGGCATTACTCTCAGCTGTTGGTAAAGTCCTAGCTAGGTTATTTTATAATCGTCTCTCTCTCTCTAGTTGCAAAGGAGGTCCTTCCAGAGTCCCAGTGTGACTTCCGCCCCATCAAAAGGAACAACTGACATGACCTTCACAGGATGCCAACTTCAGGAAAAGCACAGAGAACAAAACATGCCTTTTTACATGGCTTTCTTTGATCTCACAAAAGCCTTCAACTCAGTGAGTTGATCTGCCTTATGGAAGGTACTACAGCGATATGGATGCCCAGCTAAGTTCACAAATATTATACAACTCCTATATGACAATATGCAATTCCTATATTAACACTACTAAACAATGACTCCAATCTGAACCCCTTCCCTATTAAAACAAGCGCAAACAGGAGTGTCCCATTGTACGAACACGATTCTTAATTTTTCTGGCAGCAACACTAAAGCTTGCTACCAAAAAGCTCCCTCAAGGTGTGGTACTAAACTATTGCAGGAACGGTAAACTCTTCAACCTCAAGCAACTGAAGACCACAAGACAACAACCACTGTAATAGAACTACAGTATGCTGACAATGCAGAAGTCGCTGAAGACTCTGAAGAAGAGCTGCAGCTCAGATTTTCCAGCCAGCAGAAATGCAGAGATGCACACTGCTAACCATGATTAAAACTGCATCCTTACCTTTTGCCATAGGAGGATTAGGGGCTTCCAATCCCGGCTACAGGATCCAGCCACTAGGAGTACTGGTGAGGCACAGAAGCACTGAGGCCACAACCCCTGGTCATAGTGGAAGAAACATCCCTCAAGGTCAAGCAGCTTTTCAGTCTTCTGGTGAGTGCTTTTTAAATTTCTTAGTCTTTTTTTAAAAATAATTTCCAATCTTTTAAAGACTTAACTGTTTTTATGAGTTTGTCTTTACTGTAAGTTAACATAGAGAAGTTTTGAATTGAATTACAAAAGTTCTTTTGATGAAAAATGGTCAAGTACATTAAGTCTTTGACTGCATTGATTTTAAAATTTGTTTACCCAATAGATTAGAACTAGACAATGTTATTCCCAAATGCACTAGGGCTTTGAATGCACTGATTTTTTTTTTATATTATAGAAGGGATGGAGTTGCAGTAGACAAGGGCTGTACACTAGTGGGGTGGTGGGTGGGTTGGGCAGAAGGATGGAGTGGTACTGGTGGTTGAGCAGGCTGTTATTTGTTCAGCATTTACTCTTAAATAAATTTTGAGGTTTTCCCGAAACAGCTTCTGCTGTTAATCACTTTCAGCCCAGATCCGACTCCTATGATTAAGAGTGCGGGTATCCTAGAGAAAATTTCCGGGCAAGTTCAGGATATTTAGCCCAAGTCCACAATGGCAGGATCTATGTCAAAGGCATCCATGCAGGTTTCCAGGCAGCATATCGCAGCCCAATGAAAGTTTGAAATTCCCAGTTAAGTACCGTGCATATGCGCCCATCAGGACTTTCTTTGGGTCCCGACACCGAATGTCTGAAAGTTCACCATTAATTCAATCAGAAGATCCCAGCCTATAAGATTCACCAAGGCCTATAAGAACATGGGATTTTCCCTGAACATCAAGACCACCAAGATCCTCTACCAAACCACACTAAATGTATCAAATCCAATGTCTTCAAATTGAGATTCATGGTGAAGTGTTTGGAGAATGTCCCTCACTTCCAATATCTTGGAAGCTACCTATCCCAAAAAGCTGACAATGGTGAAGCTTACACCACTGAACCCAATGTGCCAGCTCAGCCTACAGTAAATGCTTTCAAGTTTGAGAACTGTGATATCAGACCCAACACTATACTCAAAGCCCACACTCTCTACGGTGAAGCTTGGAAAACCTGGGAGACAATATCAAGGCTGTAGAACAGCATCACCAACACTCTCTTACAAAGATCTTGCGAATAATTGGGAGGACAAAAGAACAAAAACGAATGTCCAAGACACAGATGTGCCAAGTATAGGGGCCCTGATAATCTCACTTCAACTGAGATGGACAGGACATGTCGACAGACTCAAGACTGCCCAAACAGATGCTCTACTCAGAGCTACACCCTTCACCAATGGGCCAAAGAAAACATTTCAAAGACAATCTGAAAGCTTCAATGAAAATCTTCTCTATTAACATCAACACCGGAAAGCAGATGCCCAATCACAACCAAAATGGAGATTCATCATTAAAAATTGTCTCGACCTTTCGATACGCTGACATCTCCCTTCCACCAAGCCATCTGCAGGAAAGAATCATCCTCAACATGGGGGATTGCCAATTGAATTAAGGAGTACCATTTGCCACAAATAAAAACAAAAATATTCTGAAAATACTCAGCAAGCCCTTCAGCACCTAAAAAAATATAAGTTATGGATGGAGACCTTTCCTGAAACCTCGTTCTTAAATTGTGACAACTTTATCCTTTATCACATCGTAACTACTGTTAACTGCCAACCTCAGTTAAAGAACAATGTCAAACTTGCTCATTAAAGTACTAACTTATCTTCAATTTTGTTTTCTTGAATCTAACAATGTGCCCCTGAAACGCTGAAAAGGGTATACAAACAAATGAATAAGGAGCAGGAGAAGGCCATTCAGCCCCTTGAGCCTGCCCTGCCATTCAATAAAATCATGACTGATCTCATTGTGGCCTCAACTCCACATTCCTTCCTAACCCCTGTACTCTTTGACTCCCTTGTTAATCAAAAATGTATCTAACTTAGCCTTAAAAATATTCAATGATCCTGCCTCCACCACTCTCTGGGGGAAGAGAGACTCTCGATCCTCGAAAAAAATTTCTCATCTTCATCTTAAATGAGAGGCCCCTTGTTTTTAAACTGCTTCCCCTAGTTCTAGTCTCTCTCACAAGGGGAAACATTCTCTCAGCATCCAGCCTATCAAGTCCCCTCAGGATCTTATATGTTTCAATAAGATCACCTCTCATTCTTCTAAATTCCAGTGGATACAGGCCCAACCTGTCCAACCTTTCCTCATAGGATAACCACTTCATCCCAGGAATCAGTTGAGTGAACTTTCTCTGAATTGCTTCAATACAATTATATCCATTCCTAAATGAGAACAAAACTGTACACTGTACTCTAGATGTGGTCACACCAGCACCCTATATAATTGTAGCAAAACATCCCTACTTTTGTATTCCATTCCCCTTGCAATAAACAACAATATTCCATTTGCCTTCCAAATCACTTACTGTACCAGCATACTAACTTTTTGGTATGTACTAGGACATGCAGATCTCTCTCTACCTCAGATTCCTACAATCTCTCTCCATTTAAATAATACGTTGCTTTTCTATCCTTCCTGCCAAAGTGGACAAGGTCACATTTTCCCACATTATACATCATCTGCCAAATTTTTGCTCACTCATTTAACCTATCTATATTCCTTTGCAGACTCCTTATGTCCTCTTCACAACTTACTTTCCTACCTATCTTTGTGTCATCAGCAAAATTTACAACCATACATTTGGTCCCGTCAGCCAAGTCATTATATAAATTGTAAACAGTCAAGGCTCCAGCACTGGTCCCTGTGACACTCCAAGTTACATCGTGCCAACCCGAAATGACCCATTTATGGCTGCTTTACTTCCTGTTAACCGACCAATCCTCTATCCATGC
The DNA here is from genome assembly GCF_017639515.1 of Carcharodon carcharias. Taxonomy (NCBI): domain Eukaryota; kingdom Metazoa; phylum Chordata; class Chondrichthyes; order Lamniformes; family Lamnidae; genus Carcharodon; species Carcharodon carcharias. The sequence continues at coordinate 88,778,657 of NC_054469.1, read as the reverse complement.
TAATATGTACCCCCTACACCATGATTATGCAGCAACCTTTGATGTGGCACCTTGTCAAATGCCTTCTGGAAATCTAAGTACACCACATCCACAAGTTCCCCTTTAGCTTGTTGCTTCCTCAAAGAGCTCCAACAGGTTAGCCAAGCACCATTTCCCTTTCACAAAAACGTGTTGACTCTGACTGATTGTACTGAGATTTTGTAAGGGCCCCTCTAAAACCTTCTGAATAATAGATTCCAGCATTTTCCCTATGACAGGTCTTAAGGAACTAGCCAATAGGTCCCTGCTTTGTCTCCCTCCCATCTTAAATAGAGGAGTCACATTCACTATTTTTTAAATCTGATGGGACCTTTCCTGAATCTAGGAAATTTTGGAAAATTAAAACCAATGCATCTACTATCACAGCGGTTTCTGCTTTAAAGTCCCTACGGTGAAGTCCATGAAGACCTGGGGGCTTGCCAGCTTTTAATTCTAATAATTTTCTCAGTACACTTTCCCTGGCGATTGTAATGGTTTTAAGTTCTTCCCTTTCACCTCTCAATGCACAATTATTTCTGGGTTGTTATTTGTATCCTTTACAATGAAGACAAATGCAAAATATATTCAATACATCCACCCTTTCCTTATTTTCCATTAATTACCCAGACTCACTCTGTAGAGGACCAAATAACCCATGGCTACAGCTTTACTTTGCTAACAAGCCCCCATATATTCCTTCCTGTATACCCCATCCTCCATTGTGCTTACAGTAAGAGGAACCATGAAATACTCCCTCAAATGACTTCTTACCTTTACTATTCCTGCTCGTTACCCAAACTACATTGCGTGTCTACTGCATAGTGGCAGCATGAACCAGTTAGTTTCAGCTATTGCTCAGATTTTTGAGATATATTCCAGGGTAATCCAAAGGTAGACTGGGCACTTTTCAGGGCCGGAAGTGACGGCCTTAGGCCTGTTCATGAGTGTGTGTGATATACAGTGCAAGATGATCTGATCAAGGTAGCCATTATCCCACAGGGTGCTACTACACCATAGTAACAAGTGGTATTGGCCACTAACAGGATGCTGCTTTCAAGCCAAAAAGACGTTCTGCCTATCATACAAACGAGTAATGTGGTACATGAATTTCAGTACCAGTGTGATGCTAGTTATGTAAGCATACGTCCCAAAGACTGGGCAGATCGTATCAAACAGCATGCCCCAGCCGCTGGTCACAATAGACAAGGCACAGGCCATATCGAACCAGCCTGTGCTTGCAAAACTCGGAACAGTGTCCAATGTTACATGTGGTTCCACGATTAGACAACATTTTCTAAATAATCCTCCGTGTGCTAAGAATTACACTGGCAACCAATTTAAGATTGCCAGTCGGGGTTGCAGTGTGGCGCATTTGCATGTACTGGAAGCTACATATATTAATACACAAAGCCCTGTTCTTTGCAAACAGAAAGAATATGCACCCATGTTGCACCTGTTTCAGCTATACAAAATAAGTGAGTCATTTGCTGACTCATTCCTCAGGGCAATGCCTTAAACAATCAGGGTCAAGCTGCCTGGTTCAAATTTCAAACAATGCTTGTCAGTTAACTGTCAGTCACCATCACTGGTGCTTTCTCCATGGCGATGCCTCTACCAGAGTCCACTTGCCAACCAATCAGCACTCTCTTCTCATACAATATAAATTGTTGTTTTCCCCTTATATTGGCATTCTTGCATAGTGTCCTAAGGAGTACAAGACGAAAAGCTTTGACATGTCTCTTTTTCCAGCAATACTCAAGTTCTATACTACCAAACAACTATGGGAGAAATATATTTACCCAACTGCTTCAGAATGATTATGATATCAGGTTAGATAGGCATAAATTTTACAAGAGACTGAATCACATAACAATCAAGATGGAGCATCAGATCTGGTAGGAGGGGAGAATGAGATTTGAAATCTTCCATGTCAACTAGAATATCTATTCACAAGGACAAATTCAATTGTTAGGATTCTGACAGCAGCAGCTGGACCAGGGAAAAGTAACTAAGAGTTTTCAAAGATTATTTTAGTCAAAACCAGATAGAACTAGTTACAGTGTATAAATAGATGCAGAGCATTCTGCAAGTAGTAGATGTGAGGAAGTGGTCATCAGAAGAGCAGAACGATCTTGTGATCATTCAAGCATGGTCTCCTGGAGTTTACATGATTGCCTTCGATGAGTGGAGAGGAATTTCACTAAGATTTTCCTAAATTGGCCTAAAGTTTCTTATTTCCAATATCATTTGATTTTGTGACTGTGTTGGGACGGAGTGAGCTTAATGGTGTTTACAAGCTGTGCAGGTTGGAGGTGGGCCAGGTTGCCAAGCCAACTTGTCTTTTTTGGTCCTTTTCATATGCTCCTGATATTTTTTCCCACTCAAAGACCTTTTTTTCCCTCAAACTGAAGAAGTGCAGGCCATTAATGCTGGAAAACTAAGCACAGTTTCAGTATCAAACACTCCCAAAGCAATAGTACAATATTAAGTTAAGAGTAAAGCTCAACAAGCTCTGACACCACCTAATTGCACCAGAATGATGTCCTTTTCCTATGGCAGCTATCCTTATGATCAGAGGAAGATTATTAATTTCTAAAAAATTGATCGTATGGTTAGTTGAGTAGACCATAAGACATAGGAGCATAAATTAGGCCATTTGGCCCATTGTGTCTGCTCCGCCATTCAATTATGGCCGATAGGTTTCTCAGCCCGATTCTCCCGCCTTCTCCCTGTAACCTTTGATCCCCTTACCAATCAAAAACCTATCTATCTTGGTCTTAAATACACTCAATGATCTGGCCTCCACAGCCTTCTGTGGAAATGAATTCCATAGATTCACCACTCTCTGGCTAAAGAACTTTCTCCTCATCTCTGTTCTAAAAGATCTTCCCTTTACTCTGAGGCTGTGCCCTCGGGTCCTAGTCTCTCCTCCTAATGGAAATATCTTCTCCACGTCCACTCTATCCAGGCCTTTCAGTATTCTGTAAGTTTCAATCAGATCCCCCCTCATCCTTCTAAACTCCATCGAGCATAGACCCAGAATCTTCAAACGTTCCTCATATGTTAAGCCTTTCATTCCTGGGATCGTTCTCGTGAGCCTCCTCTGGACCCTCTCCAGGGCCAGAACATCCAATCTGAGATATAGGGCCCAAAATTGCTCACAATATTCTAAATGTGGTCTGACCAGAGCCTTATAAAGCCTCAGCAGCACATCCCTGCTTTTATATTCTAGTCCTCTCAAAATAAATGCCAACATTGCATTTGCCTTCCTAACTACCGACTCAACCTGCAAGTTAACCTTAAGAGAATCCTGGGCTAGGTCTCCCAAGTCCCTTTGCACTCCAGACTTCTGAATTCTCAACCCGTTTAGAAAATACTCTATGCCTCTATTCTTCCTATCAAAGTGCATGACCTCACACTTCCCCACGTTGTATTCCATCTGCCACTTCTTTGCCCATTCTCCTAACCTATCCAAATCCTTCTGCAGCTTCCCCGCCTCCTCAATACTACCCGTCCCTCCACCTATCTTTGTATCATCTGCAAACCTAGCCAGAATGCCCTCAGTTCCTTCATCTAGATCATTAATGTATAAAGTGAAAAGTTGTGCTCCCAACACTGACCCCTGCGGAACTCCACTAGTCACCGGCCGCCATCCTGAGAAGGACCCCCTTATCCCCATTCTCTGCCTCCTGCCAGCCAATCTTCTATCCATGCTAGTACCTTGCCTCTAACACCATGGGCTCTTATCTTACTGAGCAGACTCCTGTGCGACACCTTGTCAAAGGCCTTCTGGAAGTCCAAGTAGATAACATCCATTGGCTCTCCTGTGTCTAACCTACTCATTACCTCCTCAAAGAATTCTCAGGTTTGTCAGGCATGACCTCCCCTTGACGAAACCATGCTGACTTTGCTCTATTTTATCATGCACTTCCAAGTATTCTGAAATCTCATCCTTAATAATGGACTCTAAAATCTTACCAATCACCAAGGTCAGGCTAATCGGCCTGCAATTTCCTGTCTTTTGCCTCACTCCCTTCTTAAACAGAGGGGTTACATTAGCAATTTTCCAGTCCTCTGGGACCCTCCCTGATTCAAGTGATTCCTGAAAGATCACCACTAACGCCTCCACTATCTCTTCAGCTATCTCCTTCAGGACTCTGGGGTGTAATCCATCTGGCCCAGCTGATTTATCCACCTTCAGACCTTTCAGTTTTCCTAGCACCTTCTCCTTGGTAATGGCCACCATACTCACCTCTGCCCCCCCGAATCTCTTGAAATTTGCGGATGTTACTCGTGTCTTCCTCCGTGAAGACTGACACAAAGTACCTATTCAGTTCCTCCGCCATTTCTTTGTTCCCCACTACTACTTCTCCAGCGTCATTTTCCAGCGGTCCAATCTTCACTTTTGCCTCTCTCTTACCCTTTATATATCTAAAAAAACTCTTGCAATCTTTTTTTATATTACTGGCTAGTTTACCCTCATATTTAGTCTTCTTCCTCCTTAATTCTTTTTTAGTTGTCCTCTGTTGGTCTTTGTAGGCTTCCCACTGCTCTTCACCACATTGTATGCTTTCTCTTTAGCTTTTATGCTGTCTCTGATTTCCCTTGTCAGCCACGGTCGCCTCATCCTCCCTTTAGTATGCTTCTTCTTCCTAGGGATGAATTTTTACTGTGTCTCCCAAATTACTCCCAGAAACTCCTGCCATTGCTGTTCCACTGTCTTTCCTGCTAGGCTCATCTCCCAGTCAATTCTGGCCAGCTCCTCCCTCATGCCTCTGTAGTTGCCTTTATTCAACTGAAATACCGTTACAACTGATTCCAGCTTTTTCCTCTCAAATTGCAGGGTAAATTCTATCATATTATGGACACTTCCTCCTAAGGGTTCCTTCATCTTAAGCTCCCTTATCAAATCTGCCTCATTACACATCACTGAATCTAGAATTGCCTGTTCCCTAGTGGGCTCCACCACAAGCTGCTCCAAAAAGCCATCTCGTAGACATTCCACAAATTCCTTTTCTTGGGATCCACTACTAGCCTGATTTTCCCAGTCTACCTGCATATTGAAATCCCCCATGATCACTGTAACCTTGCCTTTCTTACATGCCTTTTCTATCTCCTGGTGTATCTTGTGCCCCACATCCTGACTACTGTTTGGAGGCCTGTACATAACTCCCATTATGGTTTTGTTACCTTTGCAGTTCCTCAACTCTACCCATACAGATTCTAGATCATCTGACCCTATTGATTTCTTGCTATTGATTTAATTTCATTTCTTACTAACAAAGCAACCCCACCCCTTCTGCCAACTTGCCTATCTTTTCGAAAGGATGTATATCCTTGGATATTTAGCTCCCTGTCCTGATTCCCTTGCAGCCATGTCTCCGTGATGCCCACTACATCATGCCTGCCAATTTCAATCTGTGCCACGAGCTCATTTACCTTATTTCGTATACTGCGTGCATTCAGATACAACACCTCAGTCCTGTATTTCTCTTCCCCTTTTCTCATATCGTCCCTTTATCTGATGTGCTTGAAGTTAGATTCCTAGCCCTTTCCAAACAACCTGTCCTATTTTGTGTTCTGGGGACTTTAATAGCCTCTCCTGGGCTCTCCTATCTTTTCAGTTTTTTCATAATTTTCCATGAAGTTGAACCCACCCCCCCACCCGCTAATCTGCTGCTTTGTTTCCCATTAGTCATACTTGTTGGAGTTTTTCCTCCTCCCCCCACCCCCACACCCCACACCCCCCGTTTAAAGTCCTGTTGACCACCCTATTTACCCTTATCGCTAGAACTAGCAAGGCTATGAGTACTTCAAGTCAATGCCCAAAATAAATCGTTTGAGGTTAAAACTGCATTGTTGGATGCAAGAACCCTATATGATGTGACGTTGCATCTATATCCACTGGGAAATGGAATGAAGAGTATTCATAGTTATAGGGAGATCAGGTTTGATGTGTCAATTTCAGTCAGTGAACAACAAGGACAGCCTATATCAAATATTTAAAACGTTGATGCAGTATGGTCTTCTGAGGTTAGGATTAAAGTACATGCGAGCAGAACTCACTTCACTTAATTCTGTTTTGGTGCCTGCTATTCTATCATGATGATGATAAAATGGAACATGCTCATTTCCCAGCATCACAGTGCAAGTACTGTGTCTCAAAACCAGCAATCTCAGAACCAAGTCCATGCCAGATTTCAGGCCTTGCTAGTTTTTGGGTTGGACGAGCCACTTGGAGTGCAGGAAAAGACTGACCACAAAGCCAATAATTAGTCAGCACATCACCACACCAATGCAACACCAAACCAAAAACGTCATTAAGTTATTTACTCATATAGTAGCAATTAAAATTCATGCATGCCCGCTTCAAAAAACATCTAGTTTTCGGATGGCTGAATTTGAGGCACTGTACCTATAATTCAATTTTTTTTTTAAAGAAATATTATAAACACCTTTAAAACCTGGAACAGGTTTTCTTAAACAAGAATGACAATACAGTTTTTAAACTGTACTTAGAAGACGGCAAGTCAAACTAGGATGATTTCCTTTGCTCAAAATATTCTCCAATTTCTCAGAACAAATTTTTAGCCTCAAACATTTTGAAAGGACTTTAAAATAACAAATTTTCTTACTGGAATGTAAACCAAGTCAGTTGTTTCTAGCCAATTTACTGATCTCACAGACAGGGAGAAGTTCTATGTAACTCCAAAGTAAACAAGGACCATGACTGTAGACTCTTCTGAGCACTCATTTAATGATCATAGAAAACCCCAATCCAGGCTAGCCGTATAAATTCCCCAGCCTGTAATATGCTCTTTCCTTTTCCGTGCCATCACAGCCCCACCACCCCCAGATTCAAGAAAGATAATTTTTTCACATTTCTGTGAGAGCCACAGAAAGCCATTTTCTTCCATAAAATAAAATGAGAGAGCTTTCTGGAAAACTGCCCCTAGTTCTTTTTTTCCCTTCTAAACAATCCACACATTGTTAAAAAAAAGCATGACATTGAAGCTTTTCATCTTGCACTCATTAGGACAGATGCAAGAGAGCCAAATTTCAAAGGGAGTAACAATTTATAGCAAATTAGAAAAAGGTGCTGATCGGTTGGCAAGTCAACTGGTCGAGATGTTAGCATGGAGAATGCACCAAGGAACTAGTGTCCCCCATCCCTTTGTTTAATTCAAAAAAGGGGCAATGCACCTCAATGGCAGTGCCTTGACCAACTAGTTGACTTACCAACCAATCAGCACCCTTTTCTCATGCAGTATAAATTGTTGCTTCCTTTGAAATTTGGCATTCTTGCACCTGTCCTGATCAGTGCAAGACGAAAAGCTGCGACTGTATCCTCTTCTTTCAACAATACTCAAAACCACATATTTTAATTTTAATGACTATGAAATGTAACCTGATTGTTAAAATCTTTTACTTCACCAGTAGGTTTTCTATTGCACAAATGGATTCTTGAGCTCTACAAATCAAGATATTTTCAGTACTCTACCTCAAGGCATTCTGCTGCTTACACGACCTCTTGGACAATAAGCAATAGGTTACAAACTGATGCCTGCTATCAAAAAAATGCTGAACATGTAACAGGATACGTGTATAGTTCCATGTATCTTGATTTTGCCATGCTCTGTCTGGTGTAAACCTGTTGAATGCCAGCTCGAAGGTCATCCCATATCTGATCCAGGCCTATCTGCTTAAGCCCATGTGGGTTTTGGCTCTTGTTTGATGACATTTTCTGTTTTCCCTATAGTTTTCTACAGCAAAGTTCACAGGTAATCAAGCTATGTCTCCATGAGATGTAGCAGTATTGAATCCTTTCAACTTTCTGCTCTTAACTGCCGATGAATTTTACTTCCTCCAAAATTGGCCAGACGGACAGTACCTCATCCAACCTGTAACAAAAATAACAGTTTGAAATAAGGAAATTATCTAAATGTTTATAGATTAATGATTATTACAAAAATACTTTCTCAAACTGCATTTCTATTCTTTTGAAGACAGACTTTTTGTACCAGGTTATAATGGTAATATTGTGCATTCAACATCTGAAATTCGTAACATTTTGTGAACCAAATTGTAATTTAGATGTTTTAAAATATAAAGACCATAACTAACAAGTTAATCTGATCTCAGTTTACAGCAAACACTGTAAGGCTTGTTAAGTCCATGCTGTCATCAATCATTGATGCTATTTGATGACATCATATTAGGTCCCTGTGGTGCTAACATAATACACTAATGCCCCATATTAAATACACGAAATACAATTTTGTACTAATTTATGGCATCAATACAATTGGGAGGATGCTTTAAAAAGAACTTCGCAAAATCCATAAATTATAGCAGATTTAATTTTGCCAGCGTTCATAATGGGAATTTGAAGTGGTGAGGATGACCATTAAATATAGACACAAATTGCTAAAAAACACCAAATGTAAAGGAAGCAGATGCGCCATGAGTTCCGAATGGCCATGTATTTGCTGGGTGTGCAGCCTCACAAAAATTGGACCTCGCCTTCAGTCCATCCAAGAATGACAAGAAATTGCTGCACCTGCACTGTTAAAACTATTCTAACTTGGTGCATCATTAAATACCAACCCACAATTTCTGTATGAGCAAGATTTAGGTTCCTGCCATTCAATCTCAAAGGCTGAGAAAGGGAACAATTGGAATTGTGGAGTCTTATTGCTGCAGGTCATAAATTGCTATTTTGTCCTTTGTCTCTTTTTTTTTTAACTCTCTCTCTCTCTCCTATTCCAGTGTTTCCTTCCCTCTTATGTAGCTTGTTTCTAGTTTGACTACCTTCTGCAATTTCCTTCTCTGTTGTTCCTTCATTTCATTCTCTGTTCTTAAATCTCATTGGTCAAGATGACTGTTGGACCCATCATTCTCCAAGTTCCCAGATGTCTCAAAGACCTTATCTTGCCATTATCAACTCGCACTTCCATCAATTTGCACCTCAAAAATGAGCTGAACCTAAGAAGAAAAACTCCAACTCACTTATTCCCCACTCCAGCAAACCTTGGTCCATGTAATCTCAAACATTCCACATGATTCAGAACCAAGCACTGCTTGTGGGGTCGAAGGGTTATTCCATTCCAGTCACAAAGAAGGGGATTTCACTAATCAGATGTTAGTTTGGGGGATCCTATCTACATAGTAAATGTAGCTTTCACCTCAGGGAAGTAACTACAATCAACAGCTCTGTGATCAAGGCCCTCATCTCATCAATTTAAGGAAATAACACCTCTTTCTGACTTAGCATGGTGGATGCTCCTGCAGCAGGTGTGAGTTCATTTTTTTTAAAAAAAGACATCTTAACTAGTTTCACTTAAGTAACTTAGCGAGGCATGGTGAGCAGCCTTTTAAAGAGCCACTAACTAGCATCATTATTATTTCCACATCCAAGAAAAATAGGGACATTGATTTGTTCTCAAGATCAAAAAACTATATACTGCTCTTTCATTCATGCATTTTCAATAAATAAACCAGTTGATGGTCTTGTAGCTGTGACTCATCTCTTTATAGTGCTATTTCAATCTGCCTTTTATAAGCAGAGGGGTATTTACATGGTGGAATGCATTATATTTCAGCAACTAATATATAGTGTAAGATTGCTTTGTTACATCCCCATGGCATGCTATCACTTCAGTAGAAAATAGGCAGACAAATCACAAAGAATGCAAGGTCTGCTTCCAAAGTGACAATCAGCTTCGAAATATTTAGTATTAAAAACCATTAAAAAGATAAAGATGTTAGTTGTGTCTTAAATTGTGTTTAATCGGATATATGTGGTGGGTATTAGCTGGGGATTCATTTGGGCTTCTACAAATAGGAACAGACTGAAAACAGGGTTGGTGTTCAAAAGGTGCACCTACATTTGTAAAGTGAATCTCTTGCATATCAAATGCTTCTAAAAATGTGTAAAGATGGCTCCCATTTTATCCTTCACCACTTGGGTTTTTGGAGATTAACAAAAGACACATCTATATATTACATTAAAAGTGGAGCACAGTCAAGGAGTTTCCACTATCTTTAGTTAAAATATGATGTACATAAATGCATCATGGCACTAACGAGATGCAAGCAGTAAGACCCACTTCTGAAATTGGCCATAATTGATCACTCAGGAATCACATTTTGAACTAAATATTTATCATAAGTCTCAGTCAATTACAAATGAAGCATTGTATGAATCAAGTGTCAATTCTGCATGTTTATCAAGAGAAACCTATGCATATAGAAAGTAATATTTTTAGTGGTACATCAGTCCATCAATAAAGTAATAGCAACTATTCCAAAAGATAGGCTGAAGGAGAACCTACAAAGAACTAACTCACCAACCAGCACTGACAAAAAAGCTCAAGATTCTGTCTGACATACATGAATTTGAGCATTTTGCAGCAAGTGAGATAACATTTCTGAACTTTTGGAAAACTTCTGATAAAGCTCTAACCGACTAAGCTGCCAAATCAAATCTATAGGAATCTAGAGTTGGACATGTGAAGTGTATAATAATCTGTAAGGCATAATTTTAAATCTGAATGGGGTGGGGCATGGGAAGCAGGGCAGATGCTGAATAGGGTCCCTGCATTTTCCAATCTACATTGAAGACTTGGATTTTGAAATAAAATGCAAGTTTGTCAAATTTGCTGGAGACAGTACAGCAAAAGGATTTAGATTAACTTTGCAGCCATAACTGGAAATCAAATGATAAATTCAAGGTACTGCACATTAGTTACAAAACAGTACAAAGATACAGTAAGTTGGATTGAACTGGCAAAGGGACTTCTCAGTGGTGACTGCCTGAACAGTTTTAATAACAATTGGATAAGTTACATGTTAAGTGAAAAAAACCCACTGAACGCTCCTGGACTCTTTCAGTTAAGGTGGTACAGTGGGAAATATGATTTTTAAACCAGATCATTGTTGTCACATAAAAAGAGAGGATAACAGGATACAGGAATGTTATACAGTATTTGCAGCACAAAAACAGGCCATTCGGTCCATAAACAATCTGTATTTATTTAGCAGCACGAACATTGCAAAACCTCTCAATGCATTTAGTAAGAGCGTTGCCGATAAAAACACTTCACATCAAGCCACAGAAGTTATCAAACAGATAGCCAAAAGCTTGGTCAAAGAGGTACATTTTGAGGAGCATACTGAAGCAGGAGAGAAGCAGAGAGGCAGAGTTTTAGATTGGGAGTTTCAGAGGTTCAGGCCAAGGCACTGAAAGCATGGCCATCAATGATGCAGTAGTTAAAATCAGGAGAAACAATCGACCAAATTTGGAACAGTGCAGAAATCTTGACGGTTTGTTGGGCTTGAGGAGGTTATGGAGATAAGGAGGGGCAAGGCCCCCCCCCACAAGTAAACAAGGATGAGGATATTAAAATTGAAGTGCTGCCACACCAAGAGCCAGTGCAGGTTAGCAAGCACAGGGGTGACGGATGAAAGAGACCAGATCTGAGCTAAGATAGGGCGAGCAGAGATTTGGAATGAGTACAGATTATGTAACACAGAGGACAGATGGCCAGCCAAAGGAGCATTGGAATAGTCAATTCTAGAGGTAACAGAGGCACCGATGAGGGTTTCATCAGCAGAATGGTTGAAACAGGGTCAAAATGGGGCAATGCAACAGGGTTGGGATTAAACAGTCTTGATGATGATGTGGATAAGTGGTCAGGACCTCATCACAGACTTGAACACAATGCCAAGTTTGTGAACTGTCTAGCTCAGCTTCTGACAGTGGCAAAAGAAATGACAGTCAGGAATGGAATTTGTGCCGGGGTCCAAAAAGAATGGCTTCAGTCTACCCAATAAGTAGTTGCAGGAAATTTCTGCTCATCCAGTATTGGTCTATGCCAGCATTTATACTCCACACAGGTTGCCTCCCACCTTACTTCATCTCATTATATCTTCTATTCCTTACTCTCTCTTGCACTCTGGCCTCACCTTAAATGCAGAAAAATAGGACTCGTCTCCACAAATTCTTATGGAACTTCACAGTACATTAATTTTCATTTTCCTGAGTGTACCTGGCTTATTGATGTTCAGTCACAGGTTACTTCATTTATTTTGTTTTATTGATTCATGGGATCTGGGCGTTGCTTGCTGGGCCTACATTTATTACCCATTCCTAATTGCCCTTAAGACTGTGGTGGTGAGCCGCCTTCTTGAACTTCTGCAGTCCATGTGGTGTAGGTACATCCACAGTGCTGTTAGGAAGGGAGTTCCAGGATTTTGACCCAGCAACAGTGAAGGAATGGCGATATATTTCCAAGTCAGGACGGAGAGGGGCTTGGAAGGGAACTTCCAGCTGATGGTGTTCCCACGTCTGCTGCCCTTGTCCTTCCAGATGGTAATGGTCATGGGTTTGGAAGGTGCTGACAAAGCATGGCATCTTGTAGATGGTACACAGTGCTGCCACTGTGCATCGGTGGTGGAGGGGAGTGAATGTTTGTGGATGGGGTGCCAATCAAGCAGACTGCATTGTCCTAGATGGTGTAGAGCTTCTGGGATGTTGTTTATCCACGTGGGCCCTAAGATCAATATATTTATGTAGAAGGTTTCTTTGTGATATTTAAACAGAATTTCTTTCCTCCATATAAATGCTACCATTGCATCCACTCTCATTATGTCCTTTCGGAATGCACTATAACACAGTGTACAGGGTGCTCACTGCACATTTAGCACATACCTAAGTAGATGATAGCTAGATTTTGCCATAATTTACAGGCAGAAAACTGATCGGTTATTATATACTATAGATGAAAAATAACTGAGCAAGCATAATTTTTAATATATGCCAGCAGGTGAAATTAAGTTCAACTTGCAATGCAGCTAGAATATATAACAATTTGTCTTTTGTATTATAATGGATTTATCACAAAACACACAGATCAACAGGCATATTTACTGCACCAGAAAGGTTTCAGTGCTCACCCAACAGTAGAATTTGTAAATTCAGATTAATGCCAGGCTTCTATTTTATATATGCTAGCAAGTTGACATGAAATTACCAACATTCTAATATTTTACTGACATATTCAGCCTATCAATTTCATATCCCATTATTTTCATTAACTGTGAAAGTCATTTAATAAATAATTTCCTCATCTTCTATCCTTCAATGTGGCTCTAAGATCTTAACAGGTTTACTGCTTACACAGTTCTTAATTTTGGGTCTTTTCTACTGACATCCCCAATGCCCCTGAATCACAGTGCCCACCTCCCTCCCCCAGCTCAGAATTTATCTCAAAATGCATTCCAGTGTGAACTCCAGATGGATGAGGCTTCACATTGGGAATGAACGCACATGAAATAAGACACACAAAACATTTGCTTTTTTTTCCCCCCCTGCTCTTCCCTGGCAATTCTACACTTGGTCACAATCACAACATGCTATATACTTGCATCATAATGGCATGGTTATTTTTGTCACAATAATGTAATGGTCACTAATCGTAAAGACTGAATTAAGACAACCAAATTCAAACTGGACATATTATAAATAGCAGTGTTGCAGTTTAATCAGATGAACTTCACTCTTGGACATTAATGCATCCAAATTATTGACAATGTCTAAGCCTTTTATAGAGCATCATTGCGTCTGGTAACTTTATGCACATTTCACAATGATGTCATAATTAGAAAGAGAGCACTGGTTCAGTGATGTCATGAGAAACAGTCTGCACATAATATTGTTCCCATTTAAGAGTTATGTTAAAATACCTACCCAAGATATGGGGTAACGATGAGATATTATCAAGCCACTCAGTTCATTGCTGGTCATTTATCAGGTGACATGCATCACTTGGCTCATTGTACATATCCTCTGTTACACAGATGATAATTGGAATGAGGCATGTTACAATTTGAGTTAGGATTTATGAACTAAGATTGTATGCCAAAACTTAGCAAGACTGCTGCTACCTGGGCTTGACTAGTATGTAACATGATGTGACAAAAATGACAGTGGGATAGCCTTTATGATGCAAATGACCATGTAAAAGAAAAATTCTGTAAAATACTCAATATTGTGATACAGAGCCAATGGGTCACAAGGGAGGAACAGAAAACATAAACCCAGACAATAAAGTTCCAAAGAAATTACTGGGCACATCAGGAAAATACAGGAAGTGACATACAATAGTTGAGTATAACAGTGTAGAATACCTATGTAAACATCATTAGGAGATAGAGGCATCAGTGAGCTAGCTTCAGAAATAATTATACTCCATTTATAGTAATAAATGAGAACAGAATTAACAGCCTTTGAAGATAGATGCCCACAAAGATCTAGCGATCTGAGAAACGTAATTTTCCCTTTTCCGACGGCAGTTTAAATCTAGTAACTCAAAGACCTCATTCAACAAGAGGTAACTTTTTCAGGGGATTTTTTTTGCAGCGAGACTAACTGAATAGAGGGAGTTCTCAATTCATCAACTTCCATCGAATACAGTCTGCTGGTGCCTCAACAGCACACCCTTTGAAGAAGTGCAGAATCACTGACAACAGCTGCTGTGTTTCCATGTTATTCTGCATACATGCAACTCCAGGGGTTGATGTCAGTTTTAGTGGAATAACGACTGCAAACACTGAATTTTACTGCCATTATCACTGTAAAATCCAGGCCAACAAATCATTCATTCAATTCTAATTTGTCATCATAAAATCTTCTATGATTAGGCCTTTTAGATATCCAACCACAAACTCCAGTATGAGCTTGACACGCAGACTGCAGTTTAGACCATAAGACAGAGGAGCAGAAATTAGGCCATTCGGCCCATCGAGTCTGCTCCGCGCATTCAATCATGGCTGATAAGTTTGTCAACCCTATTCTCCCGCCTTCTCCCCGTAACCTTTACTAGCCACTAACAGTGGAAGCAACAAAATACAACTTTGATCAAAAAAATGGAGCCCATCTAACACACATGTACCCCAATGTCCTCTCCCCACGAAAGTTACTAATAGCTTGAATTTTAAATAGCACCTTTAACGTAAGAAAATGTTCCATGGCATTTCAAAGGAGCACAGTAACAAAAGAAAACATCAAGACAAATCACTAAAATTTTGATCAAAGAGGAAGGTTTTAAAAGAGGGTCTTAAAGGAGAAGGAGAGGACCTGAGGTTCACGGAAGGAATTCCAGAGCTTACAACTTAAGACAGCTGAAGGTACAGCTGCCAATAATCCAACTGACAAAAAAACGTCAAGGGTTTGATGCTTGCATTGTTCTTGGAGAATTGTAGGGCTGGGAAAGATTACTGGGGGGGGCCAATACCACAAAGGTTTTCAAGAAGGAGTTAGATATAGCTCTTGGGGCGAAAGGGATCAAAAGGGTATGGGGAGAAAGCAGGAGCAGGCTATTGAGTTGGATGATCAGCCATGATCATAATGAATGGCAGAGCAGGCTCGAAGGGCCTACTCCTGCTCCAGTTTCGAATTTGATTAGGACTACTTCAGTACTGTGACAAGGGTAGAATTCTGACTGACCAGGTTCAAACATAACAATTGCAGGAAAGATGGGCAAAGGAGGTCTAGTGGTGCAGTAGGTAGCATTTCTGCCACTGAGCTAGAAGTTGCAGGTTTGAGTCCCACTCTAGGACTTGATGGCTATAGAAGATGCATACATAATGCAGCCAAGGAGGGTGATTACATACCTGAAAATCCTACCAACATGACTCTGGCAGGCAGTAAGAGCGGGAGAGACTCCTGATCAGCCATGCTTGATGCGGAATGGCACCCCTCGAGCTATAGCCTCTGCCTTCAGGCTAGCGGCCTACTCCAGGAAAAGCCAGGTACAGAAAACAGATGTTTGCATGTGCTTTGCCTGCCCCATGCATCTCTAGAGGCGGAAGTCCTCTAAGTCGAAAGATGGGCACAGATTTGGGAGACAACAACACAATCAAAGGCTTTGGAAGAAAGGAGGTACGGTGAGGTAGTTGTTTGCAAATAGTTTGCAAGGACTGGCGCAGTTATGATCCCAGTTGATGTTACTACTGGACAAGCCTGATCCCAATTGGAATCCACTTTGATAGATCCTAACTTTTATTTTTTTCTTTAGCGAGTGACTACTAAACAAAGTCACAGGAATCAGCTGATGACCTTTTAACAAAAGAATAAAACATTTATTTAGCAAGATGAACTATATTACTTCATCCACAACTATACCTTTACAGACATAGACAGATTCGTAAGGATAACACAAGTTACAAAAACTCTCTTATACTCGAATGTTCACAGTAAGTACACAGTCCATGTAAACCAATTAGTGACCTGTGGTCAGGCACACCACATTCTGAAACCAAGTGACAGATGCCACTCCAAACAGATGCCACTCCAAACAGATGCTATGAATCTCTCAACAACTCCCCCCAGACGTTTGTCACACCCTGAGCCAACCGGTCTCTCAGAAGTCCATCTTTCACACAAGGGTTTCCAATCTCCGCTCTCCAAGAATTTGTTTTCTCTCAGACGCTTTCCACAAGGGTCCACCTCCAAGGTTTCAAACTCTCCTTGCAATGTTCCTCTCCCTGGGTCACCACATGCATTCAAGCTTTCTTCCACGCACTCACTCTCACCGAATCAGCCATCAACAGTACACCACTGCTTCACATGTCCATAACAAAGAGTTACAGACCTACAGCCGTCTCTTTGGACCTGCTGGCCTCACGTTTTAAATCTGCTTCCTGCAGCTTTTCTTTCCTTAGGCCTTCCTCTGCTCCTTACTCTTAAATTCAATTAACAGGACCTTTTCCAGGTTCTTGTCCTTCCTTGGACTAGAAGGTGGTCTTCTTGGGACTCTCTTCTGTTCCACTCCCCTGGATTTTTATTTAATTTTTCTGGGGAAACCTGCTTCTGCTGGCAACAGCTTCCAAATGAATTCAAACATGTGCATGCATGTCCTGCCTCTCTGGGCCTGTTGTTAGGCAATAGCACAGTTTTTTCTACTAGTGTTTGCTTTAACTTCTCCCCAGGAGTCATAAAACTCATCAGAAATACAGGTATACAAACAGCTTTAGACCTGCTGTCTCCCTCAAAAATGAAACGAAATCCCAGGTTCATCTTTTAATCCACAAATAGAAAAAGTATAAATTAAACTTAAAGATATACCTTATCCCTAATACCCACAAATATAAATATAACTTAAACAGTCTTTGGCTGGAAAACATGCTTCCATGAGCTTACCATTTTTGGTTGTACTGATTTTTCTTTCCCTAGTTTTTCCTCATGCCCTCTCAAGCTCATTTATTCCCAATAAACTGTTGACCACCCAAGGGGGGAAAGGAGGAAAATAGAGGAAAATAAACAATATTAATCTAAGAGAAAATGTTACTGGGTAGGTAACCCAATGGCTCACACTACTGCTTTGATGCTTAAACCCTACCACCTGGAAGAAGCACAGAATAACAAGATCATTCAATGTACTCTGTATGAGTACAGGAGAACTTCAATGTCTATCACCAAGGGTGGCTCGGTAGCAACACTACTGACCGGGACTGAGTGAGCCCTGGAGAACATATCTTCCATACTGGGCCTGCAACAGGTGGTGAGAACACCAACAAGAGGGTAAAACCTATCTGACCTCACCCTCACCAAATCAACCTGTCGCACATCTATCCATGAGTATGAACAGGAGTGACCACCGCACAGTCCTTATGGAAATGAAGGCCTGCCTGTACACTGAGGATAGCTTTCATTGTATTGTGTAGCACTATCACCATACTAAATGAGATATACTCAGAACAGACCTAGCAGCTCAAAACTGGCATTCAGGCTGTGGGCCATCAGCAGAATTATATGCAATCACAATCTGTAACCTTATGGATTGGCATATTCCTCACTCTACCATTACCATCAAGCCAGGGGATTAACCTGGTTCAATGAGAAGCATAGGAGAGTATGCCAGAAGCAGTATCAGGCATAGCTAAAAATGATATGCCAACCTGGTGAGGCTGCAACACCAGGACTACATACATGCTAAAACATAGAAGCAGCAGGCTACAGACAGAGTTAAGTAATCTCACAACCAACGGATCAGATCAATGCTCTGCAATCCTGCCACATCCCATCTTAAATGATGGTGGACAATTAAACAATAACCAGAGGAGGTGGTTCCAAAAACATCCCCATCCTCAATGATGGCAGAGTCAAACACGTCAATGCAAAAGACAAGGCTCAAGCATGTGCAGCCATCTATAGCCAGAAGTGCCAAATGGCTGATCGATCTTGGTCTTTTCCTGAACTCCCCACCATTACGAACACACAAATTAGGAGGAGCAGGACATTCGGCCCCCCGCGCCTGCTCCACCATTCAATGAGATCATGGCTGATCTGATTTTGGCCTCAACTCCACATTCCTACCTACCCCTGATAGACTCCTGACTAGCAAGGAGGGCGGAGATTACCTCTGCCTTAAACATATTCAATGACCCTGCCTCCACCGGTCTCTGGGGAAAGAGTGTTCCAAAGACTCATGAGCTTCGGAGAAAATAATTTCTTAAATAATTTGTTCTAATTTCCATCTTAAATGGGAGACACCTTATTTTGAAACTGTCTCTCCTAGTTCTAGTCTCTCCTACAAGGGGAATCATCCTTTCAGCGTCCACCCTGTCAAGTCCCCTCAGGACCTTATGTTTCAATAAGATCACCTATCATTTTTCTAAATTCCAATGGATATAAGCCCAACCTTTCTTCATAAGATAACCCCACCCACACCACCCCAGGTATCAGTCAGGTAAACTTTCTCTGAATAGCTTCTAATGCATTTATATCCTTCCTTAAATAAGGAGACCAAATCTGTACACATTGCTCTAGAAGTGGTCTCACCAACATTCTGTACAACTATTGTAAAACGTCCCCACTTTTATATTCCATTCCCCTTGCAATAAGCAACAACATTCCATTTGCCTTCCTAATCACTTGCTGCATACTAACTTTTCATGATTCCTTACATCATCTTCACAACTTACTTTCCTACCTATCCTTGTATCATCAGCAAATTTAGCTTCCATACATTTGGTCCCTTCATCCAAGTCATGGATATCACAGATGCCAGTCTTCAGCTATTTGATCCACGTCAAAGCAAGAAATGGCAGAAGGCACTGGATACAGCATAGGTTATGGGTCCTGACAACATCCCAACTGTAGTACTGAAGGCTTGTGCATCACAATTAACTGCACCCATAGCTAAGCAGTTCCAGTCAATTACAATAAAGCATCTATAACAAAATGGAAAATTGCCCCGTCCATGAAAAGATGAACAAGTCCAATTCAGCCAATTATCACGCCACCAGCCTATTCTCAAAGTGATGGAAGGTATTGTTAACAGTGCCATCAAGTTGCACTTACTCAGCAATAATCTGCTCACCAATGGTTTCACCATAGCCATTCAGCTTCAGACCTCATCACAGCCTTGCCCAAGCATAGACAAAAGAGCCAAATTCCAGGCATGAGGAGAGTGTCCTAGCTTCAGTACATCGATGCAGGAATTCCACAGGGCAGTGTCCTAGGCCTAACCATCTTAAGCTGCTTCATAATGACCAACCATTGCCCCATGACATTCAATTGCATTACATCGCTGAATCCCCCACTATCAATAGCATGGGGGTTACCCTTGACCAGAAACTGAACTAGACCAGCCATATAAATGTTGTGAATATAAGAGCAAATCAGACGCAGGGAATTGGTGTAAGTAACACACCTCTTAACTCCCCAAAGCCTGTCCACAAGTAACGAGTGTGATGCAAAACTCTCCACTTACCAGAATGAATGTGGCTCCAACAACACTCAAGAAGCTCAACACTATCCAAGACAAAGCAGCATATTCGATCAGCATCCCATCCACCACCAATGAACAGTGGCAGCAGTGTGTACCATCTACAAAATGCACTGCAGCAACTCACCAAGAATCCTTCCACAGCACCTTCCAAACCCATGACCTTTACCACCTAGGACGAGGGCAGCAGACACTTGGGAACACCACCATCTGCAAGTTCCCCTCCAAACCACACACTATCCTAACTTGGAACTATCTTGCCATTCCTTCCCTGTCACTATGTCAAATCCTGGAACTCCCTTCCTAACAGTACTATGGGTGTAACCACACTCCTTGGACTGCAATGGTTCAAGGCCACGGCTCACCACCCACTTTCTGAAGGGCAATTAGGGAAGCAACACGCCATTAATATGGAAAGAAGTAGAAGACAACTGACCAATGAGCTAACAGTTGGCAGTGTTTTCCAGCCAGTGGTTTCAGTCTCCAATGTGCAAACCTGTTTTATACTATGGTGGAGAGAGGGAAGCAAATTTACAGGTGAACTGCAGAAAGATTCTCTCATTTTATTTTCTCTCTTATCTTGTAGCTCATTCTAGAGATACTTCAAATCTCCTAAGGGCAAAGGGGAGAAGGAATTCTTGAAATGTGTCGAAGAAAAAGTTTCTTGGTCAGCATATTCCAGGTTTCAGCCCCAAGAGGGAAAAGAGCAGTGCTGGAACTGGTTTTGAGGAAATGAAGTGGGGTAAGCAGAGCCTTTTTCATTAGAGGTGCATGTTGGAAACCATGACTACAGTTTCATTAGGCTGAGAGTAAGTATGGAAAAGGACTAGGAAAGGAATCAAATGTGAAAACACTCAACTGGAAGGTAGCTAATTTCAGTGGCTAGTTGGACTGGAATCAAAATTTGGTAGATAAACAGTAAATGAGTTATGGGTGGCTTCAAGTAGGAATCAGACTGGGTACATACAATCTGGACACATTTCCACAAAGAGAAAGAAAGGTATCAATGCTGGGACTCCCTGGATAACTAAAAATATACAAATTAAAATGAAACAGTAAAAGGAGGCTCAAATAAACATAGGCTGCTAATTCAGCAGAGAACCAAGCTAAATGCAGAAAGTAGGCAAGTATTGAAAAAGGAAACAAGAAGGGCATGGAGAGTGTATGCAAACAGATTATGGATAACTTAAAGAGAAGAACCCAGAAGCTTTTCATAAACATAAATAGTTAAGGGTAGTCAAATGGTGGGGATGATTAGGTGGTCTCTTGGAGACAGAGAGCATAGCTAAAATAAAGTAAGTACTTTGCATCACTCTTCAGTAAAGAAGATGCTGCCAATGTCAGAGTAAAGGATAAGCCAACAGAGAAATTAGATTGGATAACTGTAAAGAACAAATTCTTTCATCCCTCGTACCAGTTAGATGAAGAGACTGGAGAAATTGAGGATTTTCACCTTAGGGCAGAGGAGGAAAAAGAGAAATTTAATACAGGTGTTCAAAATCATGAAGGATTCTGATTAAATAAATTAGAAGAAACTAGTGGCAGAAGGAGTAGTATTTAAGATCAAGATTGAAACTAAAAGAACCAGAGGCAATTGGGGGGGTGAAAAAGTGCCAGCAAGTTTTTAAATGACAGGGAATAGTGATGAAAGCAGATTCAATAATAACTTCCAGAAGAAAAATCAGATAAATACTTGAAGCAGAGTAATCTGCAGGGCTGAGGGAAGGACAGGGGAGTTCAACAAATTTGATAACTCTTACAAAAGAGCCAGGTGTGTGATGGGCCAAATGACTTTCTTCTGCATAAACAGTATTCTTTTTTTAAACACAGTCAATCAGAAGGTTGCGGGGTCGAATCCCATTTAGGAACTTATGCATAAAAATCTAAGTTGACACTCCAGTACGCCTAATGGAGCATTGTCAGAGATGTCATCTTTCTAATGAGACATCAAACCGAGACCCCCTCTGGTCTCTCAGTGGCATAAAAGGTCCAATGGCGTTATTTTGAAGAAAGCCAAAGAAATTATCCCAGGTGTCTGAGCCAATATTTATCCCACAATCATTCTTTAAATATTATCTGGTCATTACCAAATAGTTGCTTGCTTTGCGCAAACTGGCTGCCTCATTTTCTACATTAAAATACTACCTACAATTCAAAAGCACTTCACTGACTGCAAAGCACTCTGGAACATCCCAAGGTCAAAAAAGGCTCTATATAAATGCAAATCTTTCTTTCCTTTTATAAGGTGGAATACCCAGATAGTACAGAATTTCTACATTATGAATCAGCTACTAAATCCACTTTCATATCTATTAAATCACTTTCCTCAGGCTAGGTGGCTCACTTTTTTTTATTCATTCACCGGATGTGGGTGTCACTGACTGGGCCAGCATTTATTGCCCATCCCTAGTTGCCCTTGAGGTGGTGGTGGTGCTGCCATCTTGAACTGCTGCAGTCCATGTGGTGTAGGTACACCCACAGTGCTGTTAGGGAGAGATCTCCAGGATTTTGACCCTGTGATAGTGAAGGAACAGCAATATATTTCCAAGTCAGGATGGTGAGTGACTTGGTGGGGAACTTCCAGTTGGTCGTATTCCCATCTATCTGCTACCCTTGTCCTTCTAGATGGTAGAGGTTATGGGTTTGCAAAGTGCTATTGAAGGAACCTTGGTGAATTCCTGCAGCGTACCTTGTAGATGGTACACACTGCTGCTACTGTGTGTCGGTGGTGGAGGGACTGAATATTTGTGGATGTGGTGCCAATCAAGCGGGCTGCTTTGTCCAGGATGGTATCAGCTTCTTGAATGTTGTGGGAGCTGCACTTATCCAAGTAAGTGGGCAATATTCCATCACACTCCTGAATTGTAGATGGTGGACATTCTTTGGGGAGTCTGGAGGTGAGTTATTCATTGCAGGATTCCTAGTCTCTGACCTGCTCTTGTAGCCACAGTATTTTTATGGCTAATCCAGTTCAGTTTCTGGTTGATGATAATACCCAGGATGTTGATAGTGGGTGATTCAGTGATGGTAATGCCATTGAAAGTCTTGGGACAATGGTTGGAGATAGTCATTGCTTGACACAATGGGCAATAAATGCTGGCCCAGCCAGCAAAGCCCACATCCCATTAATGAATATAAAAAAACTCCCTCCTACCCTCCACCAACACCTTGGGGTAGGAGAGGTCGCACTTGGGGTTGCTAGCTGCTCTCCTCCGAGCACCGATGGCGACCATAAAGATGAGCTGATCCACGCAGAAGCACTGGATCGATGCCAAACAGCTAGGGATGGATGACAAACACAAAGCACTTTTAGCTGCAGCTCAAGTGGGCCAGGGATGTTTATGTGCTGAGCCGGTGCAGCTAGAGACAGCAAGCAAAACTTAGAGGGTTGTGGGACTTTGGAATTCTCTTTCTCAAAAGGTAGTTGAGGTAGAGTCCTTAAATATCTTTAAGGCAGAAGTAGATAGTTACTTGATAAGCAATACGGTGAAAGGTTATCGGGGGTAGGCAGGATTATGAGGTTGAAATCAGATCTGCTATCATCTTACTGTATGGTGGAGCAGGCTTCAGGGGCTGAGTGGCCTTTTCCTGCTCCTAATTGGTATGTTCACTGACCGAGTACGGGAAAAAGCGTGAGATCATGTGGGAAGGCGAGTGGCAGGTTCAAAATTTGTGTTTCTGTGCCAGTTGCACAAATTCCTTACCCCAGGATAGAGATTTTGCTTCACAGGCACTGGCAATTTTGTTTTTTAATTCATTTGTTTATGGGGTGTGGCCTAGCCAGCGATGCCCATCATTTGTTGCCCTTCCCTGGGAGACCAAAAAGGAGTGGGGAGCTGGTGAGCAAGTGAGAGTTGAGGCAATGTGGTTGGCTCTTAAATGCCCTCTGAAAGGGCCTAGCAAGCCATTCAGTTGTAACAAAGCGTTGCAAAGTCACTAAAAAGGAATGAAACCAGACGGACTACCTGGCACCAACCTAAGCACAGGAAAGGACGAGGGCAATCGCAGCCCTGTTGACCCTGCAAAGTCGTCCTTACTAATATTTGGGGGCTAATGCCAAAACTGGGAGAGCTGTCTCACAGGCTAGTCAAGCAACAGCCTGACAGTCACACTCATGGAATCATACCTTACAGATCATGTCCCAGGCACCACCATCACCATCTCTGGTTATGCCCTGTCCCACCGACAGGACAGGCCCAGCAGAGGTGCCAGCATAGTGGGATACAATCGGGAGGGAGTTGCCCTGGGAGTCCTCAGCATCGACTCCGGAGCCCATGACCTCTCATGGCATCAGGTCAAACATGGGCAAGGAAACCTCATGCTGATTACCACATACCGCCCTCCCTCAGTTGCTGAATCAGTGCTCCTCCATGTTGAACACCACTTGGAGGAAGCACTGAGGGTGGCAAGGGCACAGCATGGGTGGGGGGTTTCAATGTCCATCACCAAGAGTGGCTCGGTAGCACCACAACTGGCTGAGCTGGCTGAGTCCAAAATGACATAGCTGCTAGGCTGGGTCTGTGGCAGGTGGTGAGGGAACCAACAAGAGGGAAAAACATACTTGACCTCATCCTTACCAACCTGCCTGCCACAGATGCATCTGTCCATAACAGCATAGGTAGGAGTGACCACAGCACATTGTGGAGACAAAGTCCCGCTTTCACAATACCCTCAAGCATGTTGCATGGCATTACCACCTAACTGGGAATTGGTAAAAGCAACTCTGAATTGGATGATGCAAACTAAACACTGGGGTTGCTCATTCCTGAACATCAGATTGGCAGTATGGGAGTGGGGGGTGTAAATTACATACAGCATCTATAAGTGAAGGTGTGGGGTTGTGTGGGGGGGGGGTTTGTTGCTGCTAAGGTTTTTCTGACTTGTTTTCATTTATTTGATGGGAATGCAGAGAGACAGGGAGAAACACAAAGTGCTAAATGGGATAGATTTCGAACAGATCTAGCAATTCAAGACTGGGCATCCATGAGGTGCTGCGGGCTATCGGGAGCAGAATTGTACTCAAACACAAGCTGTAACCTCATGGCCCAGCATATCCCCAATCTACCATTACCATCAAGCCAGGGGATCAACCCTTGGTCAATGAAGAGTGCAGGAGGACATGCCAGGAGCAGCACCAGGGATACCAAAAAATGAGGTGTCAACCTGGTCAAGCTATAACACAGGGCTACTTGCGTGCCAAACAACATAAGCAGCAATAGATAAGTGATAGACAGGGCTAAGCAATCCCACAACCAACAGCCCCGGGGCCAAGCCAGTACAGCTACAACAATGGCATCTACCCGGCTATGTGGAAAATTGCCCAAGTGTGTCCTGTACATAAAATGCAGGACAAGTCCAACCCAGCCAATTACTTCCCCATCAGTCTACTCTCGATCATCAGTAAAGTAACAGAAGAGGTCATCAACAGAGCTATCAAGCAGCACTTGCTTAGCAACAGCCTGCTCACTGATGCCCAGTTTGGGTTCCGCCAGGGCCACTCAGCTCTTGACCTCATTAAGCCTTGCCTCAAACATGGACAAAAGAGTTGAACTCCCAAGGTGAGGTGAGAGTGACTGCCCTTGACATCAAGGCAGCATTTGACAGAGTGTGGCACCAAGGAGCCCTATCAAAACTGGAGTCGATGGGAATCGGGGGAAAACTCTCCGCTGGTTGAAGCCATATCTAGCACAAAGAAAGATGGTTGCGTCTGATTGGAGGTCAGTCATCCCAGCTCCAGGGCATCACCGCAGGAGTTCCTCAGGGTAGTGTCCTCAGCCCATCCATCTTCAACTGCTTCATCAATGACCTCCCTTCCATCATAAGGTCTGCAGTGGGGATGTTCGCTGATTGCACAATGTGCATCACCATTCACAACTCCTCAGATACTGAAGCAGCCCATGTCCAAATGCAGAAAGACATGGACAATATCCAGGCTTGGGCTGACAAGGCGCAAGTAACATGCGTGCCACACAAGTGTCAGGCAATGACTATCGCCACCAAGAGAATCCAACCATCACCCCTTGATGTGCAATAGCATTAGCATCACTGAATCCTCCACTAACATCATCCTGGGGGTTACCATTGAACAGAAACTGAACTAGACTAGCCATATAAATACCATGCAAAATACAAAAGCAGGTCAGCAGCTAGGAATTGAGAGACAAATAACTCACCCCCTGACTCTCCATAGCTTGTCCACCATCTACAAGGCACAAGACAGGAGTGTGCTGGAATACTCTCCACTTGCCTGGATGAGTACAGCTCCCACAACACTCAAGAAGCTTGACACAATCCAGGGCAAAGCAGCCCGCTTGACTGGCACATCCATAAACATTCATTCCCTCCATCACTGATGCACAATAGCAGCAGTGTGTACCAACTACAAGATGCACTGCAGGAATTCACCAAGGCTCCTTAGGCAACACCTTCCAAACCCACAACCACTACCATCTAGAAGGAAAAGGCAGCAGATAGATGGGAACACCACCACCTGGAAGTTTCCCTCCAGGCCATACATCATCCTGACTTGGAAATATATCATCATTTCTTTACTGTCATTGGGTCAAGACCCTGGAACTCCATCCCTAACAGCACTGTGGGTGTATCTACACCATATGGACTGCAGCAGTTCAAGAAGGCAGTTCACCACCACCTTCTCCAGGGCAACTAGGGATGGGCAATAAATGCTGGCCCAGCCAGCAAAGCCCACATCCTGTGAATGAATTAAAAAAAGGCCCCAGCACTGATCCCTATGGCACATCACTCATGACATCTTGCCAACCAGAAAATGAGCCATTTAAGCTGGCTCTGATTACGTTAGCTAGCCAATCTTCTATCCATGCCAATATGTTACCCCCTACAAAATGAGCTGTTAGTTTCCGCAATAATCTTTGATAAGACACTTTATAAAATGCCTTCTGAAAATCTAAACGTGTGGCAGAGGGGGAGGATTTGGGAAGTGGGCGGGTGGTGTGTGTTGGCAGGGGTGGGGAGACGGGGACTGGTTACAATCCACGTGTGGGGTTGGTGGGAGGAAGAGGGGCTTCACTCGAGTCTTCTGTAATCAGGAAATATGCTGAGCTTGGCTGAAACCTATGGGTACGTAAAATAACATTTTTACAAAGTAAAACACATTTTCATATTTATATGATGTATCATTATATGTTAATCTATAAATACAAGTACTTTAGTAATTATACAACAAATGTTACTCTGCAACTTTATTGCTTTTGTTTTTGCTGCCGCCTGGGGTCATGTTCAAGTGTTAAAATGGGGTCATATTGAAAATAGTTTGGGAAGCACTGCTTTAAAATAACGAACACTGAAGACTAATCCACCATTTGACCCAGTTGGCACAAACAAATTCTGCAGACTTTCAGATGTTTGCTAATCAAATCTATAGACAAAAGGACATTGAGTACAGTACTATAAAAGTAAAAATTTCCTCAAACATTGATTTTGTAATTGTTGGTATTGCAGTGTTATATTTAAGGGTATTACTATGTAGCATTTTTGACTGATACAAGCCCAAAGTTACTTCAATCCAAGATGATGATGCCACAAAGCTTCTCCATTTACTGCTAATACAAAAGGTGCAGATTGAAGTGCAAAACTGATTTCTTTGGCACTTATGAAACCAGTCATCAAGCAACATTCACTCACACAACTGCAAGAGGTGGTCTGTCACTGAGACATACACATTGCAAGCAAAAGGATTTATTTTGTTAAAGTGAGTAAACGATATAAAGGAAATAGTGACTGCAGATCACCAAACAGCAAAATATTTTGTATCAGGTGAATATGCCAGTTCACAGGGGATAAAAGTGGAAAGTTCAGCTTCATTTCATTTCAGAAGTATGGGTTTCACATGAAATGGAAGGTATGCAAATATAAATATCCATGTAATAGATACAAAGCATTAAGTTCCTCAATCGATCAGAGTTCCCTGATTTGTCAGCAGGAAAAACAACATTTAATAAAAGCGTAGCTCAAATCGCTTTTTTTCCCTGTCTGCACCACCACGGACGCTCTCAGTAGGATGGTTTAAAATTGGGAGACTTATAAAATGTATAGCAATCACTATCAATTTGCAATCAATCTTGGAATACTGGAAGTATTGAACAGTAACGCCACTACCCTATTCACCATCCTATTCCCAAATCTAACTCCAAAGGTGAAGAGGAGCAAGTTCAATGTGGCAGTGCTGTCTGCATATGTGAGGGTCTCGACAACAGTAAGGATGATATACTTTTATATAGCAAGAATTTCTGTGTGCAGAGGAGAGCTGAAAATGTTACGGAATGTTAAAAGGGACTAAAACCGAAGGAAATAAATTTATTCTAATTTTCAATAACTTCTGTGTGGTGATAAGAGAGAGCAAATAGAGATAATCTCAGCATACTTAAGACTTCTAGATTTTAAATGATAGAAATTCTAGCCATGCTTAAAATGATCAAAAACAAAAACTCCCCTGGATGGAGAGTGACGGTCAATTTGTGGTTCAAAGCATGGCGCAGGAGGGAGGGCTTCAGGTTCTAGGGCAGAAGGCACCTATTCAAGAGGGACAGGTTGCACCTCAACAGGACTGGGACCAATATCCTTGTGGGGAGGTTCACTAGTGTGGTTGGAGAGGGTTTAAATTAAATCTGTAGGGGGATGAGCACCAGCATATAGAAGTAGGAAAGAATAATAAGGTGCATGAAAGCAAAGCCAGAGAAGGAGTTAGTTCCATATTAGATAGGGGCAGAATAAGTGGAAAAAGTAAGTCATTAGGTGAGTTCAGAGTACCAGAGAAAGTAATAGTCTAAATTAGGGTTACTATGCATGTATGTGAATGCACAGACTGTGATCAATAAGTTTGGTGAGTCACAGGTGTAGCATTACCATGTGAAAATGTTTGGCTATAACAGAGACCTGGCTCAAAGAAGGGCAGGCATTGGTATTAAATATTCCTGGATACAAGATGTTCAGGAAAGATAGGAAAGGAAGGAAAGGGAGCGGGATGGCAGTATTGATTAAGGAGAGAATTGCAGTGCAGGAGAGAGAGTGTGTCCCAGAGGGGTCATGGACAGAATCTATTTGGCTAGAACTAGAATAAAAGAAGGTGCAATTGCATTGCTTGGTGTAGTCTACAGGCCAGCAACTAGTGGGAAAGATGGACAGGAACAAATTTGCAAGAAAATTATTGAAAGTTGAAAAAATTAGAGTAGTTATAATGGGAGACTTTATCTGAATATAGATTGGGATAGTAGTAGTGTAAAGGGCAGGGGGGGGGGCAAGAGTTCTGAGTGTGTGTTCAAGAAGATTTTCTAAAGCAGTATGTTTCCAAAACGACGAGAAAGAAGGTGCTGCTAAACCTGGTTTCTTGGGAATGAGGTGAGCCAAATGGATTAAGTGTCAGTCGGGGAACATTTAGGGGAAAGTGTTCATTGTATCATAAGATTTAGGCTGGTTATGGAAAAGAACAAGGAAGAATCCAGGGTAAGAATAATTAACTGAGGCAAAGCCAACTTCAATGGGGTGAAATTGAATCTGGCCCAGATTAATTGGAATCAAAGGTTGGCAGGCAAAACCATATCTGAACAATGGGCTACCTTTAAAGAGGTAGTTTGAGCACAGACAAGGTATATCCCAAAAAACTGGAAAGGCAGGGCAAACAAATTCAGAGCTCACTGGTTGACAAAGGAGATAGCAATTAAGATGCAGGAGGAAAAGTGTGCTTATGAGAGATGTCAGGCAGACAATTAAACCGAGACCATGGTAAATACAGAAGGTTCAGAGGGGAAGTGAAAAAACATAACAGAAGCAAAGAGAGGATGAAAAGAGGTTAGCAGCTAATAAAAGAGGGAATCCCAAAGTCTTCCATAGGCATATAAGCAGTAATAGAATGGTAAAAGGGGGAGTAAGGCTGATTAGAAACTAAGAGAGCTATGCATGGAGGCAGGCAGCATGGCTAAGGTATCAAATGAATACAGGTCGCGGGTCCTTTATCTGAAACCCTTGCATTTAGGTATTCGGATATTTTCACTTTTCAGTTGATATATACGGTAGGTCTAGGCCTATTTACATTACAATAGCCTAAGCCTAGGTGAGCTATTGTCTACAAATACTATGTTGTTTCTCCATTTGCCAGTTCAATTTGCAAACAATTAGACTTCCCATGCTAAAGGTCGGGTACAGTCAGCGAGGTTCATGTCTGCTCGAGTCAGAGACCTCCCACACAAAAAGTCGGTGGTTTGCGTTGACTCACATTAGGATCCGTTCCAAAAAAAGTTCATTTTTGGATGTGTTCTGTTTTCAGATGTACAGATAAAGGATATTTGACAGTCTGAATCTGTCTTTACCAAGGAAGATGATGATCCGCAGGTCATAGTGAGAGGAGGTAATTCAGACACTTAGAAGGATTTAAAATTGATATAGAGGAAGTATTGGATAGACTGTCTGTACTTAAGAGTTGATAAGGCACCATGAAAGGATGGGACGTATCCAAGGATACTGGTGTAAGTGAGTGATAATTATGGAGGCCCTGGCCCTAATTTTCCAGTATTCCTTAGGCTCGGGGTGGTGCCAGAGGACTGAGAATTGAAAATGTTACACCCTTGTTCAATAAAGGGTGTAAAGATAAGTCTAGCAACTACAGGTCAATCAGTTTAACCTTGGTGGTGGAAAAGCTTCTAGAAACGGTAATTCATGATAAAATTAACTGTCACTTGGACAAATGTAGGTTAATGAAGGTAAGCCAGCACAAATTTGTTAAGGGAAAATTGTGTTTAACTAACTTGGGAGTTTTTTTTGATGAGGTAACAGACAGGATTGATGAGGGCAATGCTGTTGATGTGGTGTACAGACTTCCAGAAGGTAGTTGATAAAGTGCCAGACAACAGACTCATAGGCAAAGCCATAGCTCATGGAATAAAAGAGAGAGAGTAACAACACGGATACAAAATTGGCTAAGTGACAGGAAACAAAGTAGTGAAGGTAACGGTTGTTTTTTGGACTAGAGGAAGAGTTGCCGGAGAGTTTTCTCCAGGTGTTGGGACCCTTTCTCTTCCTGATATAAGCTAATGACTGAGATCTTGGTGTGCAGGGCACCATTTCAAAATTTGCAGATGACATGAAATTTGGAAGCATCAAACTGTGAGGAGGATAGTGTAGACCTTCAAAAGGATATAGACAAGTTGGTGGAATGGGCAGACAAGTGGCAGATGAAATTTGTGTGTGAAGCAGTCAACATGGTTTTGCGAAAGGAAAATCGTGTTTGATTAATTTATTGGAGTTATTTGAGGAAGTAACAAGCAACATGGATAAAGAGGAACCTGTGGATTTGGTATACTGAGATTTCAAAAAGGCATTTGATAAGGTCCCACATCAAAGGTTACTACCAAAATAAGAGCTCATGGAGTAGGGAGTAACATATTAGCATGGATAGAGGACTGGTTAGCTAACACGAAGCAGACAGTAGGGATAGCTGGCCGGTCAGCAAAATGTGACGAGTAGAGTGGCAC
Source organism: Carcharodon carcharias (assembly GCF_017639515.1). Classification (NCBI taxonomy): domain Eukaryota; kingdom Metazoa; phylum Chordata; class Chondrichthyes; order Lamniformes; family Lamnidae; genus Carcharodon; species Carcharodon carcharias. The sequence goes on along the minus strand of NC_054469.1, from coordinate 88,747,342 downwards.
AGGAATCAACGCTGGGGCCTCAACTAATTACAATCTATTTCAACGACTTGGATGAAGGGACCAATTGTATGCTTGTTAAATTTGCAGATGACACAAAGATAGGTCAGAAACTAAGTTGTGAAGAGAACAGAAGGAGTCTGCAAAGGGACAAAGGTTAAGTGAGTGGGCAAAAATTTGGCAGATGGAGTATAATGTAGGAAAATATAAACTTGTCCATTTTGGCAGGAAAAATAGAGAAGCAGCATGTTATTAAATTGGAGCAAGATTGCAGAACTCTTGAGGTACAGGGAGATCTGGATATCCTGGTACACGAATCACAAAAAATTAGTATAAGGGTACATCAAGTGATTAGGAAGGCAAATGGAATGTCATTTATTGCAAGGGGAATGGAATATAAAATTAGGGATGTTTGCTACAGTTGTACAGGGTGTTGTTGTGACCACATGTAGAATCTTGTGTACAGTTTTGGTCTCCTTATTTAAGAAAGGATATAAATGTGTTAGAAGCAGTTCAGAGAAGGTTCACTTGATTGAGATCTGGGATTGGGGGGGGCAGGGGATCTTGTGAGAAAGGTTAGACAGGCTCGGCCTATATCCAATGGAGTTTAGAAGATTGAGAGATGATCTTATTGAAACATACAAGACCCTGAGGGGACTTGACAGGGTGGATGCTGAAAGAATGTTTCCCCTTGCGGGAGAGGCTAGAACTAGGGGACAGTTTAAAAATAGGGGGTCTCCCATTTAAAATGAAAATGAGAAGAACTTTTTCTCTCAGGGTTGTGAATCATTGGAACTCTCTTCCCCAGACTGCAATGGAGGCAGGCTCAATGAATATTTTTAAGGCAGAGGTAGATTGACTCCCTTGTTAGTTGAGAATCTAAGGTTACTGGGGGTATGTGGAGTATGGAGTTGAGGCCACAATCTGATCAGCCATAGTCTTATTGAATGGAGGGGCAGGTTTGAGGGACCAAATGGCCTACTTCTGCCCTTAATTCATATGTTCATATATAAGTGATTCATTTTGGTAGGTAGAATGAGGAGACACAAAATAAAATAAACAATTCTAAGGGAGTGCAGAAGCAGAGGGACCTGGGTATGTATGTGCATAAATCATTGAAGGTGGCAGGACAGGTTGCGAGCACGATTAATAAAGTACACAACATCCTAGGCTTTATTAAGAACGGCATTGAGTTTAAAAGCAAGAAAGTTATGTTAAACTTATAAAAGACACTGGTTCAGCCTCAACTAGAGTATTGTTCCAGTTCAGGGCAACGCACTTTAGGGAAGATGTAAAGTCATTAGAAAGAGTGCAGAAAAGATTCACAAGAGCAGTTCCAGGGATGAGGAACTTCAGTTATGCAGATAAATTGGAGAAGATTGCACTATTTACCTTGGAGAAGGTTGGGAGAAAATTTGATAAGGATATTCAGAATCACAAGAGGACTGGACAGGGTAGATAGGGAAAGAAAAATGTTCCTATTGGTGGAAGGATCAAGAACTTGAAGGCAGATTTAAAGTAATTGGCAAAAGAAGCAACAGCGACATGAGGAAAAACTTTTTCACAAAGCAAGTAGTTAAGATCTGGAATGCACTGAGTGTGTTGAACCTGCTTGCACAATTGAGGCATTAAAGAAGGGATTGGACTGTTATCTGAAAAGGATGAATGTGCAGGGCTACAGGGAGAAGGCAGTGGAGTGACACTAGGTAACTTGCTCCTATGGAGAGCTGGCACAGGCATGTGAAGCCAAATGCCTTCCTTCTGTGCGGTAACAATTCTGTGATTGGTGTACATTCCAGGGATTGAGGTACAGGGAAGAAGTCCTGATAATCACAATGAGAGAGTTATTCAATACTCAGGCTGTCCCACTAAATACAAAAAAAGGTAAAAATTCAAGAAATCTATAAACCCAATAATTTCCCCCAGATGCTTAAACATCCCTTTGTTAAAACAGTGCATCACCCAACTCACTGCCAGCAAAGCCATGGCAAGATCATATACTGACAGAGCTAATCAATTCATGCAACAATTAATGATCCGATATAGTCAAGAGAATACTGAACCAGTTCTCAATGTTCATGTACAACAGTATACAACCAAGAATGCTTCTCAAACAACTCATACTGAGGTTTTTCTGTTAACTGAAATGTCACTATGTTAAAAGGTCAGCCATCATGTTTGAAAGGTGGGGAAGAGAACGAGAAACCCACTTCAAATTCGGGTGTGGGCAAGCAACAGCAAGTTGCATTTATATAACACCTTTAACATAATAAAATTTCACAAAGCGCTTCACAGGCTTATCAAGTAAAACTTGACCCCACAAGCAGATATAGGACAAATCACCATAATATTGGGCACAAAGAGGTAGGTTTCAAGGAGCATCTTAAAGGAGAGAGAATTAGAGTTGTGAAAATTTAGGGCAGGAATTTCAGAACCTAGGTCCTTGACAGCAAAAGGATTGGTCTATGAGGGTCAGCAAGTGCAATGGTGAATGGTAAACAGGACTTGTGGCAGAATTCTGGGTGATCTCAAGTTTACAAAGGGTAGAACATGGGAGGCCAGCCAGGTGTGCTTTAGAATAGTTAACTCTACAGGTAATAAAGGCATGGATGAAGGTTTCAGCAGCAGATGAGCTGAGGTGGGGGTGGAGTTGAGTAACATTAGGAGGTGAAAATAGCAATGGTGTGGATTAGTGGTCAGAAGCTCACTACATTACACCTGGGTTGTGAAAAGTCTGGCTTAGATACAGGCAGGTGCCATGGAGGAAGATGGAGTAGCTGGCTAGGGAACAGAGTTTGTGGCAGTGACCGAGGGCAACAGCTTTGGTCTTCTCAATGTTTAGTTGGAGCAAATTTCTGCTAATCCAGTACAAGATGTCAAACAAGCAGTGTGAATTTAGATTCTGTGAAAGGGTCAAGACAGTGGGTGGGAAGATAAAGTTGGCTATCATCAGTGTGCTTGTGGAAACTGACAAGAGTTTTCAGATGATACCACTAAAGGGAAGTTTATAAATGAGAAATAGGAGGAGGCCAAAGATCGATCATCTCGAGACACCAGAGATTAAGTTGTGAGAAGAGATGCCATTGCAGGTAATTCTCTGACTATTACTGGATATGTAAGAATGGAACCAGGCAAGTGCCTGTCTCAGTGATAGTTGGGGCACGTGTTTGAGGAGCTGTGAGCGCCCCAAAAGATACTTGATTTTATAAATTTTCTGCCAATTGCTACTGAGATCAATGTTGGGAGTTTCAATCCAGTTCATAATGGTTACATACCCGAAAAGTGTGTGAAAATTGAAATCTGGGGTCTTAACGAAATGGGCTTTTTCTCCCACTGGTGCAGTTCAAGTATTCTTCTAAGACTAGGGCTAAGGCACACTATCAGCTCAGACACGTGGGATCTTCACTCTGTATTTCAACTTACTGTACTCAGTGGTGCCCACTGTAGACACTGGGTGTTTATTCTCTGGACAGCTAGCTGAAGTCAATCTTTACTTAGTATTATATTTATTTACAGAGTTAAACATTGCTACTTCAAGCATACACAGTTTCAATCAGTGTCTCTTTATATGTGCTCAAGTGAAACCCCAGTTAATGCCCACTACCTGCATACAATGAAACACAATTAACAGAGTACCCAAACTAAGCACAGAAAAGCACAAATGCACTGCAGTGTAATATCTGACTAAGCTTTCATCACAAATACATTATTGCTATCAGACATCTTGATTTCAGGTTTTGCTCTCATCATTAGTTGTATTAGCCATTACAACCCCAAAATGAAGTGAAACATTCTAGATAACAAGAATACAAATTCTGCCATTGCCTGAAAGGTAGCAGAATGAAGGCAACACTATTTTCCCAAAGCGGAAAAGCAAAATATCTTTGAAAAGCACCTTAAGATCGGATTAAATTTTTTCTGACAGGTTGATAAATTTAGGTTTAATCAGGGCACATGATGGCTAAACTGAAAGAATACAACTAACCTCTCATACAGAGAAATATCCCAACTTCTAGCTTCTACTATAACTCCAAATGTCCTCTAGCAGTTCAGGCATCTCAAATTATACAAGTCCAGTATCTCCCTTTATTCTAGCAAGTTTTCAGGAATCCTACATCCACTCGACGAGTCACGGCAATATTCAACAAAGAACTATCACAACTTCCATCAGACTTTTTTCTTCTGTTTCCTAGGAAGAATCTAGATCACCTGAAAGACACAATTAAAGAATTGGCTTTTTCACCTAGAAAACTATTTATCAACTATGAATAAAATGGCAGGTTTTTTTCCTCCACTACCACCCACATCAATCTATACTTGATTACCAAATACTATCTCCTGATGAAGTCATACAAGAGGTTAATCAGCTGCTCAGCTTCACGCTTGTTCCTTAACCTAGAGAAAGGTGGTTCATCCTGGAAACCCTACCAGGAAATATCCACACACATTTAGATAAATATGGGCAAGTTTCAGCTCAATGGAGGCTAACTGTACAACTCTACCAGAATGACAATGTATGCCTGTCAATTATTCAAAGACTACACAATTGTACAAAAATTGCAGAATTATGCAATAACAGAGCACAGAAGACCATTCTTTGAAATAGCAATCCAATTAGTCCCACTCCCCTGTGCTTTAGACCTTAAGATGTAAGACGAGTAGGCTATTTGGCCCATCGAGCCTGCTCCACCATTCAATCAGCTCATGGCTGATCCTCAACTCCACTTTCCGCTGCCTTTTCCCCATAACCCTTGATTCCCTTACTGATTAAAAATCTGTCTATCTCTGCCTTGAATATACTTAACAACCCAGCCTCTACAGACCTCTGCAGTAAAGAATTCCACAGATTGACTATCCTCAGAGAAGAAATTCCTTATCTCTGTTTTAAAGTAGGCGCCTCCTTACACCGAGATTATGCCCTCTCCTAGACTCTCCCAGCATCTACCAGGTCAAACCCTCTAAGAATCTTATAAATTTCAATAAGGTCACCTCTCATTCTTCTAAACTCCAATGGGTACAGGCCCAGCCAACTCAACCTCTCCTCATAAGAAAATCCCTCCATCCCCGAGATCAACCTCGTGAACATTCTCTAGATTGCCTCCAATGCCAGTATATCTTAGATAAGGGGACCAAAACTGTGCATAATATGCTAAGTGTGGTCTAACTAGTACCTTGTATAATTTAGAAAGACTTCCCTATTTTTATATTCCATTCTCTTTCAAATAAAGGCAAACTTTCCATTTGCCTTACCTATTACCTGAACTTGTATGCTAGCTTTTTGGGATTCATACACGAGATCCCCAAATCCCTCTGTGCTACAGCTTCCTTCAGTCTTTCTCCATTTAAATAATATTCAGCTCCTCTATTCTTCCTGATAAAGTGCATAACCTCACTTTCCCATATTATATTCCATCTGCCACGTTTTTGCCCACTCACTTAACCTGTCTATATCCCTCTGTAGACTCTTTGTGTCAGCCTCGGCATACCGCAGCATTTACTGTAGTTTACACTGCCTCTCCTCACTTAAGAGATTAAAAACAGAGCCCCACTGCAAGCATATGTGTTGCACTGACCATTTAGAAAAAGAAATAACCAAGTCATATCTGTAGCACATTCCAATCCATACCGCGCTCTGAACATAGTTTCTTTTATATGTATAGAGATGAAGTTCTGAATCAAGCTGAATTTTTGTAAAATATTATCTTTTATTTATTGTGATCTAAACCAAGCTCCAAACATAGCAGCCATTCTACACTTGAATGATATACAAATTTTCATATCATCAGGCTGACACAAAAAATGTATTAATCAGCTTCTAACAGAATTCAATATCCTTTTGTTCCTTTCTAAAACTAGTGCAAGCAAAAAGAACTACAAATATTGGAAATCTGAAACAAATACAGAAGAAGCTGGAATACACACCAGATGTTAATCCATCTTTTTAGACATACACGTCTCCTGATTTTCCATTTCTATTTGCATGGAGGGCAGTAATACAAATCCCACATCAGCACAACACAGGGCTCACCATAATTATGCAGTTTCCTGTTCCAAGTTTATTAAAGGAATGCAAAATTCACAAATTGTCCAATCTTTTTTACATAAAATAAACTTAAAATAAAATTACAGCATCTACAAGTCTTGTCCATTAAGCAACAATTCTGCTATCGCAATTTATTTACTAAAATTAGCTGGGTCAACAGAAAATAGCAGACCACCCCCAACTGCTCCACACCCACCACCCCCAAAGCCAATGAACCAGGAAATCTTTCGAGCAAATTTTTACACCTCCATAAATGACTATAGACAGAAATCTAATCTTCTTCAAAAAGAGTTATGCAAAAAAAAGTAATTTTTGAACTGATTATTTGAGTGCTGCCATGGACTATAGATGGGAAACAGTACACAAAGTCAAAACTTTGTAGCTATGAATACTATTATACAGTATACAGCAGCAATCTGAAGGGAGTAGCATTAATCATAAATTCTAAGTTAGTAATAACTGTTCCAGATGAATTTACAAGATCTGCATTTCAGACATTAAGAACATATGGAAGGGTACAGAGCATTGTGGTTAAGTCACTAGTCTAGTAATCCAGAGGCCTAACGATCTGGAAAAGCAAGTTCAAATCCCATATCAGCAGCTGGGGAATTTGAGTTCAGACATTGATTAAATAAATCGGAAACAAAAGGCTAGTATCAGAAATGGCGACCATGAAACTGCCAGAGTCTAGTAAAAAAAAACCATGTTCTGCTAATGTGCTTCAGAGAAGAAAACCTGGCCAACGTGACACCAGGGCCACAGCAATCTGGTTCACTCTTACATGCTCCCAAAAGCCATTCGGTGTATCAAAACCACTACACAAACCAGGACAAATCTAATCCAGCCAATTACTGCCCCATCGGACCACTCAATCATCAAAGTGCTGGAAAGTTGGTAGTACTATCAAGCAGCACTTACTCAATTTGGGCTCACCAGGCTCCAGATTTCATTGGAAAAACTCAGCACCCTTCGACAGAACTTGAGTTGTCGAAAGTCATGAGGACTCGAAACATCAACTCTTTTCTTCTCCGCCGATGCTGCCAGACCTGCTGAGTTTTTCCAGGTAATTCTGTTTTTGTTTTGGATTTCCAGCATCCGCAGTTTTTTTGTTTTTATCCAGATTTCATTACAGCCTTGATCCAAACATGGACAAAAGAACTGAATTATAGAGGCAAGTCAATAGTACCTGCCCTTGACATCAAAGAGTCGTAGCAAAATTGAAGTCAATAGGAATCAGAGGAAAAGCTTTCCACTGACTGGAGTCATACCTAGCACAAAGGAAGATGATTGCAGGATACTGCTGCAGGAGTCCCCAAGGACAACATCCCAGGCTCAGCCATCATCTACTTCTTCTGATGGCTGATGACTGTACTGTTTAATTCCACTCACTACCCCTCAAGTAGTGAAATAGTCTGCGTCCACATCCAGGAAGGCCTGCACAATATTCAGGCTTCGGCTGATAAGTGGCAAGTGACATGCAAGGCACACAAGTGCCAGGCAATGACCATTTCCAGCAAGACAAAATCTAACCATCTCCCCTTGACATTCAATAGTATTAACATTGTCAAAACCATCATTAATATACTGTGGGGTCATGATTGACCAGAAATTGATCTAGACCAGCCATATATATATATATATATATATATATATACAGTGGCTGCAAGAGCAGCTCAGAGACTGGGAATTCTGTAGCAAGCAACTCACCTCTCAACTCTCCAAAATCTTTCCACCACAAGCAAGTCACTGAGGAGTGTGGTGGCATTCTCTCCACTTGCCTGAATGGACGCATCTCCAGCATCATCCAGGACAAAGCAGCCCACTTTATTGGCACCCCATTCACTACCAAAAGCATTCACTCCCCCACCATTGGCGCATCATGGCTGCAGTGTATAGAGATGGTGACATAGTGGTAATGTCACTGGCTAATAATCCAGAGGCCTAGGTTAAAGTGCTGGGGACACAGGTTCAAATTCCACTACAGTAGCTGGAATTTAAGTCTGGAATTGAAAACTAAGTAGTGATGACCACAAAAACAGTATTAAAAACCATCTGGTTCACTAATGTCCTTTAAGGAAGGAAATCTGTTATTCTTATCCTGTCTAGCCTACATGTGACTCCAGATCCACAACAATGGTTGATTCTTAACTGCTGTCTGAAATGGCCACTCAGTTCAAGGGCAATTAGGGATGGGCAATAAATGCTGGCCTGCCAGCGATGCCCATATCCTATGAAAGAATAAAAATTAAACCATAATTATTACCATCTGAGCCACAGAATAGAATTATCAACACCCAAAGAAACACATCAACATGCTTAAGTGCCTCCAAGCTTAGGCAGAAATTGATGCAAGTGTGTACCCAAAGTGTGTGTAGGCTTCATCAAGTATAGCCACATAGCTTTGTGCTGCTTGCTCCAATGGACCATTCTATCTATAACATGCATTCGTACAGTTTTCTAGAATTCCGGCAACCACTGAGGTACACCTCCAGGCACTATAAATTTGCAAGCTGGTCAATGATCCAAAAGTGCCCTTGAGTACTGCAGAATTCACTGGCTCATATCAGATTACTGAATCTGTCACACTGGAACAAACTTGGCTCCAGCTCGACCCAAGGCCTTCCTTCCCTTTCCTCGGGGAGGACAGAGATTGACTTTGCTCAACTGCTACTCAGAAAAATACCAGTTCTTGGTTTAAACTAAATAACTGCAAGCGTAAAATGTGTACACTGCTGTTTTGACGCCCTTTTTCAAGTACAAACCTCACAGTCCTATTACAGTACTTGATAAAATACAGTATCACAAAATTATGAAGCAGTAACACTAACATCCTAGCTACTAAAACTATTTTCATAATACGTTGGAAAGCTCAAGTTATGAAGAGAACAATCGCTGTTTCATATCCACTCACTGAAGCACTTCAGTTAGAGTAGAAGCAAATATTACAGTGCGTCATTGCACAAAAACTTTGACAAAGCAGAACTGTTGGGTCGAATAATGGAAAATGATTTCTTGGTGCAACGCAATCCTACAAATAAAAATTAGTTTTATTGGCAGAGACAAGGTGTTCAAGTCATAGAACTGCAAACATGACGGTTTAAGCGGCGATTGTGTGAGGTTTCGTAACCATTTAATTCGTTTTTTTTTAAAAAAAAAAGCACCAGAACGTCGGTTACATGTGGAAACCCAGCTCTATATTATTTTTTAAAAACCACCAGGCATCACTATATCAGTTTACGGCCGAGGCTCAGGACCCGGCCGAAACCCGAACAGCCGCCGCCAATCCCGCGCACAAAGTCAAATAGGATCAGAGGCCGAGGACTCGGTCCCGGAAACCCAGAGGGGATCCCGGTTTATTTCTAAAAACAGATCAGAGACGGGCGAAGGTTTGTTTGCAGACACGAAGCGGATGCTGATGAGCTCCTCGTTAATGCGCCACAAACACGAGGAATCCCAGGGCCCGGCTCCCTCTCATCGAGCCGGGCCCAGGGGAACAGCCCGGATTCTCGGATTTGTGATCACCGAAAAGTAGAGGCGGGAGGCCTGAGTCAGAGAGACCTCCCGCTTCACTACAGCGACCCTCCCCGATACCTTCAGTGTAAACCTGGGGGCGGGGGTGCAGGAGGCCGGGGTAGAAGCGGAGAGGGGTGGTGGGCCAGAGTAGGAGGGGGGAGCCGGTGTACAAGGTGGGGGAGAGGAGACGGGGGGGCCGGGAAGGGTGAGGAGGAAGAGGGCCGATGGGGCGGCAAGGATGGTGGGGGTTTGGGGGGGGGGGGGGAGAAGGAGGGTGGGAAGGTGGGTGAGGGGCCGGGCCTGTCCTGTCCCTGGGCCTCGGGCTCTGCCGACAACAACATGGCGGCGGTTCCGGCCTCCAGCAAACGGCCCGAGTCACGGTGAGTCAGGAGGAATGGGGCCCGATGAAGCTCCTCTCCAGCTCTTCTCCTTCTCGTCTCCCCGCCTCTGCTTCACTCACCATCGCAGCCCCGTCACTACCGCCTTCGGCCGCTCCCTCCGCTTCGCCTCTTTTCTTCCGATTTAATTTTCCAACCGACTCCCGGCGCCTCCGCTCCACAGGTTCCGCCCCGCCGCCTGCAACTAATTCCTTAAACAACAGTTCCGCTCCTCGCCCACAATCCAGCCTCTCCCTCCCTCTCTGCAGCTTCAAGCTGCACGCCACTTGGTTATTTCCCCAACAGTTTGTTTTAGTAAAATGACGAGGAGCTAAACACGTGTCGTCATTCCCGACCAAAAAAATATTGCAGGAGAGATTGTTTATTATAGAAGAGAATCGACGTGAAGCTGTCGCGTTCCCCGGAAATTTTTGATTGCGACTGTTTTATTTTGAGAAGCCAACTCGTTTACTGTTAAATCCAACAGCGTTAATTTAACAATTATTGCGCTCAATTGGTTGAATTTTAAACTCAAATTTCCAACACTATTTACAAGTTTAATACAAAAATTAACGGAAATATTTTCAACGTTTGCTTTGACTTCGCAAGGTGCCATCCACTGATTTTAAACTGTTTTGATGCACGCAATCTTATCTATGTGATTATACCAACTCAAAGGATTCACGCAATCAAATTATGAATGTGCGCCTCCGAGACAGACAGCATATACCCAAATATTCCGTGTGTTTTGGCATTCCGACTTCTTAGTTGTGACTTTAAAATAAACCTGAAGGCAGTCTTACCAAAGGGTCACTTACATATGAATTAAGCACAGGAGTAGGCCACTGGGCCCTTCCAGCCTGCTCTGCCATTCAATGAGATCATGGCTGATCTGAAAGTAACCTCAACCCCACATTCCTGCCTACCCGAATAACCTTTCACCCACTTGCTTGTCAAGAATCTATCTACCGCTACCTTAAAAGTATTCAAAAACGCTGCTTCCTCTGCCTTTTGAAGAAGAGATCTCCAAAGACTCACCACCCTTGGAGAGAAAACATTCTCATCTCTATCCTAAATGGGCGACCCCTTATTTTTAAACTGTGACCACTAGTTCTAAATTCTCCCAAAAACATCCTTCTCACATCGACCCTGTCAAGATCCCTCAGGGTCTTACATGTTTCAATCAAGTCGCTCCTTTTCTAAACTCCAGCGGATAAGCAGCCTTCCTAATCTTTCCTCATAAGACAACCAGCCCAAGCCAGAAGGTTTAGTAAACCTTCTCTGAACTGCTTCCAATGCAATTACATCCTTAAATAGGGAGACCAATACTGTACACAGTACTCCACATGTGATCTCACCAGTGCCCTGTATAACTGAAGCATAACCTCCTACTTTTGTATTCAACTCCCCTCACAATAAATGGTAACATTCTATTAGCTTTCCTAATTACATGCTGTACCTGCATACTAATCTTTTGCAAGTCATGCTGTAAGACCCCTAGATCCCTCTGCATCTCAGAGCACTGCAATCTCTCCCAATTAGATAATGCTTCTTTTTATTTTTCCTGTCAAAATGGACAATTTCACACTTTCTCATGTTATACTCCATTTGCCAGATTTTTGCCTACTCACTTAACCTATCTGTATCCGTTTTGTAATCTGCTTGTGTCTTCTTCACATCTTACTATCCTACCTACTTTTGTATCATCAACAAATTTAGCAACCATACCTTTGGTCCCTTCATCCAAGTCATTTATATAAATTGTTCAAAGTTGAGGCCCCAGCACTGATCCTGTGACACACCCCTTGTTACATCTTGTCAACCAGAAAATGACCCATTTATGCCTACTCTCTGTTTCCTGTTAGCTAGCCAAATTTCTATCCGTGCCAGTATGTTACCCCATACACCATGAGCTTTTATTTTTTGCAATAACCTTTGATGTGGCACCTTATCAAATGCCTTCCAGAAATATGAATACAGTTCATCCACCAGTTCTCCTTTATCCACAGCATATTTTACTTCTTCAAGGAACTCCAATAAATTGGTTAAATATGATTCTCTTCCACAAAACCATGTTGACTCTGCCTGATTACCCTGAATAGCTTCTAACATTTTCCCTATGAGGGATGTTACGACAACTGGCCTCTGGTTTCCTGCTTTCTGTCTCCATTTTTGAATAAAGGAGTTACATTCACTATTTTCCAATCTAATGGAACCTTCCCTGAATCTAGGGAATTTTGGAAAATTAAAACCAATGCATAAACTATCTCACTAGCCACTTCTTTTATGACCCTAGGATGAAGTCCATCAGGACCTAGGGATTTGTCAGCCCACAGCTCCAACAATTTTCTCAGTACCACTTCCCTGGATATTGTAATTTCCCGAGCTCCTCCCTACCTTACATTTCTTGAATTACAGCTATTGTATCCTCTATAGTGAAGACTGATGCAAAATACTGGTTCAATTCGTCTGCCATCTCCTTATTTTCCATTATTAATTCCCCAGACTCACTTTCTATAGGACCAACACTCACTTGTTAACTCTTCTTTTTTAAATACCTATAGAAATTCTTACTATTCGTCTTTATATTTCTAGCTAACTTTCTCTTGTACTTTAATTTTTCCTTCCTTATCAATCTTTTGGTCATTCTTTATTGTTTTTTATATTTTGTCCAATCTTCTGACTTGCCACCCATCTTTGCGTAATTATATGTGTTTCTTTAAGTTTGATACTATCTTTAATTTTTTTAGTTAACTACAAGTGGTGAGTGCTCCATCTTGATTTTTTTCTTTCTCATTGGAATGCACCTATTCTGAATATTCTGAAATATCCCCTTAAATGTCCTCCACTGCACCTCTATTGACCTCTGCCTTAACCTAATTTGCTAGTTCACTTTACCTAGCTCTGCTTTCATGTCATTATAATTGCCCTTATTTAAGTTTAAAATAGTAGTCTTGGACCCACTATTCTCTCCCTCAAACTAATTGTAAAATTCAATCATATTACGATCGCTTCCAGATGAGCAGAGGCCACTCAACCCCTTAAGCCTATTCCACCATTATTATATTACAACTGATCTGTACCTCAACTCCATTTACTCACATGTGATCCATATCCCTTGGTACCATTACCTAATAAAAATTTATCCATATCAGTCTTGATTACTTCAATTGGCCCAGCATTCACTGATTTTTGGAAGTGAGTTCTAATTTCTACAACCCTATTGTAGTTCCTGATTTCACTCCACTCCTAACTCCCCTAGCTATAATTTCTAAATTAATTTAATTATACTCCTTACTCTGGATTCACATCAAAATAAATATTTTGTCTTTATGTATGCAACTGAAACTAGTGTTTATTGATTTATGTACCAGGACACTTATATTGCTTTGCTATTCCACAGTTTCAAGTTTCTCCACATTAATATAATATTCTGATTTGTATTTCTCTGATTCAACATGGATGCCCACACACCTCCCCACATTGAATGCCACCTGCAAACTTCTGCCCATTCACTTACACTGTGTCCCTTTGTAACTTTCTGCTCTCATCTACCCAACTTACAGTGCCTCCTTAGTGTCATCTGAAAACGTGAAAATACAGCACAACGATGTATTCCTTTAACTAAATCATTTACGTATAGTGAAAAGCTGAACCCCAGGAGTAGATCCCTGGAGAATGTAGCCTAATAGAGTATGTTAGACTAAGTACCATAAAGGGGCAACTGTGATAGTCTGTGATGTTATGGAAGGAAGTGACATATACTCGTAATCTGAGAGAGTCTAGGAGAAAGCAGCATGGAGAAAAAGTAGTGTAAGGGTGTGTTCTTATAACTGTAAATATGTTACAATAAAGTTAGAGTATTTGCACTAACAGCCTTTGGAAGTTATTGAAACTACTCCAACCCAACAACACAATAATATATGGTAGGCAGCAGTTAAAAAAAAGAGGGTAATAAAACATCTCTACCTCTACTGGAGCACTTCAAGGCAGTCACAGACCTCAATAAGGCCAAAGTAGTACAGGAGATTCCCTCGATTTCACACTGCACCAGGACTTGCGGCAAAGCCAGACCGTGAGCAGGTCAGTACACTTTCATACGCAATGGGTGACCGTACAGACGACATCCTGGTTACACTGGGGATTGATGAGGGCAACGCAACGAGTGCTGAAGTCATTGATGTATTGGAGACATGTTTCAATCTCCACAAGAACACAACACACAAAATTCAATAAATGTAGCTAGAGATGCAGGAAAAGGATCTGCACATTTATTAATGATTCATACCGATTAGCGGAAGACTGTGAGTATGGTAATCTGAAAGAGGAGCTAATTCACAACAAAATAATTGTTGGAGTAGTGGATGATGCATTATCACATAATTTGCAGTTCCTGGAGACTTGATGCTGGTGAAAGCAATCAATTAAGTAGGCAAGCCGAGATCAGGAACCAGGACCAATTGGTAGTCAGTGGAGAGGGAGACAGGCTGAATCTTAAAGTAACAGATACAGTTGAATTCGTCAGGCATAAACAAGAAAAAATAGGCAGAAGGAGACACATGCAGCATGAAAAACAATTCAAGGCAGTAGCCCAGTACAGCTGTTGCTGATGTGGAGGAGAAATACATGGCAATTATCCTGCCAAAAACATGCAATGCCATTGGTGCAAGAAGATGGGGCATTTTCAGGCAGCATGTCGGAGTAGAAAAACAGGCAGGACACTGAGAAAGAAAAAAAGTTTTAAAAGGAAACTGAGTCCATGAAGTTGAAGATTCACAAGACATTGAGGTACTCTCCTTAGGAGAGATCAAAGAAGCAAGTGCGGAGTGCGGAGATTTTTTTATTTATTCATTCACGTTTGTGGGTATTGCTGGCTAGGCCAGCATTTATTGCCCATCCCTAACTGCCCTTGAGAAGGTGGTGGTGAGCTGCCTTCTTGAACCACGGCAGATGGTGAAATTTGAATTCAATATAAACATGGAATTAAAAGCCTGATGATGACCACACGACCATTGCCGATTGTCACAAAAACCCATCTGGTTCACTAATCTCCTTTAGGGAAGGAAATATGCCGTACTTACCTGGTCTGGCTGACATGTGATTGACTCTTAAAATGCCCTCTCAGCAAGGGAAATTAAGGATGGGCAATAAATGATGGTCTAGCCAGCAATGCCCACATCCCATGAACGAATAAAAAAAAATCTGCTGCCCTTGTCCTTCTAGATGGTAGGTTGCGAAGGAGTTGTTGAAAGAGCCTCGGTGAATTCCTGCCGTGCATCTTGTAGATGATACACACTGCTGTCACTGTGCATCGGTGGTGGAGGGAGTGAATGTTTGTGGATGAGGTACCAATTAAGTGGGCTGCTTTGTCATGGATGATGTCAATCATAAATGTTGTTGGAGCTGCACCCATCTAGGCCATCACACTCTTAGCTTGTGTCTTTTAGATGGTGGACAGGCTTTGGGGAGTCAGGAGGTAAGTTACTTGCCAGAGGCATTAGCCTCTGACTTGATCTTGTAGTCACAGTATTTAAATGGCTAGTCCAGTTCAGTTCCTGGCCAATGGTAATCCCCAGGATGTTGATAGTGGGGGATTCAGCGATGGTAATGCCATTGAATGTCAAGGGGCGATGGTTAGATTCTCACTTATTGGAGATGGTCAATGCCTGGCACTTGTGTGGCGCTTATGTTATTTGCCACTTTTGTCAGCCCAAGCCTGGATATTGTCCAGTCTTGTTGCACTTGGACATTAGCTGCTTCAGTATCTATGGAGTTGCAAATGGTGCTGAATATTACACAATCATCAGTGAACATCCCCACTTCTGACCTTATGATGGAAGGAAGGTCTTGATGAAGCAGCTGAAGATGATTGGGCCTAGAGCACTACCCTGAGAAACTCCTGCAATGATGTCCTGGAACTGAGATGATTGAACTCCAACAACCATCTTCCTTTGTGCTAGGTATGTCTCTAACCAGTGGAGAGCTTCCCCTCTGATTCCCATTGACTCCAGTTTGCTAGGGCTCCTTGATGCCACACTCGGTCAAATGCTGCCTGGATGGCAAGGGCAGTCATTCTCACCTTGGGAATTCATCTTTTTGTCTATGTCTGAACCAAGGCTGTTATGAGGTCAGGAGCTGAGTGGCCCTGACAGAGCCCAAAATGAGCGTCATTGAGCAGGTTATTGCTAAGCAAGTGCCACTTGATAGCACTGTTTTTGACTGATGGGGCGGTAATTGGCCGGGTTGGATTTGTCCTGCTTTTTATGTACATGACATTTTTTTCACATTGCCAGGTAGTTGCCAGTTTTTTTTGTAGTTGTACTGGAATGGCTTGGCTGGGGCTGTGGCAAGTTCTGGAGCATAAGTCTTTAGTACTATTGCCGGAATATTGTCAGGGCCCATAGCCTTTGCAGTATCCAGTGCCTTCAGCCATTTCTTGATATCACATGGAGTGAATCGAATTGGCTGAAGACTGGCATCTATGATGCTGGAGACCTCCAGAGGAGGCCGAGTTGATTCATCAACTCGGCATTACTGACTGAAGATTGTTGCAAATGCTTTAGCCTTATCTTTTGCACTGATGTGCTGGGCCGCCCAATTATTGAGGATGTGGATATTTGTGGAGCCTCCTCCTCTAGTGAGTTGTTTAATTGTCCACCACCATTCACGACTGAATGTGGCAAGACTTCTGAGCTTAGATCTGATCCATTGGTTGTGGGATTGCTTAGCTCTATCTATCGCTTTCTGCTTATGCTGTTTGACATGCAACTCATCCTGTGTTGTAGTTTCACCAGGTTGCTACCTCATTTTTAGGTATGCCTGGTGCTGCTCCTGGCATGCCCTCCTGCACTCTTCATTGAACCAGGGTTGATCCCCTGGCTTGCTGGTAATGGTAGAGTGGGGGTTATTCTGGGCCATAAGGTTACAGATTATGGTTGAGTACAATTCTACTGCTGCTTTTGGCCCAAGTGCCTCATTGTTGCCCAGTCTTGAGTTGCTAGATCAGTTTGAAATTTATCCCATTTAGCACAGTGGCAATGCCACACAACACAATGGAGGATATCCTCAATGTGAAGGTCCTGCTGGAAGGCCACAGGACACATTTTAAATTAGATACTGGAGCAGCAGTTTCAGTTCTTTCAGATGCTGAATCATGGTTAAACAACCACCCTACAAAAATCTACATGGACTAGGAGGAACAGTGCTAAAGGGTCTGGGAGAATTAACAACTATCTTAAAGCACAGGGAGAAACTAATTACTGAAGTACTATAGTTAATTCAAGATCAGACATGGTCATTTTAAAGTAGAAAGGCATGTATGGAATTGACTCTAATTTGCAGAATAGAAGAAATAAAGGATGGTGAAGGTCAATCAGGAGACTTCAAAGCAGAATTCCCAACATTAGTCACAGGACTCGGAGGGCTAAAAACAACATATTGTATAAAGGTAAGTCCAGAAGCAAAACCAATATATACAACCAGAAAGGTTCCACACCCTTTACTTCCAAATGTAAAGAAAGAGATTGACTTAGTAGTAAGACAAAGAGTAATTTCACCCCTAAAAGAGCCCTTGAGTTGGTGCTCAGGGATGGTACCAATTCCAAAGCCAAATGGTTCCATAAGAATATGTGTTGGTCTCAGGCAACTCAATGAAACTTTGAAAAGAGAAGTCCATCCAATGGAAACAGTGGATGTGAGTTTAACAAAATTAGGGAACAGCTCAATATTCTCTAAGTTAGGCGCTAACAGCCCATTCTGGAAAATACACTAGAAGAGGAGTCCAAGCTTCTCACAACTTTCTTAACAACATTTGTAAGATTCAGTTTTAACAGGCTACCCTTTGGAATAAAATCAGCACCAGAGATCTTTCAAAGAACAACATCAAATCTTTTAGAGGGCTTACACAGAGTTGTTTGCCACATTGATGGTGTGTTGATTTATTGGGTCCACAGAAGCTGAGCATGACATGAGTGAGAGGATTGACACTCAACAGTAATTATGAGTTTTCACAGCAAATAATTAGGTTTCTTGGTTACATAGTGAATGCATCAGGAATAAGGGTTGATCCACTGAAGACCAGAGTCATAAAAGAATTTCCAACTTCAAGAAACATCATGGAGTTACAAAGGTTCCTGGTGATGGTGAATTAAGTGGCAAAATTTCTCAAAAACTTAGCAGAGCTCAACGAGCCACTACACCAATTGTTATGCTAAGACAATGAATGGTGTTAGGTAGAAGCAGGTCAGAAATCATTCAAAAAAATCAAGGAGAAGTTGATGTCGTCAGAGATATTAGCACATTACAATCTGGAGTTACCTAAAATAATAGCAGTGGATGCATCCTCTACAGGATTGGGTGCAGTACTTTTTCAGGTACAAGGAGATGGAAAATACAGACCAGTCCATTATGCAACACTGTCATTAACAGACACATAGAAGAGACATGTTGTAATCAAAAAGGAAGCATTAGCAGCCACATGGGCAGGCAAAAAAATTTGCTGACAGCATCTTAGGTCTTCACATTACAATAGAAACCTTTAGTCACACCATTGAATTCGAAAGAGCTTGCAACAACACCATCAAGAGGTCAAAGGCTTAAATTAAGATTGATGAGGTTTGATACTCGTACAGTATACATTCAGGGAAAACAACACAGTACAACAGGAGCATTATCACACATTGAAAGAGAGAATCCAGAAATATGCAACATTAAATTTGTGGAAGAAGTCGAGGACTTTACAATGACGGGCGGAATTTCTGAGCCCACTGGCGGTGGGTGTGATAGGTGGCGTGCGCGGAAAATATGGCGGGACCTGCTTTGCAATGGCATGAAGGCAGGTTGTGATTGTCTGCTCAGCCTGTCGACGGTGGGCCACATATCCCGCCATTGATCGTCGGGAGGTTAATTGTAATACATTAGCATTTAATTAAAAGGCCATCCCGCCAGGCTCTTGGAAACCCACTGTATCGTCCATCCACATCGGCAGGAAAGCATGCTGACGTGTTTCACAACAGCACACAGGCAACATGCACTTGGCGGCCTACACTTTGGGGGAACTGAAGTGAGTGAGCAGCAGCATTCTCCACAGCTCGCCCATTATTTACAGGCCTCAGGAGTGCCAGGGAGCAGTGACAACTGATGCCTGGCCCCGCAGGCGACTGCTGAGTGGGAATGGGGGGGGGTGTGGGTGGGTGGGGGATGGTATCTGGGGGCAAGTGCTGGCCAGCCTCAGAGGTGACTGCTGGCAGGAGAGGGGGGAGGGGGGGAGGGGGTAGTTGTGTCTGGGGGCAAGTGCTGGCCAGCCTCAGAGACGACTGCTGAAAGGGCAGGGGTGGTCAAGTGCTGCCCTGGCGCTGCCTCCCATGCACAGGCAATCGAGGAGACGGGCAGGGTAAGCAAGGGGAGTGGCCACACATTAGGACAACCTGTATAAACTGACCATGCTTCTGCAACCAAGACAGATCAGGCGCAGCCTGCCTGCCCATACAGGCACCAAAGGGCCACTGAGCACTCCATACCTTAACCCCACCTCCCTGGCACAGAGTTTCAGTCCGTCACCAATTTATTGGACCACAGAGCAGTTGGACTGCACATGTTGTACAATCTCCTCGCCAACACTGGCCATGTAGCCGTCACTGCTGGATGCACTCACAGCCCCTTGCAATCTCAGCGTCTTGATTTGGACCAGTGTCCCTCATGTCACAGGCTAACAGGGCAGCCGTGCAGCACACTCATCTCTGGCATCCGAGGGGTGACCAGCATTGTCTGGGAAGCATTAAGGGGCAGTCACACAGGGCCAGGAAAGGTGCCAAGTACAGCCATGACAACCACGTCTCTCTCTATTTCATGCTGTAGGAGGACCACATCAGGATCATGGATCCTGGTGACTTAGCTGTATACCTGATTACCTACAGAGACTGTAGAAGACTGAGGAGAGAGCGAATGAGACACCTGGCTGGGCAAAGGCAGGAGCAGCAAGCTCATGAAGAAGGGGCAGCAGGGGCTCCCGCGACAGCAAGCCATCGTTGGTCGGTGCCTAGTGACATCCAGGGTCTACAGAGGCCACCTACCATTCCTGCAGATGACTGAGAACCAGTGTTGCCAATGACTGCGCATGTCTAGGGACCTGGTGGCTCAGACTTACTGCAAGACTTGGCCAAGGGGACATGGAGGGCATCCGCTGTCAGTGGCTGTGAAAGTGACTGCAGTGCTCAATTTCTATGTCAGTGGCTCCTGTCAGGGCTCCACAGGTGACCCCTGTGGAATTTCACAATCCACCACCCACAAATGCATCCATGAGGTCACAGATGCCATCTTCTCCATGGCACACAACTTTGTGCATTTCGTCCAGGAACGGGACAGTCAGGATACAAGGGTCATTGGATTCATACTGATTTTGGGATTCCCACAGGTGCAGGGTGCAATTGACTGCACTCACGTGGTGCTCAGGTCTCCATTGCTACACATACTGGATTTCATCAACTGCAATGGCTTCCACTCACTGAATATGCAGCTGGTATGCAACCACCAGAAAAGCATCCTGCAGGTATGCATATGGTTTCCAGGGAATGTGCACGACGCCTACATCCCGAGTCATTCACAGATCCCTGCAGTCTTCCAGGGCCCACAGAGGCTGCAGGGTTGGCTACCTGCAGAGGCCGTGGATGATGACATCCGTGCAGCGGCCTCAGACTGCAGCAGAGTGACGCTATAATGAGTCTCATGCAGCAGCTTGCAACTTGGTGGAGCTGAAGATGTGGTTCTAGTGCTTGGACCGGTCTGATGGAGCCCTGCAATACAGTCCACCAAGGGCGTCACACATCGTTGTTGTCTGCTGCGCCTTTTACAACCTGGTGCTGCAATGGGGAGAGGAGCTGGCTGAGGAGATGGAGGAGCTGCAGGTCTCCTCCAATGAGGAGGACGCTAACAGGGATGAGGGTGAGGGGGTCCTCGGTGGTGATGGCGGTGGGGATGAGGCTCTTGCACTGGCTAGATGAAGCAGGCACACTCGGGAGACCCTCATAGCTACCAGATTTGTGGAGGATGATGATGACATGCAGTAAGGTGTCCTCGTAGATCCTCACATCGCAGTTGTGAATGTTTGACTCCGGTCTGACTTATGGCAGCACCAGTACCCTCTGTGAGAATGCTGCTGTCATGCAGATGCAGCGGAGGCCCTAATGGTCGCTCGATCACAGGAGGATGATGACAACATGAAGTGAGGACACTCCATAGATCTTCACATAGCCTCTGAGAACATCTGACTCCTGTCTAGCTAAGGACAGCTCGCTTGCACACCATGATCGGGGCCATCTCAGAGACCCAGCCATGAAACCTTAGACGCATCTGATGCTGGGTCCACCTTCAGAACCTCAGCCCTTCAGAAGCACAGCATCACTGGTCGCAGATGCTGGTGTGATGGGGGCCAGTCCCACTTTAAAGGTGCTGAGAGCACACAGAGAGAATGAGAGAACTCTGTGGAGCCTGCCCACTACATTCTGGCAACAATGACCAGCACCGCCGAAGTGCAGGCATCAGTGATTTTTTCAAGGAGTCTGAGGCCGGACCATCACTGTGATCTGAAGGTTGCACAGAGCACAGGGAACAGGCCCTGGACTGAGACACCTGCCTTTTATCTTGTGCAGAAAGGTTTCACATCTGAGCTGCAAGAACACTGCTCATCAGAACAAGGAGCCACAGGCAGGGAGACATTCTTAGGAGTTTACTGACAATAGTGAACAGTATGTATAAGTGATCAATATCCATGCCCAGACTGTGTAACTACTTTTACCTAACTTTCCTAACCCTGCCGCTATATCTTGGTGCTCCCCGGACATCCACAGCAGAGGTGGAGGCAGCCTGCTGACTGCGATGACTTTAGTGGGCATCCTCTGGAGGGCCGAGACATGGAGGGTCCCGGCTTGCCTTCGGGGTCCTGCTTGTGTGGCAGTGGCACCCTCTTTGGCCTGTGGAGTTGAATCAGCGGTGGTCACAGGAAGATAGGGTTTGGATGGGCCAGACACTCCCCAGAGTCACCTGGGTGGATGGCCCCAGAGCATGCACTGCTCCCTACGGGTGCCCGAGCACCCCTGGCTGACTCTGTGAGTAGAAGGGGTAGTTGGAGTGAGATCGAGCTTCCCAGAACCCCTCTTGCATACACACTGTTGGAGGCCAGCTATTGCATCAGCGATGGAGTTAAGCCTGAGCAGAATGCAGGAGTGTTAGCATTTCCAGGCTTCATATCTGGACTTGAACTTTCCAAGGCCCCTGGAGGATTTGGACCGTGTGGACCTTTCCAAGTATCAGACAGCCTTCTGTTACTCTGGTAATGGGGATTGTGGTCTCCGCTGGTGGCACCTCCTCTCAGGAGGAAGAGAGGTACAGAAGGGAGAGGAGGCCAGGTGTCCCAATGCAGGGTAGGGACCTGTGGGAGGAGAGGTGCAAGCATATGGGTCGGAGGACCAGCAGGAAGTCCAAGGTGGAAGGGGCCACATAAGACGCCACTATCCTGCTGTCAATGTTTACAGGCAGCAATGCAGCTGCTTCACTATGTCTGAATTGCAATGCTGAAGGAGGCTCCAACTCTCAAGGGAAAGTGGGATGTCCATCTGTCAGATGATTGGGCCTGAGATCAGCTCCAGCTGTGTGGGTGGACACCCCATGCCTGTGGCTCTGAAGATCGCAGCAGCCCCCAACTTCTATGCCTCTGGCTCTTTCCAGGGGTCAGTGGGGGATCTGTGTGGAATCTCCCAATCAGCTGTCCAAAGTTGCATCAAGCTGGTGACAGAAGCTCTGTTCAGATGGGTACTGACTTTTATTCTTTACTGTATGGACGAGGTCAGCCAGGCTGAGCAAGCCAGAGGCTTTGCAGCGATTGCTGGGTTCCCCCACATCCAGGGTGTCATCGACTTCACACATGTGGCCATTAGGGTGCTAGCGGGTCAACCAGGTGCCTTCATTAACAGAAAGGGATTCCACTCTATAAGCATACAGATAGTGTGTGACCACAGGATGCAGATTATGCAAGACTGTGCAAGGTACCTGGCAGCTCCCATCACGCTTACATCTTTAGACACTCACAGGTGCCCAGGCTCTTCAGTGCTCCAGCCCGACTGGATGGATGGCTGCTGGGTGACAAGGGCTATCCATTGAACAGGTGGCTCATGATGCCTCTCCACCATCCAAGAACAGAGGCAGAGCAGCGTTACAATAGGAGTCATGCCTCCACAAGGGCAGTGGTAGAGAAAACACAGGTCTTCTCAAGATGCGTTTCCAATGCCTGGACCATTAAGGGGCGCATTACAATATCCCGCCAAAGCAGGTGTCATTGATAATGGCTGCATGCTGCGCTCTCCACAATCTGGCTCTAACAAGGGGGGACCCACTGGAGGAAGAGGATGTTGATGCAGCTGCACAGGCCACAGATGATGAATCCAGTAGTGAGTCAGAAGAGGAGCATGGTGAGGAGAATGCTGAGGGCATGGAGGCAGGCCTCAGTGACCTCCAGGGAGGCAGGGACACCTTGATCCAATGCTCCTTAAGCTCGGCTACCAAAGATCTGTTTCCATCTCATGCCAGGACTGCTGCCTCCATCCCAGATGTCATTTGCACTCAAAGTCCACTCAATGCCTGTGTAATAAAATATCCAGTCACTCATATCCAGCATTACATACTGCACCAGAAAGAAAGATAGGTGAAGCATACTCAGGCCATTGGAACCAAAGCAAATTTAATGTTATTGTCACATTGAATGCATCATGACATTACCATTACTGGAGTTGATGTTCACACTAGCAGATATATAAACCAAACTGAAATGAATAGAAAATCACCCGTGAACTGACCCTCTTGTGCTCATGGTGCCTTTAACTTACATTTCCGAGTACTATGTCTTGGAGCCCCCCCTCGTTGGCACCGGCATTGGAGATAGCCTGCAGCTTCTGGTGTCTTGTTGGCCTTGATGACCTTGGTGGTCATCTTCTGGCCAGTAGAGCCTGTGGTGGCCCCACCTGGGAGGGAGCGGCAAGTGCAATGGCTGGCATCTCCCCAGTCATCGCAGCCTGAATTGGTACAACAGTTGCTAGTGGAGGGCCCTGAGAGGAGCCTGCAGAGACGTCAAGCAGCTTGTGCGCTAGCTTGAGGTCGCCCTGGACCTCCCTGCTTACCATTGATAGACAGGCACCTAGCTGGGATACTGGGTGCCTCATCCATTTTCCACACTGGCACTGACCACCTGAGGTCATTGCCTGTGTGAGGGCTTGCAGGTCTGAGTGCAACCCCAGGAACCCCTGATTCTGTCCCTGGAGTTGTCTCTCCATGAGTGTTGCCACTCTCTCAATGGAGGAGGCAGTATGCTTGGCCATGAGGGTCAACACAGTGCTCATGCTCTGCATGGACTACTCCACGACGGAGACCATGGCACACATACCCTCTCCGCCAGATCCTCCCGCAAAACCCACTGGACGTCCAGTACCTGCCGCCTAATGGATGATTCCAGAGGCTCATCACCTGCCTTCGACTGAGCATCGTCCTGCTCCCCAGCAGTTCTCTGACTGCTGGTGCCCTGGGCACTCTCTGCAGCCACCTGCATCTCAAGCAAGTGTGAAGTGCCCTCACAATTGTGCACCAACGTTCTAGCCGCCGATCTAATGTCCACTGAGGTGCTGGTATCTCCGCTGGTGCCTGATTCAGAGATTGGGTGTGCCACAGGTAGAAATGAAGCCCAGTGGTCCTCCGGCATCAGAGGTGGCCCTCTGGATGATGGCAGCAGCTCCTCCGCCCCTCTGCTGGTGACCATCGCATCTGCTGAGGCTGCGATGTGTGCTGGCAAATTTAAAACGGAGAATAATGACATGTCGTTAATTAAAGTCATCACACTGTCACAGTGTATGTCAGGAACCCTGGTAGACAATGGAGATCTGCATTATGGTGCCATCGTCTTTCAATGATCAGTGGGGACTCCAGGTTTGATGCTCCCATCAATGAAGAGATTACACTAAAATGGTTGCACAACCTGAAACTCTCAACTCTATACTCTGTGCTCTTACTTTTATCTGGCACACTCGCCTCTCCACACTTGGTTGCACATGGATTGTGCCGGCTCTCCAGCTCAAGGATGTCCTGCTCGAACCTGACCAGCAGCTGCAGGTTGGATGGGCCTCAGCCTGTTTGTGACCTCTCTGATTGGTAATAGCTCGTCTTCTCCTGAAAGGACAGAGGAGCATTGATTAGTCCACTCTCTAGCTGCAGCACTATTGCAGCCTGGCCAACTCCACCTGAGGAACACCTCACAGGGCACATCCGAGTCATGGACCTCGAGCCGCAGGGCACTCAGACCAGGCAGCCAGGGCTCACCCACTTGGCCAGCTCCAGTGTCACTGAACGTACCCAGACTCTAACATCCCTGAGGTCCATGGGAGGCCGGCCATACCTTAACACTTCTGCACACTGACCCATGCCAACACAGTACTCACCCTTCCTGAGCGCAGCAGGTCATTGAACCTCTTCTGGCACTGCACCCATGTATGCTGCACCACATCATGGCTGCTAACCTGTGCTGCCACCTCCTCCCTTGCCCTCTTTGTGAGGTGCAGTGGTCTCCTCCTCCCATTTCTCTGGGGACAAGGGTGTCCCTCCTGGCAGCCACCTCCTCCAAGAGGATGGTGAAGAACCCAACTGGCCTCCCTCCTGTCATGTCCAGCTGCATTCGACTCCATTACTTGAATTTTGACAATGCAGAGGAGACGTTCTTCCATGGCAGCCTCCAAGGGGCTGCCTGTGTCATTTTTAAACCGGCTGTCGAGTTGCCATTGGACCCAGCAGCCGACAGGCCCCCGCCCCTGCTCGGGGGAGGGCATAAAATTCTGCCTGTTAACTCTGTTTCTCTCTTCACAGACGCTGCCAGATCTGCTGAAAATTCCCAGCATTCTCTGTTTTATTTCAGATTTCCAGTATTTTGCTTTTGAATATAACCTGTTGTTCTCTTCACACAGGTTAGGTACAGAGGTGCACACTTGTCACATCCATGATGTCAGCATGCACATTGCATGTTGTACATGCCATACTGATCTCATGGATGTGATCTGTGTGCATCTCAGGATCTCATTTTGAACAAGAACAAAAACAAAGGTTGTGCAGTTTGTGTTTTTTTAAAGGAGATCTGGATTATTTTTAGGTACCTGCTATGAAGGCTATATTCTTTACAATAAAACAAATGACAGTCTTTAATTCCTAATTGGCAATGAAGCTCCAAAAGCATTGCACTGATACAATTGCCACATTAGTAGTCCCCTGAACACTGAAGGCGTCAAACAAAATGCTAATTCAGGTCATGCCCCCAAAACATTATTTACTAAAAGCAAGATTGCTGCTGTTCTCCTGTACATAATGTCCAATATTGTTATTATCTCACCACCATAGTGACAGATGACTGGAATCATAACAGTGAATGGTTTATCCAATTTTACTTTTTATTTAACAAAAGGTATCTTAAGTGAGAATCTAACAGTGAGCACCAAAAATTGGTGTCTGTGTCTGTGTAAATAATTGTTGGTTGTCATTTAGCTTTACTATACCTTATTTCAGTCCCTTGCTTGTACTCTGGAGTAATAGCAATATTTTAAATAGCAACTTTTCTACCGATATTTCCCAAATTTACTCAGGATTTGGGATCCAGTCTAGCTCCGTTGGTTTTCTATCATTTTTACATTAAATATAAGACCTAAAAAGGATTATTAAATTTGTAGTTAAACCTGATTTTAATGAAGGCTTGAAGCTGCATGTCTATTTTCAAGGATAGCGTGGGTAGGGTGGGCGTTCACTCTGCCACCTAACTTGGAGGCCCCAGCCAATTTTATGTTCAGATTTCATTCAAATATAATTGCACTCGCTGTAAGTAGCTCATCGATTAGAGGGTGGGAATTCAATGGGATGGCCACTCCTTAAAGGAAGCCTGCAGACTCTTAAAGGGAAGGTGCACTTTTCGCAGGTTGTTTGAGGAAAATAATTTTCTAGAGTAGGAGGCGGCATGGCCTCAATCAGATCCCTAGATTCTCTGATTCAGCCATGGAGATGTTTATAGAGCAAATAATCATTAGGAAGGAGATTCTCCTCCTTCTCTTCCCCCATTAACAAAAATGTGTATTGCCAGAAACCCTTTAGGAATTAGAAACATTCTACAGTCAGTACATGTACTTTGAAATGGTCTAAATAGCCAACAACCACAACATAATATCTCTCAAACTTTCCAGAATTCTACCTGTCACTGATGACTTCCTTATATATTGTTAGAAATGGCCATTGTTTGTGGATGGGGAATTGGTTGTAGCAATGCATGCAGAAATGAAAATTACATTGGAGGTCTTAGTAATGTTATTTGACTTCAATATACATAAGTGTATTAGCTCTGTTTCTGGCAGTAACTCTTGACAATTTAAATTGATGTCCACCTGAAAAGGACAAATGGACAGCCAATGATAGTCAGTCAAAAACTGCTCCATGTCTCATCTCGATAAAGTGGTATTTCAGCTGATTTTCTGTAAAGAGAAGAGAATTCACATACCAACGCACATCATGTGGAGAATTTTTGCTGAGCAGGCGGGAGGGCATGCGTCCGACACGCTCAAACGTAAAATGATGCACGATGACGTCAGGCAAGTGTCCCGACATCAGCACGCACTCGTGCGATATTTCACTTGGTGGGCGCCAGAGCCGGCCCACCATTAATTAACAGTCCAGTTAAGGCCCTTAACAACCCAACTGATGGCGATTTAACATTGCCCATGTGAGTTTTTACTCACTCGTCACACGGGAAAAACAGGCAGAGGGCAGGCCACAATTTGCAAAACCTCATCCATGGACAGGATAAGAAGGGTCAGCAGTATTGTCAATGTGAGCCATTAGGGGTTTTGGAGATAGTTTGCTGCTGGTGGCTTATTGAGACTTGACAGCTTATTCTCTGATCGGGCCTTTATTCTTAGCATTTCCAAGCTTAATTTCAGGACTGAGTGGTGTCTTCCAGGCCCCCTGAGGATTTAAACCGTGTGGACCCTTCCAGGTATTAGACACCATTCCCTTACGTTGCTAATGGGGACTGTGATCTCCGCTGGAGGCACCTCCTCTGAGGAAGAACAGAGGGGCAGAAGGATGAGGAGGCAAGGTGTCCCAATGTAGCTTCCAGGGGAGGGAGCTGTGGGAGGAGAGGTGCAGGCATAAGGGGCACAGGGCCAACAGGAAGTCCAAGGCAGAAGGGACTGCAGAAGACACCACTATCCTGCTGCCAGGGTTACAGGCAGCGATGCAGCTACCTCAATATGTCCGGGTTGCAATGCCAAAGGAGGCTCCGTCTCTCAAGGGAGACTGTGACCTCCATTTGCCAGGTGATTGGGCCTGAGATCAGCTCTAACTGTGTGGGTGGACACCCCATGCTAGTGGCTCTGAAGGTTACAGTGGCCCTCAACTTCCATGCCTCCGGCTCTTTCCAGGGGATCTTTGTGGAGGTTCCCAATCAGCTGCCCTTGGTTGCATCAAGCTGATGACAGAAGCTCTGATCAGGCGAATATTGACCTTTAATCCTCACCGTACAGATGAGGCCAGCCAGGCTGAACGAGCCAGAGGCTTTGCAGCGATTGCTGGGTTTCCTTGCAACCAGGGTGCCATTGACTGTTCACATGTGGCCATCAAGGTGTTAGCAGGTCAGCCGGATGCCTTTGTAAACAGGAAGGGATTCCACACCATGAACATACAGATAGTGTGTGACCACAGGATGCAGATTCTGCAAGTCTGTGCAAGGTACCCTGGCATCTCCCATATATGTACATCCTGAGACACTCCCAAGTGCCAAGGTTCTTCAGTGCCCCAGCTCGACTGGATGGATGTCTTCTGGGTGATAAGGGCTATCCCTTGAAAAGGTGGCTCATGACGCCTCTCCGCCACCCAAGAACAGAGGCGGAGCAACGGTACAACTGGAGCCATGGCTCCACAAAGGCGGTAGTAGAGAGAACCAAAGGTCTTCTCAAGATATGCTTCCGATGCCTGGACTGTTCAGGTGGAGCACTACAATATCCTCCAGAGCAGATGTCACTGATAATGGTTCATGCTGTGCTCTCCACAATCTGGCACTGGCAAGGGGAATGCACTAGAGGAAGAGGATGTTTACGCAGCTGCGCAGGCCACAGATGATGAATCCAGTAGTGAGTTAGAAGAGAAGCACTTTGAGGAAAATGCTGAGGGTGTGAAGCCAGACCTCAGTAACCTTCAGGGACGCTGAGATTCCAGGGTCGCCTTGATCCAACACTCCTTCAGCTAGGCTGCCAAATAAGAACTACCACCTCATGCCAGGGCAGCTGCATCCATTGTGGATCACACAAATTACCCTTTCCTTGGCCCCCAAGAAACACTCAGTGACTGTGCAATAAAGGTTTGAGCCACCCATGTCCAGCATTACGTACTGGCCTACCCTGCACCTACAAAATAAATGAAGCATTCTCAGGCCAATAACACAAAAGCAAATTTAATTATATGTTTGAACTTACATCATCTTGAACAGTCACACTATTAAAAAAGAAAAAAAATGGGGGAACAAATGATCACCTATAACCAGCCCCTTTTGTGCTCATGGTGCTTTAAATTTACATTAATGGGTGCTACATTTAAGTGCTGCCCCCTCACTGGCACCAGCATTGGAGACAGCCTACTGACTGCTGTCTTGTTGGCCTTGATGATCCTCTGGCCAGTGGAGCCCGTGCTGGCCCTGCTTGGGAGGGTGGCCAGTGCCATGGCTGGCATCTCCTCAGTCATCACAGCCTCATTGGATGTGACAGTCACTGGTAGAGGGGCAGAGGAGCTGCTGCCCTCATCCGAGTGCCCTGAGAGGAGCCCGCAGAGATGACAAGCAGCTCGTGCGCCAACTTGAGGTCGCTCTGGACCTTCCTGCTCACCACTGATGGACAGGCACTCAGCTGGGATATTGGGTGCCCCATCCATCTCACACAAGGACACTGACCAGCTGAGGTTATTGCCTGTGTGAGGGCTTGCAGGTCCGAGTGCAACCCCAGGAATCCCTGATTCTGTTCCTTGAGCAGCCTCTCCATGAGAGTCGCCATTGTCTCCATGGAGGAGGCATTGAGCTCGGCCATGAGGGTTAATGCAGTGCTCACGCTCCGCAAGAACTCCTCCACAATGGAGAACATGGCACGCATACCCTCTTGGATCTCCGCCAGATGTCTAGCATCTGCTGCCTAATGGATGACTCCAGAGGCCCATCATCAGCCTTCAAATGAGCATTGTTCTGGTCCCCAGCAGTCCTCCGACTGCCAGCACCCTGGGCACTCTCTGCCTCCGCCTGCACCTCAAGCAAGTGTGAAGTGCCCTCACCAATGTGCACCGAGATACTATCTGCTGAACTAATGCCTGCCAAGGTGCTGGATCAGCGCTGGTGCCTGCTTCAGACAGTGGGTTTGATGCAGGTGCTGGGGGAGCATGGTTGTCCTCAGGTGTCAGGAGTGGCCCTTCAGGGTCCAGAGAGCGAACGCCTGCTGGTGAACCTAAAAGCCACAAGAAGGACATGTCATTAGTTTAAGTCATCACACTGTCACTGTGCATGCCAGGTACCCTGGTGAGACAATGGAGATCTGCATCATGGTGCCTTCATCTTTCAATGATCAATGGGGATTCCAGGTTCAAGGCTCACATTAATGAAGAGACTACACTAGGATAGTTGCACAAGCCGAAATTTTCACCTCAGAGCACTGCACTCTGACTTTTGTCTTACAACCCAGCCTCACTGTGGTTGCTTGACTGAGGTGCATATGTCTCTCAAGCTCCAAGGCTTCCTGTTCATTGCGGGAGTGGATGAGGAGATGTGGGGTCCTCCGCCAGCCTGCAATCTCTCAATATTGTTATGGGATGTCTTCTCCCGAAAGGACAGAGAAGCATTGATTAGCCCACTCTGTACCTGCAGCCTGGCCAACCCCAGCTGAGGGGGACCTTGCAGGGCAGTTCCGAGTCGTGGCTCTCAAGGCACTCAGTCAAAGCAGCCAGAGCTCACCCCTTTGGCCAGCTATGGCTGTTGGCGCTCAGAATCTAACACCCCTGATGGGCCAGATGGCGGGGGGGGGGGAATGGCTAGTCCAAAACAATTGAACACCCTGACCCATGACAACATGGTACTCACCCTTCCTCAGCGCAGCAGATCATTGAAGCACCCAAGTGCGCTGCACCATGTTGTGGCTGCTCACTCGGGCTGCCATCTCCTCCCCCATGCCCTCTTGGTGAGGTGTGGTGGCTTCCTCCTCCCATCTCTGAGGACAGAGTGTGCCTTCTAGCAGCCACCTCCTCCAGGAGGGCAGTGAGGCTCTCGTCAGAAAAACAGGGGGCCAGGTGACACCCCCCCCCCCCCACCCCCCAACCCCAGCCTGCCCTTCTGCCTGGCATTTGCTGACACTTTGGACTCCATCCTTGCAGCAGTAGACAGACATGCTTCCCTGGCAGCCTTCCTGGGGCTGCCTAGGCCATTTTTAAACAGGCTGCCAGGCCACCATTGGACCTGGCAGCCTACAGGCCCCTGCCCTGGCTTGGCCCTTCATGGCCAGTGACAAGCCACGTTTCACGCTGGGTGGGCCTTAATTGGCCCGCCAGCATGAGATCGCGGTTCGGCTTCCCGACTACCCCTGCCCACTCCCACCAAGCCCGCCCACCAAGGACAAAATTCTGCCCCATATCTCTGTAGCTGTCTATGTACAATGACTTCACAGTCATGCTATAATTCTCTAGATATTGGGCAGAAAAAGTGGTGCTGTCTGGCTTGCATACATAAGAACATAAGAAGTAGGAGCAGCAGTAGACCATACAGCACCTCAAACTTGCTCTGCTATTCAGTATGATCGTGGCTGATCATCAGCCTTAACTCCACTTTTCTGCTTGCTCATCATGTTCCTTGATTCCCGGAGAGGTCAAAAATCCAAACATTTGTATATCTGAACCTTAAATATATTCAATGTTGGGGCATCCACAGCCCTCTTGGATACAGAATTGTCAAGGGCAGAATTTTACCTTTTCTCTGCTGGCGGATTTGCAAGGGTGGGGTGGGACGTAAAATTCCTGGGACGGCCTTGCCCTCTCTGCAATATGGTGGGATGGACGAAGCCTAAGCCCTTGCCCCTATAGAGACCCTAAAGTGACCAATTATTTAAGGGCCATTTCCCACCCAGTCTAATTTTTCAAGCTGGCGGGAGAAGTTCAGGGGTACAGGGGAACCCAGACAGTGAGTCTGCTCAGGCCACAGGTGGGGAGGGAGGAGGTGCCTCCCATCAACAGCCTCCTTTCAAATTTGGGTGCCCCCCCTCCCCACAAGGTCTGGCTCCTGTGGGTGCTCCCCCCACCCCCATCCTCTCAACCAACAACCTTTGCCCATCTCCCTGGGCCTCACCTCCCCTCCTCACCTGGTGACCGCAACACTTACCTAGCGTTGGACTCCCAGAACTTGGCTTCTGAGAACTGCTTGCAGTCCCAGTCTAGCCCATTGTAGCTTCTGGTGCTACTGGGACTAGAGAGCTGACGGCTAATCTGATTGGCTAGCAGCTCTCTGAGCTGGCACTTCCCCCCGAGTGAGGGGTGGAAGTCACATCTCTAATCAATTGACATTTTTTGGAACTTTAAGTGGCTGTGGAGCATCCAATATTGGCAGGGATACGTTTGCCGCTGACTCCTTGGATGGCAGGAAGGGAAGCCCCGCCATCCTGAAAACCCTGACCCAAGATTCACGACCCTTTGTGTAAAGAAATTTCTCCTCATCTCAGTCCTAAGTGATAGGCCCCTTACCTTGAGACTCTGTCCCCATGTTCTAGATTGCCCACCCTGGGGGAACAACCTCTGTGTCCACCCTGCCACGTTCCATCAGAATCTTGCCAATGACAGATAGAATATAATGTGGAAAAATGTGAGGTTATCCATTTTGGTAGGAGGAACAGATGTTCAGGGTATTTCTTAAATGATGAGAGATGAGAAAGTGTAGATGTACAAAGGGACCTGGGTGACCTTGTCAAAAAGTCACTGAAAGCTAACATGCAGGTGCAGCAAGCAATTAGGAAGATTAATGGTATGTTAGCCTTTACCATAACAGGTTTTGAGTACAGGAGTAGTGGAGCCTTGCTTCAATTGTATAGAACCTTGGAGTACTGTGTACAGTTTTAGTCCCCTTACCTTAGGAAGGATATTATTTCCTAGAGGGAGTGCAAGGAAGGTTTACCAGACTCGGTCTCGGGATGGCAGGACTGTCCTATGAAGAGAGATTGGGAAAACTGGGCCTGTATTCTCTAGAGTTTTGAAGACGAGAGGTGATCGCATTGAAACCTACAAAATACTTAAAGGGATAGACAGGGTAGATTAATTTAAGATAATTCTTCTGGCTGGGGAGTCTAGAACCAGGGAACACCATTTCAAAATAAGCCACTTAGGACCAAGATGAGGAGAAATTATTTTAACTCAGAGGGTTTTGAATCTTTGGAATTCTCTACCCCAGAGGGCTGTGGGAGCTCAA
The DNA here is from genome assembly GCF_017639515.1 of Carcharodon carcharias. NCBI lineage: Eukaryota > Metazoa > Chordata > Chondrichthyes > Lamniformes > Lamnidae > Carcharodon > Carcharodon carcharias. The sequence goes on along the minus strand of NC_054469.1, from coordinate 88,713,876 downwards.
TCATTGAATATGCTTAAAACAGAGATGAACTGAGAGCGCACGTAGAAATAAATAATTACGATTTGATAGCCATTACAGAGACATGGCTGCAGGAGGACATGGATTGGGACCTGAATATTGAAGGGTACAGGATATTTAGGAAGGACAGAAAGTGAGGAAAAAGTGGAGAGGTGGCTCTGTTAGTTAATGATGGTATTAGCACAATAGAGAGGGATGACCTAAGTTCAGGAAACCAGGACGCGAAAACGGTTTGGGTAGAGATGAGAAATGGTAAAGGCAAGAAACCACTTATGAGAGTTGTGTACAGGCTCCCTAATAGTAACCATGTTGGTAGGGTTGAGCATAAAGGAAGAAATAATTGGAGCTTGTCAGAAAGACATGTTGATAATCATGGGAGATTTTAATTTACATATAGACTGGAAAAGTCAGATGGGCAAAGATAGCCTCGATGAGGAGCACATTGAATGTTTTCAAGATAGTTTCTTAGAACAACATGTTCTGGAGCTAACCAGAGAGCAGGCTATACTATATCTGGCATTGTGCGATGAGATAGGAGTAATTAATGATCTCATAGTGAAGATGCCCCTAGATAGCAGCAACCATAATATGATTGCTTTTTACATTCAGTTTGAAGGAGAGAGGAGTGGGTCTGAGACTAAGTTTTTAAGTTTAAATAAGGGCAATTATGAGGGCATGAAAGTTGAGCTCGCTAAAGTGACTTGGCAAATTAGGTTAAGTGATAGATCAATTGAGATGCAGTGGCTAATATTTAAGTGGATATTTCAACATACACAGATTGGACACATTCCAACGGATAAGAAAAAGTCCAAGGAACGGATATACCATCCATGTTTAACTAGAAAGGTTAATAATATCAAATTTAAAGAAAAAGCAGATAATTGTGCAAAGATAGGTGGAAGGCCAGAAGATTGGACAGAATATAAGGAACAGCAAAGAATGACTAAAAGACTAATAAGGATGGAAAAATTACAGTATGAGAGAAAGCTAGCCAGAAATATAAAAACAGATAGTAAGAGTTTTTATAAATATTTAAAAAAAAAGAATTAACAAAGTGAGCATTGGTCATGTAGAAAGTGAGTCTGGAGAATTGGTAATGGATAACAAGGAGATGGCAGATGAATTGAACAGGTATTTTGCATCAGTTTTCACTATAGAGTATACAAGTAAAGTCCCAGAAGCAGCTATAAACCAGGAAATGGAAGTGTAGAAGGAAGTCATGAAAACTACAGCCACCAGAGAAGTGGTACTGAGTAAATTGTTGGAGCTGCGGGCTGACAGGTGTCCAGGTCCTGATGAACTTCACCCTAGGGTCTTTAAAAAAAGTGTCTAGTGAAATAGTTGATGCATTGGTTTCAATTTTCCAAAACTCCCAAGATTTGGGGAAGGTCCCATTGGAAATAGCAAATGTAACTCATTATTTAAAAAGTGAGGGAGACAGAAAATGGAAAACTACATGCCAGTTAGCTTAACATTTGCCATAGGGAAAATGTTGAAGCTATTATTGAAGAAGTTATGGCAGGGCACTTAGATAAGCTCAAGGTCATCAGGTAGAGTCAGTATGGTTTTGTGAAAGGGAAATCGTATTTAACCAACTTATTGGAATTCTTTGAAGAAGTAACTTATGCTGTGGATAAAGGGGAACCAGTGAATGTACTGTGCTTAGATTTCCAGAAGGCATTTGATAAAGGGCCACATCAAAAGTTATTGCAGAAAATCAAAGCTCATTGTATAAGGGGTTAACATATTGGCATGGTTCGAAAATTAGCTGGCTAACAGGAAGCAGAAGGGGCATAAATGGGTCTTTTTCATGTTGGCAAGATGTAACGAGTGGCATACCACCAGGATCAGTGTTGGGACTTCAACTGTTTACAATTCATATAAATAACTTGGGTGAAGGGATTGAAGGTATGGTTCCCAAATTTGACACAAAGATAGGTAGGAAAGTAAATTATTAAGAGGACATAAGGAGCCTACAAACAGATATAGATAGGTTAAGTGAATGGGCAAAGATCTGGCAGATGGAGTATTATGTGAGAAAATGTGAAATTGTCCATTATGGCAGAAAGAATAAAAGAGAAACATATTATCTAAATAATGAGAGATTACAGAGCTCTGAGGTGCAGAGGGATCTGGCTGTCCTAGTGCATGAATCACAAAAGGCTAGTAAGCAAGTACAGAAAGTAATTAGGCAAGTTAATAGAATGTTATTTATTGCAAGGGGAATTGAATGCAAAAGTAGGGAGGTTATGCTTCACTTGTACAGGGCATTAGTGAGGCCACATTTGGAGTACTGTGTTCAGAATTAGTCACCTTATTTAAGGAAGGATGTAAATGCGTTGGAAACAGACCAGGGAAGGTTTACCAGACTAATACCTGGAATGGGTGAGTTGCCTTATGAGGAAAAGTTGGACAGACTAGACTTGCATCTGCTAGAGTTTAGAAGAGTAAGAGGCGACTTGATTGAAACATGTAAGATACTGAGGTGTCTTGACAGGGTGGATGTGGAGAGGATGTTTATTCTTGTGGAAGAATCTAGAACTAGGGGTCACTGTTTAAAAATAAGGGGTCACCCATTTGAAACAGAGATGAAGCAAAATTTTTTCACTCAAAGGGTTGTGAATCTTTGGAACTGTCTTCCTAAAAAGATGGTGGAAGCAGAGCCTTTGAATATTTTTAAGGCAGAGGTGGTTAGATTCTTGATTAGCAAAGGGGTGATAGGTTACCAGGGGTAGATGGGATGCAGATTTCAGGTTACTATCAGCCATAATCTTATTATATGGTGGAGCAGGCTCAAGGGGCTGAATGACGTACTCCTGCTCCATGTTCGTATGTTCGTTTGTATGTATTACGGATTTCTAAATACCAATGACATAAAGGGTATGGGGATAGTGTGGGAAAAAGTTGGGGAAGTGGAGGATCAGCCATGATCATAATGAATGGCAGAGCAGGCTTGATGGGCTGAATGGTCGACTCCTGCTCCTATGTTCCTATGCTCCAATGTTCTAATTTACTCAGCATCTCATCACAGGTTAATCTACTCAACCCAGAAATCAATCTACTGAACCTTTGCAACGTTGCCTTCAATGCAAGTAAATCCTTGCTGGAGTGGCCAATGATTCTGATTCTAAATATTCTAAATTATTCAGTTCTTTTTACATTTTCAAAATTACAAGGGAAGAGAGGGAGACAAGGATACTTCACAGCATGTCTTGGATAAATCCAACAGTTGCCCCCATAACGCCTGATCCTTTTATAGATCAAAGGTTTTCTTTCATGTGATTTGGGTGTCACTGGCAAGGTCAGCATTTGTTGGCCATTCCTAATTACTCTTGAACTGATAGGCTTGCTAGGCTCTTTCAGACAGTGATTAAGAGTCAACCACATTGCTGACCGTATGAAGTCACATGTAGGCCAGACCAGGCGATGATGGTAGATTTCCTTCCCTAAAGGACATTAGTGAACCAAATGGGCTTTTAACAACAATTGATACCTAGGTTTCAATTCCAGATTTTATTAATTGAATTTAAATTCCACTAGCTGTTATTTTTGAACCCATGTCCCCAGAGCATTAGCCTAGGGCTTTAGATTCCTAGTCCAGTGACTTTACCACCATCTCACTAATTTAGTTTCAGATTCAATTTCAGAGTTGCTGGAACCCAATTTATAACTTAATTTATAGATTGTCACAAAAATGTTTTGTGGGGGGTCAGGTTAGATTCTTTCCTCAATATTTGAAATACTGGACAATCTCTAGAGTTTTTTAAAGCAACCATTTTTGTTTTATATTTCTATATGAGACGCAGTTCAAAGCCAACATTGATGAAATTGATCCAAGGGCCAGATTTTCGCCATCGAGGCGGGAAACTAGAATCAGGAAATTCCTTGACTTAGCAGACCAGGCCCACTTTAAAATGGCCCCTGCCTGTCATATCTCCTTTCTGGAGAGGTGGGGGCAAGATAGAGTCAGGCCCACCGCCTCCAGAGGCAGTTTGGAGGCAGCCATGGAGACGGGGGAGTACTAAGGCGGGCTGGTTAGAAGGCCCGCCTCAGTTCCCAGGGACTTTGTCCCAGTTGTTTTAAAGGCTGTTAGACCCTTTAGCCCTCATCACTCACACCCCACTGCTCCCCTACCCACTCCCCATGCCAGCTCCATGCCCCCATTCCCCCCTCCATAGCCACCCTGCATCCTCCATGCTGAGTCACCCAATATGCTGTATAGAACCAATGAGGCATATAATATCAATAGCAAGCTTTGAAATGCAGCTGAGCCCCAAGACTCCAGGGCTCTGTTTTCACAGGTGGAAGTGGAGTATTTTCTCTGAATGAATGACATCCTTATTTTTTTTATTCATACATGGGATGTGGGCTTCACTGGCTGGGCCAGGATTTATTGCCTATCCTAGTTGCCCTTGAGAAGGTAGTGATAAGCTCCATTCTTGAACCGCTGCAGTCCATGTGGTGTAGGTACACCCACAGTGCTGTTAGGAAGGGAGGACCAGGATTTTGACCCAGCGACAGTGAAGGAACAGCAATATATTTCCAAGTCAGGATGGTGAGTGACTTGGAGGGGAACTTCCAGGTGGTGGTGTTCCCATCTATCTGTTGCCCTTGTCCTTCTTGATGGTAGTGGTCATGGGTTTGGAAGGTGCTGTCGAAGCAACCTTGGTGAATTCCTGAAGTGCATTTGCAGATGGTACACACAGCTGTTACTGTGCGTCGGTGTTGAGGGAGTGAATGTTTATGGATGTGATGTCAATCAATCGGACTGCTTTGTCCTGAATGGTGTCCAGCTTCTTCAGTGTTATGGGAGCTGCACTCATCCAGGCAAGTGGGGAGTATTACATCACACTCCTAATTTGCACCTTGTAGATGGTGGACAGGCTTTGGGGAGTCAGCAAGTGAGGTACTCGTCGCATGATTCCTAGCCTCTGACCTGCTCTAGTAGCCACAGTATTTATATGGCTAGTCCAGTTCAGTTTCTGGTCAATGATGTTGATAGCAGGGGATCCAGTGATGGTCATGCCATTGAACATCAAGGGGCATTGGTTGGATTCTCTCTTGTTGAAGATGGTCTTTGCCTGACACTTGTATGGTGTGGATGTTACTTGCCACTTGTCAGCCCAAGCTGAGGCTATATAAAGTTGAGTTTATAATAAGTTATAATAAGTTTCTTTGAACTGTTTCTTTCAATATCTGTATGTTTATTTGGACAAGAGGTGTAAAGTGAGGTAAAGCTTCTATTATTTATACTATAATGGTTTTGTCTGATTGACACTTTTATAGGGCTGTAAAAGCAGCAGTGCTTTTCAAAGCAGATTTTTGAACGGGTGTTTTTTAAATGCATTTCAAGACTTACCATTGTTATTATATGGCTCATTGGTTCTATTGTGCATACTGGACAAATTGGCATGGAGGATGCAAGGGGGTCATGGAGGGGGCATGAGGGGCATGGAGGACATGAAGTAGCATGGATGGGGCATCACAGGGCCATGGGTAAGAGCTTTCAAACATACCTTTCAACAGGTTCCCAAATCTAGACTATGGTTCACAACTTGTCTGAGGGGCCGTGCACCACGTATCCTTGAGAAGCTGGCCTGACTTCGTGAAAATTGAACGGGTGGGGGTTATGAGATGCCTACCCCCACAATAGAACTGTCCACATTGGATGTGTAGGCTGTGGGCTCACTACCCACACTCTTATCTAGCACTAGCAAAAATTGCCAGTGCTGTGAATGGGGGCAGGAATCCCAGAATCAGGCCCTGCCCACCATTTTTAAAGGCCTCTAGAGTTGGCCCAACTCCATAAAACCCAGCCCCAAGTCATGTACTCTCCTGGCCAAAGTATTTTTACTTGAAGGAACATGGTCTTACACATAAGAACATGAGGAACAGGAGCAGGAATAGGCCATTTGGCCCCTTGAGCCTGCTCTACCATTCAATAAGACCATGGTCAATCCGATAGTGACCTTAGCTTGACTTTCCTGCCTGTCCCTCAAAACCCTTGACCCCCTTCTGGATCAAAAATTTAACTCTGCCTTGATTGTATTCCAGCTCTCTAGGTAGAAAATTCCAAAGATTAACGACCCACTGAGAGAAGAAATTTCTCCTCATCTCCATTTTAAGTGGGAGACCCCCTATCTTGAAACTGTGCCCCTGAATTCTAGATTCCTCCTTGAGGGGGATTTCTCTCTGTAATGTCACTTTTCACTCTCCCTTGCTCTCGCAGCATCAATTGGATGAGAGTCCTTAATTCTGATGTTTTGGGAATAACAATTATGGAAGAGGGTGAAAAAGTTAGGTAATCTAACTTCCCACTTTCCTTTCCAAATGTCTGCCAGCTTCCTCACTTGCCTGAGGACTATTTTGTTGAATTATAATGCTCCGTTGGTTAATGACTTTATTCCTTCTCACCACAGCAATGGATGGGAAGCTCGCAAGCATAGCCTGAGTTGGTTGGTGCAGGGTGCATGTTGATGATATCATTGTTGTCAACAACATCGTGAATTGATATAACATGTATAATGTGGAATAAACACCCCAAAGTATTTTATAGAGGAGCAATCAAGAAATTATAGCTGTGCTTTCAAAGTATACACATAATTGATTTGCAGGGATTAATAAGTTAAGGAGTTTCTCAATAAAACTACAATTTTGTGGCTCATAAAGTGGGACATGATGTTTACCAGTCTGCAGCTATTTCTAGAGGCTTGGTGACATTGTAAGATTCTGTTTTCAAATAGCAGGGAACAGTGTCACAATCACCAGTCTCTATAAAAGAAACACATAGGCACCACGGTAGGAGTTGCAGACAGTTGCTTAGCAACATGTCTAACATTGTAAGCAGTAATAAAATTAAGGATTTTTCAAACCATTGGGGGGGGGGGTAAGGAAAACAGTACTGTATTGAGTTGTATGGTGTGCTGTATTTTCATGTCTTGATAAAAAGTTGTTCAACTAACTTCAGTTATATAATGTTGAGAAAGATTTATATGATTCTTATAAGAATAAAAGACGTTATGGAAATTTCCACATACAATTAAGAACATTCTATGCACCTGGAGATATTTTCATGCAATGGCATTATTTTCCAGATGAAATTTTTAAAAAAATCCACACTCCATAAATCAATTATTTCATTTTGGAAAATTGGACCATTTTACTATATAAGACCATCCTTCTAGTCAACATTTAACTACAAGCCTATCTCAGGGAGCCACAGGGATCTTTTGTCACAATAGCCAGTTTGCAGTTTGAGCCAGAGCAGCTCAAATTATACAATTTAATTATGCTCCCACACAGATGAATGACAGGTTCCTCAAATTTTTCACAATTGCTGGATTCCCAGGATTATCAACACTATTGATTACATAAACGTGGTATTGCATGCCACAAATATGGTCCTTCTTTATATTGATATGAATATTTAAGGCTTCCATTCCTTAAATCTGCAGCTTATTTCTGTTCATAGGTACAGCTATTTGTGTGCCATTTCACAATATACTGAGAGGTGTGATGCTTTTCTATCCTGTCACTCCATTGTCTCTGCTCGAATTGAACAGCAAGAGACAGGGGGTTGGATGGCTAGGTGTGAAGAGATGCCTGCTACTCCCATGATTCACGCTTCTGTAGAACCAGCAGAGCTGTAGAAGAGCTATGCAATGATGCACAATTAAGAATTAGACCACCAAAGAATTGAGCAGACCATTGGGGTCTGTTGTTTGGTTAGGTCCTGGGGGATACCTTGCAGAATGTGCACAGGGTCATCTCACCAATTACAGTCGCATTTTATCTGCTTTACATCTTTGCAAGTCAGGAAAGGACCACTGGTCTCAGCGGAAGCCAGAAAGCCTGTTGACGATACTGCAGGTGCTGTGAACCAACATACATTGAACAGGAAGCAGTGCAATGGCAATGACTGCTAGACACATGAAAGACTCACTCAGCACACTTTCACAGGTGGATAGACCACTATAATTTGGAGGTCTTAGTCAATCAAAAATCTACCCTCTCTCATCAAACTCTCAAATGCCTATGTAAAATTTCTGCTCCTCTCTTCTAGCCATCATATCCTAATCTTGAACCATAACATCAGCTTGCCCATGGTCATACAAAAGAATTAAATACCAAGTACCTTTAAAGACTTCAGTCAGTTAAACACATTGGTTGTTCTTTTATATGGGTTGGTTTTGACTTTGGGCAGTTGACCAAGGGAGTATGTTAACTGATCACCCATGCTCGCAATGAGAAGACAGCTGCAATTTTGATGTACTATTCTCATTAACATCTGTTCACGGAATTGCAAGGTGCCAAAAGGATGTTCCAATGCAGCTTTCTGCATTGAGGTCTATCAATATTAGACTGGCCCAACCGTAAGCAAGGTCAATAGATAGCCTCAATCTTAGTGAGAAAACAACAATGATTATTTTGCATTTGTTGCATGAGGTGCCTGTGGACTTTCTTATCACTAATAATTCTTAATCACTTGTTGTTAAAGCAGGACAAGAAGGCAGTGAAATCAAGCAAAAGAATTCAGACAAATATCAAAATCACTGAAAAAATTGAGTTTGAAGGAAGTACGGAGGTCTAGATGGTGAGGGTTCAAGAAGAGATCGGAGTTGGCCCTGTGATTGAGATGATGGGAACAGAGAGATCATGTGAGGTTGCAAGATTGAGGAGCTACAAATCTAGCCATCCTTTATATTGATATGAATGGCATAGGTTTCCATTCCCTAAATCCGCAGCTTATTTCTCTTCATAGGTACAGCTATGAATATGAATATGGATAGGAGAGTTTATCCGATCATACAAACATATGGAGTAGGAACAGAAGCAGGCCATTCAGCCTCTCAAGCTTGCTCTGCCATTCAATAAGATCATAGCTGATCTGTTTGTATTTTGAATTCCACATTCTCATTTCTCCCTGATAACCTTTGATTCCCTTGCCTAACAAGAATATATCTACCTCTGCCTTAAAAAATATTCAATGACCCGCCTCTGCCGCCTTCTGAGGCTGAGAGTTCCAAAGTCGCACAACCCTCTGAGAGAAAGAGAATTCTCCTCGTCTCTGTCCTAAAAGTGCAACCCCTAATTTTAAAACACAGCTCCCGAGTTCTGGACTCATCCACTAGAGGAAACATCCTTTTCACATCCATAGGAAGACGTGATGGCGTAGTGGTATTGTTACTGGACTAATTAATTCAAAGACCCAGGGTAAAGCTCTGAGAACGTGGCTTCAAATCCTACCATGACAGATGGTGGAATTTGAATCCAGTAAAACCTGGAATTAAAAATCTAATGATAACCATGAAACAATTGTTGTAAAAACCCATCTAGTTCACTAATGTCCTTTAGGGATGGAAATCTGCTGTCCTTACCTAGTCTGGCCTACATGTGACCCCAGACCCACAGCAATGTGGTTGACTCTTAAATGCACCTGAACAAGGATAACTAGGGATGAGCAATAAATGCTGGCCCAGCTAGTGAAGCCGAAACCTCTGAACGAATTAAAAGAAAAACTTTGTCAATACCATTTACAATCTTTTACACTTCAATCAAATCACCCCTCACTCTTCTAAACTCCACTGGAAACAAGCCCAGTCTGTCTAACCTTTCCAAACTGCTCATTCCAGGCATCAATCTAGTGAACCTCCACAGAACTGCCTCCAAAGCATTTACATCCTTAAATAAGGAGACCAAAATTGCACATAATATTTGAGATGTGGTCTCACCAACAATGCCCTGTATAACTGAAGCATAGCATCCTTACTTTTGTGTTCAATTCCTTTCATAATAAAGGATAGCATTCCATTAACTTTCTTAACTTGCCATACCTGCATACTAATTTTTTGTGAATCGTACTAGAACACCTAGATCCCTCTGCACCTCAGAATTCAGTAGTTGATCTCTGTTTAAGTAATACTCTGCTTTTTTATTCTTCCTGCCAAAGTGAACAACTTCACCTTTTGCTACATTATATTCCATCTGCCAGATTTTTGCCCACTCACTCAATCTATCTATATCCGTCTGCAACCTCCTCGTGTAGTCTTCACAACATACTTTCGTACATATCTTGGTGTTATCTGTAAATTTAGCTACCATGCCTTCACTCCCCTCATCTAAATCATTGATATAAATTGTAAAAAGCTGAGGCCCCAGCACAGACACCTGTGGGACTCCACTTGTCACATTCTGCCAATTAGAAAAAGACCCATTTATGCATACTCTCTGTTTTATGCCAGATAGCCAATCTATTATCCAGATTAATATGTTACCCCCACACCATGAGCTTTTATTTTCTGCAATAACCTTTGATGTGACACGTTATCAAATGTCTTCTGGGAATCCAAGTACAGAACTTTTACAGGCTCCCCTTTATCTACAGTGCATGCTACTCCTTCAAAGAACTCCAATAAATTGGTTAAACATGATTTCCCTTTTGCAAGACCATGCTGACTCTTCTTGATAAGTGCCCAGATATAACCTCCTTAACGATCGATTCCAACACCTTCCCCCAAGAGATGTCAAGGTAACCGGCCATAGTTTCCTGTTTTCTGCCTCCCTCCCTTCTTGATTAGAGGGGTTATGTTTGCTACTTGCCAGTCTGATGGAACCTTTCCAGACCTAGGGAACTTTCGAAAATTAACACCAGCGCATCTACTACCTCATTAGCCACCTTTTTTAAGATACTAGGAAGAAGTCCATCAGGACCGGGAGACTTGTCAGCCCGCAGCTCCATCGGTTTACTGCTTCCCTAATGATTGTAATTTCACCACGTTCCCCTCTCCTTTCCATCTCCTGATTTACAGCTATTACTGGAATTTTTTTTGTATCCTCTATAGTGAAGAGAGAAGCAAAATATTTGTTAATTTCATCTGCCATTTCCTTATTATTTACTATTAACTCCCCATTGTCACTCTCTAGATGACCAACATTCACTCTACTTACTCTTTCCCATTTTAAATACCTGTAGAAACTCTTGCTGTCCATTTTTACATTTCTAGCTAGCTTCCTCTCATACTCTAATTTCTTTCTCCTGCTCAACCTTTTAGTCACCCTCTGCCATTCTTTATATTCTGACCAATCATCTGACCTGCCAGTCATCTTTGTGCAGTAATGTGCTTTTTCCTCAAGTTTGCTGCTTTCCTTAACATTTTTAGTTAACTACGGATGGTGGGTCCTCCCCTTAGAATTTTTCTTTGTAGTAGGAATACCCTTATTCCGAGTATTCTGAAATATCTTCATAAACATCTGCCACTGCTTCTTTATTGATCTATCCCCTAGCCTACTATCCCAGTTCACTTCAGCTAGCTCAGCTTTCATGCCCACATAGTTGCCCTTATTTAATTTTAAAATACTAGTCTTAGACCCACTCTTCTCCCTTTCATACTGGATGTAAAATTCAATCATATTGTGGTCACTGCTACCTAGGGGTGCATTCACTCTGAGGTCATTAGTTAATCCTGTCACTCTACACAATACCAAGTCTAATATAACCTGCTCTCTGATTGGTTCCAGAACGTGCTACTCTAAAAAAAAACTTTCTCAAAAGCATTCTGTGAACTTCTCATCCAGGCTACTACTCCCACTCCCACTCATGACTTCTTTCCCCTACTATTCTCATCTCCACCCAAACCAATTCTACACCCTGATCTCCTGAACCAAGGTCATCTCTAACTATTGCACCAGTGCCATCTTTGATCAACAGTGCTATCCCTCCACCTTTACCTAGCTTCTTATTCTGCTTGAATATCATATACCCCTCAATATTCAGGACCCAATCCTTATCATCCTGCAACCATGTCTCCGTAATAGCTATCAGATCATATATATTAACTTCACTGTGAGCTCTCAATTCATTTACTTTGTTATGAATGCTATGCGCTTTCAGAAACAGAGCCTTAAGTTTTGTCTTTTTGTTATCTTTGAAACATCTAGTATTGACCACTGGTGTATTCTTAGGTTTTATCTCTCTGTCCCTTCCTGCTGTTCTATGAACCTCATTTCCTGTATTACAATTATGATCCCCTGCTTTCAATCCACCTTTTGATTTTCCAAATCTACTCAAGCTTGATCCCTCACCCAACTTGTTTAGCTCAAAGCCCTCTCTACTTCCCTAGTTATAAGATTTGCAAGAACACTCATCCCAGCGTGGTTTAGGTGTAGACCATCCCAACTGTACAGCCCCTACTTTCCCCAGTACTGATGTCAGTGCCCCACAAACCAGAACCCACTTCTCCCACACCAGTCTTTGAGCCAGGCATTCATCTCTTTAATCTTATTTGTCCTATGCCAATTTGCACGTGGCTGAGGTAACAATCCAGACATTATTACCTTTGAGGTTGTGCTTCTTAATTTGATACCTATCTTCTCATACGGACTATGCAGAACCTCCTTCCTCATCCTACCTATGTCGTTGGTACCTATATGGACCACAATGACTGGATCTTCCCCTTTCTATTACAAATTCCTTTCCAGCTCTGAGCAGATGTCCTGAACCCTGGTACTGGGCAGCCAGCATACCCTTCAGGACTCTTGCTCTTTGCTGCAGAGAACAATATCAATCCCCCTCTCTATAATATCCCCTACTACCACTATATTCCTGTTTGGTCCCCGCACCTGTCCATGGTGCCATAGCCAGCCTGCCCATCCACCTTGCAGACTTCACTTACATCCACACAGGTTGTGAGCACCTCAAACCTGTTTGATAATTGCAAAATCTGAGGCTCCTCCACTACTGTCTACTCAGTCCCATTACCTGCCTCACTGACAGTCACATCCTCTTGTCCCTCACTGCTGACAGGACAGACAGTCCTCTGCTAAGAGGCATGATCGTCTTCTGAAACAAAATGTCCAGGTATTTCTCTCCCTTCTTTATGTTGCACAATGTCTGCAATTTGGCTTCTAGCTCAATCATCCTGATCCGGAATTCCTCTAGCTGCTTACACTTTCTGCAGATGTGTTTGGCATCCAAAAACTACCACATTCCACAGCTGCTACATAACACCTGTCCTGCCATTGTTACATAGGTTATTTAGCATAAGAACATAAGAAATAGGAGCAGGGGTAAGCCATTCAGCCCCTCAAGCTTGCCCTGCCATTCAATAAGATCATGATTGATCTGCCATAGACCTCAACTCCTCTTTCTTTAGTTAACTTAATTCAATTACTCACTTAATTAATTTAGAATAATTCCTATGCATGGCACATCTTTTTCCCTTGTGCACCGAATTTCCATGAGAACTTAATTAGCTACTCACTCAGTCTCCGTCTCACTCTGTTTAGTCAACTAACCTAAGGTTAGTACTATGTCAGATCTTGGTTCTTAATCTATGGTTAAAACCTGAAAAGGACTTACCAGAACTTACCACATGAACCTAATTCGCTACTCACTCAATCTCTGTCTCACTCAGGTGTAGTCACCTGAATCCTCACGCACCCCTTACATTAATGAAAGACAGGAAGTTAGTGAAATCAAAGACAAGAATTCAGATGCAGATTGGAATCACTGAGAATGGAATGTGAGGCTAAGGAAGGAAAAGAAGGAAGATAACTTTGTAAGAAACACAGGCTTAAATTTTACCAATTGGGCGGACGACCCAATATCAGTAGGAATGCGTGTCACTGGCATGCAAGGGTGGCTGGCAGGATTTTGCCCTGAATTTTAGGGGTGGCAGTGTGCTATATAAATGCAAGTTCTCATTGTTTTTCAAGGAAGAGTTAATATTAAACTGTCACCTGGTAGTAGAACTTTGCTTTCTCTGTTGCTTTCCCTGTTTCTTTCTCCACAGCAATGCCTTAGCTAATCAGGGTTGGCTTGCGAAACAATCAGTACCATTTTCTCCTTTGGTATAAATTATTGGGATTGTTTGAAATTTGGCATTCTTGCATTTGTCCTAATGAGGGGAAGACATAAAACTTCAGCAATATGTCTCTCTTTTCAGTAATATTTAAGATAGTGTTAAATTAGAAATGAAGTATAAGGGATGATTTTATCTTGACCCATGGGCAGGTAGTGATGGGTCTAAAATTGTACTAATTGCCATGTTCCTGCACAATCCCACTGTAGTCAATTTTTCCAAAGCCTTTATGGGAGCAGGGCAAAATACTGAGGATGCAGGAAATCTGAAACAAAAACAAAAAGTACTGGAAAAACTCAGCCGGTCTGACAGCATCTGTGGAGAGAAAGACAGGGTTAATGTTTCAAGTCCGTATGACTCTTCTTCTGAACTAAAGGGAAGTAAAAATGGTGAAATATATACTGTTTAACGGGGTGGTGGGACAGGTAGAAGGCCAGTGATAAGTAGAGGCGAAGGAGAGATTGCAAAAGATGTCATAAACAAAAGGTTGAAGGGGTGTTGTTGGTGGTGATACTGGCTAAAGGACGTGCTAATGGTGACATTAAGAGTAGAAAGCAGAATGAGCAAGTGACAGATGGCCCTAGTGGGGGTGGGGTGGGGGGAGGGGAAGGTGTGGGACAAAGGTCGAAATGGGTTAAAAGGTGAGGATAAAACAATGAATAAAAATGGAAATAAATTTTTAAAAGATAATAAAAATAGGTGGGAAAAAATATATATAAAAATTTTAAAATAAATATTTGTAAAAAGGGGATCTACAAGGAGGAGAGAGTTCATGGCCTGAAATTGTTGAACTCAATGTTAAGTAAGATGAGGCACTTTACAGCCTTCTGGACTTAACATAAGAGCCTAGGTACCATCTGGAATCAGGTAGGAACCTTATGGCTGCATGCAAATTGGAATCCTATGACATACTGAGGACCGTGATGCACTTTGAAAACATAATTGAATACTCAGTTGTAACAGATGGTAAAGCAGAAAGGTAAGTGCGTAACTATTTTTGTGGGACTTAGGAGGAACAGGACTGCTGCTCTAGGCTCCACAAGAATACCATGAGTCACTGTCACTCTGGATTTGCCCTCCCCGTCACCTCTGCTGTTGGATTCCCTCCAACCTCCTTACTTGCTTGCTGACTAGTCTGGTCTCCGGATTGTCCAATATTTTACTGATCTGGAGCCAGCGAGCTACAGCAAGACAGTCGGGTATGAGACCTGTCTCTTGACATGGCTCAGGTCACCTAGTTGGGGCCTGGGAGTTAAAATACATTCCTTGGAGTCTCCAATTTCAAGTGACTTTCAGCAAAGCTATACCTCAGAAAATTAATTATTTCATTTTACAGAGCCAAAGAACATTTGAATACAGAATTGGGGAACTACAACCATTTGTGCTACATTATCTACATTCTCAATTATTTGTAAAGGTTTTCATAATGGTAAATCAGACAGAGTTGGCTGCTGATTCAGAGCTTTTCCATGTACTTGCCTGTGACCTCAGCTCCCAGACTCATCACAGAGCCAACTCAGCTGGACAAAATCTTGCTAAGACGCCAACCAGCACCCTTGTCACTTCCAGCATTTCCATCGTCAAAATCTGAAGTATTCACCTCAGCAGAACTACTAACTTTAAAATCAAAAAAGATCCTACCCGTTTTAACACACTCTTCACTGACAAAAGAGGATTTTTAAATAGGCAAGCTCTGTATTAGCACAGAAGTTTGTTTAATGAAGGTTGCCAATGAAATCAATGGAGAACATTGCATACCACTCACGTCTGTAGCTGGAAACCGTGGAGGAACATTTTTGGCTGGCTGGCCATTGTGGGCCTGGCAGCTGAAGAAATGCACAAGTGCATGAGGGAGTCTTATGCTGTAGATCAGCTGATTGTCAGCCTGTTGTAGCATCAGCTGTTCTGCCAGCTGAAAACTCCCTTACACACTGCTGTGAGCATTAATTGTTAATTTTCATTTAAAGAAAAGAAATGAATCTGTTAATTATATAAAATAAGGGTAAGGGTAAACAGGGGGAGGGCATTCAAATATAAAAACCAAAAAACTGCGGATGCTGGAAATCCAAAACAAAAACAGAATTACCTGGAAAAACTCAGCAGGTCTGGCAGCATCGGCGGAGAAGAAGAGTGTTGACGTTTCGAGTCCTCATGACCCTTTAACAGAACGTTAACTGTGTTCCTCTCCGCAGATGCTGCCAGACCTGCTGAGTTTTTCGAGGTATTTTTGTCTTTGTTTTGGATTTCCAGCATCCGCATTTTTTTGCTTTTATCTTAGGGAAGTGAATACCATTGATGTACGTTTAAACAAGCACTGCAACAGCATTAAGCTCACCATAGATGTATAGTCACAATGTCTCCAAGTATCTGATAGAAGCCCAATTTTTTTATATGGGGCTTGAAGGTGTTTTTGGGCAACATCACTTAGATTTTAGTATGCAATTTTTGCCTTGATCTATTTTGTTTTCAGAGATTGTTTTTCTTTTGATAAAATGTTAGGAAAATATGCTGAAAATGGCAGTAAGTTCTCTATAGAGGGTTTCTGTTATAAATAACTTAGTTATGTGATTTCTTCCATATATTTACTTTCCATATTTTACCTTTCCATTCTGCCTAGAGCAGTAAGTATAGAGTTTGTCAAATTTTTCTATTTTGAGAACTACTGCGAATATTGACACAATCCTGGAATATAAACATATTCCCAGAGACGCTCTGTAAATACTGACACACTCACAAGGATTTCTTGTTAACTTTCAAAAGACACTGTCAGCTACCCAAAGAAAACCAGTATTAACATTGCTGTAAATATTTCACTTGTTGTGTAGAGCAACCAAAATAGTATGCTAGAAATGCACAAAGTATGGAGAAATATAATAATATGATAAGCTTATAGAGCTCCTGAGATTCTAAGTGGACTCCTAGGCCCATATTTTTCATTTTCAAGATGGGTATTGGGAGTTTGGGAATTTTCCTGATCCTGTTTGATTTGTGGGGTGCCCATCCTATCTTCATGCTGGGGAGGTGGGTTCATGATGGAGCCCACTGACTATGAAGGTTCCATGGAGTCAGAAACAGGCCCAGATGCGGAGGCAGGCAAATCGCATTGTGGTCCAGATATAAAAACTCGCCTTTGACGCCATTGCTGGGAGGGGAGACTGAGAGGAGACAGCTGATCCAGTACCATGAAGTCATTCCTGACCCTTGTCATGTAGGTTGTGAACATTTCTCTATTTGTATGTGATGACCAACAGGTTTTTAATGTGGTAATATTGGCCCAGCATGAGCCTACCTTATGAAATTCCTTGCTGGCTGGTTCCCTTTCTCATGTGACTTCTACACACAGTATTGACCCACTGCCAGCACCTGTACCTGCTCTACTATGAAGTGTTTGCACTCTGCAACATTTGTGGTCATAAGCGCAGTTTAGCATCTGCTCTCGGCATGCAGCCTTCAGTTGTAAGACCTATAATCCCAGCAAGATTCTGAAGGCGTAAACAAATGTGCCAAGTCCTGGCACATCATGCTATCTGGCATCTCATACTGTTTTCACGCTCCCGTGCATCTCATGGTCCAATGCATCCCTGGGTCATGGCCACTTATTAATCACTCTTGCCAAGCTGGTATGCAGACAGCAAAGGCAATGACACACACCTGGTACACAGATAGCCCAGCCCAGCTATCAGTGCTCCATTCACTAGTGTCACCCCATTATTCAAGCAGACTCTTAGATTGTGACTTTTCTCATGAGGCGAGTACCTCTAATGATACATGTGCTTTGTTTATTGTCATGCAAGTTTGTCCCAGAGGAGACCATCAACGGAGAGCCTGGCATCAAGTGCACCTTGATTCAGTGACCAGGACCAGAGCAGCAAGAGGGATATCCTGTATTGATCAGGCAGAAAACTTTCCCTAACCATCACTAAACGTGTCAGGCAGGAGATAACATTAATTGTGAGCGCCTTGGGTGAACACATGCACACCTGGATTCAGTGGCGCAAGCACTTCCACAACATTCTGCGATTTGGCAAGGCAAGAGGGTCCTTCTGCAGAGCAGAGATGGCCATTAATGGTCTTGTTGGAATCATATCTCTCAAGACTGAATTTTTCTTTTTCAAAATGGAAGGACGTGGCATTATCTGTAGATTTGGATGCTGACGTGGGATTTTTTTTTAAATAAAGTTCACCTTGAAACTGTCAACAACTAGGCCTCTTCCAAGAAATCACCTGAATTTTATGGTACTTGAGGAAGATCTGGTTGTTTGTTTGAACAGCAATCACTTTAATTGATGGGGCAAAACTGAAGAAAAGCAAAGGCTAGTAACTTGCTGGAAATCACATGGCAGAAAGCAAAAAAAAATTGAACCTGCTGGGTTTGAAGGTAGCCTTGTTGGGAACAAGCTGAGGAAGGAAGGCTAACCTAACTGGCTCTCTCTCTCTACATTGCCTAAAATTGTGTGTGGCTATCAACCTGTACCCAGAGAATCCTCATCTGAATGCAACTGCTCTGCATTCAGACCTTCAAAGATGAGATCAGTTGGTGAGAACTTCCAGACATCTACCGGGAACTCCATGTTGACAGTGTTGAGACCCTGCGAACTTTGTCCTTTATTTTAAAATATCCATCCTCTAAAGCCATCCTCTGCAGGGAGACTCTGTCTGTTTGTCCTTTATTTGTCTGTGTGTGTGCTAGAGAAATTCTTTAGGAAGAGATAGATAGTTATACTTCCTGATTACCATTGTGCGTTAACCAGCACTTGCAACTTGTTAAAAAGAAGTTTTGTTCCAGAATAAACAATTGTTCTGAGTTTATTGAAAGAAGCCTGGTTGAAGACTCTTTTATTCTGGACAGCAGTAGGGGAAATAGGGAATTGGCTATTTTGGTGAGGTGAGAAAATTAAACTTTTAAATTAATGGTATGGCCTGCAGAGTAGTAGGGCCAGATCATATGTGCACTTCTCCTATCCCGGTCATAGTCTCTAAACGGCATCCAGTGCAGGTGGGCCATACATGCGTGTCCTGTAATCAGGAAGACTATGTGGACATGAGGCAAATCAGAAGGAGGATCATTCATGTTGTAAAACCTGTATGACCACTGTCAAGTCAAGCCACTTTGATGAGCAGCATATGTCCATATGTGTTTCACAGCTCTTCCTCTTATCCTCGCAGGAAAAGAGGCACATAATGCCAGGGAGATGGTCTGGACTGGTGGTGGGACACTGCAGCTGAGGTCAATTTGGGCTGAAGGAGAGGGCCACGGAGATAGCCTGTCACCAGAGCATTGGAGATGGAGGGTCTTCCTTTCTGGGTGCATCTGGCCATGTACAATTCACACAGCAGCATATTTCATTAATGGGGCAGATGGTGTTAAGTGCCGGGGAGGGCTATGCTGAGAATGATGTTGGTAAGGGGAGAAAATGGACTGGGGGGGCCAACGGAAGTGGTATACAAGTATGGCTACAGGTAAAGACCTGAGCATTGCATCACAGAATGCCAAGTGCTGGGTGGTGTGGATGGTGACATGTTTGTATAGCCATTAGGATGTCAAAGATTAATTTTCATTACTACCTCTTGTGTCTTACACAGATCCTAGTGGCAAGCAGGCAACCCCACTAGCCAGGTCGTCCCTCAGGCATTAGGAGGAGGAAGAGATGTCCGAGGGTGCGGCATCATATCGGATGAATACACCATTCCCCATTGCAGATACTTGCACATTGGTGGGTTCTTATGCACGATTAGGTGAACACTGGGTGAGGCACAGCACCAGGAGGAGGTATCAGAGTCAGAGGGTTTCATGGACACCTCCCTTTGGAGGAGGGAAGCCAATCCCAGTGATGCTCTGGCACTCATTGAGGAAAGCCCAGAGGAATCACTGTTTGGAACTCAGTACATGGAACAGCTTATAGCAGATGTCTGGACAACGGGCAGGGTTTCGGAGGCAAAGCAAGTTCATGCTCTGCGACTAGAGGAGTCCACGGTACAGATGAGCTCACTCATGTCATTGGGGCTCAAGTGCACAAGCTCTTACCAGGAGAGAATGGCCAACCACATGGAGGGTCACATGTGGCAGCACCTGGAATGCACACTTGAGCAGTGTGAGATTCTGCACAGGATACAAGGTACATTCAGCCTGTTCATAACACGAGAGCTGTTCTCCATGGGGTACATGAGGAGTTATATAGTAAAATAGAACACTTACTCTGATAGCACAATGGTGGCTAGAAGGTCACCTGGAAGGCTATGCAGGGCTGAGGAGGTCGAGGCAGAGGAGGATGAGGGTCCCTAGCAGCTTTTGGCATCCTCCATTTTCCATGCTTTCCCTGGCCCCTCTGTCAGAGCCAGCATCTGTGATATGGATTCCAGTGACCAAGGCTGCTCCTGCAGAGATGTAGGGGGCACAGATGCAGGCGGGACACTGACAGGTCCCTGCACATTGAGGCCAACCATTACACTCCTCACAGTCACACAGCCAGGGAGGTAAGAACCAGCTTTCATCTCCTCCAAGGTAACATGGGGAACACCATGAAGGACTGTGAGAGTTCATAAGGTACCTTGTCACCATGACCACTAAATGGGTCATTATGGTGTTAGATAGATATTCATTGTAATTGTAATTTTAGATAAGACACTGTAAATACATGCACTCTCTGTTCTAATGGTTTTCAAGAGGATACACGCAGGCCATGGTGAAAGAGAAGGTAATTCAGACACTAGACAGGTTTAAAATTGAAAAGGAGGTATTGGATAGGCTGTCTGTACTTACAAGTGAATAAGGCACCAGGTCTGGGTGAGATACATCCAAGGATACTGAAAGAAGTGACAATGGAAATCGAGGAGGCACTGGCCATAATTTTTCAGTCTTCCTTAGATTCAGGGGTTGGAGACAGAGGACTGGAGAATTGCAAACTTTACACCCTTGTTCAAAAAAAGTGTAAAAATAAGCCCAGCAACTACAGGCCAATCAGTTTAACTTCAATGGTGGGGAAACTTCTAGAAATAATAAATTGGGACAAAATTAATAGCTACATGGCCAAATGTGGGTTAATTAAGGAAAGCCAGCATGGATTTCTTAAGAGAAAATTGAGTTTAACTAACTTGCTTGGAGTTTTTTGAAGAGGTAACAGTCAGGGTTGATGAGGGCAATGCAAAAGGGACAGTAGCAATATGAATACAGAATTGGCTGAGTGACAGAAAACAGAATAGTGCTTAATGGATGGTTTTCTGGCTGGAGGAAGGTTTGTAGTGGAGTTCCCCAGGTCAGTGCTTTTCTTGATATATATTCTTGACTTAGACCTTGGTGTACAGGGCACAATTTCAAAGTTTGCAGATGATACAAAACTTAGAAGCATTGTTAACTTAGAAGCATTGACAGTGTAGAACTTCAAAAGGACATTGACAAGTTAGTGGAAAGGGCAGACAGATGAGGTTCAATGCAGAGAAGTGTGAGGTGATACATTTTGGTAGGAAGAATATGGAGAGACAACATAAAATAAAGGGCACATTTCTAAAGGGGGTGCAGCAGCAGAGGGACCTGGGTATATATGTGCATAAGGTGGCAGGACAGGTTGAGAGAATGATTAATAAAGCAATATGGTATCCTAAGCTCTATTAATAGGGTTATAGAGTACTAAAGCAGGGAAGTTATGTTCAACTTGTATAGGATACTAGTTCAGCTGGAATATTGTGTAGTTCTGGGCATCACAAATTAGGAAGGATGGTGAAGGCATTTGGGAGAGTGTAGGAAATATTCACGAGAATGGTTCCAGGAACGAGGAACATCAGTTACGAAGAGAGATTGGAGAAGTTGGGACTGCGTTTTCCTTGGAGGAAAGAAGGCTGAGAGGACATTTGATAGAGATATTTAAAATCATGAGGGGTCTGGACAGAATAGATAGGGAGAAACGGTTTCTACTTGTGAAAGGATTGAGAACAGATTTAAAATAATTGGTAAAAGAAGCAAACCTGACATGAGGGAAAATTTTTTCACGCAGTGTGTTGTTAAGGTCCAGAATGCTCTGCCTGGGAGTGCAGTGAAGGCAGGTTCAATTTCAGCATTCAAAAAGGTATTAGACAGTTATCTAAAAAGGAAGAACGTGCAGGGTTATGGGAAGAAGACAGGAGAATGGTACTAAATGATCTGCTAATTCGAAGAGCCAGTGCAGACATTGT
Organism: Carcharodon carcharias; assembly: GCF_017639515.1. Lineage (NCBI taxonomy): Eukaryota > Metazoa > Chordata > Chondrichthyes > Lamniformes > Lamnidae > Carcharodon > Carcharodon carcharias. The sequence continues at coordinate 88,691,833 of NC_054469.1, read as the reverse complement.
GGACTGAATGGCCTCCTTTGGACTGAATGGCCTCCTTCTGTGCTGTAAATTTGTCTGATTCTATCTGTGATTCATTTTTTTTTATTTAGTAAAGCAGGTTGATGGTACATCTTCACAGACTAAGTAAGGTTCTTGCCATTCCAACTGAGACAGTAAACTGTTGTCCATCTCTCAGTAATGGTAGGAATGTGAAGGATGCTGGCATGGAAGTCCTTCACTTGAAGGCTCAGGCATGGTTCTATGCCATGCAGCTGCTGTGCTGTGAGCTCCTCATGGTCACTCAGGTAAGTCGCCGCTGTATGTATTAGGAGGTTCCTGGTAACAATAGCATTTTGTATGGAACCCACCAACAGCCCCTGGCATGCCAATCCTTCCCTCACCATCCTCCACTCCTGATGGCTCACCCTCTGGCTCCCCAGGCTATGCCTCGCTCTTGCCTTTCTCCTCCTTATCTTCCTCCTCTTTCTCCTGATGCTCCAATGATATGGGCCCTTCCTTGGCATCTGTCCCTTCAAGGTGCATCAGCTTTGTAGGCCCTATATTGTTCAGGATGCAGCATTCAACCACAATGCTGGAGACCTTGGCAGGTGAATATTGCAGTGCACCTCCAAAGCAGTCATGGCACTGAAAGCATATCTTCAACAGCCCAATCACCTGTTCAGTGATGGTCCATGTCTGAATGTGGCTCAGATTCTGACACAACTGGGCCCGATCTGTGGGGTTCTCAGGGGAGTGAGGAGCCACCACCTTAAAGGGTAAACCTTGTCATCAAGTAGCCAGCCATGCACTTGTGGAATGAGATGGAATAATTGGGGCAGGCACTATTCCTGCAGGATGAAGCCACTATGACAATTACCTGGGAATTGAGCGCACATGTGCAGGAATGTCTTCCTGTGATCACACTCCATCTGAACATTGATAGAATGGAATGCCTTCTGATTTATGAATCTTTCAGGCCTGTTGGTAGATGCCCTGATGGCCACATGTGTGCAATTGATTACTCCTTGCACCTGGGGGAAGTTGGCTATTGTGGCAAAGCCCATTGCCCCTTTCACCTTGGGGTCTGCATCTGTAGAAAAGGTGTAGAAATCCACCACTCACACAAATAGTTATGCAGTGGTGGGCTGCCACTTGTGAAATGCCACACAGGTCTATAGCTGAGCCCTGGAATAAGCTGAACTCAAAAAAGATTTAGGACTACCTTAACCTTGACTGCTAAGATTAGTGCCTTAGCTGTTGGTGTGAGGCAACAATTTGTCCCACACAATGGCAAAGATGTCTGTGAACATCTGACTGGACTGTCTCAACCCCCTCCTGCACTGATGCTCCAACGTGTCCATATAGCTGCACCCAACATAATAACCCTGCGCTCTGGGTAATAGCAAATCCTTCTTCTTGATTATGCCTCTTGAAGCTGTGCTTCTTGATACCTGGGAATCCTTGCTCCAACTTTGCAAAACCTCGAGATAAAAACAAAAAACTGCGGATGCTGGAAATCCAAAACAAAAACAGAATTACCTGGAAAAACTCAGCAGGTCTGGCAGCATCTGTTGAGGACTCGAAACGTCAACTCTTTTCTTCTCCGCCGATGCTGCCAGACCTGCTGAGTTTTTCCAGGTAATTCTGTTTTTGTTTTGCAAAACATCAATAGTTTTGGCACTTGTGATATTGGGCACAAACTCAACATTTATCCACTTGCTATAGCTATTGACAAAAACAAGGGAGTCTTTCCCTTCCACCTCAAAGAAATTGACATGTACTCATTCCCATGGTTGACTTGTGTTTGACCATGGAATGAATGGAACCTTGGAATGGATTATTTCTCATTCTTGCGATACATTTCACAACTTTTCACCAACTCTTCAATATCTTGGTCTACCTTTAGATATGAAAAATAGCTTCTTGCTACTGCTTTCATATGGACTACCTGTGTGCTTGTGATGAAATTCCTTTAATAATCTCTCTCCTTGGTGGCATAATAATGCTAAAATCCTTTAGGAGACAGCCTTGAGATACACTCAGTTCATTTCTATGTGTGAAATACTCCTGCAATCTTTGGAGAAATAGGCCCTGTCAAAATGGAGCTAGCTGCATCACTGGCTTTAACAGGGTTGTAAGATTTTGGGGGTTCAGGGGCCATAGATACCTAAGATAGGCAGTCAACTATTCGTATGTAATTTTATGATAGTTTGAGTTTATTAAGAAGCAACAGTTTAGATATGATACATTAACTAATTAGACGAAGGTATATGACCCATAACAATTGAAAGCAGTTTACTGATCCTGGAGGACAAACAAACGGTTAGCAGTGTGTTGATGTCAGTAGTTTGTGATAACAGTATTTTGCTCTCTAGTCGAAGTGTTTGGAAACTTTTTGCTTGGTCTTCCTCCTCCTTCACTGGTCCATCTTCCATCTGAGGAAGGCAGCTGCCCAACGAGCACTGCCACCTCTCTAGCATCTCCACCCCTCACCAGCACTTCAGCCCTTCACCATATATCTTTTTGGAGGGGCGATGGTAGCTTACTCAGTGTCAATCATCTAACTATTCTGGCCATTGAATACAGGACAGGTACTCAAAATGTCAGGGTGGTTACCAACCACCACCCCCCCTCCACCCCCACTTGTGTGTCACTCTGCTTGAGGTCAGCTTTTTAGTTTACATCCTGCTGAGGGTCATATCCTGGCCCTTTCTAAACATTTGCATAGATAAGGGGGTTCAGCAGATGCCATCCTATCAGCTTAGGAAGGTCAACATCCTCTTTCCAGAGAGAGAATCAATGCTGCTTACCTAATCTCACAAAATACAGAAAATACCCATTTATTAAAGACACCAATTTTTACAGGCTGGTAAGACTGCTGATTCTATTTCCAACCCCATTAATGCAAGGCCAAGGGAGTGAAATTCAACCCCACCATTTTTGAGATATATATTAAGGACCTCCTGTCATATTGCTCATTGTTAGTTAGAGGATATATTCTGCTATATTATGATCGCAATATCATTATACACTGTCCTGTAATACAATTGATTTCCTATGACATTCCTCATAAATGAATAAAAAGGAGTTCCAATTTTTATTAGTACCCCATGGGTACAAGAATGAGAGATGCAGCCAACTGGAAATGCCAGCAGAGACATGTAATGCCAGGACTTAGTACATTGGACTGACTACAAAATTTCTGCACTCATTTGGCAAGTTCCCCGCAGTGCTGCGCCTGAAGGACGTGTATCAGAATGAGCTGCAACCCAGTTGTCCCAGTGTCAGATGCAGGTCATATGTCAGTTGCCACATAAAAAGAAGGCATTAGCAAGAAACAAAGGGCTTTTTTGAGTGCTGTAAAGTCCGAGCTGCAAGAATCCTGAGGCACAGGAACTTGAACTGCTGATAAAACTTCTTTGCTGCTATTGTAGAACCTTTAAAGGCCTAGTGTATCCTAAAACTTGTGGCAGCAGTGAGTGAGGGCAACTTTCAAAGCTGCACGATGGAGGACTCACTGTGCTGTGGAGGATGAGGATGACCAGGAAGTTCTTTATGATGCAAGAGCAGTAAGGCAACACCAGAGGAGGAGAGCACAAACTTGGAAGTACCCTGCTGAATGGGTTCATTAACTCAAATCCCCATTCCTGGACATTAGGAAGGAGCAATGCCCCTGAACGTTCTGGTTTAGTAGGAGTGCTAGGAAACCAGGAGGACCTTCAACTATTTATCTGCTAGGCCTGGGAAGCTACTTGGTGACAAGAATACTTGTGGGAGGGGGAAATAGAGAGTGTGGCAACATAAGGTGACAGTATTGAGTCCCAAAGCATTTAGGGGATTGTGGGTGATCAAGAATGGGGTTTGCACCATGGGGGTGCAGAATACTGGATCCTGTGCTGTGGAATCAGTAAAGTTTGCTTTGGCATGAGGTGAGGAGGATTGGGGCATGCAAGTAGGGAGAGATGCATTAGACGATGGACTGGATTATAGGTGCACTGATGAAGTTGAAAGAGTGTTGGGAGGCACTGGGATGTGGGATTTGATACTCTTCAGGGTACTGCCCTAAAACCCTGATGACCGACATCCTGATCTGAAGCAGAGGCCCAGGACTGGACCAACAGTTACGTGAGCAGGTGACAGTCACAAAGAGGCTTTCCTGAAGGAGAACAATGCAGCACTCGGGGGTGGGGGAAGGTATGGGAGTGGTGGAATCTTTGCCCACAGGTTTGGCTGCACCCTAAACCAAGTATGCAACATAGGCTTCCAGCAGGATCACCATTACTAAGAGGAGGCTCCACTGTCTCCCAGGCATTAAAGGGGAAGAAGCACCCCGAAGATTAGAATAAGTATCCCACTGAAAGCTTTGGAAGGGGGTTGGACCTTTAGTAGGTGCTGTAGGTAAAATGGAGGGAGGAAAAGGTGCTACAAATGTGTATCAGAGCTGTTGTCACTACCTACCTTAATCTTCGACATAATGGCGCTGGAAGCAGTGGTAACTGATGTGAGGGAAATCTAGTGGGGGTCCAGGCTCAGCTTCCATGCCACCATTTGCAAGTGACAGTGATGGAAAAAATTCCCGCAAAGAATAATCCAGGTTGGATGGGAGACATCACCCAACTTTTCTAGTATTGTCTGCTGTGACCCTGCTGATTTAGGGTGGAATTATGGTGCAGATTCAGACCCATTATGTCATTTCAGGGAGTGTATATCCTCCCCTTCACTGTAAAGCACATTAATGCATTAAAGGCATACTCTAAAATCAAATTTTGTTGTAATTAAAAGAAAAATAAAGAATGGTACAATTTTTATTATTGTGTTGGATGCTTTCATTCTTACAACTGTTGTATGAGGTACATTATTGTATATCCTTTCCAATGATAGGGCATTGCATTTTTAATAAGGGAGGGGTGAAATTGCTGTTTTACAATAGCACAAAATGGGTAATAGCGATTATCTTTTTTTCAAATTCATTCAAGGGATGTGGGCTTTGCTGTCAAGGCCAGCATTTATTGCCTATCCCTAATTTCCCTTGAGAAGGTGGTGGTGAGCCACCACATTGAATAACGGCAGTCTATGCGGTGTAGATACACCCACGGTGCTGTTAGGAAGCAAGTTCCAGGATTTTGACCCAGTGACAGTGAAGGAACAGGGATATAGTTCCAACTCAGATGGTGTGTGGAGAGGAATTTACAGGTAATGGTGTTCCTATGTGGCTGCTGTCCTTGTTCTTCTTGCTGGTAGCGGTCGTGGGTTCTGTCAAAGGAGGTTTAGCGAGTTGATGCAGTACATCTTGTATATGGTACACACTGCTACCACTGTGCATCAGTGGTGGAGGGAATGAATGTTTCAGGTGCTAGATGAGATGCCAATCAAGCAGTCTGGTTTGTCTTGGATGCTGTCGAAGTACTTGAGTGTTGTTGGAGCTGCACTTATCCAGGCAAGTGGATAGTATTTCATCACATTCCTGACTTGTGCCTTGTAGATGGTAGACAGGTTTGGGGGAGGAGGCAGGACGTGAGTTGCTCGCCATAGAATTCCCAGCCTCTGACCTGCTCTTGTAGCCACAATATTTATATGGAGGGTCCAGTTAAATTTCTGGTTTATGGTGACTCTTCATTGATGTTAATGCTGGTGATTCAGCAATGGCAGTGCCATTGGATGTCAAGGGGAAATGGTTAGATTCTCTCTAGTTGGAGCTGGTGATTGCCTGACATATGTGTGGAGTAAATGTTACTTGCCACTTATCAGCCCAAGCCTGAATATTGCCCAAGCCTGGTTCAGTATCTGAGGATCAGTATCTGTGAATGGAACTGAACACTGTGCAATTACCAGCAAACATCCCCACTTCTGATCTTATGCTGGCGGGAAAGTCACTAATGAAGCAGCTAAACAGCCTTAGGTACTGTCCTTATAAACTCTTGCTGTGATATCCTGGGCCTGAGATATTTAGTCGCCAACAACCACAACCATTTTGCTTTGTGCTAGGTATGACTCCACCCTGTGGAGTGTTTTCCCTGATTCCTATTGAATTCAGTTTTGCTAGGGCTCCTTGATGCTGCATTTGGATAAATGCTATGTTGATATCAAGGGCAGTAACTCTCATCTCCCCTTTGGAATACAGCTTTTTTTGTGCATGTTTGGGCCCAGGCTGTAATGAGGTCTAGAGCTAAGTGGTGCTGACTGAACCCAAACTGAGCATTCATGTGCAGGTTATTGGTGAGTAAGTGCCACTTGAGAATACTGTCAATTACTTTGCTGACATTTGGGAGTAGTCTGAGTGTCCAAATGGCTAGACTGAACTTGTGCAGCTTTTGTTAATGGGACATGCCTGGACAATTTTCCACGTGGTCAGCTGATGCCAGCATTGCAGATGTACAGAAACAGCTTTGCTAGCAGTTGGGCTAGTTTTGGAGAACAAGCCTTCATTACCACAGCTGGGATGCTGCTAGGGTCCATAGTCTTTTCTGTTGCCAGCATGCTTAGCTGTTTCTTTATATCTTGTGGAGTGAGTGGAATTGGCTGAAGAATGGCATTTGTGTTGGAGTGGACCTCAGGAGGGGCTGAGATGCATCATCCACTTGAACCTTCTGCCTGAAGATGGTTCAAAACTCTTCAGCCTTCTCTTTTTCACTGATGTGCTGGGCTCCATCATCACTGGGGATGGGGTTGTCTGTGGAGTGTTTTCCTCTCATTAGTTGCTTAATTGTCCACACCATTCAAGACCCTGATATGGCAGGACTTGATCTAATCTATTGATCTGATCGATTACACAGGATTTGGGAACAGGAGTAGGCTATTCAGCCTTTTGAGCCTGCTCCGCCATTCAATGATATCATGGCTGATCTGGTTGTGATCTCAACTCCACTTTGCCGTTTGCTCCCCATAACTCTAGATTCCCTTAAAACCATAAGACGTAGGAGTAGAGATAGGCCATTCGGCCCATCGAGTCTGCTCCACCATTCAGTGAGATCATGGCTGATCTGATAATCCTCAACTCCACTTTCCTGCCTTTTCCCCATAACCCTTCATTCTCTTACTGATTAAAAATCTGTCCATCTCAGCCTTGAAAATTTTTAATGATCGAGCTTTTACAGCCCTCTGTGGTAAAGAATTCCACAGATTCACTACACTCAGAGAAGAAATTCCTCCTCATCTCTGTTTTAAATTGGTGCCCCTTACTCTGAGATTATGTCCCGTGGTCCTAGATTCTCCCACAAGGGGGAACAACCTCTTAGCGTTTACCCTGTCAAGACCCCTAAGAAGACTGACCCCCAGAACAGCTCCCATCGACCCCAGTACTGGTGCCAGTGCCCCATGAACTGAAACCCATTCCTCCCACACCCATCTCTGAGCTGCACATTTAACTCCTTGACTTTATTTATCCTATGCCAGTTTGCCCATGGCTCAGGTAGCAATCCTGAGATTATTACCTTGGAGGTTCTGCTTTTTAATTTAGTTCCTAACTGTTCAAATTCTTTGAGCAGAACCTCCTATCAATGTCATTGGTACCAACATGGATGACAACAACTGGATCTCTCCCCTCCCACTCCAAGTTCCTCTCCAGCCCTGAGGAAATGTCCTTAACCCTGGCACTGGGCAGGTAACACAGCCTTCGGGACTCACGCTCGTGGCTGCAGAGAACAGTATCTATCCCCCTAATTATACTGTCCCCTACCACTACTCTGCTCTCATTTCCTCCCCCCAATTGAATGGTTCCCTATACCACAGTGCCATGGTCAGTTCACTCATCCTCTCTGCAGTCCCTGCTCTCATCCACACAGCTTGCAAGAACCTTGTAACTGTTGGACAGATGCAGGGGCTGAGGCTCCTCAAACAATACCCCCTGGGTCCCTAAACCTGCTTCATCTGCAGTCACATCCTCCTGTCCCTGATCACAGACCAAATTTGACTTACCTAATCTGAGGGGTGTGACCACCTCCTGGAGCAAAGTGTCCAGGTAACTTTCCCCATCCCTGATGTGGTGCAATGTCAGCTGCTCGGACTCCAGCTCTTTAACTCAGATCCAACGTACCTTGGGCTGCAAACACTTGGTACAGATGTGTTCGCTCTGGATCACCTTGGTGTTCAGCAACTCCCACAATCTGCAGCAGCAACAAATCGCTATCGTATTTTATTCAATTAATTACTCTAGTAGCCACACTCTTTACATTTAATTATAATTTTTTAATGCACACCAGAATCGATCTTATACTTAATAATCTATCTTTAAGAAAAAGAGAATAAACAGACTAGGGATCTAAACACAGACTGAAGACTTTACTTTTGCTTTAAAGACTAGAAACACTCACCAATCCTACTCACCAATCAGCTGCTCTCCGCGCTCTTTTCCGTCTCGTGCTCTTTAATGGTCTCACATTCTTCTCTCACTCTCTGACTGTTAAAGGCCCCACTCCTCTCTCACTTGTTCCCTGTAAATGGCCATGCTGTTGCTCTCACACTCTCTCGCTGTAAATGACCCTGCTGTTTCTCTCACACTCTCTTGCTGAAAATGACCCCACTGTTTCTCTCACTGTAAATGGCCCCACTGTTTCTCTCACACACTCAATGGCCCCGCTGTTCCACTCTCACACTCTCCCTGTAAATGGCCCTGCTGTTTCTCTCACATTCACTGTAAATGACCATGCTGCTTCTCTCACACTCTCTCCATATAAATGACCCCACTGTTTCTCTCACACTCTCTCACTGTAAAAGACCCTACTGTTTCTCTCACACTCACTGTAAATGACCCCAATGTTTCTCTCACTGTAAGTGACCACGCTGTTTCTCTCACACTCTCTCACTGTAAAAGACCCTACTGTTTCTCTCACACTCACTGTAAGTGACCCCAATGTTTCTCTCACTGTAAGTGACCACACTGTTTCTCTCACACTCTCTCCCTATAAATGACCCCACTGTTTCTCTCACACTCTCACTGTAAATGACCCTGCTGTTTCTCTCACACTCTCTCCCTGTAATTGACTGTTGTCATTTAATGAACCTTGTCTATCAAAAACCTGTCTAAATCTGCCTTGAATAAATTCAATAACCCAGCCTCCACGGCTTTCTGGGGAAGAGAATTCTGCATACTAATGACCCATTAGAGAAAAAATTTCTCCTAATCTTTGTCTTATTCTTAATGTGTATCCCCAAGTTCTAGTCTCTCCCACAAGTGGAATCATCCTCCCATTATATAACCCATCAAGTCCCTCAGGATCTTATACATTTCAATAAGATCACCTCTCATTCTTCTATAATCCAATGGTTGTGGGACCGCTTAGCTCCATCTATAGGATGTTGCTTTGATGCTTAGCATGCATATAAGTCCGGCCTTGTAGCTTCACCAGGTTGGCACCTCAATTTTAAGTAGCTGATGTTTTTCCTGGCATGCTGTCCTACACTTGTTATTGAGCCAGTGCGGTGCAAAACAATTCTGCTGTTGCTCATGGATGCCCAACTTTGATCTGCAAGATCTGTTCTGAACCTATTCCATTTAGCACAGTAGTAGTGCCAGTTAACAACATATCCTCAGTATTACAGGACTCAAGTCACCACCTGCACAGGCCCAGTCTGGCAGATATGTCCATCAGAATTCAGCCAGCTCAGTCAGTAGTGGTACTACCAAGCCAATCTTGGTGAAGAACATTGAAGTTCCCACCCAGAGAACATTGTGTGTGCTTGATACGCTCAGTACTTACTCCATTCATCGGATGAGGGAGGATGACAGGTGGTAATCAGCAGAAGTTTCCTTGGGTATGTTTGATTTGATGCCATGAGACCTCATAGGGCCTGGAGTCGATGTTGAGGACTTGCTCCCTCCCAACTATAATACCTGTGCCATTATCTCTGGTGGTACAGGACATAGCCAGTGATAGTGATGGAGAAGTTTGGGATATTAGCTGAGAGGTATGAATCTATGAGTATGACTAGATCAGGCTGTTGCTTGATTAGTCTGTGGAATATCTCTCTCAATTTTGACACTAATCTCCAGATGTTACTGAAGAGCCCTTTGCAGATTTGATTAGGATGGTTTTACCTTTGTGTCAATGCTGGGTGCTCTGTCTGTTTTTATTTTTATTGAACTTTTTTGTAGGGCTCTGATACAACTGAAGGCCTTGCTGGGTCACTTCAAGGGGCAGTTAAGGGTCAATCACATTGCTGTGGGTCTGGAGTCACATATAAAACAAACCGGATAAGGTTGGAAGATTTACTTCCTTGAAGGACATTAGTGAATCAGATAGGTTTTTTCAACAATGCGGAAGTTTCATAGCTACCATTGTTGAGACTAGCTTTTTATTATAAATTTATTTTTCTATTAGTTTGACCAATATAAACCCCAAAATCTTTTAAAAGCAACAGCTGCTGATAACATTTTGAAACAAATCATTATCTATCTATATGTAAATGCATACAATATAATTTAACACATTTATTACCATGTAAAATAGGCTTAGCTTAATTGAATGAAAGTTGCAAACACATTGCAATAACATCACACTTAACCCAAGTCTCAATAGTACTGTACTGTCACATGTTAATGAATGGGCATCCTATCGTAAGCACAGAGCGTAGTGCACTCCTCTCAATTACAAAGCAAAATTAGACTATGAATTGGCCACACTAATATGTGAACTTTGATCTTTCAATTTTCTTTTTCCAACCACTGCCTGTGGCTAGTCTATGAAAGATAGTGATTCTATCTTTCCTGATGTGATATGATCATAAATTTTAGAATTATGTTTATTATTGTACCAAATCTTATTTTTAGTTATAATTGTTCCTTTGAGTTCCTATTATTGTAATTCTTCTATTAAGTTCCCACTTATGGTCCAAGCTACCATAATACCCTAACTAGAAGCAAAGAAGGCAATGTCCTAATGTTATGACAATAAATAGCTATGTTATTTGCAAATAACTAACAATTGGTTCAATGGTGCCTTCTGCTTTTAGATTCAAAACAAGTCAGTCAAATAATATTTGGACAGAAGTTAAATGCAGTAAATTTTTAAAATCATTGGACAGAGACAAATGGTGCATGAGCTGCTAAATTTAGCTGGCACCAATTCTAACAAATAACAATATCAGTTTCATTGCTCTATTAAAGACAGCAGTGCTAGGAAGATACTGGATACTTAGAACATTTAGTGCTGAAGTGTTTTCACTCATGTATTTGCAGTATTTACTATTTTAACCTACTTTATCTTAATATTTTTATTGAGTTACACTGTAAGTCATCTTTAGCTATCATGGATAGTTTAAGACAAATCATATATTTTTTATTTCTTAATAAAAAAAAGTATTTTTTTATTGAAGATTCTGTATTGCAAACAGCTTTGTGATATTGATGTACATGTTATATATTTTACAAACTAGGAAACATCATTACAATATTCCAGATTATTAGAGGTACAGAGCAGTTCCTCAGATGGTCTAACAATTATTAGACTTTCTCATACTTTCCATGTATTTTTCATTATAATAATGTTGCAGCCTTAAGATCAAAGAATTTTTCTATTATATTATATGCTTTAGATAGAATTGAAGTAAGTCTTGCATTTTAATCTATGAATTCGTTAGCTGGGAAAGTACAGGAGTTTATAATGAAGTCTGAGGTATATATTATAGAAACATGCAATATTCTTTGCAGAGCTGTATATATATATATATATATATATATATATATACACACACACACATATATATATGCTGCTGTTAATTCCATTTTCATCTACTTGTGTATGATCACACCACTTCCTCCAGTTCTAATTGTTATTTGCCTTCCCTGAAATAGGACAGAGATACAAATTAATATGATAAAGTTATCTATTCAGGAAATCACAAGTCAATATTAACCTATTTCCCACTTCCTAGATTATATATCTTTTCCTAATCAAAAGAATGAAATGTTAACTTAATTGATTAATCTCTCTGTTCTCAACTAGCCAGTAAGTAAAAACAAAAAAACTGCGGATGCTGGAAATCCAAAACAAAAACAGAATTACCTGGAAAAACTCAGCAGGTCTGGCAGCATCGGCGGAGAAGAAAAGAGTTGACGTTTCGAGTCCTCATGACCCTTCGACAGAACTTGAGTTCGAGTCCAAGAAAGAGTTGAAATATAAGCTGGTTTAAAGTGTGTGTGTGTGTGTGTGTGTGTGTGTTTGGGGGGGGGGGGTTGGTGGCGGAGAGAGAGAGAGAGAGAGAAGTGGAGGGGGTTGGTGTGGTTGTAGGGACAAACAAGCAGTGATAGAAGCAGATCATCAAAAGATGTCACCAACAATAGAACAAAAGAACACATAGGTGTTAAAGTTGGTAATATCACCAACTTTAACACCTATGTGTTCTTTTGTTCTATTGTTGGTGACATCTTTTGATGATCTGCTTCTATCACTGCTTGTTTGTCCCTACAACCACACCAACCCCCTCCACTTCTCTCTCTCTCTCCGCACCCCCCCACACACCTTAAACCAGCTTATATTTCAATTCTTTCTTGGACTCGAACTCAAGTTCTGTCGAAGGGTCATGAGGACTCGAAACGTCAACTCTTTTCTTCTCTGCCGATGCTGCCAGACCTGCTGAGTTTTTCCAGGTAATTCTGTTTTTGTTTTAGCCAGTAAGTAAGTAAGGTAAGTAAGAGCAGCCCAAGATGGCTAATTTGTTTTCCCTTGTTATATGCTTAGTTTAGAATCAGCTTCACTTTTTTTTGTTCAATGCTCAGAGAACTGGCCAATTGGCCAGCCAAATGGAACTGCACCTGAACTTACAGTGAAACCCCTGGTGGCAAAAATGTTACTGTTTAAAAAAAAACTTTGCCGCTCCCTGCATTGAACCTGACAGATATTTTCAAAGGAGCACCAGATGGTTTGGATTGAAATTGCCTTCCTCCTCTCCTGCCTAATAAGCTTAATAGGCCATTAATTGAAGGCAAGGCAGTTCTTTGTTTCCTTACCTTGGAAATTGCATCACATTCTGGAAGCACCAGCATCCTGGGACAACCTCGGGAAGACAGTTTTCAATGCATCACCACACCCCTCCTTGCCCCCTCTTGCAATTGAAAGTTCGGCTCAAGTTTGGTTTCACTCTTACCTATTCAATCATAGCCAAAGCATTAGCAGCAATGGCTTCTTTCACTGTCCCTGCTCAAATGCCTCTGGAATCCTCCAAGGATTCTTTTCTTGGCCCCATGCATCTCTCCACATCAACATGCTGTCCCTTGGTGACATCACTGGCAAACGCGAGGTCAGCTTCCACATGTACAGTGAAACTCTAAATCCATACTATTGATTACATTCCCCTCCCAAGCCATTGACTCAGGCTCAGATTCTTCACAACCTGTGTCCTATTCAACCATAGCTGTGCTTGTGACTCCATTTTCTCTTCACCACAAATGCTTCATAATTCCAAATTTGTAACATTAACCATCTCTGTCCCTATTTCAGCCCATCTGCATTTGTCACCTTCAGACTTCACTATTCGATTGCATATGTCGTCATATGGCTCCTGAGATAGGACACTGGGTGAGTGGCTACGGGAGTGGCATGGAGGATATGAGGGGCAAGGGCTAGAGGTCCTAACAATTTCAAAAACAGCTGGGGCAAAGTCCCAGAGAACTGAGGGGAGAGTTCTAACCAGCCCACCTGGGCACTTGCTCACCCATGGCTGCCTACATTCTGAGCCCGACTCTATCCCGCACCTGTGCCCCGAGTGAAAAATTGCACAATTAATGTTACTTTTTAAACTGAGGCCTGTCCGAAAAATTGAGAAATTTCCTGACTCGAGTTACCTGTCGTAGTTGCTAAAATCCGGCCCTTAGTGTCCAAGTTCGATCCTGCACTGAGTACCATTCTCCTGGTCACTGACCTACAATGGCTTCTGGTCTGGTAATGTCCTCAATTCTAAATTCTTATCCTCTTCTTTAAATCCCTTCATGTCCTTGATTCTGCCATTCTCTGTAACCTCCTCCAGCCTGACAATGAGAACCACCATCCTCCACCCACCAAATCTCTCATTCCTCCTTTGTCTCTGGCCCCTTTTACGTACTTCCTATGTTCACCCCACAACTGTTGACCATGCCTTCAGACAGTTATGCCCCGTGCACTGGAATTCTCTCCTTAAACCCTCTGCCATATCATCTCCCTCTCCTCCATCTAGATCCTCCTTTAAATTCACCTCTTTGACTCAAGCATTTGTATATCCCTCTTAATATATGCTTCTTTGGCTCAGCTTCCATTTCTGTCTCTGTAAAACACCCCACAACACTTTATGTTGATGGTGCTATACATATATTGTTGAAGTTCCAATCACAAGACAGTAACTAAAGGGATAACATGGCAAAACCAGTATCTTACAGTCTGATGGAGGAGGACACTTTAGAAAGCTATGAAGGCAAAAACAGATTTTCTTTCTAAAATGGCAATGGTTTTGAACTTAAATAATGTTTTTGAAACATAAGATTGAAATCAGGAAGTGTTTGAGAAGTAAATATTGAAATGCAATGCTACTTTGTGTACTTTATTTCTTGGTTTTGAGTTAAGTACATGTTCTACGCTAGACAAGACAAAAGTTGCTAACCCCTCAACAAGATTTTTTGTAGATTGTTGACTGACCGTTGCTGTTGGATAACCAGAGATTACATGATTTGCTCTTGCAGCATTGCCAGACTGAATCAGAACCATCTGTGCTGCAGGATGTTGCTGGTTGGCGACATATGTTGGGGCAATTTTCTGCTGGTTGACAACATAGGTTGCACCACGTTGCTGCTGGTTGACAACATAGGTTGTGCCACGTTGCTGCTGGTTGACAACATAGGTTGCTCCATGTTGCTGCTGGTTGACAACATAGGTTGCTCCATGTTGCTGCTGGTTGACAACACAAATTGAACTAGGATGCTGCTGGTTGACAAAGTAAGGCAAAATTGGAGAAGAAACTGCAGCACCAGTATTCTGGGGGACATAAACCACTGATGAAGCAGCAAGTGACTTCTGGTAGCTAGCATATTGTGGATGAGCATTTGGCAGTTGCGGTGCTGTTGGGTATGTTGGATATAGTGGATATGGAGCAGATGCTGGGTAGTTGGTTTGATATCCAGTAGAAGTATATGTTTCATCTCTCTGACGTAGAGAGGGGTAATGTGAGGAAACCTACAAAATTAAATCACAGAGCAAGATGAACTATCTTCTTCAATAGGAAACTATTTGTTTTATCATATTAATTTGCTGTTTCGCATGCATGAAAACAATTAACATCGTTAACTTCACTACCAAGACAAGGCGAATGGTGCATCAAGCTTAAATAACATTTATCAAATGATGTTGAACAGACTTAAAGCAACCAATTGCAGAAGCAGAGCCAAAAAAATCCAATATTTTCACCAAACTCAAAAATTACCAAGTTAAGTTTCCACGAGGACCTGGGGCATGTTTTTCTGGTCGGTGAGCGGGGGCGGGGCCCACTCACCGACACGTAAAATGATGCGGGGATACGTCGGGTGTTCATCCCAACGTCACCCCGCGTCATTTAGATTTTCAATTCGGCGGGCGTGCAGCCGAATCAGCTGCGCACCTGCCAAACTGTCAACAGCCTATTAAGGCCATTAAAAAACTAATTAACCTCATTGATGGACTTGTTCATCCAACCTTAAGGTTGGCAGGCAGGCCGGGAGCCCAGGCAGGCCTCTGAAAAAGCATGAAACCTCATCCACAGGCGGGATTAGATTTCATGAGGGTATTTAAATTTTTAACTTAGGTTTCAATAAAACTTATGGACATGTCCCAACATGAGGGGACATGGCAGGGAAAAATGTTAACCACGTTTATTAAAAGTTTTAAATCGGAGCCGATCTCCCTGAGGCAGCACTTTGCCTTAGGGAGATCTGTGCCCTCTTTCGCATGCATGCGGGAAAGAGTGCACTCCCGGCTGAGGGAATCCCCCCCGCCCTGATCTGCACAGGGAGCGCATAGTGCTTCCTGGCGGACGTCACGCTGGGCGGGCCTTAATTGGCCTGGCCACTTAAAATGGCTGCGCCCCCCTGACCGAGGGCGCCAATCAGAAGGCTGCCCTCACCCCCCGACAGGGGGAAAATGTTGACCCTGGTATTAATACATTGCACTGGAACTCCTGGATTTACATTTCCAGCGTTGACTGACATTCATATCAAGGCTACCTGAGAGTGCAAGATAAATATAGATAAAGTATCATCAGCATCCAACTAATGCAGGCATAGCCCTTGGAAAGCCCAAAATTGAGGGGGAAATGTAAAGGGTGTCATCGATGCAGCTAGGTCATGCATCCGTATAAACCTACTGTCTTTCCATCAGACCTAACTGCCTCATGATTAATTACTGATTTTTTTTGCTTGCACAATTCCACTGAATGAGTTGGAAGGTGTTGGGCTGTAGGAAAGTGTAGTTGTGGCTCTTATTACTCTGGGGAAGGGAGGAGGAAGATAGGCACATAAGAATGTTTCATGGAGATAAAGGGCTGGATTTTAGTGGTTCCCAATCAGGACCAAATAAAGGCTAGACTGATGGGGTTGGGTGGCTGGAATTCCTGCCTCCATTCCGTTTACATGTGGATGGGGAGGAAGCAGGCCCTGGAACCCACCCGCTCCTATGAAAAGGTGCAACTGACAGTGTTGAGAACTCATCGCGAGCCTGTCCCAGGTAAATATTTAAATTTTCACAGAGGCAGCCAGACTTTAGCAGCTGCACAGAGGCATGAACCATGGACTGAAGTGGGGTAAAATTTAAAAGCTAAGTGAAATGATTTTGCCTCCTGTACAGTTCATTAAATGCTATAACATGAGTTGTAAATGTGTTCATTAAGGTGAGTCATGACTGTGCCGTGGTTGGAAGATGTAATTACTCATTAAGCAATGTGCTTGCCAGATTGTTACTTCTGCCAACTGGCGAGCTGTCAAGTAAAAGATCGACATTGCAAATGTTGAAGTCTTCAGATCAGTTAGGAAAATTCATCTAATGGATGTAAAGGTAGAATACATTTCACATTATTGAATGAGTAACCTAGTATTATAACCAAGTGTAAATTTTTCATCTTTTCCCAATGTTTTTAGGTATTCAGTATAGACATCTGTTGAGATAACAGTTCTGAAGTCTGTTTGTTTACTCAGGAAATTTTATGGGTTCTTGGCTACAATCCAACTGTCCAATCATTTTACAAGTGCTTCACATTGTTTACGCAGCTCCCTTGAAAAGTCTGTTTGTTTACTTGGGGAGTCTTATAAGCTATTAACAGTTTCCACCTGTTATAATAGAGCTTGTGAGTTCTGTTCATAAAGTGGATAATGGGTAAGGGGAGGTAAGGGGTGGGGGTGGGGGGGTGGGTGGTGGTGGGAAAGGCTGGTTAAAGTGGTCATGTAGGTGAGCTGCTGATTGCCTTGAAAGCACCAAGCCGAGGCTTTTTTGGGAACAGAGAGGACTTTTAGCCTGCCCGTTTGGACTTGTCCCACCTCCGCTCTTGCCTCAGTGACAGGCCCATCCCCAGGCCACTTGGGATCATATTGGGGTCCAGGCCCTGCCAGCTGGCAGTCTTGAGGCAGAGATGGGATTACAACAGCAGGAGTCTTCTGATTCCCACCTCCAGCATGAAAATCTGGCCCACAGAGATAGAAGGTAAAGCTGTCGTCTTAGATCATTATCAGATATCATTAGAAATACTCTGCAGTCTAAACTCCTTAGTGCCCCAAAAAGGGTTTGATTCCAGAGTTACACATGAACAAAAGGACCCAAGGAAAGAATAAAATCAGGCAAACGACATCAGGGATTAACTAATTTTACTTGTGCCAAGATCCATTGGTGGTGGGAATTGAAGGGGTAGTCAGGTCAGTAGTGGCCTGTAATGATCTTGTGAACTCAAGAAGAGCCCTGGTGCTTCTTCCAATTCCACAAAATATAACAAAGTTCACAAAGTTCTTTGGCTTCTTTTTGAGTGGCATCCAGTGGTACTTTATGGATGACAAGTTAGGCTACTAAAGACCTGACAATGCTTGATGGAATTTCTGCATCATAAAACCAACTTACCAATCTGGTTCTAAAATGGTAAAGTGAGGACCATGTTCAACAAGAAGGGCTCTGACCTACTTATCAGTGATCGGTGTTGATGAGGTGAGTCTCTACTTTGCTAAATCAGTTATCAATTTGTCTAGAATGGATGCAGTTATGTTAAACTTAGCTACCTCTTTACATACATAACTAGGTTTAGAAGAATGTCTAGGGCAAGTTCGAGATCTCATTCTGCTGTCCTTATAAGACTTTACATCACCTAAAAAAAAATTCTAGATACTTACATATATAAGAGACAGAGAATATAAGGAATTCACCACACAATTAAACATTTTAAATATTAGGTGAAATTGAGTGGGGAACCCTGAGAGAGTTGCTTCCTGAGTTAATTAAGAGAACTAGGTTCTGAAAATATACATTTTTGTTTCTATGAAATTAAACTTTTCATATATTTTGGCTACTATCTAGCATTGGCTTGGCAACAAAATGTTCAGGAGATTCAGGATATCAGTGGTTTTGCAAGAACCTATGAACTAGATTTCCTTTCTGTCTGCTTTAATACAATACAATTGAAACAGTAGAAATAGATTTTTGATGCAATACCGCAGAGTAAGGTGGTGGGTTCAAGTCATACGGGGGTGGTTGAGGAGCGTTTCCATTAAGTCCAGCATCTGCTACAGTTCTAACACCTATGTAGTAAGATAAATTAAAAACAATAAGCTAAGTATGAAAGCATAACATTCCATTTAAAAATACATGCACTAACAATACCTGGTTACTGTGTAGGAAGGAGCAAAAAGACCAGGGGCTGAACTTTTACTCGGTGGGAGGGTGCCCGCCCGACCTGCTCAACTGTAAAATGACATGCGTTGACGTCGGGCAAGCGTCCCAACGTCAACACACAGTCACGCAAACTTTCGGTTGGCAGGCAAGTGCCGGAGTTGGCAGTGTGCCAGCCAACAATTAAAAAGCTTATTAAGGCTATTAACAAGGTCATTGAAACAAATTTTTCGCTGCCTCACAGTTGGTGGGCAGGCAAAAAGGCCAAGAGGCCTTTGCATTTTTTTGGAAACCTCATCCATGGGTGGGATGAGGTTTCCAACACCAAATAAAAATAAAATAAAACTTTTAAAATTTAATTTATAACATGTCACTACTCATGTGACAGTCACATGATAGGACATGTTTTATAACATTTAAAACATTTTTATTTCTAATTTTTAAAAACTGTTCATTTCCCTAAGGCACCTCTGTGCCTCAGGAATATTTTCAAGTGTATACTCGCACACATACACTCACCCTCCTCCCCCGCCCGCACAGGCAGCGCTGAGCACTGCCGTTCGTGTTTCATGCTGGCGGGTCTTAATTGGCCCACCAATGTGAAATTGCAGTGTGGCCCCGATCACGGGTGGCGGTCGGCTTCCCGACCGCCTTGCCTGCCCTGCCAAGGGCAAAATTCTGCCCCAGAGTGGGTGTGGGAATGGTGGGAATGGGCGGTGTGGAGACAATTCAACAGATTTTATACCATGGAATGATAGATTGAGGATTCACCCTACAATTTCAGTAAAGGGTATTGCCAGTCTCTGAAGGAAGTGACAATTAGAGGCAAATCACTTATACAAAGGGGGAGAAAGGCTAAATGTAAAAATAATCAGAGCTCAAGTTTGCCAGTAAAATTTTTGTATCTCTAAAGCTGACTAGTTTCAGAGCAGAATTAGTGGAATTTTAGGTGTAGACCGCATGCCTGCCTTGTTAGAAATTAATGGCTGACCTCCTTTGGCACTGCACACAGATGTGAAGATCAAGTTCAGTAAGGGTAGCAGGTGGAAAATAGCATGTTGCATCACCCTACAAAGGTTATTCCTTCCAAATAGTCAGTTGAACTTCACTATCGCCTCATTATGTTCTGCGCAAATAGGCAGAAAAGATAATCATTCAAAATCAGAAGCAATGGGAAATAATTTATTAGTGTATACATCAATCAGCTATTTGTTCCTGTTCTTTAAAATTCAACTCATATAGAGATGCTAAAATCACCTGCAGGAACATCTGCTATGATCGCATTAGTTAAAGAAGCCTGGGGAAAGGGCTTTTAGTTCGGTGGGGGCGCATGCGATCGGCGGGCCCCGGAGTGGCTGGGGAATAGACCACCAACCGCAATCGGCCCCCGACCGCAATTTTACACTGGCTGGCTAATTAATGGTGATCCAGCGTGAAAGGCGCGCTGAAATGCTCTGCGTTGCCGGGGTGGGGGCAGGAGGAGGGCGGGCACTGATGTAAGCAAAATGAAAGGCAGAGAGCTATCTCAGGAAACTGAAGAATTTAAAAGCAATAAATAAAGATTTTAAAATCCAGAAAAAAACGTCCACGCATCAGAATCAGCCACCTGATGAAAATTCTGTCCATACATTTTTATTTTTTTTAAACTGGATAACAGAAACCTCATCCCGCCCTGGCATTCGCCCATTCATCAACCGTAAGGTTGGACTGACAACGAAAAATTGAGGACAATTGGAACTTTAATGGGCTTAATTGCCCTCTTAATTGTTGGTGGGCCGTTTCTGACTTTTGTGTGTGTCCGCCGACTGAAATATCATGTGAGTGCAGAATGACATGGGACGCTCGCCCAACGTCATCACGTGCTATTTTACATGCGAGCTAAAAATTCATATAGTTTTGTACTGTACTATAATCTTGTGCATTTGAAATGTAAGCTATTTGAATATATATTTTTGATGTGTATTTTGTGCTTTAATACCAGAAGGGAGTGCTCCCAAATCAAACATGGCATGGCTAAATACAGATTAATGCTCTTCAGTAATTAGCAATCCATCCTCCGCCAAAATAATTTGTTATACTTCCTATATCAGGAATCCTATACCATCAGAGTGAGATTCCTAATTTAGCGCCAGTCAGTAGTAAATGGTGGAATTTTTTACTATGGATTGTAACTCAGAAATGCATTTTACGTAGGATGCTTACAAGTATCAGACAAGGCAAACTTTGATCTGAACTTGATGTTTACTCAAACCCAAGTGCCCACCTGCACTGGATCTACAGTCTTTGGCACTAAAAATATTCACATTTAAAGTTGGCAGTCATATAAGTCATAACTAGTATCTATTTGCATTAATGTCAACTTTAAAGTTTTTGATTATAACACCTTAAGTGCTCAATTTAGTGCAGACAGAAACAGCTGTGATTAACTCTTTAAGGAGCACTGAATGTAGGGTGAGACATATGTAAGTAATTAACACTTCATTAATGTTCCATTATCTTTTGTGCATTTAAGACCTTCTAATCAACTCTAAGTGGTGCAGGATTAGCTTTTGCAGTTTAAATAAAGGTGATAGTTGTCTGTAGGTGAAAGCATTGCTTGAGAGCAAGAAGATCTGGGATAATTGAGAGTCAATGGATCATATGCATGGGGACTCTCTCTTCACAACAGTTTGCTCTTTACATTAGAACTGGTGCTTGTTTTACTGTTCTGAAACCTCTGCTAATCTGATCTGCATCAACAGCAGAAACACAGAGAGAGATTAAAACTGATCCAGATAAAAGTTTATAATCTTGGGAACAAGGTCAGGGCTGAAGAAATTGTATCTATCTCAAAAATGTTTACTTGGTTCCTTTCTCCACTGGCAGACCTGATGAGTATTTCCAATACTGTCTGGTTTTATTTAAGGCCAGGGCTGCTCCTGATCTGCATATGAGAGAGCAGCAAATATCTTTAAAGGTTAGAAATCATCCTGATCCAAAGTAGAGTCTGTGACAGGAAAAATCCCAGAGTTGGAGGGACTGACAGGCACTTACTGAACCTGGAGAAAGGAAAACAAATAACCCATAGTGAGCTGTAAATTGCATGGTAGACTACTCAATAAACTAAATTTGGTACCTCTCTGCAGAGTGTAACCAGACCTCTCACTATTTATTAAATTAATTCTCGGCCATTTATCATACATCTCATTGTCCACAGAATTAGAGTCCTTATAGGAAACAGAACACAGTTGCTCCCAGCTTCCAATGGGTTCCCGTATTCCAGGCTTTGAGTAGTAACTATGAGTGGCTGTCTCTAGGCGCTTTCCTCAGTTTTTGGAGAGTTTCTTAAATCAACTGCCAGCAGTAATGCCTGTCCTGATGATTCTTCCTCCCCCTGGCCATGCCAGAACAAATCTCCCGGAATCTGTAGAAGGTTACAGGATGCATTTCTTTGCCTAGAGATGGTCTCCCTCCTGTGTCCAGCTGTGGTAGCTCACAAAGTCAAGCAGCTTTTTCCTCTCTGCTGACCACACAGAACCTCTGTTGTCAGCTTCTGATACTCATTGATTTATAGGGAACCCTTTAACCAGATCTCAAAAATGGCTTCCTCTTCCCCATGGCAATGTGAAAGACATTAGTCTTGCATTCATGTAGAAATGCTAACTAGCTATCATTCATCCCAACATCCAGCCAGAGCTACAAGAGGGCAGGACAATGATTATCCATTCAAGTTAGCCTTAATCCATGTCTTTTGTTTTAAAGTTTCAATCATGCTGATCAATGAAATAAAATATTTCACTGTCTCTGTTCCACTGGATGGAAAAAAGCATGTCCTCACCAATAGGATGGGACAAAAATAAAAGAGGCTTAACCAATAACTGGTTCAACAATTCACACAGACAACTCCTACACCTCAACATCATTTATCAGACCTTTACTTTTATTTTGTCAAGTGTAAAATGGGTGTCAAGTATAACGATTTAGCAATGGGGCAGCCTGTGCCCAATCTAAGCAGGCATTGGTTCCAGCAAGAAAATAGTCGTAATGGGTGGAGCAAGCATTGGGTTTGTCCAATTCAGGGTTCTTCAGAGGCTCCCGCGTCAGTCAATAACAGGCAAATTTAAAAACTATTTTTTTGAACTAACACATTCTGTGGAGCCAGAGGAGTCATAGTTGTAATTCCTTCAAGAATCCCCCATAGCCTGCTCCAATCCCTTCTCCTGGGATTTACCCAGGATCTGCTTCCAATGAGAAAGATGGCCAGAAATTGATGTCTTTGTTTGGATGAGTTGCCTGTGAACACGTACCCAGTGTTAGCAGCTCAAACTGAATGTCCTGTTGAAAGTTGAGGACCTGCTTCTACTAAAGCTCTTTCTTCTAGAGTTTGCCAGTCATCCCAGAGACTCTAGGATCAATGGAAATGCTGAAAAAGGGGCCAGATCAAAATCTACCTCTTTAACTTTGATTTTGAGGCAGTCAGTTGAAACCTCAATTTTTACTCAAATCACATTTTTTAACCGAACAGCGAAGTCTCTAAAATTATCAATGATTCTGCAGCAAGCATTTCATATTCCACAATTAAAAAGGCCTCAGAATCCATGAGGACAACATGCACCCATACACATATTGAATCCTTGACTCTCCAACTTGCACCTTATGAACTTTATAACACCTGAAATGAATCACCTAACAAATAGGATTTTTATCATTCTAAACATTAACACCATAACACTGCAGCTTGAAAGTTTCCCGAGCAGAATTTGCAGAAATTTGTCCTGATTATTTATGCAATACTGATTCATTTCAATGATATATTTCTTTTTTGGATGCTGATCAACTTGTTGTGCATCTCTAGCACTTTCCCTTTTTAATTCAGATTTTCATAATTTATGTTCTTTTTTTGTACCTTATCCAATATTGTGCCCCACCGCCTCCCCCCAACCCCAGTCAAGGACTGCCCTCTTTCCAGATTTCTACATCATGTTTATTGGTGGAAAGTGGTATATTCCAGAACTGTTTCTGCAGTTTATGCGTCACAAATCTTGACAGGGCACAGTGACTCAAGTTTTACCACACATCATTTGACAGTAAATTTCTTTGTTTGACTAATGTGCATTATGTTTGTTACTTAACATTTGTTTATAACATTAGCATTAATGGAGCATTACTGCACATCCTCCAAAGAATTCGTCTCAGGACAAAACTGCCTTAAGATAAGGTAATGGACATTCAGGACACTTAACAAGACTAATTACATGTTAGTATGCAAGATTACCCTTCCTTGCTATCCATGCCACAGTGCAATAATAATGTTCAGTATAAACATGGTGTTTATAGTGGAGAGGGGGAGACAGTGAAGGAGTCTCTCAGCAATGGAAAAAAATCTTTGCTCCAGTTATATCTGAGGTTACTTATTTGCAAATCTGGTACTTTCTTTCAGCTGTCCCTTTCAGAATTGTCTGTGACCCTACATAAATTTTAAAACAGAAGACCCATGGGCAATGTGGCTTACCTTTCTACTTGGTGCAATGGTCTTATGCTTTCTACTGTGATCTGGAGATTGGGGCATTGCAGGTACAAAGCAAATTTTGTCTACCACAGAGTCAGCTATTTCACACCATAGATGCATGAAACTTTACAGCACACAAAACGACCATTCAACCCATTGCTTTAGTGCTGACTCTTTGTTAATGCAATCCATAACTAATCCCACTCCCCTGCTCTCTCCATCTAGTCTTGTATCCTTCCTCAATCAATACCCAGCGAAATTACCTCAGAATTGAACTTCCAGAAGTGCAGTCTATTGGCTACCAACTTTATAAACAGATGGTAGTTATTATACTTGTATTTTTCAATTTCCCATTTCCAAGTTAAATTCAACCCCAGTATTTTTCAAATGTGTGTGACACCCATACGCTTGATGAATTTCAGTGATTCTTAGTCAAGCCATCAAAGGGGAAGTCCTGGACAAAGTGAACTGTTTTGCCCTGGAGATCAAATAGACATTGATTGTCTCTTCCCTCAGCAAAAAAGACACTGGCAAATGACAGAACATGAGGAAATGTCATGGCGCAAAAGTGAGATCAAACAACACCAACTTGCAGTTCCATAGCACCTTTAACATGGTAAGATGTCCAAACACATCCCAGGAGCACTATCAAACAACATTTGACACCTAGCCACTTAAGGAGATACAGTAAAGTTCCGCCATTTGTGACTTTCTTGCTTGCAAATTTACTTACCACACTTTTTATTTTGCAGATAGCATCATCCATAGCGTGAGAAATTCTCACTTACCTGCGGTTTCTTCTTTCTTTCTTCTTTTCCTGAGGGGATGATTGCCATGACGGAGCAGAGACTGAAATGGTTTCGGCTGAAGTGCAGCCCCGAATGAAGGGATTAACGCAGAAATGTCAGAACTGCTGGGTCCAGAGCTACAATAGAGGCTCTATTCAATTTTAAAATATCACTGATGTATTGCTCAGAAGCTCCCTTGTCTGTCCTTTACAGGTACTGCACCACATTTTTGCTGGAGAGTCCAGTACTGCCCTTGCATGGCTGGAACCGATCCAATTGAATCCCATTTAAAAACATGTTCCCTATTTGCGACTTCGCCATTTGTGAGATATCGCAGGAACTTAACCCCTGTGAATGGCGGGGCTTTGCTGTATTAGGATAGAAAAGAGGTAGGTTTTAAGGAGTGACTTAAAGAAAGAATTAGAAAGGTAGGGAAGGAATTCCAAGGTACAGCCACCAATGGTGATGCGCGAAAGGCCAACATTTGAGAAGCACAGTTATCTGAGAGTTAGGGATAAGAAGGAGCTAGGCTATGGAGGGATTTGAAACCAAGGATGGGGATTTTAAAAATTGAGGCACTGCTTAACCAGGAGCCAATACAATTCAAGACCACAGGGTGTTAGTGAATGGGACTTTGTATAAGCTAGCAAGCGGGCAGCAGAATTTTGGATAAACTTAAATTTATGGAGGATAGAAGATGGGAGGATGGCCAGGAGTGCATTGGAATTGTCAAATCTAGAGTTAAAAAAGGCATGGAAGAGGGTTTCAGCAGCAGAAGAGCTGAGGCAGGGGCAGGGGGAGGCAATATAGAGACAGAAGTAGGCAGCCTTAGTGATGGTGCAGAAATGTGTTTGGAAGCCCATGTCAGCATCAAAGTTGCATACTATCTGGTTCAGCCCCAGGCAGTTGTCAAGAAGAGGGATGGAGTTTGTGGTAAGGATCAAAGAGATTGGCTTTGACAGAAAGTAACAGGAATTAGAGTCAGGCCAGTGAGGAATGCAGTGGGTGCATGGCCAAACTACAAGGAATGCGCTGAAATCAATGTCAAACCAGCAACGAACAAGGAATTGGATCGTTAAGATGTTAGAAGACCCCATGAACTGCTTGCTACAAGTTGTTAAAGAAAAAAATAAAACAAGTAACAATGATGAGTGGGAATAATAGGAGGAAAAATGCCTCATTGCTGATATCACACTTGGCTGCAGTAAAAGAAAAACATTCTTGAGAATTTGTGTGCTTCTCAGCTGGAACCTGAAGTTGACAACTATTACACTCTGAACCACCTGAAGCTCTATTTAAAATTAGACTGGTTTTAGAGATACCAATCTACCCTTGGCAATTAAACATGCTCTACCTTATATAATGTTACAATTCTGATCCAATGACACAGCATATCATGTGACTTACCAGAAGTAATAGGTGTATATTAAGTATCTTGTTCATGCGCATACTTTGTTGATGGGCTCAAAGTAAACCAACAGCAAACGTATAAATCAAAGTTGAATTTCCACAGGAGTTCTCCAATGGGTCCACTGCAAATTTGGCTGAAGAGCTGCAGAAACTGCACTAATTACATAAATGATGCCAAAGCCATTTTTCCCCCAGGGTTTCTGCTGCTTTTCCACTGATGTTAGTGAACAGGTGGGAGAAATCCTACAGAAATTCATCCCTTAAGGATTTATGAAAACAACCAATCGTGAATGATCACCAGGAGAATGCAGCTGTAAAAATATTAGGAAGAATTGAATCTCAGAAAGTATTTTGTGAACAAATTTCACCCTTTTTTCCTTCCACATCTCTAGCTCATTCCCACTCCACCCCCTAAACTAAAGTGATGCAGTCTGTGCTCCAAGTTCTAACCTGGAAAATTGGTTGAGCTTCTTGCCAGTGATAATCTGACAAGTTGCAAGTGAGCTCAGTTGATGCAGGCTGAATGCAGACACATGTAGCTGCACTTTTGTCTGCTATGTTGCCCCAACTCAGGTAACAACAGTAAATGAAGGAAAATAGAGCTGACCACATCCCCATCACCAGACATTGTTTGTTGAAAATTGATCCCAAACTCCCTTATCACCTTGTAGAACATGTCAGAGCCATAGCACTTAGCCACCTTTTCTACTGGTTGATGCACAGCCCTCCGGCTGCAAAAGTAAAGCTGGCTGCCTTTCAAAATAAGGATCTGAAGCCTATTATAACCCTGTATTTGGAGATTCTTGTTGATCAAACACTAACTACAGCCAAATCAATAACAGTATTCGTTTTGCAAAAATCTTAGACATAGCTGTCAATTAAACCTCATTACCCGAGGCTGGGTCTGATTCTTTGATCTGTTGTAAAGTGGCTTGAATTCATCTCTAAACATGAGTAATTCTCAATTTCAATGGCCCCTTCTGTGTTTATTCACAGAAATATAAACCCAACTCCTTTGAGGTTATTTTGGAAGTGACGTTTCCCATATTATCATATTACATGGACCACCAACCTTTGATAATGCCAAGGCTGTGTGATCTCTGCCACCAAAAGGTACCAGGCAACTCTATGGGATGGAAAAAGTCTGGATACCCACTGTAGCAGCAAAATGAGGAGGATGTATCTTAAAAAGCTGGAAATAAATATTTTTAAAATGTTGACATGAGCTGCAAGACTTCTAAACAGCGGTAAGGAAAGAGGACCAATATTAGACTCCCCCCCTCCAACATTCTCCTAAGTGGGATTGTCACTGTTGCCTAAAAGTTTACCCCTAACCTTCTCCTAGGTGTCACCGGTTGCTGCAGAGGTAGGCAGCCAAATCAGGTGGGTACATGGGCCCTACATCTCGAGCCTCACGCAACAGGGTGATTTGGTCTCAGGCAGGGGCAGGGAGGGAAATCCAAGCTGGTGATGGAGATGTGGTCATCTCCATTTTCCTTCATTTACCGTTGCTCATAGACTCAAAGATGTTTACAGCACAGGAGGCCATTCGGCCCACTGTGTCTGTGCCGGTCAACAAAGATCTGACTACACTAATCCCATTTTCCAGCGCTCGGCCCATAGCCCTGGAGGCTATGGTAACACAAGTGAATATCTAAATACTTTTAAATGTTACGAGAGTTTCTGACTCAACCATCCTTTCAGGCAGCGAGTTCCAGACTCCCACCACCCTCTTTCTCCTTAACTCCCCTCTTAGCCTTCTACCTCTCGCAAGTATCTATGCTCCTGGTTATTGACCCCTCTACTAATGGAAAAAGTGCCTTCCTATGCACCCTATCTATGCACCTCATAATCTTATACACCTCTATCATGTCCCCTCTCAACCTTCACTGTTCCAAGGAAAGCAACCGCAGCCTATCCAATCTTTACTCATAGCTCAGAACGCCCAGCCCAGGCAGCATTCTGGTAAATCTCCTCTGCACCCTCTCCAGTGCAGGCACATCCTTCCTATAATGTGGTGATCAGAACTGCACTCAGTATTCCAGTTGTGGCCTAACCAGCATTTTATACAGTTCCAGCATAACCTCCCTGCTCTTGTATTGTACTCCTCGGCTAATAAAGGCAAGTATCCCATTTGCCTTCTTAACCATCTTATCTACCTGCCCCATCACCTTCAGGGATCTATGGATATGCACACCAAGGTCCCTCTGATCTTCAGTACTTTCCAGTGTCCCACCATTCATTGTGTGATCCCTTGCCTTGTTAGTCCTCCCCAAGTGCATAACCTCACACTTTTCCGGGTTGAATTACATTTGCCACTGCTCTGCCCACCTGATCAGTCCATTGATATCCTCCTGAAGTTTATGGCTATCCTCCTCACTATTTACCACCCGAACAATTTTTGTGTCATCTGTGAACTTCATCCCCTACCTGATTTGGGGTGACATGGCAGACGAAAGTGCAGCTAAATGTTTCTGCATTCAGCTGGCACCAACATACGAGGACACAGTTGTTTTGCAGAGACCATTATCCCCATGCATATTAATTGACCTCCATTTGCATTAGTACAGTGTATTTTCCATGCAGGCCCCAGCTCACAGAAAACCGTAATGACGCCTTATGGACTTTTCGCACTAGTAAGGCGATACAAGTTAGACATTCAGCACAGACAAAATGTACATTTTATCACAGCACAGAGTAACTGAATAAATAAAATTCTGACTTTTGCTGGTGCATTGGTAATTTTTATTTATATGGTGCCTTTAACAACATCAGCGTGTCCCAAGTCATTTACAGCCAACAAAGTACTTTAGATGTAGTCACTTATGTAATGGAGGAAACATAGCAGCTAATTTATACATACCAAGATCCCACAAATGCCAATGAGATAATGACTAGATCATTTCTTTTTCCTGACTGATGTTAGTTGAGAGATGATCGCCTAAAACACTGGGAGAACTCCCCTGCTCTTCTTCAAATACTGTCAAGGGATCTTTTATTTCCACCCATGAAAATAGATTAATGTTTCAGCCTAGTTGTAGGTTAACATTTTTGAGTTGCATGCAATCAGATAAAATGGCTCACATGACACACAAAGTCATTCTCATGGCAAATGCAGCTTGGTTTGTAATGCTGATATCCATATTAGACATTATGTCTCCATTGCTTCTTTAGCACAATACTACAGTAGCATGTAAGAATATGTACCATAGAATGGAATTCTGGAAATTGGCTGACACTTACGATTCTCCAAGTAGATCATAGATCATCTTAGCTGTACCCTTAGGGAAGATGTTGTGGAAGATTAGATGAATTTTCACAGGTAAAATTCAAGGAAAGTTATGAGGGCTGTTCTGGCACACTATTCTGGGAAAATCTGCCCTCACATATCATACCACCACTGCATAATTTAGTGTTCAAGTACAGCTTTAACAGTTTGCAATAAATCCAACAGGATGTTCTGGTTCAGGTTTGTATGAAACTGACAGGCACAAATCAGATTCAGGTGATGGCAGAGCATTTTGCACCAGGATAGTGTGCAAGATCAGCTCATGTGTCTCTCCCTGAATTTTCACTATCCCAGCTGCCCTACACAAAGTTGAAGTTGATTGATTATATATCACAGAATCATAGAATTGTTACAGCATAGAAGGAGGCCATTCATCCCATCATGTCTGCGTCGGTTCTCTGAATGAGCAATTCACCTAGTGCCATTTCCTACTTTCTCCCCTCTTGAATGCCTCGATTGAACCTGAGTCCACCAAACTCTCAGGCATTGTATTCAAGATTCTAATCACTTACTGCATGAAAATGTTTCTCCCATGCCTCCATTGCTTCTTTTGCCAATTACCTAAAATCTATGATCCTCTCATTATCGATCCTTCCACCAGTGAGAATAGTTTTTCCCTATCTACTTTGTTCAGGCTGCTCATGATTTTGAATACCTATATCAAGTCTCCTCTCAACTTTCTCCTCTCCAAGGAAAACAATGCCAACTTCTCCAATCTATTTACACAACTGAGGTTCCTCATTCCTGGAACCATTCTTGTGAATCTAAATATATTTCAAATTACGTCCTGTTGCAAGAACAATGTATCATAAATACAGGGGCACAGAAGAAAACAGGGTCAGGATTAGTCTGAGTTGTACTTGCAAAGTTTCTCATGCTCCTTGTAAGATGACAAAAGCTTATTGGTTAAACTTCACCTGTGAAAGATAAGTCACAGCATTGAGCATCTGTAGCCATCAGCTTAATCAGAATAAGAATAGGTAGCCTGCACATAAGTGTCTTTTGGAAGTGATTCCATTATTTAATAGTCAAAAATTTGTATTTCTGAAAGAAAATTGCACACTTCCCAAAAGTCTATCTAGGGAAATGCAGTGTTTGCTGTAGTACTGAGCAAAACAGACAAGGAATTACAAGCTTAAGCATGAGTTTGTAAAGGAGTGCAGCTATACAATTG
The DNA here is from genome assembly GCF_017639515.1 of Carcharodon carcharias. Lineage (NCBI taxonomy): Eukaryota > Metazoa > Chordata > Chondrichthyes > Lamniformes > Lamnidae > Carcharodon > Carcharodon carcharias. The sequence continues at coordinate 88,660,911 of NC_054469.1, read as the reverse complement.
GCCTCCACTTCCATGGGATGTTTTAATACGTTAAAGGTGCTATGTAAATATAAATTGTTGTTGTAGTTAGAAACCAGCCAGGGTTCCCACCCCTTGCTGGATAGTGTGCATGGATATTAGATAATGATTGCCTTCAAGGTTGGCTAGACTCCCAACATTCACTATTTGACATAGGAGCATAGGAGGAACAGTCACTTGGCTAAGGCAACAAATGACAACCAATCACAGCAATATGTAGGACCTTAAGGATGGGGTAGAGGGGTAAAAGAAGGAAGAAATTTGAAATTTTTACCAAATAAGGCATGAGTTTATTCCTTCCCTAGTCCAGCATACAGAAATTGTTTTATATTCAAGCTAATTTAAAGTAACTAGAGCTTTATTGAGGCATCACTGGTTGGGGAATTTTTCAGATAGACTCACTTCCTGGAACAGGCTGAACCACAATCTGTTCCATATCAGTCACTGGGGATGTTAAAGTTCAGCAGATGCTCCACCTTTTGCAACACAACCTTTGTGATTTTATTCATTATACAAATTCTTAAAATTTAGCTGAACACATAACTGGTGCTGCACAATCATGGCAATGTTATTGATTGTATCAATGCATTCTAGGCACTTAAGAGTAAATTAACCAGCTTTGGACAACATAATTTTGGCAATATGGTTTTAATTAATGTAAATTGCAAATATACGGATGAACTGGACTTTCCCCTCAGCTGATCTGATCATTTTCTGATCCTAGTGTATATTTTAATTTGTCACTAGTTCAATTCAAGCATTTTTATGCTTGATGTACAAGGGGAACAACAATATCAGGCACTGTTGGTAGCCGCAAGCCAGATGCAATCTTAAAAAGGAAAGTAAGAATACCAAAAATCATCCCCTGACTGCTAACATTAATGTAAAATGACCATAATTTCACAATCAATTGCGACTTATATGGATGTCTAGCGTGAAATTGGGTACCAGGCCAGGGAACAGCATTTTTTATCATTTACATATCACAGGACTGCTATCAATGGAAGTGGCACTCTGAAACAGGTCTGTTCTCTTGTTCTGTTGATTTATAGTGCAGGGCAGATTGAGCAACAATGGATAGCAGTGTGTGCTTCAAAGCTGTAAACGTAACTTTAAACCAAGTGCACATGTGCAAGATGCTGTTGGCTTATACCTACAGGTAGGTATGTGGAAAGACTCGGTCAGATCTTGCTCTTTAGTTAAACTGGTTTATTTTGGAATGCTAAGAAGCACAGCCCCGTATCAAACCACCCCCTGTCCCGCAAACCTTTTTCAGGATATTGGGCAGAGTCCTCAGGCCTGCAATCGTTGCAATGTAGGGAAATCTGACTGCTAATTTGTGCACAGCAAAATTCCACAAACAGCAAAGAATTAAGTGCTCAACTTTGGTATTTGGTGAGGGATAAATGTTGGGCAGGACGCTACAGAAAACTTATTTTCTCTTCTTTGAATAGTGCCATTGGATCTTCGACATCACCTGAGACAGGACTTTGGTTTAATGTTTCATCCATAAAATGGCATCTGCAGTAATACTTCAGTACTACACTGCAAGTGCACCCCAATGTCTGTGGCCGGAAGAAGGGAGCTGGGAGTCTATGAACAAGGCTTTTAAGGCTCCTACAAATATTTGTAACAGATGCTGAAATTGAAACCTGCTTTAGAATAAAATCCTGATGCCCATTTCCAGTTTCTTATTGCTCATTTGCCATTTTTGACCCAACCCTCACCCCCCTCCCCTTCACAATTCCAGGCCTAGTGCTCATGGTGCATCATGATCAACATGCCCAGGGTGCATGAAACCATTCAAATAAGCTAATCTTGTGTTATCACACTTAATGAGTTTCTTCCTGCATGGGCACATTTATTGTCTGAAGAACGCCAAGGCTGCTGTTGCTGCACTGGTGCCAATAATTTCTGTCCAGCCCTCACTGCACAAACATTTCTGTTTCCTGCGTTAACAGGTAGATGATATCTGAAGTTTAATGATCTGTAGAGCTGTTTGTTGGGTTTCAGTTAGGGGATTGACTTTGCATGTGGAAGACTTTTAGATTGGGTGCCGAATAAATGCAATATTGGCAATTTCCACGTGGTGCCTGATTAATGTGGCAGTCAAAAGGACTAGCTACTTTTAGATTTGATTCTCTAACTTCTTTTAAAACAGGCTGCAGATGTCAAATGGGGACTGTACTGCAGTTTAAAGTTCAGAAGCTACAGCACACAGAATCTGGTAGGTAAAACATGTTCAGGGTAAGGGGAATCGGGCAGGGGGTGGGTGGAAGAAGCTGATTCTGACAACTTAAGGATCTTGCCTAAATTGTCACCTCTTGGGGCCTGGTGTATCAAACATGGATATTGACACATCCCTCCAACAATTATGACCTTAGCTCCATCTCTGTTTGTGCACCTCCCTCCTCCAGGACTGCAAATCAAACACTGAAGAAAGAGGCCGTTCTTCAGACAGTGACAGGAAGTGAATTGGAGTATATATTTTCTGGAAAATTTACATTTTTGCATATAGTGTGATTTAATACATTTTCACGCAGTTGTGAACTGAAATTGTATGCCTACTATCATTTAACGGGGTTAGTTTAGTTGGCTAAATGGCTAGCATGTAGTTCAGAATAACACCAACAACACAGGTTAGATTCTCATTCCAACTAAGATAGACATCGGACCACCTTATCCTGCCCCGGAGAGTGGAAGGCAATGGCAAACCGCCACTGACAAACTGTCAAGAGAAACAGCTCAGGATAAAGCATCAGCAGACAATAAGCCAAGGATCTACCTTCAGGCAGGGCACTCATGGAATAGAATCATTTAACTACAATATCATTACAAATTTCTGCAGTACATAAGCAATCAGAAACTGCTTCACACTCAGAAAATGAACAGCTCCATTTAGTGATTTTTTTTCTAAAATAAAGAGGATTATGAACAGGATTAAGCAACCACTTGGATAAAACCAGCAATGAAGATACCAACAATTCCATTTCTCATTACAATTTTTTAACCTTTTCCTGAAAAATTCAACACCCACAAATCAAGTATTTCTGCCAATGTTTTCCTCAGTTAGTTTCAATAAATTCATACAGGTTTACAAACAGCACATTTATGAATTAATTAAATCTAATGCATAGAAGAAAATATCAGTATTGTTAGAAATGAAAAAGCGTTTGAGTTTGTGTTTGAAGTTCTTTTACTTCCGGTACAAATTTCACAGTTCTGTCTTATACTAAAAGACAAAGTTCTTCCCTTCAAGAAGCAAGAGGACAGGTGGTATTCATAGCTGGTAGCTATATTTATTCATTTTTATTTCTCAAGGCTAAAACATAATATACAAGGCCTTCCCAGGTCTGGCTTTTTTGTGGCCTATAAAAGCTATGCTTTCCTTACATCTCTGATACTCTCGCCCTGCTTCTGAAGTTTCTATTTCCATTAATTTCAGCAAAAAAAACCTCCCTGATAAATATGGAAAATTTCAGATTCCTTTGTGCATCTCTCCCTTTCCCCATTATTTTCTTCCAATTGTTTACTTTTAGTCTTACTCTCTGCAGTTGTTCAGTTACTTTCCTTCTTTGTGTTTATGTTACTCTCTACTTGCCCTGTTTTGCTTCAACTACATTTGTTACTTACACTATTACCTCAGGGATCTCTCCCAATTGAATTATTTTCCTCTAACTGCTGCTGTTTTGTCTAGAGGTCTCTCCCAAATAATTGTAAAGGTCACACATGAGATAAATTTTCCAAGTCCATGTAAGGGAGGAAAGCTTAGACTATACCATAAGCTTAATAAAAAAAAAAGGTCCAATCAGGATGATATGTGGGTCTGAGTGTACAGCTGTAATTGCCCAAGTGAGGGGGTGTGAACACAAATTATGTAGCTGCTTGGCATGAGTAAGACAATAAATTAAAGGTTCAGAAGACTTAAGAATCCCAGTATTAAAGAGTTATCATAAGTTAACCCATTACCAAACGATACACATGTGTTTGGTTTTTTATCAGTTAGCTCATAGGAAGTTGCCTTTGGCTGTCACAGTCTAAAAGTTTGAAGAGACTGAACATTCAAACATCTGAAGAGGGTAAGAAGTGACATTCAGACCAAACAAGTCAATCCCACCAATTGATGATGGAACCTTGCACATATTCCACCCACTACCTAGAATGTGACAAAATGGTTGGATTTTAAATAAACTTTGGAAGTGTATTTCATTCATTCTTCCCCAATGCACATTTTTGTTAAACTATTTTACATGAAGGAATCAAAATGACACAAATCCACCCCCCCACCCCCGGCCCACTCGGGAGTCTGTAACATATGATAGCAATTCGACTGTACCCCAATCAACTGGACATGTCTTAGAATCCGGGTTCACTGGAGCAGATTTAGGATCCCTTTTGATTTTCCCTCTCTACTTAGGGGCACTAAAGCATGCTGTAGTACTGTATCCACAATGTCAACAAAGTGCCATGTTTATCTAGTGCCTTTAACATAATAAAACACCCCAAGATGCTTCACAGGATGCTCCCAAGATGCTTCGAACACATAAGAAGATATTGGGGCAGATGGCCAAAAGCTTGGTCAGAGGTAGGCTTTAAGGAGTATCTTAAAGAAGGAATGAGTAGAGAGGCAGACAGGTTTAGGGAGGGAATTCTAGACCTTAGGATCTTGGCAGCTAAAGGCAAATCACCATTGGTGCGGCTACTAAAATTGCGGAAGTTCAAGAAGCTAGAATTAAAGGGGCACAGATATCAAAGGGTTGTAGCTTTGAAGGAGATGACAAAGGTAAGGAGGGGCAAGGCCATAGAAGGATTTGAAAATAAGAATGTGGATTTTAAAATGGAAGCGTTGTTTACCTGAGAGCCAGTGTAGGTGAATGAGACAGGGATGTGGGTGAGAGGGATTTAGCGATTTGGGACACCGACAGCAGAGACCCGGAAAACCTCAAGTTTGGTACTAGGTTTACGAGCATCTAAACATATAACCCACAGAGTTAAATAATGTGTACAGATTTTCTAAATATAAGTTAATAACGAAATTATTCCTTAAAACATAAAGTGGCAACATTGAGTTTTCAGAGCTCATAGGCCACAACAAATTTAAGACGCATTTCATACCATCGACTTCGTTAAAACACCGTGGCTTAAGGAAGTTCAAATCTATTTTGTTCGAAACAAATTAATATTCACATGAAATGGCAACAAAGGCTCCCTCTCTCTCACTCCCATACCTGCAGTTTTCCCAAATTCTGTCATTGCGGGTGACTTCAGTACAAGTTGCAGCCAAACTGGATAAGGCAGCACACCATGGATTGGCTTCCGAAGTATGATGGTACGAAACAGAAGATCAACACCTCGTCATGTAAAAGTGGGAGGGATAGAGGATAAAAAAATAGATTTATAAAGTACCCAATTAAAAATCACTAGTTATGTTGAAATATTACTATAACTTAGAAAAGTATTATTGGACCAAATCTGTTCCACATTGTTACGACCAGGTTGTGAAACCTTAGACTTATTCCATTGCCAGTAAACATGTTCCATTTCTTTGTGATTCGAAACCATAGCGGTCACAGGTTATAAATTCTTTGGGCTGTCTAAAATGCACCAGCGCTGGGACTGAAAACAAGCTGATTTCTAAAATACTGACCCCATGAAAAGTAAATGTATCAAAAAGATTCGCTGTTCTAAATCTTAACCAGCTGTTGTTTTCCCGATTGGCATCCCTGTGTTTGTTTACCAGCTGCTTGGAGTGAGCAATTGCTTGTCCTCAGCATGGCAGGAGGTCGAGGATCCTCCCTCCACATCATTACCCCGCCATATGAACGTACAGGTCCGAGAGTTCATAGGAAGGGATGAGTGAGAAAATGTGCTTCAGGAGTCTGCATTTCCCGGAATCCAAACACGATACGTGCATGGGGATCTGCCGGTGGCGATCAAAATTACCACATTTATTTTAATTATTTTTCCCACACGCTCCTTCCAGGCTGACGTCAAATGGAACTTAAGCACTATTATTCAGGGAGTTGTCTGTTCCTGCATCTGCTAGATCATGGGTGATCTGCTTCATACGGGGGAGTTCCCGGACTCCATCACCTTTGCCATATCAGCTCCTCAGCCCCATGAACGGGGTGAGATAACTTAACTGGATGGGGTTGGGGAGGGGGGAGTGGTGGCTGAAGATGGGGCATCATTGCCTCATGAGCACCGTCTGCAAAACTCATGAGCTTTATTTTTGAGGAAAGCAATTGCAGTCCATCAGTGCCCAACTGGTATGTGATCGGTAACAATGGGCCCTGTGTACCAATTTGCTGCGAGCTGTTATAAGGTCTCCGGTCTTACAAACGGCAGCGCCGCCCCTCCCTTCGTCCGGTCTGGCGCCTATTTCCGGTGAACAGAGGCAGGTGTCCGGATGACTCCACGGCCTGAGAAAAGCCATCAGTGTATAACTTCACATTCAACGGTAAAGCAAATCAGAATCAACAGCTCGATTTTCTTTTTACGTTGAGCGCCTTTTTGCTGTGGGTTGGGAATGGTTAAAACTGCCGAAATGTGAGTGTAAGGAAGTCGGCTCCAAACTGCTAACTTCTGCATTTTACATGAGCACATCGGGCTGCTTGCGCACAACCCTCTCGGGAGAAGCGGTTTGCCTCTTAACATATGTTAATTGGAACAGTATGTCAACTCCCTTTTAAATTTAATACCGCAGCCACGGGTTTCCTGTGCTCCCTGAGACTCGCCGGTGAAATTAAGGCGAGAGCACAACAGCAGTTGAGAGGACTGAATAAAACTATAGTAATGCAGCGAATACTCAGAACTCAGCTGTTTTCTTACTTACAAAGGATTTGCTCAATTATTTTGCTGAGAGATTACTTTCTATACTTGGGAGGTTTTCTGAATCACAGTAAATTGGGTGTTCTTTTGACTGCCTTAGATTGGACCTGGGAGGAGGACCAAATTACCAGATAAAGGAATAAAGTTAAAAGCAAAATACTGCGGATGCTAGAGATCTGAAACAAAAACAGAAAATGCTGGAAAAACTCAGCAGGTCTGAAAGCATCTGTGGAGAGAGAAACAGAGTTAATGTTTTGAGTCTATGTGACCTTTCTTCAGCTCCTGAAGAAGGGTCAGATAGGAATATAGAAGCAGGAGTAGACCAATTGACCCTTCAAGCCTGTACCACCATTCAATAAGATCATGGCAGAGCTGGTTGTGGTCTCAGCTCCACTTTCCTGTCTGCCCTCCTGCCCGCCTTGATTCCCTTGCCTAACAAAAATCTGTCTAACTCTGCCTTGAATAAATTCAAAGACCTAGCCTCCACTACTTGCTGGGGAAGACAATTCCATATATCAGTGACCCTGTGGGAGAAAAAGTTTCTCCTCGTCTTTCTCTTAAAAGGGTCCTCTTATTGTTAAACTATGTCCCTAATTTTAGTCTCCTCCAGAAGAGCAAACATCCTCTGGGATCCACTCTATCAAGTCCCCTCAGGATCTTCAGATGTTTCAATATGATCATCTCATTCTTCTAAACTCAAAAGGATATAGGCCTAACCCGTTCAACCTTCCTTCATAATACAACCCCTTCATCCCAGGCATGAGTCCAGCAAACCTTATCTGAAATGCTTCTAAAGCAATTATATCTTTTTTAAAATTCTAAGCAAATCCTTTCTCACTAATAAGTAAGAAAACAGCTGAGTACTGAGTATTCCTTGCAGCATTACCATAGTTTTAATCTTAAAACTATCATCTTAATTTCACTGGTGAGTCTCAGGAAGTACAGGAAACCTGTGGATTTAGTGTTAAATTTAAAAGGGAACTGAAAAATTGTTCCAATCGAGAGATTAACATATGTTAACAGACAAACCGCTTCTCCTGAGAGGGTTGTGCGCAAGCAGCCCAATGTACTCATGTAAAATGCAGAAGTTGGCAGTTTGGAGCCAAATTCCTTACGCATACACACATAACTCTACATAGCCCTCCGAATGTGGTCTCACCAATGCCCTGTACAGCTGTAGTAAAACTTCCCTACTTTTATATTCCGTTCTTCTTGTAATAAACACCAATATTCCATTTGCCTTCCTAATCACTTGCTCTACCTGCATACTCACTTAATGTGATTCATGTACCAGGACACCTGTACTACCGCAAGCTCTCTCTGTTTAGATAGTATATTGCTTTGTTGTTCTCCCTGTCAAAGTGAGCGAGTTCATGTTTATCCACGTTATATTGCATCTGCCAAATTTTTGCCCACTCACTTAACCTGTCTATATTAATTTGCAGACTCTCTACCTCCTCTTGACAACTCACTTTCCTACCTATCATGGTGTCATCGGCAAATTTAGCTAACCTACATTCAGTCTCTTCATCCAAGTCATTTATACAGATTGTAAATAGTTGAGGACTCAGCACTGATCCCTGTGGCACTCCACTAGTTACAGCTTGCCAACCTGAGAAAGACCCATTTATCCCTACTGTCTGCTTTCCATTAGCCAACCAATCCTTTATCCCTGCCAATATGTTACCCCCTACACCATATGCTGTTATCTTGTGTAGTAACTTTTGATGAGGTATCTTATCAAATGCCTTTTGGAAATCCAAGTACACCACATCTATCGATTTCCCTTTATCCACCTTGAATGTTGCTTCATCAAAAGACTCTTAACAGATTAGTTAAAATGATTTCCCTTTCACAAAGCCGTGTTGACTCTGCCTGATCAAATCATGATTATCTAAGTATCCTACTATAACCTCCTTAAGAATGCATTCTAGTACTTTCTCTATGGCAGATGTTAGGCTAACTGGCCTATAGTTTCCTGCTTCATGCGTCCCTGCTTTCTTGAATAAAAGTGTTACATTAGCTACTTTCAAGTCCACTGGAACCTTTCCAGAATCTAAGGAATTTTGGAAGATTTTGACCAGTGCATGTGCTACCTGTGTCGCCACTTCTTTTAAGACCTTAGGACGCAGGCCATCTGGTCCTGGGGACTTGTCAGCCTTTAGGTCTAATAGTTTCCCTAGCACCTTTTCCCTAGTGATAATGATTGTTTCAAGTTCCTCCCTTCCTATCACCTCTCCATTTCCAAGTCTTCTGCAGTGAAGACAGACACAAAATGCCTGTTCAACGTCTCCAGCATTTCCTTGTTTTTCATTATCGATTCCCCAGATTCACTCTCTAGAGGACGAGCATTAGCTTTAGTTGCTCTTTTCCTACTCAAATACTTGTAGAAACTTTTACTATCATTTTATATTACTAACTAGCTTTCTATCATACTCTCCTTTCTGTCTCCTTATTATCTTTTTAGCCATTTTTTACTGGTTCTTAAAATCTGTCCAACCTCTGACCTACCACGAATCTTTGCAGATTTTTACACTGTTTCTTTCAAATTAATACTATCCTTAACTTCCTTATTTATCCACAGATGATGCATCCTTCTCAAATAACCTTTCTTTCTCACTGGGATAAATTCTTTCTGAGCATTATTAAATATCTCCTTAAAGGTCTGCCACTGCTACTCTCCTGTGCTACCTTTTAACCTAGTTTCCCAGTTAACCATAGCCAGGTCTGCCTTCATACTCTCATAGTTATCTTTATTATAGACCCATACTTCTCCATTTCAAACTGAATGTGAAATTCTATCATGTTGTGATCGCTGTCATCTAGAGGCTCCTTTACCATGAGGTTATTGATTAATCCTGTCTCATTAACATTACCAGATCCAGGATAGCCTGCTTCCTGGTTGGTTCTAAAACGTACTGCTCCAAGATATTGTCCCGAAAACACTCAATGAACTCATTTTCCAGTTTACTTTTGCCAGTTTGATTTTCACAATCTACATGTAGATTAAAGTTACCCATGATTATTGCGGTACCTTTCTTACACACATTTATTTCTTCCTGTATGTGCCATCCTACAGTATAACTATTGTTAGGGGGCCTATCTCACAAGCGACCTCTTGCCTTTCATATTCCTTATCTGTACCCAAACTGATTCTGTATCTTTCTCTTTCAAGCTAAGGTCTTCTCACAGTGCTGAACTAATGCCATCCTTAATTTACATAGCGACCTTGCAGAAGGAAAAAAACAGTTCAGACCAGGTCTTTTTACCAGCCTCCTAACTCCTGCAGGTCTGGCAGCATCTGTAACTCTTTCGAGTACAAACCCGTTTCCATCTGTTTCAGATGAAGTTACATTGTTCCATAGTTTGCCATTGTGAGATTTGAACTCTCGATCTCAGGGTTACAAACCCAGTACCATAACCACTTGGCTATTTCGGCCAAGCCAACAGTTCAGACCAGTTGAAGCCTGAACTGGCACTAACTAATGCTTAACTGGTCTGAACTGGATTTTAATGGGAGTGACTAACAAACTGGCAATTCTACTGGACCCTTTGGAAATCCAGTAGGGGCTTCCAGTTTCCGAGTGGTCACCAGTATAGGCACCAATACTTCTCAGCCAGCTTGAGCTGGTGCCTTTTGGAATTTCACCACTTCCCCCACTTCCCCTCACCCCCTTTCCCCCCAATCCCTCCCACCTCCTTTCCCCCCAATCCTGCCCACCCCCTTCCCTCCTCCCCTCCCACCTCATTCCCTCCTCCCCTCTCACCCCTTTCCCTCCTCATCTTCCCCCTCCACCCTCCCCACTCTCTCTCCACCATTCCCCCTTCCCTGCGTTTACCCCCTCCTCTTCCTCACTCCCCCTTTGCCTCCCCCCTTTCACCTTTTCCTTCCTCCCAACCCTTTCCCACCCTCCTCCCCTCCTTTCCCACCCCTCCCCCTTGCTTTCCCACTCTCTTCCCCTTTCCCTCCCCTCTTCCCATTTCCATCCCACTTTGCCTGCCCGTTTCTTCCCTCCTTTTCTGCTCCCCTCCTCTTCTCCCCCACCACCCTCCTCCCCATCCCTTTCCCCTCCCTCTCTCCCCCTCCTCAATCCCACCTCCCCCTCTTCCTACTCACCCCAACCTCCTCCTCCCCACCCCCACCTCTCCTCCCCCTTCTCACCTCCCCCTCCCCCCTCCCCCTCCTCCTCCTCCTCCTCCTCTCCCCCTCCCTCTCTCCCCCTCCCTCTCTCCCCTTCCCCCTCTCCCTCCTCCCCCTCCTCCTCCCCCTCCTCTCTCCCCCTCTCCCCTCTCCCCCTCCTCTCTCCCCCTCTCCCCTCTCCCCCTCCTCTCTCCCCCCCTCCCCTCTCCCCCTCCTCTCTCCCCCTCCTCTCTCCCCTCTCCCCCTCCTCCCTCCCCCTCCTCTCTCCCCCCTCCCCCTCTACCCCCTCCCCCCTCCCCCTCTCTCCCTCTCTCCCCTCCTCCCCCTCCCACCCTTCTCCCCCTCCCACCCTTCTCCCCATCCCTTCCCCTCCTCCCACTCCCTCCTCCCTTCCCCTCCTCCCACTCCCCCCTCCCTTACCCTCCTCCCACTCCCCCTCCCTTCCCTTCCCTTCCCTTCCCCAGATTCTAACATGCTGCAGTCATGGCACACCACCAACTCTGCCATTTCTGTCCATTCTTATTTATTTAATGAGTTAATAATTTACACACATTTGCACTCACCCAGCTTGGAGACAAGGAAGGAAACGCCAACCACTGGAGGCTAAAAAACAGTAGAAAAAGGAGCCCCTCTTTGCACTGATTTCTCACCTGAACCAAATTCCCAATTCCCTAGCAGCAGCAGCCTGCTTATCACCACTGTGTCATCACCACCCAATCTTTTGTCTGCTGGATCCTTCCAGGGCTCTGCTAGAGACTTATCCAGTATCTCTGAGTTGTTTGTACACAAACCCATCAGTCAGGTCACTGATGGTTTGTTTGCCAGGGAAGGCAATTATATTAACTTCACCTGCAATGATGCCAATCTGAATGAGTGGTGCTTGGATTTGTATCTTGGTCTTTCCGCAGCTGCAGGATATCATCAACACAAACTGGTGGCTAGATCACCCAGGAGTATTCAACAACAAGGACTTCCACTCCAACATTGTGAAGGTGTGCAAGCACAAGAAAATATTTCTGCATGTGTGTGTAAGATTCCTGGGGAATTGTCATAATGCGTTTATCCTGCAGTGGTCCAAGTTTCCTGATCTCTTTTGAGCTGAAAGCAAACTTAAGGCGTGGTGAACATTCATGCTTGCCCAATTAAATAGAATCACCATGTTAGATCTACTGCTTGCCCATGTCACATTTTCTCACAGTTATGCAACTCTTTCAATGCATCCCATACATACTTATACTACAGCAGGGCACACATTCAAATTGCAAGATTTTAAAAAAGTAAAATATTGCGGTTTGTGGAATTCTGAAATATTGTAAAAATAGAAAATGCTGGAAATATTCAGCAGATCGTGCATCATTTGCAGAAAGAGAAGCAGAATTACTGGGTGGTGTTTTATCTGTGACATACTGTTCCCAATGTTGGAATGGAAAGTGGGCAGCACTTCCACTCTCTGCCTTTTGGCCGGTTCCCATGCAATTCTAATTAAAATTTAAAGTGCCAGTGATCACACAGCAGGGGAAGCGTTTCATTGTGAAACTCTTCATCAGCTGACAATGCAGTGGGTATGGGCGGGCTATAAAAGGGCCTCCTGACAAACGTGCACTGCTGACTTAATCTTGAAGGTAGGACAATGACTATTTATGCAATGCAAATGTATTACAAGTAGGAACCCACCACAGGATGGTGTTGACTTAATCTCTACATCTCAACCAAAATTTTGTCTCCCACCTAATTAAGTCACCCTTCCCACCCCAACAAAATTCAAATACCCCTGTAAAATTATTTTCAGTTGGCAATTGAATTGCGTTAATTATCTTCTCACTGCATCAAGCATGCTGCCCCCCCACCATGATAACCACCCCTTGGAAAATTTTGGTTCCGAAGTGAAGACATTGGACTCCTATTCCAATGTTGTTCTGCTGCGATATTCCACACCTGTCTGAGCCTGTCTTCAAAGGGCCCAGAAATTTCTGGACTAGGATTAGGCTAGATAGCTCTGTTTCAGTCAGCACAGATACAGTGGGCTGAGTAGCCTCCACCTGTGCTGCAAATTTTAGATTCTAGAATTTGAACCCGTGAACAAATATTGTAGCCACCTTTAAGGTAAGGGAATGAACAAGAAATGTGAAATGCTGTCTTACTGGTATACCAGACACATTAGTAGAACAATGGTTGCTGGCATTCCATGCTACTAAACTTTGGCAATATCAGTCGTCATATGGCTAGAAGCCCAACTAGTCAAGAGGCCATAACTGAAAATGTATCCAGAAAAAGAGAAAAAAACCTAGGTAAAGATTTCTCACTGAATTTAGTAGAGCCTAATAAAGGGACTTGAAAAATTGTCCATTTTTCATACCTCGCCCAAGGGGGTTCTTAACAGAAGAAATCAATGCGCATAAATCCTGCCTCAACCAAATTTTTAGAACACCAATGAATCTGAATCGTGGCCTGGATATGTGAAACAGAATTAGATTTGCAACAGAAGCGCGATTTGGAAAGTAAATGTTGTATGGAATAAATAAGATTGCCAACAAAATCAAAATTGTTTGATACACAAGAAAAAATCAAAATCAGAGAAGTACAAGGATGTACATGTCACAACTAAAATATTTATTTCTAGATTAAAGACTCTATTTACATAAAGAAAATCTAATGTTGTAGCCACGGTTTATATTACATTGGTTATTTATCAAAGGTTAGAAATAAATCATAATAAAATAGCTCAAGCACTGAAGTAATTGTTCTGCTAATACACACACAAAAACACAGGATCACAGAATTGGTATGGTGCAGAAGGAGGCAATTCAGCCAGTCATGTCTGCACTGACTCTCTGAATGAAAAAGTTACCTAGTTCCATTCTCCTGCCTTCTCCCTGTAACCCCTGCACATTCTTCCTTTTCAGATAACAGTCTTTTGAATTCAATCTTTTTCAATTGAACCTGCCTCCACCATACTCTTAGGCAGAGCATTCCAGACCCTAACCACTCGCTGTGTGAAAATGATTTTCTTCATATGATTATTGCTTCTTTTACTAATTACTTTAAACCTGTGCACTTTCATTCTCGATCCTTTCACGAGTGAGAACAGTTTCTTCTCTATCTGCTCTGCCCAGACCCCTCATGATTTTGAATACCTCTATCAAATCTCCTCTCAGCCTTCTTTTCTCTAAGGAAAATAATCCTAACTTCTCCAATTTATCTTCAGAATTGAAGTTCCTCATCCCTGGAACCATTCTCATGAATCTTTTCAGCACTCTCTCCAATGCCTTCACATCCTTCCTAAAGTGTAGTGCCCAGAGCTGGACACAGTACTCCAGCTGTGACTGAACTAGTTATACAAACTCAATATAACCTCCTTGCTCCTGTGTCCTATTCCCCTATTAATAAAACCCAGGATACTGTATGCTTTATAACTGCTCTCTCAACCTGTCCTGCCACCTTCAATGACGTATGCACATATACACCAGGTCCCTCTGCTCCTGCACCTCTTTTAGAGTTGTACCCCATATTTTATATTGTCTCTCCATGTTCATTATACCAAAATTAATCACTCCACATTTCTCTGCATTGAACTTCATCTGCCACCAACTTGTCTATGTCCTTTTGAAATTCTATGCTATCCTCCTCACAGTTCACAATGCTTCTGGATTTTGTATAATCTGCAAACTTTGAAATTGGACCCTGCACACCAAAATCTAGGTCATTAATATATATCAAGAAAAGCTAGTGTCCTAACACTAACCCATGGGGAACTCCACAACAAACCTTCCTCCAGCCCGAAAAATATCCATTAGCCACTAAAATGTCTTCTTTTTACATAAGCTGCATTTTCAGCTTTATTTATAAATTTATAGCATTCATTTTTTCCTTTTATACCAGAATCCAGTTTTATTATATTTATTACAATTTGTTTCCTTTTCTAAATTCTGTTTATTCATGAGTTTACTTAATTTGTTGGAACCTATGGGTCAGAAGGGCATGGGTTCAAGTGCCACTCCAGAGGTTGGAGCACATAATCTAGGCTGATACTTCAGTGCAGTACCGAAAGGGTGCTGCACTTTTGGATATAATGTCTTTCAGATGAGAAAATGGCCTGGATCTTCTGCAAAGTGGCAATTATCGTTGGATTGCCACTCTGCTAGAGCTTTTCCATGACCAGACACTGCTCTGCATTTCTTGCAGGGTCTTCTGAGCCCAACCTCTCCAGAAACCCAGGATGTAGTGTCCATCCAAGAGCTCCATTGCACACTGTAGTGAGGGGGGTAGACAAGGCATGTCCAGTGTGAATGTTAGTTATTGGGTGAGTGGATGAGTGTTCATGAATGAGTGTATGGGTGAGTGGATGAATGAATGAATGGGTAGGGTGGGTAGCTGGGTGAGGTAAGTGGGTAGGGTGGCAGGGGTGAGATGGCAGGTGGGTGAGCTGATAGGTGAGAAGAGTGGCAGGTGGGTGGGATGGCAGGTGGGTGGGATGGCAGGTGGGGTAAGGTGGCAATTGGGTAGGGTGGTAGGTGGATGGGGCAGTAGGCAGATAGAGTAGCAATTGGGTTTGTCAAGAAGATATAATAAGTCTCATAATGTTATTGGAATTTATTATAAGGTAGAGTAATAGTGGGGTCTGTGTCTATACGTGTGTGTGCGTATGACTTAATTAAGGGCAGCTGGTCTGAAGGCTTTGATGTATTAGAAGATAAGCTAGGTTTGAAATGTTAAGTAGGTAGACATGGGTGTAAAGGGAGCATTTGTATTTTTCAATAAACCAGACTAGGTTGTTTTCAAAAGGGGGGTGAAATGTGTCACCTAGGCAGGTGGAGTTCAGAAACAGTGTGTTTATTTTTCCCAAAGATTACTGGTGAAATTGGTACTTATGAGAGAATTTTATTATCTGAGATGTAAAGTCTAAAGACATGGTGAAACAAAGGGAATTTGCATTCAAAGGGGAAAATATATATAAAGGAGCAAAGGTTGTGTGTAAGGGCAGGCATTCTAAGATTGAAAAAAGTGCGAAAAGCCTTCAGCATCTAAGCCTCAAGCTGCTGTCTACAAAGAACTGAAGTTAAGAAAACTCACTTTGAATTGGATTATTCAGGGTATCGTGTTTCTTTGTCTGGGTCTTCTAAAATCTAATTGTCTTATTGTTGACTTAATGAAAGTGTAGCTGAGAGTTAGGTTAACTAGGGGATTTAGAAGTTATCATAATAGTAATTTGTAGATTTATGTATGTTTTAAAATCATTTCTTCTTTTAATAAAGGTTTAATTTAGTTTTGTAAGAAACCTACAAGACTTGGTGGTCTTATTACTACTGAATTCAAGGCACACACCTCAAAATTTATAAAATTACAAAACAGTTGTGGTGGTTGTTTCAAGTTTCCCTTTGGGATTTGAGCAGCTCAGCATTTACTATTAGCTGTGCCATAACAGGTTGGCTGGCAGGTGGATGAGGTGGTTGGTGGGTGGGGAGGTAGTTGGGTTGAGTCAGGAGGGGTAGTCAGGTCGGGGGCTAGTCAGGTTGGGTTGGGGATAATCAGTTAACGGGTTAGTCAGGTCTGGTTGGGGGAGTATTCAGGAGGTGGGGGGTAGTCAGGTGGGGTTGAGGAGGGAGTCAGATGGGTCAGTCTGAGTGATTGGAGGTTTCAGTTCTGTAGTTTCCCAGGAGTTAGAGTAGGATTTTCAGCCTAATACTTCCTGGATACCAATCAGCTAAGTACATCAGAACTGTCCAAAGTCTCTGACTCTAGCTCAGAGTGCAGACATTCGCGGAGGATTCTGGAGAGTAGGGGAACTTCCCCTCAGACATTCTAACATCCTGGGCAATTCCCATGGAGATCAGTGCTTTGGAACTTCTGTGGGGTCTTGATGCGCATCTTGGGTCTTATTACCTGTCTCTGAAGATTTGGAGACTGGAAGATCTGGGCCATAAAATGAAGGCCCTACTTGCACTTTCAGCGAGATGAAAAGATCCCAGGCCACCATTCAAAGGAGATAAAGGGAAATTCTCCTAGTCTTGGCCAATATTTATCCTTCAATCAACAACACTAAAACAGGTTGTCTTGTTGTTTATCTCATTGCTATTTGTGAGACTTTGGTGTGCGCACATTGGCTGTTGTGTTTCCTATTGCACTTCAGAAGTACTTCATTGTTTGTAAAGTGCTTTTCGCTGTTCTGAAATCCTGAAAGACACCATATAAATGAAAGTCAATTCCTTTCTTTTAATTTACCATGCAAAGCTTCAATCATTACATTGGCAGCAAAACTGCAAGAATAACAAAACATTTTTTTTAATTCTTTCACAGGATGTGGGTGTTGCTGGCTAGGCCAGCATTTATTGCTCATCCCTAATTGTCCTTGAAAAGGTGGCGCTTTAAAATTAAATGCAATGATCTAAATCCTAATTTAATGCAAAATGTTTCAGGGTCTACACCCTCAAAAATTTGTAGGGCACAATCCTGATGAAACCAATGCTGTGTCAGAGTTTACTGTGTCAGTGGGAGAGCACTGGACTTGCATGGGGCCAGTGGATGTCTGTGACACTACAGGTGCATCTCTGGTTCCTGCCTGCCCCATCTGTCCCATGGGTCAGAAGATCCCTTGACTGTCTGGCATTGTTTGTGTGTGTGTGTGGGGGGGGGGGGGGGGGGGGGGGGGGGGGATGGTTGGGTGGAGGGAGGATGGTACTTGTTTCCCAAGTTTCTCAAGGGCTCAGCCATTTCTCTTCTTCAGCTCCTTATACCTAAAGGGGATGACATTGATTTAAAAAAAAATTTCCCTTCTTCAGGGACCCGGGTTACTTCCTTCATCTGAAATCCCTAGTGGATCCCAGTTGTGCACATCTGGTACCTGGTCCGCCTCATCTCTTTTGATGTACCGGTCTCTTGCGAGCAGGGAAATAGGGAGCAGTCATTGGTTAGCTGCACCCTGCTGAGTTACAGTAAAATCCATTGACACCCAGACCTCTGATTCCCTCTTCCTGTCTGCACTGGAACTGCCAGTGCCAGTCTCAGGACGGTCGTTCCTTGCACCAGGACCACCATACTTGCTCCTACACTGCTTGCGGAATGGAAAAGATGGTGGTGGGGACGGAGTCCGGTGTCTTACTGGCGTTTCTGTCTTCTCACCCATGGAACTGCCGCTTCCTGGGACTGCTACAGGGAAGATGGCAGTAGGTCATGGGAGACCGAGTTACTGTTCTGTAGAAAGACGGGGCCTTTTGGTTGTCTCCTTCCCCCATTATTCTTCCAATGAGTTAACTGTTGAAGGCCCTGGCTCTCCACAAAGGCCTACAGAGAGTCTTTATTTCAATGCTTCTACTTGAATGTGCTGGTGCTGTACCTGTGTCTGCAAGACAGCACCACTATTATTTCCTTTCTCATGTGCTTCCGGGCATTCTCTTAATTCAGCTTGGAACCTGCTACGCATAACTAACGAGCCCAACCCAGCAAAATGGGCCACAGCTGGGCTGGTTACAGAGCGATCCAAGTCCTGACCTGCCCACTGGAACCACACTGTTATGAGAAGAATTTGTTCTCCCTAACGTTCAAAGGCTTCTAGGTCATACATACAGCAGAATGGGAGTCCATTAACAAACATGAGCATTATATTGACTCTTCATTGAAAATGCTCATATGTCACCAAGCCCCATCAAATACTGGGATGCACCTCAGGAACATCTGTAAGTGAAAATGTGTTACTCTATCATCACACACATGTGGGGATGAATTACTGAATCCCTTCCCACACTCCCATACCCGCATTATTATAAAGCAGTTTGTGGAACTTTTGGCAACAAAGCATTTGACTGTTTCTGTTTGTTCTTCTAAAACTCCTTCAGTGCATCAACTGAAATAACAAAAATGACCAGGATAAATTGTGATTCACATGTTAATACCTAGTTTTGTGCAAAATTACATGCCTTGGATATGCCGTCTAAATTGCATGTCAAACACACAACATAAGTTGGCTTTGGAGCAGTGGAAGGAGCCCACAGAGTTACACTAGGAAATAAAACTACCACCGATCTACTGACAGTATAGTTTTCAGAGGTAAGCAGCGTGGAGGTTGTGTAGGATTAGGCTTTCTTTTAATAATTATAGTACTGTTTGAACTTGATTGTCATATCCTTAAGTATATCTATTAATACTGTATTCTGTATGTAATATAAGCGCAAAGCATGATGGATAAGTTCAGTTGAATGTTAACTAAAGTTTTGTACAAGTAATGTGACATGCTGAGAAGCGATGTAAATGGTTAATTCAATTAATGTAAAACTTTACTGGAAAGACTTTAAACTGTGGACAAACTTCTGACACCTTGTCCAGTAAAGACTGTCCAGTAAAGATTATAAACGTGCTCTGCAGGGTCAAGAAGCTGACCAGCTATCTTGCTGGTCTTCCGGCTCCATCCACCTCACCATATAGAAAATCCTTAGATATGCAACTGTCTTTCATCCTGCGAAAGTGTCCTAACCAATGAAGACACCTTTGTTTGATAGTTGCCAACATTCTTGGTAGCTTTGCCTTTGAGAGGACAGCCACAATCGTGATTTTGTCTTCCATGAGATGCCCAGAATGCGTTGCAAATAGTGAAGATGCAAGTTATTGAATTTCTTTTCTTGATACCTGTAAGGCATATATGTTCCACAGTCATACAACAAGGCGCTGAAAACACAGGCCTTTTCAACCTGTATCTTGGTCCTTTACTGATAGGACTAGAAAGGAGGTTCTGCTGAAAGAATTTGAACAGTCAGGAGCTAAATTAAAAAGTAGAACCTCCAAGGTAATAATCTTGGGATTACTACCTGAGCCACGGGCAAACTGACATAGGGTAAATAAAGTCAAGGAGTTAAATCTGTGGCTCAAAGATTGGGTTGGGAGGAAATGGGTTTCATTTCATGGGGCACTGGCACCAGTACTGGGGTGGAATGGAGCTGTTCTGGTGGCATAGGCTTCACTTGAACTGTGCTGGGACCAGTGCCCTGGCAAATTGAATAACTAGGGCTGTAGAGAGGGCTTTAAACTAAATAGCAGGGGCGGGGGAGGTTTCCGGAGAGGGGATACGTAGGCTTACAAAGTAAAAGGACATGGCAGCATTGCAGGGCAGCTATTTAGGTAATGATACCCAGAGTGTGACAGGGAGGGACAGAGTGCACAAATATAAAAAAAACAGCAGCAAATAGAGTCAAAGGTGGAAAAAATGGTAAAAAGGCAAAATTCATGGCTTTTTACTTGAATGCATATAGTATTCGGAACAAAATAAATGAATTAACGGTACAAATAGAGGTTAATGGGTATGACCTTATAGCCATTATAGAGACATGGTTACAAGGAGGCCAAAGCTGGGAACTAAATATTCAGGAGTATGTGACTTTTCGAAAGGACAGGCAGGAAGGGAAGGCTGATGGGGTAGCTTTGTTAGTACGAGATGGAATAAGCACAATATCAAGCCCGATGCCAGGGTGAGGGACATCTCTGACCAGCTTGAAAGGATTTTGGAGAGGGAGGGGGAGGATCCAGTTATTATGGTCTATGTCAGGACAAATAACATAGGTAAGACTAGGAAAGAGGACCTGTTTGAGGATTATCAGGAACTAGGAACTAAATTAAAGAACAGGTCCTCAAGGGTTATAATCTCCGGATTACTACCCGAGCCACATGCAAATTGGCATAGGGACGTGAGAATAAGGGAAGTAAACACGTGGCTAAAGGAGTGGTGTGGGAAAGAGGGGTTCCATTTCATGGGGCACTGGCATCAATATTGGAACAAGAGGGATCTGTACCATTGGGACGGTCTCCACCTGAACTGATCTGGGACCAATGTTCAAACGAAAAAGGTAAATAGGGTGGTCAACAGGACTTTAAACTAGAAAGTGGGGGGGAAGGGAAGCGTAAAGCTCCAAGAAGTATGACTAATGGGAAACAAAGCAGCAGGTTAGCATGTGGGGGCGGGGGTGGATTCAACTTCATAGAAAATTATGAAAAAAATGAAAAGGAAGGAGAGCCCAGGAGAGGCTATTAAAGTCTCCAGAACACAAAACAGGACAGAGTGTTTCGAAAGGTCTAGGAATCTAACTTTAAGCACATCAGATAAAGGGATGACAATGAGAGGGGGGACAGGAAATATTGGACTGAAGGTGTTGTATCTGATTGCAAGCAGTATACGAAATAAGGTAAATGAGCTTGTGGCGCAGATTGAAATTGGCAGGTATGATGTGGTGGGCATCGCAGAGACATGGCTGCAGGGGGTTCAGGACTGGGAGCTAAATATCCAAGGATATACATCCTATCGAAAAGATAGGCAGGTTGGCAGAGGGGGCGGGGTTGCTTTGTTAGTAAGAAATGAAATTAAATCGATAGCAAGAAACGACGTAGGGTCAGATGATGTAGAATCTGTGTGGTTAGAGTTGAGGAACCTCAAAGGTAAAAAAACCATAATGGGAGTTATGTACAGGCCTCTGAACAGTAGTCAGGATGTGGGCACAAGATACTCCAGGAGATAGAAAAGGCGTATAAGAAAGGCAAGGTTACAGTGATCATGGGGGATTTCAACATGCAGGTAGATTGGGAAAATCAGGTAGGTAGTAGATCCCAAGAAAAGGAATTTGTGGAATGTCTACGAGATGGCTTTTTGGAGCAGCTTGTGGTGGAGCCCACTAGGGAACAGGCAATTCTAGATTTAGTGATGTGTAATGAGGCAGAATTGATAAGGGAGCTTAAGGTGAGGAAACCTTTAGGAGGAAGTGACCATAATATGATAGAATTTACCCTGCAATTTGAGAGGAAAAAGCTGGAATCAGATGTAAGGGTATTACAGTTGAATAAAGGTAACTATAGAGGCATGAGGGAGGAGCTGGCCAGAATTGCCTGGGAGATGAGCCTAGCAGGAAAGACAGTGGAACAGCAATGGCAGGAGTTTATGGGAGTAATTTGGGAAACACAGCAAAAATTCATCCCTAGGAAAAAGAAGCATACTAAAGGGAGGACGAGGCAACCATGGCTGACAAGGGAAGTCAGGGACAGCATAAAAGCTAAAGAGAAAGCATACAATGTGGCGAAGAGCAGTGGGAAGCCAGGGGATTGGGAAGCCTACAGAGACCAACAGAGGACAACTAAAAAAGAAATAAGGAGGGAGAAGATTATATATGAGGGTAAACTAGCCAGTAATATAAAAGAAGAGTTTTTTTTTTGATATATAAAGGGTAAGAGAGAAGCAAAAGTGGACATTGGGCCACTGGAAAATGACGCTGGAGAAGTAATAATGGGGAACAAAGAAATGGCAGAGGAACTGAATAGGTACTTTGTGTCAGCCTTCACGGAGGAAGACACGAGGAACATCCCCAAGTTCAAGATAATCGGGGGGCAGAGGTGAGTACGGTGGCCATTACCAAGGAGAAAGTGCTAGGAAAACTGAAAGGTCTGAAGGTGGATAAATTACCTGGACCAGATGGATTACACCCCAGAGTTCTGAAGAAGATAGCTGAAGAGATAGTGGAAGCATTAGTGGTGATCTTTCAGGAATCACTCGAGTCAGGGAGGGTCCCAGAGGACTGGAAAATCGCTAATGTAACCCCCCTGTTTAAGAAGGGAGTGAGGCAAAAGGCAGGAAATTACAGGCCTATTAGCCTGACCTCGGTCGTTGGTAAGATTTTAGAGTCCGTTGTTAAGGATGAGATTTCAGAATACTTGGAAGTGCATGGTAAAATCGGGCAAAGTCAGAATGGTTTCACCAAGGGGAGGTCATGCCTGACAAATCTGTTAGAATTCTTTGAGGAGGTAATGAGCAGGTTAGACAAAGGAAAGCCAGTGGATGTTATCTACTTGGACTTCCAGAAGGCCTTTGACAAGGTGCTGCACAGGAGGCTGCTCAGTAAGGTAAGAGCCCATGGTGTTCGAGGCAATGTACTAGCATGGATAGAAGATTGGCTGTCTGGCAGGAGGCAGAGAGTGGGGATAAGGGGGTCCTTCTCAGGATAGCGGACGGTGACAAGTGCAGTTCCGCAAGGGTCAGTGTTGGGAGCACAACTTTTCACTTTATACATTAATGATCTAGATGAAGGAACTGAGGGCATTCTGGCTAAGTTTTCAGATGATACAAAGATAGGTGGATGGACAGGTAGTATTGAGGAGGCGGGGAGGCTGCAGACAGATTTAGACAAGTTAGGAGAATGGGCAAAGAAGTGGCAGTTGGAATACAACGTGGGGAAGTGTGAGGTCATGCACTTTGATAGGAAGAATAGAGGCATAGACTATTTTCTAAATGGGGAGAGAATTCAGATATCTGGAGTGCAAAGGGACTTGGGAGTCCTAGTCCAGGATTCTTTTAAGGTTAACCTGCAGGTTGAGTTGGTAGTTAGGAAGGCAAATGCAATGTTGGCATTTATTTCGAGAGGACTAGAATATAAAAGCAGGGATGTGCTGCTGAGGCTTTATAAGGCTCTGGTCAGACCACATTTAGAATATTGTGAGCAATTTAGGGCCCCGTATCTCAGAAAGCATGTGCTGGCCCTGGAGAGGGTCCAGAGGAGGTTCACAAGAATGATCCCAGGAATGAAAGGCTTAACATATGAGGAACGTTTGAGGACTCTGTGTCTATACTCGATGGAGTTTAGAAGGATGAGGGGGATCTGATTGAAACTTACAGAATACTGAAAGGCCTGGAGAGAGTGGACGTGGAGAAGATGTTTCCATTAGTAGGAGAAACTAGGACCCGAAGGTACAGCCTCAGAGTAAAGGGAAGACCCTTTAGAACAGAGATGAGGAGAAAGTTCTTTAGCCAGAGAGTGGTGAATCTATGGAATTCATTGCCACAGAAGGCTGTGGAGGCCAGGTCATTAAGTGTATTTAAGACCGAGATAGATAGGTTCTTGATTGGTAAGAGGATCAAAGTTTTTGGGGAGAAGGCGGGAGAATGGGGCTGAGAAACTTATCAGCCATGATTGAATGGCAGAGCAGACTCGATGGGCCAAATGCCTAATTTCTGTTCCTATGTCTTATGGTCTTAAATGACCTTGGATCAGAAGACGTAGTATCCATTTGGGTAGAGGTAAGAAATAAGAAGGGGAAGAAGACACTGGTGGGAGTAGTCTATAGGTCCCCTAGCTATACTGTAGGACAGAGAATAAATCAGGAGATAATGAGGGCATGTACAAAAGGCAGTACATTAATTATGGGTAACTTTAATCTTGGTGTAGATTGGGAAAATCAAATTAGCAGAGGTAGCCATGAGCAAGAATTCATAGATTGTATTCGGGACAGTTTCCGTGAGCAATATGTTGTGGATCCAACCAAGGATCAGGCTATTTTGGATCTGATAACGTGTAATGAGGCAGGTTTAATGAAAGATCTCAGAGTAAAAGATCCCCTAGGAAACACTGACCATAACATGGTAGAATTTAGCATTCAGTTTGAGAGTGAGAACTTGGGTTGGAAACAATTGTGCTAAACTTAAATAAGGCTGATTACAAAAGAATGAGGGTAGAGTTGGCTGGAGTGGCCTGGGAAAGGAATTTATCAGAAAAGACGGTTGATGAGTAATGGCAAACATTTAAGAAAGTATTTCAAGACTCACAACAAAGATATATCCCAGTGAGGAAGAAGGATTCAAGGAAGGGGGATAAACCAACCATGGTTAACCAAGGAAATTAAGGATAATATCAAATTGAAAGAACAAACATACAATGTGGCAAAGATTAGTAGTAAGCCAGAGGATTGGGAAAGTTTTAAAGACCAACAAAAGATCACCAAAAAAAAGGGAGAAAATAAACGTTTGAGGGTAAACTAGCAAGTAATATAAAGTTGAACAGTAAAAGCTTCTTTAAATATATAAAAGGGAAGAGAGGCCAAAATCAATTTGCCCTTTAGAGAAGAAGGCTGGGGAAATAATAATGGGGAACCAGGAAATGGCAGAGGAGTTGGATAAATACTTTGCATCAGTCTTCATGTTAGAAGACACTAATAGCATTCCACAAATAATAAATGATCAAGGGGCAAAAGTGGGGGAGGAAATAAATAATATAACTATCGCTAGAGAAAAAGTACTAGGGAAACTAATGGGGCTAAAGGATGATAAGTCCCCTGGACCAGATGGGTTGCATCTAGGATAATAAAGGAAGGAGCTACACAAATGGTGGATGCACTGGTAGTAATCTTCTAAGAAACCTTAGATTCCGGAAAATTCCAAGAAGATTGGAAAACTGCCAATGTAACACCCTTATTCAAAAAGGGACAGAGACAAAAAACCAGGTAACTATAGGTCAGTTAGCTTAATGTCTGTCATTGGGAAAATGTTTGAGTCTATTATAAAGGATGCAACAGCAGAGCATTTAGAAATGCTTAATATAATCAAGCAGAGTCAGCATGGCTTCATGAAGGGGAAATCATGCCTAATAAATTTATTAGAATTCTTTGAGGAGGTAACAAGCAGGATAGATAAAGGGGAACCAGTAGGTATTTGGATTTCCAAAAGGCGCTCGATAAGATAGCACACATAAGGCTACTTAATAAGATAAGAGTCCATGGTGTTGGGGCTAGTATATTAGCATGGATAGAGGATTGTCTAACTAATAGAAGACGGAGAGTTGAGATAAGGGGCATTTTCAGGATGGAAACTTTTAACTAGTGAAGTGTCACAGGGATGAGTGCTACAATTATTTACAATATATATTAATGAATTAGATGAGGGAAGTGAATGTACTATTGCCAGTTTTGTGGGTGACACAAAAATAGGTGGGAAGGCAAGTGGTGAGGATGACACAAGGAGTCTACAGAGGAATATAGACAGGTTAAGTGAATGGGCAAAAAACTTGGCAGATGGAATATAATGTGGGAAAATGTGAGGTTATGCTCTTTGGCAGGAAGAATAGAGAAGCTGAATATTATTTAAATGGAGAAAGCTGCAGCACAAAGGGATTTGGGAGTCCTAGTGCATGAATCCCAAAAAGCTAACATACAAGTTCAGCAGGTAATATGGAAAGCAAATGGAATGTTGGCCTTTATTTCAAAGAGAAAGATATACTGGCATTGGAGGCAGTCCAGAGAAGATTCATTAGATTGATCCTGGGTACGGAGGGATTTTCTTATGAAGAGAGGTTGAGTAGGTTGGGCCGGTACCCATTGGAGTTTAGAAGAATGAGAGGCGACCTTATTGAAACATGTAACATTCTTAGGGGGCTTGACAGGGTAGACACTGAGAGGTTGTTTCCCGTTGTGGGAGAGTCTAGGACCAGAGGGCAAAATATCAGAGTAAGGGGTCACCCATTTAGGATAGAGATGAGGAAGAATTTCTTCTCTTAGAGGGTAGTGAATCTCTGGAATTCTTTAAGCAGAGGGCTGGAGAGGCTGGATTGTTAAGTATATTCAAGGCTAAGCTAGATAATTAATAGACAGATTTTTAATCAGTAAGGGAATGAAGGGTTTTGGGGAAAAGGCAGGAAAGTGGAGTTGAGGATTATCAGATCAGTCATGATCTCATTGAGTGGTGGAGTAGACTCGATGGGTCGAATGGCCTACTTTTGCTCCTACATCTTATGGTCTTAAGAGTCCCCTGGATGTTATTTCATGCATAATGCACTGATTTGGCCAAAGTTGGTATCTGCTTTTCCTACACATGTGCTGTGAAAGTAAGATAAAAAGGTATATCGTGTTCCTTACACTTCTCTTGTTGCTTCCGTATGTCCACTGTCCACTGTAGATCTGTCAGCATGAAAAGCACTTCTGGATACGCTCAGTCTGCCAGTAGATGGAGTCTTTCAAGCATGACCTTAGCAAAGGCCTTCCCCTTAATGCTAAGAAGTAGGATCGTCCTATGTTGCAATCTCCTCTGTTGCCTTTATTTTTATATAATGTGATGATTTTTATGTCATGTATGTCCTGTGGAATGGATCCTACCTGCCAACAGAGAAGGAAAGGCTTGTGAAGGTTTGGCAGTAGATGGGATACTGTGCTTAAGCAGCTTGACTGGAATTCCATCCATGCCGGGTGGCTTTCTGCTTGCTAAGCAATCAATGGCCTTTTCAAACTAAAGCGATGAGGGTTCTTGGTCTAACTCAACTATGACAGGTAGCTGTGGGAGAGCATCAAACATGGACAGGGAGATATTTTCTCACAGGAGTGCAGATTACTGTAATGTTCAACCCATTTAATTTATTTGCTTCTGTGGTGTGTATGTCACCATCTGCTGATTTCAGGTGTGTGACTTTGGTGATGGTACCAAGTGCCCTCTTGATCCATTTGTTCATATCTCGTAGATTTCCATTGTCATAGACGGTTTGGAATTTTTGACATAGGTTGGTCTATGTTTATTTGCGCAGTATCTCTTTATCTTTTACATGACTGTCTTAGCTACTTTTAAGTCACATAGCGTTCCAACTGTTGGGTTTATGTTGTGCATTGGGGTAGGCATTGCTTTTTGCCTCAATGTCAGATTAGTAGACTCAGAATAAGTAAACATAGAAAATGTTGCAAACACTCAACATGTTAGGTTGCATCTGTGGAGAGCGAAACAGAATTACAGCCCGGATGTTAGTTCAGAGGCAGGGAGGGAGCTGCGGGGAGAGGTGGTTGTTTGGGAAACAAGTTTTGCAACATTTTTTGTCTTCGTTTCCTGGAAACTACGAGCCAAATTGAGAGGCCGGCTGGGTTGTTGGGAGGATAGGCCTTTGGCACTAGGCCAACAGGGAATGGAGAGGAGGGAGGGAGAGATCGGAGGCTGAGGTCAGCAATGGGAGGTTAGGAAGATTGGAAGCTGGTAGTGATTTATCATCACCCAGCTCCATTAACAAGAGACCAAGGAAATAGTTTCAGAATATGGAAATTACACATTGATGAGCAGCCAAGATTCCACCTTGTGTTAATGGATGAGTACCAAACACAGAAGCAGCTTGTAGAATCACAGTGACTTAGTGACAAACTCTGCACAATATGTGAGGCACAGGAAGCCTTTCCTTTTGGTACCCACCAAATTGAAGCTGCAGTTTCAAACACATGGTAGTTAGTGGATAGCGTAAGAATAGGTAAGAATAGGAATAACCAGCATTCTGTAGAGGCAAGGGAATGATAACAGCAAACAAAATTAAAGCAGTGTCCAGACATAGAGAGGTACAGAAAGATAGACAAACAACAGTTAGGTGTAGGATGATGTGGGAATGAATACTAATTCATAGACTGATGCCAGGGTATCTAGAAACCAGGAGAAGAGTGTGAAAGAAGAATAGGACTCTGTAATAAATATTTAAGATAGGAAGGAAAAACTATCAAAGGTGGATACAGCCACTCCACAGATGGAAAATATCTACAACAACAGCAATATATATAACACTTTTAATGTAATAAAACTTACCAAAACATTTCATAGTAGCATTATGAGGCAAAATATGACACCGAACTAGATATTTATTAGGTAGATATAAGGGCAGACGATCAAAGGCATGATTAAAGAGGTAGGTTTTAAGGAATATCTAAAAGTATAAAGGGTTCAGAATGACAACAGGTCCATCAGCAAAGAAAGCAGCTCCACTGAAAGCAAAGGGGCATCACCGACTGCCATAAACAGTTGGAGAGATGGGTGGAACACTACCTTGAGTTGTACTCCAGGAAGAAACTGCAAGCAAGCTGTAGACATGATAGAATGCCTGCCTGTCATGGCAGAGCTGGATATTGAACCCATGGTGGAGGAGCATAGCAAAGCTATTGACTCATTTGTCATGTGCAAAGCTCCTGCTATACTGCCTGAACTCACCAAGCACAAGAAACCAGCGCTCCTGCAGCATCTGCACAAACCTCTCTGTCTCTGCTGGAGGGGCATACCCCTTGATATGCATAATGCATAAAGATTGAGACCCTGTACAAGAACAACGGTGACTGCAGCAAATGCAACAATTATCGAGGCATTTCCCTGCTGAGCATCATGGGAAAAATATTTTTCCACATTGACCTTCTCAGTCTGCAGTTGCTGGCTGAATGCATCTATCCCAAACCCCAGTGTGGTTTCAAAACTGGAAGACCTACAATTGACATGATCTTTTCAGTCCGGCAGCTGCAAGAGAAATGTCATGAACGAAGGTGACCACCATATAATGCTTTCGTTGATCTCATCAAGGCATTTGACCATGTGAGCGGAGGTGTCTATTTAAGCTGCTGGAGAAAATTGGCTGCCCACTGAAGCCTCTCAAAGTGATCTCCTCTTTCCATGGCAATATGATGGGTAAGGTCAGTTATGATGGTCAGCTATGACTGGGCAACATCACTTTGAGACCCGCAGTGGGGTCAAACAGGGTTGTGTTCTGGCACCGACACCCTTTGACATATTCTTCACTTTGCTGCAGTCATATGTCTTCAGGTCATCTACAGAAGCTGTCTACTTATACAGCAGTACTGACAGAAAGCTGTTCAGCCTTGCTTACCTGAGATCGAAGGGAAAGGTGCACCAAGCCCTCATCAGAGAGCTGTTCTACGCTGACATTGCCACACTAGTATTCCCTACTGAGGAAAACTTACAGCAGCAAATGGACAGACTCTCTCACCCCTGTAAAGAGTTTGGTTTGACCATTAGCATCAGGAAGACAAATGTCATGGTCCAGGATGTTGCCATACCACCATCCATTAACATTGACAATGTGATGCTACAGGTTGTTGATAGCTTCACATATCTAGGCTCCACAATCTCCAACAATCTGCCACTTGATGCTAAAATCAACTGCAGTACTGCAAAAGCTGCAACTGTTTTGTCCAAGCTGAGTAAGAGAGTGTGGAACAAAAGCAACTTGACCGAGAACACCAAACTGCAAATCTACTAAAATCTAATAAAAGCAAAATACTGCGGATGCTGGAAATCTGGAACAAAAACAAAAATACCTGGAAAAACTCAGTGGGTCTGACAGCATCTGTGGAGAGGAATACAGTTAACGTTTCGAGTCCGAATGACTCTTCATCAGAACTAAGGAAAAATTCCAGTGAAGCTCAACGCAAACTGGAGGAACAGCACCTCATCTTCTGACTAGGTACTTTACAGCCTTCCAGACTGAATATTGAGTTCAACAACTTTAGATCATGAACTCTCTCCTCCATCCCCACCCCCTTTCCGATCCCCCTTTTTCCAATAATTTATATATATTTTTCTTTTCCCACCTATTTCCATTATTTTTAAATAAATTTCCATCCATTGTTTTATCTCTACCTTTTAGCCTATTTCGATCTCACCCCCACTAGGGCAATCTGTCCCTTGCTCATCCTGCTTTCCACCTTTAATATCGCCATTAGCACATTTCTTAGCTAATATCACCACTGTCAACACCTCTTTGTCCTTTTGTCTATGACATCTTTAGGCAATCTCCACCTATCACTAGCCCTCTATTCAGCTCTACCTGTCTCCACACCGCCCCCACCCCCCCAACCTTAAACCAGCTTATATTTCACCTCTTTTCTATTTTTCCTTAGTTCTGATGAAGAGTCATTCGGACTCGAAATGTTAACTGTATTCCTCTCCGTAGATGCTGTCAGACCTGCTGAGTTTTTTCAGGTACTTTTGTTTTTGTTTTACAAATCTACTAAGCCTGCATCCTCAGCACACTCCCCTACAGTGGTGAGACCTGGACAACATATGCCAGGCAGGAGAAAATGTTGAAAAGTTTCCAACTTTGCTGCCTCAGATGTATCCTCAGCATCTCTTGGCAGGACAAGATCACGAGCTCAGAAGTCCTGGGGCATGCCAATTCCATCAGCATACACTTATTGCTAAGCCAACAATGCCTGCGCTGGCTCAGCCACATTCAGCAGATGGATGACGGTTGAATACCTAAAGGCTTTCTGTACAGTGAACTGGGTACTGGGTCATGACCTCCTGGGCACCCATGACTTCAATACAAGGACACACGCGAGATATGAAGATGGCAGACACTGGCACTGACAACTGGGAGTCAGTTGCTGATGGCTGTGACCTCTGGCTGACTGTTTGGAATGGCATTAGAAGAAGCAAGCAGAAACAAAAAGCTCAGCTGGCCAAGAAGAGGGCCCCAAGAAAACAGATGACAGTGAACCTTGTACCTTCTCAGCCCACTGTCTTCCTCTGCAGCAAATGCGGCAGAGACTGCCATGCAAGAGTGGGGTTCCTGAGCCACAGCAGGCGATGCTTAACACAGAGTTGACCACCACAGCACAAACTATCGTCTTACGAGATAGAAGGCTGCCACCAAAGGAGGAAAGTGAGGTAAAGAGCTGGAGAGCTGTAGGGAGTGAATTCCAGAGGTTGTGTCTGGGCAATGGTGGAATAATTTAAATTGGGGATGCTCAAGAGGTCAGAATTAGATGAGTACAGATATCTCATAGGGATATGAGTCTGAAGAATATTTTTGAGATAGGTAGGGGCAAGAATTTTAAAATCAAAATGTTGCTTGACTGGGAGCAATGTAGGTTAACGAGCATAGAGGTGAACTGGACTTGGTGTGAGTAAGGGCACAGGCAGCAGAGTTTTGGATGACCTCAAATTTAAATAGGGTAGAATGTGGAAGACAAGCCAAGAGTGTGTTGGAATAGAAGTATTATTGGTAGGAATGAGTGTTTTGGCAGCAGGTGAGGTGAGGCCAGTGTGAAGTTGGGTGGTGTTACACAGGCAAAAAAGGCTATTTTAGTGATGGTGCAAATATGTGGTTGGAAGCTCATCTTGGAATCAAATATGATGTCAAGGTTGTGAACAATCTGGTTCAGTCTCAGACAGTCACCAGGGAGAGGGATGGAGTTGGCAGCCAGGGAATGGAGTTTGGAGCAAAGACAGAAAAAAAAATGGTTTCAGTCTTCTTAATATTTAATTAGAGGAAATTTCTACTCATCCTGGACTGGATGTCAGATAAGCAGTCTGATAATTTAGTAATGGCGGGGGATTTGACAGAGGTGGTGGTGATGTAGAGCTGGGTATTGTCAGCATAGTATGTCTTAATTTAAAGCTGCAGTTGCTTTCTTGAAAATCGTGACTTAAACTATGACAGTTTTAAGTGAATCACATAGATTCTCATAGGAATCAATGTTAAAATGGGAATTAGGTTCCTTAAGACATTTCTCACTTGGAAAAACAGTGTAGAAGTTGAAATACTGCACTGTACATGTGCATTACTGTGCATTCCTAGCTGAAATAGCTTGCAAATTAAAATATATCAAGAAATATAAAAGAAATACTGTATGAATTTTAATTAGATAATACTCATCAGTCTCTTTTTCTTCTTAGGCAACCCCTTGGGTTCAGAGATGACTTGCTTCCACTCGGGTTCAATGTGTGCTCTGAGATGGCTGCTAAGTTCAATGTGCAATCTGCAGGCTCTGCCACATGTGAAGCAGGTATTGTTTGGACGTTTTTGCACTCTCTCCACCACCTTGACTTCGCCTCTGCATGTTCCCGACGAAGTCTCTCCCTGTTTGGTGCCTTCCTGAGTTTGGTCGGTGGAGGTGTTTGACCACTTCACGGATGCTTTGAGGGCATCCCTCCGGCGTTTTAGTGGGGATGGGGCTTTGAGTGATTAGCGCCTCAATGCTGGATCTCTCACTGGTTTTAAAATGGCCTCTCTGCCTCACCTATTGCAGCGCTGAACAAGGGCCAGACTTGGGGATCCAAAATTAATTTTTTAAAAATTGCAGAGCCAGGCTCCTGAAAGGCTCCTGCACCCTGTAATTTTCACTCAAAAAATCCCTGAGACAACGAAAGCAATTTTACCTGCATACAGTAGCAAATGCTGTGCCTCTCTCTCAAAGACTTAAAATAGCCTCTCTGCCTCACCCTCCACAGCAGGCATACCTGGGGCGCCAGAATTAAAATCAGTTTGCAGAGTCATGAAATGGGTGTTTTCTTCACAGAAATGAGCAGCCCAGGTTCTGCCTTCTTGAGAAAAAATTCTGTTCCTTTGGATTTTCTTCTTGGAAAAGTTCATTTCAGTGTTTTGGAAAAAGTAATCACGAATCCTTCGAGAATAATTGAATGCCTCTCCTTGCACTCGATTCAGGATGGCACTGATCGGGTCACGAGACATGGTGTCAAGCCAATGAGAAACAGTGACTGAAACAATGCAAAACAGCACAAAGCAATGACGTGCACCGATGACACAAAACCAGAACTGAAGTCATAAATTGTGAAATCCGGCCTTAAAAACTGCTCATCTTTAAGACAATGATCTAAAGTAGGGCAACTTAAAGCGGGGACTTATTGTGACTATATGAAAACGAAAATGTGCTTTTGGACAATGTTATTGAGGGGCAGCTTATAGATGAGAAATAAGGGAGGGCCAAGGATAGATATTTGGGGAACAAAATAGGTAACAATGCGAGTAACAGTCCAGCTGTAAAAACTCTCCCTGTGCATGAGGTGAAAGCACAGGAGACCCATTTAGGTTACATTAATGAAGTTAGCCTTTCAAATCCGGTGTCGGCACGAGGCTATTTTAATTGTGTGGAAGCGCAGCAATTGTGACTGATTTTTGCTTGCAATTGGGAATCAGTTCAGTGATATTACATTATTCAACAGTAATGAATTGAATGATGTTTCCTCCGTTTCGTTATGGTTAATATATGATTTGTGAAATCACTAAAATACCAATAATAGATGAAAAGATAATTTATGAAATGTGATTAAGAAATAAATACCATAAATACTAAGCCATAAATATGAATACTAATCTGATGGGAACATGATTATTGCAGATTAATTGTAACCAGTTATGTAAACTGCAAATACTCTGTGATAGACCCATACTGTAGGACAAGCCAGTCCATCAACAGTTTTTTTTAAAATTTGAAACATTATTACCAACTAGTTATTAATCAAAATAAGTGTTATTAGACTGCTTTGAGGGAAGATTCATTTCCATGTGTATGTGAAGCTACTCTAAGGCACAAGGGACTGGATTTTCATCACAGAGCTGGGAATTGGGAGCTGAGAATTTTTTGAACATCGCAGTCCCATCTCAATCCCAATAGTGTGGGTGGTGGGGTTTTCCTGGAGTTGGGGTTGCCTCCTCTCATAGCAGACCTGAGGTGGAGATGAATGTGGGCCAATGCTAAGGTGGCAAGGTTAACAAGCCCGCCTCCATTCACAGAAACATAGGCTCAGTTCTGCAGATCGGTGTAAAGGCCTCCTTACCTTCACTCTTCTACCCACTCACTACCTCATCCCCATTATCCCCATCATCCACCCTCACCCCCTTACTCCTTTACCCCTCATCTCCCATAAATTCCCTTAACCATCTTACCCATCCTCACCTCCCCCTCCCCACCCCCTACACCCCAATTCACTCACTAAGTACCCATTATAAACAGGATTTACAAACCCTATAATAACACTTGAAAATCTTGGGGCAGGATTTTACGACTGTTGAGCGGGCATGTGCCCGACGCAATTGGACGTAAAATCTTGCGCAATGAGGTTAGGTGAGCGTCCTGATGTCATTGTGCACTTTCACAATCTTTCAGTCAGCGGGCATGCGTGAAAGCCGCCAGCCGACAATTAAGAGGCCTATTAAGGCCCTTAAAGTATTAGTTAAGTTGTATCTTTTGTTGCCCGCTCAACCATTCAGTTGGCAGGCGGGTGAATAGGCCAGGTGGCCTTTGCATTTTTTATGAAACCTTATCCACAGCAGGATGGGATTTCCAATGGTAAGTAAAAAACTCAAAAAAAAAGTTTCCACTTCATTTTAAACATGTCACTCTTCATGTGACTGAGTCACATGTGGTGACATGTTTATATCATTTATTAAAGCTTTATTTTACTTTGTCCAAATCTTCAGCTCCCTGAGGTAGCTCTGTGCCCTCAGGGAGCTGTCAGCGCACGCTTCTCCACACATATGGAGACTTCCTCATGCTTGCCTTTCTCCCGCCCCCACCCAGGTAGCGCTGAGCCTTTCAGTGAGCCTTCCAAGCTGGCTGGCTATCAACAGAACATCCAGCATGAAATTGCGGTTGGGGTCTGTACGTGGGCAACGGTCCGTTTCCCGGCCGCTCCTGGGCCCACCTGCCGTGCCTGCCCGATGAAGGGAAAATCCTGCCCTTGGAAAAGCTCATTAATTGTCAAAATAAACAAAAATTACCTGAATAAGTGCTTATTATTACCTTTTTCTGACACTCATAAATCTGTCAATATAAACAAGCCATCATATTCCCCTGTACACCTGTGTAAATACACCCTACAGTGCAGAATCAATTATTGGGTTAAAAGGTAGCCAAGCCATCAAACTGACATTCCCTAAAAACTGTATAAACAAACCCTGTAGTGCAGAATCCATTAGAGTCTTTGAAGACAGCCAAAAGCTCGGACATTTGTCAAATCTTTGAATCAGCGAAACAGATGGCTGAGGTGTTCTTAAAGATTTAGTTAAAGCCATGGGGAGAACGTAAACAATTAACTCTGGACCTGGCGCTGGGCAAAACTTTCCATACTGTAAATGCAGAATAGCACTTTATCTAACGGATAATCTATTCTAATGCACCTGAAGACCATTCCACTTTTACAATGCTGTTCTTTCCCATGAAAGCTTGCTAGATGTCAGAAGTACCCACCTGGCAATCACATTATTTAATGGTTACTTCGTTCTTCCAATCACAGCACTATCAATGATTTGGATGAGGGAACCAAATATAATATCTCCAACTTTGCTGACGACACAAAACTAGGTGGGGATGTGAGTGGTGAGGAAGATGTTAAGAGGATTCAAGATGATTTAGACAAGTTAAGCGAGTGGGCAAATACATGGCAGATGCAGTATAAAGTGGATAAGTGTGAAGTTATCCACTTTGGTAAGATAAAACAAAATGGCAGAGTATTATTTAAATGGTGATAGATTGGGAAATGTTGATGTACAAAGGAACCTGGGTGTCCTTGTACACCAATCACTGAAAACAAGCATGCAGGTGCAGCAAGCAGTTGTAAAGGCAAATGTTATACTGGCCTTCAATGCGAGGGGTCTTGAATCTTACTGCAGCTGTACAGGGCCTTGTTGAGGCCACACTTGGAGTATTGTGCGCATTTTGGTCTCCTTACCTAAGAAAGGATATACTTGCCATCAAGGGAGTGCAGCAAAGGTTCACCAGACTGATTCCTGGGATGGCAGGATTGTCGCATAAGGAGAGATTGGGCTCACTGTATTCACTGGAGTTTAGAAGAATGAGAGGGGATCTCATGAAATGTATAAAATTCTGACAGAAATGGACAGACTGGATGCAGGGATGATGTTTCTTCTTGCTGGGGGGGATCTAGAACAAAAGGTCACAATCTCAGGATATGGGGAAGGACATTTAGGACTGAGATGAGGAAAAACTTCTTCACTCAGAGGGTGGTGAACCTGTGGAATTCTCTACCACAGACTGTTGTGGAGGCCAAGTCACTGAATATATTTAAGAAGGAAATAGATAGATTTCTAGACTCTAAAGGCATTAAGGGTATGGGGAGAGAGTGGAGTATGGCGTTGAGATAGAGGATCAGCCAGGATCATATTGAATGGCGGAGCAGACTCGATTGGCGAGTGACCTACTCCAGTTCCTATTTTTCTATGTTTCTATGTCATATCTTGCATTAGTAAACATAGATACAATTCAGGCTACAACCATTCATGATGAACTGTAAAAGGGAAACATCATTTTTGCTCACCTCCAATCCATGGTTCATATCTCCACTCACCAGGTGAGATTTAGAGAGGCTTCCAAGACTACCACTTAAATAAAAATTGCACAAGTTCTAAAATGCCCACTTCCAGAATGGTGCTGGCAACTTCTATATAGCAGCGTGTGGGATTCCCAACCTGTACCCTTTCCAGCATTGCTGAAAATTGTGAGAGATGGAAATGGAGGTGGGCCTCCTGGATCCATTCTCCTGCTGCCATTTATTTCTCCTGCCTGACTGCATGCAGCCCTGAATCGGGACTGCAAAATCCAGCCCAAGCTCTTTAGTTATTTACAGCCATTGTCAATATGTATCCATAGTTATGGTACAATCTGTTCAATTTCCAGGTACATCTATATATTTTTCTTCATTCCAACTATTTAAACTATTTTTACATTACTTTCTAAATGGTGAATTTTGCAGCTAAACAGAATTTTGTTTTTTCTGTTCCTATAGCACCACCAAGTGTTAAGGATCATATTTGCCAATGTAGAATTTCAGCAAACTGAACAGCCTCCAAAAAGCTAAAGAACAGCCCTCTTTACAAGCGCATGATATATGACAAGAGGAGGTTATACAAGCTTAAGCTGTATATTCACACAAGTTTCCTTTCCTCAAATGTGCTGGGGGAGAAAAACATTTGTGCATTCTTAAGCCAAGGTTAAAAGAGGAGCACATGCTGAAACAAAACCATTATGGTTGACAAGGAATGTGCAGAGGCAAATTCTAATTGCAGCAAAAGGCATTCTACACACTTAAGGCATTTAAGTCACAGGTGAACAGGAAAAAGTATTGCATTCAATCAAGGGAAACAAAACCAGCCATAAGAATAGCTAAGAGACATTTGGAAAAGATGTTACTTATGTTGTAGTAATAGCAAAATCTTTTTCAGATAATCCAAGAATGAAGGCCATTAAGTACCATATAGAGCAGGTAAAGGATCCTGTAGGGCAGTTCAAATTGATCCAAGTTATGGCAGCAAGGCTAAGTGCCTATTTTGCATCAACCTAAGCTCCTGTAGATGATGCTTATGTTCCAGATTTTGGGGGAGGTGGAGGATGCTTTGTGTAGAATAGCACAAAGGGGATTAGTACAAAAATAGATAATAATGTTAATCAAAAAGCAGGATACTGAAGATGCTGGAAGTATGAAATAAAAACAGAAAATTCTGGAGGCATTCAGCAGGGCAGGCAGTACTTATGGAGAGAAACAGAATTAATGTTTCAGGCCAATGACCCTTCATCAGAACTGGGAAAGGTTAGAGATGTAATAGGTTTTGAGCAAAGGTTGGGTGGGATAAGGACAAAGAAAATGTACTAGGGTGGAAGACAGGAGAGATTGAATGATGGAACAGCTAGTCTTCCAGGACAAAATGAATGGTGATAGAGCAAGAAACAAAAGGTATGCCTAGAGCAGTTAAATAAGAGAAAAATTGAAACATGCACAGAAAAGGACAGAGTTTATGGTCTGAAAATGTTGAACTCAGTGTTGAGCTTGGAAGGCTATAAAGTGCCTAATCAAAAGATGAGATGCTGTTCCTCAAATTTATGTTGAGCTTCACTAGAAAAGTGCAACAGGCCAAGGGCAGAGGTGTCAATGTGACAGCAAGGTGGAGAATTAAAATGACAGGCTACCTGAAGCTCAGGGTCATGCTTCAGACTGAAAGGAAATGGTCCACAAAGCGATCATCCAATCCGCATTTGGTCTTTCCAGTGTAAAGGAGACAAGCACACCCGTCCGAGGCACATTTTTGTTTCGTTTCTCATTTCTTGCCTCATCACCATTCCCTCTGGCCCTGGTCTCATGCCATTCAATCTCTCCTGTCTTCCACTCTATCTTCCTTCTAGCCTTGCCCCATCCACCCCTTGCTCAAACCTATTACCTCTCTAACTTTTTCCAGTTCTGATGAAAGTTCATTGACCTGAAATGTTAACTCTGTTTCACTCTTCACAGGTGTTCCTTGACCTGTTGAGTATTTCCAGCATTTCCTGTTTTTATTTTAGTTAGTGATGCTATCATGGTTACATTGAGGAAAGCTTAACATCAATCATATCTTTCCAGAATTGATTAAAGGATGGCAAAGGTGTTCTGTCAGGCCCTTGCCTATATCTTCAATAGTTCAATAGTTTGCTTGAAAACTAACTCATGTACTTACTATTTTCAAAAGAGGAGGCATAACAGAGCCAGTGATCTACAGGCCTATCAGCCTGACATCGATTATTGAGGAGATGCTAGAAGGGTTAAGAGATGCATTTTACAATCACAGAGAAAGGTACGAAGCCACTAGAAATTCACAATATGGCTTCAGAAAAAATAGGCCATGTCCAACAAATTTGAGAGTTTTTTGAGGAAGTCACTAAGATGAAGATTAAGGGGAATCCAATAGACATTATTTGCCTGGACTTTCAGAAAGAGTTCAATAAGCTGCCTCACACAAAGTTACTTCACAAGATTCTTGTGGTATCACTGATTTGAAGTACTGGATTAGTAATAGGTTACAATCAAAAAGTAATAGGCAGCAGGTTTAGTTCAGCTTGGAGACAGCTTGGATTCACTGTACTCCTTCCAGCTCCCCATCCTTTCACAGAGGCACTGGCCGGGGTTTTATGGGGTCAGGGTATGGCCTCCTCCACAGGCCGGAAAGTCTGGACCAACTCCACCTTGTCTGTTTCTGGGAGCCCCAACAGGATTTTATGTCCACCAGGCAGCTTATTGCCTTTATATCCAGAGCATCTGCATCGTCATTGTCTCTAAGAATGTCCTAACTCTTTAAAAGACCAATTTCACATTTATTCCCATGACAAAATATTTACTAATGCAGCAAATGTAAGTATCCCATTGATGTGGAATCAAATACACTTACTAGAATGAGTTCAAAAAGAAACAAATATTTGGATCAATATTTTCTGTTAAAATTAATGATTGACATGGTTAAGGGGCCAGAATTCAGTGAATCAATACAAACATGCAATAACTTTCAAAAATTAAATTCCATTTAATGACATTCCAGCCAATGTTCGAAAGCTAATTATTTTTGCATCAGCTAAATAAATTGACAAGGTTCAGTAAAAAGTCATTATCAATGTTATGGTGATGGTGTGTTACCATTCACTCAGGGAGTTTGAATAGCTATGGCAACATGCACTTTCACTTGTAGTCTGGAGCGATGGATAGTGATGATAGAGGCTCCAATGCTCTATCCATCACATGGCTGACCAGAACCTCTCTCACTCTTACCACACGTTGGAAGAATTTGCAGGTTGATAATCAACCTGTTTGGCCTTGTTGTGAACACGCCTTCCATGGCCATTAAGCCCTGGGTTGGGTCTTGAACATGGAACTTCTGGCACAGAGGCAGGGATGCTATCCACTGTGCCATAAGACTTCCTCATTGATGCTACATATGAATGCAAATTAACTTGTTGTTTTTCTGATAGACATAATTAGATTGATATTAATTTATTGGAGGAGGGGCTGCATTAAATAGCTGTTTGCCAATTTTAGAGAAGTACAAATAGGGCATCCAGGAAAAATGGTGAGATTTGGCATGACATGTTGGATCCTGGTCACTAGTTTATTGGACTAATGGATCCGGGTTGCATGCTTGTTTCGGGATGACCAAGTTGGTAGCATAGACCTAGCAGATCAGTAGATAATTCTTATGTGGAACAAATTCTATTTATTTATGAAGGATATCAGCGGCTACACTTATGTACTTACAACTAAAACCCTGTCTCTACATTACAGACCCTTACTCTGGACTACTAACTACTGACCACAAACTACTAAGGTAACCCGCACCACTCTATCATTGGATAATAAGATCATGTGATCTTCTATTATAACATTCTTCTTAGCAGTATATTACACATTAGATTACCACATTCCTCCCTCTTTACTCAGAAATGTTTTACATTTACAGTTACAATTACAATTTTTCTCCAAATATCGATTTATTTACACAGGTAAGTAATTTACAAATTCAACCTTTCTGGGTGTTTCCTTATGTGTGTGGAATGTCTCAGCTGTACAGCTTCAGATGTTTTGTCAGAAACCTGCT
Organism: Carcharodon carcharias; assembly: GCF_017639515.1. Classification (NCBI taxonomy): domain Eukaryota; kingdom Metazoa; phylum Chordata; class Chondrichthyes; order Lamniformes; family Lamnidae; genus Carcharodon; species Carcharodon carcharias. Next base: position 88,620,243 of record NC_054469.1, on the reverse strand, counting down.
TTTCTGGTATTGCGCGAACATCAGGCTCTTCGGTGGGCACCTGCAAATCTGTTTCCTTAACTCTTCCAGGTACAGCTGATCCTTCAGACACATCTGTACTCAGTTGAGTTTTTTTCAACAGGAAATGTTGACACAGTCCTGAACACAGGAGGAATCGTTTCCTGATATTTTGTTTCTCTCCCCCTTATATGATCTATATGTCTCCGTATGATTCAGTCTTTTACTTTCACATGGTAAGAAAGAGATCCAGTGGCTTCATTTATTTTACCTGGTAACCACATAGGTCCTTCACCAAAATTTTTCACATATACCGTCTCTCCTATGGTAAACTTTCTGTCTTGACTTTGGCAATCATGTACAATTTTCTGACTTCCCTGACTCCTTTCCACCTTCCCCCCTAAATTTGACGTTACTAAGCTCAATCTCGTTCTGACATGGCGGTTCATCAATAATTCCGCAGGTGTGACACATGTTGCCATGTGAGAGGCAATTCTATAATGGAAAAGAAAACGTGCTAACTTGGTCGCTATGGAGTCTCCAGTTAATTCCTTCATACCATTTTTGAATATTTGAACTGCTCGCTTGGCCAGTCCATTTGAAGAAGAGTGGTCTAAAGAAGTTCTTATATGAGAGATACTGTTGAGGCTGATAAACCATTAAAACTCAGTACTTGTAAATGCCATGCCGTTGTCTGATACAACCACCTCCAGTAGTCCGTTGATGGCAAACCTTTGTCCGTAGCTTGTCAATTGTAGCAAAAGATGTTGGTGACTTTACTTCATATTTGTCCATCCATTTTGATTGAGCATCAACAATAAGGAGAAACATTGTTCCCATAAAAAGTACCATATAGTCAAATATGCACTCACACCCATGGCCTTCCTGGCCACTCCCATGCGTGTAGCGGAGCTGCTGGAGGTAACTTTTGCATTTGCTGACATGGCATACAACTTTTCACTAAGCTCTCTATTTCCCCCTCCATTCCAGGCTACCATAGATAGCTGCATGCTTTGGTCTTCATTCGGGAAATATCTGGATGTGCACTAATTCAGTTAACAAAGGCTTTCGTCCTTTTGGAGGAACAATCACTTGAGCTCTCCAGAATAAGATCCATCCTGGCTGGTTATCTCATATCTTCTGTGAAAAGATGGTTTCATTTCATTAGATTCCTGTTCTTCTGACCAGCCATGAAGAGCTTGTTCACATACTTTGTAGAAGACTGGGTCTCAACTTGTCCAATCTCTAATCTGTCTAGCACATACTGGTGATGAATCTAAGAAGTTCAATAATAAAATGAGTTCTTGAGGAACTGGAACATCCTCATTGTTTTCTTTCAGCTCGGAGGTGTTCCTTGGTGCTGGTGCCTCTCTAATGGTTCTCAGTTGGAAGAACTCAGTCCAATCCAATTTAATTTCTTTCAGTCAGACATGGGTGGGCCCTGCGCCTTGTGAGGAGATCACCAGCTAAACCCTGCCAGTCTTCCTGTGGCCTTCAGAAAGCCTCTCGATCATGGCTATGTCCCATGGCCCCTCCATCTTCACGAACCATCCCCTGCTGGCCCCAGTCCCATTTACCTTGATTTGATGGCAGCATCCACGCTGGTTCTCCCCAACTCTCCCAATTGATTTCTTGGCCCACCACCCCCACATGCTGCACCCCCCCACCACCCACCCCCCCGCCCCCCCCGCCCCCCTCCTGCCTACCCGCCACCACCCCAGCAGCTTCCCAGTTCTGTCGGCTGGTTGTAACTCCCAGTGGTATTGCTGGGACTAAAGAGCTGCTGCCCCTCTGACTGGCCAGCAGCACTTGGGGACATGATCTTGTCTTAAAGACAGATCTTACCTTAAGTTCTTAATTATATTTCTCCTTACAAAACATAGAACCCATGCTTTGAAATGAATTTTCTCAACAATATTTGAAAACAACTCCAATTTGAAAACTTTCTAGTATCTCAGGTAGCTGCAGCCACACTTGCTGTCCAGTGGTAAAAATAGTGGTGTTATAGAACCATAAGCTAGTTAAGGGAAATTCCTCAGCAGTCTGCCTGAGCTGACACAGTCCATTCTTGATCTTATTAAATGAGGTTTTTCACAAGGTTCTGCTATGTGGCCAAGGACGTAACATAGAAACAGGCCTTTGTTTCAGCATAGTTGGGAATGATAAAGGATTGAGAAAGGAGCCTCATGATCCACGTATTCAAACAAATGGTCCTGGAGAAGGTAACAAGATATCAATGCAAGAGATAAGCAAACGAATAATCTCATGAGGCTGAAGTCTAGGTTAGGAGGGTCTGCCTTGAGTATCTATTCCTCTGTAATTAGACAATTGAATGGGTAAATATAATTAAATAAGTGATTGATGTGAGGTATCCACATGCCCTTAAAATGAGATGAATAAATGGACAATTAAGAAAGGAAGAATGGCAAATGGAGGAGAACTCTCCGAGGTGGATCCATGCCCACTTCGGTTTAACATGACAGCCAAATTGAGAGATGACCAAAGAAGAAGATTTCATTAGTAAAGGCCACAAAAATCAAACTGCTCTGCCTTGTCATCCGTCCATCTGATCCAAGATTTCTAAACTGTTCTCACCTCTTACGGGTCTTATGGCTGCCGTGTCTATTCTGAATGTGTTTTATTTGAACTGTTGCTTTTCAATAAAACCACTTGTGACTCCTTGACCCTTTTGAGTAATCAGTGACCCGTGATTAAATCTTACACATATTACATTCAGGGATTATGGCCCAAAACTGCGGTCAAACTAATGGTCAGGCTAATAGCACTCACAGCAACTTCAGACAAGGGGCAGAAATATGGTTAAAAGTGAAAATGTGAGAAGACACTATTGAAAATGTACTGCTTGTCTGTTAGCATCTCGCTGTCTGCCTCCCCATTCAGCTGCATTGAGCAGCTTGAAGTTCCTGTTTTGCATGGTGAATACAAAATAAGTTCATAACAGAAACTTAACCTCCTGCCTTGCTTCATTTGTATTCTCAATGGAAGAGTCATTAGCATAAAACCCACGTAAAGTGGCAGTAATTAAATGGAATATAAAATGTAGCCTTTAAAATGGCAGTTCAGACGACACATATCTGCATCAGACTGGCATCAAGTGTCGATGTTGGTGCTCACTCTCAACATCTTGCATTACGATTAAGAAGTTCTTCTGAAATAAATTCCCTATGCACAACCTTAAAATCTTTCTTCCCAATTAAACAAGCTGATACTTCTATGTTTCTTTGTTCAACTTTTCCATGACACTTGGTTAGTCCACTGCCAGCCTTCCCCCTCATTAACTCCATCTTCCTGGAGGAAAAATTGTTGCATAATGCTGACCAGAGGCAATCTGGCAATGAAACAACTGATGTTCAATGAGGAGAAGGCAGCTCATGAAGATTACAGGTGTTGTTGTGGGAGATGACAAGCTTACTGCTGGTGCGGTGTTAGTGGCTGAATATTACATTGTTGACCCTGCATCTTTGTGAAGCTCCACGTAGACACAAGGTTCCACCCCTTCACTCCAGCTCTTCAGTCCCAAGGTAGTAATGCTCACTCACGCTTATCATCTGCTAATCTTTCCTGCAGTTACACCACAGCAATGGGAAGTAAAGGAGAAGGAAGATGGTGTTGGGAAGGAGGAGGAGGAGGTGGAGCAAATAGAGCAGCGAGAAAAAGATTATGATGATGATGCAGAGGATATGGAGGATCAGCCTTCCCAGAATTCCCTGTGGCACCTGCCCTCCTCCCACATACTTGTATCTCAGCCCCTTCCAATTCACCACCTGCAGCATTTCTACCTTACTCCAAGGCACTAGCTTAGGTCTTTCAGCTGGGGACACTGAGTAATTAAGAATATGGCATCTGGTGATTTATAGAACAGGAGGTAACCAGAAGGATGATGACTAGGTAAAGAAACATCATATTCTCAGAGCAGACTGAGTAGGAGCCTGCCCTTCGCTTCACTGTCCTAGGATGTATAACTCATGGTTACTTGACCAACAAGAAGAATGTTCGATTCTTCAAATCTGAGGCCAACATTTGAGATGTCATGGCAACGGACAGTTCTAACTCTTGAATCTACAGTTCTCCTTTGTTGCAACATCTCAGGAACTTCCCTTGCAAGTATCATTGATCAAATGGCAACTTCACTGCAATTTATATTGGAATATAAGAACATAGGACTTAGGTGCAGGAGTTGGCCATTCAATCCTGCCCTGCCATTTGATAAGATCATTGCTGATTTGATTGTGGTCTCAACGCCACCTTCCTGTCTGCACCCCCATAAACCTTGACTCCATTGTCTATCAAAAATCTATCTAACTCTGTTTTTATTAAACTCAGTGACCCAGCCTCCACTGCTTTCTGGAGAAGAGAATTCCACAGACTAAAAACACCTTGAAAGAAAAAAAATCTCGTATTCTCCTTCTTAAAAGGGAGATCTCTTTTTTTAAAATTGTATCCCCTAGTTCTTGTCTCCCAGTCATGATCTGTTTGAATGGCAGAGCAGGTTTGATCGGCTCCTGCCCCTATTTCCTATGTTCCTGAGAGAAAAGATCCTCTCGGTATCCACTCTGTCAAGTCTCCTCAGGATGTTATATGTTTCAAAATGATCATCTCTCATTCTTCTAAACTCCAAATGAAAGAAGCCCAACCTTTTCAACTTTCTCTTGTTCCAACCTTTCTTCTTAGGAACTGTCAAGAAGATATGATAATGGCTATAATGTTGTTGGAAATTATTTTAAAATAGACTTTAGTAGTGTTTGTGTCTGTGTGTGTCTTAATTGGATTAAAGCCAGGTGGTCTAGAGGCTTTGATGTATAGAAGAGAAGTAGGTTTGAAATGGTAATTAGGTAAACATGGGGGAAATTTGCATTTTTTCTTTAAACAAACTAGCTTGGATTCAAAGAGAGGGAGTGAAATATTACACCTCACCAGCTGAAGCTCAGAAAGTGTGTTTGTTTATTTTTTCCCCAAGGATTACTAATAAAGTGGGTATTATGAAAGCGTCGTATTATTAGAAGAGGTAAAGTTCAAAAGACTTAGTGATACAATGAAAATTTGCATTCAAAGGGGAAAATATGTATAAAGGAAGAGAAGGCTATTGGTAAAAAGGAGAGGGATTCGAAGATCTAAAGCCTCCAGCCTGTAGGCCTCAAGCTGCTGTCTACAAGGACCCAGAGCTGAAAAAAACTCATTTTGAATGAGACTGTCCAGATTTTGCTTTGCACAAAAACGTCTGTTTAAATCTGTGTTTTACTTTTGCCTTAATGGAGGTGTAACTAGGCGTCAGATTAATTAGGGGATTTTTGTAGTTATTATGGTAGTAATTTTTAGACATATGTATGTATCTTTCTTGTATTAAAAATGTTTAATTTTATTTTATAAAAACCTCTTGATACTCGGGGCATTAATTACCACTGAACTAGAAGCTTGCATCTTGAAACATACAAATTGCAAAATGGGTTGTGACAGTTGTTTCAAGTTTCCCACTGGGATTTGAACAGCTCAGCATTTACCATCGGCTGTGTCATAATAGGAATGTACAAGGAGTGAGTTAAGTGAACCTTCTCTGAAATGCTTCTAATGCATCCTTTTTCAAATAAGGGGATCAAAACTGTACACAGTACTCCAGATGTGGTCTTACCAAGGCCCTGTACAGCTGCATTAAACCTTCCCTACTTTTATATTCCATTCCCTTTGCAGTAAACACCAACATTCTATTTACCTTCCTAATCACTTGCTGTACCTGCATATTAACTTTTTTATGATTCATGTACCAGGACATCCAGATCCCTCTGTACCACCGGGTGGAATTGTCCCAGATTTACATTAAGTGCGGTAGTGGGTGGAGAAAACAACGTTTTACCCGCTGGCCGCAATGGCGTCTTCTCACGCTGTATTGTCCCAAACCCACTGCATTAATTATGCATTCCTGGGAAATACGCCGTTTCAATGGTGGACAGGCTGTCATTCGCCCACCATGCCACTACCTCGCTGCTTCATCACGCCGGGTGCCACATTTAAAGTGCAGCCGCACACACACCTCTCAGTGCTCCCAGCCTAGGACTGCTGCACAGAACACAGGATGGCCTCGAAAGGCAAAAAGGTTGCAAGCTTTTAGTTTAGTGACATGTCCCTCGAGTGCCTTTTGGACTCCGTGGAGGCCCGTGATGTCCTCCACTTGCTCTGGATGTAGGAGGGGCAGCGGCATCACCAATCCAGCATGGGAGGTGGTGGCAGCGGTGATCAGTGCCAATTCCCTGGAAAAGAGGACAACCGCCCAGTGCTGCAACAGGATGAATGGTCTCATCTGTTCCTCCAGGGTTAGTCACTCTTCTCATCACTCTCAACTCACACACTCACAAACCCAACACACATCCACAGGGATCTCACAACTCAAGCGAAAATACCACTAACTCTCTCACACACCCTTCCATCTCCATCAGGCTCACATCCTCTTGAGCTTGCATCCTCATCCTGTCCACGGCTCCACTCACCACACAAACATTCCACACAGTGCCACGTGTCCTGCTCACACTCTCTCCATCTGTTTTCATGCAGGAGAAGCCTGCTCACATCAACATGGAGAGGCCCCAGACTGGGCCGGGGGGGGGGGGGGGGGGGGGGGGTGGGGGGCGGTGTGCGGTGTGGAGTGTGGCCCCTCACTCATTTTGAGGAGTGTGGCCCCTCACTCATTTTGAGGAGCGTGCCATCACGTTGACTGGTGAGGACATGGACTGTGCCTGCGGTAATGGTGGGGTTGGCGGTGAACATCCTCATGAGGATCCCACACCACATCATCCTTCTCTCAACGCAATTGTGAGTGCTCTCTCTCCGGCTTTTGACTTTGCTGCCATGTACTAATTATCTCTACTTGTTTCACAGGGAGCTCTGCCAAGTGACTGACACCCTCAGCCAGCCAGTCCCTCAGCTCCATCTAGATCCTCACCTCCAGCCAAATGGACACCTCCTCTATTGAACAGCTGGAAATAAGCAGCCTAGAAGACCTGTCACTGTGCTTACCCACACCCTCCACCAGTGCAGAAACACACGCTTTGGTGGGACTTAGATCTAGAGCAGGTTCGGGTTCACAATCTGTTGGTCACCGCACGGACACCTGTCTGCAACAGGAAGAGGCAGGTTCAGCTGTGCTTCTTGGCACTCGGAGGACTGCTGGGGAAGAGGCATCTGTGAGGCCTCAGTCATATGATAAACCTCTGGATTCGGTCTTCCAACTTATCATAAAGAGTCAGCAGAAGGTGTGGACACATCATGCAGAGCTGTTGGAAGCCCTCAACAGAGTGACACATGAGTCAGAGGAATGTGTCCGCCAGCTCTCTGATGATGATGCCCACATGTGCGCGTATGGAGGTCTCCATGCGGAGGATGGCAGACGCCATGGAGACCCTGGTCCAGCAGAATGTGGAGATATGTGAAAGCAGCACTCCATCGCGGGAGCCATGGGTGAGTTCCTGCAGTGGCAACGCGAGAGGGAAACAAGGCTGTGGTTCATCCACTCAGGAATCTCATAGCCTGTCCTCTCCCTCTGAGTCCCCTTTACCTGTGAGCTCCTCAACCTCGTCCTCTGTCACCGCAGAGGGAGCATCCAGTCCATGAGTGATTCTGGAGGGAGATGTGTGTGTGTGTTTGTGGCAGTGCCTTTCAGAGCCTCATGCAAGCACTCTCCCACGCACATGGATCCGTCGCATATCACACTCACCTCAATGTCCTGGGCACTTTTAATGCTGCCTGCTGTGGTTTGATTTCAGTTGTCCATCTGAGCTGACCTGCATCTCCACCCACCCAATGATCACACTCCCATGCAACACCTGATCTCTCGTCCACCATGACTCTCGTCTCACTTTAGATTTAAACAGCATGGTGGTCATTTAGTTTTTCATTTGCTACTCCATCCTTTCCCCTCTCCTAGTCACACATTTCCCTCATCACTATTGACCCGCCTGGCATCACCTGCCACCTCCCCTCTGTGACCTACCAGCCACAGCCCTTTTCTTACGGAGATGTCCAGGGGAACGTCCACGTTCCCTTCCTTCATGAAAATCGCACCCCATCCACATTAACCTCCCTGACCTCCTCCTTCTCCACTCCCAGAGTCCGTGTCTGCCTCCGATTCCCCACCAACCACCCTCGCTGTCCCTTTTACCTCTACTGTTGAACCCTCACCCTCCCACCCGACCGCCTCACTCTGCCCTTGGTGATTCTCACCATTCCCTCGTACCACACCCACCCTCAGTTCGCTCCCAGGATGCAGTCATGGACTCATCAGAGCCTCCCCTTGCATGTTCAGCTGGCCTTATAATGTTATGCAAGTGTATTACAATGAGGTTTTTGACGATGGGAAATGCGGCCCACCATCAATGAGTTGAGCAGACGATTGCAAACTGGTTTCACGAAGTCATAAAACTGATTCCTGGCCTTCTCGCCATATTGTCCACTCATGCTGCTGAGCATGCTCGTGCCAGTGGGCATGGAAAATTCTGACCACCGAGTTCTGCAACCGCTTTCCATTGAAATAGCATACTGCTTTTCTATTCTTCCTGCCAAAGTGAACAAGTTCACATTTTTTCACATTATACTCCATCTGTCAAAATTTTTCCCACTCACTTAACCTATCTATATTGCCTTGTAGACTCTTTACCTCTTCCTGATAACTTGCTTTCCTACCTTTCTTGGAGCCATCAGCAAATTTAGCTACAATACATTTGGTCCCTTCATCCAAGTCATTGATAAAGATTAGAAATAACTGAGGCACCAACAATGATCCCTGTGATACTCCACTAGTAACAGCTTGCCAACCTGAAAATGACCCGTTTATTCTTGCTTTCTGCTTGCTCTTAGCTAGCCAAGCTTCTATCCATGTTAACATGTTACCTCCTACACCATGAACTTCTATTTTGTGTAGCAACCTTTGAGGTAGCATCTTATTTAATTGCTGCAATCTCCAATTAAGAAGCAACAAGGGATTAGTCAGTGCTTCCACTTCCTTGGAAGCATGGAACGGCAGCTTTGGTGGTGATGGGAGAATGGAGAAAAACTTGAATAGTGATTTCTAAACCACAATGATTGCAATTCTGCTGCTTCTCAGGGCTTTTAACTGCCAACAGTGGAGCTACAAATTCATGCCTCAGTGGAGTGACAAAGGCTAGAGTCCATCTGTCTTGATACTGTTACCACTCACCAGAGCAGCACCTGTCAGATGCCTGGTTTTCAGCCACAGTGCATCACATCAAAGGAATATGGGATATAACCTCAGGCTGATCTGTAGCCAGCTCCAGAGATGCAACAAGCATCAACTTCCTTCCAGAAGCAAGCTGCTATTGGTGGGGTGTGGAGAAGAGGTTGCTGTTTCAGTTCCATGAGCCTTTTGTAAAGAATGGGGAGTCAACTACCTCCCACAATCTTGGTTCTCAGAAAGACAAACGTAGGTTTAAAAGAGTGCACCACTGATATACACAAGAATGGAGGCATTGAGAAATTTTAAGCACCTTGATATTCACTGATGCTTTGTTATTGCGGAAAGTTAATACCAAACAGCAAAGAATGTACTTGTGTGCTGCTAACATCTTTACTCAGGTATAATTGGCACAGTTATGTACAAAGGGCTGATAATGTGGGTATTTTGCAGGATGTGTAGTGGATTAAGGAAATGCTCTTTATTTCAAGGTCAGGGAGAGCAGGTAAGGCTGTGGCGTATCACAAAACTATCATATTTTTCATATTGTAGGCTTATGGTTGTGTGTGGATGGTTCTGTCTGTGTGAGTGATTTAATTAGACTAGAGATGCTTAGACTACAAGATTGAAATTATCAAAAGAGTTAGGTGTAAAGCAGACTTTTGAAATGAAGATGGATAAACCAGGATGAAGGTTCCACTGATAGGGTATGAATGAAATTTGCATTTTTAGATAAGTGAAGGGGTTGTTTGATTTTCAAAGGGATGGTGTAATGTTTACAACTAACAATATAAGTGAGACAAAGCAATATGTTTTCTTTTCCCAACGGTGCTGACCATAATGATGGCATGAAAGATTTTTATATTATGGGAAAAGTAAATTTCCAAAGGCAAGTAGAATAATGTGATTTTACACCTTAAATAGGGAGAAACATATATAAAGAAGGGTGGAAGGCTATGTGGGGAGTGGCTATGTAAAATCTTGAAAGGTACACCGTCTGAAGCAGACTTAGGAGAAAAAGCCTCTAGCTACTCTGAAGTAGAAGTGCTGTTCCAGTAATTAATGTTGTGTTAAAAGGCCTTTGGAATTCCACTGTTGAGTGGGTGCTGTGGGTAACCTTGCTGGATTTCCTACTTAAATTTTAAATCTATTAAGACTGTTGCCTTAAAGGCGGTGTATAGTTGGGAGTTAGGTTAATTAGGAAGTTTGTGATTTGTCATAATATTAAAAAACTGTAATCTTATGTATGTGTTTGAATTCTTTTCTTTTGTTAATAAATGTTTTAATTTAATTTTTTAAATCTCTAAAGTTGTTAGTGGACTAATTACTTCTGAATTCAGTGCACAAATCTTCTCATAATAGATAAGAATTACAAAAACCGTTGTGACAGTGCGGCCAAATTTCCTTTGTGGATTTACTCAGCCTGGCAAATACTACCTGCCACATCACAACAAAATTGGGGTCTCTTTGCGGGATTTAAAAAATTCTTTGATTGGTTTGGGGTTGGTGAATCATAAGGCTACGAGTACGAGAAAAACATTGAACTCAGGAGTTGGTGTTGAGGGATTTTAAGGTGGTTAGACTGCAAATATGGCTTTTTCCATAGCCAAGACTTTTCTGGGAGTAGAAGATATAACTCTGATTGGGTTACAAGAAGTAACTAAGGTTAAGTTAACAGAATTGGTGGATAAGTTGTAGTTAGGTTTAACCACAAGGGAAAAGAAAGCAGACATAATTGAAGTAATAGTGCAAAGCAGCATTTAAATTGGAAAGGATACCTGAAGCTAGTGAGTCAGTTGAATTGGTTAAGTTTCAGTTGCAAATGAATTTTGAGTTTGAGGCGAAAAAAAAAGGAACAGGATAAAAAGAGATCATTTCAAAGGACAATGGAAATGAGAAAATTTGATCTTCAGAGGGAGAACTTAGCAATAGAAGAAAGAGAAAAGCAAAGGGAGAGAGAATATCAGCTTAAAAAGCTGGAATAAAAAAAATAGATCTCAGATGCTGAGGAAGGTTCTAATGTGAAAACAACCACTTTCAATTTAAAACCCTGGGGGAGGTGTTTAAATTTGTGCAGGCTCTTCCAAAGTTTGAGGAAATGGATGTAGTGGTGTTCTTTATTTCATTTGAGAAGATAGCTAAGCAGATGAAATGTCTTCAAGAAATCTGGATATTGCTTTTACAGTCTAGGTTGGTAAGTAGAGCTCATGAGGTATATGCATCACTGTCAGAAGAGATATTGGTGGATTATGAGTCAGTAAAAAAGGCTATATCGAGTGCATATGAGTTAGTTCCTGAGGCATATGGGCAGAAATTTAGGAATATAAAGAAACAGCTGGGTCAGACGTATACTGGGGAGAATTTTCCCATGTTGGATGGGCTGAGCATGAGTGGGCATGGGCGTGAGTGGGTCCAGACCCGATTGCCACCCCCAATTGGGTCCGTGCCGCCATTTTACACGAGCGGACCAATTAAGGCCTGCCCAGCGTATTTCTTGACTCCCGAGGAAAGTGGGAGTGGGTGGGCGGTGGCGGGCGTGCACGGACCACCGGGTCCAATGGCAACCCAACAGCCTATTTAAATGAAGGCCTGGCAGCTTTTGCAAGGCTGCTCACAATGACCGGCAGAAGGACTCAGCACGCAAATCCAAAGGGTAGGCCAGCGGGGCAGGCCAGGCTGGAGGGTAGGGCAGCCGGGCAATGTGCCCCTCGGCTTTCAGATGAGTACCTTGCTGCGCTCCTGGAGGAGGTGGTAGCTCAGCGGGAGATCCTGATTCCGAGGGACGGGAGGCGGAGGCCTCCCCACCTGACCAAATGTGCGTGGGGGGGGGGTGGTGGCCGAGAGTGTGAGCTCCCATGCTGTGTTGCGATGCACATGGGTCCAGTACCGACAAAGATTCAACAATCTCAAGCACTTGAGAAGGGTGAGCACCATGTTGGCTGAGGTGACTTAATGCAGCCGTCAGTCTTCACCGCCCCACCCCCACCGACCACCCCCTCCCCACCCCAGTAACTCCGAGTACAATTACATCATTGAATCCTTCATGGCATGTATCCCTCATTGGGTGGGCCAGCAGATATTGCCCATGCCTAGTTCACCATGAGAGGGTTGAGCTAAGATGGGTTCTGCACCCGCAACATGTGTGACACTGACACCCAGAGTATAGAATGGGGGGTAAAACTCAAGGATCTGCACCTAGTCAGAGGGCTGGAACTGGGAAGCATGTCAAAGTCAGGGTGCTAATGTGCTGGGAGGGGAGCTTCCAGGTGGTGGGGCATCAATCCATCTGCTGGCCTTTGCATTCCACGTGCTTGTGCCTCCTTGCTTAGCAAGGCTACACCTTGTGGTGATGTGAAGGAGGCAGCATTTGGGCAAGGGGGTGGTCAGCCCTGGCTTCTTTGCGTGAGAGTGTGGCAACTGGAGGGTAATGAAGAACTGGACCCCTGCAATGTCCCACTCTGGCTGGGTTGGCAGGGATGCGATGGGAATCTAGTTGCAGGCTGGACTAATCAATGCTCTTTTCTCCTTTTCAGGAGAAGACTGCGTACAATTCTGCAGAGTGGGTGTGGACTGGCGGAGGCCAGGCCCAGTCGGCTATCTTGATTCCTTTTGAGCAGCAGGCCATGGATCTGGAGAGGCGCCATATGCACAGGTCCATTGATGGTGGTGAGGCTGGGGTGCCATGGGGAGGCATGCTTGCCAAGCATTCAGGTCACCATGTGTGTCCCAGCGGCATGGCACTGCTGAATGCTCAGTGATTGAAGTTTACAACGTGGGTTGACCCTTGATTATGGAAGGATGAGCAAATAATGGTCCGGGGGACCGGCATGCACATTGACATTGTCCGCACTGTAACTAATCAAATGTCCTTGTTCTTCCTTTCAGCATCACCGGAGCAGGGCCGGGAGGAGGAGGGAGAGGGGCCACCTCTCGGCACAGAGGAAATTGACTCACCAGCATCACACCATTTCTGTGAGACAGGCACCAGTGCAGATACTAGCACCTCAGTGGGAATTAGATCTTCGGCTAGTGTCCCGGGGCACAGTGGTGAGGGCACTTCACATTCGCTTGCGACGCGGGCAGAGACAGAGTACCCAGGGCACCGGCAGTCAGAGGACTGCAGGGGACCAGGCACTTGCTTGGTTGGTGACTGATGATGTGCCTCAGTCTGTGAGGCAGCAGATGCTGGAAGTGCAGCAGGGTATGTGGGAGGATCTGGCAGAGATACATGGGACAATGTGTGGCATGGTGCCCATGCTGGAGAGGTCCACACGGAGCATCTCTGACACAATGAGCCTCATGGCCGAGCTTCCTCCATGGAGAGAGTGGCGACTCTCATGGAGAGGCTCCTCCAGGAGAACAATCAGGGCCTCTTGGGGTTGCGCTTGCACCTGCAAGTCCTCACAGCGTCATTGACCTCAGCTAGTCATTGCCCGTGCGGGAGATGGTTTGGACACCAAGTATCCCAGCTCGGTGCCCATCCATCTATGGTGAGCACGGAGGTCCAAAGCAAGCTCACATCAGGGCAGCAGCTGCCGGTCATCTCTGTGGGCTCCTCTCAAGGCAGTCCGGATGAGGGCAGCAGCTCCTCCGCCCCTCTCCCAGTGACCGTGGCATCTGATGAGGCTGCGGTGGCTGGGGAGAACTGGCTGCTCCTTCCCAGGCGGGGCCATCAAAAGCTCCACAGGCCAGAGGATGGTTGCCAAGGTCACTGGGGCCAACAGAACAGCACAGTGAGCAGGCTGTTTCAGATGCCAGTGCCAGCGAGGGGACAGCACCTAGACTTAGCATCCATAAGTGTAAATTTAAAGCACATTAGGCACACCACGGATTTCTCACTAGTGCTTTTATGTTGCCCCATATTAGTTCATTTAAGACTTGGTGTGATGTGCAGCAACTTTTTTTTTGGTTTCTGAAGTTACTTGTGTAATCTTGTTAAATTGTGATATGTAAACATGGCTCAGGGTGATTCCTTACTTCTGCAGGTGGATGGTAACCCATGATGTTATGAGTAAGTTGTTTGACATTGAGCTTTATTGACAAGGGCCTTAGTTAATGTTTACTATCCAGGCAGATTTACTACTCAGGTATTGAGTATGGAACCTACAGCATGTGTTGAAGGTCCATCTGTGGTGTGCTAGCTGAAGGTTCTTTGGATTAAACCCTCCCGGGTGTCCCTGCCTCCCTGCAGTATGCTCGGGTCAGCATCTACCCCCTCAGTATTCTCCTGTGCGTGCTCATTCTTGGACTTACTGCTGGACTCATTGTGTGCATCCGAAGCACCTGCGTCTACATCTTCTTCATCCATTGTGTCCCCCCTTTCCAGCACCAGATTGTGGAGCATGCAACCACTATTAGCAACACACGATCTGGGGGGTACTGGAGTGCGCCCCCTGAGTAGTCCAGGCATCGGAAGCGCATCTTGAGAAGGCTGATGGTTCTCTCCACCACAGCCCTTGTGAAGGCTATTGTACCGCTGCTCAGCTTCTGTTCTTGGATGGCGGAGTGGCGTCATGAGCCACCTTCTGTGGGGATAGCCCTTGTCATCCAGCTTCCATCCATAAAACCAGGCTGGAGCACTGAAGAGCCTCGGCACCTGGGAGTGAGTAAGCATTGTGGGAGCTGCCTGGGTACCTTGCACAGACTTGTAGACTCAGCATCCTGTGATCACACACTATCTGCACTTTCATGGAATGGACGAAGGCACCGGGCTCACCTGCTGGCGCCCTGATGGCCACATGTGTGCAGTCTATAGCACCCTGGACGCGGGGGAAGCCAGCAATCGCTGCAAAGTCTCTGGCTGGCTGTGTCTGGCTGGCGGTAGTGGATGAAAGTCAATGCACACCTGAACAAAGTGTCTGTCACCTGCTTGACACAAGTGTGGATAGCTGATTGGGAAACTCTGCAGAGATCACCCACCGACCCCTGGAAAGAGCCGGAGGCATAGAAGTTGAGGGCAGCCATTACCTTCAACGCCACCGGCATGGGGTGCCCACCCAGACAGTTGGCGCAGATCTCAGGGCCTATCATCTGACAGATGGAGGTGACTGTCTCCCTTGAGAGACGGAGCCTCCTTTGGTACTGCACCTCAACATATTGAGTTGCTGTTTCACCACTTGTATACCCTGGCAGCAAGATACTGGCATCTTCTGTGACTCCTTCTGCCTTGGATATCCTGTTGGCCCCGCGCCCCTTGTGCCTGTGACTCTCCTCCCAAAGGTGGCTCCCCTGGAGGCTGAATGTGAACTCCTGACCTCCTCCCCCTTCTGGCTCTCGCTTCCTCCTCAGAGGAGGTGCCTCCAGTGGGGAGCACAACTCCAATTCTCAGGCTAAGGGAAGGCTTCCTGAAACCTGCAGGCCTCAAAAAGGATCTTTACTGTAGAGTCCAACCTGAAGGCTGTTACTCCTGTCCAAGCAGCTGGTACGAGTTTTGAAGTATTCCTTCTCACACAGGCAAGTATCAGTTATTTTCACAATTAAATATTTGATCGACAACATTCGTGACTACACTCACCCCTCTTATTCCGCCCGTAGATGAGGTTTATACAAATGTCTCCTACCCGCCTGCCCGTTGCGCCTGTGTGACGTCCTGAAGATCACACGGGCCCTGAAAAATTGCAGTCAATTGCTGCTTCAAGAGCCTTAACTACATGATTAATTAATGGTGGGTGCGCATCGGAGAACATCACGTGCCTGCCCACCTAAATATCGCGACAGCGTGCAGTGATGGCGGGACGCTCGCCCGACATCACTAGGTGTCATTTTATGCATTCCCACACGCCAACAGGAAAATTCTGGCCACTGAGTTTGAGAAAGTAAAACAAAGTAATTTTGACCGGTGGATATGGGCATTAAAAAGAGACAACATATGCAGCTCTTAGAAAAATAATTCTTTTGGAAGAATTTAAAGATTCAATTCCTTCGGCAGTAAGAACTCATGTGGAGGAACAGAGGGTTGAAACGGTAAGACAAGCAGCAGAGGTAGCTGATTGATTATGTTAGTTCATAGAGCTAAACCTTTTTTCCGTCACTCTTTTAAATCAGAGAAGGATAGAAAGCAGGAAGGTGAAAGGAGGGTGGATAGTCAGGGAAGGGAAGTAGGTATAAATTCGCAGCAAGTTTGTTCTCAGAGTAAAAAGGAAGGTGCTGAGGTTAGAAATGACACATGAAAATTGAGGTATTTTCATTGTAATAAGATGGAGCACATGAAGTCAATGTGTTGGAGGTTACAGGGAAAACCCATTGCAGTAAATGGAATGCAGAAAAGTTCTAGAAATAAGAGTATTGTGGGTTCTGAAATCCAAAATCAGGAAAAGCTAGTGGATTGTGTACAGGTGGAGCAGGAAGAATCAGTGATGGGTAAAGAAATGGGAATGTGTTCACAATTTACCCAAGGGAGTTCTGAAGGGCAGGTTACATAAATGATTAAAGATTTTGTATGTGAAGGAAAATCATACGAACATAAGAATTGGGAGCAGGAGTAGGTCACACGGCCCCTCAAGCCTGCTCCGCCATTCAATAAGATTATGGCTGATCTGAATGTAATCTTCACCCCACATTCCTGCCTATCCGATAAGTTTTTAACCCCCTTGTTAATCAAGAATCTATCCGGCTCTGCCTTGAAGTATTCAAAGACTCCACTGCCTTTTGAGGAAGAGTGTTCCAAAGACTCACTACCCTCTGAGAGAAAAGATTTCTCCTCATCTCTGTCTTAAGTAAGCGATCCCTTATTTTTAAACAGTGACACCTTAAGTCCTTTCATGTGAAGAGGGTGGAGCAGTCAAAGATAATAACATTTTAAGGGATACAGGCGCTAGTCAATCCTTAATGTTATGGATAGTATTATTTGTTGTCCAGAGGGTCTATTGCAGGAAAGAGTGGTAATAAGTGGAATTCATGGAGATGCTAAACCTATTCCATTGTGGAAGACAAATTTAAAAAGTAAGTTGAGAACAGGTGGGGTGATTGTTGGAGTAGTCAAAGAATTACCCATTGCAAGGGTTCACTTTATTTTAGGTAATGATATAGCTGGGTCATAGATGTTGGTGATGCCTCCTGTAGTCAAGCAGCCTGTTGAGGTGCATTCAACAGAAGTGTTGCATGAAGAATATCCTGGATTGTTTTGCAGATTGTGCAATAATGAGATCACAAATTCACAGGTTGAAACAGGAAGAAAAGTTAGTGGATCAGAATTTGGAAACTTCTCTCCTGGACCATGTTACAAACATCAGGGAAAGATTGAACAGGGCTTGTGAGTCAGCTAAACAATATTTAAATATAATACAGCAGTTGATGAGGCAGATAAGAGAGCCAAAGTTTGTAATTTTGTTGCTGGGGAAAAAGTGTTAGTTTTATTACCAGTATTGGGTGAACCGTTAAAGGCAAGGTTTAGTGGACCATACAGGATTGAGAAGAAACTGAGTAAGTAAATTATTTAATAAATACCCCAGATAGAAGAAAAAAGCAGCATGTCATGTAAATATGCTTATAAAGTATTTGACAGGGAAGATAACCAAAAGGAAGTATTAGTGGTGGTAGATAAAGAAAGAGGTAGAAATGGAAGATTCTGAAATTGATTTCCTTTTAATCAAATTGGACAATGAGGGGATACTTAAAAATTTAAATGTAATATTGAGTTATCTTCCAGACAAATGTCAAAATGATTTGGAGAAGCGATTGCAGTCCACACAAAGCTATTTGTGGGAATAAGCTGGGAGGGACAAATTTGGCTACACATGATGTAGATGTGAGTGATTCAGTTTCAATAAGGCAGCATCCTTATAGATTATATCCAGTAAAATTATCGCAAGTACAGGAATAAATTGAATTCATGCTTTAAAATGACATCATTGAGTTGCAGTAACTGGTGTTCACCTATCGTGATGATACTGAAACCAGGTGGAACACAAAAGACTATGTGTGGATTATTGAAAAGTAAATGGTGACAAAAGTGGATTCATATCCAATTCCACGGTTGGAAGATTGCATTGAGAAAGTGGGACAATCAAAGTTTACCGCACAGTTTAACTTGCTGAGAGGATATTGGCAAGTCCCATTACTGGAGCAAAAGACATATCTGTGATGCCAGATGGACTATATCAGTTTAAAGTTATGCCTTTTAGTATGAAGAATGCACCAGCAGCATTTCAAAGACTGTAAGTAATTGCAGGGATGAGCAATTGTGCTGCTTATATTAATGATTTGGTAGTGTTCAGTCAAATGTAGGGGGTGCATTTACAACATCTTAAAGATCTGCTTGATCGACTGCAAGAAGCTAATTTGATGGTGAACTTGGTTAAGAGTAAATTTGCAAAAGTGCAAGTTTCATATCTAGGCTATGCCATTGGACATGGTAATGTGGCTCAGAGAGATATGAAAGTAAAAGCCATCATTAACTTCCCAGTGCCTACAACAAATCAAGAAGTTTTGAGATTTCTGGGCATGAGTGGATTTTACCAGAAATTTTAGCAGTATGGTTACTCCATTGACTAAACTACTAAAAAAATCAAGAAGGTTGAATGGACAGGAGAGTGTCAGAAGCATGTGACAGTTTAAAAACTGTGTTGACTACGAGTTTTGACAATGCCTACTTATGCCAGTTTAAGTTGGTGATTGATGCAAGTTGTTGATATGGTGCTGTATTGTTACAAGATGAAGAGACTGGAATAGAGAAACTAGCGGGTTATCTATCACGAAAGCTGGATGTACATCAGAGAAGATAATCAACCATCAAAAAGGAGGAGCTGGGGGAGAATTTTCTTCCAGTCGGGGGGATTGGATGGGAGCAGGTGCGGGCGGACATGCCGCCCACGATCGGTTGTGCGCCATTTTATGTGGGCGGGCCATTTAAGGCCTGCCCAGCATGACGTGTACCCGGAAGCATTGACTGCTCCCTGTGCAGGCGGGGAGAAATAGGCTGAGTTGGGGCCTGCACTCTTTCATGTACGTGCGCGAAAGAACACAGAAATCTGAGGCACAGAGCTGCCTCAGGGAGATTACTTTGATTTTAAAAAATTTTATAAAGGAAAAAAAATATTTAAAGACGTCCCCTCACGTGAGTGTCACATGAGGTGGGACATGTCTATGAATTTTATTAAAAATTTCTATTAATGTTTTAAAACCATCATGAAACCTCATCCTGCCCGTGGATGAGGTTTCATGATAAGTGCGAAGGCCGCTTGACTCTTTGCCTGCCCGCCAATGTTAAAGTTAAGTATTTTAATTGGAACTTAAATGGCCTTAATAGACCTTTGACAATTCGGAGGATGCACAGCTAACTCTGGTGTGTGCCCGCTGAACTGAATGTCTGAATTACGTCAGGATGGACACCCAACATCACTGCGCATCATTTAACGCGTCGGCGAGTAGGGCCTGCTCCTGCTCGCTGACCTGAAGATTCTGCCCTAGGTCTCGTGTTAACATTGCAGCATTTTGAAGTTTATGTCACACGCAATTCATCAGAAACAACTGTTTATATAGACCACAATCCTTTAAAATTTCTGGATAAATTTTGAGACTGAAGTGCAAGACTGTTCAGGAGTTTATTATTGCAACTGTTTAATTTACAGGTTATACATGTAGCTGGATGAGAAAAATCTAATTGCAAATGCATTGAGTTTAAAACTCAAAGCAAATTGGACATTTAATACCTGGACACTTGACTGAAGCAATCTCTGTTGATACAAAGGATTTGGATACATCGTTATATTAATGCATGCACCTGGTAATGTAGTAGCTTGTGTTTAAGTAGAGTAAGTAATATAAGATGGGTTGAGAAAATGAAGTCATCTTCTAAAATTTATGGTTCATTTTTCCAAAAGGATAGAGGTGTCAGAAAACTATCATTTTTCATATTATTATTGTAGGCTTATAGATGAGTGTGGATGGTTCTGTCTGTGTGACTAGGGTCGCTTAGACTACACCTACCTCTTGATTATTTCAATCTTGTAAAGCAGACTTTTGAAATAGAGATCGATAAACTAAGATGAGGGTTCCACAGAGTGTGAATGAAATTTTCATTTTTAGATAAGTGAAGGGGGTTGTTTGATTTTCAGACGGATGGTGGAACGTTTACAACTAGCAAGATAAATGAGGCAATACATTTGTTTATTTTTCCCAAAAGTGCTGACCATAATGGTGACATGAAAGATTTTCATATTTTTGGAAAAGTAAATTTCCAAAGACATGTAGAACAATGGGATTTAAAGGGAGAGAAACACATATAAAGAAGGATGGAAGGCTATGTGGAGGGTGGCTATGTGAAATCTTGAAAGGTACACCAAGTGAAGCAAACTTGGTGGGGGTGGGGGGGAAAGCCACTCCGAAGTAGAAGTGCTTCTCCAGTAACTTTGGAATTCCACTGTCAAATGGGTGCTGTGATAACCTTGCTGGATTGCCTATATAAATTTAAAATCTATTTTGGATTGTTGGCTTAAAGGTGGTGTGTAGTTGGGAGTCAGGATAGTTAGTAATCTTGGGATTTGTTATAAAGTTAAGTAACTACAATCTTATGTATGTGTTTGAATTATTTTCATTTGTTAATAAGTGTTTTAATTTACTTTTTAAAATCTCTAAAGTTATTAGCAGGCTGATTTCTTCTTAATTCAGTGCACAAATCTTCTTCTAATAAATAAATTGCAAAGCCATTGTGGTAACATGGCGACGCTTCCCTTGTGGATTTGGTCAGCCTGGCAAATACTACCTGCCATATCATAACAGTTGTCAATGTTAGACTTCATTCCATGGATAACAGGACTTTAGTGATGACATTAAAATAGAAAGTGCTGGATAAACCCAGCAGGTCTAACAGCATTTGTGGAAAGAGAAACAGAGTTAATGTTTTGAGTCCAATATCACTCTTCTTTGGTACTCTGGATTTCCAAAAAAGACTCATTTGAAACTTCAAACATTAACTCTGTTTTTCTCTCCATAGATGCTGCCAGACCTGAATTAATTTTTGGCACTTTGTTTTTATTTCAAATCTCCAGCGGCCACAGTATTTTGCATTTATTTCAGTGATGACATGTTGTAATGACTCATGCAGTAAATGCTGCCCAAGTGCATTTTGTTTCATTGTGTGCTGCTCATTCTTTATGATAAACATAAAGAATGTATACAAGACAAAAGCCAAATGATTATGAAAGACATTATCAGTGGACACCACATGGTCTTACACCATGGTGACCTGGATAAATAAAAGATCAAACTTTGGTAAGTATTTGGCCTACCCTATCTGTAATCATTCACATCTTGATTTTGAACATGATGGATTCTGACACTCAGAAGCATGTTCACCAAATCTTCCATCTGCTCACATAGTTGAGTGCTAGGGAAAAGTTAAGCAAAAATTGGAGAGCAGCTCCTTAGGGTAGTAGAAGAATGGCTGCAGCCTCAGGGACATTGTTTTGGATTATTCATTGAATAGACATATGATCAGGACTTTTATAAAGTGATTTGGATAGTTGTTTGTGGTCATTGCACTACACAGCATGTCGGGAAGGATCGCCAAACTTAGTCAGAGTTAATGTTAAATTAACTTGCAATCCAGGCAAAATATCTCATCAGCAATAGACGCAAAACCTGCATCGTCAAAAAAAATGACACATTTACAGCAAGGCTCTTTTAATGTTGTATTCCCCCTCAATTTTTAAACCAAACTACAGTACATACTTAAAATAAGGCATGACACAATTTGTAAATTCCAAAATTTATAAACTATCCTAAGTTCCTGAACAGAAAACACCACATGTAAGAGTGTTTTTATTAAATTAGAATACAATGGATCACACCCGAATCAGTCCAAAGGCAAATACAGGTACTTTTGAGCTTTCACAATGTAAATATCCTGGACTCCCTAAGCATGCAAACAAAAACCCTGCTGTACCTCATGGACTAGTTTATAGCAGTGACCGTCTCCCTGTCAATGAAGCAACTCCTTAATAGCAGAAACAATGCTTACTGGCACCACACAAAGTTTTACCATAAAAGGCTAGAAATGGACAAGATAATGAACATTTATAAAATATAATAAAAAATATATACAGTGATAAAAGGTTAAGAACAGAAATAAAAGATTAAAATTATTTGCTGTGTACACTTCAGTATTTTTCCAGTTACTCAGGGCACCGTGGGTGAAGAGAGAACTCTGGTAGTTCCCATCATGCACTCTGTAACACATATTTCCCCTCTCACATACACTCAAGAACGTAGGTCTAAACACACATCTCTGTGACCATTTTAGTTATATCTTGCGAGTCAAATGGTTCTAGAGAACAAGCTTTAAGAAACAAAACAAAAATTGAAAAAAAGAAATATGCAACCAGCTTAAATGGTAATTAAAAAACAGGTTGTTTTTAACCACAGCATGCCAAATCATTCTTTGCACAAACTCTGGCAATGAAGGTTTATCTGTTTTCATTGTAGAATACAGTAACTTCATAAGCGTTTTGAGCAACAAAAACAAAATCTATACTTGTTTATGACCTACATAAAACATATTTACACTGGGTATTTGGCATATGTGCAATCATCTAGACTATCAGCTTTTTGTTCTGAAGTGTAAATGCATTCCAATTAGTATTCACATACTTGGGAAAATTCTTTTCAAAACTGGTGCTAATCCATAGTATATATTTAGGTTTCTTTTGAATCTTATTCTCTTTTTCTTTGTGTGGGTGTTTTCCATTTTGGTTCATTTGTGCTGATCTTTCCTGAATCACCAAAATAACATCAGTGGAAAACCTTCCCGGAATCATCTTAGATGAACCATTCCTTTTTACTCTCATCAATGGTTTCTGTGAAGTTGGGATCATTGTTCATTATAGCTGCATCGGCATTTTCAGCAGACTCAGCCCCCTTGGCCTCATTGGTGTGGTAGGTTCCTTTGTGGCGGAACATGTAACGGATCAAGAAGACTAAAGTGCAAAGGATGGTGAAGATTACGACTGCAATAACACCTAACAGAAAGAAAAAGATAATTAGTCAAGAGCTTAAAAAGTGAATGACTAGCCATATGGAATTATTTTTCTGTCAAAATTATTTTTCCTTGGAAATGTATTCTTTCCTGAAGACACTGACTCCTTGAAGAGGTTTGGTTCCACTGCTTGTCTTCCAGTACCTTGTCCAAGAGGACATTACTTGTGTGAGATCCCAGGCAGCAAATGGCATTGGGTTGTTTACTCAGTCGTTATGAGGTGAGGGGGTTGCTTTAAATTGCTCAAATTAAACTGCTCTCTCCAGCATTTTGTGTTTTTATTTCAGATTTCCAGCATACTCAGTTTTTTACTTTTACATATTTTTAAAATTCATTTATGGGATGTGGGCTTCGCTGGCTGGGCCAGCTTTTATTGCCCATCACTAGTTGCCCTGGAGAAGGCGGTGGTGAGCTACCTTCCTGAACCGCTGCAGTCCATGTGGTGTAGGTACACCCACAGTGCTGTTAGAAAGGAAGTTCCAGGATTTTGACCCAGCGACAGTGAAGGAACGGCGATATATTTCCAAGTCAGGATGGTGGAGTGACTTGGAGGGGAACTTCCAGGTGGTGGTATTAGCATCTATCTACTGCCCTTGTTCTTCTAGGTGGTAGTAGTCGTGGATTTGGAAGATGCTGTCAAAGGAGCCTTGGTGAATTCCTGCAGTGCATCTTGTAGATGGTACACACGGCTGCTACTGTGCGTCAGTGGTGGGGGGGATGAATGTTTGTGGATGTGGTGCCAATCAAGTGGACTGCTTTGTCCTGGACGGTGCCCAGCTTCTTCAGTGTTGTAGGAGCTGCACTCATCCAGGCAAGTGGGGAGTATTCCATCACATTCCTGACTGGTGCTTTGTAGATGGTGGACAGGCTTTGGGGAGTCAGGAGGCGAGTTACTTGTCGCATGATTCCTAGCCGTTGACCTGTTCCTGTAGCCACAGTATTTATATGACAAATCCAGTTCAGTTTCTGGTCAATGGTAACCCCCCAGGATGTTGATAGTGGGGGATTTAGTGATAGTAATGCCATCGAACATCATGGAGTGATGGTTGGATTCTCTCTTGTTGGAGATGGTCATTGCCTGACACTTGTGTGGCACGAATATTACTTGCCACTTGTCAGCCCAAGCCTGGATATTGTCCAGGTCTTGCTACATTTGGACATGGACTGCTTCAGTACCTGAGGAGTCATGAGTGGTGCTGAAAATTGTGCAATCAGCAGCGAACATCTCCCCTTCTGACCTTATGATGGAAGGAAGGTCATTGATGAAGCAGCTGAAGATGGTTGAGCCTAGGACACTACCCTAAGGAACTCCTGCAGTGATGTCCTAGAGCTGAGATGACTGACCTCCAACAACCACAACCATGTTACTTTGTGCTAGGTACGACTTCAACCAGCAGAGAGTTTTCCCACTGATTCCCATCGACTCCACTTTTGCTAGGGCTCCTTGATGTCACACATGGTCAAATGCTGCCTTGATGTCAAGGGCAGCCACTCTCACCTCACTTTGGGAGTTCAGTTCTTTTGTCCATGTTTGAACCAAGGCTGTAACAAGGTCAGGAGCTGGCGGAATCCAAACTGGGCATCAGTGAGCAGGTTATTGCTAAGCAAGTGCTGCTTGATAGCACTGTTGATGACCCCTTCCATTACTTTACTGATGATCAAGAGTAGACTGATGGGGCGGTAATTGGCCGGGTTGGACTTGTCCTGCTTTTTGTGTACAGGACATACCTGGGCAATTTTCCACATGGCCGGGTAGATGCCAGTGCTGTTGTTGTAATAGAACAGCTTGGCTAGGGGCACGGCAAGCTCTGGAGCACAAGTCTTCAGTACTATTGCCAGAATGTTTTCAAGGCCCATAGCCTTTGCAGTATCCAGTGCCTTCAGCTGTTTCTTTATATCACGTGAAGTGAATCGAATTGGCTCAAGACTAGCATCTGTGATGCTGGGGACCTCCGGAGGAGGCCGAGATGGATTATCCATTCAGCAATTCTGGCTGAAGATTGTTGCGAATGCTTCAGTCTTATCTTTTGCACAGGGCTCCTCCATCATTGAGGATGGGGATATTTGTGTTATCTAATACATTAGGCATTAAACACATGTGACTATCTGGGCATCCAGATGTAGCTAACTGCATTTTTGATTAGTAAATAAAAAAATGAATGATCTTAATATTCAATGCAGAGCATATGCACATTTACTTTGTAAATTACTTGGTAAGATGCTGACCTAAAGCAGAGTGTGTGACTTTCATCATCATTAAGTGCACTTTACTTTCTTGATTACTGCTTATCTTCTAAAATGATGTGTAACACGGGGAAACTACAGATTTCAACATGAGCCATTGTGTAGAGAGAGAGCTGTCATTGTGGTCAGCTCAACCAATCAGAACTAATTGCTCCAGGTGGGCAGAAGAAAGCAGATTCAAACAATTGCAAGCAGCTCCAACAGGGTACGTTATGGTGAAAGGCAAGAGGTATTCCCATTCTAGGTGGAGAGCAGAGGCAGGTCTGATGTGCCTCATGCACAGCAACTCTGCTTTTAACTGATGGACAAAACCCAGAAGCCGTACTAAGAAGGGTCATGAGGACTCGAAACGTCAACTCTTTTCTTCTCCGCCGATGCTGCCAGACCTGCTGAGTTTTTCCAGGTAATTCTGTTTTTGTTCTGGATTTCCAGCATCCGCAGTTTTTTGTTTTTAACTCTAAGATTTGTTGTGCCTGGTGCATTCATGACAGAATTTCAAACTTTGGTGAAAGACTAAATCTGCAGATTTTTGCATTGAATGGTGGCGGATGTTTGTTAAATAAATACGCATGTGAAGCACATTTACAATCCAGTTATATAGTTATTTCTGTCCTGACCTGTTATTTAACTGATTGTAAGTTATCAAGATGAGGTCATTAAATGCAATAATTCTTCTTCAGTGAAATCTTTTTTTTAAAGAAGTATTTTATGCATTCATAGTTGTATTCAACCAATGTTTAACACACAAAGAAAATACTTTGCACATGCTGCAGCAGCTTGACAATAAAATATATTTGCAAATTGAAATTTGAATTAGAAAATAAAGTTAAGTTCCTACTTTACTTCAATGATCAGTGAAACAGAACCTGATATCACTGCACCAGTGGAACCCAATTGTTGCAAGTGCCTGTGCATATTTTTCTGCCAGTTAAATTAGTTCAAAGAGCACCACCGTCAGTCCGAAACAAAGAGTGCAGCAACTTTACTATATCTTCAGGCGCTCAGCTTTCTGCTAATAAAGTAAACATTTCTTCTGAGCTAAATTAAGGGGGAATAAAACGTGCAACTGTTTTTGCAACTGTGTGGCAAAATTCAGGTGCAGATCTCCAATCCTCCTTTTGGCTGATTATCAACCTGAGCCAGACCATCAAGTGCTTCCCTTATGGAAGCAAAAACAAAGAATGAGCGATTCTGCTGCTGCTCTCAGCTAATTTTTCACAACTGCAGCTCTCTGGATGTAAGTTACTTGGGTGCTCTGATAGTGCAGAGTGCACCAAAAATTAAGGACAAACTATGTTTGGAATTGAAATGGATACTGTTCAAAAAACCTGCTGGTAATAAACTTGGTGTACTGGATGGGTTTCTTGTTAGAAACAGTAAACTATTTACATGGGTCCTGATGAGGCTACATGCTAGACCTTCTACAACTAGAAAACACTGCCCCTAAGATTACTTGCACTCAGGGCTAATTCGCCTGTACTTGATTCCCAAAGCAGTACGACAGGTATTACTTCCAAATTACTAAATTGCTGTTGCACATTTTATTCCCCCTTAACTTAGCTCAGAAAAACTGTTTATTAGCAGAAAGTTGAGCGCCTGAAGATATATTAACATAGCTGCACTCTTTGTTTCAGACTGACGGTGGTGCTCTTTCAATGCTGAACTAATTTAATTGGCAGAAAAATATGCATAGGAACTTGCAACAATTGGGTTCCACTGGTGCAGTGATATCAGGCTCTGTTTCACTGATCATTGAGGTGAAGTAGGAACTTAATTTTATTTTCTAATTCAAATTTCAATAAAGGAAGTTGTACTAAATCTTTATTAGTAAATGAATAAACATTTCAACAATAAAATGGTGTAACATGGCAACAGTCATATCGTATACAAGCACACTAGATAAGCTATAACTTCGTAATAAAAATATTTATAGGGTTTAAAGGTAATTTTCTGTGTTGTAATTTGTTTAAAGCTTTACTTTTGTCCATTAAGTGTCCTGATCTGTGATTGTTATATGACATGTTGCATGAACTGCATATGCAACAAATATATATGAACCTAGCCAGTGTTAATCTGTTTGAACTAGTTTCATTTGGGGTACATAATAACATAAATGGGTTTGATTTACAAGATATTTCAGACTCCTATTCCGTTTGAAACTTATTTGCAACTGATTTATTAGCCTATACGTTACACTCCAATATACCCAATAAATAAGTGCATCAGAGCTACAGTCCTCAAAGGAAACTAAGTTATTGGAAGCATATTGCATACTGCAAAGCTATTACAGGATTTTAGAAATTGATGAAAATAAAAGGACAAGGTGTTTCTCCAATACCAATGCTGGGAGTCACACAATAAATAAGCACAAACTACAGAGCAACGTGTCAGTGGGCCAAGTGAAGATAATTGGCCCAGATCTTCCGATCCCAATCGCGGCGAATGCTGAGACATTCAATCGATTGAGGGCTGTAACGCAGTTGGAAGTTCCAGGTCGCTGACTTACGTTGGAACCCTGTACTGCTGGTTCATGTGAAAGGATTCTGCGCGACACTCTGCTGATGATCCCACCGGGACTGTCATCACATAACTTGAGCTGTTTTCCTGTGACTTAACTACTTTTTTGGACTATTTATTAGGTGTGTTCCAAACAGGCATTTAAATCAGGAGGAGAATCTTCACACATCTGTTAGCCCCGGGTGCTGCTAAGCCCCTGACCCACAACCCCAACTCATTCCCACAAACATCTTGCAAACTAGCTCATCCGCCAACCTGCACTCCCCAAACCAAACCACATCCCCCCCCCCCCCCCCCCCCGCCCCCGCCATTATCCAGTGCCGGTCACCCCCTCCACCATCATGACTCTCCCACCACCCTGGCTCACCACACCCCACTCCTATCACTTCTCCCACATCCCATTGCCCAAATGGTACCCCTAGATTCTTAGTTACGCTGATGTCACAGCAGAGTTGGTGGTGCCGTTGTGGGAGTAAGAGTGGTAATGGTGAAAGGGGAGTTGACAGGTGAAACAGGGGTTCCTGGGGTTGGGGGAGAAGGGTGACGAGAGGGACTTGGGAGTGGGGGGGATGGGGTGAGCAGCAGCAAAGAGAAAAGGTGCACATCATAGGAGGAGGAGTGAGTGGGTGGGGAATCACAAAGAATGGGAAAGGGAGAGAGTGGCATCAGGAATGGGAGTGACTGGAGGGGACAAAAACAAAAACAGAATTACCTGGAAAAACTCAGCAGGTCCGCCAGCACCGGCGGAGAAGAAAAGAGTCGACGCCTCGAGTCCTCATGACCCTTCGACAGAACTAGGATTCACCTAGTTCTGTCGAAGGGTCATGAGGACTCGAGGCGTCGACTCTTTTCTTCTCCACCGGTGCTGCCGGACCTGCTGAGTTTTTCCAGGTAATTCTGTTTTTGTTTTTGTTTTGATTTCCAGCATCCGCAGTTTTTTGTTTTTATCTAGTGACTGGAGGGGCTTGAGCAGCACCAGCAGAGGAGAAGGGGGGGCTAGAATGAAGAATACATGTTGTGGCAGCCTTTGACAGGCAGCAGGACCAATGGGAAAAAATTGTAATTGCTTTAAAATGTTTGGGGAATCTGTAATTGTTTGAAAAGGACTTTTAAGAGTTTGTATCAATTGTAATGAGATCAGCTATAATTTTTGTATAATAAATACTGGCCCACATGACCTGGCATCCCTTGACCAGGAAGTAGTACCAAAGGAAAAAAAGTTAAAATACAGGTGCTAAGAGTTGAGATGGTTCTGGAAAGATGTGTGCCATTTGCATGGGTGGAACCCGGTTTATATGGAAGCTGCTGTCTGTGGATAATCGGCTAAGTCCTTGAAGCAAATGGACCGTTCCTCCGTGACACTCTTCTTTCATAATCCAATACTTCATCCCCTTCCCATGGCACATCCTGTGCATCTGCCTCTTTACCTCCTCCCTCTTCACTGTCCAAGGCCCCAAACACTCCTTCCAGGTGAAGCAGTGATTTACTTGTACTTCTTTCAATTTATTCTACTGTATTTGCTGCTCAGAATGCAGTCTCCTCGACTTTAGGCAGGCAAAACGCAGACTGGGTGAGCGCTTTGCAGAATATCTCCATTCGGTCCGCAAGCATGATCGTGACCTTCCAATTGCCTGTCATCTCAATTCACCACTTTGCTCTCACACTCACGCATCTATCCTCATCCTGCTGCAATGTTCCAGTGAAGCCCAAGGCAAGCTCAAGGAACAGCACCTCATCTTCCAATTTGGCACGTCACAGCCTTCTGGACTCAACAACCTTCTGGAATTCAACAACTTAAGCCAATGAGCTCTGACTTACATTGTGTATTTTTTCCCCCTAGCGCCAGTCTGTATCTTGTTTTAATGACCTGTAAAGGTCAGACAGTGCTGATCTTTATTCTGCTATTAACACCTACTCTGGACCAATGCTTTATTCCTTTACTACTAACATTACCACTCTCTTTGCCTTTTGTTCCATGATCTCTTTGTCATTTAATCTCCCCCAGCTTTCTAAATTATCCCTGACCTCCCCTTTTGCACCACCTGCCCCCTACTCCTTCTTCAACAGCATAAAACCCATCACATTTCCACATCTCTTCAGTTTTGAAGAGCTATATTAGCTTGAAATATAGCTCTGTTCCTTGCTCCACAGTTGCTGCCAGACCAGCTGAGTTTTTCCACCTTCCACCCACTGTAGACTTGAGCTCATCCAAAACTTTGCTGCCCGTATCCTAACACGCACCAAGTCCTGTTCACCCATCACTCCTTTGCTTGCTGACCTAAATTAGCTCCAAGTGTGACAATTTCTCAATTTTAAGGACCCCAGTTCTCTCTGAGCTGCTAATATTTTGAATATGAAAGTCTCACATTGTACTGATCTTTATGATTCAATTTTAAAACCATTTCAATTATTTAATTATAGGTGATAAATAATTATAAAATGGTAAGGAATGTCCTTTCCTCTTTTCCAATTGGAATGTAGGTGTACCAATTATTGAATATTGCTCACCTTGATGAAATTGAGAACAAGGCTTGGATTCAAGTAAAGAGAACTCTCGGATGACCATAAATGACCCAGGTTCTTAACAGCAACAGTTATCGAACACGAAGATGTTTTCTATATTGTTCAATCTAACCCACAAAGGGAAAGCCCCTATTTCCATGGGATTTGTTTCATACTTAGCGATTTCCTGAGACTCCAACACTTACCACCAATAATTGCCGAGTTTCGATTCACTCCATCTGTGATGGTACTCTCTTCATTGTATGGAAACTCTGCACTAGCTGAAAATGAAAATAAACTTTATGTCAGAAACCTAATAACTCTCCTTTGGTTAATTAGATTGGGCTAATTAAAAGAAATGCGAAAGAGTTTTACTAGGAAATGGTTCAGCTTTTAGGAGTTGAAGAGTTCTGCAGGAACCTTTTGGCTTTGAGAAACACGTGGTTATTTTAAGAAATTAACAAGATGGGATTGGGGCCAAGCAGTATTTTCAGCATTGATACTAAACGTGAGCAAATTCTTGCTGGATTGCTTAGTGCTGTTGACTTCTGTAGGTCAAAAAACTAGGGTTCCTAAATACAATGTATATTCTTTAACACTATAAACATATTTAAATAACATTTTCTTCTAAAGCACATTAACATGTTGAACAGCGTTTGATATCACTCTCATCTCTGATTCAAAAGTTTGTTGGTTCAAGCCCCTGCTAGACTTTGGGCAGAATTTTGCCCTAGGTTGGCAGGCGGGCAGCCGAACTCTGCCACCGAAGTGGGTCCTGCTGCCATTTTGAGCTATGTGCTTCCGGATTCCCCATCTGTCAAAGTGCTGTCTCAGGGAGATCGGTGAAAGTTTTACAAACATAATAAATAAATAAAAAAAATTATAAACGTCCCCCTCATGTGACAATGTCACACAAGATGGGACGTGTTAATAAATATCACATAAAATTTATTAAACATTTTTAAAGCGGACATGAAACCTCATCCCACCAGTGGATGAGGTTTTATGTATTTTCTATTGCCAGCTGGGGCTCCTGGCCTGCCCGCGAGCCTTAAGGTTGGATGGGCAGGGCCTTTAACTACCTTAATTATCCTGCCAATGGCCTTAATTGGCCATTGACAGGTTGGCGGGCGGACAGCTGATTTCACTGCCTGCCCGCCTTCCTCAATATTTAAATGGACTGGGAAAACGGTGGGGGTTCTTCCCAATGTCATTCCATGTCATTTTCCCGTCAGCAAGCAGGCCCCAACCTCAAATCGCTGACGGGAAAATTCAGGCCTTTAAAAAAATTTGTTGAGAGATGTGGGCATCGCTTGCTAGGCAAGCATTTATTGTCCATCCCTAATTGCCCTTGAGAAGGCTGTGATGAGCTACCTTTTTGAGCCGCTTCAGCCATGTGACGTAGGAAGGGAATTCCTGGATGCTGACTTTATAATTGTGAAAGAACGGTGATATAATTCCAGTCAGGGTAATGTGTGATTTAGAGGGGAATTTGAAGGTGGTGGTGCTTCCATGCATCTGCTACCCTTGTCCTTCTGGGTGGTAGAGGTTGCGGGTTTGTAAAGTGCTGTCAAAAGAGCCTTGGGGAGATGCTGCAGTGCTTCTTGTAGATGATACACGCTGCAGCCACTGTGCGTTGGTGGTTGAGGAAGTGAATGCTTAAGGTGATGGACAGGGTGCCAATCAAGCGGCTGCTTTGTCCTGGATGGTGTCGAGCTTCTTCAGTGTTGTTGAAGCTGCACACATGCAGGCAAGGGGAGAATATTCCATCACACTCCTGACTTGTGCCTTGTAGATTGTAGACAGGCTTTGGGGAGTGAGGAGTTGAGTTACTTGCTGCAGAATTCCCAGCCTCTGACCTGCTCTCGTAGTCACATTATTTATATGGCTAGTCCAGTTCGGTTTCTAGTCAATGGTAACCCCCCCAGGATGTTGATAGTGGGGAATTCAGCAATGCAAATGTTGAAGATTGTCATTCCCTGGCAGCTGTGTGGCACAAATATTATTTGCCACTTATTAGCCCAAGCCTGAATATTGTCCAGGTCTTACTACATATGGACATAGAGTGCTTCAGCATCCGAGGAGTCACAAATGGTGAACATTGTGCAGTAATCCATGAACATCCCTACTTCTGACCTTATGTTGGAGGTAAAGTCTTTGATGAAGCAGCTGAAGATAGTTGGGCCTAGGACACTACCCTGAGGAACTCATGCAGTGACATCACAGGACTGAATTGATTGACCTCCAACAACCACAAAAATCTTCCTTTATCCAAGGTACGACTCCAACCAGTGGGGAGTTTTCCTCCCGATTCTCATTAACTTGAGTTTTGCTAGGGTTCCTTGATACCACGCTTGGTCAAATGCTGTCTTGATGTCAAGGGCAGTCACTCTCACCTCACCTCTGGAGTTTAACTCTTTTGTCCATGTTTAGATCAAGGCTGAAATGAGTTCAGGAGCTGAGTGATCCTGACGCAACCCAAACTGAGCATCATTGAGCAGGTTATTGCTAAGTAAGTGCCACTTAATAGTACGGTTGATGATACCTTTGCTAATGATCAAGAATAGACTGATGGGGTGGTAATTGGCTGGGTTGAATTTGTCCAGCTTTTTGGGGATAGGACATACCTGGGCAGTCTTCCACATTGCTGGGCAGATGCCAGTGTCGTAGCTGTACGGGAACAGCTTGGCTAGGGGTGCAGCTAGTTCTGGAGCACATGTCGTCAGTACTATTGCTGGAATATTGTCAGGGTTCGTTGCCTTTGCAGTATCATTTGCTTTCAGCCATTTTTTGATATCCCATGGAGTCATGTGAATTGGCTGAAGACTGACATATATGATGCTGGGGACCTCCAAAGGAGGCCAAGATGGATCATCCACTTGGCACTTCTGCCTGAATATTGTAGCAAATGCTTCAGCCTTACCTTTTGCACTGATGTGCTGGGCTCCTGCATCACTGAAGATGGGGATATTTCTGGAGCCTCCTCCACCACCAATGAGTTGTTTAATTGTCCACCACCATTCACGATTGGATGTGACAGGACTGCAGTGATTAGATCTAATCTGTTGTTTGTGGGATTGCTAAGCTCTGTCTAACGCATGCAGCTTCTGCTGTCTGGCATGCAAGTAGTCCGACACTGGAGCTTCATCAGGTTGACAGCTGTTTTAGGTGTGCCTGGCGCTGCTCCTGGCATGCCCTCCTGTCTTCTTTATTGAGCCAGGGTTGATCCCATGGCTTGATGGTAATGGTATGAGTTTCAAATTGTGGTTGAATATAATTCTGCTGCTGATGGCGCCTCATGGACACCTAGTTTTGAATTGCTAAATCTGTTCAAAATCTATCCCATTCAGCATGGTGGTGGTGCTACACAATGGAGGGTATCCTCAATGTGAAAGCAGAACTTTGTTTCCTCATGGACTGTGTGGTGGTCACTCCTACCAACACTGTCATGGACAGACTAATCTGCGACAGGTAGATTGGTGAGGTAGAGGTCAAGTAGGTTGTCCCCACTTGTTGCTTCCTTCGCCACCTGCCGCAGACCAAGTCAAGAAGCTATGTCCTTTAGGACTTGGCTAGCTCAGTCAATCGTGATGCTACCAAACCACTGTCCATGATAGATTTTTTTGGGGCAAATAATAGAGGCGTAGAGCTGCCTCAAAGAGGCTGAAGGATTTTAAAATGAAAAATAAACTTTTTACATCTATGAACACGTCCGCAAAAATGACTCAGTCACATGAAGAGGGACATGTAAAAAAGGATATTAAAAATTAAATTTTTTTTTAAAGTAACCAATGGAAACCTCATCCTGTCTGTGGATGAGGTTTCGTTAAAAATGCAAAGGCCGCCTGGCCTATTCACCTGCCCGCCAACTAAATGGTTGAGTAGGCAGCAAAAAATGCAACTTAATTAATTACTCAAGGATCTTAATGGGCCTCTTAATTGTCAGTGGGCACACTGCTGCTCTCGTGCACGCCCGCTGACCGAAAGATCGTGAGAGTGCATGCTCGCCTGATGTCATCGTGCACTATTTCACTCCCGAAGGATGATGAATTCTGCCCTATATACACTGGGTGAAGTAGTAATATTGTGATGTACTGAAAATTAATATTGTGATGTACAGGAAGGTGCAGCACAGAGGGATTTGGAGGTCCTCATGCATGAATCCCAAAAAGCTAGTATGCAAATGGAATGTTGGTCTTTATTTCAAAGGGAATGGGGTATAAAAATAGGAAAATCTTGCTAAATCTATACAAGGCACTAGTTAGATGACACCTAGAATACTGTGAACAATTTTGGTCCCCTTATCTAAGGAAGGTATACTGGCATTGGAGGCAGTCCAGAGAAAGTTCACTAGGTTGATCCCAGGTATGGAGGGATTTTCTTATGAGGAAAGGTTGAGTAGGTTGCACCTGTACTCATTGGAGTTTAGAAGAATGAAAGGTGATCTTATTGAAACATATAAAATAATTAGGGGGTTTGATAGGATAGATGCTGAGAGGTTGTTTCCCCTTGTGGGGGAGTCTAGGGCCAGAGGGCATAATCTCAGAGTAAGGGATCACCCATTTAAGGCAGAGATGAGGAGGAATTTCTTCTTTCAGAGGGTAGTGAATCTGTGGAATTCCTTACTGCAGAGGGTTGTAGAGGCTGGGTTGTTAATTATATTCAAGGCTGAGATAGACAGTAAAGAAATAGAGGATTATGGGGAAAAGGCAGGAAAGTAGAGTTGAGGATTATCAGATCATTCACGATCTCATTGAATGGTGGAGCAGACTCGATAGGTCGAATGGCCTACTTCTGCTCCTACGTCTTATGGTCTAGCTGAAGTGCAATATCACAAAAACTAAATAAAGTAGAATTTCCAACAGGCTTCTCTCAATCGTCCTTTGTAATTTTGATGGAAAATCTGTGGAAATCATGAGGGATTACTGAAGGATATAATCAAAGTGTAAAATTATGCTGAAGTTATATGGAACCCTGGTTAGACCACACTTGGGAGTGCTGTTTACAGTTCTGGTTGCCATCTTATGAAAATGATATACAGGCACTGCAGCAGGTGCAAAAAAATATTTACAAGAATGATACCAGAAATATAAGGTTATACCTATCAGGAAATGAAGAACAGGTTTGGTCTCTTCTGAAAAGAGAAGGCTGAGGTGTTAGCTAAAGGAAGGCTTTTAAATTCTTAAACATTTTGATAGAGTGGGTAGAGACAGCATGTTTCCACTTGTGGAGGAAAGCATAACTAGAGGCCATCAACATATGATAGTCACCAAGAAATGAAATAGGGAATTCAGAAGAACCTTCTTTACCAAGAGAGTGATAAGAATGCGGAACTCACTACTTCAAATGGTTGAACAAATAGATGTACTGTACTTAAGAAAAAGCTTCATAAGTGTATGAAGATGTGAATAGAGGGTTATGCTGATAGAATTAGATGAGGAAGCATGGGGGAAGGCTCGGGTGGAACATAAATACTGGACTGGGTTGAATGGCCTGTTTCTGTGTTGTACATTCTATTTGATTCGATGTCACATACTACTGGCAACAATCTTTCAAATAGCAGCACCTGAATTATTTATGAAGTTCAGCACCTCACATAGATTAGGTGAACATGGCTGCACATCACATGGATTAGTTGAACATGGCAGCATTCTTGTGGTGTTAGGCTGGGTGAATGGTGAGAAATCTCAGATTAGATT
Source organism: Carcharodon carcharias (assembly GCF_017639515.1). Classification (NCBI taxonomy): domain Eukaryota; kingdom Metazoa; phylum Chordata; class Chondrichthyes; order Lamniformes; family Lamnidae; genus Carcharodon; species Carcharodon carcharias. Next base: position 88,584,116 of record NC_054469.1, on the reverse strand, counting down.
GGGTAACTCTTGTTCACATTCTAAGGTTGAGGTCAAAAGCTGCATCATCAGATTTTCAGTTCTGACCCCAAACAGATGGGCCCTCTGTGTGTGGCCTTGGCACGCGCACAAGGTTAGAGTTGGAATGCGTGAAACATTTTTAGCTTCAGGCCTCATTTAAGTTTTACCAGTAAACTTGGGCACCAAATGGTGCTCTAGCTTGTCTGTTTTGCACCAAAGAAAACAGGCTAACCTTTGTATGGAGCTGGCAGGCAGGCACAGCCAGTTTTGGGGGTTAGGGCAGAGAAAAGAGAACATACTGACAGCAAGGTTTTGTGGGGATAGGAGGAGCCTCCTGACTTCACAGAATTCATTAAAAAATACTCATCCAGTGTGTCCCCAGCAGCAAGGGTTTTCTAATGCTTAGAAAAATGAAACAAACCTGCATTTGATATGGCTCCACTTAGTTTTTACAAGAAAATTGCAACTGATTTGCTATAATTGGCATTAGACTCTGATTTGCATATTTAAACAGCCTACTGTCTGGGTTTTTGGCACTGGACGTACATTTTTAGGCAGGCAACTGAATGTCCAAGCTCACACACCGGATTCTAATCTACTTGTTTATCAGGCAAGAAAGAGGCTGTCGGCAGTTAGGAACAGGAGTAGACCACTCAGTCCTTTGAGCCTGTTCTGCCATTCAAATAGATCATGGTTGATCAGCATTCAATTGATATTTCCCCTATCTTACCCAACCACTTGGTTAGGGAAGGGTTAGTTTTGAGTGAGCCAGACTTCCCACAGATGTTCTATAAATACAGTCACCTGAAAAACAGCAACATTTTAATTTTACTACTTGAGCATGCAAGAGAGAAATAGGCCATTACTCCTAGAGGAATAGAATGCCCTTTTCCAGCTACATTTGTACAAAATAAATTATGGAAGCAAATAAAAGAGAAAAAATAATTTCATCCCATAAAATAGGTTTTATTGCTTCTCATGCCGCCTACTGCCATATTGCCTCCATAACCTGGATATATGAGGAAAAACCTAAAGAATTCATGAGTATTAAACAGTGTTCATTCCATTAAAAAATTTGAACACAGCGGTAATTGTGTAACTACTAAATTCATTGTAAGCACATTGTATTTGGTAACTAAATCTATGCTCAATTATGTGCATCAACACTAAGAAAGCCTACAGAACAAATCAAAATAATTTGAGCAATAATGAAAATTAACTCTTAGGCTAATTTATCTGATCGAGCCATTTGTTAAAATGACAGGAGGCTAGTTCCATGCAAAATGAAACTAAATGAACCATTACAAGTAGCTGAAAGATTTTCTACAAAACATTGATTATGCTAATGCAACACAAGCATATTAATACACAGAATCCACTGAACATACATAACCTCAGAACTGGATTCCGAATTCTTACCAAAATGCCTTTGATTTTATTTATTTTTGCTCTTGGGACAATGGTGATGCTATCATGAGAGTATTGATTACCCCCTCCAAGTTTCCCTGGGGACTGGATTTTCCCCCCTGCTGGCATGTTTGATGTCAGGGGTGGGATGCGGGGGTGTACAGTGGGCCTTGCAGTATGCATATGTGGCCTGCCCACCGCTTTTCCGCCTACCCTGACTGGTCTTGAATGTTTGGGGGGGGGGGGTGCGTCGGTGCAAGGGAGAGGGCAGTGCAGGTGCCCGCCCTTGGAGCTACTGATGCCCTTAAGTGCCTCATCCTGCCTCTGCCGCTATTTTACACGTGGCAGCTTTTACTGTGCAGGCAGGTGTCGATCAAGGTGTGGGAACATCCTTTGTGAGTCCCCTGTGCCTCTCGGAGGCATCCCTCCCCTCCCCACTAAGGTCATTGACTCCCCCACTTAACACTCCCCAATGGCCTCTAAAACCGAGCTCCCCAACCCCTCGATAAAAGCAAAATACTGCGGATGCTGGAAATCTGAAACAAAAACAAAAATTGCTGGAAAAACTCAGCAGGTCTGACAGCATCTGTGGAGAGGGAGAGAGAGTTAACATTTCGAGTCCATATGACTCTTCATCAGAACTAAAGTTCTAATGAAGAGCCATACAGACTCGATTCCACAGATGCTGTCAGACCTGCTGAGTTTTTTCAGCAATTTTTGTTTTTGTCTCCCCAACCCCTCACTTGGGCCTGCCAGCCAGGCCCCACCAAAACCCTGGACTTACTTTTGGACCGGATTCTATAGCCTCCTCTTCTTCGGGGACTGGCTGTAGTTCCAAGCAGTGGCTGCCACTCCAACCCGGTTCTGCTGGGTATACAGAGCTGCTGGCCAACTGGATTGTCTGGCAGCTCTTTAAGGTGGAACCTCCTCTCCAGGTGGTCTAATTGAAGCTCCACCAAGTGTAAAATGGCTATAGAGTAGCTGATTTTCTGAGAGCAAGCTCCCAACAGACCTTTTAGTCAGGGACCAGGTACATGGTGCCCTGTAAAATCCAGCTTTAAGAGTCATTGTGGGACAGAAATTAAACGAAGGCCAGAGTGGGTAGGGGTGGCTGGTTCTTTTCCTGATAAGGTCAATAGTAAACCAGTTGGGTTTTTACAAGAATCCAGAAGCTTTTTATTTAATTAAAAGATATTCCTCCCATCCTGAACCCACAAATTGCAAAATTTAGTGAACTGAATTCACAGCTTGGTATAGTGAGATTTCAACTCACGATCCCTGGGCCTGTATCCTAAATACCAGACTAACATTATGACTGGTGAATCACCCGTGACATTTCTCATGGAAAATCAGCAGAAGCAGTCCCTCTGTTTCCTGTGTTTGTACCATTTTGTTGCCAGTTCTTCCTGTGCCTGTTCTGTTTCACTTTAGGGGGAGACGGTAGCTTCGTGGTAATATCACTGGACTAATAATCCAAGCTAATACTTGGGGAGCATGGATTTAAATCCCATGGCAGCTGGAAGATTTTAAATTCAATTAATAAATCTGGAATTGAAAGTTCTCTCAGAAATGAAGTGCCATGAAACTACTGATTGTCGCAAAAACCCACCTGGTTCACTAATGTCCTTTAGAAATAGAAATCTCCCATCCTTATGTGGTCTGGCTTACATGCTGCAACTCCAGATCCACAGCAATGGTGGTTGACTCTTAACTGCCCTCTGAAATGGCCTAGTAAGACACTTAGTTCAAGGGCAATTCGGAGGGGCAACAAATGCTGGCCTCGTCAGTGACACCTACATCCAATCAAAATAATATAAAAATAAGTATTTCTTTCATTTGTGTTCTGTTTTCTCTCTCCTTCCTTTGTTGATCTTGTTTCTGTTTCTCTGCTTTCTTGGGTCACTTGAGGTGATGGGGTTGCATAGGTAGCATGGCTTGAGTGTGTTGCGTTTCACAGTTTACTGATAGTTAATGTTCTATCAATTCTGCCTCTGTGTTTCACTGCATTTCATCCCACCTATTCCCTGCACTATGCTAACTAAAGCTGTTTTGCAGAACTGAGTTAGGGGGAGATGGTGGTGCAGTGGTGATGTCACTGGACTGGAAATCCATAGGCCCAGGCTAATGCCCTGGGGACATGTGTTCAAGTCCCACCATGGTGGAATTTAACTTCAATTAATAAATCTGAAATTGAAATCTAGGGAAGAATTTTACGGTCAGCGAGTGGGGTGGGGCCCACTTGCTGGCACGTAAAATAACATGTGGTGACGGCGGGCGGGCGTCCCGATATCACAGTGCATCATTTAGATTTTCAGTTTGGCGGGTGCGCATTCGACTCGGCTGCGCACCCGCTGAACTGTCAAAGGCCTATTAAGGCCATTAAGAAAGTAATTAAAGTGGTTAAGAATGCTGCCTGTCCAATCTTAAGGTTGGTGGGCAGGTGAAGTGCCCAGGCAGCCTTCACATTTTTCATGAAACCTCATACACGGGTGGGATGCGGTTTCATGAAAGGATTATTAATTAAATAAAATTTTAAAAAAAATTTCACTGACATGTCCCAGCTCATGTGACACTGTCACCTGAGGGGACATGTCTTAAAATATTTTCCTTTCTTTATTTAAATGTTTAAACTATAAACTAATCTCCCTGAGGCACAGAGGTGCCTCAGGGAGATCTCTGAGCTCTTTCGGTGGGAAAATTCTGCCCCTAGTCTCAATAATGGTGACCGTGACAAAAAGCCACCAGGTTCACACTAATGTCCTTTAGGGAAGGAAATCTGTCATTCTTACCTGATCTAGCCTACATGTGACTCCAGACCTGTAGCAATATGATTAACTTAACTGCCCTCTGGAATAGCCTAGCAAGTTCTCAGTTCAAGGGTAATTAGGGATGGGCAACAAATGCTGGCTTTGCCAGCGACACCTAAATCCCATGAAAATAAAAAAAAATCACAACTTTTTTTTAAAAAGAAGTGTTAAAAATAAATGAGTGTGCAAGATGGGGTAGGCGATGTGTGTAAAAATTCATGTAGGGTATAAACAGCAACAGCCAAATGGCCTGTTTCTGCGCTGTAAATAACTGCAATAGAAATAAATTGTTGGCTGGCAGCTTTTATCTATGAACAGGCAAAAGAGGAATAGGCAGAAGTCTTTGCATAGGTTTTGCTAAATTATTTTGAGCAAATACTGGACGATGCAAAAAATCAGCTCCAATTTTAACATAACTTGACTCCAGTGTTATCACTGGAAACTGGCAAAGCCCAGAGGACACACCATTATTCAGCACCAAAGCTGAAAATAGTAAAGGAGAAGAAGGCAGCAGGGCTTTTAAACTTCACTAAGATAAAAGCAAAAAACTGCAGATGCTGGAAATCCAAAACAAAAACAAAAACAAAAATACCTGGAAAAACTCAGCCGGTCTGGCAGCATCTGTGGAGAGGAGCACAGTTAACGTTTCCAGTCCACATGACTCTTCAACAGAACCGCCCTTGGGAGTTGCCAGCCAATTACACTGGCTGGCAGCTCCAGGAGTCCTGGCAGCACCAAGATCTCATAATTGGGCACTGCCGGGACTGCAACCTGTCCCAAGAAGGCAGCCCAATGGATCCTGGAGTTAGACAAGTCCAGGATATTGAGCGAGGAGGCCAACCATATTATGGCGTGGGCAGTGTGTTATCAGGGTCAAGTGGTTTGTTAACAAGCTCAATTGACCCTTGATTATTTATTTAAATATGGCGGGCAGGCTGCCAATTTCAGCATCTGTCCACCTACTGTCTTATGGGAGTGAGCACCTGTCCTATTTTATGTGCCCCACAACCCCACCAAAAACACATCTGGTTTTGTTTTTTATTAGAAACCATTTGGGTAACATAATTGTTTAAAATGCTGCCACTTTCAATATGGGGGGTAGGTTAAAGGCCAGATGTAACATTTTATAGCAACATCATATTCTGATGTCATAAAGGACCCAAAAAAGGGTGCAAATATCAGTGTTGTTACTATAAAAGGCAGGTAAGAAGTTTGGAAAGAAACTTAAGATTTTAATCAGATGTAAAATGGGAGTGACCAACTGTTTAAAACAATTCACGTGATGACTGTTGTAGGGTGTTGGATACCGTTCGGTAGGTCTTAATGAAGTCTTCATAGTCTTGAATGGGTTAACTGTATGTATTTATAAACTATAAGAGCTATGTACATATATACAGTAAAGGGTTCAAGCTAGGAGCTGTCTCCATGCTTGCTTGTGCACATGGCTCTGTGCAATGCTAGACAGACCCCTAGCTGTGGGTCAGGTGTTCTCCTACATCATTGTGTGAATGGTACTGTATTCAGTCCTATGTTAACCCTATATGTGCCAGACTCTTATGCTACAATGACTGCCACTCTTCTAACCTTATAGTTGTTCAGTTAAATACTTACTTAAATCCCTCCTCATTTTTCACAGTTTCTGATATGATATATGCTGATGGTTATATACACATATACACACGAATCAAGTCATTGATCTCACATTGTGAGTGCTGCTAGAGAGTGATGCCAATGTGAATAGGTGGAGATAATCTGATGAAAATAACAGAAAATATTCTTAAAAAATGTCCTGTTACAAGTTTAATTTACATGGTTCCTGGGAAACAATGTAGTACAATTAGATACTAGACTTTACTTGTGTGACCTTCCAGTAAATTCACAGAAATTCTGGCAGATCCGTAATGGATGAGTGACCCTTCCAGCTCAATCTTTCTCTCTGCCCAGGCAACAAGGTCAAAATTACACCCCAATGTATTAAAAGATTAACAACAACCTTAAAAGTGAAGCAATAAACAAAATACTACCAATTCATACCTGAGCCAAAATGCCAGGGATCTGTTGCAGCTGGCATTGGTGAAATGGTTAAAGGCGATGCGCCACAATTGGATTCAACAAATTCTCCTTGGACACTGACTGGAGAAGAAGTGCTAGGCCTCAGTGCAGCCTTGAGTGGTGCAATCTTGTTAAACTGAACTCGTGACAGGCAGCCGACAAAACCTGGGGTATTATACTTCTGTACTTCCTGGTCAATGTTTCCAATTTCTGCAACAACAAAAAAAGCTGTTAAAATAAGCATTAAGTATCAGATTCGATCTGAAAATGGACACTGTACTGCTGCTGAAAAGGTAAACATTTTTAAAACAAGTATTCATAGTCCACTAAGTATCCAGTTGCTGTGGGTGAAAAGGAGAAGTTGCAATCTGCATACAAATGAAACGATTTAATATCCTATTTCAATTGTTACAGTAAGGGCCCAGACATATTGGGTTGTACCAGCATTCTGGCATAGTTCAAGTGGACAGAGATGGAGAATTCTTTGGGAGTCACTTAACTGCATTGTTTCTGGGATTGTGTGCCACGACAGCGGATATGTAATGCATCTACCCATATATAGAAAGGTGCATGTTAATACTATATAAAAACTCCATCCAATGTATTTTCTGTCAATTAAAACAAGTTATTAACTAGATTCGCAAAGATGGGAATAGAGATTTCTTTTTTAGATCACGGAGGGGTAGCTGACACCTACTGCATCATGTTTAGGAACTGTCTTCAGTTGCTTGAGCGCAAGCTCACGGTTTTCGAGCTAAGCAGTAGCAGGAGTCATACCGAGCATCAGGGAGGCTGCATTTCTTGGAATGAGCTCAAGATTGCAGATGGGTGGTCTACTGGAAGGGTAGGAATAGGAAGGAAGTGCAGGAGTTCCGGGTGGGGGGGCGGGGGGAGGAGCGTGTGCCACTTTCAACTAGTTACTTAGCACCACAGACACCCTGAAGGAGAACAGTCTAGACCACTGCCACTAAGAACAAAAGACTATACCAAGCTTGTCCAAAGCTTTTGCATGAGGGGCCACATTTCAAAATTTTTCTCCCTGAGGGGCGATGAGCAAATTTTGGAAAGATAAAGTTTAGCAGAACATTAAACATGAATTTGAAACAAAAAATGAGCTATGAAATAAAACAATTTGCTGAGCAAAAAATAAGTAATAAATAAAGATGAATATTAGAGTCTAACAGGGTGAGTGTGTGGCCAGCTCACTCCCAGTCTCAAGGTGGTCACTCACCCACTGTGAGAATGGATGAGAGTGCATGAGGGTGGGTGAGGGTGAATTCTTAAAAAAATTCATTCAAGGGATGTGGGCTTCACTGGTTAGACCAGCATTTACTGCCCATCCCTAATTGCCCTTCAAAAGGTAGTGGTGAGCTGCCTTCTTGAACCGCTGCAGTCCATGAGGCATAGGGACACCCACAGTGCTATTAGGGAGGGACTTCCAGGATCTTGACCCAGCGACAGTGAAGGAATAGTGATATATTTCCAAGTCAGGATGGTGAGTGGCTTGGAGGGGAACTTCCAGGTGGTGGTATTCCCGTGTATCTGCTGCCTATGTCCTTCTAGATGGTAGAGGTCTTGGGTTTGGAATGTGTTGCCTAAGAAGCCTTGGTGAGTTTCTGCAGTGTGTCTTGTACATTGTTGCTACTGTGCTGGTGGTGGAGGGAGTAAATGTTTGTGGATGGACTGTTAATCAAGCAGGCTGCATGGTCCTGGATGGTGTCAATCTTCTTGAGTGTTGTTGGAGCTGCACTCATCCAGGCAAGGGGAGAGTATTCCATCACACTCCTGGCTTGTGCTTTGTATATTGTGGAAAGGCTTTGGGGAGTCAGGTGGTGAGTTACTCACTGCAGGATTCCTAGCCTCTGACCTGCTCTTGTAGCCACAGTATTTATATGGCTAGTCCAGTTCAGTTTCTGGTCAATGGGAACCCCGAGAATGTTTATAGTGGGGGATTCAGCAAAAGTAATGCCATTGGATGTCAAGGGGTGATGGTTAGATTCTCTCTTCTTGGAGATGGTCATTGCCTGGCACTTGTGTGGCACGAATGTTACCTGCCACTTGTGAGCCCAAGCCTGGATGTTGTCCAGGTCTTGCTGCATTTGGACATGGACTGCCTCAGTATCTGAGGAGTCATGAATGGTGAACATTGTGCAATCATCAGCGAACATCCCCTCTTCCGAACTTATGACAGAAGGAAGGTCATTGGTGAATCAGCTGAAGGTGGTTGGGCTGAGGGCACTACCCTGAGGAACTCCTGTAGTGATGTCCAGGAACTGAGATAATTGACTTCCACCAACCACAACCATCTTCCTTTGTGCTGGGTCCGACTCCAACCAGTGGAGAGTTTTCCCCCCAATTCCCATTGACTCCAGTTTTGCTAGGACTCCTTGTTGCCACACTCGGTCAAATGCTGCCTTGATGTCAAGGACGGCCGCTCTCATCTCACCCGAGCTGAGTTCAGCTCATTTGTCCGTGTTTGAACCAAGGCTGTATTTGGTCAAGAGCTGAGTGGCCCTGGTGGAACCCAAACTGAGTGTCAGTGAACAGGGTATTGCTAAGCAAGTGCCGCTTGATAGCACTATTGATGATCCCTTCCATCGCTTTTCTGACGATTGAGAGTAGACTGATGGGGCGGTAATTCGCCAGGTTAGATTCGTCCTCCTTTTTGTGGATTGTACACACCTGGGCAATTTTCCACATTGCTGGGTAGATACCAATGTTGTAGTTGTACTGGAACAGATTGGCTCAGAGCACAGCAAGTTCTGGAGCACAAGTCTTCAGTACTATTGTTAGAATATGGTCAGGGCCTGTAGCCTTTGCAGTATCCAGTGCCTTCAGCCATTTTCTGATATCATGTGGAGTGAATCAAATTGACTGGCATCTGTGATGCTGGGGACCTCTGGAGGAGGTGGAGATGGATCACCCATTCGGCATTTCTGGCTGAAGTTTGTTGCAAATGCTTCAACCTTATCTTTGGCACTGACTTACTCCCCCATCATTGAAAATGGGTATATTTGTGGAGCCTCCTCCTCCAGTGAGTTGTTTAATTGTCCACTACCATTCACGGTTGGATGTGACAAGACTGTAGAGCTTAGATCTGATCCACTGGTTGTGGGATTGTTCAGCACTTTCACTTCCTGCTCATGCTGTTTGGCACGCAAGTAGTCCTGTGTTGTAGTTTCACAGGTTGACACTTCATTTTTAGATATGCCTGGTGCTGCTCCTGGCATGCCCTCCTGCACTCTTCATTGAACCAGGGTTGATCCCCTGGCTTGGTGGTAATGGTAAATGGGGGATATGCCAGGCCATGAAGTTACAGATTGTGGTTGAGTACAATTCTGCTGCTGCTGATGGCCCACTGCACCTTATGGATGCCCAGTCTTGAGTGCTCGATCTGTTTGAAATCGATCCCATTTAGCACAGCGGTAGTGCCACACAACATGATGAGGGTATCCTCAAAGTGAAGATGGGGCTTCGTCTCCACAAAGTGTGTGCAATGGTCACTCGTATCGATGCCATGGACAGATGCATCTGCAGCAGGCAGTTTGGAGAGGATGAAGTCAAGTATGGACAGGCATTTTTGTAACCGTCTTTGAGAATCCCACATGGTGTGTCGCCTTTCTGGTGCTTGGGTAAAGGACACTATGGAGAGGTTGCAGAATAAACTGCAGGGGCAGGGGAGCAGGTCAGTAGTTGTGCTACACATCAGTACCAATGACACAGAGGGCAGGTATAGAGGTCCCACGGAACAGGGGAGGAAGTTTCTTCCCTCTATTGTCTCTTCGTCTCCCAGAATGTTGGACATCAAGCTGCTCTCAAAATCGTCTCAATAAATGTTTCTTTTCATAAACTGTTTTCTCTCAGTTGACAGTGTTCCCACTGCCCACACAAATGGTCCCTGATAACATGAGCATTGATACACAATGGGGTTTGAATCTCGGCTATTTGCATTTGCTTGTGATATAATTTTTTCCATAAAGCTGTAGGTATAACTGCATGTGTGAAAGCTGTAATAACTAACAAGGAAGCCATTTTACTAATAGCATGTGGCTGAAGAAGTCATTTTGTATTCTGTATTAACTACATGTACTGATCAAATTACTATATTGAGTAGTAGTCAGTCATGATACAGATTATTGTAAAAGTGGTGAACATTAATTCACTAATTATAACCTAATGTAATTAATATGTACATTAGAAAGACTGGGTTTTCATTTAAAGTATTAATGTACAATAACTAAGAAAGTTTAAAGTCTTTAGAAAGTGCTGTCTCAGCAAAATACAGTCTAAACAAAGGAATCTTTCTGAACCCTGATAAGGTTCATTATCATGGCCTTGTAGAAATAAAAATAAAAATCTGTGGATGCTGGAAATCCAAAACAAAAACAGAATTACCTGGAAAAACTCAGCAGGTCTGGCAGCATCGGCGGCAGAGAAGAAAAGAGTTGACGTTTCGAGTCCTCATGACCCTTCAACAGAACTGAGTGAATCTTAGGAAAGGGGTGAAATATAAGCTGGTTTAAGGTCGGGGTGGGAAGAAGTTGGGGGGGGGGGGTGGGGTGGTGGTGTGGTTGTAGGGACAAGCAAGCAGTGATAGGAGCAGATAATCAAAAGATGTCACAGACAAAAGAACACGGAGGTGTTGAAGGTAGTGAAATTATCTAAACGAATGGGCTAATTAAGAATGGATGGTAGGGCACTCAAGGTACAGATCTAGTGGGGGTGGGGTGGAAAGGCTAGCAGGGCATAAAAGATTTAAAAATAATGGAAATAGGTGGGAAAAGAAAAACCTATATAAAATATTGGAAAAAACAAAAGAAAGGGGGAAAGAAACAAAAAGGGGGTGGGGATGGAGGAGGGAGTTCAAGATCTAAAGTTGTTGAATTCAATATTCAGTCCGGAAGGCTGTAAAGTGCCTAGTCGGAAGATGAGGTGCTGTTCCTCCAGTTTGCATTGGGCTTCACTGGAACAATGCAGCAAGCCAAGGACAGACATGTGGGCAAGAGAGCAGGGTGGAGTGTTAAAATGGCAAGCGACAGGGAGGTTTGGGTCATTCTTGCGGACAGACTGCAGGTGTTCTGCAAAGCGGTCGCCCAGTTTACGTTTGGTCTCTCCAATGTAGAGGAGACCGCATTGGGAGCAATGAATGCAGTACACAAAGTTGGGGGAAATGCAAGTGAAGTGCTGCTTCACTTGAAAGCAGTGTTTGGGCCCTTGGACGGTGAGGAGAGAGGAAGTGAAGGGGCAGGTGTTGCATCTTTTGCATGGGCATGGGGAGGTGCCATAGGAGGGGGTTGAGGAGTAGGGGGTGATGGAGGAGTGGACCAGGGTGTCCCGGAGGGAACGATCCATACGGAATGCCGCCGGGGCGGGGGGGGAGGTGAAGGGAAGATGTGTTTGGTGGTGGCATCAAGCTGGAGTCGGCGGAAATGGTGGAGGATGATCCTTTGAATGCAGAGGCTGGTGGGGTGATAAGTGAATACAAGGGGGACCCTATTATGTTTCTGGGAGGGAGGAGAAGGCATGAGGGCGGATGCGCGGGAGATGGGCCGGACACAGTTGAGGGCCCTGTCAACGTGAGTGGAAAACCTCGGATAAAGAAGAAGGAGGACATGTCAGCGGAACTGTTTTTTGAAGGTAGCATCATCAGAACAGATGCGACGGAGGCGAAGGAACTGAGAGAATGGAATGGAGTCCTTACAGGAAACGGGGTGTGAGGAGCTGTAGTTGAGGTAGCTGTGGGAGTCGGTAGGCTTGTAATGGATATTGGTGGACAGTCTATCACCAGAGATTGAGACAGAGAGGTCAAGGAAGGGAAGGAAAGTGTCAGAGATGGACCATGTGAAAATGATGGAGGGGTGGAGATTGGAAGCAAAATTAATAAATTTTTCCAAGTCCCGACGAGAGCATGAAGCAGCACCGAAGGATGTACCGGAGAAAAAGTTGTGGAAGGGGGCCGGAGTAGGACTGGAACAAGGAATGTTCCACATACCCCATAAAGAGACAGGCATAGCTGGGGCCCATGCAGGTACCCATAGCCACACCTTTTATTTGGAGGAAGTGAGAGAAGTTGAAGGAGAAATTGTTCAGTGTGAGAATAAGTTCAGCCAGACAGAGGAGAGTAGTGGTGGATGGGGATTGTTTGGGCCTCTGTTCGAGGAAGAAGCTAAGGGTTCTCAGACCATCCTGGTGGGGGATGGAGGTGTAGAGGGATTGGACGTCCATGGTGAAGAGGAAGCGGTTGGGGCCAGGGAACTGGAAATTGTTGATGTGACGTAAGGTGTAGAGGAATCATGGATGTAGGTGGGAAGGGACTGGACAAGGGCAGAGAGAAGGGAGTCAAGATAACGAGAAATGAGTTCCGTGGGGCAGGAGCAAACTGACACCATCGGTCTACCAGGACAGTTCTGTTTGTGGATTTTGGGTAGGAGGTAGAAGCGGGCCGTCCAAGGTTGGGCGACTATCAGGTTGGAAGCTGTGGGAGGAAGATCTCCAGAGGAGATGAGGTCAGTGACAGTCCTGGAAACAATGGCTTGATACTCAGAGGACTCGAAACGTCAACTCTTTTCTTCTCCGCCGATGCTGCCAGACCTGCTGAGTTTTTCCAGGTAATTCTGTTTTTGTTATGGCCTTGTAGAAGTCTGGCTTAATGGTTCAAAATCAGGTTAAAACTTGTAGAGTAAAGAAGCCATTGTTCGACATGGATGATATATTACTGCCCTTTGGAACCACGTGTTATCAACTGGAAGATGTAATTAAGAGGCAATTAAATCCACCTAACATCAGCTAGAACCAATCATTAAGTCAACAATAGCCTGACTCCGACATGGCAAGATGGTCATCTAAAGATTAAAAATAGGGGTCCCATACAGTGTTGCCTTCAGAATTGCAACAAAAATGTGTCAATCTCCTCAAGTGCATTAGAGTCTGATGAAGAGTAATACGGACTCGAAACGTCAACTGTATTTCTCTCTGCAGATGCTGTCAGACCTGCTGAGTTTTTCCAGCTATTTTTGTTTTTGTTACATTAGAGTCCAAGTCAGAGTCCTGAGAGGGTGAATTCTGACCTATCTTAGCAGGATGCGCAACTGTCTAAAGCTGTAAAAGTCACTGTCCTAAGTTTAAGGATACCTTTACTATAATAAAATTTCTATGATTTACTATCCAAATAGACCTATTTTGCCTTAATTGGTTAAGTCTTGTCCAAGCAAAAGTAGATTTATTAAATAACTTACAAATTGCTGGAGAATTGGAGTGGCGAAATTAAATCAATAACAAGTTCCACAAAGCAGGAACCTTGTAGAACATGTCTACAAAGATAGTTTTAGAATGCATGTATGCAAATGCACAAAGCATGTTGAATAAGGTTAGTGAGTTACAAGTACAAATAGCTGTGCGGGAATATGTAATGTCAATAATGGAAATGTGACTTAAAAATAGCGAGAGCTGGGCAACTAATATTCACAAATAAATGCCCAAATTTTCTGGTCCCACCCACCGTGGGTATCGCAGCAGGCGTGATGGATAATTTGACGGACCAGCAAAAGGTCCATTGACTTGGGGCAGGAATTTCCCGCCCAAAGTGTTCAGATAAGATACAAAGGAAAAAGGGAGGTGGGCTGGCAGTACTGATTTTGACAGATTTTGTGTTGAAAAGAGAGGGTGTCCTTCAGGAGAGAAGGACAAAATCCCTTTGGTTCAGGATGAAAAGCAAAAAATGATATCATCTGACTACTTGAGGATGAAATATGCATAAAAGCACAGGGCAAGGCTAGGATACTTAATGAATACTCTACATTGGTATTTACTAAGGAAGAAGATACTGGCAGAATATTGGTCGAAGCAGAGAAAGTACAGGTACAGAGAGGTAAAAATTGAAAGGCGGGATGTACTGGAAAGGTTGGATTTTCTGAGAGTATATAAGTCACCTAGTCTGGGTGACTTGCATCCCAGGTTCCTAAAGGAAGCAGGTGGAGGTGGTGGGAGGATAGATACAGAAGAGGTGCAAAGGACTGGAGTGTGACAAATGTGGCACCCTTGTTCAAGACAGGTATTTCCTGGTAACTACAAGGCAGTCAGATTAACATCAACGGTGTACATGGTTTTTATGAGCAAAAATAAGTAGAAAAATTAATAAGATACTTGAAGACTTTTGAGTTAATTGGGACATATGGCCTACATACCTAGCTTCGCACTGGCTCTTCCCAAAGACTGGCAGATCATATCAAACAGCATGTCCCTTCCGCTGTTTGCAATGGGCAAGATACAGACTGTACCCAACCAGCCCGTGCTTGCAAAATTCAAAACATAGTGTCTAACATTAGATGTGATTCCTGCGATTGGCTAAATAATCCTTAGTGTGCTAAGAATTACACTGACAACCAATTTAAGATCATCATTTGGGCTCACAATGTGGTGCACTTGTGTGTACTGGAAGCTACATATATTAATACACAGGGCCCTGTTCTTTGCAGACAGAAAGAACATGTGCACACATTGCGCCTGTTTCAGCTAATGAAATAAGTGACAATCATTCGCTGGTTCATTCTCCAGGGCAATGTCTTGACCAGAGTCAAATTGACTGGTTTAAATTTCACACAATGCTTGGCAGTTAACTGTCAGTCACAATCTACTTGTGCATTCTCCATGGCAACATCTCTACCACAGTCCACTTGCCAACCAATCAGCACTCTCTGCTCATACAGTACAAATATGCTGTTTCCCTTGACATGGATACTTTCTTGTCAATTGTACTGATGAGTATAAGACAAAAAGCTTCGACAAAAAATCTCTTTTTTCAGCAATACTCAAGTTCTGTGCTATAAATAACTATTAATTGAGAAGGGTCATCAGGGGTTTGTAATTTAATTTTTTGATGAAGGAATAGGAAGTTGATGAAGGGAATTCATTGGATGTTGTCCATATGTATTTTGAGAAAGCACTTGACAGAGCACCACATAAATGGCTGGGTATCAAAATTAAGGCTCAGGGAATAGGATCGGTGTCTGTTTGGATGAAAAAATTGACTCGTGGACAGGAAATAGTGAACCATGTTAAGTGTTTGTTTTTCAGGATGTAGAATGTTCTCCAATAGTCATTTAGGAACACTACTTTTGTGACTTATATAAATGACTTGGATAACGGGATACACAGTAAAATTTCAAAATTTGTCACATCATACCAAACTTGAAGGCGTGTAAACACTGAGCATGATACCAATTGACTGCAGCAAATCACAGGCTAGCACAATGGGCTGACAAGGGGCAGATGGAATTGAATACAGACAAGTTAGAGACGAGGCATTTTGGCAGAAATGGTTAAGGAGAGGCAAGATAGACTTAATGACCATTCTGAAGAGTTTTCATGAACAAAGGAACCTGGGTGTGCATGTGATTTGATCCTTGAAGGTGGCAGGGGATATTGAGAGTGCTTAGCAAATCACATGGGATCTTGGGATTCATAAATAGAACTATTGGGTACAAAGGCAAGAACATTATGGTAAACATTTATAAAGCTCTGGTTAGGCCACAAATAGAGTATTGCGTCCAGTTCTAGTCACCACGCTCTACGATGGACATGAGAGTGGGTCCAAGGATGAGGGCTACAAGGTTAGGTTAGAGAAAGTAGATTATTTTCCCTGGAGCAAAGGAGATTGAGGAGAAAGTGCACAACACAATGACAAATTTAGATAAGGTAGACAAAGAAAACTCTTCCCAATAGCTGATGTTACAAAGACTAGGGGATGCAAATTTAAGATTTTGGGCAAGAGTTACAGGGGGGAAGAACTTTTTTTTTTATATATACAGCGAGCAAGCATAGGGGTGATGGGTGAACAGGACTTGGTACATGTTTGGACAAAGACATGGTTTTGCTCCAGGGGGGCATTTTGACAGTAGCTAAGCTGCCGGCTAATGACCTGGAACACTCTAGCTACGAGGATGGTGGAAGCGGAGACATCAATGATTTCAAAAGGAAACTGGATAGGCACTTGAGGGAAATAAACTTGCAGGACAATGGGGACAGACTGATTAGATTGGCCTACAAAGAACCAGCATGGATTCTATGGGCCGAATGGCCTCCTTCTGTGCCATGATGACTCTCTCCTTTCTTTTTGAGCTGTGAAGTTAATTGCCCTAGACTTTCCAGTGTTAACAGATTTAAATATCACCCTCACTAATTTCTGTCATTTGCAGCTTGGGTGCCAGGGCCAAAGGTCTGTGCCTGGTATTTTGCTGTGTTGAAGCAACAAAGGGTGATACTTAATCTGTTAACACTGGAAAGTCTAGGGCAATTAACTTCACAGCTCAAAAAGAGAGAAAATAGGCTGTTGAAGCAAAATCAGCAGGAGTACAAGCCAAGAACAGCAACTTGTACTGAATGTAATAAAACGTGCAAAGGTGCAACACAAAGGTATTCCAAAGCAAAATATGACACCAAGTCACAAAGAGACATTAGGGCCAATGACGAAAAGCATGGTCAAAGAGGTAAGTTTTAAGGAGCAGCTTAGAGGAGGAAAGTGAGGAAGGGAGCTGGAAAGATTAAAATTGGGGATACTCAAGAGGCCAAAATTAGAACAGATATCTCAGAAGGTTGTGGGGAGGAGAGGCCGAGATAGGAAGGGGTGAGGTCATGGAGGGTTTTGAAAACAAGATTGAGAATTTTAAAATCAAGGCATTGCTTAACTGATGATCATGTAGATCAGCAAGCATAGGGGCAATGGGCGAACAGGACTTGGTACATGTTTGGACAAAGACGGGGTTTTGGATGACACCACCTTTATACAGGGTAAAATGTGGCAGGCCAGCCAGAATTGCATTAGAATAGTCAAGTCTAGGGATACAAGGCACAGATAAAACGTTCAACAGTAGTTGAGCTGAGACAAGGGATGGAATCAGAAGATGCTACGGAGATAGAAATAGGCAGGTCTAACAATAGTGTGGATATGCACTGGAAGCCAGGAGTTTTTTTTTTAAAAGAAAAATGCTTCACAAGGCTTGCTCACTTTTATAACAGCTCAGAATTACTAGCAATGCTGCACTTGGCTGCCTGCCACTACCAATCTCCGCTCCCTCCAGGGGGGCATTTTGACAGTAGCCGAGCTGCCTGCTAAAACAAAAATTCTAACAATGTGAACCAAAGGAAACACGATGAAGTAGAGCCAAGGTGTTATGGTGGCGAGAAGTCCAGTTCTGTTGAATGTGTGTCTGGATTCCAGAACTGGAGAGATTGGATAGATTTATCAAAATAAATCAGTCATTCATCTTATTTTTAGTCAAGTTTTGTGGTTCATAAGTTTCGTCACTAACTCCTGACACTGAACTGGTGCATGTGCAGTTCTTGCTAACTCTGACAGCATTGTTGTGCCCCACCCATCCTTCACCACTCTGCTTACCTCCAACTCACCATCCCACTTCCACCCCTTGCTGCCTCACTTGCCTCCTCACTCCTGATACCTCTTGCCACACTGCAAGCTAGGCAGCAAGAGCTCAGAAGAGGAGTGTTGAGTGGGGCAGCAAGGGATTGGGGGCAGGGTGGTGAGCAGTTGCAAATGGAGCAGCCAGCGGGGTGGTGATAGCAGCAGCAAGTGGGGCAGCCAGCAAGGTGGTGAGAGAGGTAGTAAATGGTTGAGAGCGGGCAGTGAGTGGGGTGACAAGCAGTCGGGAGCGGGGTAGTCAGCAACAGGGGTGGCAAACAACAGACCAGCAAAAATATAGTGTCCTTTTTGAGCTGAATTTGATCTGCACCAATTTTGGTGCAGGCAGTGCCTGGGAGGTTGCTGGCAGTGTCGTCACAGGCACTGCAATAGCATCTGCGGCAAGTGCGCCGTCTTCTGCAGTTGTGATGTCAGCAAATGTAGCCTTCTTTTAGTCAAGTATATGTGCAACAATGGCCGATTAGCTCATTTGGCTCTTTGGCTAGAGTGTGGTTGAGAATAGTGTCAACAGTGTGGATTCAATTCCCATTCAGGCTTATGTAGAATTGGGACTTGCCACTTTGTCCTGCCTGACTGTGGAAAGCAATGGCAAATCACCACTAATAAAAAAAAAATACCAAGAAAAATAGCTCAGGATGAAACATCAGCAGACAATGAGCTAAGGGCTGCTTTCAGGTAGGGTACACATGACATAGCCTATACAAAACACTGAGGACACCATAATGAGTTGAGAGAAATATAAAAATAGCTTAATTTATTTCAGGGATCTGAAGTTGTCATAATTCACAAATGTTATACTTATAAAGGAGTCATATGTGTTTCCTAGTGAAGTTTAAAATTAGAATTGCAAAGACATATTGAGCATCTTCAATATACCACAGGAACCATAACACTGCAATTGTTTTGGCAACAGGGCTCTTTAATTAATTGCAGCATATTAAACTAGTTGGTGTCTAACTCACTTAAAAAACAGCAAAAGCAGATATATGATACCTGCTGGAGAATTTGTAAGTGCAAACTAGAAACATCAATTTACAATATTGCATCACAGGAAAATTATCTAGTGGCAAAGCCAAATGTAGTTTATTACTTACTCAGGTTAGATTGTTGGCCTTTAGAGATCTGTCATGAACTAATGTCTCATAATGGGGGAACGTGACAAGCAAATGCCTGTCATTGGACCAGCAGATAAGATGTTATCTTATAGAAGTTGTTTGTACAAGTCATTAGGCTAAAGTGCAAATTACTCTATTTATAGAAAAAAAGCTCTGAAGGAATGAGTTATCATTATCACAATTTCCATTTATACAGGCAATACAAGCTCTGAAATAAATGACAACATTAGTCAAATAGAAAATGCAAACATTAGTCAAAACAGAGATCTTCCTGTTCACATTTTCTATTTCTGAACTGTAGCCCTGAACAGGATTTGTCTCAAAATGCATGTGGTTTGAATGGAATATGCTGACCTCACTTGTATCCCCATTGAAAGTGAATAGCTAGGGACCAATTTTCTTTCACTGATATAAAATCAGTACTAAGAATTAGAGCAAATCTCACCAAACTTCTGTTGTAATGCAGTGGGTGGAGCAGGTAACAGGATGATTGAAGAGTAATCAAGGAAGAGTTATAGGGTAAACAAGGTGGGGACTTTGGTATGGAAGGAGTGGTGGAGAAGGAGGCAATGGCATTAATTAAACAGAATCCATCACCAATTTAGATTTCTATACCAAATCTACAGCAGGAAGTGACATAAGAAATGTGATGGCCAGTTTTATATATTGTGCTCTGCACCCAGAAGCACAACCCAAAACACAACTGTTGGATTAAAAATAGTACAGATTGAGAAATGGGAGTTTCACATTACAGCGAATTATGGCATATTAAAAAAAGGAGAAAAGTATAATTTTCCAGTTCATTCTTTTCATGGGCATGGAAAACAAAATGGGAGGGGATGGGTCAGTGTGGGGTGTAATTATTCACTTCTACTAAATAGATTTGAGCCCAGCTCAGATTGATGAACTAGCAGCCTCTCGATCAGCTATAAGAGTCTTACATGAAATGAGTTTCGACATGGCCCTTCTGGCATATGGACCTCAACTCAATGGTCCAGTCATTAAAAAGCCACATAGTTGTGTTACTGAGCCATTTAGATCAGGAAGATTTCTGGACTATGAGTTAGTTAAACTCAGCACAAATCAGAAGTTTTACCTAGAGCAGCCACAAGACTACAATGCTGGCAACGGAAATGAAAACTTTACTTTGGTGGAGAAAAAGGTGAAATTAAGTTTTACTCAGGTTGGGAATTAAAGCACATTGTTGTGTTAAGAGTACAAGGTGTATTAATTTGCATGTGGCATTGATATGCTTGTCTTGGCAGTACTTAATGCTGAAACTGGTGTCTAAACTGGAAATGTATTCCATTCCTCAGGACAAACTTCCTGAATCTGATCATGTGCAATTAAGAAGAAGTGTTAATGTTGCATTATTTTAAACTAAGGGGATTAATTACATTTCCACAATGTCCTTTATCTTCAGCTTTCTAATATATTCTGTTCAGCTTATAATTTGATCTACAATTTTCACGTTCAGCATGCCATATTCCCCACGCTCCAATTTCCTCTTGCATCCCTAATGATTTATACTGATGGGAGTGTGGTTCTATGGGTATTATCTATAATCCAGTACCTCAACAAGTGCTCAATTTACATGTGAGTGTAGATAGTTCTATCACTATCTGATTATGGTGTTGTTCAGCATGGTGGGAGGGGGGGAATGGGTAAAATCACAGTCAAAACACAGTCTGTCTCACTCGATATTTATGAAATTTCCAGCAAGTCATTGGATAATGATCAAAATTCAGAAATAAAAACAGAAATTGCAGGGGGGAAATAATCAGCAAGTCAGGCAGCATTTGTGCAGACAGAAACAGAGTTGATGGATTCGGGTTGATGACTTTTCATCACTTGAGTTCTGACTCAGTAACACAACTATCGCAGATCGCAGTATACAAGTCGACCTAGCATATAAGACAATCCCATTTCGCCAACAACAAAAATCGTGTTTTGTTGACCTCCGTTTTCAGCTAAGAGAAGCAAAGAGGGGTTATGAGAAAAGACTGGCAGCCAACATAAAGGGGAACCCCAAAGTCTTCTATCAGCACACAAGTAGTAAAAGCGTGGTAAAAGGAGTAGGGCTGATTAGGGGCCAAAAAGGGGATTTAAACATGGAAGCAAGGGGCATGGCTGAAGTGTTAAACAGATACTTTGCATCTGTCTTTACCAAGGAAGCAGATGCTACCGAGGTCACGGTGACAGAAGACAAGACTCTGTCACTAGAAGGGTTAAAAATTGATAAGGAGGAAATGTTGGATAAACTATTGGTACTTAAAGTTGACAAGGCACCGGGACCAGGTGAGATACTTCCTTCAATATCCTTGGATGCAGGAGAGGAAATTGCAGGGGCACTGGTCATAATCTTTCAGTCTTTCCTAGAGTCAGGGGAGATACCTGAGGACTGGAAAATTGCAAACATTATGCTCTTGTTCAAAAAAGATTTTGAGGATAAGCCCAGCAATTACAGACCAGTCAGTTTAACTTCAGTGGTGGGGAAGCTTTTTGAAACAATTATTCAGGATAGAATTAATAGTCACATGGAAAAATATGGATTGATAAGGCAGAGCCAGCATAGATTTCTAAAAAAGAAATCATATTTAACTAACTTGGAGTTTTTTGAAGAGGTAACAGAGAGGGTTGATGAGGGTAATGCTGTTCATGTGGTGTACATGACTTCCAAAAGGCATTCGATACAGTGCCACACAACAAACTTGTGAGAAACATTATAGCTCATGGAATAAATGTAGATTATTCCACATTTATTAAAATGTAGATACAAAATTGTCTGAGCAATAGGAAACAGGGTAATGGTCAATGGATATTTTTGGGGCTAGAGGAAAGCTTGCTGTTCAGTTTCCCAGGGTTCGGTATTGGGACCCACACCTTTCCTGATATATATTAATGATCTAGGTGTGCAAGGGACAATTTCAAAGTTTGCGGATGATATGAAACTTGGAAGCATTGTAAACTGTGAGGAGGACAGTATAGAACTTCAAAAGGACATAGACAAGTTGGTGGAATGGGCAGATATGTTGCAGATGAAGTTCAAAACAGAGAGGTGCGAGCTGATGCATTTTGGTAGGAAGAATATGGAGAGACAACATAAAATATGGGGTACACTTCTTAAGGGGGTGCCGGAGCGAAGGGACCTGGGTGTATATGCGCATAGATCATTGAAGGTGGCAGGACAGGTGGAGAGCAGTTAATAAATTATACAGTATCCTGAGCTTCATTAATAGGGTCACAGAGTACAAGAGCAGAGGGATTATGCTGAGCTTATATAAGACACTAGTTAGACCTCAGATGGAGTCCTGTATACAGTTCTGGGCGCCACACTATAGGAAGGATGTGAATACAATGGTGAGAGTGCAGAAGAAGTTTACAAGAATGGTTGCAGGGATGAGAAACTTCTGTTATGAAGATAGATTGGAGAAGTCGGGACTGTTCTCCTTGGAGAAAAGAAGGTTAAGAGGATCTTTGATAGAAGTGTTCAAAGTCATGAGGAGCGCTAGAAAGATTAGATAAGGGAAAACTGTTCCCACTCGCAAAAGAATCGAAAATGAGAGGGTACAGATTTAAAGTGATTTGCAAAAGAAGCAAGTGTGATGTGAGAAAAAAAACTTTTTCACACAGTGAGTGGTTTGAGTCTGGAATGCACTACCTGGAAGTGTGGTGGAGGCAGGTTCATCGAGGCATTCAAGAGGGCATTAGACGATTATTTGAATAGAAACCATGTGAAAGGGTACCAGTAAAAGGCAGGAGAATGGTACTAAGTCATAATGTTCATTTGGAGAGCCGGTGCAGACATAGTGAGCTGAATGGCCTCCCTCTACGCCATGACATTCTGTGATTCTGTACTTGCAGTAGTAGTCAGCCTCAACTTTTCACCCCACAAATGCATGTTTTTCTTACCTTGCTGAGTGCAATGGATCAAGTAGCGATACAGGCAGTGTTGTGGAAATGTGCGCAAGTTTAAGACACGTCCACACAGAGCACACCCTGCATGGCGAATAAGGAAGAGAATGAGTCTTCCAATAAAACAAATGAGGTATGAAGCTGGTTTAAAGCTAAAAGTCAAAACATTTGCTACCTTGCCAAATAACTGTGCTGCAGTGAAGGAATTTGGTATCAGCAAAAAAAGTGTGAGAACAGAAGGAGGAGGAATCTGCCCTGAAGATGATGCCCAAAAGAACAGGGACCAGCCATTGGCCTGATCTGGAGAAGTGTGCATTGGAATGAGTCAAGAATGTGTTTTCATCATCACCAGAAATGCAATGTGTGCACATGCACTTATGTGGGCCAAAGGGAACCCTGAGTCCAGCAAAGGGGTTCAAAGCAACAGCTAACTGGTGTTGCCACTAGCTAGGATTTTCCACTCCTATTTGCGATGGGCGTCATAGTGGGCAGGAGCAGAAAATATTGGGAGATCGCAAAACTCGCGTTCACGCTGTCATGAAACGAGTCTGTGACTGTCCGCTCCACTTGTCAATGTGGGCCGCATTTCCTGCGACTGTACATGAGGAACTTAATTTTAATACTTTAGCATCTCATTATAAGTACTGATCATCAGAATCATCACTCTACACTGGATCATGAATTCGTGTCGATGTGCTTCACAGCAGTACATAAGCGACATGCTCCGGGCGACCTGCACTTGCCTCAGTACTTCGAGGTTTGTTTGCCTACATTGCTTTGGGCAGCACTCCCAGACATCAGTGCCAGGCTTTGCAGGCAGCATCACATCACTTTTAGGGGGCCTCACTGGCAGGTCTCTACCAACCAGACCGTAGGTAAAGTAGGGGTGGCTTTTCAATGGATACATAGCTAGGGCTTGCTTGTGGAAGTGGGGGGTATCTCAGTGTGTTTGGGGGCACATGTTGATCTGGGCAAGAGGCCTCGAGATGCTGAGGGCTGAGGCAACAGTCTCCAGAGGAGATAAGGCCAGATGGAGATTTGAGGGCGAGTGTGAGAGATCATGTCCCTTGAGCTGGCAGAGAGTGAGATGCCAGTGAATATGTGATGACCTTGAGTAATTCATTCACGTTATGTGGGCGTTGCTGGCTAGGCCAGCATTTATTGAACATCCCTAATTACCCTCGAGAAGGTGGTGGTGAGCTGCCTTCTTGAACCACTGCGGTCCATGTGGTGCAGCTACACCCATAGTACTGTTAGGGAGAGAGCTCCAGGATGTTGACCCAATGACAGTGAAGAAATGGTGATATATTTTCAAGTCAGGATGATGAGGAACTTCCAGGTGGTGGTGTTTCCATGTATTTACTGCCCCCTATCCTTCTAGATGGTAGAGGTTCTGGGTTTGGAAGGTGCTGTCTAAGGAGCCTTGGTGAGTTTCTGCAGTGCATTTTGTAGATGGTGCCTCTTGCTGCTACTGTGTGTTGGTGGTAGAGGGATTGAATATTTGTAGATAGGGTGCCAATCAAGCAGGCTGCTTTGTCCTGGGTGGTGTCAAGCTGAACTGTTGGAATTGCACCCATCCATGCAAGTGGAGGATATTCCATCACACTTCTGACTTGTGGACAGGCTTTGGGGAGTCAGGGAGTGAGTTATTTGCTTCAGGATTCCCTAGCCTCTGACCTGCTCTTGTAGTCACAGTATTTATATGACTAGCCCAGTTCAGTTCTGGTCAATGGTAACAACCAGGTTGTTGATCGTGAGGTGATTCAGTGATGGAAATGCTATTGAACGTCAAGGAGTGATGGTTAGATTCTATCTTGTTGGAGATTTCATTGCCTGGCACTTGTGTGGCACACATGTAACTTGCCAATTGTCAACCCAAGAATGGATATTGTCCAGGTTTTGCTGCATTTGGACATGGACTGCTTCAGTACCTGAGGAGTCGTGAATGTGCAATGTTCAGCACCAATCAGCAGCAAACATCCCCTCTTCTGACCTTATGATGGAAGGAAAATCATTGATGAAGAGGCTGAAGATGGTTGGGCCCAGGCTACCACTGGAGGAACTCCTGCAGACATGTCCTGGAACAGACATGCTTGACCTCCAACAACCATAATCATCTTCCTTTATGCTAGGTATGACTCCAACCAGCACAGTGTTCCCCCTGGTTCCCACCGATTCTGGTTTTGCTAGGGCTCCTTGATGCCACACTCAGTCAAATGCTGTCTTGATGTCAAGGGCAGTCACTCTCACCTCAGGAGTTCAGCTCTTTTGTCCATGTTTGAACCAAGGCTGTAATGAGGTCAGGAGCCGAGTGGCCCTGGTGGAACCAAAACCGAGCATCACTGAACAAAGAACTAAGAAAAGTACAGCACAGGAACAGGCCCTTTAGCCCTCCAAGCCTGCGTCAATCATACTGCCCATCAACTGAAACATTTGGCACTTCCGGGGTCTGTATCCCTCTATTCCCATCCTATTCATGTATTTAACAAGCTGGCTCTGAAACACCACTATCGTACCTGCTTCCAACACCTCCTCTGGCAGCGAATTCCAGACACTCACTATCCTCTGCATATAAAACTTGCCCTGCACATCTCCTCTATAGTTTTCTCCTCTCACCTTAAATCTATGTCCCCTAGTAATTGACTCTTCCATCCTGGGAAAAAGCTTCTGACTATCTACTCTGTCCATGCCACTCATAATTATGTAAACTTCTATCAATTCGCCTCTCAATCTCCGTCGCTCTAGTGAGAACAATCCAACCTCTCCTCATAGCTAATAACCTCCAGACATAGCTATTGCTAAGCAAGTGCTGCTTGATAGTACTGTTGGTGACTCCTTCCATCACTTTACTGAGTGGGTGAGTTTAGAGAGTGATGAGGTGGTTGTTTTACCCTGACAGCACGGATGAAATCATTCATCCTCTTTCTACACTGGATGGCCAACCTCTTCTGTGCACTGTTGGCACTGACCACTATTGATACTGCCACCCAAACTGGAGTGCTGAGATTACTGGACCTCCTGCAGCCAAAGTGGGAGTAGAGGACATCATGGATGGCCTCCAAAATGCATTCCACTGACACTGAATTCTTTCAGGACCATGTTCTGAGCAGCGAGCATTGATAACTTTTTAAAATTAATTCATGGGGTGGGCCATCGCTGGCTAAGCCAGCACTTAATGAACCGCTGCAGTTAACGGGGTGTAGCTATAGCCACAGTGTTGTTAGGGAGGGAGTTCCATGATTTTGACCCAGTGACAGTGAAGGAATGGCGATATATTTCTAAGTTAGGATAGTGAGAGGCTTGGAGGGGAACTTCCAGGTGGTGGTGTTCCCATGTGCATGCTGCTTTTCCTTCTAGATGATAGTGGGCATGGATTTGGAAGGTGGGGTCAGGGAGGCTTGGTGAGTTCCTGTAATGCATGATTGTGGCTGCAATTTAGATATGGCATCCGGAGTGATAAAACAGTGAGGTAACGGCATGATGGGCAATTTAGAGGCCGCCCGCCAGCAATAAGTGTATTTCCTGTGGCTGCATAATTAATAAGTTGGGAAGTGGACTATACGGTGCAAAACCCCACCATTGCAACTGGCAGGAAAATGCCTTTTTCATGCCCACCACTGCACTTAGTGCAATTCAGGGAGAATCCTCATCCTTGATACCAAAATTACCAGTTTCCAGCTATTCAACATCAGACAGCAGCAAAAATACAAGTACCCATTATGCCACATTGGCAACATGGATGAAACACCCATGAAACATGAGAAATGCCCAGCAACCCAACTGTGGTGTGGAAAGGTTCGAAAACAGTTCTCGTGAAAACCACAGTGCATGAAGTTTCACCGTGGAACAAGCCTGCATGGCCAATGGAATGAAATTAAAGCCTATGGTAATTTTCAAACATAAAACCTTGCCAAAAATCAAGTTACCTGCATGAGTTTTTGTGCATGATAATGGTTGGATGAATGAAGATGGAGTGAAGTTATTGTGTGGAATATGCACGAGAGTGGCCTACGTAAAGAATGCAGCTTATTAGAGTGAAACGTGTTCAGGTCCTATTAAGTGATCAGATCAAGAGGTACCTGTGAAGAAATAACACCAACATTGCAGTTATACCAGGGTGTGGTTGTGTGCATCAACAAGCCATTCAAGGATCATATTTGCACTGAATGGAACAGGTGGATGGTTGATGGAGAAACCCTTCACAAAGAGTGGAAACGTGAATGCTGCCCTGCTTGGTTGTTTTGTGTGGTTTTGTCATCAAATCGTGGGATGCTATTAGTGCAAAACTGTCATCAGAATGTTCAGAAAATGCAGAACATCCAATTAAATGGATGGAGAGGAAGATGATTTGTTGTGGAGGGATGATACTGAAGCCGAAACCTGATCCAGAGTGGGATCCTTAAGACAGTGCCATAACCAAAGTGACTCAATGAATTTGATGAACTCTGTGTCAGATGCTGAAGACAATGAACTTGACGGATTTTAATATGCTCTCATCATGGTTAAAGGCGGTTTTGTAAAATTTATTCAATGAATTGTGCCACATTAATTTATTATGAACTACTGGTGTTATGTTTGTTTTTCATGTTTCAAAATGGTGACCACCCACATGCACATCAGTGGCTCACATTTTATACTTGGTGTATAAGTCAACCCCCATTAAT
Organism: Carcharodon carcharias; assembly: GCF_017639515.1. Lineage (NCBI taxonomy): Eukaryota > Metazoa > Chordata > Chondrichthyes > Lamniformes > Lamnidae > Carcharodon > Carcharodon carcharias. Next base: position 88,556,722 of record NC_054469.1, on the reverse strand, counting down.
GGAGCCTTCAAAGTTGATTTGTATGCTGAAATCTATGGTATTATGGCTCTTTTATTCACTAGGCAATTGGTTTGGGGTCCATGTCACTTTAGCTTCTTTTGCCAATTATTTTAAATCTGTGTTCTTGATCTTTCCACCAAAGGGAACAGTTTCTCCCTATCTGCTCTGTCTGGATCCCTCATGATTTTTAATATCTTTATCAAATCCCCCCTCAGCCTTCTCTTCTTCATGAAAACACTCCCAACTTTTCCAATCTATCTTCATAAAAGAAATTAGTCATCCATGGAACAATTCTCGTGAATTTTTTCTGTGCTCTCTCCAATGTTTTTGCATCAGAACTGGACATAATATTCCAGCTGAGGACGAACTGGTGTCTTATAAAAGTTCAACATACTTCCTTGCTCTAGTACTGTATGCCTCTAATAATAAAGCCTAGGATACCAAACACTTTATTAACCACTCTCTCGACCTGTCCTGCCATCTTTGATGGCTTAGGCACATATACACCTATGCTCCTCTACCCCCTTTAGAGTTGTACCCTTTGTTTTATATTGTATCTCCATGTTCTTCCTACAAAATTAAGTACCTCACAGTTTTCTGCATTGAACTTCATCTGCCACCTATCTGCCCATTCCACCAACTTGTCTATGTCCTTTTGAAGTTCTATACTATCCTCCTCACAGTTTACAATGCTTTCAATTTTCGTATTATCTGCAAATTTTGAAAATGTGCTGTATACACCAAGGTCTATGTCAGTAATATAAATCAGGAAGGGCAAGGGTCCCAATAATGACCCCTGGGGAACTCCACTACAAACCATCCTCCAGCTTGAAAAACATCCATTAACCACTACTCTCCATTTCCTGTCACTCAGCCAATTTCACATCCATGTTGCTACTGTCCCTTTTATTCCATAAGCTCTAACCTCAAGCCTATTGTGCAGCACTTTATAAAATGCCTTTTGGTAGTCCATGTATACCAAATCAACAGCGTTACCCTCATCAACTCTCTGTTACAACTTCAAAAAACTCCAGCCAAATTAAACACCATTTTCCCTTAACAAATCAGTGTTGGCTTCTTTAATTAACCTGCATTTCTCCATGCGACTATTAATTTTCTCCCAAATTATTGCTTCCAGAAGTTTCCCCACCACCTCCTTTCCTGTATACGCCCGCTTTCCTCGCTGTATACTCTGTCCTGTATACCCCACTTTCCTCACTGAAGTCAAGCTCTTTATAGTCCCTTTTTCCTTAGTAAACACCAATATCAAGTATTCTAGCCTTGTCCTGCATGTCACAACAGTGGATTACAGCCCCAAATTACTTATGGGTATACGGAACTTATAAGAAAGCCATGTGTTTAAAAAGACATACAAACAAAGACACTGAGCAAAAGATGGCTTAGAATGTTAAGTAATCACTTTCTGGAAAATTCCCATGTGGATTATACTTGACCAACTAGTCCAGAGAGAACATGGAATGTCACACCTAAAAAGTTGTCAAAGCGTACTTCAGACAAAGACACTTGAAAAGAAGAGGTGAAATGCAAAAGACTGAACTTTAATCTCCTGTGGTTGGGGAGACAATGGAGACAAATCATCACATCCTGGCAGAAACCATTTCCTGTTGAGTTAAACCTCAATGTGGAAAGTATCTGGAGTTGAAAGAAAACAGACCCTAGGCAAAAGGCATGACACAATCAAATGGGTTAAAAAGCTAGTTGCAGATCTGATCTGTGTTCTAGTTCTGGTGTGCTAGTGTGTGCTGTGAGAATCACAGCAGAAGAAAATCAACTAGGCATCACTACAGCCTGCAGGTAAAAGGCCATCTTTCCCTCTCTGTTGCTGGAGTCAAGTCAGCAAAGCCACAAACAAAGTGGAAATAGGACAGCTTCTTTTAACCAACCTGCAGAACCAACTGTCCCCAAACCAAATGCAAAACTTCCAAAGCCAGCTCTACCAGAATCACCCAACTTAATGGCCGCAAGGTTTCACCACCTACTCCTCACGGACACGCCAAATATATTTTTTATATATTCATATATTTTTTTTTTTAAAACTTTTATTTGGATTCAACTTCTCATTTCTGATTTGTGTGTGCGTGTGGCGTTTTTATTATTTTCTTCTTGGTTTTTAGTAACGAATAAACATACTCTTTCTTCGACTCAAGAAAGCCTGGTTAAATTGGTTCCTCTGAAATACGGGGGAAGGAATCCTATTTAAATTAACCTTGTTATGACCAACTGAGGGGGTTGAATAAAGAAGGGGAGTCAGATCATTCCTCCTCGCCCAGGAGCAAAACAAAATTGGGGTCCTGGTTGGGAAGTTAACAAATTGGGGTCCTTGTCCAGGGATCAGTCAGAGCATGCACCCCAAAGCATATATCACCCTTTTTATCCATAATAGGACCCTCCACCTCTATTTACATTGCTTATTTTTCACATGCTGGTAGATTTTTGGATTCCGTTTTATGTTGACTGCTTCTCATACTCTCTCTTTGCCAGTCTTATTTTCCTCTTCACCTCCCCTCTCAACTATTGCATTTGACTTGGTTCTTACTTGAAGAATCACATGCATCATATAGCCTCCTTTTAGTTTCAACATAATTTCTATCTCCCTCTAAGAAGCTCTATTTTTGCCTCCCTTACCTTTTGCCCTGGTTGGAAAGAATGTAGCTGTATCTGAAGCATATCTTCCTTAAAAGGTCACCTATTGTTCCATTATAGTTTTTCCTGTAGTTTCCTCCTCCATTTTACCCTGGCTATATCCCTTCTCAGCACATTGAAATTAGCCCTCTTCCAATTAAGAAGTTCCATATTTGATTGTAACTTACTCTTCTCCATTACTAATCCAAACCTTACGGTATGATGGCCGCTGTTACCCAAATGTTTCCACAGACACTTAGTCCACTTCATTTCCCAGCACCAGGTCCAGCAATGCCTCCTTTCTAGTTGGGCTGAGAGCGTACTGATCAAGGAAGTTCTCCTGAAAACACTTCAGAAATTCCTCCCAATCCTTCCCCTTTACTCTAACCCAAAGGATATTTGGTTAATTAAAGCCCCCAGTATCACCACTCTGTAGTGCTTGCACATCTGTGATTTCCCTGCAGATTTATCCCCCTCTCTCTCGCATTATAGAGGCCTGTAGAATACCTTTTTTACTTCTCAACTCTAAACAAATGGACTCTGCCCTTGCTCCCCTCAGGAATTCCCTCTAACACTACAACACTTCCCTAATCAGTATTGCAACCCACCTCCCTGGTTTCCTTTTCTATCTTCTCTGAACACTATATTAAGCGCCCAGTCCTGAACATTAAGTCATGTTTCCATTACTGCCACTACATCATATTCCCACACTGCTTTTTGTGCTTGTAACTCACCAACCAGATTCATTACACTTAGTGCATTTATGTGCATACATGTGTTGCCTTTGCATTCCTTGCAATCCTTCTTAGTCAGCTCCTATCTAATATGGTACTAATTCTGTAGTACTGTCCAACATTCTCACTTTATGCACCTTATACCTCTTTTCTACTTCAATATGTTGCTGCCCACCACCCCCCCCTGCCAATTTAGTTTAAACCTCCCCCAACCACACTAGTGAACCTCCCTGCGAAGACATTGGTCCCAGTCATGTTAAGGGGCAACACAGCCCTTTTGAACAGGTGTCTTCTTTCCCATAACTGGTCCCAGTGCCCCAAGAATTTGAAGACCTCCCTCTTACACCATGCTTCAAGCCACACAGTCATCCTCTCTATCTTTCTATTTTTACTCTGGCTAGCACATGGCACTGGGAGCAATCCAGAGATTACAACCTTTGAGTTCCCATTTTTTAACTTCCTTGTTAGTTCCTGAAAATCTGACAGTAGGACCTCAATATCCACCCTCACCTATGTGTTCTTTTGTTCTGTTGTCTGTGATATCTTTTGATGATCTGCTTCTATCACTGCTTGTTTGTCCCTACAACCACACCACCCCACTCCACTTCTCTTCTCTTCTCTCCTCTCCACCCACACCACCCCCCCCCCCCACCCCCAACACCAGCTTATATTTCACCCCTTCCTTGGATTCACCTAGTTCTGTCGAAGGGTCATGAGGACTCGAAATGTCAACTCTTTTCTTCTCTGCCGATGCTGCCAGACCTGCTGAGTTTTTTCAGGTAATTCTGTTTTTATTCTGCACCATCTCCATCATATCCTTCATCCTTGCACCAGGGAAGCAACAAACCACGCAGAATCACCATGATGGTTACAGAATTACCCGTCTGTCCCCCTGTCTATGGGATTTTCGACACCAACTGCATTTGTCTGCTCTGCTGTGCCCTCCTGTCCAGTCCCTTGCTCACTCGTGCCATGGGTTGGGCTGCACTTCTTCAGGGTATTGTCACTCGCAGCAGTTTCTAATACTGAGTATCTGTTTGAAAGTGGCATACACCCCCCGAAGACTCCTGCATTACCTACCTCTTCCTACTCTTCCAGATGGTCACCCATCTATTTTCCTGACCTCTTACTGCCTGTGGGGTGGCTACCTCCCGTAATGTACGATCCAGGAACCTCTCATCCTCTCTGATGCTCCGCAGTGACTCCAGCTGCCCCTCAAGCTTGGAAATTCTGAGCCTGAGCTGCAGCAGCTGGAGGCACTTCCCACACACACAGTCACCCAAGACATGTGAAGTGTCCTGAAGCTCCCACATGGCACAGGAATTGCAAGCAACAGGTCTCTGATACCCATTCATGATGGGAAAAAAACCTTCCCAGTCAGTACCCCGTATAAAGAAATAACATTCCAGCTGCTCATTCCCGTTGAAATTCCATCTTTGCTTTTCTCATAATTCTGTTCATTTATTTTGTCACAGTTCACTAAACTTATTAGTCACACTTACCAGTTGTTAAAATAATTAACTTTAAACATTCAAATGTTGTGCAACGGAATGGTGGATATGAGCTTGTATCTGTAACACAAGCTTTGTCTTGCTGTCAATTAGATAAACTTCCCCAAAGGATGGGGGGAGAATTGAGAATATTCTTCGATCACTGGTTACTCATAAGCATAGGCTTATCTGTAGGTCGTCAGCCAATGCTCTTAGAATAATTTGACTGGGTACTGAACAACGTGGAAAATATAAATTAAACTGGGTAAAATAAAGTAATAGTAGAATGACACAATACGGTGGAAATCCAAGACACTGGCATTAGTGCAATGCTAAGTCAGCCTTCTCTGCCACCCAGCTCTGTTCTTGTTGGGATGTATTATTTAACTACTTATCGTGAAGAACAATTGGGAAAATGAAAAACGGAAAGAGGATGAGACATCTAGCTCCAAAACAGGTTGTGTACACCCTTTAATGGCTCAGAGCAGTATTAATGGAAAGCTGGAATAAGTGGTACATGGTTTGTAGAGACGCTAGTGGGATTTCATATAAAAAAAGAAACTCCAAGACAAATCGAAGGAATTATGAAGAAGTTTTTTTTCAAATACAATTTTCGTAAATAATAAGGGGATAGTCTAGTGGTTAACATACTGGGTGGGATTTTCAGGCCATTCCCACCAGCAGGATCTTCCAGTCCTGCCAAAGTCAATGGAGATCTGAAGGGCTTGCTGCATCCGCCCTGGAAGAACCCACCGCGGCAGGGCTAGAAAATCCCGGCCACTGTCCTTTAACATTTGGGGCTTAGATAAAAATATAGTCCAGACTGAGGGGATGAAAGTCTCCTCTCTCTGATGCCTGTAAATAATCTAAGTTAAATCCATTTGGTCAATTTGAAACCAGGTCCAATTAAACAATGGCTACAGCAAAAACTGTTCCACAATTCAGAATAAATTGGCAATGTCCTCAGCGGCTGTAGGGTTAAAGAACATTAAAGAGGCGACTTGCCGAACAACAAAAACTGGTACACCTCTTTACACAGCCTTCACATTAATCTAAAACACAAATTTTATTTTTTGGATGGAGTGATTATTCAAGACTGTCATGCTTGATCAAAGTAAAAATGTGCTTTATTTCAAAGATAGTAGGTTGCAATCTGATCAGCACGAAAATGTTCAACGGTCATCCTTGAACATTAAAAAAGTTAGTTGAAGGAAGCATATTTAGTATCCGATGTAAAATTAGTTTTTCCTGTATTTGGAAAGGACAGTAAAAAGAGCAATCATATTTTAAAAATCTCCATCTTTGCAACTAAGGCATTATTATTAATTTTCTTCAAATCAACTCTGTAATTACGTTGTAATATTTACATCAAAAACACAGCCAGAAAATGACTAAGAAAATGTGAGAAATTATTTTGTTCTTTCATGAAATAATCAAGTAATCATCATTTATCTCATCAAATCTCTTCTGTCCAAGTGAACTGTCAGGAACAAAATAAAATCTGTCTTTGTAATTTAAAAGTACACTTAAGGGAGTTCCCTTTGCAAAGCTACTGGTTTCACAACCAATCCTTCTGTGTGAAAAAAGTAGACATGCAACTAGTTTTAGTATGCAAAAATCAAAAATATGTACTTGACACTAGTGATAAAGATGCTGCATCACTGATACACTTCATAATGGCCCAGAATTTCCTGCAATGGCTAGATGGACCATGCATGCAGCAAATACTGCTGACTTGTTGGCAGATTTCACTGTTGCTAATCTATTCCAAAATTTCCTGGTTTTCAAATTAGAATACCCTCAGGTGCATAACAAGACCAATGGCCACTTACACATTTTATACTTTCCTATGCATACATATATTTGTGTATCTATGCAAGAACCTTAGTATGAGGCTGACTTTATATCTTTTTTACCTATTTGATCTGTATGCAGCAATTTAGAATTGCATTCTATGTTACATAGGTGCTGTATCTTAACTCAAATTTTAACTTTATTTTCTTCAAGTAATTCTATTAATGAAAGCTGTCATCTCCTTGCTTAAAGGCTAAATAAACAACGAACTAACCATACCTACTTAGTAGGTGTTGTTGATGTCAAGATAATTCAAATCAAATTTTAAACATCAGAGCTCAAATTAAATCAGATGAGTCTATTGTTTCTCATTAATATTTAACTGGAATAAAATTGAAAAGGAGCAGCTCATTTCAATTCATTTCTTTGCTACTACCTTTAAAGAATGCAAATGCTGGTGGCTGGATGATGGATTAAATTTAGCTAAGCATGTTGAAATGTTAACAGTTAAACTGTAAAATTTAAAATTTCTAAATCCGCCTTTTATAACTGAAGTGATTTCCTTTAGTTTATTATGTTCAGCTAGCTAACTGTACAGATAATGTTATCATCAGCCATTTCCATTGTCCGAGAAGTCACAGCACAATAGTAATCCACATCCAAAAGTGGGTGCTCATGGGCAATTCACCTATTCCTCTCAACAAGGATAGTCTGAGTTATTACTATTTCTGAACTGATGAATTTCACCTGAAGTTGGCTTTTCATGTTTACAAGTGTTATGAGCATTTCGACATGAACCCTCTTCTCAGTCATTAATTAGACTGCTGGCAGGTCACCAGTACCATTATTTTTCAGCCAGAATGGCAGCTGTGAGAAAACTGGCATTAATCCAGGTAACTTATGATCAATTGACATTAATAGGTGCAGCAGACCTATAATTTATAACAAGGCTAACAGTGGAACAGTGCAAAAGATCCAGAAGTTTTGTTAGGGCAAAGGTAATTTATTCCATAATTATTTTTTTTGTGTTGTTTATGGGCCCCATCGACATAGATTTGCCATTGCAATGCTACAAGTCTCCAGGATATTCTGTGTAATATTCCTTACGAATGAAGAATATTTATACAATACAAAACAAAAGGGAAACCTTTCTGAATTTATCTTACTTACTTGAGTATCATTGAGAAGAAACACAGACATATTACCTCGTATCATGCGATATCTTTGCAGGAAAGGAATACTGGAGTACACACGGAGCTCTAATACCCAACTGAAGCTAGTTTAATCCAAGTTTAGTGTCTACACACACACACACACACACACACACACACACACGTAGCCACAAAAGGGTGCTACACTCCACCCTCAACAAAAAAGTTACACAATGGGCAGGATATTTAGGTTGGTGAGCGGGGGAGGGGGGCAGGGCCCACTTGCCGATGCACAAAATTATGCGGGATGACGTCGGGCGAATCTTCCAACATCACCCCGTGTCATTTCAATTTTCAGGTTGGCAGGGGTGCAGCCGAATCAGCTGTGCACCCGCCAACGGCCTATTGGGGCCATTGACAAAGTCATTAACCTCATTAATGGACTTGCCCGTCCAACCTTTAGGTTGGTGGGCAGGCCGGGAGACCTGGCGGGCTTCAGAAAAAGCATGAAATCTCATCCATGGGCGGGATGAGGTTTCATGAGGGTTTTAAAAATCTTAATAAATGTTTGATTTAAAGTGATGGACCTGTCACATGAGGGGACATGTCAGAGAAATTTTATTTTTGTATCTTTACCATTTTAAAATTTGGAGCTGATCTCCCTGAGGCAGCACTTAGCCTCAGGGAGATCAGTACGCTCTTTCGCGCCTGCACTTCCCCCCGACGGGTAGAAAATTCTTCCCAATTTGTTCAAATGCCATGCAACTTAAAGGCATTTCTTGTTTTTTTGTATATTTATAAATCGAACTTAACCACTTAGTGAAGAGGATATTCTCCTTTCTTGACTCAAACTTTCAGAACTTGGGTAAGGGCTTTGACCCATCTGGGCCTGAGTCTGAGGAGAAGTTTTCTCCAACAAAGGCTGATTTCACCCTTGACCTTCAATTGAAATTTCCACTTCATCAGACGTGTCTTCTGATTCTGACTTGAACCTGTTTCAGACACAACTTGTAATCAAATAACTATTGGTGCTATACTCATATCCCAACTATCATTTGATTATTTCCAACTTCCTTCTTATTTATGAACCTCTGAAGGTAAAACATGATCTATATGCATAAACATAACCGTTCCACTACCAAACATCTTGGCTAAATAGGTGCAAGGACCACATTTTTATGATTTTCCGCTTCAACCATTTATGATGATATTCTTTCCCTCTAACCTTCTGGTTCAGTTTCTGACTTCTTTCTCTCACTCTACTTTTATCACAACTCTTCCTGCCTGGATTGTTTGTCACTTAGTGACTGTGTTAAATGTGGCTTCAGCAAATGAAAAATCTTGCTTTAAGCTGTCCTCTAAGGAACAATTCAGTTGGTGTTCTGCCAATAGTAGTGTAAGGTGTGTTACAACAAATAGACAAAAAAAATTGCCAGTTTGTGATTCAAAGACATCTGATGTTTTTTCCAATTTGCATCTAGCATTTTCTTAACAAGAGCACATTTAACAATTTGGACTATGTGCTCCGTTGCTCCGTTTGAAGCAGGATGATCCGGTGGAACTTTTATCCCATTCATTCTCATGAATTTTACAAACTCATCTTAACAAAACTGAGACCCACTGTCAGATACAATTTCCTTTGGGAACCCATATGCAGTGAACAAACTTCTGGCAGGTGGGCTGTTCGGGAATGGGTGGTGATCGGCTCCGCGTCACCATTTTATGCGGGCTGGCCAATTAAGGCCCGCCCAGCGTAACGCGCGGCTGGCAGTGCTCAGCACTATCTTTGCGGGCGAGGGTGGGGGGTGGAGGAGTGAGAGTCGGGGCCTGCGCTCTTTCGCACATGTGCAATCTCCCTGAGGCACAGAGCTGCCTCAGGGAGATTAAGTTGATAAAACTTTTTTATAAGTAAAAAATTATTTAAACATGTCCCCTCATGTGACAGTGTCACATGAGCTGGGACAGGTTTGTGAATTTTCAAAACTTATTTGAATTATTTTATAAAACCTTCAGGAAGCCTCATCTCACCCATAGATGAGGTTTCCTGAAAAACAGGAAGGCTGCTTGGGGTCTTCGCCTGCCGCCAACCTTAAGGTTGGATGGGCAATGTTGTTAACAACTTTTCAAATGGCCTTAATAGGCTGTTGACAGTTCAGCAGGTGCGCAGCCACCTCCAGTGCGCACCTGCTGGATGTCAACGCACATCGTTTTACATGTCAGCTTGTCAGGCCCGCCCCTGCACGCCGACACCAATATTCTGCCCCTAGTTTTGCTCATTGTTGTTGTTCAATTCTTCGGGAACCTCTCAACCCACTTTGTCTGGCTATCTATCATAATAAATAGATATTGCCCTTCAAATTCTGCAAAATACATGTGCAGCCTCTGCCACACTTTTGCTGTTCATTTCCATGGTTGCAAAGGTACTGATGGCGGCTTCTTTCCTAAAGCTTGACATACTCTTCTCTGTTTTTCTATATCCTTATCTAACCCTGGCCACCAAAGATAGCTTCTTGCTAAACTCTTTGCAAAGCTCATCCCTGTGTGTTGATCATGAAGATAACATAGCAACTGCGATCCATACCTTTCAGGAATTACAACTCTGGCTCCCCAGATGACACAACCTTAATCAATTGACAACTCTCTTACGTATAAAAAAAACCTGATTTCCAAATGCAATAATGGTGTTGGCCACTCATTTGCGATTATAATTGCATACCCTTGCCAATATAGGGTCCCTGCCAGTTGGTCTACCAATGTCATCTGATGTGACTGGCAACTCATCTACGTGTGAAAAGGAACACATCTTCACGGTTGGCCTCTACCTCTGGTGGGGATAGTAATCTAGATATTGCAACAGCATTAAAATTATCTTCTGATCGCCTATACGTAATGTCATACTGATAAGCAAACAAAATCAAAGCCAATCTCTGCATTCTGGCGTATTGGAAACTTTGGATTCAAAATAAACCATCGGTGGCTTATGATCAGTTTTGATTGTGAAACTACAACCATACAAGAATTTATGAAATCTTCTTACTCCAAAAGATCAAAGACAATGTTTCACATTCTGAGTATAATTTCACTCACTGGTACGGAGGGTGCATGAGGCAAGTGCAATCTGTCTCTCCTCACTATTATCCAATAGAAGAGATCACAGAACCTACTCCGCATGGAGAGGCATCATATGCTAGTTTAACCGTTTTGGACACATCGTTATATACAAGCACTGTACCATCTACCAGTTTTCTTTTACATAACTTGAAAGCTTTGCCACACTCTTTTGACCAATTCCACAGAACATCCTTCCTCAAGAGGTCATTTAATGGATGCAATAACGTTGCTAGATTTGGTATTAATTTACCACATTAATTCACTAGGCCCAAAAATGATTGGAGCCCAGGTACTTTGACAGTGTGGCACATTTCTTATTGATTGAAACTTACTCTTTGTAGGATGTAACCCATCTTTGTCTACCCTGTGACTCAAATAGTCTAATGGGTTTTGAAACATTTTACATTTATGTGCCTTCACCTGAGCTCCATGCTTTTTCAAATGTTGGAGTACTTTTTTTTAGCCTATCATCATGGGTCTGTCTATTTGGAGCTGAAAAAAGGATTGCATCAAAATAACACTATTCCCTGAATTCCTTGCAAAATGATGTTCGTTATCCTTTGGAAAATTCCAGGGGTTGAAGAAACACCAAATGGCAGCCTATGAAACTGAAATAGACCCGTGTGTGTTATGTATTAATAGTCAAATATGACTTAGACTCATCATCTAACTTAAGGTGTAGACAGACATTTGTCAGATATAATTTTGAAAAATTCTGGCCTCCTGACAACAACGTGAACGATCCTCCATATTTTGCAAAGTATCGGGTGGATTATACTCCAGTACCCGATTTACAGTTACGTTATAATCCCCACATATTCTTACACTACCAGCTGACTACTGTCGCTATGGGAGGAGCCTAATTACTCTGTTCTACTTTCCAGGTAATATTCCTAGTCTCAAGTCTTTTCAGCTCATGCATTACTTTCTCTGAGAGCACAGGCCTGCAGTAAACTGGTCTTGCATTCCTCTGACCCTGTACATTAGCTTTATATCTTTGAAATCGGTTTGCTGATTTCACTGAACATCTGAGGGTACTTGGTGATCAGTCATGTTGTGTGGTGAATTTTGCTTCTACACTAAAAAGCTTGTTCTAGTTTAACTTATGTGGTGTTAAGCAGTTTCTTCCTAACAAGGCTGTTTTTTCACCATTCACTACAAGGAGGGGCAATTTTGCACATTGTTCCTTGTATATGACTGGAACTGACACACTTCCCATTATGGGGATTTTCTCTCCTCCATAACTTTGTAATTCTACTCATGATTTCTCCAGTTGATGCTGACAACTTTTCACACTATCGTGATTCAGGAATCACGATAACTGATGTCCCCATGTCCGCCTCCATGTTTCTTGGAGTTCCATCGAATGCTATTTGGACTGCAGTGCTCTGTGAATTTCCACTGGACATCCTTGTGCTTCAGGTAGTTTCGGTCTCACCAACCCCTCATTGAATCTGTGCTGTTCAACAACCACATGCAGGTGACTGCTGTACTCTCTAGTCAGCATTTTCTCCATTTATGTTCTTTCAAAATAGCTTGGCAAGATGACCGTTCTTCTTGCAGCTGTAACACTCTGCCATCAGAAACGAACAATTCTGTGCCCAATGTTGGCCTGAACACTGATAACAGGATTTTGTAGCACCAATGCTGCTACTAACTGCCTTTGTTTGGAGCTTTGGCTTACTCAGCTGCAGTTTATTTAATTTAGCTGATGACTGGCGGTTGTTAACTTTGACTTCTCGGGTCATGTTTCACCATGTCCGTGGATAATGTCATTTGGCAAGTTACGTCGAAAGTTAACTTTGGCAATGTCAGTGCTTACTGCGAATTAGTTCACTTGTTAAACCGCACACAAATCTGTCCCGCAATGCTCTCTCTTGAAGTTCTCCAAAATTACAAGGAATGGACAGCTTTTTCCAAAGCCAGGATAAAGTCTCCAATGTCCTCACTAGGCAACTGACTACTTGTTCAAAACCGATAGCGTCTGGCAATCTGCAATGGCTTGGGACTGTAGTGCTTCTCAAGCTTACACAAAACGTCTGACAACAGTATGCCTTTTTGCTTAGTTGGAGCGAGAAAATTCTTGAGCCTTTCATATACTTCTGGGCCTGCTTCTGTTAAAAAATATCACCCTTTTCCTTTCCACCACTCCCTGATTATCAGGATCTTCGAGGATATTAGCAATGAAAAACATCTCAAGCTGCTCTACATATGCATCGAAACACTGAGTCATGGCTGTACTCTCCCAGATGCCCAATAAAACCTGTTGATGCATCCACCTTTGAGGGTCAGTGCATCCACATATACAAACAGCCTTTCTCCTAAAACCGGATTTTTAAGTCTATTTTTCAGCAAAAAAACCTCAGTTCCTCTGCCGGTTTGCTGGAAGCTACTCCAACTCAAATTTGTTCAGCTAGGGAAGATCCCCAATCCCACCTCATCACCAGACTGTGATATCTTTGCAGGACAGAAGCACTGGAGCACAAAAATGGAGTTCCAATACCCAACTCAAGCTAGTTTAATCTGGTTCTGGTTTATATACATAAATACACAAATAGATACAAGAGGGTGCTACTACATGTCACACTTGAGATTCATGAATATTACCATGCCATGCCACAATTCCCTTTCTTATGCAAGTCTGCATTTAGATGTCTAACCTCAAACCAAAGGATCTTGAAGACGACCTTCACTTCTTCTCAGCGATCAGCACACTCTCACTTTGTCTCCAGCAAATAGAACTGTGTAATAATTGCCAACGTATAACTGAAATATACATAGAGGAGAATTGCAGAAGTTGCATTGGATATTTTATCACATTCTGCACACTTTTCCTGGAATTAAATTGTAAGCAGTCTGTAAGAATGTCAGACTGCACAATGGATTGATATACATTAGTCACTATAGGCCATTTAGACTGTGGTAATAAATATCAGCCTTCTGATGCATTTGATATAATAGAGGACTATAACTTCTTAAAAATATTTTATGTATGAAACACAATTGTGCAGGCAAAACAAATTTAGAAAGATTCATTTTTCCGACTAAAATACATATATGTTTTTTAAAACCTTTCCTGCGTTACCATTTGGCAAGGCCCAGCTTCAACGTGCTGGAGAAAGTTAACAGATTCCAGAAGAAACCTGAAGATGTCGGCCATGCAAGGACAATTATGTGGGGAAATTATTATAAATGTTTAACCTATTGTCTCTTTAAAAATATTGGGCACATGACAGTCTGCCTCAACATACAAAAATGAGTTACAGCACTCTTTATGCGTTGTGTCATGTGGTCAGGTTACTTCTTTGATCAGTCAAAAATAGTATATATATTGGTGCTCAATCCATTTGGCTGCAGGTAATGTAAAAATTGCATCATTGCTGTTGGAAATACAAGAGGCCTATGGAAGGACTGCAGCTTTAGTATTATGTTAAAAAATAATTTTCAAAACGTATTTGAATAATAAAAACTGGTATAGATTATGCAATGTAGATTTACTGCCCAGAATAAGGCCATTTAATCTGAGTGGATGCTAGTTGGGGTCTGGTCTGCTGACCCCGGCCAAAGTGCGGAGCAGCCACAGGAACTGCTGAGTGCCAAGGTGGGCTGGTTAAAAGGTCTGCTGTGTGCTCTGGGATTTCATCCCATTTACAATAAAAGTGAAACAAAAAAAAATAGCCCTCCAGCCCTCACCCCTCAAATGTCCATTCATTCCCATGGCCCTTTATAGTCCCTATGCCAATTTAGTGTGAACTCATGCCAACCCATAACACCCTCCCCACACACCACCCTTTGTCCTTATGCCCTTCATGCCAACTCACCCAGTACCCACCATGTGCAGATCTCAGGAGCCAGGGTGAGATGAAATAAAGTTCGAAAGATTTATTACAGACTTCTCTGTATTAAAAAACCTCATTGATAAAAGGCTATTTAAATAAATTTAGAACCCTTCAAGTACTTAAACTCTTATAAAAACATATATCCCCTTCAAGTACTTAATCCCATTTAAACACTAACATTTGTATTCATAGCCAAAGACAGCTAATCTCTTTATGACCACCTGGAGCTGTCAATCAAGCTATGAACTTACCAGCCTCCCCATCCCCCTCCAACTGTGATGATAAGTTGTGAATGTAGTCAAGCAGCACTAATCCTATAATAATATCCCTCAGGTTTATGTCAACTGCCATCTATTGAAATTGCAAGCACTGTTTTTTTTTAAATGCATGCTGTTGTTTTTTCTAAATTTAAAAAGCAGGAAATTTAAATGGCTTGACAGTTCCATTGAACTTATCCACTTTTTACACAAATTCATGTATATTCTTAACCATCCCAAAGGGTTGCCTGCACCTCTCTGAAAGGGGTACTTGGACCCTTCGAAAAAGTTACCGTACCTCTCCAAATGTCTAAAGCTCATGAGTTGTGTTTTGGAAATCCCAGTAAGGAAAATTGCTCCTGTTTCAAGGCAGCTGCACTTTTGAATGTGCTGTTGCTGCTGTGAACTGCAGCTGTATAAATTACCTCTTGTTCTCGTTCCACCCTCTAGTGAAAACGGTGGCTGCTGGGTTTGGGGGAGGGGTTTCCAAAATCAGGACTCGAGCACCATTTTGGCTATGACGTGGAGCCCTTCCGATGCTGTGAAAATTCAGGCTCTAGAAATTTCACTGCAGATGCCAAAGTAACTGAATTGACAACCTTTAAATGGAAGTGGAAAAGATACCACTGAAATGCTTTTGCAGTTCGAATAGCCAAACTGAAAATTAAAGCAGGTCAGATCTAAGGACTGTTAAAAAGAGTTGTTGGGCCATAACACCTGAACTCAGTGTTGTAATGTTGGGGTACCCCAAAAATGCACAGGGGGATCTCCTTTGGAAGTTCACAGGTAAGGTTTGTAAGGCAATTGTCCAGAATTGCAAATTTCCTTTGGGCAATTTCCCAGCACTGGTAACCATCCAAAAATACAATTTAAATTGCAAACTGATGCTGGGTGCAACTCCGTGCCGAATTTTTTTTTTCCCCAGCCTGTCTAGCCCCTCCTTCCAACTCAGGCCAGCTGAGATCCAGGCAGTGCAGCATGTTGCTGGGACCCAGCATCGAAGCACAGATGAATCGAAGGGAAGAAAGCCACACCCCTTTTGATGCTGATTACCACTCTGAGGAAGTTCAGGCCTATTATTTTGAATATATTTTAGAATGGCTGAATTGAAGCAGTTTCTTAAAGTTGCAATATTCTGCAATTAAGTTATTTTTTGAAGTAAATATCCAATAGTCAACAGGTTCACAGTCATATTTTTAAAAAATCACAGAACATTTGCATTATTTTGGGGCCTGAAGCCACTATTCAGATACCAGCAGGACTTTGATGTTTGTTTTTAACTGTATATGATTCATAAGGTCACAGCATCAGTGGCAATACAGTATTTAAAATATGGTTATTTGATAGATTAAATTGCATGTCTATAAAGTATCTGAAAATTCACTTTTTGACTGATTACTTCAAATCTATGTCACTGACAAGTCAAACTTGCCTTAAATTAAATAACAATGTAACGAAAAAATTGATTTGGAGTTGATAGAGCTATTACTCCAGGATAACATGTATTTTGTAAAGTAACTTTGGATTTTAATAGATTCTACAGCTCAGATGAACATATGAATGAGGAGGAGTAGTAGGCCACTCAGTCCCGTTTTCCTGTTCCACCATTCACCTGTTCCGTCATTCAACAAGATTACGGCTGATCTAATTTTAACCTCAACTCCACATTCCCACTTACCCCTGATAACCTTTCATCCTCTTGCTTATCAAGAATCTATCTACTTCTGCCTTAAAAATATTCAAAGACTCTGCTTCCATCGCCTTTTGAGGAAGAATTCCAAAGGCTCTCAACACTCAGAAAAAAAGAATTCTCATTTGTTTTTAATGGGCGACCCCTTATTTTTTTTAAACAGTGACCCCTAGTTTTAGATTCTCTCAAAAGAGGAAACATCCTTTCCACATCTACCTTGTCAACACCCCTCAGGATCTTAAAGGGTTCAATCAACTCACCTCTTACTCTTCTAAACTCTAGCGGATACAAGCCTGACCAACCTTTCCTCATGAGACAACCCGCCCATTCCAAAAATTTGCCCAGTAAACCTTCTCTGAACTGCTTCCAACGCATTTACATACTTCCTTAAATAAGGAGGCAATACTGTACATAGTACTCCAGTTGTGGTCTCACCAATGCCCTGTATAACTGAAGCATTACCTCTCTACTTTTGTATTGAATTCCCCTCACAATAAACAATAACATTCTATTAGCTTACTTATTTACTTGCTGTACCTGCATACTAACCTTTTGTGATTCATGCATGAGGACACCCAGATCCCTCTGAACCTCAGAGCTCTGAAATCCGTCACCATTTAGATAATATGCTTCTTTTTTATTCTTCCTACCAAAATGGACAACTGCACTCTTTCCTACATTACACTCCATTTCCCAGATCTTTGCCTACTCACTCAACGTATCTATATCCCTTTGTAGCCTCCTTACGTCTTTGCAACTTCCTTTCCTACCTATCTTTGTATCATCAGCAAATTTAGCAACCATACTTTTGGTTCCTTCATCCAAATCATTTATACAAATTGTAAAAAATTGTGGCCCCATCACTGATCCCTGTGGCACACCACTCGTTACATCTTGTCAACGAAAAATGACCCATTTATGCTTATTCTGGCTAGCTAACAGGAAACAATCTTCTATCCATGCCAATATATTACCGTCTACACCATGAGCTTTTTTTTTATTCATTCATGGAATGTGGGCTTTGCTGGTCAGCATTTAATGCTCATCCCTAGTTGCCCTTGAGAAGGTGGTGGTAAGCTGCCTTCTTGAACCGCTGCAGTTCATGTGGAGTAGGTACACCCACAGTGCTGTTAGGGAGGGAGTTCCAGGATTTTGACCCAGCGACAGTGAAGGAATGGTGATATATTTCTAAGTCAGGATAGTGAGTGACTTGGAGGGGAACCTCTAGGTGGTGGTGTTCCCATCTATCTGCTGCCCTTGTCCTTCTAGGTGGTAGTGGTCGTGGGTTTGGAAAGTGCTGTCTAAGGAGCCTTGGTGAATTCCTGCAGTGCATCTTGCGGATGGTACACACTGCTGCTTCAGTGGTGGAGGGAGTGAATATTTGTGGATGTGGTGCCAATCAATTAGACTGCTTTGTCCTGGATGGTGTCAAGCTTCTTCAGTGTTGTGGGAGCTGCACTCATCCAGGCAAGTGGGGAGTATTCCATCACACTCCTGACTTGTGCCTTGTAGACGGTGGACAGGCTTTGGGGAGTCACGAGGTGAGTTATTCGTTGCACGATCCCTAGTCTCTGGCCTGCTCTTGTAGTCACGGTATTTATATCGCTAGTCCAGTTCAGTTTCTGGTCAATGGTAACCCCCAGGATGTTGATAGTGGGGGATTCCGTGATGGTAATGCCATTGAACATCAAGGGGCGATGTTTGGATTCTCTCTTGTTGGAGATGGTCATTGCCTGACACATGTATGGCACGAATGTTATTTGCCACTTGTCAGCCCAAGCCTGGATATATTCTAGGTCTTGCTGCATTTGGTATCTGAGGAGTCACGAATGGTGCTGAACATTGTGCAATCATCAGTGAACATCCCCACTTCTGACCTTATGATGGAAGGAAGGTCACTGATGAATCAGCTGAAGATGGCTGTGCCTAGGACACTACGCTGAGGAACTCTTGCAGTGATGTCCTGGAGCTGATATGCCTGACC
Organism: Carcharodon carcharias; assembly: GCF_017639515.1. Lineage (NCBI taxonomy): Eukaryota > Metazoa > Chordata > Chondrichthyes > Lamniformes > Lamnidae > Carcharodon > Carcharodon carcharias. Next base: position 88,538,029 of record NC_054469.1, on the reverse strand, counting down.
TCCAACAACCACAACCACCTTCCTTTGCGCTAGGTATGACTCCAACCAGTGTAGAGTTTTCCCACTGATTCCAGTTTTGCTAGGGCTCCTTGATGCCACACTCAGTCAAATGCTGCCTTGATGTCAAGGGCAGTCACTCTCACCTCACGAGTTCAGCTCTTTTGTCCATATTTGAACCAAGGCTGTAATGAGGTCAGGAGCTGAGTGGTCCTGACAGACCCCAAACTGGGCATCAGTGAGCAGGTTATTGCCACATGATAGCACTGTTGATGATGCCTTCCATTACTTTACTGATGATTGAGATTAGACTGATGGAGCGGTAGTTGGCCAGGTTGGATTTGTCCTGCTTTTTGTGTACAGGACATACCTGGGCAATTTTCCACAAAGCTGGGTAGATGCCAGCGTTGTAGCTGTAGTTGAACAGCTTGGCTAGGAGTGCGGCAAGTTCTGGAGCATAAGTCTGCAGTACTATTGCCCAAATATTGTTAGGGCCCATAGCCTTGACAGTGTCCGATGCCTTCAGCCATTTCTTGATATAATGCGGAGTGAATCGAATTGGCTGAAGACTGGCATGTGATGCTGGGGACCTCCAGAGGAGGCCAAGATGGATCATTCGCTTGGCACTTCTGGCTGAAGATTGTTGCAAATGCTTCAGCCTTCTCTTTTGCACTGATGTGCTGGGCTCCTTCATCATTGAGGGTGGGGATATCTGTAGAGCCTCCTCCTCCATGAGTTGTTTAATTGTCCACCACCATTCATGGCTGGATGTGGCAGAACTGCAGAGCTTAGATCTGATCCATTGGTTGTGGGATCTGTTAGCTCTGTCTATCACTTGCTGCTTGTGCTGTTTGGCACACAAGTAGTCCTGTGTTATAGCTTCATCAGCCTGACCTCATTTTTAGGTATGCCTGGTGCTGCTCCTGGCATGCCCTCCTGCACTCTTCATTGAGCCATGGTTGATCCCTTGGCTTGATGGTAATGGTAGAGTGGGGGACATGCCAGGCCATGTGGTTCCAGGTTGTGTTTGAGTACAATTCTGCTGCTGCAGATGGCCCACAGCGCCTCATGGGTGCCCAGTCTCGAGTTGCCAGATATGTTCGAAATCTATCCCATTTAGCGTGGTGGTAGTGCCACACAAAACGATGGAGGGTATCCTCAATGTGAAGGTGGGACTTTGTCTCCACAATGACTATGCAGTGGTCACTCCTACCGATATGGTCATGGACAGATGCATCTGCGGCAGGCAGGTTGGTGAGGATGAGGTCAAGTATGTTTTTCCCTCTTGTAGGCTCCCTCACCACCTGCCGCAGAACCAGCCCAGCAGCTATGTCATTTAGGACTCGGCCAGCTCGGTCACTAGTGATGCTACCGAGCCAATCTTGGTGATGGACATTGAAGTCCCCCAGAGTATATTCTGCACCCTTGCCCACCCACAGTGCTTCCTCCAATGTTCAACATGGAGGAACACTGATTCATCGACTGAGGGAGGGTGGTACATGGTAATCAGCATGAGGTTTCCTTGTCCATGTTTGACCTGATGCCATGAGACTTCGTTCTGCATTAAACTTTGATGTGGCACTTTATCAAATGCCTTCTGGAAATCTAAGTACAGTACATCTGCCGGTTCCTTTTTAAAAATAGCACAAGTTACTTCTTCAAATAACTCCAAATAATTGGTCAATCATCAAAACCCTCCATAATTGGGGTACGCTAATTCTATTTTTTTTGTAAATGGTAACTTAGAAAGGTTGCCGCCTTCTAAAATCAATTAACAGGAAACCAGTAGAGAAAAAAAATCAAAAATAGAAAAATTGAAACGGTAAATTTAATGGGAAATATGAAAAAATGAACATTTTGTAATTATTTAGGTAAATAGATACAAACAAAAATTAACATAATTCAACTGTTATAAACTGTGGAGTTTTTTTTTTAAACCTATATTTTCAAAACTTAATTTTAAATTGCTAAAGAACGTTTGGAACATACCTAATACTACAAGTCCATTTTAGGCAGTGATTTATGTATTTCATCAATTATTGATCAGCAAGCTAGAATCAATAGCCTTTCAATTATAATTGATTACAGATTCAGTACTGGATAAGCATGTCAAAACAAAACTATATTTATAAATTTACATCTAGTCTAATAATGCAGTGGTTGGCTTTGGAGACTGACTGATCCATAATAATCCAGTTGGAAGGGCGTCTAAACACAAATCAGGCAAAGTATACTCCGTGAGATTTTGTTATCTATTTGTGTAACTACTGGGTTTTTACTCATATTTGTGCTCAAAACAACCCTCATCATATTTTCATGCATCATATAGACTGATGATGCTGATAAAGAAATTAAAAACAGATTAAAAGATGCAAACAACAAATCATTACTTTATAATATAATTAAAGGAACAATAGAACTATGCTTAAATCAGTTTCACAACTAGTCCTTCAGGCCAACATCATAGAACTAAATAGATCACTATCACACCAGGCAACTGTCAGATCTCAGTTTGAGTGGCAGGTTTCTATACTCAAAATGGCTGAAGATGTCTCTTTACAGAGTTTCCATGCTGGGTTCTGCCAATCTCCTGCTGAAGTTACATCAGGAAACTCAGAGCAGCCCTGTGAATTTCAGGGCTGAAGTTTAAAAGCAGATATTGATAGATTTTTGTTACGGAAGGATATTAAGGCTAACGTAACCAAGGCAGGTAGACGGAATTAAGCTATATCTCAGTCATAATCTAAATGAATGGTGGAGCAGGCTTGGGTAACTGAACTGTCTACTGCAGTTCCTTCCTTTGCACGTGCAACTGTTACCATGCTCAGAACGAGCTGCATTTTGACATACGGATTATGTTGCATACCATGGTAACAAAAGTTTAATTCTCATTTTTTGCATTCTTTTTCAGATGCAAGACAGCATGAGAGAAAGTGTGATAGAATGTGAATGTGAGAGAGAAAGAGTTAAGATACAGATCAGCCTTGAACTAATTGAACGGTAGAACAGAATAAAGGGGTCAAATGGCCTAATCCTGTTCCTATTATACATTTATATATTATTTTATATATATTTGTATCAAGTGTCAGTAGGAGAACATTTAGGAACAGTGATCATTGTATCATATGTTTTAGGCTGACTATGGAAAAGGACAAAGAATAGTCCAGAGCAAGAAAAATTAACTGGGGGAAAAGACAACTTCAATGGCATAAGAACGGATCTGGACCGAATAAACTGGAGTCAGTGGTTGGCAGGAAAAACTGTAGCTGATCAATGGGCTACCTTCAAAGAAGAGATGATTCAGGCACAGTCAAGATACATTCCCTTGAAAGAAAAGGGTAGGGCAAACAAATCCTGGACGACAAAGGGTAGAAATTAAGATAAAGAAGAAAAAGTGCACTATGACAGATGTCAAGCAGAAAATACAGTTGAAAACCAAGCTAAATGCAGCAGGTTTAGAGAGGTGAAGCAGCAAATAAGAGAAGCATAGGGGAAGTAGGAAAAGATACTGAAAGCTAGCATAAAAAGGAATCCCGAAGCCTTCCATAGTATATAAATAGTAAAAGGGTGCAAAAAGGAGCAGTAGGGCCAATTAGGGACCAACAAGGGAATTTATGCATGAAGGCAAAGCTGAGGTCCTAAATGAATACTTTGTATCTGTCTTTACGAAGGAAGATGATGCTGCTCAGGTCAAGGTAAAAGATGAGGCAATTCAGGCATTATAGCTTTAAAATTGAAATAGAATTAAAATTAAAATTGAATAGGTTATCTGTACATAAAAGTTGATAAGGCACCAGGACCGGATAAGATGCATCCAAGGTAACTGAGGGAAGTGAATGGAAATTGCAGAGATACTCGAATCAGATAGCTTTCCTATTAAATCCGGAGTCAGGCAGGGCTGCCCTCTCTCGCCTGTTCTTTTCGTACGTTGCATAGAACTCTTTGCTGAGTCCATCAGGAAGGATCCGGGCATAAGAGGAGTGACGATGCCAGGCAGTGGAGGCACTCAGGTCAAAGTCTCCTTGTACATGGACGATGTCGCCGTCTTCTGCTCGGATCCGCTGTCGGTGCACAGACTTATCCACATCTGCGACCAGTTCGAACTGGCCTCGGGAGCCAAGGTAAATCGTGGGAAGAGCGAGGCCATGTTCTTTGGGAACTGGGCTGACCGATCCTTTGTCCCCTTCACTGTCAGGGCTGACGGCCTGAAGGTGCTGGGGATATGGTTCGGAGGGACCAGGGCACACGTTAGAAACTGGAAGGAGCGAGTGACCATGGTGAAAAGGAAACTGGGCATGTGGGAGCGACGCTCCCTCTCCATTGTGGGTAAGAACCTGGTCATCAGGTGTGAGGCACTCTCGCTGTTGCTGTACGTGGTGCTGGTCTGGCCCATTCCACAGTCCTGTGTGGTGGCGATCACCCGAGCCATCTTCCGCTTTATCTGGAGGTCGAAAATGGATCGTGTCCGCAGGGACACTATGTACAAGCCTCTAGATAAAGGGGGAAAAAACGTGCCCAACATCGCCCTCATACTGATGGCCACCTTTGTGTGCAGCTGCATCAAGTGGTACGTAGACCCTCAGTATGCAAACACCAAGTGTCACTACATGCTGAGGTTCTACCTGTCCCCAGTGTTACGAAGGATGGGTCTGGCCACGCTGCTGCGGAACGCTCCAAGTAGTTGGACCGTGCCGTACCACCTGTCCCTCGTGGGAAAATTTATGCAGAGAAACACCTTTGACCACAAGTCCATCAGGCAGTGGTCGGCATGTAACATCTTAAAGGCCCTGAGGGAAAAGGAGAGGGTGGATCCTGTGGGATGGTTCCCTGAGCAGACTGACAAAGTCATTTGGCAGAATGCCTCATCGCCAGAACTTTCCAACAAGCACCAAGACGTAGCTTGGCTGGTGGTGAGAAAGGCCCTCCCTGTAAGATCCTTCCTACATGCCAGGAGTCTCACCCCCTCTGCACATTGCCCTCAAGGTGGCTGTGGTGGGGAAGAGACCGTTGTTCACCTCCTTGTAGATTGTGTCTTTGTGAAGAAGGTCTGGAGAGAGATGCAGTGGTTTCTGTCGAGGATCATCCCGAGCAGTTCTGTGACAGAGGACTCTGTGCTCTACGGGCTGTTCCCAGGGACACACACCGAGACAAACATCAACTGCAGCTGGAGGATCATCAACTTGGTGAAAGATGCTCTTTGGTCTGCCCGAAACTGTTGGTTTTCCAGCGCAAAGAGTTGTCCCCGACTGAGTGTTGCAGACTGGCACATTCCAAGGTTCAGGAATACGTGCTGAGGGACACAGTTAAGCTTGGGGCAGCCGCCACAAAGGTGCAATGGGGAAAGGTTGCTGCCTAAGACCTTTCTGCCATAGTACACTGAGGGGCTGGGAACTGTAAAGAGCCCCTTAGGCTGTACAGCTTAAAATGAATGTCTGCCAATGATTGTAATATTCATTGTTTGTACTAATACACCTTGTGATTCATGTTGTAAAAGTTGAACCTGATTGTATTTTTGTAATGGTGATATTGAAATGGTTCGAAATGTTTTTGAAGATTTATGAATAAAGTATGTTTTTGCAAAAAAAAAATTTCCATCTTCCTTAGACTCAGGGCTGGTCCCAGAGGACTGGTGAATTACAATTATTACACCTTTGTTTGAAAAAAAAGTGTAAAGATAAGCCCAGCAACTATAGGCCAGTCAGTCTAACTTAGGTGGTGGGGAAACTTCTAGAAACAATAATTTGGGACAAAATTGATAGCCACATGGACAAATGTGGGACAATTAAGGAAAGCCAGCATGGATTTTTTTTAGGAAAAATCATGTTCGATCAGCTTGCTGAAGTTTGAGGAGGTTAAGAGAGAGGGTTGAAGAGGGCAGTGCTGTTGATGTGATGGACATGGACTTCCAAAAGGCATTGATATAGTGCTACACAACAGACGTGTGAGCAGAGTTGCAGCTCATGGAGTAAAAGGGACAGTGGCTGAGTAGCAGGAAAGAGAGAGTAGTGGTCAATGGATACTTTTCATGCTGGAGGAAGGTTTGTAGTGGAGTTCCCTAGGGCACCCTTGCTTTCCCTGATATATATTAATGACCTGGACCAGGTTTGTCCAACACGTGGCCTGGGGTTGGATGTGGTCTGTGAAACCCCCCCAGTGTGGTCCCAGGGGCAGTTTTCAAAATAGTGGTAAGTGGAGTGGAAGATTCTGAAAGAAATTGCAAGTCCAATCACACGCCATTCTTCTCCAGTGTTTGCTGTGAGCCTATTAGCATTAAATGTTGGAGCAGGAGCAACACTGGCGACAGTGAGCGTGCTCTGGAAAAAAAAAGGTATTTGTTGCAGGAGAGAGGCCGAGAGAGAGACTGCTGTGCCGTGCTGAGGAGGCAGCAACTCTTCTTTAATTATCAAATTATTGCTTGGACATTGCTTTATTTTTGCTCAGCAAGTCATTTCTTTTCTTCATTCCTCAACTTTATTTTGAAATTCATGTTTAATGTTGTGCCAAATCTTAGCTTTCCCAAATTTGCTCATCGGCCCCTTGAGTGGGAAAAAAATGGAAATGCTACCCGCCCAAGTGAAAAGGTTGGGCAAGCCTGACCTAGAGCTTGGTGTACAGGGCACAATTTCAAAATTTGTGGATAATGCAAAACTTGGAAGCATTGTGAAATGAGGAGGATAGTGTAGAACTCAAAAGGGCATAGACAAGTTGGTGGAGTGGGCAGACAGGTGGGAGATGAAGTGCAATGCACAGAAGTGTGAGGTGATCCATTTTGTAGGAAGAACATGGAGAGATAATATAAAGGGTACAACTCCAAAGGGGGTGGAGGAGCAGAGGGACCCAGGTGTATATGTGCATAAATCATTGAAGGTGGCAGGAAAGGTTGAGAGAGAAGTTAATAAAGCCTACAGTATCGCCGGTTTCACTAATAGGGGCATCAAGTACATGAGCAAGAAGATCATGTTGAATTTGTGTAAGTCACTAGTTTGGTCTCAGTTGGAGTATTGTACCCAGTTCTGGGCGCCACACTTTTGGAAGGATGTGACGGCATTGGAGAGTGTGCAGAAAAGATTCATGAGAATGGTTCCTGGGATGAGAAAGTTCAGTTATGAAGATATGTTGGAGAAGTTGAGACTGCTTTCCTTAGAAAAAAGAAAGCTGAGAGGAGATCTGATAGAGGTATTCAAAATTATAGGGGTCTGGACAGAGTAGATAGGGAGAAACCATTTCCACTCATGAAAGGATCGAGAATAATTAGGCACAGATTTAAAGCAATTAGTAAAAGAAGTAAAAGTGATACAAGGAGACTTTTTTTATGCAGCAAGTGGTTAGGGTTTGGAATGCAATGCCTGAGAGTATACTGGAGGCAGGTTGAAGTGAAGGATTCCAAAGGGAATTAAGACTCTTATCTAAAAAGGAAGAATGTGCAAGGTTACGGGGAGAAAGCAGAGGAATGGTACTGGCTGAGTTGCTCATTCGGAGAATTGGTGCAGACATGATTGGCCAAATGCCCTCCTTCTGTGATTCGATAAAGAGAACGGTTTGTGAGAGAGAAAGAGAGACACTGCAGTTTGAGGAGAGAGTGGTATTATAGTACCTATTAAATTGAAATTTAAGTTTAAAGGGTAAGTACAGTAGAGATGTTTACTTATGCTACATCCACATTAGGGCTTAAGTCAGCATCTACAAAAGCAGCAAATTCTCTTGTTTACTTATTTATTGCTTTACTTTAACAACTTGAACTTATATTGTGTCTTTGTCAAAGGAAAAATTTCCAAAGCATATCATCGAAGTGTAATCAGACAAAGACTGACACTGAGCAAAAGATGATCACCTTAGGAGTGGAGGCTAAAAGCTTGATCAAAGAATTTGGTCTTAAGAGGTCACTTAAAGGACAAGAGAAAGGTGGAGAAATTTAAGGAGGGAATTTCAGACCTCAAGACCTAGACAGCTGAAGATATGGCTGTAAATGCTGGGGCAATGGGAAGAACATAACTTTGAAAGATTGAGAGCTGCAGGAGATAGAGATAAGGGGCCATTGTTGCCAATTTGCCTTTTAACAAACAGAGGTCTCATTTGTATACAACATTTGTAAAGTGAATAACTGCACAACAAAAGTAAAACAATCTAAAGTCAAAATGATGTAATTCTAGTAAAAAGCAAAACACTGCAGATACTAGAAATCTGAAACAATATAAAAGGAAAAATTCACAGCAGGTTGATGAGCATTTGTGGAGAAATTACAGTTTATGTTTTTGGGTGAAAAGCCTTCATCAGAACAGATCTACTGAAAGATACACACCTCTTCACAGATTTTGACCAACTCTGCTGCCCAGTTTTGCTTTGTTTTTGGTATAATGCATTAAGTTTTTATTAATTCATGGCTAGATAAATAATATTTCCCCTAATTATTAGGGAAATATGGCCTGATGCAATTGCAGGGAACAAAAATGAAGACAACAAGTTTATTTGAATTATCAGAAAAGTCAAACGTTATAACCAAGAATTTTGGAGGCTTTCCAATACCAACTACTTATAATTAATTCTTAACACATTGTTTCCTTTATTTACAAGGTCACATAGAAAACCTGGCAGCATTCACTGCAGTGGAGCTTTCTACAAAATTTATAGCAATTGATTTTAAAAGGGCAATTTGACATAATAACCTGGATTTTCGCAAAGTCATGAAGGCTCTGTGGCATACCAAAATTGGTGGACGGAGCCTGTATCCAGAAGTCCTGCCCCCACATCCAACAGAAACCATTTTCACCAGGTGTGGGGGCAGGGGAAATCGGGGACGAGATGTGGCTCCCACATGTGGGAAATCTGAACCCAGAATTCAGTGTTGAGTTCAAACTGACCACATTTCTGCTGGAACAAGGACCTTATCCTACGGTATTGGAGTTATGAATTTTCAGAGTAAATATAAATGCTCTTCAAGGGCGGATAAGGTTTGTAGAACTGTCAAGTTATTTAAATCCGGACCCCTTTGTAATTGAAACTGACTGCCTGGGCCTGGGATTTGAATAAAGAATCTATTCCAGCAGTTTCAAAAGCCGTTTGTTGAAACAACCCTAAATGCTTTCATTGTGGCATTATTAATGCTTGACTGCTTTCCACAACCTATCATTACACAGTGAGGGGGGGGGGGGGAGAGGGGGGCTCTAAGTTCACAGTTTGAGTGACAGCTCAAAGAAGTTATTAAAGGATTAGCTGCCTTTGGTGTGGAGTTATTAAAAATGCTTGTTTAACGGGCTCACGAGGTCCATCCATGGTGGACACAAGGTGCATTGGCATAGTAGCTATAAGGGGCAAGGGGGGGTGTGGGTGGTGAGTCATTAATTGGTGCTAAATTAGCATAGGGGCTAAAAGGGGCCATGGCTGTGGGTGTGGGTAGGAGTATGCAATATGGGGATGGGTGAGGGGCATGGATTGGTGTGACTTGGCACTGTTGGCTTAAGGGCTACAAGAGGCCATTGGGGCGGGTGGGGGCATGGGTTGACATGTTTGGGCATGGTGAGGGTGGGTGTAGGGAAGCAACTGGGACTATGTTCTAGAGAACCAAGATGGGCCTTTTAAACAGTCTGCCTCGGCAGTTGGCAGCCCCTATGGCCACCTCCAATTGGCATCCGGGGGCGGCAACGGATCTGGCTCCATCCTGCACCCATCCACTCCAGAAAGGAGATCCCACCATCTGGTGTGCATTTTCCTGGTCTGGGAGATTTGCCGGCTCTGCGCAACCACCTCGGGAGCAAAAATCCAGGCCAATGAATCAGTTATAGGTGTGATGGGAAAGAAAGGATCTCACATGTTTCATAAATTCATAATCCATTTATTTCTGGGACAGAACAACAGGCAGAATGTGGGATATTAGAAAATACAGTTTGTTTTTAAGATTCGTATTTAGGATAGGAGTATCACTGGCAAGGCCAGCATCCACATTTTAGGCTTTTGTTTTAATATAATGTATGGTTCCAATATACCAGTCTTAAATGGAATGCTGCATAGCACAACAAGGGGTCACTTTAAAATGATTATTAGTACTGCCTCAGGCATTGCATTAACATAGACACTATCCTTATTTTGAGGAACATGGCAAACCAGCAGGGGGAGGGGAAGGAGTATAATCAGAACTTAAATCTGTGTACTGACAATGTGTTTCTGTTAAAATCTGACACAAATAAACTCTTGATGTAATGTATTCTGCATGAGAAGGGAAAATATTGCCCAGTAAATTCAACCACTCACACCTCCAAAGGAATGGACAATTTTGCCATTTATACACATAACAAGTTTATTTAACAGTTTATTAAACATTGCAAAACATTTTTTAAACCTTCCTACAGATAATTCAGGCCCACTTTTTTGTTTTCATCTTAAAAGTGTTAAGGGATGTTGCAATTTCTTGAAAAGTGTAAGTGGGAGAGTTAATCTCAGTGGCATGCCTAATTTGCAAATGGAAGATTGGGTTGAATAATAATGTTTTGTGCTATAAAGCACATTCAGCTGTAATACGTACCACCCATGATAAAGTGAATTTTCAGTTTGATTATGCATAAGTGGTAAACCTAGGTAAAAATAGCTGTGGCAAGGCACTAAGCTAATTGGTCAATGGGGCATTATATCATACATTATATAATTATTGGTCTTTAAAATTTCAGCTACTACAACTGTGTCATTTGCTTCTTTGTGGTGATTATGCTAAAGAAAGTAGTGGCAATATCAACTGTTTAACTTCAAGGATCTTAGATGATCAATAAAGGTGTCAGTTTTTGAATTCCACAACCTTTTATCTACAACAGTATTTCCACAAATGTCTAAGAGTAAAAACAAAATGAGCCTTTGGTTATCACGGTTATCATCATTATTCTTTTGATCTTGCCTAACTTGTAATAATTTTCCCAAAGGACAATGATCAACCTCAGAGGAAAGGAATAACAGGATAACATTCATATCAAAACATTCCTTTTCCAGTAAAAACTTCTATGAGTAACCTTTTGCATTCTAATGTAATGCTTGCTGGAATTGAAAGTATTGAATTCAGGACTGCTTTTAGGTCCAAATGCAGCACTTTCTAACTCCTGCAGTGCAAAGGACATAACAGATGTCAACCTGCTTTTTAGGCCAAAATAAAAGTCAGCAAAGCATTCTATCATGTTACACCAATTATAGCGTTGAACAACTATGGTTTTCCATAGAAGGAAATACTTCATGTCGTCATTTTATTTCCTGATAAAACTACAATGGAAATAAAAACAACAGTACTCATATCTGTTAACTAACAGCAGAGTTTTCACATTTATCTTGATAAGACTGCAAAAGATACAAGGGGAAAGAAACAGGATTCTGCTGACTGTGGCAGTGGAGAACACCTGCAGGCAACAGCCAAATCTATTGATTTATGTATTCTTTCTAAGGAGGGCATTGTGAAACTGCACCTACTTCATTATTTTGTAAGCTAGCATGCAAAATGTTTGGTAACATCCATCTCAACTCTTGGCTTGCTGCTGGCATAATTTTGGAATGGTCATAAACAAGACAAAGAATATTTTTAAAAGAAGCAAGTTCTTTTGCTTATATCTCTATCTCTCATCTTAACAGCTACAAAGGCTTTAAATGCATTTTCATTAACAAAGGAATCAAGAGAATTCAAGCCATTACCAAACCCCCAAACTGTTTCAATCACAGCAAAATATATTTAAAATGGTTAATGAGATCACACAAGTATGAATGTGCCTCGTTTTGAGGTAAAATCCTTGCTAAGAATATTTGTGCATTGGTGTTAGCTTGATTGAGTTTAGTAAAGGAAGAGACCATGCCCAGATACTCAAGAAGAATATGGTGAACTGCTTGAAGCTCTTTTTGTTTGTAACTTCCAAAAAGCATCAGGGTTATTAGTCCCACACATTCTTCAGTTATAAACCCAGATAATCATCTTAGGCTCTGTAGATGCTTCAATAACACAATAGTTCATCTTTACTGGGCTCCATCTCTTGTACATCTCCCTCACATAATCAGTCAAATTCCTGAGCCCCATATTTCTTATTCATTCATTGGGTAAACAGAACAATCTTACTCATCTCCTAACCAATATAATGCCTCTTTCAAAAATTCTTAGCCTCGACCATCAGACAACCAGTGATCAGACACAAACAGTTCAAGAATAGTAGTCTGTATTTTTCATTCCAACGTCTTTTGCATTCATCATTATTTACTTGCAGAAGTATGCCAGTGAAGATTAATTATTGTAAACATGATAGTCACCCCATTTAATGTGCTGTTCCATATTTATAGAAATTATTTTTTTGATGTTACATGTCTGCACAGTAATAAGAATTTCCCATTTGGAACAGTTGTGACTGATGTGTTTGACTCTACTTAATTGATTGCTATCATTATTTCTAGTGGATAATAGATCTATTGCAGCTGAATTGACTTAAAGCTACTCCAGTGTCTGTTTATAGAACAGCCCATATACATCTGATAAAATTGGTTATAGTAACAACAATGTAATTATAGTCATCAAGTCAATATGTAATTTAGGGTGCCACTTCGGACTAGCCATATGAAAGCCTGGTCCAAACAAATTAGATATGAAATCTACCACTTCAGAAGACTAATGTTTCACAGCAGGTTATGTTGGTGACAGTGGAGCTGGTAATCATCTGTCTGGCATAAGATAATATGGGAACCAAATACTGCCATCTCCCATTGAAGTGGCGTCTGATCTTATAGAAATCATTAATGTTCAGTCTGACAGACACGTGAAACATGTACCAGAGCATATGGTATGTATAGTATCCATTTCAGGAGGTGCGGTAAATTGTATGTAACTTTTGCCATCACTCAAATAAACACAAATCAGATGTTTAACCTAGATGACTTATTGTGTGTGTGCGTTCTCCTCTTTTAGGGGGTGCGACAGCTGCCAGTGCCACATCAACCCCAGCCCCAGCCTATTTTCCTGGGCCAAGATTGACTTGTGTGCATAGTTGGCTCTCAGCAGGATTCCTATCAAGAGGGAACCAGCTCAAGGAAAAAAAGAATCCCTCAGGTGCTGCAGAGAGGATCAGGATAGAACTTAAATAACAAAAAATATTCCACACAGCAGACTCTTTAAGGAGTTTAACACTAATTATATAATGAAATCTCATGGGTTTCAATACAAACCCTACGCTGGGAATTTACAGCTTAGTCTGTCCGCACATATACCAAATTCTTTCTTATACCTAACAATTGTTAAACTTTTCTAGGACTTTCTTCATGCAGTAAAGAATGTGCATCGTACATTGATGCCTCAGAGCGCTTCACAGTTAATTAATTAACTTTGAAGTGTAGTCATTATTCTTAAGCAGAGAAATGTGACAGCTTTTTAAAAAAATAATTCATGGGATGTGGGTGTTACTGGATAGGCCAGCATTTATTGCCCATCCCTTGTTCAGCGGGCATTTAACAATCAGGAGGCCAGGTCAGGTAAGGACAGCAAATTTCCTTCCCTAAAGAGCATTAGTGAACCAGATGGGTTTTTACGACAATCGGCAATGGTTTCATTAGATTTTAATTCCAGATTTTTATTGAATTCAAACTCCACCATCTGGGGTTTGAACCCACGTCCCCAGAGCATTACCCTGGGTTTCTGAATTACTTATCCAGCAAAAATACCATTACACTATTGCCTCCCCTTTGCTAGATTCCACAACAATATTGACTTGTTTTAGTGGTACTGCTGGGTGGGGGAAGAATGCTGGATATAACTCTAGGAGAAACTCCCCTCCTTCATCTTCATTGAATGTCATCTTTGACACCCACCTCAAAAGACAGTCTTACCTTAACCTCTCACACAATAGACAGTACCTCTTAACAGGGAACACCCTCAAGTACAGCATTAAATTGGCAGCCTGTTAAAAGACTATTTTGAAATACATGTTGCTCCTTTCTTGATTCTGCTCACTGAATGCATCATTTTTGAATGATGGGAGCTGTTAGATTTGGATTGCACTATAAACGGTATAAAACTGCAACCTTTCACTCATCAAAGATTATCTTGAATTTAACTAAATCACTTGAACAAAACTGAAAACTTATTAGTAGAAAGTGATAAAATTATGTATTTGAAACCATGACTTCTGACTCAGGCCAGAAACAAAAGGCTGAATTTTTGTTTGAGTCCAAGAAAGAGTTGAAATATAAGCTGGTTTAAGGTGTGTGTGTGGGGGGCGGAGAGAGAGAGAGAGAGGTGGAGTGGGGGTGTGGTTGTAGGGACAAACAAGCAGTGATAGAAGCAGATCATCAAAAGATGTCAACAACAATAATACAAAAGAACACATAGGTGTTAAAGTTAAAGTTGGTGATATTATCTAAACGAATGTGCTAATTAAGAATGGATGGTAGGGCACTCAAGGTATAGCTCTAGTGGGGGTGGGGAGAGCATAAAAGATGTAAAAAAAATAAATAAATAAAAATATATATTTTTTTTCTTTTTCTCTTTTTATAATGGAAATAGGTGGGAAAAGGAAAATCTATCTTCTCCGCCGATGCTGCCAGACCTGCTGAGTTTTTCCAGGTAATTCTGTTTTTGTTTTTGTTTTGGATTTCCAGCATCCACAGTTTTTTTTTTGTTTTTATTTAGGCTGAATTTTTGTCTGGGTGCAGAGTCACGTTTTGGTTCACGAATAGCCACACTTCAAGAAAACCAATTTTCCTGCGCATTCCTGACCCTGCGCCATTTTCCTCTGGCTATTTCGCAGGCTGGAAATGTCTAGTTTGTGAAATGCACACCTGGCTCCTGCTGAGGTCAGGTTCCTCATTTTAAACGGGGGACGAAAACTGGATTTCCTCCTGCACACCATTTTCATCAGGTGGTGTGGAGTTTCCAAAGCCCATTAAAAGTACACTAGGTTTGAGAATCCGTGAAGAAAATGGAAAGCCTGCTGAGGAGTCTGGAACATTCTGAAAGGTAAATGCAAAGTGTTTTCATACTTTCTAAAGTCACTGCAGGTTCTGTATTGTAATACAGATGTGTTCTTAATGCAATGATTCATCATAGGGACCTGTCCTTTAAGTTGACCCATTGACCAGCATTGGTGCGTTAGTGCTTTCCAATGGAAAAAGCACCATAGTGTAGTGAAAAATGTTAAGATGACATATTTTCTACTGTGATTTAAATGGCACTGGCTGATAATAAAATACTGGTTTTGACACTTGAAAAATCTAACCACCTTACATTGATTGACAGGCACTCTGTTTTAAAATTGAAATGTGTACCTTGTCCTTTCTTCTCAGAGAGTAGTCTATTTTTGGACAGCTGTGGCCATCATCAGTGCTTGGTTGAGTTTTAATTGCTAATGGATGTCAGCACAATAGGTGTTCAATTCATTTGAGAATTAATGACAGTTTCAAAAAGTTGTAATAACCAATTGTTCATGTGATATGATTTCCGGTTTATTAACACAAGCTAAAAGGATTACAACTATTATATAAGTTTTTCCCCCCCAACATGGCAGAATCCATTTTTTCCCCCAGTATCAATGATATGAAGACTTTTGTTAAATGGTGACAAGTTTATTTCCCCCCCCGCCAAAGAACATAAAATATTTTTCATTGATATTGCATGGAATCTGAAGACTGTGCATTGTGCATATAAGGTGAGTGGCCAAGGAGGATATATGGGTGGTGGGTGCATAGATATGGCATGGGCGATCTAAGGGGGTTAAGGGAGGTGAGAGATGAGTTTTAGCAGCCTTTAACCATTGTTGGGAGCTGGGATACTGTGTTGGAAAATCAAGGTGGACCTTCTAGCTGGCTGTCCTCCATACCAACACTACCCAGGTATTGCAGTGCAGCTCTCAAACTGCATTGCAAGCCCAACCACAATCTGAAAAGACAATAATAGCATGTAAAGTCACACGTGGGTCAGGTGTGCAGTGAGCGAGCTGCAAAAATGCACAGGTTGGTTTTTTTCCAAGCCTGGAGGAAGATTCAGCCCAAAAACCTTAATTTCCCACAGGCCAAAGAAAAACATTACAAACTTGCTCCATCCACCTGAGGCCATCTAAAGTGTTCTAACAACTCTTTGTGATCTAACTCTATCAGCTTATCAATATAACTGTCTTCATTCAGGAGAAGAAAACTGGTATTTTAAACAATTATGAAAAAAAACTGATGAAAATAAAACAATTTGTAATGATCTTTTAGACTGGAAAAGTGTGCATGTCATTCTGCTACTTAAGAAAGGAGAGAGGAGAAAACCAGGGAATTGTAGACCAGTTAACTCAACATCCATTGTCAGGGAATTGCTGAACTTTCACAGGTACCACCAAAATAATAAAGCAAATTTCAGAACCTTGATGCAAGCCTAATATTTTCAAACAGAGACAGGTTTTGTTTGTAACTACCACATGAAAGGGAAAAGCAATATAACAGCATGTATCCAGAGTCTAACTCAGTGTAGAATTATCTGAGTACTACAGTAAACCAGAATGGATGCAATTAGACTAAATACGTAAATGGGTGTGTGTGTTATTTTTAATTCTCCTAATATTTGGTTGTCTGTAATGAAACACTCATTGAAATTCATGATTCATTGCTCGTGAGGTGGAGGTGTCATGATGATCTGATGTGCGGATGAGATATTAATCTTTAATTTCATTGTCTCATCTAATATACATTGAACTGCTTTAAAAGGACTTTTAAAAAGCAAGTAAAGACACTGAATTAAGATGGCTGCCACAAGGCACCCGAGATTGGTGTTACAAGTTGACCAGTTTCTGGAAGGTTCCAATGTGAATTATAATTAAACATGACAAGACAACCTCCTACGGAATTTTACACCTGTTGATGTCAGGAACTACTTCAAAGGATTTACTGAAACTGTACTGGACTTCACCATTTGCATTTCTATAATGCTACCTCTCTCTCTACCGGGACAATAGATATATGGAAGGTGTTCTTTCTATCTCATGAAGATGGATGGAGGATGGATCATGGAAGAGTTAATGGTTGGGACATTACAGTCTAATCACCTAGACCATAAAACAACAGCCACAGTCTGTCCAGATGCAAGCTAATCAATTACCATCCAAAATCAGTATGGAGAGGTCATGTGATTGGAATAACCATTTTGAAATGTCTTTTATTACCAGTTCTAAGCAGAAATCTGGAAGAGGTCTGCCAATGGAGCAGTAACACAATTTCTCTCAAGTTCAAGACCCTAACTCTATGGCAGTTTGAAATCCAGCAGAGATAGTGAATTTTCAAACGAAAGGAATGTCACGCATTTTACTCAATAACAACTAATCACACTGTGGTTAAAACTCAACAAAAACTGTCAGACTTATTTCTTTGCAATCAGCACGTAAATCGTTGAGCACACACATTGAGTTAATATCTTCATTCTTATAAATTCACAAAAAGAAAAACCCTGTTATGGTCACACCTGGAGTGGTAGAATTGGCAAGTAAGTTCACCCCTCATATGATCGTAACAACAAATGTTATGTTTCACTGACACAAAGGTCTTGGAATACTGTGAGCAGTTCTGGGCACCACAAATAGGAAGCATAAACTGTCTAAGGAGGGAGTGCAGCATAGGTTTACTAGAATGATATTTAGGCTCCAAGGGTTAACCTACAAGGAGCGATTAAACAAACTAGGGTTTCATTCCCTGGAATTTAGCCAGTTAAGGGGTATTAAGGGGAATTAAGGGTATTAAGCTTTCCTCTATCTACTCTACTTCCACTGCTTCAGGAATCTAGGAGCAGGAGGTAGAGTCTAAAAAAAGAACCAGGCCTATCAGGAATGAAATTAGGAAACACTTCTACACACAAAAGGTGGTAAATTTGGAACGCTCATTTACAAATTGCAATTGGTGCTAGATCAATTGTTAAATTTGAAATGGCAATTTTTTGATAAGCGAAGTATTAAGAGATATGGAGCAAAAGCAGGTTTACGGAGCTAGGTTGCAGGTCACATAGCGTTGAATGGCACAACAGGTTATGGGCTTAAACAGCCTACTTCTGTTAGTATGATTAATTTCTCTAATAACGATTGTTATTAGTCTGTTTACCAAGGATGGCAATAGAATTCCAGCCAAGCCAGATCCTCTGCATTCAATTTCCACGTTTACACATCCAACTGGGATTGCTGAAGAACAAGTAGGAGATATTAATTACCCTTCCTTGGCAAGAGCACTAGGGTCAAGGGTACAAGCCCAATTAGAGATCAGTAGGTTCATAGTGAATCATGGAGAATGAACTCCGAGACCGCAAGGCTGAGTACTAGATTATCAGTAGGCTCAATCCAAATCAACCTCTTCCTCAGATCCCCAACAAGGCACAAATGATTATGTTTACGCATCTTCAATTAATGCTAATCACAGCTGTGGCATGAGGGGTTAAACACCACAAAGGTAAAAGCTCATTCACCACCTCCACAGTAATGGCCCAGCACCCGAACTCGCCTGCACCAATCCAAACAAGTTTCGTGCCCCAAAATCCCTTTTAAGAGCCACTGAAGGTGTCGAATCCTATTCCACCGTTTCCATACCGATCCCCTTTCTAATGCCTTCCCCGTCTATCGAGGACGATTCGCCCTCTCGTTCTACCTTCCAGTTTGTCTCTGTTATCCGACCGCAGCCACCACACTCCGTGCTGCAGCGTGCCAGCATCCACCAACCCGCTCCCTTCCCTGGCCCCGCCCCTTTCCGAAACCCGCCTCGGCCCCGCCCCTCTCCGGCCCCACCCCTCTCCTGCCTCCGCCCCTTTCCGAAACCCGTCTCGCCCCGCCCACCCCAAACTCCGCATTTTCTCACCGCCTTCTCTAACCCCGCCCCCTTTCCTAGCCGCTGTCCGTTCTCTTTCTAATTAAACTTGTTTCCCGCTCTTTTGGTGAGCGGCGGCCCCGCGCAGACTCCCTGAAGGCGGCTGGGCTGCTGCTCCCTCCCGGGCTGTCATGGACAGGAACATTTTGTTGCAGCTTTGCCTTATGGCCAATCTCGCTGCGACAAGCCTGTAGTTTTGACACACATTGAAGGAAAATAGATTGGGTTGGGCTGGTAGTGAAGAATGCTCACGGTTGGCAGATGAGACAAGGATAAATTACTTTTTATAATGATCAAAAAGTAACTAATAAAAGAGCTTCCATGTAAAACACTAACATTCTTCGAGATCCATGTTAAAAAGTCCAAGTGCACTGCAAGCAATTAAAATATAACTGCAAAGTTTACAGATTTACACAAATAATATATGTAAGCAAGTGCCAAAGGAAAGGTCAGCCCAAAAGCAGCAGAACCATGACAGAAAGTGATACTTTCAAACCTTAACACAGCTTAATAACTTTAAATACTAACCAACAATTTTCTCTTGATTTTGTTTTGCACCATTATGCTTTCAGTCGTTACACTCCTTCCCTCTAAAAAGTCTTGACTTGAAACGTCAACTTTCTCTCACCATAGATACTGACTGACACATTGTTTTCAGCATCTTCTGTTTTTATTTAAGTTTTCCAGCATCTGCTGCATTTTATTTTTGTTTTTTTTTACACTATCCAGTCCCTCCCAGTGGAAGGATGAAAAGTCGTCCCCTTAACCTATACAGAATGTATCATCCAATACTCTATCTTATCTGCAAACGACCCTTAACTTCAGGGTGTAGTTTATTCTACTGAGTTGCCTCATCATCCAAAATATTCTACACAAGAAGCATGTAATTGAAAAATGACCTCTCATATGTAAACTCTGCCTCCTACGATATAGGATTATATAGGATGTATGGCACAGAAACAGACTATTCAGCCCAATCAGTCCTGTGTTTGTGCTCCACTTGAGCTTCTTCCCATCTTGTCTCATCTAAATCTATCATTAGAACCAGCTATTCCCTTCTCCCTCATCTGCTTGCCTATTTTCCCCTTAAATGCATCTATCATATTCGCTTCAATCACTGTGACAGTAAATTCCACATTCCCAGCACTCTCTGGCA
This sequence comes from Carcharodon carcharias, assembly GCF_017639515.1. NCBI lineage: Eukaryota > Metazoa > Chordata > Chondrichthyes > Lamniformes > Lamnidae > Carcharodon > Carcharodon carcharias. Next base: position 88,518,063 of record NC_054469.1, on the reverse strand, counting down.
AAGAGGTTTCTTCTGAATTCCCTATTGGATTTATTGGTGACTATCTTGTACTGATGACCTCTGGTTATGCTCTTTCCTACAAGTGGAAATATTCTCCCTGCATCCATGCTATCAAAATCTTACATAATTTTAAAGATCTCTACTGGGTAACCCTTTTCAAGAGAAAAGAAACACAGCCTGTTAATCCTTTCCTGAGGTGTATATCCACACATTTCTGGTATCAGTTTTGTATATCTTCTCTGCGCCCTCTCCACTCCCAATACATCCTTATATGGTAACCAGAACTGTACTCTTAAGTGTGGTCTGACTAAAGTTTGATACAGGTTTAGCGTAACTTCTCTACTTTTCAATTCTATCCCTCCAAAAATGAAACCTAGGACTTGATTTGCTTTTTGTTATAGCCTTGCTAACCTGTGGTGCAACTTTTAGTGATTGTTGTATTTGTACTTCAAGATCCTTTTGTTCCTCTACCAAACCTAGACTTGCAAATTATCAAAATATACTACCTCACATTTATCTATGTTGAACTTTACTTGCCAATTATTTGCCTATTCTGTAAGTTTATTATTGTCCACCTGTAACTTGTTGCAGTCCTCCTCAGTATTGACTATCCTCCCACCCACCCCAATCTGGTATTATCTACAAATTTAGAAGTTGCATTTTTGATTCAAAAGTCAACACATTAATGTAAGTTGTGAACAGCAGTGCTCCAGCACTGTTCCTTATGGAACTTCACTTCCCACCTTCTGTCACCCCTTTTTCTCTCTCTTTGCTTTTTGCCTTGAAGCCGGCTAGCAATCCATTCTGCCACTTGTTCCCCAACTCCAAATTCTCTGACCTTATTTAGTCTATTATGGGGCAACTTATTGAAGGCATTTTGAAAATCCAGGTAAATTACATCAATTATTTTGTCTACTCTCTGTTTTCTTTCCAAAAAAATTAAATACTGTTGGTTAAGCAAGATTTCCCCTTTTGAAATCCATGCTGACTATTATTTATGATAATTCTATTCTCCGCTTTAGTAAGGATTCCACTATTTTTTCCTACCACTGATGTTAAGCTGGCTGGTCTATAATTCCTTGGGCGTGTTCTGTCCCCCTTCTTAAAATAGGAATTACATTAGCTATCTGCCAGTCCTCTGGCACTACACATTTTTCTAATGAATTATTAAATATGAGTAGTAATACCTCTGCTATCACTTCACTAGATTATTTTAACACATATGGATGCAATCCATCCGGACCAGGGGCTTTATCCTTTTTGAGTTTGTTTAATTTATTCATACCTCTCCTTTTTTATTTAAATGCACTTATCTCATTCCTCAACTGATCTTTCAATGTCATGTCTACCAGCTCTATCTCCCTGATAAATACTAATCAAGATAGCTATTTAATATTTCTGACATCTATCATTATCTGTGGTATTATCCTGTCTATCCCTTAATGGTCTTATTCCCATTACAGCCTTCCTTTTTTATTGACGTACCCGTAAAATATTTTACTATTTTGTTTTATGTTCCTTGATAATTTAATTTCATTGTTCATTTTAGCCTTCCTAATTGTTTTGATGATTTCTTTCCTGATCGTTTCATATTTTCTTTTATCCTACACTCCTCTGCTATCTATGTACTTAATGGTTCCTAACTCTTTCCTAACCCTCAATTGTTCCTTCATGTTTTTATTCAACCACAGAGTTCCACTAGTATTTTGCTTGTTCTTTCCTTTTAACAGAATATATTTTTGCTGCACTCTTCTGAACATTGTTTTAATTGTAAAAACAAAAAAACTGCGGATGCTGGAAATCCAAAACAAAAACAAAAACAGAATTACCTGGAAAAACTCAGCAGGTCTGGCAGCATCGGTGGAGAAGAAAAGAGTTGACGTTTCGAGTCCTCATGACCCTTCGACAGAACTTGAGTTCGAGTCCAAGAAAGAGTTGAAATATAAGCTGGTTTAAGGTGTGTGTGTGGGGGGCGGAGAGAGAGAGAGGTGGGGGGGGTGTGGTTGTAGGGACAAACAAGCAGTGATAGAAGCAGATCATCAAAAGATGTCAACAACAATGGTACAAAAGAAAACATAGGTGTTAAAGTTAAAGTTGGTGATATTATCTAAATGAATGTGCTAATTAAGAATGGATGGTAGGGCACTCAAGGTATAGCTCTAGTGGGGGTGTTTTTTTTTAAAAAATAATGGAAATAAGTGGGAAAAGAAAAATCTTTATAATTTATTGGAAAAAAAAGGAAGGGGGAAACAGAAAGGGGGTGGGATGGGGGAGGGAGCTCACGACCTAAAGTTGTTGAATTCAATATTCAGTCCGGAAGGCTGTAAAGTGCCTAGTCGGAAGATGAGGTGTTGTTCCTCCAGTTTGCGTTGGGCTTCACTGGAACAATGCAGCAAGCCAAGGACAGACATGTGGGCAAGAGAGCAGGGTGGAGTGTTAAAATGGCAAGCGACAGGGAGGTTTGGGTCATTCTTGCGGACAGACCGCAGGTGTTCTGCAAAGCGGTCGCCCAGTTTACGTTTGGTCTCTCCAATGTAGAGGAGACCACGTTGGGAGCAATGAATGCAGTAGACTAAGTTGGGGGAAATGCAAGTGAAATGCTGCTTCACTTGAAAGGAGTGTTTGGGCCCTTGGACGGAGAGGAGAGAGGAAGTGAAGGGGCAGGTATTGCATCTTTTGCGTGGGCATGGGGTGGTGCCATAGGAGGGGGTTGAGGAGTAGGAGGTGATGGAGGAGTGGACCAGGGTGTCCCGGAGGGAGCGATCCCTACGGAATGCCGATGGGGGGGTGAAGGGAAGATGTGTTTGGTGGTGGCATCATGCTGGAGTTGGCGGAAATGGCAGAGGATGATCCTTTGAATGCGGAGGCTGGTGGGGTGATAAGTGAGGACAAGGGGGACCCTATCATGTTTCTGGGAGGGAGGAGAAGGCGTGAGGGCGGATGTTTTAATTGTTTCCACTTTTGCTCTACATTGTTGTTTGCCAATATAGTTGCTCATTTTATTTTCCCAACTTCTATTCCCAGGCGCTCAAAATTGGCTTTTCTCTAATATATTAAACCTGGTTTTTCCCATACTTAAATTGAAAGGGGGTGCAGGAGCACAGTGGTGTATATGTTAAGTCATCGAAATTGGCTGGACAAGCTGAGAGAGCAATGCATGGAGTATCATAGGCTTTATTAATAGGGGCATACAGTACATGAGCGAGGAGGTTATGCTGAACGTCTCTAAGATACTAGTTCATCCTCAGCTGCAGCATTGTATCCAGTTCTGGACACTGCACTTTAGGAAAGATGTGAAGGCATTGGAGAGAGTGCAGAAAAGATACATGAGAATTTTTCCAGGGATGAGGAACTTCAGATAAGAAGGTAGACTGGAGAAATTGGGTCTGTTTTAACTGCAGAAGAGAAGGCTGAGAGGAGATTTGATAGAGGTACTCAAAATCCTGAGGAGTCTGGCCAGAGTAGATAGGGAGAAACTATTCCCATTCATGGAAGAATCAAGAGTGAGGGGCACAGATTTAAAATAATTGTCAAAAAAAGCAAAAGTGATCTGAGGAAAACTTTTTTACGTAGCAAATTGGTTAAGGTCTAAAATGCACTGCCTGAGATTGTGGCGGAGGCAGGTTCAATCGAGGCTTCAAAAGGGGATTAGACTGTTTTCTGAAAAGGAAGAATGTGCAGGGTTGGGGGGGGGGGGGTGGTGGCACTACTTGAATTGCTCAATCGGAGAGCTGATGGAGAAACGATGGGCTGAATGGCTTCTTTCTTTGCTGTAACACTTCTGTAAATTGTCAAGATAGAATAATTCTCAGAATGTTATTGGAATTTATTGTAAAATAGAGTAATAGTGGGATGTGTCTATGTGTGTGTGTGTGTGTGTGTGTGCGTGAGAGAGAGATTTAATTGAACTAGAGGCAGCTAGTCTGGGTGCTTTGATCTAAGAAGAGAGGTTAGGTTTGAAATATTAATTAGATAAACATGGGGAAGTTTAGAAACATGGGTGTCAAGGGAACATGTGCATTTTGAAATAAACCAGACTACATTGTTTTCAAAAGAGGGGTGAAATGTGTCACCTAGCCAGGTGAAGTTTAGAAACTGTACTTATTTTTCCCAAAAGATTACTGGTAAAACTTAGTGCTATGAGAGGGTTTTATTATCAGGGAGATAAATTCCAAAGGCAAAGTGAAACAATGGCTATTTGCATTCAAAGAGGAAGATATGTATAAAGAAGAAGCAAGAGCTGAATGTAAGGGAAGGCATTTTTAAGATTTTACAAGTATGAACAGTCTTCAGCATATATGGCTCAAGCTGCTGTCTTCAAAGGACTGAAGTTAAGAAAACTTGGAAAGCCACTTGTTCAGGGTATCATGTTTCTTTGCCTGGGTCTTTTAAAATCTCTAGTGTAACTGGGAATTAGATTGATTAGGGGATTTAGAAGTTGTCATAGTCATAATGTGTAGATCTATGTATGCATTTAAAATCATTTCTCTTATTAATAAATGTTTAACCTAGTTTTATAAAAACCTCTAAGACTTGGTGGTCTTATTACTACCGAATTCAAGGTATGCATCTCAAATTTATACAAATTGAAAATTAGTTGTGACAGCTGTTTTAAGTTTCCCTCTGGGATTTGAACAGCTTGGCATTTACCATCTGCTGTGTCATAACACATATATTATGGCCACTATTGCCTATATGTTCCCTGAATTTTATTTATTTTATCTGCTTTGGTACATTCCCCATTATTAGATCCAATAGTTAATGTTCCTTTGTTGGGCATTTTACATGTTAGTTTAGAAAGGATTCCTCTACACATTGTAATAACTCCACCCCCTTATTCCCTTTATCTACCTCTTCTGTCCAATTTATATCAGAGTAATGAAATCCCCCATGATTATTATGCTATATTTTTTACTCAGTTCCCTAATGTGTTTGCATATTCATTCCTCCTCCTCCCTTCCACTGTTAGGTGGTCTACAAACTACACCAATTAGTATATTGGATCTTTTATTCTTTTATCTTCATTGTGACAACTTTTGACTGAGAACCTGTACAGGAAGGACATTTTAAAAATTTCTTGAGTGCCTGTGAAATCTGTTATCAATTTTAAGAATTATAAAAAGAACCTTTAAGAGCTTGTATCAATTCTAAAGGGATCAATTCTAATATTCTTGAAGCAGTACCAACAGGGAGGAGGTTAACACACAAAAGGCATGTGGCCAGGCACAAAGACAGACAAAGAAGCTACTGCAGTAAAGAACAAAGGAGAGCTATAGCAGGGGAAGAACAGAGAAGGCACCTTTACAGGGGGCTGTGTATGTAATATAAATATAAGGGGCAGAAATCTGAAGACAGGGTTAGAGTAAGGATTACGAATTGGACAATTCCACTGCTATGCTTTAGTTTCGCCAGTGCTGACCAGGCCGATTAACAAGGTTTCTTAACGGAATCAGCTAAAGGAGTCTCTGGGGAATCTGTGCCATCAAGAGTGTTGTGAATCTAGCTAAGGAGGTTCTGTAGGAGTGTGTGCTTGGGTCACAACTGTCTCCGGAGAACTCAGAGGAAGTGGAATGACTGTTGCTGGTGGCCTGAGGACCAAATCGTTGAGTGAGAAAAGTAAGAGATCTGACATATTGGAGGCTGAGTTGGAAAGACTGTGATATTGCATGTGGTGCCACATTTGTGTGGGGAATGATGTGAATACTGTAATCTTATGAAATAATCTTTGTTGTATCTGCTATTCCATGTGTAATTTATAGTTCATACCAATTGCAATTTGCCAGTTCATTCATGTTTAATTTACGTTGATCCTGATTTGCGTTAAAGTAAAAGCTACAAAAAGTGAAATCTTGTCTGGTAATTTCTTCATTTGGGGATCATTTGGTAAATGTTGTTATTTTGGTTTACATTTCCCCCACTAGGATCATAACACTATCCATAAGGATTTTTTTTGTCTAGCTGATAGCTGCTTCCCTTTTTTATGCTCCTTTCATGTTATCCTGAATAAGTACAGCTACTCCACCTCCCCATTTTTCCTCTCTATCTTTTATATGTTATATGTATAGCACGGCCTAACGCAAGATATTGGCTTTGAATTTTTGATTTGTCACCCATCATTGGTGTGTAAGACTGACAGCAGTAGTTGTACAAAAGTTACAGACAATATTCAGATTTCCCAACAGCTGTGGCTCAAAGTCTTAGGCAGAAAATAGCACCTGACAACAATGTCTGGGCTGGGACTTTCAATTCGAGGTCAAGAGCCTAGCTGCGGTTCATTTCTGGGTCCCGATCGCTCATGGCATGTTCCAGACATGCCTATCTGGAATTTTAAAGGGCCTAACCAAGTAATATCAGGGAATGGGTTTGCCATCCAATCAGGGACAGCAGGTGGTGCATTTAAAAATTCCAGCCCTGGTGTCTGCACATGTGCAGTTAATTGTGGAAATCTGAAAGTGGTTGTTAATGATACATACTCTGCTCCTCCAGTGGATGAGCTGTTGCTGTTTTTGCAACAGTCAGCACAGAATCAGTGATTTGATGTAAATGTCAACTTTTTATTAATTATTTTGCTGGAAAAACCATTGAAAATTTTAGTTTGAATTAGGTATAGTTGAATCAGTGTACAAAGCTAGAATTACCGCCGAATAACCTCTCTGGTTCTGAAAAAATAATTCTAAAGACCTGGATTGTCATTCTTTCTATTTCATGCTAAATATTCCATAAATGTTTAAATTAACATAAAGTAATGTATTTTTTTTAAAAGATTGTTTATGATATTTCAGCTTCAACCTTAATCTCATATGTATGTTCCAACCTTTACTATGCTCTCTATAAAATGATTTGAACGTGAATAAGATAATCAGTGCTTTTTACTTCTTGGTTTGCTGGAATTTTTAAATGGGACGAGGCCAAAATCAGAGGCGAATTGGTATGCAATTTGCTTAACTGGCCTCCATTCCCTGTCACGATTCTGACCTCAATGCAAAATTCAGTGAGGGCATTTAGGGGTTAGATCAGCTGTCTGCCAGGAAAGGCAGGTAGCCAATTAAGGCTAATTATTGGTATTGAGGGGCCTATTAAGACCTTGTTCCCAAGCTGACCGGAATTTCCAGTCAGCATTGCAGGCCATGCAAGTCGGCCTGGATTGTGTCTAGACCAATGTGGGGGGCTCACCACAGGAATGGGGTGGAGGAGGGTCATGATGACTCACGGCAGGAACACCTTTCATAGTGGCAGCGGGCCCACAACTATGGCCACTGGCCAGCGCTTGGAGGAGGGGCTGACTGGATCATGGCCAAGCTGCTGATAAAAGTAAAAGTAAATTTACCTGGCCTTCCTTCTCTCTTTCTCCATGCTCCAGATCAGCAGTTCCCACCGCGGCTGGTGGAACTGCTGATCACTGGGTTCTCCATTGGCCCTCCAGCGTGAGGAACCCGCCCGCTGTCCCTGATTGAATGGCGACCCCACTCCCTGCCATTACTTGGCCTGGCCCCTTAAAATCCGGATGGGTGTGTCCGGAACACGCCGGGTGCGGCTGAGACCCTGAACTGAAACCGGTGGCCAGGTTCCTCTCCCAGAATTGAAAATGCTACTACTATGGAGTAATTAGGTATTATTTTCTGCATCAGATTTTGAGCCGTCTGCGAAAAATCTTCTATTGTTTTCATGTTCAGTCTGCTTGATGATTTCACTGTTCCTGGACGCCGAGAATCCCCTATCGATGATGCTAGAATGAAAATGACGTTGAATTAAGGGGAATTGATGCCACAGGGCTTGCTAAACTTTGAGATAAAAACAAAAAAACTGCGGATGCTGGAAATCCAAAACAAAAACAGAATTACCTGGAAAAACTCAGCTGGTCTGGCAGCATCGGCGGAGAAAAGAGTTGACGTTTCGAGTCCTCATGACCCTTCAACAGAACTTCTTGACTCGAAACGTCAACTCTTTTCTTCTCCGCCGATGCTGCCAGACCAGCTGAGTTTTTCCAGGTAATTCTGTTTTTGCTAAACCTTTGTCCGATGCTTTCTTTGAGGCCAAACTGCGAGCAACATCACATTGCTGCTGACTACACAATTCGGGCCATTATGATTGGAGAGTGCTGGCTCATTGTTCCTATTAGTATCTTCATAGCAGGATAGAGATTGTAGAGATAAATTAGGGTCCCTCTCACACTTTAAAAGTCCACCTTCAGAATCATATCTGGGGAGACCATACCAGGGAAACAAAATAGTTTAAGAAGATTTTCTTTTGAAAAAAATAGAAATGAAAGGTGCAAGATTCACATTTAAGACTAGTATACCAATTTTCTTGATATCAAGGTTTATATTCTAGGCAGGTGGTGTGGTCTTCTTTCAATAATTTGCTTTTTCAAAAGTTTGACAAGAAAGGATTGTGCATTGATGTAAATTGATGGGCTATCCCTCTCTGAAAGTTTGACATTATTTCCCTAAAATGTGATTGTGTCAAATACAATCATTTGCCTGCTATATGCAATGGTGAACCTGACCTTGGATAACTTTGGAATACCATACCCTAGCTTCAACCTCAAAGCTCAATAAAAATGAACCTCAGCCTTAAAAGCTTTAAAAATGAACAGCCTTGTGTTTAGTTTAACAGATATATTTGACCATTTTCTTATATCAATAACTCAAGATCATGAAGACTAAAATGAATTTATTCAAGACATTTCTCCATTGTCAATTAAGAGAGAATCATTTAGCACTCTCCTGAAACACCAAACTAGAACAGTCAAAAAAGTTATCCAGCACCATGACAATGTAATTCTTTCGAGGGATAGAATACTTTATCCGCATAGACAAAACACATAGTAATCAGCTTCTTTAACCTCTTATCTTTTGTAGTGGGAGCATAATCAACTATATATATATTGTCATTTTATTCTGAGTGACCTTAAATCAAACAGCCTGAAAATAAAGCGGTTCATTTTCAATGTTCAATGCACCGTTATTATTGCTTTCATCATCATCTGTATCGCACTTAATGGAAAAAGGAAAAATGATCATCTATACTCTATTCTCAGCTTCAGAGATGCCAGCGATTCCAGAGTTGGTTCTCTCTCAGTGTGGACAACCTAAGTTTTGGCATAAAAACACTGTTTGGGCAATGCTATTGAAGGATTGAAAAAGCTCATCCAAATTACATTTTGTTTGATATAGAAGAGCATTCACAAATTCCTTTTAATTTTTTTGACAACAAGACTTAAAAAAAAACTTTTTTCTTTCCATTTGTGAATTTTTATGTTTATCAGGATGAAGGTTGTCAGGACTACAGTAAAGGAACCTTGTGCCAAGAGTCAGCAAAAAGCATTCCGAAGTCAGATACAGACGAGGCAGATCTCAAGTTTTATCCTTAACTGCACACTCAGAAGAATATCCCCCTTATTGCACCTTTATGATTCTTTTTCTGTTTCCCATATCATCTCTCCTTAGAGTTTATGCAAGTGGAACTGACAATGAAGCGTAATTTTGTTTAACACTGAGTAGTTTTGTGCAGTGGAGTGGTACACACTGAACTGGATTATTACTGCCCAGTGTTAGTTCACTTAAGATGTTTATAATGATCAATGGAGGTGCTCATTCTACCAATTTGGCTTGAAATTAAGCCTTGATCACAAGGTGAATGGACAATGCCTAAGGGTGTGGCATTTTAATTTTTTTTGTTGATTTACTGCTTCTCATTTATCCCCTGTCACACCCCAAAACTCCACCTAAAGCTGATCCCTAAGAAAGCAGAATAGCCTGCGTGCTATGTGTTGGTGGTCTAATGACCTTTGCTAGTGTGATGTGAAAGTTACTGGCTGGAATTTTCTGGCCCTGTCGTGGCGGGACCCACCATGAGAGATTCGACGGCCCAGTCAAAAGTCCATTGACTTTCAGCGGGACTGGATAATCCTGGTGGTGGGTGGGGCCGGAAAATCCCACGCTTTGAGTTCAGGTAGGCCAATACCCATTCCCATTCGTGGCCATGCAATTAACAGAAATCTTTGAATGGAGCTTAGTTGTTTCTGATGAACGAAGGGGAGACCTATGAAGAGGAAAAAAAGGGACGTAGAAAGAAAAGGCAGTTTCTGTAATATATGCCAACACTACACTGTAATTATCCATCTGGTAGTGCACTAGAAGGACAATGGTTCTATTTAGATAGATCAAGTTTGTAGGCCCCTAATAGTAATTACAGTGTTGAAAAGAATATAAATAAAGAAATTAGATGAGCATATAACAAGAGTGATGCACTAATCATCACTTTATCAAAGATCGAAATTAGACTGGGGTGCTAATTGATAAGGTTGGATTTGTCCTGCTTTTTGTGGACATACCTAGGCAATTTTCCACATTGCTGGGTAGATGCAAGTGTTGTAGCATCACTGGAACACCTTGGCTAGGAGCACGGTAAATCCTGGAGCACAAGTCTTCAATACCATTTGCTGGAATGTTGTCAGGGCCCATAGTCTTTGCAGTTTCCAGTGCCTTCAGCCATTTCTTGATGTCACGTGGGGTGAATTGAATTGGCTGATGATGCAAAGCTATGTGGGAATGTGAGATTTGAGGAGGATGGAAACAGAAAAGGATTTAGATTGGTTAAATGAGTGGACAAGAAGGTGGCAGTGTATGAAGAGGAGAAATTTGAAATTATTCAATTTGGTAGGAAGAATAGAAAAGTAGAATATTTTTAAAACATGTGATACTAGTAAATGTTAGTATTCAGAAGGATTTATGTGTCCTTGTACATGAATCACAGGAAGTTAATGTGCTGGTACAGCAAGCAATTAGGGAGGCAAATGGAATGTTGGCCTCTATTGCAAGGGGGTTGGATTGCAAGCGTAGGAAGTCTTACTGTAATTACATAGGTCTTTGGTGAGACCACATCTGGATACTGTGTACCGTTTTGGTCTCCTTATCTAAGGAGAGATACACTTGCCTTTGAGGGGGTGCAATGCAGGTTCACTCAATTGATTCCTGGAATGAAAGGACTTTCCGATGAGGAGAAATTGAGTAAAATCGGCCTATACCCTATGGTGTTTAGACAAATGAGAGTATATCACATTGAAACATATAAAATTCTTAGAGGGCTTGACAGGGTAGTTGCTGAGAGGCTGTTTCCCCTAGTTGGAAAGTCCAGAACCAGAGGTCATCATCATAGCATAATGGTCAACCATTTAGGACTGAGATGAAAGTTCTTCACTCAGAGGGGTGTGAATCTTTGGCATTCTCTACCTCTTAGGACTGCAAGTTCTCAGTCATTAAGTATTTTCAAGACAGATTTTTTGACACTAAAGGAATCAAGGGATATGAGGATAGTGCAGGTGAGTGGAGTTGAGGTAAAAGAATCATGATCTAATTGAATGCCAGAACAGGGTCAAGGTATCATATGGACGACTCATTACTGTTTCTCATGTTCCTAAAAGATTGCAGACAAGACCCATAAGCTCAATCCCTAATGCCGGAGGACTGAGTTATGAGAAAAGGTGGTAGTGTAAAATGAATGACATCAAAGCAGCTGCATAATATGTTTTAGGGGTGGGGAATGGCAGGAGAGAATTTTATGGAGCCACAATTCCTGCAAACATGGCATGCGGGCAGGTTGTGAAACTTTGATTTCCTGATGGCAAGTTGAGATGCAGAGATTAAAATCAGTGGCATGTTTCCGGTATGTTGAACATTACACTGGCCAGTGATGAGTTCATACTTGTTCATTTGTATGCCATGAATACTCATTAACGGGAAACAATTTTCAATAAAGTTCTACCCTCAGGATGAAGTTAATGGTGCATGAGAATCTAGTGGCACCCGGTTCATAATTGTTTAACTGTGTCAGCTTTGTGCAGTGTGACTAAGGTATGTGGTTGACCCTGTTGAAATCTGTAGCAGAAGATGGTGGGCATTGAAATGTTGATGTTCAGGTGCAGTGAAGTGAGGTGTAGGGAAGGGTCTAGCCTCCTGAGCTTGTGGTCCTGTAAGGAGTTGGGGTTGGGGGGCGCACTGTTCAAGGCAGGGATTGAAAGATGGATGACGGGTCTAAAGGATGGGGCTGATACTATCAATGTAGGGGTCTGGAGGGTCAAATTAAGGGTGCTGGGTGGCGACAGGAACAGTCATAGTCAAAGGGAGAAGTTATACTCGATATGGGGCAGATCCAGAATAGGTTGGGTTTTGGAAGGTCTCATTAGGTGAGTCATGGGAATGAACAAAAGCATGGAAGAGGGTAATGCGAGGGTTCAGGGTTAGAGTGGGCATTGGGATGGTCATGGATGTATGCACATTGGGGAGAGATAGCATGTGCAGGGAAATGGCAACTGGGTGCAGGGTAACCTGGGGAGGTTCAAGGGTAACAGTGCGGAGAGGAAAGATTATGTTGGGTGGGTCAAGGGTGATGGGGGCAAGCGTGAAGGCAACAGGAGGAGGGTAGAAGGCACAGGAATAAGGTTTTAAATGTCACATGCACCATAATTTTAGGCTTTTGTCTCAAAAGCAGCTTTTCTGAATATAAGCTCAATTGAAGTGGGAGGAGGGTCATTCTGGATGGATGGAATTCATGTTGTGCATAACTGGCCGATTAAAGGGACTCACAAATAATTAGTTACGTGGATGAGAACCATGGATGAGCATGATCTCACGTGTATGTGTGCCCTGTTCACACGGTGTAATTAATACTATAACTATGGGTCTCATTCATCTGATTTTCCTGAAACCTGGGGAGCAGGAGGAGAGAAGGTGAAGAACAAAAGCTGTACAACAACAGAGACCACAAGCCCAACAGCAGGCAGCACCAGAAGTGGAGGCTAGTTCAGACGTAAACATCCAGGGAAGGCATCGGCGAAGATGGGCACTGCCGCATAAATGCATCCAGAGGACAAGAACATACAACCTCCGGATGTCAAAGAGGCAATGCCAGAGACAAATGAGGATGCCCCAGGAAATGGTCACTGAGGTATATGTTGGATTGTCCATCAAGATGTGCAACCACGTGGATTGGTGGGAACCCCATATGATTGGCCTTCATTGTGACAGCGGCCCTTAATTTCTATGCTAGCAGTGGCTTCCAAGGCATGATGGGTGACATATGTGGCACCTCACAGGCTGCCACACATTGGTGTATACAGGAATGAGCGATGCCCTATTTAGGTGTGCCAATGATTTTATCCACCACCACCGATGAAGACAGCTAAGTGGCAAGTTCAGCCATGTTCGATGCCATCACTGGGTTTCCTGGAGTGCAAGGTGCCATCAACTACACGCAGGTGACCATAAAAGCCCCCTGGGAACAGCCAGCTGCATTTGAAAGTAGGACTAGTGTGTGACCACAGGAGAAGAATAAAACATGTGTGTGCTCATTTCCTAGGGAGTTGTCACGACGCACACATCTTGCGCAACTCATTGCTCCCAGAACTTTATGAAGTCCCAGCCCAGGTTGATGGATGGATCCTTGGTGACAAAGGCTTTCCCCTGCATACATGGCTGATGATGCCAGTGAGGCATCGGCAGAGTGATGCAGGGGAGCACTACACTCAAGCTCATGCGTCCGCCAGAGCCATCAGCGACCACACCAATGGGCTTCTTAAAATGTGCTTCCACTGCCTTGAATGGTCTGGAGGGGTTCTGCAATATACACCCCAGAGGGTGTCACGGATAGTCATAGTCTGCTGTGCACTGCCCAACCTGGCACTGCACTGCAGACAGATATTGCAAAGGGAAGAGTGTGAGGAGCATCAGCCCTCCTCAGATGATGAGGATTTGTTGGAGTATGAGGGCTAGACTATAAATCCAAGTGAGCCTGTTATGGATGCCAGGATCATGGAGAGATGTGCATGGGATGTCAGGGATAACCTGTCTACATGAGGCTCACATAACAATAATGCATCTGCATGACCCTTACTTTCTCACCAGACCTCCATCGGCTTCCTGCTGTGTAGACCTAGCCTTGCCAAGCTAACTATAAACCTGCATTCTCTACCACCTAGAATAGATTGTGGAGTGGAGCTTTGTCACACACACTTGCTAGTGAGTGCTCGTACAAGAACACCTTAGAGGTATGTAGACGTCCATGTAACAGCTTGCTTGATCCAGCATCATCTTTGTGGCCGGAATTTTGAGTTCGGCGGGCGGGCACAGTCGGCAGGCCTGGGAGTGGGTGGAAAACAGCCTTCCGCCCATGGTCGGCCTCTGACCATGATTTCACACTTGTGGGCCAATTAAGGCCGGCCAAGCATGAACAGCAGCTCCCCAGTGGTCGGGAACGAGCGGGCGGGGGCAGGGGCCTGTCGGCCATTGGGTCCAATGGCGACCCATTGTCCGTTTTAAAACTGGCACAGTCAGGCGCTGGAAGCCTGCCGCCGAGGAAGACATCTTTGGTGTTGTCAGCAAGAGATTAAAAATTGTGGATTCAAATGCGGCTGCAGATTCCAGGCGGAAGGGCAGGTAGAATGGGCACTCGGCCCCCCCGATTCTTTGATGAGTGCCTTGCAGTCCTCCTGAAGGAGGTGGCTGCCAGGATGGACACCCTTGTCGCCAGGGATGGAAGGAGGCGACCACTGCACTGAGCTTGGGAGGAGGTGGCAGTGCTGGTCAGCAGCCATTATGTGCAGCACACCTGGGTCCACTGCCGCAAGAGGTTTAACAACCTGCTGCGCTCAGGAAGGGTGAGTACCATGTTGGCATAGATCAGTGTGTTGGAGCATTAAGGGCTGGCTGTCCCCTGTGGAGCTCACGGGTGTTAGAGTCTGAGTGTCAATTGTCAATGATGCCGGAGCTGGCCAAGTGGGTGAGCCCTGGCTGATCGGATTGAGTGCCTTTTGGCTTGAGGGCCATAACTCAGATGTGCCCTGCAAGGTGCTTCTCAGGTGGGATTGCCAGGCTGTAATGGTGCTGCAGGTAGGGAGTGGACTAATCAATGTTCCTCTGTCCTTTCAGAAGACGGACCATAACAACATTGAAAGGTCACGGGCTGGCGGAAGCCCTGCTATTCTCCTAATCCTAACCAGATACGAGCAGGACGCCTTGGAACTGGAGAGGCACCACGCACCTCAGTCAACTGGCCATGGAGAGGCTGGGATGTCAGATGAAAGTAAGAGTGCATTGCATGGCAATGAGAGTTTCGGACGATGCAAACATTCTTGTATAGTCTCATCATTGATGGGAGCCTCAAAACCGGATTCCCTAATGATCATTGAAAGACGATGGTCTCACCAGGGTGCCTGGTATGCGCAGTGACAGTGTGATGACTTAATCTAATGACATGTCATTGTTCTCCCTTAGGTTTGCCACGACGAACCCAACTGCAGGACCTCAAAGACCCACCCCTGACACCAGAGGGATGCCAGGCACCAAATGCACCTGTGTCACTCCCGCTCTGTGAACCAGGCACTAGCGCAGATACCAGCACCTCAGTGGGTGTTAGATCTTCAGCTAGAATGTTGGTGCACAGCAGTGGGGGCACTTCACACTTGCTTGAGGTGCAAGTGTAGGCAGAGAGTGCCCTAGGCGCCACAGGACTGCTGGGTACCAGGACGATGCTCAGTTGAAGGCAGATGATGAGCCTCTGGAGTTGTCCATTAGGTAGCAGATGCTGGATGTCCAGCAAGATGTACGGGAGCATCTGGCGGAGAATCATTAGGATATGTGTGCCATGGTTTCCATTTTGGAGGAGTCCATGCGGAGCATGAGCACTGCGTTGGCCCTAATGGCTGAGCGCACTGCCTCCTTCATTGAGAGAATGGCGACTCTCACGGAGAGGTAGCTCCAGGAACAGAATCGGGGTTCCTGGGGTTGCACTCAGAATTGCATGCCCTCACACAGGCACTGACCTCAGGTGATCAGTGTCCGTATGGGAGATGGATGAAGCACCTACTACCCCAGCTAGGTGGTCGTCCGTCAATGGTGAGCAGGGAGGTCCAGAGTGATCTCACGTTGGTGCACAAGCTGTATGTCGTCTCTGCAAGCTCCTCTCAGGGCACTCTGAATGGCGGCAGCAGCTCCTCCGCCCATCTGCCAGTGACCGTGGCATCTGATGAGGCTGCGGCGACTCGGGAGATGCCAGCCATGGAACTGGCTGCTCCCACCCAGGCGGGGCCAGCACAGGCTTCACTGGCCAGAGGACAACTACCAAGGTCATAAAGGCCAACAGGACAGCAGAGTCAGCAGGCTGCTCCCAATGCCGGTCCCAGCGAGGGGGGAGCGCCAAGACATAGCACTTGCAAATGTAAGTTTAAGACACCTCGAGTACAAGAGGGACTGGTCATGGGTGATCTTCTGTTGTGCAACGTTTTGTTTATTTTATTTGTTTATGGTCTGGGGTTGAAGATCAGAAAAGGTTCTGCTAATTTGTTTTGACTGTCAACATGAGATAAATTTTCTTTTGTTGTAAAGGCCTGAGTATGGTTCACCTTTCTAATTTAACGTGAAGTATGCCAATATGTTATGCTGGACATGGGTGGCTAAAAACTTTATTGCACAGGCATTGAGTGGACTTTGGGGTCAAAGGATAGAGCTATTTAGACATCTGGGATGGAGACAGCAGTCCTGGCATGAGGTGGTAGCGCTAGCTGAAGGAGCATTGGATTAAGGCAGCCCTGTTGTCCCTGCCAATTTTCTTTTTTCTACCACTATGTCTAGGTGTAACCCTGACATCAGCAGTTGAGGTGGAGGCAGTCTTCTTGGTGTCATGCCCTGTTGTCTTGGATGACCGTGACGGGCGTCTTCTGGATGCATAGGACCTTGAGGACTCCAGCCTACAGTGGGTCTCCTGCACTGGTGCAAGGGCGTCTCCCTCGGCTTCGCCTGCTGGAGCTGTTAGGTCAGTGGTGGAAGGGATGAGAAAACGTTGCTAACCCTGTGGGTGTTCAGAGATGAAGGCTCTGGGGCAGCTGGCATGCACTCCTCCTCCAAGTGGGTGCACGATAGCACCTCACTGTCTCCCTGAGGGGATGGGGTGTCTGGAGGGAGGTTCAGGTTCCTGGTCCCTCTTGCTTAGCCATTGCTGCACTGAGCCCATAACTAGAGTGATGGAATGCAGATCAGAGTGCATATAAATCGAATCCTTGACCTAGCTGTCCAAGGCAGACGCCATCCTCTCCATGGATGAATTCATGCACTCAACTGCCTCGGACATGGCAAAACTTACGGTGTGCATGGACTCTTCCATACCCTGTGCAAAGCTGCGCATTATCCCTGACATCTTCGCCCTATATTCCCCTAGCCCCTGCTGTATTTCCAGCAGGCTTCATGTGGCTGTGACCAGTGGCCCATCATCACTGTGGGGCTCGGCAGGGGCCTGATCCCCAGAAGTTCTCTGATCATTTTGGGACCCAGCTGTCACATCTTCCCTCAGCTGATGTGCTGTGCTCACCAGATTGTACTCCTGAATGTACACAACCCCTTCACAGACTGTGTGGATGTAACTGTGCTAGTGGAGGTGGATGTTGAAGCAGACGACAGTGCATCCTCTGAAGTACTGGCTCCTTCTTCACCAGAGGTGGAGGCTTCAGGTTCCTCCTGTGGCTGTGGCCTGCTTCTTGGATGGTGATGACCAGTAGTGGAGAACAAAATGAATCACATTAAGGATCAACAGAGTTTGAGTGTTTCACATTTCAATACATCCATTCTGTGTGCCCATATGTCACCATGAGAATGGTTGCCTCTTCCTCCTTTCTCCTGGCTGGTCCAGCTTTGCCATCTGTGACTGATCACACTACCTCCTCATCAGCGATCTCCATCGCCTCCACCTCAGCTACTATGAGGAGACTCAGATCAAGAACTCCTATTCCTGTGCCTCTCCTCTACCTGACATTATGGGTTTGCTTGTCCTGCATGACAAAGTGCAGAGTTTGTGACATGTCAAGTGACACCTAATCCCTTGCTTGCATGTATCCTCATAACACACATGAGCCTGTCATTCACACGTTACATCCAAGTGCACAGAAAAGACAAATTTCCACGTGCTTTGGCCTCAATTGCCATGTGGCACTAGGGAAGTTCACTCATTCACTCTTCTGGCATAGCTGCCCACTTGCATATGTACATTACTGATGACCATGTGAGAGGTTCCTGTTGAGGATGCAATACTGGCACTTATCCTCATGGATTGGAGCAGCTCATTGATCTGTTTCCTGCACTGGACATCTTCAGGGAAGAGCACTTCCCATCTTTACCTGATGACCGCAAGGAGAAATGGGGAGTATAGGGAGGGATTGCTGAACTGTGGGCTGGTCTGACTTGGTGGTCACTCTTCTTTCCAAGAATATGGCACTCTCAAGCCATGGAGTGTCCTGGCAGTGATGCACAACCTCCCTGTTTGACCAGGAGTCTCTTTAATAGGCTGCCTGCAGGTGCAGTATTGTTAGCTGAGGGTGGGTTTCACCAATGAAAAGTTTCCCCTGCTGCTAAATTGCATGCGTTTTCCATGCACACCACTGGCACTTTGAATTTTAATTACTATCGTGTGGCAAACGCCAAAAAGAGAGAAAGCGGAAGTGGTGCGCAGCTCCGATTACGATGTCAAGAATGACATATTGTTGACAAAATCTCAGCCTGCAGCTCTCAATTTTCATAGCTATTGAATTCAAGAGGCAGTTAGTTGCTGTGATAGAGAATAATAGATTCCGATGGAAGGATGAACTATAATGTCCAAAAGGCCTTCATTACTTGCATTTATTCTACGTGACTATTAATTTACAAACCAATTATTCAACCGTTCCTTCTGATCATCAAATTTATACACCATACTGCTTGATGTGACATTTGCTCATGCGCAGAGTGAACACTACATAATGTCTTAAATGACATTTTACTCATTAATTTAAGATATTAATATTCTGCATATTCAGACACATTTGAATTTCTTGAAATCCCAAAGCCTACACTGCATCATTATTAGTACTAAATGCGCTAGTATTTTCAAACCCGCCCATCATCCCCAGTGAATAATAATTTAAAGCACTAACTTAACTAATGTCAGGAAAATTAACATATCTCGTAATATTTAATTACACTGCGTTAAGGGAGAAGAATCATAATGTGATTTACCTCATGGTGGTAATTTTGAATTTAACATCCACATGCAAATTGTAGTGAACTGACATCCCACAATCCCTCCTTTCTGTCCTGTGCTGACTTCACATCTTTACCTCAGTTGATCATCTTTGCCCTTCAAGTTAAATTGAAAATGAACCAGCTACAAGGATGGTTTTTAATCCCCTTGGCTTCATGGGAAGGGATCTTTTAAATTTGTAAAATGTCATCAGTTAAAGAAGTTGCTGACTTGTTTTCAGTTAAATAAAAATAAATGCAGTACATTCCTCTAATTTATGTGAATGCATCAGTCATATGCTCCGTAAAAGATTTCTATTGTTTTAATTTTGAAAATACTGCTAATGTCTTGGATTTAGCTCTTGTGCCATTTTTCTATTATTTACATAATATTCAATAAATAATAAATGGCAATTCCTGCTAGTCTAAGACTTTTTTTTAACCTATCCCTCCTCTCATTGATTCATGCTGCAGTAAATGTTGCAGCTGTCCATGTGAGTCTGCACTGTGAGGCTATGATGTTAAGACCATAAGACATAGGAGCAGAAATAGGAGGCCCATCGAGTCTGCTCCCTCATTCAATCATGGATGATGAATTTCTTAACCCCATTCTCCCGCCTTCTCCCCGTAACCCTTACCAATCAAGAACCTATCTATCTCAGTCTTAAATACACTCAATGACCTGGCCTCCACAGCTTTCTGTGGCAATGAATTCCATAGATTCACCACTCTCTGGCTAAAGAAGTTTCTCCTCATCTCTGTTCTAAAAGGTCTTCCCTTTACTCTGAGGCTGTGCCCTCGGGTCCTAGTCTCTCCTACTAATGCAAACATCTTCCCCATGTCCACTCTATCCAGGCCTTTCAGTATTCTGTAAGTTTCAATCAGATCCCCCCTCATCCTTCTAAACTCCATCGAGTATAGACCCAGAGTCCTCAAACGTTCCTCATATGTTAAGCCTTTCATTCCTGGGATCGTTCTCGTGAACCTCCTCTGGACCCTCTCCGGGGCCAGAACATCCTTCCTGAGATACGGGGCCCAAAATTACTCACAATATTCTAAATGTGGTCTGACCAGAGCCTTATAAAGCCTCAGCAGCACATCCCTGCTTTTATATTCTAGTCCTCTTGAAATAAATGCCAACAAACTTGAAAGTGACTTCTAGTGCCGTGGCAGATGGAATTGTGTAGACAAACCTGGAAGTCAAGTCAGCAGGTTGGAATCTGCTAAGATGAAGCAATAAATTTTAATTCTAGGTTTTGCATCACTAAGTTGCATGGATCACATCTGTTGCGATTGCAACAATGTTTGAAGAGTTACTGACTTAACCTGGTCTGAGAAAGTGAGCACATTTGCTGTTTCAATTATATCCTGTGCTAAAAGGACCTCCCCGACCCTGCCCCTTTCACTCTGACTTACCAAGCATTATCTGTCATGACACTTCTCACATCCACTCAAAGTTCAGCGGTACCCAGCCTTCACTTTCTGTGTACTTCCTCACCTCCCCATTTATTCATCGTCCATTGTCACTCACCCCAATTTTTATGCATTGTGATCCATCTGTCTCGGAGTTACCCTCACCAAATACATTGCAACCTTCAGGTGAATACCTGATCTTCACTCACTCACAGGTCTATTTTCTTGTCCCTTGTATAAGAGAACACAAAACTCAAGGAAGAGCGGGAGAACTGGAGGCGGCCTGCCCCAGATAGTCCAGCTCATAGATGCAGAGGAGGATGTCTTAGAGATACATCTGCATAATCCCTCTCAATTGGAGATGGGGAGACAGGGAGTTCATAGAAAGCTGTGGCAGAATTACAAATATTAATGACATTCATAAGCTGACTATTTTATCAATGACGGAACTATGAGAAAACCAGATATGGTGATTGCCAGAATTGTGACATTGCCATGACTAATTCAGATCCCTTTCTTTTATCTAGCAGGGCCTCATGCATACAGAAAGTGCCGCTGAACATGTCTTAGTATGATTTCTCAAAGAATCTCTTTCCTTCTCAGAGTGTACTGGTACAGGATGTACAACCATATGCAGCACAAATATTCACATTTGGACAGTTATTTTGGTTTTCACCTGGTGATTCACAGCTCCCAAAGAGCACAAGGAGACACTGGTAGGAGTGTCCTTATGCAGGGATGGGGGGGGTCGGTGCAATTCCTTCCAAGCTCTGCTCTGCTTAATCTATTGCTGAGAAGGAGAATGATAGAGCTGCATTGCCAATTTAGCAACTTAGCCAGGTACTGACAGACATGGCATATACACTATCCACAACAGAGGAGAGGATGGATTGATGAAGCAGAGAATTGCGAGAATGCCTGACACTGAGATGGAGGCCCTGAAGCAAGGCTTTCAATTTAATCCATGCAAGCCATGACCACAGCTGTGCAGACCTTGGATGTCAATATGCCTGCCACCTGAAACAGAAAGATGGATGCCTTCTCTGTAGTTTTGCAAATCTTAGTTGATCTTCACCAAGTTCCTCTCCATCAAAGTGGTGGCAGCGATATGGCATCTGTTCAGGAGAGAGATGATGGCAAAAGGCAGCATGGAAGTGGGAATTCTACTCAAGGCACTCCTACTTCTCATCTGTTTCACCCACGTCAGACAGTACCTGACAAATTGTCGTGCCTCCCGATGGCTGAGTCTGGCATTGCACAGGTGCAGGTGGAGTAGTCTTTGATGAAGCCATTAAGGGCTTTGAGGGCATATGCCAAAAGCATTTCAACAGCTAAAGCAAGGATCTCAGCCTCAACTCTACCTAAGCCACCAGTGATACCACACAGAAGTTAAACACAGAATCACAGAATTTTAACGGTACAGAAGGAGGCTATTTGGCCCATCATGTCCGCACTGGCTCTCCAAATGAGCATTATGACCTACTGCCATGCCCTGCCTTTTCCCCATATCCCTATACATTATTTCTATTCAAATAATCACCTAATGCCCTCTTGAATGCCTTGATTGAACTGGCCTCCACCATACTTCCAGGCAGTGCACTCCAGACCTGAACCATTCATTGTGTGAAAATGTTTTTCTCATGTCATATTTGCTTCTTTTGCAAATCACTTTAAATTTGTTCCCTCGAATTCTTGATCCTTTTATGAGCGGGAACAGCTTCTCCCTATCTGTCCAGCCCCCTCATGATTTTGAACATCTCTATCAAACCTCCTCTTAGCCTTCACTCCAAGGAGAACAGTTCCAACCTCTCCAATTTATCCTCATAACAGAGGTTTCTCATCCCTGGAACCATTCTTGTAAACTTCTCCTGCACTTTCTCCAATGTGTTCACATCCTTCCTATAATGTGGCACCCCGAACTGTACACAATTGAGGTCTAATGAGTCTTATATAAATTCAGCATCACCTCCTTGCTCCTGTACTCTATGATGCTAGTAATAAAGCCCAGGATACTATATGCTTTATTAACTACTCTCTCCACCTGTCTTGCCACCTTCAATGATCCATGCACCTATACACCTAGGTCTTTCTGCTCCTGCACCCCTTTCAAAATTTTATCCCTTCCTACCAAATTCTTCCTCCAAAATGCATCACCTCACACTTCTCCACTTTGAACTTCATCTGTCACCTGTCTGCCCATTCCACCAACTTGTCTATGTCCTTTTGAAATTCTACACTGCCCCTCTCACAGTTTATAACATTTCCAAATGTCGTATCATCTGCAAATTTTAAAATTGTCCCCTGCAATACCAAGATATCCACTAATGTATATCAGGAAAAGCAAGGGTCCCAATACCGACCCCTGGGGATCTCCACTACAAGATTCCTCCAGCCAAAAAAAATCCATTGACCATTACTCTCTGCTTCCTATCTTTCAGCCAATTTTGTATCCACGTTGCTATATCCATGAGAACTGTCTATTTATTCCATGAGCAATAACTTTTCTCACAAGCCTAATGTGTGGCACTATATCAGATGCCTTTTGAAAGTGGTAGGAAGTATAAGAGAAAGCTAGAGAGAAAGTAATAAAACAGTAGCTGAACCATCGTCCTCTTAGTGGATTCCGGACAGCAATGTATATGGCTGATCTGGCAATGAGTGCCCCATCTTTATGTTCCTCCTTAATGTTCTCAAATCTGAAAAGTCAGGAGTGTGATGGAATACTCTCCACTTGCCTGGATGAGTGCAGCTCCAACAACACTCAAGAAGCTTGACACCATCTAGGACAAAGCAGCCCGCTTGATTGGCACTCCATCCGCAAACATTCATTCCTTCCACCACTGACACACAGTGGCAGCAGTGTGTACCATCTGCAAGATGCACTGCAGGAACTCACCAAGGCTCCTTAGACAGCAACCTCCAAATCCACGACTGCTACCATCTAGAAAGAAAGGGGCAGCAGACACATGGGGAACACCACCACCTGGAAGTTCCCCTCCAAGTCACTCACCATCCTGACTTGGAAATATATCACCTTTCCTTCACTGTCACTGGGTCAAAATTCTGGAACTCCTTTCCTAACAGCACTGTGGGTGTTCCTACACCATGTGGGTTGCAGCGGTTCAAGAAGGCAGCTCATCACCACCTTCTCAAGGGCAATTAGGGATGAGCAATAAATGGAGACCTAGCCAGTAATGCCCACATCCCATGAATTATAAAAATTAAAAAACCTAAAGTGGGTGTGTGTATCCTTTGTTTCCTCCAAACCAGCCCTTAATTCTATTTACTGATACTAAGAGGTTTGAAATGTTGGAAATGCTGAGTAGGAAAGCATCTTGGTGGCTCTCAGGGAAACTGCTGCACACCTACATGAACATCTTGTGGTGTGCTTTGATGGAAGAATATCCCTTATAGTTCATAAAAGAACTGCTTGATGTGTTGGGCTTGGATTGGCATGTGTGTGCAAACGATAGCACATCGAACCTGTGGGAAACTAGGCAGAATGCCCACTCATTCTAGTTACTGTCATCACAGGGAAGTTTATATAACTCCAGCCTGCTAAACAATGGATGTGTTTATGTGCAACACACTGTGAGGCCCCTGAGATGATTCTGGTAGAGCCCTGTATGGAACCAGAAGCAAAGCAATTGATGGCAGTGGTGACTTTCATAGCCACTGATAGTGCATTCTCATCAAGTCCAACCTTAACCTGCGGAAGCACGGCTCTTCCAATAAATCAAGGAAGCTGAGCTTATGTCAGTAAATGTTGTTATGTTGCTAGTGCTTGCTGCAATCTCGGCCACTGTCTTGTGCTCCTCCCTACTGTGCATCACTCTGCTGTGCACATGCTGATCCCACCACAGCATGGATAGTGATGGTCTTCCTGTTCTAATTTAATACAAATCACGTCCAACGTGCTTCCCATCCTGATCACGTCAACTTGAAAGCCTCCTAAGTTTAGTAAAAAGCTATATAAACAAGAATTCTCTGCCTAAGATAACAGGGTGTAATAAGTGAGCGTTCATTCAGATGGGGCAATCACAATTTTAAATACAAAACTGAGCTGCAGCTCAATCACCTTTGCATTTCACTGGTTAGTTTCTCAAGCCCTGGAAATCCCAGCATTAAATTTAAGGGCAAGTCAAATTCAATTCAAAAAGACCTCATTAATGTCTCCTGTGGACTTTAATTGCTTCGATAAATACTGGCCGTCTGCAGTCATTAATGTCCTGGCCTTGGCGAGTACTTTACTCATAGGCACCCAAATGTGCCTCTGTCAAATCTGGAAGTGGGTGCATTACAGCTGTGTTTCAGTCACAATTTAAAAATAACTTATTTTAAATACCCACCTGCCTCCAACCCGCCCATTCTTAGGGGTTAAAGTTCCCCCATCAGTGGGTATTTGAATTTGGGAACATCAGAGTGAGGAGTCTTCACTAAGTGCCCACACATGGTGCACTTTCTAGTGGGAGTCAAGAAAGAGAAATCAGAAACAGTAATCATAGCAGATTTCTTTATTCCAACGAGGCCCAGGGATATGTGCAACACAAAAAAGCAATCAAATTTGGCTCTTCTTGATATGTCTGGCTCAGTATTGTAATTGAATAGTGCCTTTACATACTAGATTTTATTAGTCCTCTGGAGACATTGGGAGTTGGGAGAGTTGGTAAAAAGGCAGCGGAAGGTGTCAGGAGGGAAGTCTGATGTTTTCCCACCACCATGACATTTTACCAGCAATGGGAACCTCAGAGTCACGGGTGGCCAATTGTACCAATTAATGATCCAAATAATGGCCACGTCCCACCCCCACTGGCCTTTTATCAGCATCAGGAGGGGCTGCCACTACATGGAGAGATCACCAGGTAAACCCTGGCAGCCTCCCAGGGGCTTCACAAGAGGAGTCCTTAATGGTCACTTCGTGGACCATGGATGGGACCCGGATGGCAATGGCTGCCCCCGAGCTAAGGCACTGCCGATGGAAGAAGGACTGGCACCCCACCCCCGACCCAAAATTGAGTGCACCTGCCTGCCTTCCCATGGCATTAACCTGGGTGTAGTAATTGTAGTTTTGCTGAATGTAGGAATGTAGCTTTAAGAGTAATTCTGATGTAAGATCACGAGACCTATGTAAACCAGTCAGTTTGCAGAGCTGGGAACCTCTAGGAGGGAGCTTTTCTTTAGTTATGGAGTTAGATGCAGACACGTAGCTGCTGCTGTTGTGTAAATAAAGTTCAATGTTTCCACCAATGTTGCCTGGAAAATCAACTCTATGACAAACTGGCAATGAGGATAAATCAGATCCAGTGCTATTCTCACCCACTGATTGTGAGTATCTAAGATAATTAAAAAGGAAGATATGCTCATCCAAGATGCCACAGTTTGGCAGGATCAATCCCTTTGAGCCAGCCACAGATGACTGGTCTCAATATATAGGATGTCCTGAGTTCTACTTTCAAGCCAACAAAATCACAGGGCAGGAAAAGAGGAGAGTGATTCTCCTAAGTATTTGTGGGAGCAAGACCTACAGTTTAATTTGAAGTTTGATGGCCTCCAGTGCTCCTGATTTGAAGACTTTCAGTGAATTAGTAGATCTCATTAAGGGATATTTTCAACCTAAACCCTCAGTCACAATGCAGAGGTTCAGGTTCGATTCACGGATTAGAGCCCCGGAGGGTGGTTTGGGGGGGGCGGGAGGGGTGAGACCATTGCTACCTACGGGCGAAAGTAAAACAACTAATGGAATATTGTGCTTTCGGTGAATACCTGAATGATATGCTCAGGGATCATTTGGTCTGTGGTGTACAAGGTAATGCTATTTAGCAAAGATTGTTGGCTGAAGTGGATCTTGATTTTAAGAAAACATTAGAAATAGTGCTTGTGATGGAAAGCACTGTAAGGGATTCACAAGTGATTCAAGGTGCACAGAATGGCACCGTTTTCCTAGTTGGGCAGGAATGAGCAATCGAAAGTGGCACGAAAAGCTGGGACTCTGCCGCGAAGCAGGAAACAGTCCCCTCTAACCAAAAATTTTGAGGAAACAGCTTAGCAGAAAATTTGAAAACTAATTACTATTGATGTTGAAACAATCATACTCTTAATGATTGCCAATTTAAAGAGGTGGAGTGCTATTTTTGTCGCAAAAAAAGGGCACATATTGAAACATTGCAAAGTGAGATTAAAACAGGCTTCCAGGCAACCAACGAAGTCAAATGAAGTATATAATGTGGAAGAACCAAGAACAACCACTTCTGACATTTATTCCTTATTCAACATGAAAGTTGGGAAGCCAGAGCCAAACCCTGTCACTTTACAGGTGAATGGAAGTAGACACGGGTGCTTCTACCATTGTAATAGGAGGTCACACTTAAGGTGCTAAACAATTAAATTTGGAACAAACCTGCCAAGTTGAAAACATATACACGTGAAGAAATCCAGGTAAAGGGTATTAGCAGTGTACCTGTTTATTATAGACACTAAACAGCACAGCCAGCAGTGATGGTGGCAGAAGGTGCAGGACCAAGCCTTCAAGGTTGTGATTGGTTGAATGAGATTAAATTAAACTGGTCCAAAATCTTCCAGTTATGAGTAGGAGGACAATCAGAGCTGCTAAAGAAAAATGACACTGTCTTCCAGGATGAATTGGGGAAAATCCAAGGTCTACAGGCCAAGGTTTACCTAGACTCAGAAGCAGTTCCTCGCTCTTGAAAGCGAGGAAAGGACTGGTGCCATACACTCTGAGACAGAAGGTTGATGCTGAGTTGAACCAGTTAGAGAGGCTGGGTGTCATAAAGCGGTTCAGTTCTCAGAGTGGGCAACACCTACAGTCCTTGTCCTAAAACTGGATCAGACCATTCAGATCTGTGGGGACTATAAGTTAACGGTCAACAAAGCAGCCAAACTGGACAGGTACCCTATACCCAAGATTGAAGACGTCTATGCCAAACTAGCAGGAGAGACAACGTATTCAAAGCTTGATATCAGCAACTGGAACTGGATGATGCCTCCAGAGAATTTGTGACCATAAACACCCACAAAGGGTTATATCAATACAAACGTCTGCCTTTCGGTGTTTCTTCGGCCTGTGTCATTTTCTAGAGGATAATAGAGAGCTTACTACAGGGACTACCTCAAGTCTTGGTCTGCCTGGATGATGTACTAATAACTGGGTTCACGGAAACGGAACGTTTGGTTAATCTGGAGGAAGCCCTGAAATGATTTTTAGAAGCAGGAGTCCACCTAAAGAAGGAAAAATGTACTTTTCAGGCAAATGAAGTCATTTATTTGGGCCACCAGTGTCACAAGTCACACAGTGCCCATCCAAGAATCTCAAGAATGAAGATTAATAGTGCAAAGTTATCTTTAGTGGCTGGGAATGGATGGTGATATTGAGAAGGTGGTTAAACATTGTGTGCAATGCCAAAGGCTGCAGAAGTTGCCAGTGGCAGTCCCATAATGCCCATGGGATTGGCCTGGTAGACCCTGGGTGAGATTGCAGATAGATTACGTCGGTCCTTTTCATGGAACCATGTTTCTGCTGATTGCAGATGCTCATTCCAATAGAAATATACGAGGTTTAAGTCACCAACGTCAGGCACTACTATAGAAAAACTATGCCAAAGCTTTTCTATCCATGGATTGCCAGAAGTAATCATCTCAGATAATGGTACTGCATTTACTAGTGCTGAACTTCAAAGATTTGTCAGCTTAAATGATATCAAACATGTGAAGACTGCACCATCCATCATGTAACGGGCTGGCAGAAAGAGCAGTACAAACTTTTAAGGCGGGAATGAAAAAGTTAACGGGTGAATTGTTGGAAACTAAACTTGTTCATTTCCTATTTCACTTCAGAACAACCCTGCCACACTAATACAAGTGCAACACCTGCAGAGGTACTGATGAGGCACTGTCTTCTAAACCTGATACTTCCCAATTTGGAGAGGAAGGTGGAGAAAAGTCAAAGGATCCAAAAAGCGACTCATGATTTGCATAGTCATGAGTAACTGTTGGAGAAGCAGTATATATAAGGAATTTCTGTGCAGGAGTGAAGTGGTTACCTGGTAAAGTAAGGTCTGTGATCAGACCATTGTTGTACCACGTGGAAGTGGAGGGCCAGATCATACGCAAGCATGTGGATCATTTAAGTAAAAAGGAGATACCCCAACAAAATGTTGCTCCACCTGTAACCATTGCTGAACCTGTGGTTCCTGTTGAAGTTGTGCAACCAAGGAGAGACATGCCTGATGTCTCTGTCGGAGTGGACGACACTGAACTTCATGTGCCTAATGAGGTACCTGATATTATTGCGGTTCTAGAGAATGTGGTTCCTGTCAAAGAATCAGAAGTCATGGAGCTACAATGTTCCACGCGGATCGGGAGTCCACCTGAAAGACTGAACTTGTAATTTCATGACCTGTGTCATTATTGTAATGTCACGAGATAAATATCCTTGTAAATACAATATGTACAGAAAAGTTAAAGGGGAGACACATAGTAATTATAGTTTTGAGAATAATCCTGTGTTGTAAGATCACATGATCTGTGTAAACAAATCTGTTTGCAGCACAGGGAATCTCTAGGAGAGAGCTTTTCTTTAGTTATACAGTTAGATCCACACATGTAGCTGCTGCTGCTGTCTTGTAAATAAAGTTCAATATTTCCAGCAAGAAAAGTTGCCTGGAAAATCAACTCTATAGCACAGGGCTTCAAGGGTGTCTCAACATTGAGGAGCCCTCTCCATGCTGCAGCCTCAGCAATGGACACCTCTACCAGTGACACTGTCAAGGCTGCAGTGTTGCTGGCAGCTATGGAAGGTGGGCTGCTGTCCTCAAATGGACAACAGTCCTGGTGGCAGCCCCTTAATTGGCCATTGCCAGTAAAATGCTGTCCAGGGTCCTGCCATCCGCCCATCCGCCCACCTGCCCGCCTGGGGTTGGGTTACACTTTTGGTCCTGGCAGTGGAACCTCCCCCCTGGTGGAAACATTCAGCATACTGTGGCTGGAATTCTCCTACATCAGATTCGATGGAAATGGAGGCTGGACAGTAAACAAAGTGACCATGGAGCGACAGGAGCCTAAAGTCCTACCTCTGTTTTTACCATTTTCCTGAGGGTGGAAAAGGAATCAGGCCCCAAACAGTCCAGCTCCTATTAACAAGTTCAGTTACATCATGGTAAGCTCATTAAGAACCTGTCTCAGGAAAGTTTAATTATTTTCAGCGGATGCTGTGTTTCATCAGCTGTCAGCTTTTACACGAACGCGAGAACCATGAGATGGAGACAGAAGAGTTTTAAAAGGTAAGTGAAATGGTTTTGTCTCCTTTATAGTCCATCAGAAAATTATGGGTAGCATGATTTGCATCTGTGTTCATTAAGATGAGTCATGACAGTGCTGTGATTGACTACCCATTAAACAATGTGTTTTCCAAATTTTTACTTGACATGTTGTACGAATTACCAGCTTTTTGTGTGGTGAGAGCAGTGAACTACTAGCAATGAACAGCAACCTCGTTGCTTGCCTGCCTCTTTCTGGACAGTTGCAGGTTGATACCTGGACATAGCTCACCTGTTCTCTGATGGAGAAAAATGAATGTCAGCAGTCTAACTTATAAATGAGAGATTTGTTTTCTAAAAGAAGTGAACATTAAACCAGATTCTTGCTGTTAATTATTCTGAATTCTCTCAAATGGCAAGCTATCAAACATACAAACATGAATTAGGAGCAGGAGTAGGCTACTCAGACCCTCAAGCTTGCACCGGCTTCACTAAGATCATGATTGGTCTAATTTTAACCTCAACCCCACATTCCCAATTACCCCTGAAAACCTTTCAGCCCCTTGCTTATCAAGAATCTATCTACCTCTGCCTTAAAAACATTCAAAGACTCTGCTTCCACTTCCACTATGAAGAGAGTTCCAAAGACTCACCACGGTCTGAGAGAAAAGATTTCTTCTTATCTCTGTCTTAAATAAGTGACCCTTTATTTTTAAACAGTGACCCCTACTTCTACATTCTCCCACAAGAGGAAACATCCTATCCACATCCGCCCTGTTAAGGCCCCTCAGGATCTTAAAGGTTTCAATCAAGTCACCTCTTACTCTTCTAAACTTCAGTGGATACAAGCCAAGCCTGTCAAACCTTTCCTTATAAGCTAACCTGCCCATTCCTAGTATTAGTTGAGTAAACCTTCTTGGAACTGCTTCTAACGCCTTTATGTCCTTCTTTAAATAAGGAGACTAATACTATACACAGCACTCCATACATGGTCTCACCAATGCCCTGTACAGTTGTAGCATAACCTCCCTACTTTTGTATTCAATTCCCTCACAATATATGATAACATTCTTTTTGTGATTCATGCACTAAGACACTCTGCAATCTCTCACCATTTAGATAATATGCTACTTTTATTATTCTTCCTGCCAAAATGGACACTTTACAGACATTATACTGTAGTTGCCGGATCTCTGTCTGCTCACTTAACCTATCTATGTCTCTTTGTAGCCTTCTTATGTCTTCTTTGCAGCCTACTTTCCTACCTATCTTTGTGTCATCAGCAAATTTAGCAACCATACCTTCAGTCCCTTCATCCATTCATTTATATACATTGTAAGAAGTTGAGCCCCCAGCACTGATCACTGTGGCACACCACTCATCACATCCTGGCAACCAGAAAATACCCATTTATACCAACTCTCTGTTTTCTGTTAGCTAGCCAATCTTCTATCCATGCCAATATGTTACCCCCTACACCATGAGCTTTAATTTTTTGCTATAACCTTTCATGTGACACCTTATCAACTGCCTTCTGGAAATCCAGGTATCGTACATTCATTGGTGTCCCTTCAACCACAGCATGTGTGACTCCTTCAAAGAACTCCAATAAATTGGTTAACATGAGTTCCCCCTCACAAACCTATGTTGACTCTACTTGATTGCCTTGAATTTTTCTAAGTGCCCCGCTATAACATCTTTAATAATAGCTTCTAACATTTTCCCTATGACAGATGGTTAAGCTAACTGGCCTGTAGTTTCTTGCTTTCTGTCTCCCCTTCATTTTGAATAAAGGAGTTACATTTGCTATTTTTTAATCCAAAGGAACATTGCCTGAATCTAGGGAATTCTGGAAAATTAAAACCAATGCATCAACTATCCCACTAGCCACTTCTTTCCAGGCCCCAGGATGAAGTCCATCATGACCCAGGGATTTGTCAGCCCACAGCTCCAACAATTTGTCACTTTTCTGATGATTGTCATTTTCCCAAGATCCTCCCTCCCTTCCAGTTCCTGATTAACAGCTATTTCTGGGACGTTACTTGTATCCTCTATAGTGAAGACGATGCAAAATACCTGTTCAATTCATCTGGCATCTCCTTATGCTCCATTATTAATTCCCCAGACTCACTTTCCATCACTCACTTTGTTAACTCTTTTCTTATTTAAATATCTATAGAAACTTCTACTATCCATCTTTATATTTCTAGCTAGCTTTCTCTCATACTCTAATTTTTCCCTCATTAATCTTTTTGTCATTCCTTGCTGTTCTTATTGTTCTGTCCAATCTTCTGATCTGCCAGCCGTCTTCGTGCAATTATATGCTTTTTCTTTAATTTTAATATTAACATTGTAAATGTGGCAAAGTTTTGAAATTAAAGTACATAAAATTAAATAAATGGTAAAATATATTTTACAGTTTAATAAGTGTAGCCTAATAAAATAAGTAACTAAATTCTTTTGATTGTTTTTATGTTTTCAGCTTAGGCAAATGCTGAAATTAGCACTTTTGAAGTGAAATTGCTTATTTGGGGAGACTTATATCTCTTGGATGCATTTCAGACTTCAAGTGTGTTTATAAATACTGGTCTGAGTTACACAGTTGCTAGTAAGATTCAGATTGTTTATTTGAAGGATTTATGGGCTCTTGGATGCATTCCTGCTTTATAATTGGACTTGTGAGTTCATATATTTATGAAGTGGATAATGGGTAGTGGTGGGTTGGAGTGTGAGTGAGGAGTGGTTGTGGATGTATGGGTGGGTGAGGGGGGTAGAGGTGTGGGAGGGTAATACATTTAAATTTTAGAATACTTTTAAATACATTTTTATGCCTTCCCAATACAGCTCAATGCTCACTACTACTTGCATTGGAAGATCCAGGCCGATGGATGGGAACAGAGATAAGACTTTTAAGCTGCCTGCTCTGGAGTCATCTTACCCACCAGCGTGGGTCGGCCGATAAGGATGGTAGACCGGCCTCCAGGCCAAATTAAAGCCTCAACCCTGGGAAATTCCCACTTCCCGGCAGGCTGGTGATGGAGGCAGGGTCACAACGTGACATTGGCCCAGCCACCTGATTCCTGCCTCCATCGGGAAAATCCAGTCATGAGTCTCTAGCCCTTAGGGAGCTTTGCTGTACTGAATCCAACAGATAATTCAGGCTGTGATTATTTATTTCTATGGATTAGACACCAAAGAAATTCTGATGTTGCATTATATATCATACAGATTAAAATATGAAAACTATTATTTAGAATTTCATTAAAGCTGAGATATTTGAAGAATTTAAAAGAAATATCAAACAAACAATCCTTATTGTTAAATGAGCCACATATAGATTAATTTATTCATTCTCACCTGTCATTTAGATTCAACGATAATTTCATTCATCCCATCCACCAATGGGAAACTTAATAAAATTATGAGATAAATTGACATAAAGAACAACATGATTCATTACATTGAGACGTTCCTTTTCATTACAGTGCAATTCTTAATGGCTTAAAGAATGAGAAAGCAGATGCATAAAACATTAAAATAATTGAAATCATGAACTGATTTTTAAAAAAGGAAATTTTCTAAAATTACATGGTTCTCCTGTTGAATTCCTTAAATGGGTTGAAGAAGCAATGCTCATAAGCTTGTTGAACTCAACAGCCTCATTCAGGAACTGATCTAGCAACCAAAGACTGGTTAAGAGCAATCCAGCTTTTCATAGAGAAATTGGTGGAAAGCTTTATGTCAGTACAGTATGCACTCTGACTCAAAGAACTTCTGAATACATTAAGGTTTATTTTCCTGACCTTCCTCTTAAATGCACATTTCTCTGGAGGCAAGGATCAGAAGACTGAACCTGTGCTTGCACCTGTAGCTGGTGCAAATCCACTGTAAATAGGTTAACATAGGAATAGGAATGGGCTATTCAACGCTGTGAGCCTATGCCATCATTCAGTGAGATCATGGCTGGTCTGTATTCGAACTCATTTACCCACCTTGTTACAATGGGCTAAAAATTAGATAAGGCCCATTCGCAGTTACAGGGGTTATGATGCGCAATTACCCTATACTCAATGGATATAATGAAATGAGCAAGCAAACTTCAATCATGGTGCGCAGCCCAGAAAAGAATCTGAGTAGGAAGAAACCAGAGAAATGGAGCAGCAGGCCAGACCAGATGCACACAGGAGACCTTATTCCAGCAGATGGAAAGAATAAGAGTAGTCATCTTTCTGGAGCTCCTCCAGACATATGATGCAACAGCACAGGGAGCAGATAGCCATGGAGGTCAAGCCTAGGAGCATTGTCCCGAGGGCCTAGGTACACTGCTGGAAAAAATTCAGTGACCTTAGACTAGTGGTCAACGTCAATGAATGCATCTTCAAATTCCATCCTCTACCAACTGAACCTTGGAAACAGCTCAATGCACCACAGCCCCATCACTGAACCATCAGCAATATCTAGTAATCAGGACTCTTGCCTAACATCCACTTCGCCCTCCCACACTTAACACTACTGTGAGCCTCGCACCCACATCTTGCAGCTTCCATATCCTTTCAGCTATTCATCTGTGACAGGCACATCACCCACACACATTGCAGTACATTCATTGCCACTCTTCCTCTCACTTACAAGGTGGCATATAACAGGCGGGGACAGGCGAACAGGCATGGGTAAACATATACAGCCCCTTAGAGAAATTGCTCAGAATTAATGATGTGGCTGTCTGAGGCTATGGCAACCAACATTGGTGAAACTATCCAGGGGATGTGTTCCTGCCTTATGCATATTCTAAATCGCATTTCACCCTCATCTCACAATTAGGTATGATGTACATGGTGCAGATGGTGTAACCATGCAAGTCTCACTTTCCGTCCAACCGCCCTTCTCCTTCCCTCAACCTAACCCTTCACTACATTTATGCTTTCAGGTTCTCAAGAACTGCCACTTGGCCAGGCATGGGTGCCTGTCAGTTAAGGGCCAGAGGAAATGCACAACTCTGAGGAAGAAGTAGCGTTACTTAATCTGACACTTACAGCTTCTATCCTGGCACTGTGTGTACCACAGAGGGAAGTATAGAGGGAGCTATACAAGGTGAGTCACCAGGTACAACTGGGCTGCAGTGAGGTAAGGAGCATTCAACAGCCAGAGTGCACGGTTGCAGACAACATCTGTTGCAGAGGACTCAATGAGGTCTTCGATTGGATGGTCTACAGAAATAGATGGTGCAGGATGGCAGGATGGCCAGAGAGCCTGCTATCACTGGCATGGAGCATTGGCATAGAGCTTCACATAGATTTAGAAGCCCATCTTTTCTAGTGTGGAAGTGGGTGCCATCTCCATGCCAACACTTATGGAATCACTTCTTATGCAGTGTCTGGCAGCACAGGCAGAAGCCACCCAATATCTGAATGCTTCAGTGGAAGCTCAGACTGAGGTCATGAGATCTCTGGTGCCATGCAGGTTCAGACTTCTACCATCATGACTACGGATACCAGTTCTCAAAGGGGTTTGCAGGCTCTCACAACAGTTCAGCAATCTGCGCTCCCCAAGATTACCAGGATTTCTGAAGCACTGCCCTAGGAGAGTGGTAATGGGTCTGTGATACACCAACCCGGAGTCCTCTTTCAGGATAACAGCATTTGTGCTCCCACCACTGCCACTCTGCCAGCGATCTTGTTGCTGCCTGTTAGCCAGCCAGCCCAGACTGTTGCTGCCCAAGTCAAGGTGGTGTAATCCGAAGCTGGGCATTCTAAACCCATAAGTTCTCAAGGTGCCCTGCAAAACCATCTGCATTCTTCCCCATTGAAAGTCAGCAGCCTTCCACCAGCTATCCTTCAACTGCAATGGAGCACTAGGTCAGGCAAAGACATCCTCCATAAGACGGGCTGTAAGGAAATACATATGGGTGATGACTTGAGTATTGTATGTATTATTAGAGGTGTTGTTGTATAAATTTATTATAGATTAGCAGTTTTGTGTTATCTTTTATTTTGGGATTTTAGCCAAGAGGATGCCGTAATGGTCTATAGAAGGATGGATAGGTGGGGAAACTGTGGAGCAACAGTGATCAGGGGTATTGGACTCTGATGAGAGATAAATGGACAGCCCATCTGGAGTGATGATGTCCAGGATGTTTCCTCTCTTGCTTTTCTTCCTCCTCTCTTCCTGTTTCTTCACTTCTTGAGAAGGTCAAAGCCCTGATAGCAACAGCTGGACGTTGATGATTTCCAGGTTGTGGACGATGCAGCAGATCATCCCAAATTATCAAACACAACTGGTGAGTACTGGGGGACTTCTACCCTGAATGGTTCAGGTATAGGAACTGTTGCTTCAGGACATCGAGGCTCTGCTCCACGAAGCTCCCAGTTGCATCATTGTAGGAGCACTGGCCATATGTGGTTGAGTGACAGGGGGGAGTTATTAGCCACATGTACAAAGGGCTAGATCTTGTTGCCAAGCAGCCACCCTTTGGTTGATGTAACGGCCACGCAGGATGAAAGCAGGATAGTGAGAATTCACCAGCATGATTTTCTGGGTATGTTTGCACACCAATTATACATTCAGGGAGTGAAACCCTTTGCAGTTGCAGTACAAATCTCCATGCTGCAGATCCATGTAGGTGTAGTGCATGGCTTCTTGCACTATTAGGAAGCCCACTACCCTGGCAAAGCCACATGCACACTCCTTCTGCTTCTCTCTGTTTTGAGAGAAGACAATTAAGTACCCTCTTCTTGTTCAAAGGCTTTTGGTAACCTCCCAGGTACAACTATGGATGGAAAACAGATATGTTGACAATGTCACCGGCTCCATGCATCGTGGAAATTGTCATTGCTGCAGAATTCTGTTTTGTTGAAGCATAGCCACCTCAGACATTGCTTCTAGTTGAGGTGCAGGTAGAAGTAGTGCATCTGTGGACCCTAGGTGGGGAAGGCCTCCTGCTGAGTGACCTCCTTCCCCTCCTCCCTCTGCAAACAGCTTCTTCTCTCTTCTATCCCTGCTCCATCAGTCTGTGATGCTGCAGCCCAAGTTGAACTGCAATCATAGCCCTTATATGTGGGGGCAAGTGGCCTTTCAAAACCGCACCACTTTCAAAGATCCAGTACCACTCCCTTCTCACTGAAAGAACTTCTGTCAACCCACCCAAGAAAACAGTACTTACACTAACTTTGCAACAGCAAGTAGATAGTCAAAAGCACTTCATCTGAAAGTAGGATGGTGATCCTTTTCAAGTGGGGTTGGCAAGCGGTGGGGATGGGGGGAGGGAGTCGATGTCCTTTGTGCAGCTGAATGCATTCAGAGAATGCTGTTTTCTTCTTCACTATCTCTTGGAGCAGCAAAACTGGGGTGTTGCAGGGCTGAATTTTGCAGCCTATATCCCTTAATACCTCTAGTTATGAAAAATCTACTGATCTCAGATTTAAAATTATTAGTTTTTCTGGCATCTATTTCTTTTCTGGGAGACAGTTCCACACTTCAATCACTTTTTGTT
This sequence comes from Carcharodon carcharias, assembly GCF_017639515.1. Taxonomy (NCBI): domain Eukaryota; kingdom Metazoa; phylum Chordata; class Chondrichthyes; order Lamniformes; family Lamnidae; genus Carcharodon; species Carcharodon carcharias. Next base: position 88,480,849 of record NC_054469.1, on the reverse strand, counting down.
TAAAGAAGTGATTCCTAACTTCTCTCTTGATTAGCCTCACTCTGATTTTAATATTGGGCAGAATTTTGCGGTCCCTGCTGCTGGGTTTGAAGTCTGGGCCGGCAGGGGAGTGGGTGGTGGAGGGATTCATAAAAAAAAACTTGATCTATCATTTTTGGACCAAAATAGATGCCATTACACTTACCTGTGTTAAAATCCGTCATCAACCTTTTTGCCTAATCTATCAATGTCTCTTTATAATTTCATGTTCCCATTTACACTACTTACTATGCCACCAATCTTTGTGTCATCTGCAAACTTAGATATGCAGCTCTCTATTACATTATCTAAGACATTAATAAATATAGTTGATAGTTGATGGCACAGATTGTTGTGGGACACCATCAGTCATTTCCTTGTGGCAGGAGAGGTTGTTCTTGAGCTCCTAGTGTCTCATTTTCTTGGGGCAATAGTGCTATGAAACACAGCTGAATGCCTGAATTGGTGGGGCAAGGAAGAGGGCAATGTTCACAGGCTGCACCTATTGCCACCACAACACTAGGGGAAGCACTTGCTGCACATGTGCAGATGCAATCAGTGACATATTAATCAGCAACATAAGCTAGGGTTTAATGTTGGCAATGGGGATCTTGCCCATTAGTTGGAGAACTGTTGGAAACCCTGCATCGCTTCCATGGATGAGGCCCAATTAAATTGAGTGCCCATCAGGCACTTAATTAACTAGTGTTGGGCCTTCCCCAGGATTTAAGACCCCAGGACTGGAAATTCCGCTCCCCAGGAGCTGCCAGCCAATCAGAGGCTGGTAGTTATCCATTGCTGGAAGCATCACCAAGAGCAGTGGTTGCTGCCGGTAGCGCTTTAAGGACTTCACCAGGAATCATCGCTGGATCCATTGACAGGATAATGGGGCAGGATGGGGGTCATGGAGAGGGGGTTGCCGGAGAGATGTGGGGCAAGGGAAGGGGGAGTGGCTTTTAGTGCCCCACCCTTCCCGATGCTGACTCCCTCAATCACACACTGAGTGCCTGCAAAAAAGTGACAACCCTCTTCACAACATGAGGCCACAGGCAACCCCCAGTGGGTTTGCTTGGCAGCCTTTCGGAGGCATGAGAGGGCCATGCAACTCCCACGATCCCTGAGCCACCAAAAAATTCCGGTGGGCTCAGAGATAATTGGTGTCAGGTGGTTCACTGATGAGCCAAATTGACATTCCACCACAAGCGGGGAAGTTGCGTGCATGGCCACTTCCTACCTCCAACTTAATCATGGGAGGTTTTCCTGTTGCTAGCAGACTGACGTATGGTCTTCCATGTGATATAATGGGCCTAAGCTGCCATGTTTCCCACTGCAATAGGCAAATTAAGTCCCGCCCATTTATCTGGTTGGATTAGGGAATGGTTTCCTAATTCTTTAAAGATGAAATAAAAACTAAAAGTGGCATAATTTGGAGAAATAAGAATGCAGTGGAATTACATTTAAAAATAAATAATGAAGTAAGAACACTATTTAAAAATCAATTGCAAGTGAACAATTGATCTGGAGTTCGTATTGGCAAAGAGAGATCTCAGCTCCACCTCAGACTTTCAATTTATAATCTTTACCTAAGTTGATAATAAATCAAGAAAAACATATTTTAAATAAAATATTTTTTAGAGAAAAACCCCATCTCCCAACATGGAGTTCCAAACCCACAACCCTAGGATTATGGCTTTCATTAGCTATCATTTGAGCTAGTCAGACTATATAGGAACGACTTGCATAGTGGAAACAAGTAGACCAGAATGAAACAAGGCTCTAACTCCTGACACTGTTTTGATGATGTGACCGCCTTCTTTGCACACTCTTACCACATGTGCAAATAAGACTTTCAGGCAGTGTCAGGAGTTACAGTGACGTTCACTGGCCTGAACATTAAGTACTAGCTCTTCTATCCCAGCATTGGATGGTGGAGATGAGGGAATGGGGGTCGGGGGTGGGGGGGGGGGGGCGGAGGCGGTGCTGCGGATGTGGAGGTGGGTGTATGGCTGGGAAATGGAATAAAAATCTCTTCTAATAAATTAAATTAACAAGGTATAGGTCTAGATATTCTGTTATAAAAAATTTCTTGTTAGGACTGAATACTAACAATGACACAATGCAATGATTTCTATTGGAAAAATAAGTGGATATTGCCCTATTTTCTTTCTTACACAAAGTATGGAACCATTTTTTGTTTGCTTCCTGCTGGCTAGCTTGTATAAGAGTTCCATCAATAACCTTTAAGTAGGCAAGAAGAGCATTCTTTATCATCCAGATCTTTATATCTTTGGCAGAATTCCAAATACTGTAGCAAAACCAGGAATCCTACAGGGCTAATATTCATGTACTGTTGCTTAGCAAGGCAAAATCTAATCAAACAAATTCAATTTTAGTCAGATTCAGATGTAGATTTTATAGTTTTTTTTCCCCTCAGGTCACAGGTCACATAATGTTGTACTGCTTCTGCATTGGAGTACAGTCTTTGCTTACTGACAAAAAAAGTGGAAATTATTTGAATATACAAGCCAAATTATCAGGAATACATTTACATAGTGAAAAGATTCCGAGATTATGGATTTCTTTGCATAATGTAAATTTGAAATGAAATCAGGCTACTGTTTAAAGCAATAAATGGTTATTTTGCTTTTGGATTAAATTTCTCTCAAACACAATCCACTGAGTACATTCCCCACACAGCTCGCTCCCTGCAAAAAAAAACCCTTGAAGAAAATACAACAGGAGAATGGAGGAACGGCAGTAACAAAATCAAGAAAATATCTGTGGGCACAACAAACATGATCTTTCTGAAAAATGTGTGATTTGCTTTAACAAAGGAGTGCCTCGTTATTTAGCTCCTAAAGGTGGAAAGCAATTCCCAAGATTAAACTGGAACATCTTCCTGATATACACCTGTCCCCCAAGATGATTAATCAAATACATTAGGATATCAATTTAACAGCAGCCCCGATGGTATTTAGCCCTTACTGGCTGAATTCCACAGTGTCATGAAGAGACATTAATGTCTATAATGTTATTGGAAATTGTTTTTAAATTGGAATTGCAGTAGGGTCTGTATCTGTCTGTGTGTGGCTTAATTGGATTAAAGCCAGTTTAGTCTGGGTGCATTGATGTATAGTAGTTTGAGATGTTAATTAGATAAACGTAAGGAGTAAAAGGTAAAGTGCAATTTGGATTTGTTGAATTAACCGTTCAAAAGAATGGGTAAAATCTTGCACCTGGCTGAGAGACACAAAGCAATGTGTTTATATTATTAATAAAATTGGTGGGAGGAAAGGATTATTGTTAGGAGAGGCAAAATTTAAAAAACCTAATAATAAATTGGAAGATTTACATTCAAAGGGGAAGCTAGGTATAAACCTAAAGGAATGTTTGTGTGTGAGTCAGAGGCATTTAAGATCTAATCACACTGTAAGCGTAGGACTGTGGGCAGGATTTGTCATACACGCCCACCGCTGATATCTTTCGGTCCAGCTGCAAGTCAATGGACTTCTGGCTGTGGCACTGCCTTGCCCCCGGCGGGTCCTGCCCGCGATAGGGCTGGAAAATCCCTGCCTATGTCTGCAAAGGAAACAAATTGAAAGGAACATCATTTTGAATTCATAAGGTCAAATGTGCTTTGCCTTGTGTCTGTTTAAAGCCTATGGGTTATTGTTGCCTTGGTGAAGATTTACCTGGGAGTGATTAATTTGGGGATTTGTTTAAAAGTTATTATGGCAGTAATTTGTAGACATGTATCTGTGTTTAAATTTGTTGTTACATTTGTAAATGTTTAATTTCGTTTTATATAAGAAACCTCTTGAGGCTTGGTGGTTTTATTCTTGAATTCAGAGCTGCCTCTCAAACATATCAATTGAAAATATAGATTATGACAGTTGTTCAAGTTTCCCTCTGGGATTTAAACAACTCAGCCTTTATTAACTGATGTGTCATAACAACAGATAATGTTTGCATGGTGCCAGTGAGGTTGGAAACATTGGGCAGAATCTTGTGAAGGTGATGGGGGTCTTGGCATCCCCTCTTTTCTGGAAGGCTTGCCGCATCTTTTGTCACTCTGGTACTTGACAGGCCAGAGGTGGGCCTTCCCCGGTTTAAAGGACTGGTTGGGGGGGGGGGGTGCGGGTCGCATTGAGTACCGTTGAATGAGGGAGCCCTCCCACTGGGAACCTGTAAGCAAACATAGCACGGGGTTGCTTTTCAGGCTTCGTGCATCACAAACTCACTGCCCACCACTGGGTTAATACCAGCAGGAGAGGATAAGACCCTTAATTAATTAATAAGGGTCTCAACTGGTGCCAACTTAATTGGAATGGGGCAAGGGAAGTGTCTGGGTCCACACCCACTCAACCAATTAAATACAAAAACAAAAACACCTGGAAAAACTCAGCAGGTCTGACAGTATCTGCGGAGAGGAGCACAGTTAATGTTTCGAGTCTGTACGACTCTTCAACAGAACTAAGGAAAAATGGAAAAGGGATGAAATATAAGCTGGTTTAAAGGGGGGGGGGGGAAAAGAAGAGCTGGATAGAGGGCCAGTGGTAGGTGGAGATAACCAAAAGATGTCACAGACAAAAGGACAAAGATGTGTTGAAGGTGGTGATATTATCTAAAGGAATGTGCTAATTAAGGTTAGAAAGCAGGACAAGCAAGGTACAGATAGCCCTAGTGGGGGTGGGGTGGGGTGAAGGAATCGAAAAAGGCTATAAGGGTAGAGATAAAACAATGGATGGAAATACATTGAAAAATTATGGAAATAGGTGGGAAAAGAAAAATCTATATAAATTATTGGAAAAAACAAAAAGTAGGGGGAAAATCGGAAAGGGGGTGGGGATGGAGGAGAGAGTTCATGATCTAAAATTGTTGAACTCAATATTCAGTCCAGAAGGCTGTAAAGAGCCAAGTTGGAAGATGAGGTGCTGTTCCTCCAGTTTGCGTTGATCTTCACTGGAACAATGCAGCAAGCCAAGGAAGGACATGTGGGCATGGGAGCAGGGTGGAGTGTTGAAACGGCAAGCGACAGGGAGGTCTGGGTAATGCTTGCGGACAGACCGAAGGTGTTCTGCAAAGCGGTCACCCAGTCTGCGTTTGGTCTCTCCAATGTAGAGGAAACCACATTGGGAGCAACGAATGCAGTAGACTAAGTTGAGGGAAGTGCAAGTGAAATGCTGCTTCACTTGAAAGGAGTGTTTGGGCCCTTGGACGGTGAGGAGAGGGAAGTAAAGGGGCAGGTGTTGCATCTTCTGAGGTTGCATGCGAAGGTGCTATGGGAGGGGGTTGAGGTGTAGGGGGTAATGGAGGATTGGTCCAGGGTGTCACGGAGGGAATGATCCCTATGGAATGCTGCCGGGGGGGTGAAGGGAAGACGTGTTTGGTGGTGGCATCATGCTGGAGTTGGCGGAAATGGCAGAGGATGATCCTTTGAATGCGGAGGCTGGAGGGGTGATAAGTGAGGACAAGGGGGACCCTATCATGTTTCTGGGAGGGAGAAGAAGGTGTGAGGGTGGATGCGCGGGAGATGGGCCGGACACGGTTGAGGGCCCTGTCAACCACCATGGGTTGAAAACCTCAGTTAAGGAAGAAGGAGGACATGTCAGAGGAACTGTTTTTGAAAGTGGCATCATCAGAACAGATGCAACGGAGGTGAAGGAACTGAGAGAATGGGATGGAGTCCTTACAGGAAGCGGGGCATGAGGAGCTGTAATCGAGGTAGCGTGGGAATCAGTAGGCTTGTAATGGATATTGGTGGATGGTCTATCACCAGAAATTGAGACAGAGGTCAAGGAAGGGAAGGGAAGTGTCAGAGATGGACCATGTGAAAATGATGGAGGGGTGGAAATTGGAAGCAAAATTAATAAACTTTTCCAGGTCCAGACGAGAGCATGAAGCAGCACCGAAGTAATCATCAATGTACCGGAGAAAGAGTTTTGGGAGGGGGCTGGAGTAGGACTGGAAAAGGAATGTTCCACATACCCCATAAAGAGACAGGCATAGCTGGGACCCATGCGGGTACCCATAGCCACACCTTTTATTTGGAGGAAGTGAGAGGAGCTTAAGAAGAAATTGTTCAGTGTGAGAACAAGTTCAGCCAGACGGAGGAGAGTAGTGGTGGATGGAGATTGTTCGGGCCTCTGTTTGAGGAAGAAGTGGAGAGGGGATGGAGGTGTAGAGGGATTGGACGTCCATGGTGAAGAGGAAGTGGTTGGGGCCAGGGAACAGGAAATTGTTGGTATGATGTAGGGTGTCAGAGGAATCACGGATGTAGGTGGGAAGGAACTGGACAAGGGGAGAGAGAATGGAGTCAAAATAGCAAGAAATAAGTTCTGTGGTGCAGGAACAGGCTGACACGATCGGTCTGCTGGGACAGTCCTGTTTGTGGATTTTGAGTAGGAGGTAGAAGGGGCTGTCCGAGGTTGGGAGACTATCAGGTTGGAAGCTGTGAAAGGAAGATCTCCAGAGGAGATGTGGTCAGTAACAGTCCTGGAAACAATGGCTTGATGTTCAGTAGTGGGGTCATGGTTCAGGAAAAGGTAGGAGGAAGTGTCTGCAAGTTGACGTTCAGCCTCTGCGAGGCAGAGGTCAATGCGCCAGACATCAACAGCACCACCCTCGTCAGCAGGTTTGATGACAATGTCAGGGTTGGACCTGAGCTAAAGGAGTGCAGCAAGTTCAGGGAGAGACAGGTTAGAATGGGTGAGAGGAGCAGAGAAATTGAGATGACTAACGTCACGCCGACAGTTCTCAATAAAAAGATCAAGAGAAGGTAAGAATCCAGAGGGAGGGGTCCAGTTGGAGGGAGAATATTGGAAACAAAAACAGAATTACCTGGAAAAGCTCAGCAGGTCTGGCAGCATCGGCGGAGAAGAAAAGAGTTGACGTTTCAAGTCCTCATGACCCTTCGACAGAACTTGAGTTTGAGTCCAAGAAAGAGTTGAAATATAAGCTGGTTTAAGGTGTGTGTGTGTGTGTGTGTGTGTGGGGGGGGGGTGCGGGGGGAGAGTGAGAGAGAGACAGAGAGAGAATTGGAGGGGGTTGGTGTGGTTGTAGGGACAAACAAGCAGTGATAGAAGCAGATCATCAAAAGATGTCACAAACAACAGAACAAAAGAACACATAGGTGTTAAAGTTGGTGATATTATCTAAATGAATGTGCTAATTAAGAATGGATGGTAGGGCACTCAAGGTATAGCTCTAGTGGGGGTGGGGAGAGCATAAAAGATTTAAAAATGTTTAAAAATAATGGAAATAGGTGGGAAAAGAAAAATCTATATAATTTATTGGGAAAAAAAACAAAAGGAAGGGGGAAACAGAAAGGGGGTGGGGATGGAGGAGGGAGCTCAAGACCTAAAGTTGTTGAATTCAATATTCAGTCCGGAAAGCTGTAAAGTGCCTAGTCGGAAGATGAGGTGTTGTTCCTCCAGTTTGCGTTGGGCTTCACTGGAACAATGCTCGATCGCTCGCTCTGGGACACCCTGGTCCACTCCTCCATCACCCCCTACTCCTCAACCCCCTCCTATGGCACAACCCCATGCCCACGCAAAAGATGCAACACCTGCCCCTTCACTTCCTCTCTCCTCTCCGTCCAAGGGCCCAAACACTCCTTTCAAGTGAAGCAGCATTTCACTTGCATTTCCCCCAACTTAGTCTACTGTATTCGTTGCTCCCAATGTGGTCTCCTCTACATTGGAGAGACCAAACGTAAACTGGGCGACCGCTTTGCAGAACACCTGCGGTCTGTCCGCAAGAATGACCCAAACCTCCCTGTCGCTTGCCATTTTAACACTCCACCCTGCTCTCTTGCCCACATGTCTGTCCTTGGCTTGCTGCATTGTTCCAGTGAAGCCCAACGCAAACTGGAGGAACAACACCTCATCTTCCGACTAGGCACTTTACAGCTTTCCAGACTGAATATTGAATTCAACAACTTTAGGTCTTGAGCTCCCTCCTCCATCCCCACCCCCTTTCTGTTTCCCCCTTCCTTTTGTTTTTTTCCAATAAATTATATAGATTTTTCTTTTCCCACCTATTTCCATTATTTTTAAATATTTTTAAATCTTTTATGCTCGCCCCACCCCCACTAGAGCTATACCTTGAGTGCCCTACCATCCATTCTTAATTAGCACATTCGTTTAGATAATATCACCAACTTTAACACCTATGTGTTCTTTTGTTCTGTTGTTTGTGTCATCTTTTGATGATCTGCTTCTATCACTGCTTGTTTGTCTCTACAACCACACCAACCGCCTCCAATTCTCTCTCTCTCTCTCTCTCCCCCCCCCACCCCCCCACACACACACACACACACACACACACACCTTAAACCAGCTTATATTTCAACTCTTTCTTGGACTCGAACTCAAGTTCTGTCGAAGGGTCATGAGGACTCGAAACATCAACTCTTTTCTTCTCCACCGATGCTGCCAGACCTGCTGAGTTTTTCCAGGTAATTCTGTTTTTGTTTTGGATTTCCAGCATCCGCAGTTTTTTTGTTTTTATCTCGGAGAATATTGGAGGTGGGTAAAAGGATCCATTGAACTGGGAGAGGACTCCTGCCTAAGGAAGTGAGCATGGAAATGAAGGCGGCGGAAGAAGAGTTCAGCATCGTGCTGAGCCCAAAATTCATTGAGGTGAGGGTGTAAGGGTATGAAACTAATTCCTTTGCTGAGCTCTGAACATTCAGCATCGGAGAAGGGAAGGTCAGGGGGTATGGTGAATACACGGCCGGGGCTGGGATTGGAAGACGGGATGGGGACAGAGGGATAGGCAGGGGTGGAGGGTCCTGGATGGGTGTTGGTGTTGATGAGTTGTTGGAGCTTGCATTCCTTTGCACCTGAAAGAAAGGGATAAAGTTTCTTGTTGAGGCGTCGGATGAGATGAAGAATAAAATGAAACTGGGGGCACGCGCAGCTTTGAAAAAGGGTGCGGCAGTGCTGCTGGAGGGCGAGGTCGAGTATTTCATATGGCGGCGCATGGCACTGAGTGTGGATTTCAGAATGCGACAAGAATAGCAGTCCGAGGAGCGTTGTATGTCCCGGAGATACCTGTAATCCTGGATGGGTTCGAAACATGAGGGATGGAACTTCAGTTGAAATCCACGTGGGGTATGTCGGAGATGGAGACAGTCACTGAGGAAGGAAATATGGCTGTGAAAGCAGGTTTTAGTAAACACCTTGTCAAACACCAGGAGAGAAATGGAAAGCAATGAAGGTGAACAAGGCAAAAGAGAGATACGAACATCCTGACGGAGAGAAGACAAAACTTCTTCAAGGTAGGCATTCCTTGAAGAGAAGTGGCAGTCAATTAAACACTAAGATAAATGCAAAAAACTGCAGATGCTGGAAATCCAAAACAAAAACAAAAATACTTGGAAAAACTCAGCAGGTCTGGCAGCATTTGCGGAGAGGAACACAGTTAACGTTTCGAGTCTGCATGACTCGTCAACAACTCAGGAAAAATAGAAAAGGAGTTAATTCAACCAATTAAATGCCCCCCTGCCACCAAATCTGCTATGGGGGAGGGCACAAGTTTCCACCCATTGTGTTCCACATCTCTGCACTTTTATCTTAAATCCTGTTATCAATATATTTATTCAGTTTCTTTATAAAAACAAAATTGTTAACATAACATTAGCTTTAATTTGTGGAAGAATATTTCACAAACCAAAAAATCTGTAGGAAATAAATAAAACTTCACATTTCTACTTTAACTGTAGGATTGCCAATTTGGTACTTGTATCCACTCTGCGATCACAGACTAAGTTAAATAAGCTGTTTATTATATCATATATAAACAGAAAAAATTTATTTCAGATTTCCAGCATCTGCAGTATTTTGCTTTTATCTTAGTGTTTATTATATCCTTGCCTTTCAGGACTTTAAAGACCTAGATCATGTCAATGTCAATCCTTTATTTAACTGAATATAAGTTCAAAATTTCAGCTTGTATTCAGGAGATAAAGTTATAAGTCCTCAAATCACACTTGTCACTTTCCTTTGAAGCATTATCAATGAATCAATGTCCATTTCAAACTAGGGTGTCTGCAATTGTAAATTATGATCAAACTGTGGCTTTCTGTTATATGGGATTTAAAACTTGTTTTGACTCATAAGTAAATAGTAGTCATGCTCACTGACCTATACTGACTCCCGGGAGAGCAATACCTTGATTTTTAAAGTTCTCAAATTGTTTCCAAATCGCTTCTTATCTCTGTTACTTCCTCCAGCCCTAGAACCCTTTTAGATATCTGCGCTCCTCCAATTCTGGCTCATGTTCCACCATTGGTGGCCTTGGCTTCAGCAATCAAGGCCCTAAGCTCAGAAATTCCCTCCCCAGACCTCTTCGCCTCTTGACTTCTCCTTCCTCCTTTAATACTCCTTAAAACCAACATTTTGGCCATTGGCCCTACTATCTCTTTATGTGGTTCCATGTCAAATTTTGTTGATAATGCTCCTGTGAGCACCTTGGGACATTTTACTATAAGTTCTATTTAAATACAAGTTGTTGTTGCTAATTACTGATGTTGATAGCATACTTAGATCTACTGAACACCTTCAGTGAATACTTTTAATTTATTCAACTTCAGGGAGGTGATGGTGTAATAAAATTGTTGCTGGACTAGTAATCTAGCGATGCAGGGTAAAGCTCAGGGGACTCGGGTTTGAATCCCGCCATGGCAGATGGTGGAATTTGAATTCAATAAAAATCTGGAATTAAAAGTCTAATGATGACCATGAAACCATTGTCAATTGTAAAAACCCAACTTTCCCTTTAGGGAAAGAAATCTGTCATCCTTACCTGGTCTGACCTACATGTGACTCCAGACCCACATGTGGTTGATTCTTGTAAGTACTCTGAAATGGCCTAGCAAGCCGCTCAGTTGTAATAAACCGCTACAAAGACACAAAAAAGGAATGAAACCGGATGGAACAGCTGGCATCGACCTAGGCACTGACAATGGCAAACGCAGCCCTGCAAAGTCCTCCTTTCTAACATCTGGGGGCTAGTGCCAAAATTGGGAGAGCTGCCTCACAGACTAGTCAAACAACAGCCTGACATAGTCATCCTCATGGAATCATACCTTACAGGTAATGTCCCAGACATCACCATCACCATTCCAGCGTATATTCTGTCCCACCAGCAGGGCAGACCCAGCAGAGGTGGCAGCACAGTGGTATACAGTCAAATCAGCAGTCTTGGGGAGAGGGTGGGGGAAGGACTGAGGAGAATCGCGACCTGATAGCTAACATCGGATTGCAGTTGGGGGAGGGTGGAGATTGGGACTTGTTGTTGGAATCCTCAGGGGGAAGGCTGTTGGAGGATGGGGCCCTGACCCCAGCACCTCCTTTGGCAGACACTTGCCTGTGATGGTACTTACCTCCTGAAGTCCTCATCTTCTGGTTCCCCGACATTCAGGAAACCCAGCTGACAACAGTAAAAGTTCAAAAGTTGCTAGAAAATGAGACTCACGGCCTTATTATTATCATATTTAAAGCTGCAACCCATTTCCTAGAGCAGGTTGGTGTCAGCCGAATTTCTAGCTTTGGAACAGATGGTAATTGACCTGAAACATGAACTCCTCTTTGCCTGACCTGCTGACTATTCCAGATTATTCTATTATTAATGGGTCCTATAGTCCTTTCTACTTTTCATGTGTATTTTTTTCAAATTATCTTTGTACATCATGTAAGAAAAATGTTTCTAGCATTATTTTTGGATGTTTAATCTGTGATTAGTTATATTCAATCTGATTTGACCATCTATTTTGGATTTTTAAGTGAAAAATGCTGTCCCTCTTGCTACTATTTACAATATTTTTTATGACTGTTCTTTAGCCTTTTTAATCTATGGTTTATTAATTCTAAACCTATTTTTATAGTTCCCATCCTCATTATTCTTTGTTTATGTGTGTCTTCTGAAACAACCTTGTTCAGCCTTGAAGTTGTTTTTACCTTCTTATTCAGACACTGTGATGGTGGAATAATTGTAATATCACTGGACTACTAATCCAGAGGCCCAGGCTAATATTCTGGGGATATGGGTTCAAATCCCATCATGGCAACTGGTGGAATTAGAATGCAATTAATACAATCTGCAATTGAAAGCTAGCCTCAGCTTTGATGGCTATGAAATTATCATTGACCGCTGTAAAACCCCATCTGGTTCACTAATGTCCTTTAAGGAAAGAAATCTGGTGTACATGTGACTCCAGATCTACATCTGTGTAGCTTGACTCTAACTACCCTCTGAAATGGCCTATCAGGCTACTTTGTTCAAGGGCAGCTAGGGATGGGAAACAAATGCTGGTCTTCCCATGAAAACATTAAAAAAAAAGTGCTTCTTTCTCTATGTATTTCCTATTGATCCCCCTTTAAAGTAGTTTAAAATAACTTACTAATGTTAATTTATTTTCTAGTTCTGCTTCCCATTTAATCCTCAGAGCCCCAGAGCTTGTTTTAAAGCCTTTCTCATTTGTATTTATTATTTCTGGCCTTAGCCTTTGTTAAATTAAATCCAAGTAAATCTGAGGGTTGGGCAGGGCCATAAGCATGGTAACTTTAGCTATTCATAGCCAGATGTCTTACACTGTTTTGATTATTTCATCTTGTCTCCCTTTAAGCTTTTCTTCATTTTTCTCCTCTTCTTCTGAAGGCACTGAGTCAAAATAGGATATAATTCCAATTGTATGTATTTCTTTGGTGTTGTCAAAGCTGAGCCTGGCCTTGTCCTCACTGGGGAGTGGGGACAGAACAAAGGATTGCTCTGATCACAATGTATAATTAAATTCAAAAAGGACATGTTTACAAATGTTGTTACACAAAGCATTGTAGCAATTTTTTCTTTCTGTTGAACACACATTGACAAGATCCAGTGAGGGTCACTGGAAGCCAATTGGGATGTGATTGTTGACTGACTAATCGCATGCTTTTAAAAAAATTATTAATTCTTTCATGGGATGTGGAAGTCACTGGCTAGGCCAACATTTATTCTCTATCCCTAATTGCCCTTGAGAAGGTGGCAGTGAGCCACCTTCTTGAACCGCTGCAATCCACATGATGTAGGTACACCACAGTGCTGTTAGGGAGGGAGTTCCAGGAATTTGACCCAGCAATGAAGGAACGGCGATATATTTCCAAGTCAGGCTGGTGTGTGGCTTGGAGGGGAACCTGCAGGTGGTGGTGTCCTCATGCATCTACTGCTCCTGTCCTTCTAGGTGGTAGAGGTTGCATGTTTCTCAGGTGCTGTTGAAGGAGCCTTGGTAAGTTGATTCAGTGCATCTTGTAGATGGTATGCACTGCTGCTACTGCATGTCAATGGTAGAGGAAGTGAATGTTGAAGGGGTTGGATGGGGTGCCAATCAAGCTTGCTGCTTTGTCCTGGATGGTGTCAAGCTTGTGACTGTTGTTGGAGCTGCACTCGTCCAGGCAAGGGGAGAGTATTCCAACACACTCTTGACTTGTGCCTTGTAGATGGTGGACAGACATTGTGGAATCAGGAGGTGAGTTATTCACCACAGAATTCCTAGCCTCTGACCTGCTCTTGTAGCCACAGTATTTATATGGCTGGCCCAGTTCAGTTTCTGGTCAATGGTAACTCCCTAGGATGATGATAGTGGGATATTTAGCAATAGTACTGCCATTGAATGTCAAGGGGAGATGGTTTAGATTCTTCCTTGTTGGAGATGGTCATTGCCTGGTACTTATGTGGCACAAATGTTTCTTGCCATTTCTCAGTCCAAGCCTGAATGTTGCCCAGCTTTTGCTACATATGGACATGGATTGCTTCACTATCTGAGGAGGTGCGAATGATGCTGAACACTGGGCAATCATCAGCGAATATCCTCACTTCTGACATTATGATGGTGGAAAAATCATTGATGAAACAGCTGAAGATGGTTGGTCCTCGGACACTATCCTGAGGAACTCCTGCAGTGATATCCAGGCTTGAGATGATTGACCTCCAACAACCACAGCCATCTTTCTTTGTGTCAGGTATAACTCCAACCAGTGGAGAGATTTCCCCCATTCTCACTGGCTCCAGTTTTACTAGGAGTCCTTGATGCCATACTCTGTGTTTATGTCAAGGTCAGTCACTCTTGCCTCACCTCTGGAGTTCAGCTCTTTTCTCCTTGTTTGGCCCAAGGTTTTAATCAGGTCAGGAGCTCCGTGGCCGTGGTGGAACCCAAACTGAACATCAGCGAGAAGTTTATTGCTGAGTAAGTGCCACTTGATAGCACTGTCGACGACATCTTCCATCACTTTACTGATGCTCGAGAGTAGACTGATGGGGTGTAGTTGGCCAGGTTTGATTTTTCTTGCTTTTTGTGGACAGGACATTCCTGGCATATGTTCCACATTGCTGGGTAGATGTCAATGTTGTAACTGTATTGGAACAGCTTGGCTAGGAGCGTGGCTAGTACTGGAACACAAGTCTTAATACTATTATCAGAATATTGTCAGAGTCCATAGCCTTTGATATCATGTGGGGTGAATTGAATTGGCTAAAGACAGGCATCTGTGATGCTGGGGTCCTCAAGAGGAGGCTGAGATGGATTGTCCACTCAGCAGTTCTGCCTGAAGACGGTTGCAAATGCTTCAGCTTTGTCTTTTGCACTGATACATTGGCTTGCCCTTCATTCAGGATGGGGATCTTGGTGGCGCCTCCTCATCTAGTTTGTCATTTAATTGTCCACCACCATTCACGATTGGATGTCCTGTGTTGTCGCTTCATCAGGTTGACACCTCATTTTAGGTATGCCTGATGCTGCTCCTGGCTCCTGCACTCTTCTTTGAACCAGGGTTGATCCCTTTGATGGTAATGGTAGAGTGGGGGATATGCCGGCCAACAGGTTATAGGTTGTGGTTGAATACAGTTTTGCTGCTGCTGATGGGCCACAGCGCCTCATGGATGCTGAGTTTTGATTTGCTAGAACTGTTCAAATTCTAGCCCATGTAGCATAGTGGTGCCGCACAACATGATGGAGGGTATTCTCAATGTGAAGATGAGTCTTCATCTTCACAAGGATTGTGCGGTCGTCACTCCTACCGATACTTAGGTACAGAGGCATCCATAACAGGTAGATTGGTGAGGGCGAAGTCAAGTAGGTCTTTCCCTTTTGTTGGTTGTTACACAATTGTCGTTCCGGATCATTGTCAATGCCAGGTGGTCCATCTGGTTTCATTCCTTGGTGACTTTTCTGTAGTGGTTTGATTCAACTGAATGGTTTGCTGGGCTATTTCGGAGGGCATTTTTGAGTCAACCACATTACTGCGGATTTGGAGTCACTAATTCAGTGTACTGAAACCATCTGGTGTGCTCAGTGCTGCATTGGGTAACTCACCATGAACTAGGGATTCAACCTCAGACCTAAATGGTCTGTATGATTTACTTCTACAGTGGGCAGTGAATATATAAACTGAGTTATTTAGCTTGCTCTGCACTCTTTCTAATCCACCATATAACATTAAAAGTTCAATCTAAATTGTTGATGGCGTTTTTAACTCCTTGGCAAACAAATCATCAGCAATCGTTTGAGTATAAAGTTTGAGGTTGTCATGCTGAAGTTGTTTAGTGCTCAGTCAGGGTCCCTTGATACTGCACTCAGTTCTGATCATTGAGGCACACGGGAAATGTTCTAAACTTGGAAGCAGCACTGACAGGGCTATGAAGTTGCTTAGAGAACTGAATTATGAAGAAAGATTAGAAAAACTTGCATCCTTTAGGCTTGAAAGAAGTGGAATGAGAGAGGGTGTCAAAGAGCTATAGAATATACTAAATGGAATAGAAAAGGCTAATTAAGTGCATTAATTCAAATTAAACCACAACTGCAGAACGGGCAACAAATTGGTAAAAGACAAGCTCGATCAGGGCTAATGCCAGGAAACATTTATTCACAGTAAGTCTTCCAGTTAGGGTAATCGGGGAGAAAGCTCTGAAGCCATTCAGGAGATAGTTAGATGCAATAATGGAGGCACTGTATGTCTTAATAGAAGGGTGAGCTAAATAAGCTGAATGACCTCTCTCATCTCTATTTGTGATATTTTACAAAGAACAAGCTAAATACAGATTTCTCCTGCTTCCCATGTGCAATGTATGAAAGAAATGATTAATGTTACCAGCTGGTTTTCTGTAGTGCATGGCAGCACATAATTTTGCATGAACTTGTTTTCATGAGCAACCCATTGAAATGAAAAAAGAACACTTTTCCACTGTAGAGTCCCTATTAAATTGTAAAACCAGTGAATATTCTCAATATTTCTTAAATGCTTACAGTGATGATACAATTACAATTGTAAAATAGACACTGATGAACATATTTTGATTATAAGGCTGTTTAAATTAGTATTCAAATTCATATTATTAGCAGTCTTACTTTTGATAAAGTAATCCTTACAAACTGCTGTGTTCATGTTTCAGTAAGAGAAGCACTCAGGATTTTATTCAACTGTGTCTTTGTGTTGACTTTGATAGTTATAATCAGAAAAGAATCACAGAATCACAGAATCTTTACAGTGCAGAAGGAGGCCATGTGGCCCATCGAGTCTGCACTGGCTCTCTGAAAGCAAATTCTACCCAGTTCCACTCCCCTGCTTTATCCTCATAACCCTGCATATTCTCTCTTTTCAGATAGTAATGCAATTCCCTTTTGAATACCTCGATCAAACCTGCCTCCACTACCCTCTCAGGAAGTTTGTTCCAGACTCCAACTACCCTTTGGGTGAAAAATTTTTCCTCACATCAATTTTACTCCTTTTGCCAATTATTTTGAATCTATGCCCTCTAGTTCTTAATTTTCTCTTGAGTGGAAACAGTTTCTCACTATTTACCCTGTCCATTCCCCTCAGGATTTTAAATACCTCTATTAAGTCTCCTCTCAGCCTTCTTTTCTCCTAGGAAAACAGTCCTGCCCTCTCCAATCTATCCTCATAGCTACATTGCACTTATCCCTGGAATCATTCTTGTGAATCTCCTCTGTACATATTTTCTTTAATGCCTTTCACATCCTTCCTCAAGTATGGCATCCAGGTTTGGACGCAGTCCTCTAGATGAGGCCTAACTAGTGTCTTATACAAGTTCAACATGATCTCCTTACTCATGTACTCAATGCCCCTAATAATAAAGCCTAAGATACTATATGCTGTATTAATATGTTTAATATGTTTGTATATGTCTGCTTACTCACATCAAATTAAAAATTTGTTCCTCAATATTTAAGATTTGTATTAGCTTTGAGAAAAGACAAAATGCCAGAACTAATATCCTGAACACAAAGGTAGACTCTACTAGCCTTCAGATTTAATATCTGAATATTTTCTGCATGATGTAATTATTTGTGGCAACTCAATAAAGATATGACTTAATGTGTTGAGCAATCCTGTGATTAGTGTATTTCCCAGGATGTTTTTGACATGGTCTAGTAGAAGAGCAACATTCAGTTGAGTGGTAAGATTAATAAGCCTGACAAGAAGTCACCAATAATTTCAGATTGAGAAATAATTGCATTTTCCTGACTTCTCATCAACTTACATCAGTCACATCAAATAGTTCAATGTGTAATTTTGCAAGACTTATAGGTTATATGTTATAAGGGTTTATTGAAGTTGTGAATGGATTTTCCTGCATGGCTCCTAATAGATCTGGAACGTGGCAGAATGTAATATATGAAAAACTAGATGACAGAAGACCGAGATTCAACTAGTTCACTATCTATCATCCTGGAAATTGTATAATTGAATGATAATGGATCTTTTGACGAATCATAGCAAACAATTTCTATCAATTAGTCGACAACAGACTCAGATATCAGGCAAAAAGCATCCCCAGTGTTGGAAAGCTTTGGGAACCATAGGTCCAAAATCATGTTCCTGTAATACTACACTTACCATAAATCATGTCTCAAATGACTGTACATCAAAACATTATCTTCTGAAAGAAATCAGAATTATTTGCATTTGAATTAATTAACAACAGCTGCTTCCATCATTTCCCCAAAGAAATCCATAGATCGACTACTCAGTGAAATAATAAGCAGAATCTTCTGATCTTGCTGGTGGCCAGCTAGGAGGCAGGAAGAACATTAGGTGGGATAGAGGTATATAGGAACACTGCCACCTTCCTGCCTCCACCAGAATCAAGTTCTGAGCAGGAAGGCCCATGAACAACCTTCCCACCCCACCGCCTATTGAGGTCCTTAAGTGGCTAGTTAATGAGCACTTAACCCAGCTGCAGGAGGGCCTGTCGCCGTGTGACATGTACAATTGCTAAAACTGTGTGGCCAGCTTGTCATCTCTAGTTGGAGGGGTGGGAGTCCCTTGATCAAAGGCACCGAGTGCCTAATGAAGGGACTGAACATCTGGAAGGGGAGGGGGGTGCTGAGAGCCACCCTCCTGCCTTTGCTGTTAACCTCCCTACAGCTCTCTCCCCAAGGCCCCCACTCGTGAACCCCCTGCACCAAAGGCCCCCCACCTCATTACTTACCTGTTGTAGGGTGGTCACGTTGTACTATTAATGATAGAATTGATTTGCAGACACTTCTTGGGTGGAAACATTAAGTTTATTTACAATATACTTAGCAGTAACTACATGTGTGCTTTCAACTCCTACTCTAGCTCTACATTGACTGCTGAGGTAGCCTGGGAGACTCTAGTATTGGTTACTACAAATCATGTGATCTTGCCTAACACGTATTATTCTGAAAGGTACATTACACACTAAATAAAACCATAATTACTCCATAATTACATTCCTCCTCCTTTAACATGGCTACACATATTATATTCACAAGTATATATTTTTCAAGGCAACGTAATATTTACACTGGGTAAGGAATTTACAAGTTCAGTCTTTCTGGTATTTTCCTGGTATGTGTGGAACTTCGCAGCTCCACAACTTCAGATTCTTTGTCAGGAACCTCCTTTTCTGGAGTTGCCTGAACCTCAGGTGCTTCGGTGGGCACTTACAGTTCTGTATCCTCAACTCTTACAGGAACATCAGACATGTCAGTCCTAGGTTGAGTATCCTCAACAGGAAACTCAGACCCACTCATGATCACTGGTGGAACCAAATCTTGGTGATTTGTCTCTCTCTTCCTTAAATGGTCCACATGTTTATGGATGATCTGGCCTGTGGAGAGCTTCAGTTGGAGATTGGTGACTGAGAGCTTAAGGGTTAAATTCTAACTAAAATCTAGTCTTTCTTCAATTTAGCAATTAACTAAAAGTTGCTGTTGGGGTTGGGAGAAGGTAAGTTTTAGACCCAAGAGGAGAGGTTAGTGACAGCGGTATAAAAGGGTGCAAAAAACAAAGGCCGAGACTGGAGAGGAGAGGTTTACCTTCAGGACCTTAAGGCGGTGGAGTTCGAAGTGACATCATGATTCAAAAAGTGACACGACGCAGGGGAGGCAGCTGATTGGTAAGTAGGGTCAGATGAGTACTTCTACTTCTACTTTTTCTACTAATTAAACTGCTTCAGTCCATTAGCTTAAAATAAGGTGAGGAATTTGGACTGTAGTGGGAGTGTTTGGAGCAGAATAAGGCCCCTAGCATGGTTAATATTCTTTAAAGGGGGTAACTAATGAGCCTAATCTAAAGGGAAGTCATGGCATCAGAGCTCACACCCGTGATATGCTCCTACTGCACTATTTGGGAAGTCATGGACACTTCCAGTGTCCCTGGCGACCATGTGTGCAGGAAGTGGAAGTGTGTCCAGCTGCAGCTACTGGCTTACCGCATTTCAGAGCTGGATTCATTGTGGAGCATCCACGACACTGAGATTGTCATGGACAGCACGTTCAGTGAGGTGGTCACACCGCAGGTAAAGACTGAAAAGGCAGAAAGGGGATGGGTGATCACCAGGCAGAGTAGAGGAAGGCAGGTAGTGCAGGAGACCCCTGTGGCCATCCCCCTCTCTAACAGATATACCATTTTGGATACTATTGGGGGAGACAACTTCACAGGGGAAAGCAGCAGGAGCCAAGTCCATGGCACCACGGGTGGCTCTGCTGCATAAAAGGGGAGGAAGAAGAGTGGCAGAGCTATAGTGATAGGGGATTCAAAAGTAAAGGGAACAGACAGGCATTTCTGCAGCCACGAAAGAGACTCCAGGGTGGTGTGTTGCCCCCCTGGTGCCGTGGTCAGGGATGTCTTAGGCTGCAGGGCATTCTGAAGGGGGAGGGAAAACAGCCACTGGTCATCGCACATATTGGTACCAATTATACAGGTTAAAAAGAGGGATGAGGTCCTGCAAGCTGAATTTAGGGAGTTAGGACATAAAAGGTAGGACCTCAAAGGTAGTAATCTCAGGATTACTACCAGCGCCACATGCTAGTGAGAGTAGAAATAACAGGATATATCGGATGAATACGTGGCTGAAGAAATAGTGTAGAGGGGAGGGATTCAGATTCCTGGGACATTGAGATTGGTTCTGGGGAAGGTGGGACCAGTACAAACAGAACAGATTGCATCTAGGCAGGACTGTGACCAATGTCCTTGGGAGTGGGGAGGTGTGTTTGCTAATGCTGTTGGGGAGGGTTTAAAATAGAATGGCAGGGGGATGGGAACCTGAGCAGGGAGACAGAGGAGGGGGAAACAAGGATATAAATGAAAGACAGAAAAGGAAGAAGCAAAAGTGGAAGGCAGAAAAAACAAGGGCGAAAAACAAATGGGGTCATAGTGCAAAATAAAGCGAAGATGACTAATGAGGTTAAGAAGCCAAGTCTAAAGGCATTGTATCTTAATGCGCGGAGCATTCGCAATAAGGTAGATGAATTAACAGTGCAAATAGATATAAATGGTTATACTATAGTTGCAATTATGGAGACATGGCTACAGTGTGACCAAGGATGGGAACTGAACATCCAGGGGTATTCAATATTTAGGAAGGACAGACAAATGGAGAAAGGAGGTGGGGTAGCTCTGTTAGTAAAGGAGGCAATAGTGAGAATGGGTATTAGCTCGGAAAATCATGATTTGGAATCTGTTTGGATGGAGATAAGAAACACCAAGGGGCAGAAAATAGCGGAGGTTGTCTATAGGCACCCAAACAGTAACGGAGATGTAAGGGAAGGCATTAAACAGGAAATTAGAGATGCATGCAATAAGGGTACAACTGTAATCATTGGTGGCTTTAATCTACATATAGATTGGATAAGCCAAACTAGTAATAATACTATGGAGGAAGATTTCCTTGAGTGTATACGTGTTGGTTTTTTAGACCAATACATTAAGGAAACCACGGAGAGCAAGCTATCCTAGACTAGGTTTGTGCAATGAGAAAGGATTAATTAACAATCTTGTTGTGTGGGGTCCCTTGGGGAAGAGTGACCATAAGATGATAGAATTGCCCATTAAGATGGAGAGTGAAGAAGTTGAATCTGAAAGAATCTGAAACTAGGGTCCTGAATCTAAATAAAGGGAACTACGAGGGTATGAGGTGCAAGTTGGCAATGACGGATTAGGGAATACTACTAAAAGGGTTGACGGTGGATAGGCAATGGCTAACATTTAAGGAATGTATGCATGAATTACAACAATAGTTCCTGTCCGGCCAAAAAATAAAACAGGAAAGGTGGCTCAACCATGGATTACAAAAGAAATTAAAGATAGTATTAGATCCAAAGAGGAGACATATAAAATTGCCAGAAAAAACAGCAAGCCTGAGGATTAGGAGCAGTTTAGAATTCAGCAAAAGTAGACAAAAAGATTGATTAAGAAGGGGAAAATGGAATGTGACAGTAAACTTGCAGGGAACACAAAAACTAACTGTAAAAGCTTTTATAAATATGTGAAGTGAAAAAGATTAGCAAAGACAAATGTAGGTCCCTTACAGCCAGAAACGGGGGAAATTATAATGGGGAACTCTATTTTGCCATCCATCCCAGGCCACCATAGATAGTTGCGTGCCATGGTCTTCATTCAGGAAATTCCTGGAAGGGCACTGTGTAGTTCAATTAAAAGTGCCTCCCTTCCATTTGAAGGACCCATCACTCATGCTCACCACAATAAGATGCCATCCTGGCTGGTTATTTCATGTCTTCTGTTGAAGTATGGTTTCATTTCATCAGATACAGGTTCCTGTGACCAACCATGTAGCACTTGTTCTCGTACCAGAGAAAGGACTAGGTCCCGACTTGTCCAGTCTCTGATCTGTTGAGCACCTACTGGTGAAGAATCTAAGAAACTTAACAGCAAAACAAGTTCCTGTGGAACTGGGATGTGCTCATCATTTTCTTGTAAAGGCAAATGACTAAGGACATCTGCGTTTGCAATTTTAATGCCAAGCCTATGTACAAAAGTGAATTCATATGTTGCCAGAATCAAGGCCCATTGTTGTATTCTTGCTGAGGCTATGGGTGGAATAGCCTTATCCTCGCTAAACAATCTTAGCAATGGTTTGTGGTCTGAAATGATTGTAAAATTACAGCCTTGTATGTACTGGTGAAATTTCTTGACACCAAAGATGATGAGCAGGTCTTCTTTTACTATCTGCAAATATCCCTTTTCCCCTGCGATGAGCGTTCTTGATAAATAACCTATTGGCCGTTCCATGCCATCTCTATCCGATGAGAGAGCACTGCTCCCATTCTGTAGGGAGATGTGTCACATGTCAGCACCAATTCTTTCATCTAGTCATAATGCACTAATAGATTGGACGAGTACAACAATTGTTTCACCTTTATGAAAGCTTCTTTCTGGGGTGTCTCCCAAGATCAACATTGGTTCTTTTCAAGTAGAGAATGCAGAGGGGCCAGCACTGGAGACAAATTGGGTAAAAAATGTCCATAATAATTGATCATTCCTGGGAATGATTTGAGCTCTGAAGAATTATTTGTCTCTTATGGCTCTCATTTTCTCCTCAACTGGGTGGAGGCCCTGTGAATCTACTCAGTCATCCACATAGATTACCTCCCTCACTTAAAAATTGCACTTTTCTTTTTTTAAATGCACTCCAGCTAGCAAGAAACGTTTTAAGACTTCTTCTAAGTTTGCCTACTGTTCTTTTTCATTGAATCCTGTCACCAATACATCGTCTAAATAGACTACAACCTGGGGCAGTCCCTGCAGTAAACTTCCCATTGTTCTCTGAAAGGTGGCACAAGCGGAGGAGGCACCGAAAGGCAATCGTGTTCATTGCTACACACCTTTGTGGGTATTAATTGTGACAGGTTCCCAGGAAGCATTATTGAATTCTAGTTGTTGGTAAGCATGACTCATGTCAAGCTTCGTGTATGTTGTCTCTCCTGCCAGTCTGGCATACATGTCTTCGATTTTTGGAATGGGGTGCCTAGCTTAGCTACTTTATTAACCATCAGTTTGTAGTCTCCAAAAATTTGGACGATTTGGTCAGGTTTAAGGACGGAGACTATGAGCGCTGCCCATCCTGAGAACTGAACAGGTTGTATAATACCCAGTTCCTCTAGTCTGTTCAGTTTAATGTTGATTTTTTTCTCACAGGGCAAATGGCACCAGTCCGCCTTCATGAAGCGAGGGGTTGCTTCGGATCCACATGTATTTTGGCCAGGATTTTCCCCAGTTCGTCCTTAAAGGTGGTGATGTACTTTCCAAGTAGCTCTGGTAGCCCATTTACTCTCAACAGGAAAATTTCAGCCCATTCTAACTTGATCTCCTTTAACCAATTTTGCCCCAGGAGGCCTGGCCCTTCACCTGCTACTTCAATCAAGGGTAACTTTGCCGATTGGCTTTCATAATGGTCTTTTACTCTGCTTATGCCTATTACTTGAACGTCTTCACCCGTATATGTTTTTAGCTTGGCACCTATTTTTTCTAAACTTAATTGATGTTCACCATTATTCAAATATCTGAAGGTATGTTCCCCAATTACTGTAGTGGAAGCTCCTGTGTCTACTTCCATTCTAACAGGTTTGCCATTTACTTTCACTGTGACAAATATTGGTTCTGTCTTTCCAACTTTCAGATTCAACAATGAGTACATGTCTGAATTTGTAGTTGTAGTTGTTTCAGGCTCTTCTACATTTAGATTTCATTGGGCTTCTTCTTTCGTATACAGCCTGCTTGAATCTTTCCTTGTACTGCCTCATCATATGTCCATTTCTATGACAATAGTAGCATTTGATTTTTTTAAACTGTCAATTGCTAAAAGATTGGTTGTTTCCACCTCTATTAAAAATTATTCTTCAATTTCGCTGCTAAGTTATTTTTCTTTATTCTTAGGCTAGTGGGGGCTGTTTCCTACTTCTCGAAGGAGCCTTGCTTTGTCATGCCTATTTCAGCTGAGGTTTCCCACCCAATGTGAAGGACGGCACCATTTTCTGCACCCTGTATTGCTTTTGAATCTCTCACTGTATTTTCCATGGCCGGCACTTTCTCTAGTGCCTTCTTGAAATTCATTTTCACTTTGGACAATAATCTTTTCTTTCACACCACACACTAAACGATCTCTGAGCATGTCATTCAGATTTGTACCGAACTCACAATGTTCTGTTAGCTGCTTCAAATATGCTTTGTAGCATGCAATTATCTCACCCAGGCTCTATGTTGTGAATTAAACCTGAACCTCTGCATCGTGACTGAGGGCTTTGGTTGAAAATGACCCTTCATGGAGTCCACCAATACATTGACATTTTTCGAATCTGGGGCACTAGGTGCCATCAAACTTCAAATCAGACTGTAGGTTTTGCTGTCACAAGTACACAAGAGGATCGCTCATGTCTTCCCTTCACCCGTAATCCTGTTTGTTTTAAGAATGTGAGGCGTTCTATGTATTGAGACCAATCATCTATGGCAGATTCAAAGGATCAATTCTCCCAAATTGTGGTAATTTGAGAGGGGATAACTTCTTTAATTCTAACAGAGCTTGCTACTTACAATCACGGGCGAGATACAGTGCCGATTTCTTTATAACTTGATTTCTTCTGTTCAATCCTGTTTTATCCTCATCATCAGTTTGTTGTAGGGTGGCTGAGTTGTGCTATTAATGATAGAGTTGATCTGCAGACACATCTCGGGTGGAAACTTTAAGTTTATTTACAATATACTCAGCAACAACTACACGTGTGCTTTCAACTCCGACTTTAGCTCTACACTGACTACTGAGGTAGCCCAAACTACTCTCCTAGTGGTTACTACAGATCATGCGATCTTGCCTAGCAATTGCTTTCTTAAAGGTACATTACACACTATATAAAACAATAATTACTACATTATCTGTGGCCTAGGTTGAGAGGTGATATGATTGCTGTTGTCAGGTTTGTAATATAGATCGTGACAAGCTGTTTGACTTTGCCCAGAACAGTCGAACTAGTAGACAAGGCCTGCACTTAAATGGGAGTGAGGGAGTGTGGAGTGTAAAATTCAAAACTATTCCGCAGAAATATTGGGCAGAATTTTATTGAGGTATCGGGGGTCTCCCCTGCCCACCCTCTTTTTGGGAATGCTCTTCAAACCACAAGCAATTCCATGATCTTAGAGCTGCAGTAGGTGTTTTTCCTGCAGCAGCCACCAACTCCCCTGTGGCACTGCTGAGCACAAGAGCTTCCAGCCTCTAATTGGCTGGCAGCTTTCAGTAAGCAAACACTATGCTTCTGGGATCTTGATTCCAGGGAAAGGCCTGTCAATGGTTTTGCCACTGCCTGATTGGCTTGTGGTTTGAAGGGCATTACCAAAAAGAGGGTGAGCAGGTGAGACCCCCGATACCTCAATAAAATTCTGCCCAATGTTTCTGCAGAATAGTTTTGAATTTTACACTCCACACCCCCTCACTCCCATTTAAGTGCAGGCCTTGTCTACTAGTTCGACTGTCCTGGGCAAAGTCAAACAGCTATCATGATCTATATTTCAAACCTGACAACAGCAATCATATCACCTCTCAACCTCAGTGGGACTTGTCCAATTTACATAATAGCTCATTATAATCCAACCTCCCCATCCTCTCAATCATTCTGGTTGCCCCTGATAACTTCTTCATTGCTATAATAACTTCTTTGTACTACAGGGAGTAATTGCTTTAGATAAAAGTGTCAGCTTTACCAACTAAAAATTCAACTAATGATGCAGTAGATCTTCTGATTGCCACAAAATCTTTTTTCAAAAACATCTTAGGGATCAATTAAAACCAGTAAAAAGAATTTCTGGCAAAAAAAAATGACACAAGCTAGTTCAACTGAAAAAACACCAGAGGGCACTCTTTGCCATTACATAATAGCAACAATCAGTTTGAGGGGAGACAGTGGCATAGCAATAATTTTACCGGACAAGTAATCCAGAGACCCAGGAAAATGCCTCGGGGACATGGGTTCAAATCCTCATCAGATGGTGGAATTTAAATTCATTTGAACTGTCCCCAACTCCTCAGATACTCAAGCAGTCCATGTCCATGTGTGGAAAGACTTGGACAATATTCAGGCTTGGACTGATAAGTGGCAAGAAACATTCGCACCACACAAATGCCAGACAATGACCATCTCAAACAAGAGAGAATCTAACCATTTCCCCTTGATATTCAAGGACATTACCTGGCTAAAAGTGCAGGTCAGAGGCTGGGAATTCTGAGGCATGTATATCACCTCCTGACTCTGCAAAACTTGTCTACCATCTACAAGGCACAAGCCAGGAGTGTGATGAAATACTCTCCACTTGCCTGGATGAGTGTCGCTCCAATAACACTCAAGAACCTCGACAACATCCAGGGCAAAGCACTCCACTTAGAGCCAATACACCGACATAAACACTCACTTGTTCCACCACCGATACACAGTGGCAGCAGTGTGCACTATATATATGCACAACTCACCAAGGCTCCTTTGACAGCACCTTCCAAACCCATTACTTCTACCACCTAGAAGGACAAGGGCAACACAACCTCCACCACCTACAAGTTCCCTCCAAGCCACACACCATCCTAGGAATTATTCCTTTTCTCTGGAAATCCCACCCTAACCGCACTGTGGGTGTACCTATACCATCTGGTTTGCAGTGGTTCAAGAGGGCAGCTCGCTACTACCTTCTCAAGGGGCTTTGAGAAGAGCAGCAAATGTTGGCCTTGTCAGCCATGCCCACATCCCGTTAAAAAAAATATAAAAAAATCTCCATCATATGGTACAATGAAATTGCTGTATCTCGCATTGATTTTTTTTTAAAAATCAGAGGAAACATCAAAGAAATCATATCAAAGGACTTCAGGGACAAGTGAAATCCAAACTGTTCAGTCATCTTTACTTCCCAATGTGTCCTTTGTCAGTTTTCATTTTGCAACTAATCTGTGCCTGTCACTTTATGAATAAAATGTACAGGATTGAAGGCAGCAGCCAAACAATTACCATCACACTCCTAGAGCATGTACACGTTTCTCTAGAGGATTCTTGAAACAAAATCATTTCACTCATTATATGTATTAAATGTATGAAGGACAAAGAGTTTTCATTCTTGTTCTTTTCAGTGGAGCCAATTTGAGAAAGGACATAGAAAGATTCTAAGAGGATAAGTAAACTCAGAACTCCTGAAAAAATGCTCGAGCGTCTCCTGCCAGTCTTTTCCCCTCTGTCCTGTAGCTGCTGACCCATCCTAGGTAGAGTTCAATGGGCACTGGTTTCCATATATTACCTCACATAAGTAACCATTCTGCATGTATCAGACCATTTAGCCAATGAAAGCTTGACCTTACTTTCACTTGATCGCCATACATGCATACTTCACAACTAAAGCTATCTATAGGGCTTATAGTAGTGATCAAGGGCAGAAATCTGTCTGATTATTTTCCCCTCCATAATCCAGGGGTCCTGTGGCCAACAGTAGCTGCCCTACTTGAAATCAGCTAACTTGGCACAAACCGGAAATTGAAAATGGGATCATCACAGTTTGTGTGGCTTAGCTTCATTTGAAGCCGTTTTCAGGAGAAGTTGCAAGCCATCTTTGCAAGGCAAAAAGGACTATGCACCATAAATGCAGGTACACAATTTAGACATAAATCTGTCCTGAAATGCCAATAATGTTTATTGTTGACAGAGACCTCTGATCCTTTACCAATAGGCACTATTGTTGCTGCATTGATCAGCAGTCACACAAAATAAAAATACCTCATTAATCAATGTAGCCCATATAGATGCTACATATTTATTCTACAATGACAGGGACAGATAGGAGGCCTGACTTCTATGATCCAGCACAAGTATTTATTATGCATATATACTGATAATAATAAAATGCCCAATTGTTATCATGCTGGTTTTAAAGAATGGCAACCTCATCTGCACACTGAAGCTGCAGTTTCTATTCTATCAGTGAACACGTTTTTATAGCTCTAGATTAATCTTCTGCGCCTCACAGCGAAGAAGCATGAATCACCCATTAAGTTAAATATAAGTGAATGACAATGTTCTTCGAATATTTGGAGCTTGAAATCAGATTTGTATTTCGATCTCATCAATTCTGATAGTCCTTAAATGAGAACCAGATGGTTTGAAATATTGGTCTCTCTTTCAGTGTTATTGGTACATTACCGGTTGCATATATCACAATTTTGACTTCGGCAAAAGTTAGTTACAATCCAGGATTTGTTCTCCTCAAAAACGTCATTATTATTCTAAGATTCACTGTTAATGCCAACCCCACCTTAAAGTTGCAAAAGCGACACTGACAATGATAATAGCACCTATGAAGGGCAGAATGGCCTACTTCTGCTTCTACGTCTTAAGGGCTTATCCAGATTTTTAATCAGTAAGGGAATCAAAGGTTACGGAGAAAAGGCAGAAAAGTGGAGTTGGGGATTATCAGATCAACCATGATCTCATTGAATGGCGGAGCAGATTCGATGGGCTGAATGGCCTACTTCTGCTCCTATGTCTTATGGTCTTACCACCAAATGAGATGGATTTCAAACTGTCTTTAGAGCCTGCCTTTAAATGTACAACAACAACATGCAATTATAAAGTGCTTTAACTTACTAAAAGTTCCTAAAGTGCTTTGCAGGAGTGCAGTCAGGAAAACAATTGTCATATAGCCAAATGAGCAGACAATAAGACAATAAAAAACAGCTTGTCAAAGGTTTGTAGTGTCTTAAAGGAGGGAATAGGTGTCGTTGGCTAAGCCAGCATTTATTGCTCATCCCTAATTGCCCATGAGAAGGTGGTGGTGAGCCACCTTCTTGAGCCACTGCAGCCCATGTGGTGTAGGTACACCCACTGTGCTGTTAGGGAGGGAGTTCCAGGATTTGACTCAGCGACAGTGAAGGAACGGTGATATATTTCCAAGTCAGGATGGTGAGTGACTTGGAGGGAACTTGCACGGGTGCTGTTCTCATTCATCTGCTGCCCTTGTCCTTTTAGGTGGTAGAAGTCACAGGTTTGGAAGATGCTGATGAAGGAGCCTTGGTGAGTTGCTACAGTGCATCTTGTAGATGGGACACACTGCTGCCGCAGTGCGACGGTGGTGCAAGTGAATGTTGAACGTTGTGGATGGGGTGCCAATCAAGCGGGTTGCTTTGTCCTGGATGGTGTCAAGCTTCTTGAGTGTTGTTGAAGCTGCAAGTGGAGAGTATTCCAACATATTCCTGACTTGTGCCTTAAATATGGTGGACAGGTTTCGGAAGTCAGGATGTGAGTTACTCACTGCAGAATTCCCAGCCCCAGACCTGCTCTTGTAGTCACAGTGTTTATATAGAGTCATAGAGTCAGAGGCGTCTACAGCACAGAAAAAGGCCCCTTGGCCCATCAAGTCTGTGCCAGTCAAACAAGTACCTAACTATTCTAACCCTATTTTCCAGCACTAGGCCCATAGTCTTGTATGCTATGTCATCGCAAGTGCACATCCAAATACTTCTTAAATGTTATGAGGGTATCTGCTTCTATCACCCTTTCAGGCAGTGAGTTCCATATTCCCACCACCCTCTGGGTGAAAAATTTCTTCCTCACATCCCCTCTAAACCTCCTGCCCCTTACCTTAAATCTATGCCCCCTGGTTATCGATCCCTCCACAAAGGGGAAAAATTCTTTCCTGTCTACCCTATCTATGCCCCTTATAATTTTATACACCTCAATCATGTCCCCCTTCAATCTCCTCAGCTCTGGGGAAAACAAGCCCAGTCTATCCAATCTCTCCTCATAACTAAAACTCTTCAGCCCAGGCAACATCCTGATAAATCTCCTCTGCACTCTCTCTAGTACAATCACATCCTTGCTAAAATGCAGATTCCAGAACTGCACACAATACTCTAGCTGTGACCTAAACAGCATTTTATACAGTTCCAGCATAACCTCCCTGCTCTTATATTCTACGCCTCCGCTAATAAAGGCAAGTATCCCATATGCCTTCTTAACCACCTTATCTACCTGTCCCACTACCTTAAGGGACTGGTGGACATGCACACCACGGTCCCTCTGAACCTTGGTACTTCCCAGGGTCCTACCATTCATTGTGTATTCCCGTGCCTTGTTTATCCTGCCCAAATGCATCACCTCACACTTATCTGGATTAAATTCCATTTGTCACTGTTCAGTCCATCTGACCAGCCCATCTATATCACAGAATCACAGTGCAGAAGGGGCCTTTCGGCCCATCGAGTCTGCACTGATACGTGAGAAACACCTGACCTACCTACCTAATCCCATTTACCAGCACTTGGCCCATAGCTTTGAATGTTATGATGTGCCAAGTGCTCATCCAGGTACTTTTTAAAGGATGTGCGGCAGCCCACCTCTACCACCCTCCCAGGCAGTGCATTACACTCCGTCTTCACCCTCTGGGTAAAAAAGTTTTTTCTCACATCTCCTCTTAACCTTCTGCCCCTCACCTTGAACTTATGCCCCCACATGACTGATCCTTCAACTAAGGGGAACAGCTGCTCCCTATCCACTCTGTCCATGCCCCTCATAATCTTGTACACCTCTTTCAGGTCACCCCCTCAGTCTTCTCTGCTCCAACGAAAACAACCCAAGTCTTTCCAACCTCTCTTCATAACTTAAATGTTTCATCCAAGGCAACATCCTGGTGAATCTCCTCTGTACCCTCTCCTCCTGTAATCCTCCTGTAATCTAAGGCTATCCTCCTCACTATTTACCACTCCACCAATTTCCGTGTCATCCGCAAACTTACTGATCAACCCTCCTACATTCTAAATCGTTTATATATGCCACAAACAGCAAGGGGCCCAACACCGATCTCTGTGGAACCCCACTGGACACAGGCATCCAGTCACAAAAACACTCCTCGACCATTACCCTCTGCTTCCTGTCACTCAGCCAATTCTGGATCCAATTTGCCAAGTTGCCTTGGATCCCATGGGCTCTTACCTTCGTTATCAGTCTCCCTTTTGGGACCTTATCAAAAGCCTTGCTGAAGTCCAATGGCTGGTCCAGTTAAGTTTCTAGTCAACCATTGGGCTTGGGTGTACAGGGCATAATTCCAAAGTTTGTAGATGATATAAAACTCAGTAATGTAGGAAACAATGAAGCAGATAGTAACAGACTTCAGGAAGACATAAACAGATATGAGAAACGGGCAAGCACATGGCAGATAAAATTCAAAGCAAAGAAGAAGTGAAGTGATACATTTTAGTAGGAAGAATGAGGAGAGGCAATATGAACTAAATATACGATTTTATAGGGGTTGCAGGAACAGAGAAACCTTGCAGGTGCATGGACATGAAAGATTGAAGGTGGCAGGACATGGTGAAAAGGCGGTTAAAAATGTGTATGGGATTCTTGGCTTTATTAACAGAGGAATAGAATATATAAGCAAGGAGGTTATGCTAAACATTTATATAACCCTGATCAGGCCTCAGCAGGAGTATTGTGCTCATTTCTAGGCACCTCACTGTAGGAAGGTTGTGAAGACCTTGGAGGGGATGCAGAAGAAATGTGATAGAATGGAATGAGACTTCTGTTATGTGGAGAGACAGGAGGAGCTGGGATTTGCTCCTTAGAGCAGTGAAGGTAAGGAGGAGATTTTAGAGAGATGGTCAAAATTATGAACAGTTTGATAGAGTAAATAATGAGAAACTATTTCAAATGGCAGAAGAGTTGGATTGAGAAAATTCTGCTTCATTGAATTTTTTCTTGTCTCTGCCAACAAGCCGGTATTGTTCAATTAAAACCTGGATCTGGATTTGTGGTGGTAATAACAGCAAAACTGTCAGTGTTTGCTGTCAATACTCCACTGAAACTAACAGCAGCTTTGGATGTCCGTACATGTGCAGAATAACATGGAAAACCAGAAGTTGCTGTCAGTGATTCTATGCTTCTTCAGAGATTATGCTGTTGAGAAACACGTCAGACTGCAATCAATGGCAAATCTTTGTACTGTTAAAAACTTCCACTCTTACATTGTTATTCTCATTTTAAAATCCCTTTAAAAAGTTGAATAAAGAGTAGCTGGGTTATTAACAAGGAACTAAGTTCATAATTACTGCTAAATGCTTCCACTGGTTCTGAAAAGCTAATTTTTGTACTTGTGAGATGTCAAATTTCGCCATTGTGACAAAATACATCCAAATATTTTAAAAATAATATTTTTTTTCTTAAAGTTTTCTTTATTTCAGCTTCTATCTTAATCCAATCATAATCTTTTATTTCATTATCTAGAATTTTAATTTAAAAGTGAAAGGATTCAGGGCTTTAAACTTCCTAATTTTCTGTCTGTGAATACTTCAATTTGAATGTGCTTACCCCATTTGCAAACATCGCTGCTGTTGAACACCAGGGGATCTCCTTGACTTGATGTCAGGTTTGAACTGCATTGGGAAAGGGAAAGTCCGCACCAGAGATTGCTGGATCTTTGTGGGACGTTTTTTTCAAGGTGGCTTTTTTTCAAGTGGCTGTGGTTTCCTCAAATGAATGCAAAATCTTGACTTGAGTTTCTTAAGAGGAGAAATATTTGTTCATACTGCTTGCACTTACCAACGACTCTCCCTAGGAACAGGGTCTTCAGAGAGTTAAACTTGATATCTGTAGTTGCTGGCATGCTGTAAGGTACTGCAGGATAATGGTCCAGCTGAACAAAGAATGAAAATAAAATATAAAAAACTTAGGTCATATTAAAATGATATTTAGGGGGAAAATTTGTTTGCCTGGCCCTGCCTCAAGTGGTGCTACACAGACTTAACTTGATTCCTCAGGGCCAGACAGTGCCACCAGATGCTACCTGTATGGATTCCTCATTGAAAACATTGATGAAACCTATGCGGGCCATGCAGGTAGTGGCTTGCGGTCTTGACTGACTCCAGGCAATTGGTATAGGCTGTGGAACAGTGCTGGAAGCAAGGCTACACAAATGACTTTTTCCCCTTATATTTGTTAATTAAATTGTTGACACTCTTTCAGATCGGAAAATCAGAAAAGTCAACAATATAATACATGAACAATCATTCATACACTTTTTAATTACAATCTGCCTTTTGTCCAAATGTGAAATATTATGGAATTTCCCAAATTGTTCCCTGTATGATTAGACCATGAAGGCTCTATAATGGCCTAACAAATGATAAGCAGGACACTTATGTAAATCTTATTGTAAATTGGTAACATGGTGAAATTACTGCATAGCATTGAGTTATGTAAAAAGTTCCTTACATTAGATTAATAATTTAAGTATAATTCTTTTTTGTGTATACATCTATATCTATATCTATTACATTACTACATTGAAACATAAGCTTTACTGAATTACATGTGACAATGTACATTACAGCAGTGATTTCAAAATGATTTAATTGGCTTGAAATCAACTGAGGTTTGAAAGACACTATATAAATGCAAACCTACTTTACATCTGATTATACAACTATTCTCTCTAGGTGGCAACCATGATATGAATTAATAAAGGTTGCCAACTAAATGGAAAGAATACACGGCAATGAGAGCTTGGCCTAAATAGCCAAGTGGTTATGGTACTGGGTTTGTAACCCCAAGATCAAGAGTTCAAATCTCACAATGGCAAACTATGAAACAATGTAACTTCATCTGAGACAGATGGAAACGTGTACTCGAAAGAGTTACATAGCAATGAGAAAACAACTTCAAATACTAGGCTCATATAAAGCACAACTGATTAAACAAAAACTTTTGTTTATCCATTGAAGCATATTTAAAGTGATTTATAATAGAGCTCTTCGATTGGCATAACCAAAAGTGACAATTAGTAGGACTTAAGTGCCAACTGGAGGTGTCATTCCTGGTTGAAGTTGCACTCCTCACAGAAGCACTCCACCAAATAATTTTGCAATGAAAGTACTAAGTAATTATAAATGTTTTAGGGCAATTACATTTTTAACAGCTGCAATGTTTTAATTATGTAATCTTTAAGATGTTTTTTCTTGATGACATTTTTCTCATAATATTTTCAGGTTCCTAAAACTAATGGAAAGTGCTTTCTGTTTGTGAGTATGTTTTGGGGGTGAAGTGAGAGGTGGACAATGGGTAAAGTGGTAGATGGCTGGATACGTTTGTTCTTTATAATATGTTGGTAGTAGCACATGCATTCCTGGGTAATGTATATATTGGTCAGATAGAAGTACCTATTATTCTATCCCAAAAATGATGCTTCACCACATTTTGCAGTAAAATCAAGCAAAATCACTGATTTGCTGATTAGTGCTGAGTTATGGATATCATGTAGGCTTGGCCTCTATGCAATGAGACTTGCTGCATTGAAGGCTGGAATTTTACGCCCCCACCCACCCCCTGGAGTGGGTTGGCAGGTGGGGATGGGTGTAAAATAGGGTGGGGTGGCAGGCAACGCCATGCCCGTCACCTTCCTGTCTCCACTGGTACTTTATCAGTGGCAGGGCAGTTGGCAAGTGTGCTGCCCACCCTTAGGCTAATTAATGGCCAATAAAGGACTCTTCATGTTGCTGTGGTGGTCCACACCATGTGGCAAGGCTGCAAGGCCTGTGGGCTTGGGAGGGGTAGGTCCCTCCTGATCAGGCACCCACTGAAAGTATCCCCCATCCCCACCAATTCCCCACCCTTGGTGGGACTTACCTGACTGGCCTTGGGAAGCCCATTCCACTCATCTCACTTCAGGCCTGGAGCAATGCTTCTGCTCCAGGGCCTTCTGCAGTCCCATTGATTGGCTGGCAGTTCCTGAAGGCAGGACATTCTGGGCTGAATTTTCATCTGGGTGTAGAGATGCGTTTCAGTGCATGAGTGGCCACACTGATTTTTTTTGGAGGAACTTTGATTTTCCTCCACATTCTTGATCCTGTGCCATTTTCTCCTGCCCTTTTTCACTGGTCAGGAATGCCTAGTTTGAAAGCGCATACTGTTCTCCGCTGAGGTCAGGTTCCCTGGTTTATATGGGGGATAAAAATTGGATTTCCTCCCACACACCATTTTGTCTGGTGATGTGGGGTTTTGGAAGCCCATTAAAATCATGCCTGGTTTTAGGGTTTGTGAAGAAATGGAAGACTTGCTGAGGAGTTAGGAACATTCTGGAAGGTAAGTGTAAAATGTAATGACAGCTTCAAATGTCACTGTTAGGTAATGTATTGTAACATTGGTGTGTTTTAATGCAGTAATTATTATAGGGATCTGTCCTTCAAAGGTAAGATGATCTTTACACTGACCAGCATTGTGTAATTATTCATATGCATTACAATACTTTATCAATGGAGAGAGTACTACAATTTATTGAAAATTTTAAAAAATCTGTTTTCTGCTATCATGTTTTTGTACTCTGATTTAATTGCACTGTCAGATCTAGCTGTTTTAAAAATAATCCTGTTTCTGAAGGTAGAAAAAATAGTCTGCACTCGCTCCCCCTTCATTGATTGACAGGCACTCCACTTTAAAATGGAAATGGCCTTCTCTCTGTCAGGGGAGCTTGAGGATTTTGTTATGCCAGCTGTTCCATTATGAATGCTTGGCTGGGTTTCAAAAGTTTAAGCTTAGTAGTGGTTTTATCAATGCAGGAACTATTTAAACTTCTTTGAGTGTATAGTAACAGATTATGTTTTTGATGTGGTTTCTTGTTGTAACCTAGTAGGCACTTAAAAGATTACAACTCTTTTTGTCTGGGTTTTTGGTCTAGTATCCATGATAGTGAGTTTGATTTCAGGGTTTTCTTAGATTGTTAGAGGTTTAATGGTTTTCCGATTAGTTTAAAATAATTCCTATTGCCATTGCTATTGGATGGCTCCTGAGAACTGTACTTACAGAAAACTGGCTGAGTAGCAATGGACGGTACATGGAGGGGAGTAGAGGTGGCATGGGGAATATGGGATGGCATGGAAAGTACAGAGCTGGCTCGGGGTGGCATTGGGGTGGGTGATGGGGTGAGGAGTGAGGTTTAGAGAGCCTTTAAATGATGTTGGGAGCTGGCTGCCTAAATAGAGAATCAAGGCATGCCTTCTAACTATCCTGCCTTCACACCCACAATCCTCACACACTCCATCACGGCCCACAAAATGTACTATGAACTGGATCACTGTGTGAAAAGATGAAAATCCCTTGTAAAATCACACACGGCTTGGGTGTGCATTTTGCAAGCTGTGGAAATGTGTAGGTCAGGAAAATTTCCTAAGTCCAGATGAAAATTCAGCTCCTTGCCTCAGGGTTGCAAAAATCACAACTTCAAGCAACTAATTGTGAATCTCCAGAATGTGCTGGTCGACTTACTCTGTTCTGATTATTTTTGAGAACCTGCCGGATTTGCACATTAATTACTCATTCAACCCGCCTGAGTAAATTATGTCTGGTACTGAAGAGTATAAGTATCCATTTAACAAAATGATAATTGTTAATGCAATGCCAATCAAACTCTCTGGCCCAGAAAGATAACAATTTCAATGGTTTAATCTTATTCCTGCACTGTTGTCAGAGATTTTAAAAATGCCAAATTTAAACTTTCTACATAATTTTCATACTTTTCTTTTCCACCTCTTTTTACTCCCTCTTTATCTAAGCTTTCTTTCCCTATCCATATTTTTCTTTCTGCGTCTGATATGACTCAAATTCACCCTCCTTCTCCATTTTTCCTATTTCTTTGTCAATCCTTAAATTTAATTGATTAATGAGATAGAAGGCTGGTCCTGCTGTTCACTAAGGTCCCAGGTGCCCTGTTGAACTAGCCATGTTATAACTGGCTCACTCTGTCAGCACGTTACAATGCAAAAGGTGAAGACACAGCTGAATCTCACTTTCCAGTTCCTGGTCCATAGCACTGAAGGTTTACAGCACTTCAAATGCATGTACAAGTTTTTTTTACATGTAATGAGGGTTTCTGCCTCTGCCATCCTTTCAGGCAGTGAGTTCCAGAAACCCACCATCCTCTGGGTGGAAAAAAATCTCTTCAACTCCCCTCCAGTCCTCTGCCAATTAGTTTAATTCTATGTCCCCAGTTATTGACTCTGTTGAGGAAAATAGATCCTTCTTATCCACTTTACCCAGGCCCCTCATAATTATGTACCTCATCCCAGCGTATCTTCTCATAGCTAAAAATCTCTATTTCTGACAGCATTCTTGTAAATCTCCCTGTAGCCCTTCTAATGCAATTACATCTTTCCTGTATTGCAGTGACCAGAACTGTACGTAGTACTCCAACTGTGGCCTAACTATTGTTTTATACAGTTTTAACATAACCTCCATGCTGTCTTATATTGTATGCTCAGCTGGTAAAGGAAAGTATTCCCTATTCTTTCTTAACCACCTTATCTATGTGTCCTGCTACTTTCAGGGAATTTGGACATGCACTCCAAGGTCCCTCTGTTCCTCTATGCTTCTCCTCTACCATTCATTGAATATATTTTTGCCTTGTGTGTCCTCCCCAAATGCATTACCTCACACTTCTCCAAATTGAATTCCATTTACCGCTTTTTTTGCCCACCTGACTATTCTGTTGATATTTTCCTGCAGTCTGAACCTTCCTTATCAACCACACAACCAATATTTGTGTCATCTGCAAATGTCTTGGTCATGCCCCCTACATTTAAGTCTAAGTCATTGATATATGGCAAGTAAAGCAATGGACTTAGTACTCATCCCTGCTAAACTCCGCTGGAAACAGCCTTGCAGTCATAAAAATGTCCATCAACTGTGATTTTTTGCTTCCTGCCACTGAACCAATTTTGGCTCAGTTTTGCTACCTGCCTTTGGGTCCCATGGGCTCTTACTTTTATGACTAATCTGCTATGTGGGATCTTGCCAAAAGCCTTGCTAAAATCCATGTGGACTACATTAAATGAGCTACCCTTATCACCATCCTAGTTACCCCCTCAAAAAATTCAACCAAGTTGGTCAGACAAGTCCTCCCCAAACCAAATCCATGCTGACTATCCTCAATTAATCCATGCCTCTCTAAATAACAATTTATACTGCTATTCAGAATTTTTTCCAAAAATTGGTCCACCGCTGAGGTTCGGCTGACTGGTCTGTAATTATTCAGTCTTTCCCTTTTTAAAGAATGGAACAACATTTAGTAATCATCCAGCACCATGTCTGTGGAAAGAGCCACTGTTATTTCCTCCCTTGCTTCTTTTCGCATCCTGGGATATATTTCATTCAGATCTGCTAATTTATCACATTCAAAGATGCCAACCCCTTAATATTTCCTCTCTCACATCCAAAATTACACATGTTCTTGTGTACCAATAATGTTTGCATCGCCCCCTTCTTTTGTGAAGGCAGATGCAATGTATTCATTAAGAACCATGAGTAGTTCTTCAGCCTCCATGCATAAATTAACTTTTTATCCTCTAACAACCAAAGTTTACGAGAGCAGGATTGAAAAGACATTAATATACATCATGTATAAGCTGTTCCACTACAGCTACAACACTGGCATCTACCCAGAATTGTGGAAAATTATCCAGGTATGTCCTGTCCACAAAAAACAGCACAAATCCAACCTGGCTAATTACTGCCCCATCAGTCTGCTCTTGATGTCAAAGAAACCATGGAAGGTGTCACCAATAGTGGCATCATGCAACACGTACTCATCAATAGCCTGCTCACTGATGCTCAGTTTGGGTTTTGTCAGGGCCACTCAGCTCCCAATCTCATTAAAGCCTTGGTCCAAACATGGACAAAATTGCTGAACTCAAGAGGTGAGGTGAGAGTAACTGCCCTTGATATCAAGGCAGCATTTGACGATGTGTGGTATCAAGGAGTCCTCAAAAAACTGGAGTCAAGGGGAAGACTCCACACTGGCTAGAGTCATTCCTAGCATGAAAGAAGATGGTTATTGGAGGTCAATCATCTCATTTCCATGACATCACTGCAGGAGTTCCTCAGGTTAGTATCCTAAGTCCAACCACCTTCAGCTGCTTCATCAATGACCTTCCCTTCATCATAAGGTCAGAAGTGGGGTTGTTTGCTGATGACTGAAGAATGTTCAGAACAATTCATGACTCCTCTGATAGTGAAACTGTCCATGTCCATATGCAGCAAGATCTGGACAACATTCAGGCTTGGGCTGATAAATGGCAAATAAAATTTATGCCACACAACTGTCAGGCAATGACCATCCCCAACAAGAGAAAATCTAATCATTTTCCCTGACATCCGATGGCATTCTGATTGCTGAATCCCCCACTATCGACATCTGGGAGGGCGGGGGTTACCATTGATCTGAAACTGAACTGGACCAGCCATATAAATACTATGGCTACAAGAGCAGGCCAGTGGCTAGGAATGCTGCGGTGAGTAACTCAACTCCTGACTCCCCAAAGCCTGTCCACAATCTATAAGGCGCAAGTTAGGAGAATGATGGGATATTTATTACTTTTCTGGAAGAGTGCAGCTCCAACAGCATTTAAGAAGCACGACACCACCCAGGTCAAAGCAGCCTGCTTGATTGGACCCCCATGCATTACCTTAAACATTCACTCTTTTCATCACAACACATAGTGACAGCAGCGTGCACCATTTACAAGATGCACTACAGCAACTCACACTTCTTCGATAGCACCTCTGAAACCCGTGACCTCTACCACGTAGAAGGACAAGGGCAGAAGATGCATGGGAACACCACCACCTGGAAGTTCTTCTCCAAGCCACTCACCACCCTGACTTGGAAGTATATCACCTTTCCTTCACAGTTCCTGGGTCAAAACCCTGGAACTCCCTCCCTAACAGCACTATGGTGTATTTCCCCACATGGACTACAGCGGTTCAAAAAGGCTGCTCATCACCACCTTCTGCAGGGCAATTAGGAATGGGCAACAAATGCTGGCCTGCCCAGAAGTACCCAAATCCTGTGAAAGAATAAAAAAAAATCTGTGGCTGTGTGAGAAAGTGCAGTTTCAGATAAGCTGTTCTATCAATTAAGCCTTTTGAATTCCCTAAAAGAGTCCCTGAGAAAGGTACATCATGACCTTGTAGACTTTGGCCTAATTGAATAGAGAAATTGTATAAAGACCAGTTAGAGAAACAGTGTGAAACAGCTCTATTGTATTCTTGTCTGAGATACTGAGGCCAGGTGGCTACTGTGATTAAGAACAAACTAAATTAACCTAGCAACAACAAGAACCAATTGTTAAATTAGGAAAAGCATGATTCTGACATAGGGTGATAGTCACTCAGGGGTTAAAAGCCACGGCTTTGTAATGCTTCTTTGCTAGCCAAGCACCGAAGACTCCTGATGCGAAAACCTCTTGTCCATCTCTGCAAGTTGGATTGTGTACGAGATGGAGTCTTGAGAGGGTATGCTTCAACGGACTGTTCAATGGGATAAAGTTGTAAAAGTCATTGTCTTGAATTGCTAAGTATACCTTTTTCCTTTCTAAACTTTACTATCCAAAGAGTCCTGTTTTAGCCTTAATTGATTAAGTCTTGAATGACAAAAGTAAATTCATTAAGTCATTTACAAATTGCTGGAAAATTGGGGTTGATGAAATCAATTAAGGTACAGATAACAAAATCAGAATAACATCAGATGACAATGTTGAGGCCCTGAAAGGAGAGAGCTTATTGGGGGATGAGCAAGTCCTGGAGGTAAGAGAGGAGGAAGATTTGGATATGGCAGGAGTTGATGCTAAGCAGAGAGGTGTCCCTTCTGCACAATTATATGGCCTGCTCCTTTGTTTCATTTTATGAGTTACACAGATGCATACCATGGAACTTCTGAGCTGCATTTAAGTCCATGTTCCAATTAACTTACAGGTGTTTCAAATCATTAATATCAGATCCGGATGATCTTATTTAGGATTTATTCACCAATGAGACTATAAATAGCTATTTCCAAACCTCCAAACAACAAAATTCAAACCACAAACTATAAATCATAAATCCAAATCGGATTGAGTTGC
Source organism: Carcharodon carcharias (assembly GCF_017639515.1). Taxonomy (NCBI): domain Eukaryota; kingdom Metazoa; phylum Chordata; class Chondrichthyes; order Lamniformes; family Lamnidae; genus Carcharodon; species Carcharodon carcharias. The sequence continues at coordinate 88,439,611 of NC_054469.1, read as the reverse complement.
TTTGAGCATGACATTGCCAGAAATGTTGGTTCAGGTGCCAGAGTTGACTGCTCCTGTATACTGTAGGATATGTTTACTGTGGGCTAAAAGCAAATATAGTTATATTTTCACAAGTCACAGTTTGAATACTCCATTGCTGGATAAACACTGGATTCAATCCCCCACTGTTCTGCTAGTAGCACAGCTTGTATTACACAACTGTCAGGCCGTAAAAGTGCTAAAATTGACATCAAAATACAGCTGCTATATTGCATGCTGCTACTTGCTAAACTTAAAAGTTATAACATACACATTTACTGTCCATAAAAATTAGCATTGTATTGCTTGCCTACTGGTTAGAAGATCATGGCCTGGAATTTGTGATTGTAATGACTGTGAAACAGTCAGCATTCCCCTTCACTACTATGTAGAACTAGAGCAGCTTCTGGCATCTGCACACGCACAGTTAAATACAGATATCTGGACTTGCTATCACTGATACCTTGCTCCTCAACAGGGCATGCTTTCACAATCTTCACGGATGCAGTCAGCACCAAATCAATGAATTGATTTGAACTTCAGCTTTTTATGCACTGTTCTCATTGTAAAAATCATTGAAAATAGGAAGTGCTCTAGTTTCAAAATGTAATAGAACTCCTTTCATCAAGTTCTTTCTATGGAACACTGTTCAAAAATCTTGAGAGGTGACATATATCTGCCACTTTCTGTCCATTTGTGTCTCTGGTCTTCATCCTATAGGTGTATTTATTTCTACTCTTATCTCTTGTCTCTATTTGTCCCCTTCCTTTCTTTCAATTGCATATCCTATCACCAGTCAGTATAATTTTGTTTGCGTTAGAACAGTCTCAGATAAGGTACTTAACTGAAGGAGAAGACCCAAAGTTGTACTGAGATTTACCAATAACTATCATTAACATTTGCGCCGTACCAAACCACTTCTTATTTTGCAAAAATTATTACTTAATTACATTGAAACATGATAAAGGGTTGCATGCTGTAACAATAATTTGTGCCATGAGGCGATAAATAATAGTGAATATTAAAGCACTGATTGTGTTTAATTCTTTCTTTAATGAAGCAAATTAAAATAACTTGTAACTGATTTCTGGGTTGCCAGTTGGTACAACAAAATTTCTAAGTTGCACACATACTTTCCTTCTATGATTTGTCATAACTATCTATTTATGGTCCCGACTGCAGGTAGTATTTTTATATATAGGTGTTAAGTCATATTGGGGATATACAGACAGCTTTTGTATCCTGGCTCAATTAATCTGAGTAATTGGGCCACTCACTGAGTAAGGCAATTTGAATAAAACACTGGAAGACTCCTTGTTGCTAAGTGTGCATGTGTTGGGACCAGATGAGGAGAGGTTAAGGGTTGGCTGCTCTCCACAGCCGAACAGCCATACACATAAAATGATGCATATACAAATTCTGGGATATCAATGGTGTAGTGGCATCAAGTCAGTAGAAAAATGAACAGAACAGCAACTATTTGTTATTCAAATACAGGGGCAGATGGTAGGAAATACATTGGACCACATCTGCCAACATTAAGTGAGGGTGATGCTATCAACCAGGTTCATCTCGCATTGGAACACTGAAAATTGTTTCATTGTGCAATATGTCAGATATGTTGAGAAGTTTAAAAGAAAGCAATTGTTAGCACAATGATGATAGGGTTTAATTTAGGTGCTCCAGTGTGGTTGTGACCTGAAGGTCTTCTAATTCAATTGTGCAGTCAAGGAAGATGGATTGCTTAGTGATTTCCAAAATGTGCAAATTAAATTATGCCTTTAGTATTGCAATCAAAAGTAAATACCAGCAACATTTTATATATCAATTTTTCATGGCTTAGAGGCATATCTTGTTTCTGGATCCTGAGCATTCTGCAATCAGGACAGTAGACATTACAGAGTCAACATTTGAATAAAACAGAGTCATTAAAAGTGGCCATGAGGTATGTTTTCATGCTACTAATGAGTATTTATTAGTTTGACTGGTATTTCAATCCACTAATATATGCAGGTAGTTAGATAGACACCAGCAAAAGACTTAAGCTTAATTTTACAATGCTTGTTAATTAAATGCAGCAAATGCAGCATCATTCGACTGATAAAAATCAGAACTGTATTGCATTTGCAAAAATCAGGCCAGCATTTCCTAAGCCAAGAGCAGGGCTCAATCAGAATTGACCCTTTACCATCTGTTCCTGAGTCATATCAAAGCCCAAACAAGCCATGTCAGTTTTCAGCTGTAGTTGCAACTTAGGAATTGACACCGTTTTAGTCATAACATTAGTTCACACACTCAGGACAGCACAACACAACACATCTAGTGAATTACTTTTGAAATGCTGTCACCTATTATCATGTAGAATAAGTTGATGGGCAAGTTGTGCACAGCAAGGTCCCACAAACAGCAATAGATAAATATGCGGCTCTTCTGTTTTGGTGGTGTTGGTGTGAAGGAATCCAACTACTATAAGGGGTTATTTGATATGAATTAGGGATTAAAAAATTAACAGCAGGGTTCATCTGTCTGACAAGGCTGGAAGAAGCTCATAAACATGTATGGGCATAGTTGTATGCTCAAGGATATCAACATCCTTATATGAACATATGAAATAGGAGCAGAAGTAAGCCATTCGGCCCCTTGAGCCTGTTCTGCATTCAGTAAGATCATGGCTGATCTGTTTGAGTTTCAAATTCCACATTCCCATCTACTCCCAATAACCTTTGTTTCACTTGCCTAACAAGAATCTATCTATCTCTGCCTTAAAAATATTCAATGACCTGGCTTCCACTGCCATCTGAGTTAGAGTTCCAAAGTCGCTCAACCCTCCGAGAAAGAAATTCTCCTCATCTCTGCCCTAAAAGGGCAACCCCTAATTTTAAAACAGTGCCTCCCTAGTTCTAGACTCACCCACAAGAGGAAACATCCTTTCCACGTCCACCTTGTCAATAGTGTTCAGGATCTAATATACTTCAATCACGTCACCCCTCAATCTTTTAAACTCCACTGGAAACAAGCCCAGTCTGTCTAACCATTTCTCATAAGACAACCCACTCATTCCAGGTATCTGGTTCTGTTGAAGGGTCATGAGGACTTGAAACGTCAACTCTTTTCTTCTCTGCCGATGCTGCCAGACCTGCTGAGTTTTTTCAGGTAATTCTGTTTTTGTTTTGGATTTCCATCATCCGCAGTTTTTTGTTTTTATCTCTGTGGTTAAACATGATTCCCCTTTCACAAAACCACGTTGATTCTTCCCAATTACCTTGAGTTTCTCTAAGTGGCTAGCTATAACCTCCTTACTAATCGACTCTAACACCTTCCCCATAACAGACGTCAAGCTAACTGGCCTATAGATTTCTGTTTTCTGCCTCCCACCCTTCTTGAATAGAGAGGTTATATTTGCTACTTTCCAGTCTGAGGGAACCTTTCCAGAATTTAGACAATTTTGGAAAATTAACAATGAAGCATCTACAACCTCATTAGTCACCTCTTTTAAGGCCCTAGTATGAAATCCATCCGGATCCAGAGATTTGTCAGCCTGCAGCTCCATCAATTTGCTCAGTATTGCTTCCCTAGTGATTGCAGTTTCACCAAGTTCCCCTCTCCCTTCCACCTCTTGATTTGCAGCTATTACTGGAATGTTTTTGTATCCTCTATAGTGAAGACAGAAGCAAAACATTTCATCCACCATTCCCTTTTTATCCACTGTTAACACTCCATTCTCACTCTCTAAAGGGCCAGCACTCGCTTTACTTACTCTTTTTAAATACCTTGCCATCTGTTTTTACATTTCTAGCTAGCTTCCTCTCATCCTCTAATTTCTTTCTCCTGATTAACTTTTAGACATTCTCTGCCATATTCTTTTTATATTCTGACCAACCTGTCACTAATCTTTGTGCAATTATATGCTTTTTCCTTAAGTTTGATGCTTTTCTTAACTTCTCTAGTTAATCACAGTTGGTGGGTCCTCCCCTTAAAATTTTTCTTTATCATAGAAATATTTTAATTCTGAGTATTTTGAAATATCCCCTTAAATGTATGCCACTGCTTCTCTATTGATCCATCTCCTAGCCTAGTATCCCAGTTAAGTTCAGCTAACTCAACTTTCATGCCCACATAGTTGCCCTTATTTAAGTTTAAAATACTAGTCTTAGACCCACTCTTCTCCCTTTCATACTGGATGTAAAATTCAATCATATTGTGGTTGCTGCTACTTTGGAGTGCCTTTACTCTGAGTTCATTAATTAATCTTATCACATTACACAATACCAACTCTAATATAACCTGCTCTCTGGTTCGTTCCAGCACGTGCTGCTCTAAGAAACTATCTCTAGAAACTGGCATACGGTTCTCATCCTGAGGCATTTTTTCTCATCCCTTAACATATGACAGTTTCTGAAAACCAGGAACACGTTCCTGAAAATCGTGGACACATCACCTCAGTACGGCAATGATAATATAGATTTTGTGAATAATTATTGTAAGTTACCACAATCTAACAATGGACAATATTATTTTCTACGGGTGCACTTGTCAACTGAATCTGGGAAACTGAGTTCTAATCTTAAAACACAATTATATGGCGAGTAAGTTTACCACCATTTGTATCTACTACCTCATTGATCACCTCTTTTAAGACCCTGGATAATTTGTCAGGCTGCAGCTCCATTGGTTTGCTCAGTACCCCTAGTGATTGTAATTTCAGCAAGGCCAGGATTTTACGGCCCCACCACATTGTGTCTCCCCCCCGGCGGATGTGGCGAGCCATTTAAATCTCTATTCAGCCTGGTGGGACCGTAATATCCCACTGAGCAGGAGGGGCTGTAAAATCCTGGCCCAAGTTCCCCTCTCCCTTTCACCTCTTGATTTATAGCTTTTACTGGAATGTTTTTTGTATCCTATATAGTGAAGGCAGAAGCAAAATATTTGTTCATTTCATCCACCATTTCCTTATTGTCTGCTATTAATATCCCATTCTTACTCTCTAGAGGACAACACTCACTTTATTTACTCTTTTCCTTTTTAAATACATTTAGAAACTCTTGCTAACTGCATCCTGATAACTCTAAGGATGTTGATCAGCATGTGTATTCACAGCTTCCTCTGGCTCAGCCTTTTCTTAGGAATTAAATAATGTGGATTTCAACTAGAAATTGATGATTTTACAACCTTATTTTGGAAAAAGAGGGGATGAATCTATTTGTCAAGAGGTAACACTCCCATACATAAAAATAGATTAGTTATGCAGCTTAGAAAAAGTATAAATATTGGAACCATGCAGAGGATCTTTAGATTCATTAGATTAACTCCAATGTTTCTCATGTTAAAGGTACTACTACTGTAGTCCAGCATTGATAGTGCTTCCCTTAATTGGGATAGAGGTATCTCACTGTAGCTTTCTACTCAGGGATTTAGGGTAAATGCTACTTTAAATGTTGATGGATATCTTAAATATTTTTCTGTAATATTATTTAGACTTAAAACTTGGATTCTCTACTAGAAACAAAATTATATTTTTTCTACCTAGAATTATTTCATTAACGTTATGGTTAATTTTCCAATCAAATGTGAATTATATTCAGTTCTTTAACAAACTTTTATAATTATATAATTTAGAAAATATATTGTCTCATGTAGTCTTCTGTATCCAAACTTGAGAACCTATCTCTGTACACTTTTCAGTGGGGAGTTGTGTTATTGAGGAGAATTGCCCACATCTTTATAATATCCAGATTGTTATAATCTGGCTAAAACTTATTAAAAAGACTATCTGGAGGATGGCACTATTCTCTGCTGGTTCTTTTCTTCAGAGAGAGTTAGGTCAGTTCTTCAGATTTATTCAAGTGTCTGTGAGATCTGTGTTTCTCAACCTTAAGTGACAGTGATCATCTGAGGAGTATGTCTGATGCGGAAAATTCCCAAAAAGGGGCTAGGATTATAATCCACTTCACTGGTTGAAGAATAAATACTGATCAGGTGAATTCACTTGCTTGTCGTCAAATCCTTTGTATCTACCTGAACAGACAGACGAGTTCTTATACATCTTATCTGAAAGTGATTCCTCTAACTGCAATGAAGCGTCAGCCTATGTCTGCAAGGACATAGAAAGGGGCTTAAATCACAACACCTAGTTCAGTGGTGAGAGTGAGTCAAGCCAACAGCTAAAGGAATTATTATTTATTGTCCCAATTCGTACATGGCAAACAAAAATTGGTAAAAAGAAAGCATATGGCACAAGGCCATTTTCTGCTATTAAACTAACCAAAGAAAAGAAAAATAATTTGAAAAAAGCAATTCAAAATAATAATAACTCAAAGGCTCTTTCAAACTTCTTTCTATTCAGATTTGAAGTCTGAATTGTACAGGTAAACACATCAAGGGATTCACTTTTAGTGTTCCCAACAGGGAATCAAATAAATGCTAAAAAAAAAAACTCATCCAGCCTATTATTATATTGAAATAAAGGTTCTACCTCTTTGTTGTGGATGCTTCCCATATCCAAACACCCAGTGGCAGTGCCTGATTTGGTGTAAGCTATATCAGCCATTAATTGCTGTTATGCCTGAGTAATGCACATTTATGGGCGAACCAAGTTGTAAATTGACTGTTATATTGCACAAAAACCACTTAAAGTCAGTGCTAAATGTATTCTTTAGAAACAGGTAGCATTATACTGTGTCCTAGATTTGGACTAATATTTTAATTGGCACAAATTGTTTTGCATTTTTAACCAAGAAGTAATATTTCCCTTGGAAACAAAAATATACATAATTAATAGACTCCAAAGGTTAGTTCTAAATACTTTGATATATAAGCTTTTTATGTCTTAGGATGGCTTGCATCAAAACACAGCAAAGCTATTAAGAGGAATTTTAACCACCATCCGGCAGTTTAAATTTCTCATGTGACTTAACCTTTCCAATTTGACTGCATTTCCCATGAGTTCAACTATTAGCCAGCTCTATTCAGCAGAAGTGCAGAACACCAACCAGAACTCAGCAGGGCCCTGTTTTAAACATGCAGATGATTTTGATTACATGAGCTATGTTGTTTTTAGTGCCCATTCATGAACAAGTATCCTGCAATTAATCCTTAATTTAGAACTCACATACTTTTCAACTGCAGGAGACCAGCAAATGGCTTTTCCTACTCCATGGCGGTATACATGTTTAATTTGCTCTGCAAACAAATTGATAGCAGTAGTTTCAAAAGGTACACTAGACTACACAGTCAATATTCCATGACATGGCATGTATTCTTTTCTAATATCTTGGGTATGTTTATTGCTTGTTGGTACAGTGTAGCTGTGTAGAGATAGACTTCTTCCCAGTGCTGATCCCATTGTTTGAATCTGGAGAAGGCAGTCATTTTCATATCCCCTACTTGGGCAGCAGCCTAGGATGAGAATCAGGAGATTTTGACAACTGGCGGATGTCCTGCTCCTGCAGGTCACTGCACAGCTGGCACAATGAAAAGTTACACCCATTATGCCTGAACTGACCCTGGAGGCAGTAAATTTCATGATAACACTTTGGAGAAATCAGGTAACACTTATGCCACTGCCGATTTGCTGGAGTTAAGCCAAAATTGTATTGTAAGAAGAGATAACCTATGAGGTGAATGGAATATTCTCTTTCATACACTTATCAACATAGATCAGACCCAGAAAATTGACTTTCTAATTTGAAATAAAAGAGTCAAGATTTTATAATTATTTAAAATTAGTGAAAACAAAGCTAATCACTATGCCATCAGTGACTACTAGGTAAATCTTGTGGAATGTCTGATGATTCTGTTCTGTACAATTTTTTAGACTTGACATTTTTAATATGCTGCTGAAATTCCATTATTGCAAAATAAAACAGGAAAATAGCACAAAATGTTACAGCATTTTTATAAGAATGGTGTCAAATATTAACCAATTTTTCTTGTCTCTGGAACATACTAGATATCAGTGTTCTTCTGATTATTCTTCAGCATACTAAAATACAATAATGCAGCATTTCAGTGGTATTCCATCGTGGTATACACAGTGCGGATACATCAGAAAACCATCAGAAAATATAGAAAAAGGGAACCTAATATATTGTCTTTTTTAAGTTACATTCTGGTAACCTTGCATTCATGAATCAATTGCTGGCATTCATGTTGCTTTCTGTAGACTGGTGGGAGATTTTAGACCATATTTATTAGTCAATAAGTATGTTTCTAGTCTATCAAACTGGATTGAACAGCACAAACTCCATGGGCAGCATTTTCCAGTTGGCAAGCGGGGGCAGAGCCCACTCGCCGACCCATAAAATGACATGCAGTGACGTCGGGCATGAGTCCTGACATCAACCCGCATCATTTAGATTTTCAGTTCAGCAGGCGCGCAGCCGATTCGGCCTATTAAGGGCATTAAAAAAGTAATTTAAATGATTTATGGACCTGCTCGTCCAACCTTAAGGTTGGCGGGCAGGCGAAGTGCCCAAGTGGCCTTCCAAAAAAGCATGCAACCTTATACACGTGCAGGATGAGGTTTCATGAGGGATTTAAAATGCTCGGAAAATGTTTTAAATAAAAGTAATGGACATGTCCCAGCTCATGTGACAGTGTCACATGAGGGGACATGTTAGAATTTTTTTTTCTTACCTTCTAATAAATTTTTAAAATATCAACCGATCTTCCTGAGGCAGCACTTTGCCTCAGGGAGATCTGCATGCTCTTTCGCATGCATGCATGAAAGAGCTCACAGACCTGCTCAGGGAATCCCCCCCGCCTGCACAGGGAGTGCACAGCGATTCTGGGCAGATGTCACGCTGGGCGAGCCTTAATTGGTCCGCCCACATAAAATGACGGTGCGCCCCCGATTGGGGGCGCCAATCGGGAACCCACCCACTTGGGTCTGCTCCCGCACAAATCCCCCAATGGGGAGAAAATGCTGCCCCATAAGTTAGCTCATCAATTAGTACTCAAAAGACCAATGTAGAAGTGGCTAAGGAGAGGTTATTTAGTCCGTGGATCCCATTCTCTCTATATGTCCTTTCAGCTACAACATCCATGACTGCACCCACACCCCCAACTGCACAACCCCCTGACTGCATCTCCCCAACTGACCCTCCCACTGACCACCTGACCTCCACCGACTGACACCACCCAACCAACTACCTCACTGATCACCTGATACCCCACACCCCACAGACCACCCGGCCATCCCCCCGACCGACCCCCACACTCACAACCTGACTCCTCTGCCAATTGACCCTCGCTGACCACCCAACCTCATCCTGAACCAACTGCACCTACATTGACCACCTGACCCCCACGCTCCTACTGACCGCCTGACCCCCCAACCCTACTGACCACTCAACCCCCCCACCTTACCAACTAACCAACTCCCCCAACCATCTGACCCTCCCCCATTGACCACACCTGACTGCCCCCACCCACTAACTACAGGACCCTGGTGACTGAACCCCCCATGACCACATGACCATCACACCTCCACTGATCACCCAACCATACCCATGACCGACCATCACCACCCCGCCCCCCCCCCCCCCCCCCCCCCCCCCACAATTGAGCGCCCAACGTCCCACCCATGATTGGCAACCCCTCCCCCCATTGATCACCTGACACTCACCCCCAATTGACATCCCATCAACCCTCCAATCCTACCCACTTACCTTACAAGCCTACCCTCACCCCGGCTCGAAGGTGAGTGGACCTTTAAACTTACTGGCTAGGTGTCCTTGCATCCAACTATGCAGCCCTTGACTGAAAGCCACAGGAGCAAGCTGTCCGCACAGTTCTTGCCCAGCCTGAGTCGGAAGTTTGGGTGATAAAAGATGGCTTGGATTTTGAGGTAGGAAGCTAGGAGCAGAATGGCAATCTGATTCTGATTGCTACTCGCAGAATTTCAGGCTCAATGTTATATTTATATAGTGTCTTTCATGAAATCAGGATGTCCCAAATTCATCGCAAATGAATTACTTTTGAGGTATAGTCTATGTTGTAACTTTTGGAAACACTGCACCAAATGTGATAATGAACAGCATAAACCACAATAAGATATCTTTCTGGATAATCTGTTTTTGGGTGATCTTGGTTGAGGGATAAATATTGGGCAGTACACTAGGAGCATCCCTCTGCTTTTCAAAGACTGCCATATGATCTTTTAAATCCCTATGAAAGGGCTGATAGCACCATCCTTTAGTGTCTTCAACACCCCAGGCACCTTCAACACTTCCAAAAATACAACACTACCTTAACATTGCACTAAAGTGTTAGCATGGATTATGTGTTCAGGTCTCCAGAGCGCAGTTGGAACCCAGGACTTCTAATTCAGAGGCAAAAGTGTTAACACCAAGGTAAGGCTGGCAATCAGCTGTAACTCACAGTGGGTGATAGAATCTATTTGTAGTGCAGGTTGGCTATGCATATTTCAATAAATATTTCAAATTTAATCATGAGTACCAGGATTAGCTATAATATCAGTGCATCACACTGCAACTAAATTATCAGCTGATCTCAGCGGTGAAGTCACTGTAAGGAATAAATTAAATAGTAACTTACAGCAAAATATCCACGCCCAAACCAAAATTCAGTTGGTACATCCCCTGCAAGCACCAATTTCTAACCCTTCCATGGCCACCATAAATGTCAGCCTGGATGGCTATTGTATTTTTAAGATACGTGCATGATGATGACTCATGTTTGTTAATTAAACTTTCTTCAGCTCTTATCTATTCAGGCTATTTCAGATCTATGGGCACAGGCTGCAACTCTCCCTTCATCCTGTTGAAACAGGAATCTGTCCATTTATTTTTTGTTTGCTTCAATCAGTTTACCTTTCATTGAATTTACAGAAGACAAACATTACTTATGTTATTTTGTTTTCTTCTGATTAAACACAAAATTTACAGTGCTTCTCAGCCCAGTGATACCCTTCATAATTTAAAAAATCTTCATCTGGTATTTGCCTGCTCCTTCATCATTTTTTTCTCAAACAAAAGTGGCTTTATCCTTCAAGACTCGGAATACATTTTCGTGAGAAACTCAACCTGTTCGATTATACTGCCACACACAAAACTGTCATTAATGCCATCAAAGACACTTTGGGCAGAACTTTACAGCCCGTCAAGGCAGGGGTGGTGCTGTAAAATGCGGCAAGCCATTCGAAGGTCCAGAAAACCCCGCCGGCAGGAAGGGCCATAAAGTTCCGCCCATTGCATTTACTGAGAACTTATTGCTAAGGTACAGACGTCTAATTATTTTGAAATCATGTGCAATGATTGCTTTATTTTCCAGTATGATTAAAACTGATTATAGTTGAATCAGACTCTTTATTCACACAAATGAGAAATCTTGGGCTGTATTTTCCATTTCAGGATGGTAGCAGAATTCTCACCAGCAGGGAGCTCCATTACTGCCTCATTAGTAAATGTGTTCATTCTAGCAGTAATCATAGACACTTAAAAACAATAATGTTAATCAAGACACTTGACACATTATCGGAGAGTGTGGAAAAATAGATTATTTTCAGAGAAAATTCTTTGCCCTGGTCCTATTGATTATCTACAGATACTTACAATTAGACTCTGCCGTGCACGTTGAGCTTGATGTCAGAGGCACCATTTAAAAATAAATAGAGCAGCAACAAAAAGAAAGAATTGTGTTGTGGATAAGACTATTTCCAGCTGCCTTTTACCCTGCAGCTGAAAGCAAGGTTTCAGAAAAGAGATGAAAGTGAGGGAAGTGAGCAGTTTTGTCAGCAACTCCACTTAGATTGGATAAATTCTGAGGGCAGGTCTAAGCCAAAAGTGCTAGAGTGAGAAGGTAGAAAGACGGCAGTGGCTTTTTGGAGCTTTCAATTACTGGAAAACACAATTTTAAAAACTGAAAGGGGGATAGATTCAATGTCACAGGCATAAAAGGGTGCAACAGGGATGAATATAGCATGACAACCCACCTGATTTACACTTGTGTTCTGGCTACCAGTTTATTCTGTTATGGAGGCTAAACTTTATAAGGTCATTATGCTATAAGTTACCTCTTTCAATTTAAGGTAAAACAGAGCGTCCTAGAATGGGGAATGGCAAAATCATTTGAACTCTGCCCGGAGGCAGGCCCATGTGATTAGTTTGTCACAGGGGGTTGGGGTGGAATCTTCCATTCTGGAGGCTAAATCCAGTGGTGGGAGCAGAAGTCGGAGTAACTTTGGCTGGAGATCAAGTCAGCTAAACACACGAGATATTGTGCTGTTCAGCTCATTAATATTGCATCTGCGAGGAAAGCGTGGCATCTCATGGTGGGGCAGGCAGGAAGTGGCCCGCCCTGCCCTGCCGTCACCTCGCAGGCTCCAACGTCTGGGTGCCGTATTTAAACGGCACCCAGACAGCCATTCAATCTTCCAATCTGCTGCTTGACTCCCCTCCCTAGTCCTGCCCTGGTCTCACCCCCACCCTTGTACCCAGCCTTGGAGCAGCTTGTGCCACAGGCAGCCAATATCTCTCGGTGACCTCAAAGTCCAGGAACAAATCTACCTGCCAGGTACATGCCACTCACATACAGTCATGAAAGTGAACATTCTAAATCCCTGCTGGAGGGAGGATACGATTCTGATATGTTGGCCTTTTAATGAGAATTCATGAGGTGTAAATGAGGTTCTTTGACATAACTCTGTGGGAGACTCCACCCACCTTTAAACCACCATGAAAGTTGGGAGAACAATATTCCAGGCTAATTTCCCACTGTCGAGAAACAGAGCATTGGCCTCCCGCCAAAACTTGCTCTCCGACTGGCTATGATTCTTCCTGCAGGCAGGGTTGGAAGATTCCACCCGGGGACAGTGGTCCAGGCTGAAACCCATAGGAACTCAAGCACCAGTTTTCACGCCTTGACACAAATGAGAGGCACCTAGTCTTGCTGGACACAGACTCAGCCTCAGATTCAGAGGGGCCCAAAGAGGGAGAGAAACAGCTGCTGCTGTGGCAACCAGAAGAAGAGACATGTTTTGTGTTAACCAAAAAGCTGGTGAGAATGGATTTCCTGTTTGAAGAGAAAGGTCCTGTAGAGATTTAAGGAACAAGGAGTCTCTAGAGCAGGCTTATCCAATGTATGGCCTACCGGCTGGATGCAGCCTGTGAAGCCCCTCTATGTGGCCCCCAGAGCCATATTTCAAAATCCTGTTAAACAGGTAAGTTTCAATGGGAGATTCTGCAAGGAGCTGCTCCTCCAATCACAGGCCATTTCTCTCCTGCATTTGCTGCTGATAGGTTCACTAGTGAACACCAGCCACGGTACAGTTAGGGGCCGGGGAACCCAGGAGCGGGGAGTCGAGGGCCGGGGAACCCAGGAGCAGGGAGCCGAGGGCTGGGGAACACAGGGATGGGGAGCCAAGGGCCGGGGACCGCAGGAGCGGGGAGCTGAGGTCTGGGAACCCAGGAGCGGGGAGCTGAGGTCTGGGAACCCAGGAGTGGGGAGCTGAGGGCCAGGGAGCTGGGAACCCACAAGCAGGAAGCCCATGAGTGGAGATGCCGGGAAGTGGGGACTTGGCGTCCAGAGTGGAGAACGAGGCAGGACAGGGAACACTGGAGACTGAAAGGAACTGGCTACTGTATGTGAAAGAGACTGTGTGAGTGGGGTGGGGGGGGGGGGGGGGGGGGGAGAGAGAGAGAGAGAGAGAGAGAGAGAGAGAGAGAGAAAGAGTGCTTGAGGGTGAAAGAGAAAGAGAGAGCTTGAGGTTGAGAGAGAGAGTGTAGGAGGGGGAGAGAGAGAGAGTTTGAGGGTGAGAAAGAGAGCGTGTGAGGTGGGAGAGAGACTGTGTGGTGGGGGAGAGAAGGAGAGAGCATGAGGAGGAGAGAGATGAGAGAGTGTGTGATGGTGGGGAGAGAGGGAGAGTGAGTGTGTGATAGGGAGAGAGAGTGTGGGGTGGAAAGGAGATGGTTTGAGGGAGGAGGGGGTGGACTTTGAGAGAGGAGGTATGAGGGGGAGAGAGAGAGAGGATGTGAGGGGGAGGGGGAGTGTGAGCGGGGTGGGGGAGGGGGAGTGTGAGCGGGGTGGGGGAAGAGAGAGTGTGAGGGGAGAGAGGGAGGAGAAGGGGTTTGAGGGGCAGAGGGAGAGGGTATGAGAGGGGGCAGAGGGAGAGGGTATGAGAGGGGGCAGAGGGAGAGGGTATGAGAGGGGGCAGAGGGAGAGGGTGTGAGGGGGCAGAGGCATAGAGTGTAAGGGGAGAGTGAGGGAGAAGAGAGAGTTTTGGGGCTTGGGGGGGGGTGGCGGTGGTGGTTGCGGTCAGGGTGTGCCCATAAGACTGGCTTACTCCCAGCATCAGGATTTTCATTCACCCTCAACCACACACACACACCATATTGCGCTCTCATCCACTCTCACAGGGAGTCAGGGTGAGTGAGTGATCACCCTGAGCCTGAGAGTGAACCGGACGCATGCTCACCCTAATACACATCTTTATTTATTACTCTTTTGTTTTTTGCTTAGCAAGTTGTTTTATTTCATATTTCTCTTTTTAAAAATTCACGTGTAATATTGCGTCAAACTTTATCTTTCCAAAATTTGTTCATTGGCCGTTTGAATGAGAAAAATTTTGATAAGTGGCCCCCTGCTTTAGAGGGTGCCTTGATGCTGGAAGTCAGTTTGATGATACGCAGACTATTGAGCGAAAGGACTTTCAAAGGATGCTGAAAGGCTCACCCTGGGGTGGCAGGGAGCAGATAACCTGTTGAATAACTGGGAGGTTATTGGGGCTTTGTCTACAAGGCTACATATTTGCTGAGAGTGTGGCATAACATATAAACGTGGCATGGGGTTTTCAGCTGTGTTAATTAGTTAATGAGAAAGTACCTTTCCTGTAGCTTAGTGTGTTAGTTTCCCACTAAGTAATATTTAGTCGGTGTTGATTTTAGTTTTTTTGTTACCATAAAAATCTTAAAATATGAATTAGTCGTACAACAACTGTTTAGCTGGACACTGGGTGTTTGGTAAGTGAGGGAATTCAATGCTAGGGAGGAGGTGCTGTTCTGGCCATTTACAAAAAAGGAGTGGTCCAAGAGAGGGAGCCAGGGATAGGGAGACCTGAAAGCTGATGCCCAAGTTCAGCCTGAGTAATTAAATGTGCAGGTAGGTAATTGGTGAGTTTTAATTGTTTTTCCCCTCAAAACTGGAGCAGTAGTTTAAACTGGTACTGGGGAGATATAGGCATTACATTGTATTAAATTTATAGCATAACTAGTTAAACTTCATAACATAACTATGGGTAATCATTGAGTGATATTCTAAACTTGAAACCTAAGTAGTTAAATAGAAACAAAAAAAATGGCAAGGCAGGTGATATGTTGCTGGTGTAGCATGTAGGAGCTGGTGTAGCATGTAGGAGCTGGTGGATACCTGTGTGATCCACGGCAACCACATTTGCAGTAATTGTCTGCAGCTCTAGGAACTTCAGCTCAGAGCTATATACGAACATACGAGCTCGGAACAGGAGTAGGCCACTCTGCCCTTCAAGCCTACCCCGCCAATCAATAAGATCTGGCTGATCTGATTGTAATCTCCCATCTGTCCCTGATAACCTTTCATCCCCTTGTTAATCAAGAACCTACCTAGCTCTTCCCTCAAAAATATTCAAAGGGCAGAATTTTCTGCTTGGTGGGCGGGTGGGCCCGACCGACTCGGCGGCGGGTGGGCAGCTGATTGCTGCTGCAAAAACGGGCCGTGCCGCTATTTTCCATGGGTGGGCCAATTAAAGTCCGCCCAGCGGATTAGCAACTCCCATGGAGAACGGGAAAATAGTTGCACGGGCGGGCTGCCTCAGACTGCCGGTTCCAATAGGGAACCAGCAGCCTGTATAAAGAGTGGCCAGGCGGCCTTCTTGAGGCAGTGCACCATGGCCACTTGGGAAGCGAGGGAGGGAGCTGTGTATGTAGAAGAGCATGAGCAGGAGGAGGGGGGCAGGCTGCAGGAGAGTCCAGCAGGGGGCCACTGTGCCCCTTGATTCTCTGATGCATGCCTTGCTGTCCTCCTGCAAGAGGTTTCCAGCCATTGGCACTTGTTGTATTCGGAGGATAGGAGGAAGAGGGCCCCACATGTTACCAGCCAGGCATGGGAGGAGGTTGGTGATGCTGTGAGTGCCCACGATGATGTGTGGCGCACAGACACCCAGTGCAGCAAAAGATTCAATGATTTGCTGCGCTCTGGACGGGTGAGTACCATGTCGGCCTTGGCCATTTGACCCAGCAGGTAGCCTTTGCCTTTGAGCACCCCCAACCCCCATGTCTTACTGTCGTTACTGCATTGGGCATTTGGCGCACGCTGAGTGGGCAAACGGGTACTGACCATGCTTACATCAGCCTTAGTGGTTGAGGAGAAGAAGGGTTCTCCCCGCAGCATATGTTGGTGTTTGTGGCATTTGAGTAGTCTGGGGGCAACCTGCAGGGGAGGCCGCTAGACACATACTCAGAGATCCAACATGTCTTATTGATGGTAATGAGATGGTACAAGGGGTGCATCAATGTGTTGTGGCCAAATGCCATCTGCTGGCATTGGCGCTGTACCTAGTTGCCATGGACGCTAAGACCCGTGTGCTATTCAAAGTGATGGATGTCGAATGTGTCCAAGGTGTCCATTGGGGGAGGGGGTTGGGAGCAACCATACTATCTTCTGGGGACTGATCACCAGTAGTGTGGACAGGAGCCGCTGGAGGCCTCAGATGGGCCACTATGGTTGGGGTGCGGCGTGCGCGTACAGAGTACATAAGCGAGCAGCCCCAATAAATCCTCTTCTCTGTTCTGCAGGCAAAATGTCAACACAATCTTCGGGAATGCCAGAGGATTGGAGGTGGACACACCCTGCTCCAGTGCCTCACCACATTTGAAGAGCAGGCCATAGAGCTGGGGAGGAGGCAGAAGGCCAGGGCAGCCGGGGGCAGCGAGGCTGGGGTCCAGTGGTCAGGTACTTGAGGTCCACAGTCCCATCCATTCTATCTGCCCACCATCCAAACCACTGATGGTTGCTGCAATCGTTAATGCTGCAACACTGCTCATTCACAGACTGAGACATTCTGACGTGTGGGTCATACACAAAGGTCCCTCATCCCCTTGAGGATTTGTGTCTCCACCACGTTCCAAAGTCACCTTATCCCATTTGTGACTGCTATCCCCATGGCCTAACATGCCATGGCATCACTGCTGCACAGCCAAAGACTTATTTCATCTTAGGAGGTTTGTACTTCCAGCTCCCTTTCAGCCAGTGAGCCCCACATTACTCTGTCCAAGAGGTCCTCAGCACCTCAGCTGTGAACATCATGGCACTCAACTTAGATGAATGTCACCACGTTACTCATCCCTGCGCCAAGGGGAAATGTTGCTTTCTGCCCACCTGGTCTATGCCCCTCCTAATGGAATGAAGGCCAATAATGTGACCTCTCAATCTCCTGTGATCGACAGCAAATGTCGCAAGTGTTTGCGATGTTTCCTCAGCCCCGCAACTATCCAGGCCACAATGCATCCAGGTCAGGTACCTCTGCATTCTCCCCACTCCTATGGTTCATAACATGTCATGTGGCATTCCTGAGGCCATCTGACCAGCCTGTCTGTATGTGTGTTTAATGGTTGGGGCTCCTCTTGACTCTTTTCCACCCCACCAATGTTCGCCTCCTTAGGGTCTTGAAGGGTGAACGACTTATAAGGCTGCGGGGGGGGAAAGGGATGAAAGGTTGAACTGACTGTACGCTAACTGATGCACTGTCCTTGTTGTTGATTTCAGCATCACCACTACATGGCTGTGCCCAAAGACACCGCAGTCCCCCCTCCACACCTGAGGCCCAACATGTACAACTTGCGGTACATCACTTCAGCCAGCCAGGCACCAGCGTTGACACACACACCTCGGTGGGGAATTTACTGTTGGCTAGTGTCCTGGGTCACAGTGGAGAGGGCACTTCACAATCGCTGGAGGAGATGATAGGGACAGAGAGTGCAAAAGGGCTGCAGGGGACGAGGCACATGCTGAGTCCGGCACTGGTGATGTGTCTCTGGAGTTGTCACCAATGCAGCAGCTGCAGGACGAGCAGCAGGAAGCACATTTGCAACTGGCAGGGTTGCATGAGGGCATGTTTCAGTTGGTCTCTGCAATTGAGGAGTCCGGGCAGAGTGCATGTGAAGGCATGAACCTCAGGGCAGAGCTTCACGCTTCCTCCACTGAGAGATTGGCGACTCTCATGGAGAGGGGGTTCAATCGGATGGAGACTTTTCTGTTTGGGTTACGCTCTGACCTGCAAGCACTCACAGCAGTACTGGTCACGGGTGGTCATTCCCAGTGTGGGAGAGGTTATGGGCACCAAGCGTAGGTGTTCGGTGCCCATGCATCTGCGGTGAGCAGGGAGGTCGAAAGGGACCTCACGTCAGCGCAGCAGTTGCCTGTCGCCGCTGCGGGCTCCTTTCAGGGTGCTCCGGATGAGGGCAGCAGCTCCTTCACCCCTCTGCCAGTCAACGTTGCTTCCATTGAGGCTGCGACAACTGGGGAGGTGCCAGTTCTGGAACTGGCCACTCCCTCCCAGTCTGGGCCATCACAGGCTCCACGGGCCAGAGGACGCCTGCCAAGGTCATCGAGGCCAACAGGACAGCAGAGTCAGCAGGCTGTCTCACAAGCCACTCCGACTGATGGGGCGGCACCTAGACGTGGCACCCGCAAACGTAAGCATAAGGCACGTTAGGCACTCAATGGGTATGTCACTGGTGATTTTGTGTTGGCCTTAGAATAGGGAACAAAATTCTTCTTATTGGAATGGAGAAGTCTATGTAACTTTTATGGACATAATAAAGTCCACTTTTCTGACCATGGCTGAGGGTGTTTCCTTTGTGGTGCATTTTTCTTTTTCACAGACATATCATGAGTGTTTGAGTGGACATTGTTGTTTCTACTAAGCCCTTAGTTGCAGCTGATGAGGTGGAAGATGTAGCACCTAAGTGCCACGTGTGGAAGCACCAGGCAATGCTGATCCTGCTGATCCATGTGTGTGGAGCTAGCTGAAGGTTCTTTGGATTACATTGTCCTGGGTGTCCCTGCCTCCTTGATGTAATAGTGGGTCGGCGTGCTGCCCCTCATCATCGCCCTGTGCTTCCTCATCCTCTGAGGCACTGCTGGATTCATCATGTGCAGCCTCATCCAGGGCGTCAAGGTCTTCATCAACTGCATCCTCCCTTTCCAGTGCAAGATTGTGCAGAGTGCAGCATGCTACCACTATCAGAGAGACATGATCTGGGGGTACTGAAGTGCGCCCCTGAGCGGTCCAGGCAACGGAAGCACAACCTGAGGAGACTAATGGCTCTCTCCACCACAGGCCTTGTGGTGCCGTGGCTCTTATTGTACTGCTGCTCAGCTTCTGTTCTTGGATGGTGGAGAGGCGTCATGAGCCACCTTCGCAGGGGATAGCCCTTGTCACCCAGCAGCCAACCATCCAGCCGAGCCAGAGCACTGCAGACCCCCGGTACCTGGGAGTATCTGAGGATGTAGGCATCGTGGGAGCTGCCTGGGTAGCTTGCACAGACTTGTAGAATCTGCATCCTGTGATCACACACTATCTGCACGTTCATGGAGTGGAAACCCTTCCTGTTGATGAAGGCGCCGGGCTCACCTGCTGGCGCCGTGATGGCCACATGTGTGCAGTCTATAGCACCCTGGACGCGGGGGAAGCCAGCAATCGCCGCAAAGCCTCTGGCTCCCTGTGCCTGACTTGCCTGGTCGCAGCAGAAGTGGATGAATGTGGATACCCATCTGAACAGAGCGTCTGTAACCTGCTTGACACAAGTGTGGACAGCTGATTGGGAGACACCGCAAAGATCACCAACCGAGCCCTGGAAGGAGCCAGAGGCATAGAAGTGGAGGGCAACTGTCAGCTTCAGAGCTGCTGGCATGGGGTGTCCACCTGCACAGTTAGGGGAGGTCTCAGGGCCAATCACCTGACAGATATACTTGACTGTCTCCCTTGAGGGTCGGAGCCTCCTTCGTCACTGCACCTCAGTCATATTGAGGTAGCTGCTTCGCCGCCTGTATACCCTGGCAGCAGGATAGTGGCATCTTCTGCGGCCCCTTGCACCTTGGACAACCTCTTGGCCCTGTGCCCCTTGTGCCTGCGCCTGGCCTCCCAAAGTTGGCTCCCCTGGAAGTTGATTGTCCAGTCCTGGCCCCCTCCTTATTCTATCCTTCTCTTCATCCTCAGAGGAGCTGCCTCCAGAGGAGATGTCAGAACCCGTATCCCCAGGCTAAATGAAGGCCTCTGGAAAGCTGCAGGCCCGAGAACGATTACTGTCTTCAGACTGGTTTCAAAGTACACAAAAAGCTCTTGGAAATTGATGTGAACTGCTAACAATCAAACAGGCAACTTTAAAACACTTTCTGCAATTAAAACTTCGTGGAAAACATGAACAACCCTTCCGAGTCCACATATCCTTCCAGTGCATGACTTTTTAAAAAAAATCTCCTACCCGCCTGCCTGTTGGGCCTGTGTGCTGAGCCAAAGTTCGCACGGGCCCCTCAAAATCCTGGACAATTGGCAAGTTAAGGGCCTTAATGAGGCCTTTCATTAATGGCGGGCGCGGGTCCTACTGCTGTACGCGCCTGCCGACTGAAATATTGTGATGCTGCGCGCTGACGTTGGGATGCTCATGCGACGTCAGCGCGTGACATTTTAAGCACTGATGTGCAGGCTCCGCCACCCGCACGTCAGGCAGAAAATTCTGCCCAAAGACTCTGCTTCCACTGCCTTCTGAGGAAGAGAGTTCCAGAGACTCACTACCCTCAGAGAAAAAATTTCTCCTCATCTGTTTTAAATGAGCGACCCCTTATTTTTAAACCATGACCCGTAGTTCTAGATTCTCCTACAACTGGAAACATCCTCTTCACATCCACTTTGTCAAGACCTTTCAGGATCTTAATGGTTTCGATCAAGTCACCTCTTCCTCTCCTAAACTCCAGTAGATACAAGCCTAACTTGTCCAACCACTCCTCATAAGACAACCCACCCATTCCTGGTATTAGCCTAGTAAACCTTCTGTGAACTGCTTCTAATACATTTACATCTTTCCTTAGACAAAGAGACCAGTACTGTACACAGTACTCCAGATGTGGTCTGTACAACTGAAGCATAACCTCCCTACTTTTGTATTCAATTCTCCTCCCAATAAATTATAACATTCTATTAACTTCCCTAGTTACTTGCTGTACCTGCATACTAGCCTTTTGTGATTCATGCACTAGGACACCCTCTGAATCGCAGAGCTCTGCCATCTCTCAGCATTTGGATGATAAGCTTTTTTATTCTTCCTGCCAAAATGGACGATTTCACATTTCCCACATTATACTCCAACTGCCAGGTCTTTCACTCACTTAACCTTTCTATGTCACTTTGTAGCCTCCATATGTCCTCTTCACACCTTAGTTTTCTACCTATCTTTGTGTCATCAGCAAATTCAGCAACCATACCATCTGTCCCTTCATCCAAGTCATTTATATAAATTGTAAAAATTTGAGGCCCCAGCACTAATCCTTGTGGCATAACCACTTATTACATCCCGCCAACCAGAAAATGACCCCATTATGGCTACATTCTGTTTCCAGTTAGCTAGCCAATTTTCTATCCATGCCACTATATTACCCCCTACACCATGAGCTTTTATTTTCTGCAATAATCTTTGATGTGTCACCTTATCAAATGCCTTCTGGAAATTTAAATACAGTACATTCGCTGGTTCCCCTTTATCCACAGCACTTGTGACTCATTCAAAGAACTCCAATAAATTGGTTAAACATGATTTCCCTTTCACAAAACCTTGTTAACTCTGCCTGATTGCCTTAAACTTTCCTAAGTGCCCTGCTATAACATCTTTAATAATGGTTTCTAATATTTTCCCGATAACAGATGTTAAGTTAGCTGGCCTATCATTTCTTGCTTTCTGCTTCCCTCCCTTTTTTAATAAAGGAGTTACATTTGCTATTTTCCAATCTAATAGAACTTTCTCCAAATCTAGGGAATTTTGAGAAATTAAAACCAATGCATCAACTATCTGATGAAGGGTTCTGATGAAGAGTCATACAGACTCGAAACATTGACTGTGTTCCTCTCCGCAGATGCTGTCGGACCTGCTGAGCTTTTCCAGCCTTTTTTGTTTTTGTTTTGGATTTCCAGCATCCACAGTATTTTGCTTTTATGTTTTCATCAATTATCTCACTAGCCACTTCTTTCCAGACCCTAGAATGAAGTCCATCAGTGCCCTAGGATTTGTCAGTCCACAGCTTCAAAAATTTGTTCAATACCATTATAATTTTCCTGAGTTCCTCCATCCCTTCCACTTCCTGATTTACAGCTATTTCTGGGATGTTACTCATATCTTCTTTAGTGAAAACTAATGCAAAATACCTGTTCAATTCATCTGCTATCGCCTTATTTTCCATTATTAATTCCCCAGACTCATTTTCTATAGGGCCAACACTCATTTTATTACTTTTTTTTTAATTTAAATATCTATAGGAGCTCTTACTATCCATCTTTATATTTCCAGTTAGCTTTCTCTTTGAAGTCCAAGCTTCGGACAATGCAATGCATCAGGGACAGAGAAAGTTACCTGGACATTTTGTTCCAAGAGACCGTCACAGACCTTAGGCTAAGTACTTCAGATTTGGTTCATGGTCAGGGACTGGCGTGTGTAACTATACTGGAATCCAAAAGGTAGCAGTTCAGAGAAGGTTCACTTGGCTGTTTCCTGGGATGCAAGGATTGTCTTATGAGGAAAGGTTGAGCAGGTTGGGCCCATACTCATTGAGTTTTGAAGAATGAGAGGTAACCTTATTGAAACATATAAGATTCTGAGCAGGCTTGACAGGGTAGATTCTGAGAGGATGTTTCCTCTCGGGGGAATCTAGAGTTAGGGTGCACAGATTAAAAATAAGGGGTTTCCCATTTAAGACAGAGATGAGGAGGAATTTCTTCTCTTGGAAGGTCGTTAGTCTTTGGAATACTCTTTCACAGAGAACAATGGAGGCTGGGTCATTGGATATATTTAAGGTTGAGTTAGGCAGATTTTTGATTGCGAAGGGAATCAAGAGTTACCGGGGACAGGCAGGAGAGTGGAGTAAAGGCCACAATCAGATCAGCACAGTGGGTAGTCTCCCTACTCTGTGCCAGAAGCTTTGGGTTCGAGTTCCACCCCAGGGCTTGATGGCCAAGGAAGGTGTGTTTGTGGTGTGGCCAAGCAGATTGATTGTCAACCTGTGAATTCTGCCCATGGCAGGTGGTAAGAGTGAGAGAGTTTCCTGGTCAGCCAGAACCATGTGGTAGTTGCAGCACAACAACCTCCCCACGTTAAAAGACTTGATGTGCATGCTCGGGCTCTGTGGCAAGTGCCCTCATCACTTTGGGGGAATGTGAGAGAGAGATTAAGTGG
This sequence comes from Carcharodon carcharias, assembly GCF_017639515.1. Classification (NCBI taxonomy): domain Eukaryota; kingdom Metazoa; phylum Chordata; class Chondrichthyes; order Lamniformes; family Lamnidae; genus Carcharodon; species Carcharodon carcharias. Next base: position 88,416,161 of record NC_054469.1, on the reverse strand, counting down.
CCCTAAAAGGCTATTGATGTAGATCCATATGAATTGGTTGAAGAGACAATTAAATGAAGTCTTAGGCAAAGAAGGAATTGTGAGGTATTGCAAAAAGATAGAGACAAAATTGATCTATCAAAAATGGCCTTTTCATGTTTCTAAAAATGAATTACCTAGGAACTTCTCAATCAACTCCACTTTTCCACCCTATCCCCATATTCCTTGATTCCCTATGTGCCCAAAAATCTTTCGATCTCAGTTCTGAATATATTCATTGATTGGGTATCCACAGCCTTCTGGCGTAGAGAATTCCAAAGATTCATACCCCTCTGAGTGAAGTAGTTTCCCCTCATCTCAGTCCTAAATAGTCAATTCCTTATCCTGAGACTCTGATCTCATTCTAGACTCTCCAGCCAAGGTAAACAGGCTCTCAGCGTCTATCCTGTCAAGCCCTTGAAGAATTTTTATGCTTTTCAATGAGATCACCTCTCATTCTTCTAAAGTCCAGAGAATATTAGCCCATTCTATTCAATCTTCCCTGTTAGAACAGCTTTCTCATCCCAGTAATAGATCTAGCATCACTTCCTTACACCACTTCTAAGGCAAGTATATCCTTCCTTAGATAAGAAGACAAAAATTGTACATCGCACTCCACATATGGTCCCACCAAAGCCTGATATAATTATCAAGACTTCCTTACTCTGATACTCCAACCTCCTTGCAATAAAGGCTAACATACTATTTGCCTTTCTAATTATTTGGTACACTAGGGGAGATGATGGTGTAGTGGTATTGTTGCTGCACTAGTAATCTAGAGACGCAGAGTAATGCTCTGGGGACCTGGGTTTGAATCCTGCTATGGCAGATGGTGGAAAGCCTAATGTTAACCATGAAACAATTGCTGTAACAACCCATTAATTTCCCTTAAGGAAGGAAATTTGCTGGCCTAATGTGACCCCAGACTCTTAGGGATGTCATTAAATGCTGGCCTAGCCAGTGATGCCCACATCCCAATGAATAAAAAAAACCTGCATGTTAACTTTCTATGACATCCATGTCTCACTGAATATCAACATTTACCAGTCTCTCACCTTCTAAAAAATGTTCCACTTTTCCATGATTCCTAATTTTTTTCATATTCTCTATTTGCCACATAGGTTGAAGTTTGAGAATTTAGTGCAAACAGTACTCCTTATTATCACTAGCAGCTGGATGTAGCCCTTGGTTTGAATGCTAAAGAAATAAAAAGACTGTAAACCTAAAACAACCTCTCTCACAATCTCTCTCATCCTCCTGCATTGAGGTGAAAGACCTAGCATGTAGAGATACAAGTTCACCTGCTAAAGTGTCTCTTTGTCACATTAAAAAGATTTACCTGAAGGCGTAGTTCCTTCCCATGCCTACTGATGTTGACGCTATGAGGTTGTCCATTAGCCAAATTTCTATGGTTCAGATCAATTCTGTAAGGCTCCTTTGTACCTCCTAGGTTGTACCGAATCTGAAGACTTCCTGCAAAAATCAGAAGGTCTCCTCAGTATTAAATACAAGCTCTGTTCTGAAAGACTGCGGACTCTGGCTTTGTAATTTACAAAGCATTTAAGAGATTTTGACTATAATTTTCTATAAATATTCCAATATTTCAATAAAGTTAGAGAACAGTTAATTCCAGTTAATGTCTCTTTGTAACACTGGTACAAAATTGTTAGCAGTTCCAATTGGTTACTCCCGATGATTCAGTCAGCTCAATTTTCTTTCCAGGAGCGGGAACCAAACATGGGGACCAGTTTTGGGTCCCAAATCCATATGGCGTGCTCCATGCATGCCCATTATTATTTTTAAAGGAATAACCAATTAAAGGCCAGGGAGTGGGCTCACTACCAAATTAGAACCGACAGGCAGGTTCCTGTGGCTGTGGGAGGCCCTCTAGCACTTACATATCAGCAGCGCCACTGGCCAAGGTGGGAGCTGCTGATCTGAGGATGGAGGGAGAAAGGGGGAGAAAGCTAGGTAAGTCTTTTTTATTTTTAAAATGGTCACATCTGCCTGGCCATCATCTTGGAGCAACAACCTCTTCACGGCATGGCCAATGGCTGCAGCTGTGCCCTGGCAATTATTCCTCATGCGGGGGTGGGAGGGGTGGTGGTGGAACCCTTATGGTTTCAAGGGCAACACCATTCCTCCTGTTCAAACCTGAGCCCACCACATTGGCCTACATGTGTTCCAGGCCGATGTGGGATGCCCACATGCCACATGGAGATCGTAGTTGAGGCAGGAATGGAGCCTTAATAGATAAAATTAATGTAATTAGGAAACTAAAGTTGACCACCCGCCAGTTGCAGGGCAGGTAGCCATTCGTGACCCCGCCTGGTCTCTCTGAAAATGGCCTGGGATTATGGCACCGACACAACAGCCAGCAATGCCAAATTGTGGGCTGACCTGTCGTCCATCCCAGCCTTGACCTCCTTTGAAAGTTCAGCCTGTGAGTCTATCCAGTGAGTAGCTGAGCCTTACAGACCAGAAAGACTACAGCTTCAATCTATGTTTATGCTGAGGCAGTTGATCTCAGCCAGGTGAAGCGATAAGGCTCTACAACGACCTTAGCGTTCCATAGGTTCAGAAGAGGAAACTGCCACTGGTCATTATCCAGTAAGTCCTATTGGAAATGCATGCATATGGATATTGTGTGGGAATGGGTTTAAGTCTAACTATGACATTGCTTCCTTACTGACATTCATTGTCAAGGCTCACATATCAACCATGGGCATTTAGAGTAAGTTTGGAAGACATTTCAGGCCTATAGGATCACATGCTATTAAAGGGTAACATATTCTGAAAATGAAAGGACAATATGGAGGTGGGAGGTGGTGGCGGAGGGGGACACACTTCCAACTAAAACAGCAATATGAAACAGATATGAAAACGTTCCTGCTTGGCTCCCTTCAGTGGTGGATTTCACACTACATTTCTTTCAGCATCTGACCATAACATGCAGTTCACTGAACTGGAACAGCTACCAGATTTTTAGTAAGTCCCATTTTCTTTTTTAATTAGACAAGAAAGACCCAAACAAGGCATTTTGGAATTGCCTCTGGGCCAATAAAAGCCGTCAGAGAAAGTGGTGTCATGTCCAGGCTGATTTGTAAACAGGCAAAATGGATTTCATAGTCATCGAATCATTCAGTACAGAAGGAGGCTATCTGGCCCATTGTATCTGTGCTGGGTTTTTGTAAGAGCTATCCAATTAGTTCTACTTTTCTCATAGCCCTGAGATTTTTTTTCTTTTGAAGTTGGTATCGAATTCCTTTTTGAAAGTTAACAATTGAATCTAATCCCACCGCCCATAAAATAAATGCTCATTTCCCCAACCCCAATTCCTTTTCCAATGTTAAATCTGTGTTGTTATCTACCCTTCTGCCAATGAAAACAGTTTCTCCCTGTCTACTCACTCAAAATGCCCTCATATTTTGAACACGATTATTAAATTTCTCCTTGCCATTCTTTGCTCTAAGGAGGACAACCCCAGCTTTTTTAGGTTCTTCACATCATTGGAGTCCCTCATTTTTGGTACCATTCTAGTAATCTTCTTTGCATCCTCTAGGCCTTGGTATATTTAATGACATGACATATGTTGAAACAAGGCACTTTGAGTTTGTGTTTAGATTTTTTATATTGCTAAGTAGATAATACAGTTAAGTAGTTAACATAAAAGTTGCTGTATGGCAGGGAAATATGGCTTGAAGAAGACAGCCAGACTTGGATGAATCCGACTTTTTTTCAACTTTTGGTTTATGAAATTGACCCTCAGTCTGGCTGTATGAAAGAGGAGGCCTATGGAGAATAGCAGGGAGTGGATTAGGAGGGGGTGACACATGGGGGTCAGTATAGCATCTTGCAGTAAGGGTTTTCTGCCGTAACTGCTAGCTACCTGCTTCTTCCTACCTCTTGAATTAAGCTTACATTTCCTTATTTCTCCAGGTTACTTACATAGGATTACATAGGATATGAGGCAAAAGAACAGGCCATTCAGCTTAATTAATCCATGCTGGCATTTATGCTCCACTTGACCACTTGACCTCCTCCGAACTTTCCTCATCTAAATCCATCCCTTATATGCTTGTCTAGTTTCCCTTTAAATGCATCTATTAGTGTACTCCACACAACCAACACAGTAAGCGAATTATACTCCTTGGAGGATTCCAGGTTTACCAGTAGCAAACAGTACTACCCTTTTGTTTCGTTTCATAAAAATTCACATCAGTCTGGTTGTCATTGTGATAATGTTACCCTGCTGTGTCTGTGGTGCAAATTGACTTGACAAAACCTGCAGAGGAAGTTACTCTCAAGAAAGGGAAGCTATATTAACAGGCTGCAATTAGATAATGGTATTCTTTGGATGAATTAAGAAAACAAAAATTATAACAATAATTTAATATAAAATGTACATAATTATTTGAGGAAATTTCAAACAATTAAAAGCTTACGAGTGAGGTTTGGTAAAGTTAGGTAAAACTGCAATTTCCATTTTAAACTTGAGTAAACTTGACTTTGCTGGTGGAATTTGCATCTTTTTGTTTGCTGCTGATTGCGTAAGGCATATTTGTTGGATAGCAGATACAATATTTCTTCCTAAGCATTTCACAATTATATAACTATCCATATCGTAAATAACCCATATCCTGTTTCTAATTACTTTCCAGAGTTATGAAGGAGGTGCTGCAATGTTAATCAGTGGTAAAACAACTGCAGAGCTGGGAGGTTGGTGGTGGCCTTACTTTGACTGTCATATCGATTATTTGTGTCATTCTGTTATTTATAACAGCTGTAAAGGGAAGCCTGATGTCTCCAAATTTGAGAAACTATATATTAGGTTTCCCTTAAGGTTGGATTTTTGACTTGTGTAATTTTTAGTGGCAAAATGGGAGCCATACATAGATTCATTCAATCCCTATTTGTTAATATAAAAATGACGTGCATTGAATCAATATCCAGAGTTACACACATTAACCAGGATTCGTCAGCATGTTAAGTCAGCTCTATCACACTGACTTATAGCTCCAAAGCAGTTCCTTTAACAATGCTGCCAGTAATCAAATGTTCAAACTATGAACAAGATTAAATAATCAATAGATACTTATTTATATTTACTGAAATTCTTCATTAAAATATTATTGTTTAAATACATGGTTATAATCTCCTGTGCAATACTGGCTGGAATTTTACGGCCCCCTGGGGGCAGGCTGGCAGACAGGAAGCATGGGAAGAGGTGGGGGAGCTGTAAAGTTGTGCACCATGGCAATGGTTCAGTGCTCCCTGCTTATCCGCCCCCACTTGCCCTGCTGTCATTTTACCAGCAGAGAGGGTGAGGCACAGGAGGCCTGCTCACTCCTGGACCAATTGAGGCTTCTAATGTGCCTCCTCCCGCCAGAGCTGGGATTTTACAAATGGTGGGGGAGCCGGTGCTAAGTGTCCAACCAACCAGATGAATCCTGGTGGCCTTGAAATGGGAGATGCCTCCTTTTTGGCCCCCATGCCTATCTGAGGCCCCCATAAGCTATCCTCCCCCATCATTTCCTCTCCTCACTTCCCTGTCCACTCTGGCACCCAATCTCTCTGCTGGGGCCTGCCAGTCTGGTTTCGGCGAGACTCTGGACTTACCTTTGTCGAGGCTGCTGGCACAAGAGAGCTGTTGGCCATTTGACTACCTCCCCGATAAGCCCACCTCAAGCCAATTGATGGCCTAACAGCTGTTAAATGGCTACAAGGTGAGCCGGCCAAGCAGTTGCAGGATCGAGGCCAACTTTTACACTGAATCCCCCATTATGTTTGTATGTCATGCACTCTTTATTAGGGCATCATCATTAAACACACAGTCACATGTGCAGCTACACATTGCTAATGCTAAATTAAGTTTCATAAGATCCAGAAACAGGACATCCCCATACTTTAAAAAGCTAATGCATGGAAGGAAATTCATTTTGTTGTGCTCATTCTTGTACCACTGAGATCCACTAATATTGCAGGTTTTTTATTATTACAGCTACCTATCTGCAATTTTTGTTATTAGTTCTCATTTTATAACTGCAAGTATTTATTTGTAATTCAATTCTTAAGAAGTTGCATTGAATAACTGAATACTGTATCTATCACTTGACTGGTGTCGTTTTTGATTGCACTCTTACAAATGAAAAGCCCCTGTAGAGGCTTGTGTGGAGCATACACACTGGTATAGACCATTTAGGCCAAATGTCCTGTTTCTATGTTGTAAGTGCTATGTAACCCAATTTTCCATTCATTAACTTTCTTGGATGGCAATTCCATGGCTCCCCTTACAGGCTGATGCTCTTTTCCATCTGGTTTTGCTGTATTTGCAATGGCGGGCCAATCCAATAGCCTTAGGTTCACTAAGTCATTTTCTGCGTGTATTATAATTACTTCTCTCGCACTTTTAAAAGCAGCAAAGCAAATTCAACATTGAAATAGTTACTATTTGCTAAGTCCATCCTTACTGTAGTTCCTTTGTTTCTTAAGTGAATCAGAACATTCACAGCTAAAAAACCCTGAGGCCCTTTAAAAACATGTATTATCCTAAAGTGACAGATTGGTCAATAGCTTATTATTACTTTGCCTGTAAACCAAACTGCCTTCTGGCTTCTGTCTTAGACATCAACAAATAGATGAGATTAAATTGTGGCTAACCAACTGTGAACCTACACAATGATCGTTGATTCTCCTGTTAGTGCTGAGTGTAGCATCCATTCACTTAAATTTTAGTTTCCAGCAAATCTTATCTAAACTGATCAAAAATATATAAATGTATTGGAGAAAAGGCCAATCATCACATTGTTTGCTTCTTCCATGAGACAATACATCTATATTGCACCTGAATGGACTCTTTCTAGTTTAATGTCCCTCTTGAACCCAAATGTTTAAGGAGAAAATAGTTTATTGAGTTTCTGAAGAGAAAAGGAATTTAGGGCTGCATGAAAGTGATCATCATCCTCATCATCAGTGGTCTGGAGACCCTGGTATCATTCTCTCTTTTTCAAACCATTCTATCTTGCATTGTTCTCTTAAGTTCTCCATGATCTTTCCCATTCTACATGTGGTCAAAAAGTCTCCTTTTTTCTCCTCTTGATATTTTGAAGGAGGTGGATAGAAAGATAGTGGCGCATTGGTCGTTATCTTTCAAAATTCAATAGATTCTGGAAAGGTTCCACTGGACTAGAAAGTTGCAAATGTAATCCCATTATTTAAGAAGGGAGGGAAAGAGAAAGCAGAGAACTACAGACCTGTTAGTCTGATGTCAGTATTATGGAAAATTGTAGAATCTATTATAAAAGGATGTGGTAACTGGACACAGAAAATAATGGTAAAATTGGGCAGAGTCAACATGGATTTATGAAAGGGAAATCATGTTTGACAAAATTGTTGAATTTTTTTGAGGATATTACTTGTAGCATTGATAAAGGAGAACCAGTGGATGCTGTGTATTTGGATTTTCAGAAGGCTTTTGATAAGGTCCCACATAGGAGGTTAGTAAATAAAATTAGAGCACAAGGGATTGGGGGTAATATACTAGTATGGATTGAGAATTGGTTAACAGACAGAAGCCAGACAGTAGGAATAAACGGATCATTCTCAGGATAGCACGCTGTTACTAGTGGAGTATTGCAAGGATCAGTGCCAGGTCCACAGCTGTTCACAATCTATATAAATGATTTGGATCTGGGGACCAATTGTAATATTTCCAAATTTGCTGATGACGCCAAACTGGGTGGAAATGTATGCTGCAAGGAGGCTTCAAGAGGATTTGAACAGGCTAAGTGAATGTGTTAGAGCATGGCAGATGGAATATAATGTGAATAAATGTGAAGTTGTTCACTTTGGTAGAAAAAACAGAGGCAGAATATTTCTTAAAAGGTGAGAGGTTGGGAAGTATGGGTGTCCAAAGGGACCTGGGTGTCCTTGATCATGAGTCACTAAAAGTTAGCATGTAGGTGCAGCAAGCAATTGGGAAGGAAAATGGTATGTTGACCTTTATCGCAAGGGGATTTGAGCACACGAGTAAAGATAAAGAGATGACCTCACCTGGAGTATTGTGTACAGTTTTGGTCCATTATCTAAGGAGGGATAAGAGTGCAATGGAGATTAGACCCTGGGATAGTGGGATTGTTTTGTAAGGAGAGACTGGGGAGACTGGGTCTTTATTCCCTAGAGTTTCGAAGGATGAGGGGTAGGTAACTTCATTGAAACTTACAAAATCCTTACAGGGCATGACATGGTCAATGTAGCTCAGATGTTTCCGCTGGCTGATGAATCTAAAACCAGGGGACATAATCTCAGGAAAAGGGATAGCCCATTTAAGACTGAGGTGAGGAAGAATTTCTTTACTCAACGGGTGGTAAATCTTTGGAATTCTCTACCCGAGAGGGAAGCTCAATCATTGAACATCATTCAAGACAGAAATTGATAGATTTCTGGAGACTAATGACATCAATGGATTTGGGGATAGCGCAGGAAAGTGGTGCTGAGGTAGATGACCAGCCATGATCTAATTGAATCATGGAGCAGCTCGACGGGCTGAATGGCCTACTACTGTTCCTATGTTCCTTTCATCCATCTTTCTATCACCTCTTTCAATGTCCCATTTCTGCCCAGCACATACCCAACTCAGTTAATTTGCCTCATTCTGATCAATCTAATTACATTCTTCTCATATCTTTGCTAACCTGCTCATCACTTGTCTTACCTGTTCACTTTACTTTTTCCAAACACACATCTCAAAGTTCTCTAGAAGTCTGATTTCCCCTTTCTCCTGTGTGCATGTTTCAGCATCATACAGCACCACACCCCAGATCAAAGTCATCACTAATATTTTCTTCAGTTCCCTATTCAGTTATCCATCCAGGGGAACTCTTTCCATGTCAATGTGGCAGTCAGTGAGCATTCAAACTGCACTTGGATCCCACCTCATGCTTCTGTTGCTTTGCTTGAATATCAAGCAATGTGACACATTAAAGGAAGCAAAGATGCTAACTGGAAGCAATTTTGAATGAAGAAGGCCTATCTTAAATAAATTTCATTTACACCTGAGCCTAATTGGGAGCTGCAGGAAATTCTAATTTTATAGTAAGATTGTGAAATTGGGAAATTCTGCCCAAAGGCTGAAACAAAGTTTAATTCCCTGAAGCAATGTCATCATTTAATAGGAGCATGGAGTCCCTGACAAAAGACTCTCAGTGTGAATTAAGGAGTAGAAGAAAGCCACCTGCAGCGAGGGAGGAGAAGAATTCCAATGTGAACTAGATTCTGGGCTGGGGGTGAAGAGAGTATTAGTATGTAGTTGGTGGAGTGGAAGGATGAAGAGGAGAAATGTTCCAGCAGAAATTGTAAGAAGAAGAGTACTATCACAAATTATGGGACAAAAGAAAGGACATAAGGGCACCAGTATGAACTAGGGGGAGTTGGAGAATAGCACTTGTGCCAATTAATTAGGAAAGAATGCCAGTATAAACTGGGAAGGGAAGAGTAGAGGTGTGTCAGTGTGAACTGGAGACTGGAGATTGGAGATGATAGGGTTGAAAAGATTTCCAGTGGAAACTGGAGGTGAGGAAGGATATGAGAGTGAATTGCAAGTGAAACAAGGGGTAGGGAGCAGGGGTTAGGCAAGAAGATTGGAAGCAAGAATGGGGCAGAGAAGGAAGAAGGGTGACTGTGACAATTATAGAAATGTTTTTTAAACAATTTAACAACAAAGGGTACTGATACATATCCACAAGTTTGCACATGACATAAGAACATAAGAGCATAAGAAATAGGAGCAGCAGTAGGCCATTCAGCCTCTTAAGCCTGCCTCTCCATTCAATAAGATCATGGCTGATCTGCCCCAGGCCTCAATTCCTCTCTCATGTCAGCTCCTCATAGCCCTCAACTCGCCGATATTTCAAAAATCTATCTACCTCTTCTTTAAATACTTTCAGCGGTCTAGTTTCCACAACTCTCTGAGGTAGAGAATTCCAGACATTCTCTCTGAGAGAAGAAATTCCTTTGCAACTCAGTTTTAAATGAGTGTCCCCTTATTCTGTAACTATGTCCCCTAGTTTGAGATTCCTCCATTAGTAGAAACATCTCCTTAACATCTACCCTGTCAAGCCTCTCAGAATCTATTTGTACCTTTAAATAAGATCACCCCTTATTCTTCTAAACTCTAATGAATAAAGGCCTAACCTATTTAGCTGTTCTTGATAAGTCAACCCCTTCATCACAAGAATCAGCCTAGTGAATCTCTTTTGAACTGCCTTCAATGCCAGTATATTCTTTCCTAAATACGGGGACCAAAACTGTACACAGTACTCCAGATACGACCTCACCAACACCCTGTACAGTTGTAACAAGACTTCCCTATTTTTAAACTCCAACCCTCTCGCAATACAGGCCAAAATTCCATTTGCTTTCTTAATTACTTGCTGCACCTGCATGCTAACTTTTTGTGTTTCATGCATAAGAACACCCAGATCTCTCTGTGCTCCACTTTTAAATTTAAATAGTCTGCCTTTTCACTTTTGCTACCAAAGTGCATGACCTCACACTTAACCTACATTAGACTCCATCTGCCATGTTTTTGCCCACTCACTCAACCTGTCTATATCTGCTTGCAGATTCCTTATATCCTCATCACAACGTGCCCTCCTACCTATTTTTATATCATCAGCAAATTTGGATACATTACACTCTGCACCCTCCTCCAAGTCATTAATATAGAATGTAAATAATTGAGGCCCTACGACTGATCCTTGTGACACTCCACTAGTTACATCTTTTCATTTCCAAGACCATTAATCCCGACTCTCTGTCTTCTGTGTGTTAACCAATCCTCAATCCATGCTAACACATTACCCCAATACCGTGAGCTCTTATCTTGTGCAATAACCTTTTATATGACACCTTATCGAATGCCTTCTAGAAACCCAAATACACTACATCTACCGGTTCCCTTTTATCAACTCTGCTTGTCATATCCGCAAAGAACTCTAGCAAATTTGTCAAACATGATTTCCCTTTCACAAAACTATGTTGACTCTGTTTGATTGTGTTAAGCTTTTCTAAATGTCCTGCTATTTCTTTCTTAATAATGGACTCTAGCATTTTCCCAATGACAGTTGTTAGGCTGACTGGCCTATAGTGTACTGCTTTTTGTCTCCCTTCCTTCTTGAACAGGGGCATCACATTAGCAGTTTTCCAATCTGCTGGGACCCTCCCAGAATGAGTGAGTTCTAGAATATTTCGACCAATGCCTCCACTATCTCTGTAGCCACTTCCTTTAAAACCCTTGGATGTCGGCCATCAGGTCCTGGTGACTTGTCTGTCTTTAGTCCCATTAATTTCTCAAATACTTTGTCCCTTGTGATAGAGACTGTTACAAGATCTTTCCTCCCATTAGCTTCTTGCTTATCTGATATCTTTGGAATGTTTATTGTGTCCTCTACCATGAAAACCGATGTAAAATATTGACTTAAATTATTTGCCATTTCCCTGCTCTCTGTTATCAATTCTCCAGTCACATCCACCAAGGGTCCCACGCTTATTTTAGCTACTCTTTCTTTTTATACATCTATAGAAGCTCTTGCTATTTATTTTAATATTTCTTGCCAATTTACTTTCATAATCAATTTTCTCCCTCTTTATTAGCTTTTTAGTCATCCGCTGCTGGTTCCTAAAAAATTCCCAATCCTCTGGCCTACCACTAGTTTTTGCCGCTTTGTATGCCTTAGTTTTTGATTGGATACTCTCCTTGACCGCCTTTCTTAACTATGGGTGATTCATCCTTCTCATCGAGTCCTTCTTTTCGACCAGGATAAGTTTTTGCTGAGCGTTATGAAATATCTGCTTAAAGGTCTGCCACTGCTCTTCTACTGACTTTCCCGTTAGTCTATTTTCCCAGCCCGCTTTAGATAACTCTTTCTTCATACCTCTGTAATTGCCCTTATTTAAGTTGAGGACACTGGTTTGAGATCCGAGTTGCTTGCCCTCAAACTGAATTTGAAATTCTACCATGTTGTGATTACTACCTGCTAGAGGATCCTTAACTATGAGATTTCTTATTAATGCTACCACATTACACATTACTAGATCTAAAATACCTTGTTCCCAGGTAGGTTCTGCAACATATTGCTCTAAGAAACAATCCTTGATGCACTTTCCAAAATCATCTTCCATGTTACCCCTGCCAATTTGATTTGTCCAGTCAATATGCAGATTAAAATCACCCAAGAAATTCTAGCAGCCTTCTTACATGCCTCCATTATTTCCTGATTTATACTTTGTCCTACACTGAGGCAACTCTTCTGGGTCCTATAGGCATCTCCCACCCGTGACTTCTTCCCCTTGCTATTCCTTATTTCCACCCAAACTGATTTCACATCACGATTTATTGCACCTATATCACTACTCACCACCGCACTGATAACTTCCTTTATTAACAAAGCTACCCCACCTCCTTTTTCCTTTTTGCCTATTTTTCCAGAAGGTTGAATACCTTGAATATTGATTTCCCAGTCTTGGTCACCCTGCAACCATGTCTCAGTAATAGCTATCAAGTCATAGCCATTTATTTCTATTTGTGCCGTAAACACATCTATCTTGTTACAAATGCTGCGTGCATTCAGATAAAGAGCCTTAAGTTTTGACTTTTTATCATTATTACTCATTCTGGTTCTAATTTCTGCTGCACTATTCTGCTTATATTTTCTGCCCCTTCCTGCCACACTTTGATTATCGTTCACCTCTTCACTAACCTGCACCTCTGCTCTCGCGATTATTTTTGATATTCTAAACTTCCCTTCAATTGAACCTTCCCCCCACCCACCAAGTTTTAAAGCCCTATCTATAACCTTAGTTATATGATTTGCCAGGACACTGGTCCCAGCATGGTTCAAATGAAGCTTGTCCAACGGAACTGCTCTCTCCATCCCCAGTACAGGTGCCAGTGCCCCATGAATTGGAACCCATTTCTCCCACACCAATCATGGAGTAAAATTCCTGTACTTTTTACCACAATCTTTGCTATACATGTGATGAAATGTTGAGTATATTTGCATGTGTACTCAATGCGTGTTTAATATAACTACGCGCTGGGGTGTGGGGAGTCTGCCCTCAGTGTTTAATCCAGGCCTATATTTGGGCATTCACGGCATTGTTAGGCTGTGTTCATGTTGATAGTGCTTTTGAAATTGTTGGTCAGCTTTTACTAATTTCCTATTTAACATATCTGAGGATCTGGGGTGAAGGTGAGAATGCGAGGCACTTCAGTGAAAATGCCTAGAACTTTACACCTATACTTTTCACCCAATCCTAAATATTTCCATGGGCTGAAATATACAGGTGGGCAAATAAATGGACGAACCTGTAAATTAGAGTGAGTGCCATTGGCCCAACAGCCCCACCACAATTTTATGGATGCCAGGTGAGGTGTCAATCTCACCAACTGCCCGTGCCCAAGTATGGCCCTTAAGTGGGCAATTAATGGCCAAGTAAGCGCCTTATTCCACAGGCAATCTGATTTAATGGGCTATGGGAGAGGCCAGCGCCCAATGTGTAGCCTAGCAAGTCTAATTCTGCAGGCTGCTGGTTGGTGAAAGGGGTGTGTCTCCTTCCCAGGTGCCTTGTACCAATCGGAGGACCCCCCCACAACAGTTCTGCCTCCTCCAACCCCCTTCACCAGGGCCTGCCAACCTGGTCCCAATGAGATCCTGGACTACCTGGGTTTGAGGGAATCAATGGTTTCTCCTCCTTTTAGGAGTCCTGCAATAGCAGCAGTGCCACCAATTCTGCTATGGCACAGAGCTGCTGGCCTCCAGTTGGCTGGCAGTTGTATGAAGCGGGACTTCCTCTTGGAGTCCGACAGGAGTCCCGTTTCATACCAATTAAAGGGCCCTCGCCCAAAAAATTAAAGTGTGATGAGCCAGCCAAGTGGAGATGGCCTTGCCTCCGAAATTTACGCTGGGGTGCTGGGAGTCTGCCCTCAGCATATAATCCAGTCCTATGTTCGGGCATTCACTGCTTTGGTCTCATCGATTTATTGTTGACATATTTAATGTTGTGGATTCTGGGAACTATCCAAAACTTTCTTCACTTAGGATGCTTGCAACAAACCACGGACCTCCTCTTGTCACCCTCTTCCTGTCTCATCAATGGAGCCTGAAATTAATCCCAGATCTGACAGATGACAGGACAACCTTCTAACATAGTCCTATGAATTTCCTAAGCATCAGGTGGTGAACCAAAGGAATTTCACCTCTGATACCAGACACCCAAACGTAGGTCTACAAAAGGAATATGGCCAAGAGATGCTAAGAAATTCTTACTGGCACAGGAGAGCTTGCAGAAAATGGATTTAGAGAGCATCCTAATCCCTTAGATAGTAAATTCATTGTTTAGTGTAGTATGGAGTTATGCAGATCAGAAAGGCACCAGGTTTGCTGGTGTACACTAAATTAGGTGATCTCATCTGCAATGATGATACACTTAATCACAGCATTTAGATGAGAAATGGGAATAGCCAAACAAGGTTTCCACTCCCATATGCTATTCAATTAACTGTACTGAAAAATGCACGTGCGTGCCACATGGAGACAGGATTGGGTTTAATATGGAAATGGGTTTAGCTGCAACATTTTCCATGAAATGTAGTCTGGCAGCATACAGCAACTAAGTTTATACTGGAGCTTGGTAGCAGAGAGCGTTGAGTGCCCATGGAATGATATACATTTGCAGAAGAGAGCATCTCCAGAAGAGGCAGGAAGTAAAATAATTTTTGGAGAAATTATTTCAGATATTTCAGGCATTCAAGAAAACCTCAATATTCATGGTGGGAACAGTTTTCTGAAAGTTGCCCTCATTATAGTCTATTGAGTGGCATTTAGCAGTTTGTAACAAATTAAATTTCGATTCACAAAGTTGCTGCATAATTTGCACTGCACCATGTGCACATATGTCAATGCTGTGCTTCCTGATAATGAAAGTAACAAATATTAGTAATTACTTGATAGTGAAAAAGAAGAGCAAATGGAGACAAAAAATATTTATGGTATTTAAAAATGGCTTAATAAGAGATTTCTGAATATGCAGTTATTTTTTAATTGATAATTTGGAAATTTGCAAGCTCTGATATCAAACTGAATCATGGAATTGCCTGTGTGGCAAAATATCTTCTATTGGACACAAATGGAAAGTGCTTGACAATGCCAGATAGTTTAGGGGAATGAATCATGAAAGCATATGTGGTCTCTCATTGGTTTAGGGTAATTAAGTAAACATATGGCTACACCACTTGTTTGTAGATTGGCTAAACTCCAAATTAGAATTAAATACCTGTTGAACCCATTATTCTATAAAATTCTATCTATCAATGGATTTTTTCGTAACAAATAGGCAGGAGGGGAAACCTCCTTGTCAGTTACTTATAGACTCAAAATAATTATCTTGTGCCACACAAAGAATAACTTAAGATTGTCACTGGCAAGGGTTTCAAGATTTAAAAAAATGTGAAGCCAGCTAATAGTTGAACTATAATTTTTTAAGTCTGAAGAACAAGTACAATCCAAATCAACTCTTGTAATTTTGTTTATATGGAGAGTCTACAATTTGTTTGCATATAAGCAATTATTCATTGTTAGAATTCTGAAATAGCCAATGTTCACAAAAGGCTGTCTGAAGGGAGCTATAAGAATTAGAAACCTGACACTGAATGGATGTATATATGTGGCTGGTGAATGAAATATATGAAGAGAAAAAATTGTAGGAATGGCTTTTTTTGACAATACTTAGTTGGTAGATAAGTTAGAGGGATTTTATGTTCTATTTTCCAAATATGATTGGATATTGCATCTCAAAATCTTTTTGCCTTTTACTTCTGGTTTGATTTTAGCACTGTTTTCTACTTCATTTCTCTGAGGCATGATAGCCTGATCCCATGATTTGTTCTCAGATCTGAAAATATGATAGGATTTATGCAATGTATAAATAGTGTTATACTTAATGTTGAATGAATATCAAGGTACTGATCTAGTTAGCTGCAGTACAATAGGCAGATCGTCCCAGATGTGCACTAAATGTAGTAGCAGGTGGGAAAAAGGACGTTTTACTTGCCAGTCACAATGGCCACTTTTCACTCTGTATTGTCCCATTCTTGCTGCGTCCCGCCTCATTAATAATGCATTCATGGGGAACGCACTGGCTCACTGGCAACTGGGTTCAGATTTGCCTGCCACACAGTGACCTCAGCGCTTCCACGTTCCAAGCGCCCTGTTTAAAACGCACCAGAGTGCATGCCAACTTCATGTCTTCAGACCAGGACTAATCCAGGCGACAGCTGGCCCCAAAAGCAAAGAAGATGGCAGCCCCCAAATTTAGTGACGCTTCTCTGGGGTGCCTGCTGGATGCAGTCAAAGGCTGCCACAATATCCTCTATCCCTGCTCTGGCCAAAGGAGGTCCACCAGAGTCACCAATCCAGTCTGGGAGACGGTGGCAGTGGCAGTCAGTGCTACTGGAGCACAGGGGAGGTTAGCCATCCAGTGCAGGAATGCATGCTCTCATTCATTCTGCCAGGGTAAGTCAACCGCCTCATCACTCTAAATTCAATCACTCACAAACCCATCACACATCCACAGGGATCTCACACCTCAAAGTACAATACCACCAACTCTCACACACACCCTCACATCTCCATCAGGCCCATATCCTCTGGAGCTCGTGTCTTCATCCTGTCTACGGCTCCACTCACCACACAAACATTCCAGGTAATGCCATGTGTCCTGCTCACACTTTCTCCATCTGTTTTCATGCAGGAGAAGCCTGCTCACAACAGCAGGGAGAGGTCCCTGACCAGGGGTAGAGTGACTCATATTAGACCCCTCACTCACTTTGAGGAGTGTGCCATCGTGCTGACTGGTGAATGCCTGTGGTGACGGTGAAGTCGTCGGTGAACACCCACCTGAGGATCCTGCACCACATCATCCCTCTTTCAATGCAACTGTGAGTGCTCTCTCTCCTGCTTTTGACTCTGCCCCCATGCATTAATTATTTGGACTTTGGTTCACAGGGAGTCTGCCAAGCAACCCCCAGCCAGCCAGTCCCTCGGCTCCATCCAGGTCCTCACTTCCAGCCAAGGGGAAACCTCCTCCATTGAAGAGCTGGGAATAGGCAGCCTGGAAGACCCATCAAAGCGCTTACCCACACCCTCCACCAGCACAGAGACACACACTTTGGTGGGCTCTAGATCTAGAGCAGGCCACTGCCCTTTGACGTTCAATGGCATTGCCATCGCTGAATCCCCAACTATCAACATCCTGGGGGTTACCATTGACCAGAAATTGAATTGGACTAGCCATAGAAATACTGTGGCTTCAAGAGCAGGTCAGAGGCTAGGAATCTTGTGGCATGTAACTCACCTCCTGACTCCCTAAAGGCTGTCCACCATCTACAAGGCACAAGTCAGGAATGTGAGGGAATAATCTCCGCTTGCCTGGATGGGTGCAGCTCCAACAACACTCAAGAAACTTGGCACCATCCAGGACAAAGCAGCCCACTTGAATGGTACCCTTCCACAAACATTCACTTCCTCCACCACTGACGCACAGTGGCAGCAGTGTGTACCATCTACAAGATGCACTAGAGCAACTCATCAAGGCTACTTAGGCATCAACTTCCAAATCCAGACTACTACCACCTAGAAGAACAAACGCAGCAGATAGATGGGAACACCACCACCTGGAAGTTCCCCTCCAAGCCACACACCATCCTGACTTGGAAATATATTGCCGTTCCTTCACTGTCTATGAGAATCCACCTAGCATGCAATGTACGTTCCTGCTGGGTCCGGTAGCTGTAGGGATCCAGCATCTTCTGCTCCTCAGATGTCCATGATGTGAGCAAGGTTCTAATGATAAGTCCCGACTTCTGCACGTCACACTTGTCCAGACATGTTCTGGGCCAGTGTGTTTTCCCGCCGTCGTGAGCGGTAAATTTGATGTGTGGGGATGATACTGGCGCGCAGGCAAGATGCTGAGATGCAAATGCATTGAAATTAAGTTCCTGACATTGGGAAAGGTGGCCAGCCATTGTCGCGGGGAGTGGACAATTGCAAACTGGTTTCACAACAGCGTAAAACCAATTTTTGGCCTTCTCGCCATGTTGTCTGCTCATGCCCACCATGATGCCTGATGTCAATGGGGGTGGCCAATGTCTGGCCAATGTCGCAACAGTTATAACAACATAGGAAGGCATTGTTTAAAATTTACAGTGAAGCAATATCCAGGAATTATTTAATTTTGGAAGTGACCTTTTTTAAAAAATTCATCTCCCACACTAGGATACAATCAATATTGCAGTAATAATGCTACTAAGATTTTAGAAGTGGCCTTCTTAATTTATACATAAAATTATTAATCCTGCTTTCCTTGGTTTCAGTTATTTGTCTTCTCATTTCCCTGTTCTTGCTTTTCCATATTACATCTTTTATTTTAATTACTTGAATATAGCTGACAAAGATATATGCTGTTGAAAATTTTTGTCTTGCACTCACTAGGACACATGTGAGAATGCCAAATTTCAAAGGGAAACAACAATTTATACTGCACAAGAAAAGGGTGCTGATTGGGTGGGAAATAGACTCAGATTGGTTGAGGTGTTGCCATGAAAAATATACAAGGAACAGTTATTGCCCAAATTATGTTTAAATTCAAAAAAAGCAAGTTGACTCTGATTGATTGAGGCATTCCCATTGGGAATGCACCAGAGAGCAGTTGTCCTCCATGCTTTTGTTTAATTGAAAAAGGCACAATTCCTGGACATACTCTTTCCGTTTGCAGAGGACAAGACCCTGAGTATGAATGTATGTAGTTTCTAGCAAACATAAGTGAGCCACGTTGCAAACTCAACTGATAATCTTAAATTGGTTGTTAGTCCAATTCTGAGCATACTCAGAATTGTTCAATAAGTACTGTCCAATCACTGAATGACATCTAATGTAGGCACTTTCTTCTGACTTTTGCAAGCACGAGCTGGTTGAATATGGTCAGCACTCTGCCTGTTGTGACCAGCCAAAGGGACATGTTGTTTGATATGATCCACTAGTCATTGGGGCATATGGCTGAACCATCTAGCATCACACTGAAAAAGACATGGGGGATAACTGTTCTCTGGTAAATGTACCCTAGGGCAATGCCTTGACAATCAGAGTCCACTTGCCAACCAATCAGCATCCTTTTCACATGCAGTATAACTTGTTGTTCCCCTTTGAAATTTGATATTTTTGCATGTGCCCTGACGAGTGCAAGCTGAAAAGCTTTGACAGCATGTCTTTTTTCCCAGCAATACTCAAATTCTGTACTACAAAGCGACTATTTCTATTACTTCTTATCTCTTCTGACCACATATCTATTAATCTTATTGCCTTCCTTTGTATTTACTAACCCTACCAAAAACATCTTACTAACGATTAATCTGTAAATGGCTGAAAGCAGATTTCAAAGTAAATTCTTTCAGCCAATTGGGGAAGTAGTAATGTTTGATTCAATCATGTCACCAGGATGACAAATTAAAGTTTTTGCATATTTTTGGCAGTAATATTGTGATTCTGGAAAGCAGGAAGATGAGAATGTAAGAACTTATCAGCAATCCAGGTTGGAGGAATGTGCCCAGGAAATTATTTAGTTTGTGTTGCTCAGCTATAAGATTATATGCTGCCTGCTATAACCCAATAAAACTGTGTATATCTTTATACTTGATGCAATGTAGAGCAAAATAAGACATTTTGCTCCAAAGAATCTAAGGTTGAGAATTATGCAATGTTCTTTGGCCTTCTGGTTTGGGGGCTTCATTTTTTTCTAAAGTTGGGTCCATGAATTGAGTAAAATCAGCTGCAAATGAATACATTTAATTTGTATCAAAAACAAAGCATGGACTGAAGGCATTCTCATCTACTGCCAGCGGACAGCTGAAAATCATGGATATCTGCATCTGATTTTCTGACATATACCAGCAGTGGCCAAGGTTCATTGACAACAATGTGCACCAAGAGTTTATTTCCAGAATCCTTGTATTTGGAAAGCCTTAACTTTAATCAGCAAAACAATTAGAAGGTACAACAACATTCCTTCCATAAATATTTACAACTGTCTTCACAAAGTATATTGCTAAAAGGAATTGACATATAGAAACATAGAAACTAGGAGCAGGAGTTGGCCATTCGGCCCTTTGAGCCTGCTCCGCTATTCATTATGATCATGGTTGATCATCCAACTCAATAGCCTGCTTCCGCTTTCTCCCCATGCTCTTTGATCCCTTTTGCCCCAAGAACTATATCTAACTCCTTCTTGAAAGCATACAATGTTTTGGTCTCAACTACTTTCTGTGGTAACAAATTCCACAGGGTCACCACTCTCTGGGTGAAGAAATTTCTCCTCATCTCTGTCCTAAATGATCTACCCCTAATCCTCAGACTATGACCCCTGGTTCTGGACTCCCCAACCTTCGGGAACATCCTTCCTGTTTGTCCTGTTAGAAGTTTTTGGTTTCTATGAGATCCTCCAGCAAATATAATCCTAATCGACTCAATCTCTCCTCATATGTCAGTCCCGCCATCCCAGGAATCAGTCGGGTAAACCTTCGCTGCACTCCCTCTATAGCAAATACATCCTTCCTCAGATAAGGAGACCAAAACTGCACACAATATTCCAGGTGTGGTCTCACCAAGGCCCTGTACAATTGCAGCAAGACATCTCTGTTCCTGTACTCGAATCCTCTGGCTATGAAGGCCAGCATACCATTTGCCTTCTTTACCGCCTGCGGCACCTGCATACATATTTAGTGCCTACCTCCATGGAACTTCAGTCATTTAAAAATGATGCAGGTGACTGAAGGTGTGTCCAGATTGATACTGCCATCTACTAGGGGCATAAAGTAAAACGTTCCCTTTACCAAACAGGGAAAACAACTAAATGCATCACAGCAGAACTACTGCTGATATTCACAATTTCAGGTTTAACTATTTTTTTTTGAGATTTTGATGCTGTAACAGAGAGGGTTGATGAAGGGGGCGGGGAGACCCCTTTCTGAGGTCAGATTAGCTGGCAGATCTTGATGGCGGGACCTCCTCCCCAGAAGGGGTGAAAGTTATGCCCTGAGTCAATTAATGCCCCTCCAAGAGTAAAATAGCTGCGCAGCAGCCTGATTTTTTGTGAACGGGCTCCCAGCCGACTTTTTAGTTGGGGTTGGGGGTGTCGGGAACACAATGCCCCTGTAAAATCCAGCCCCAAGATTCTGCAATTCATCTTTTGTGCAGGGGTAGTTGTTAGGCTTTGGCATCAAAGGAAATGTTTAATTATAAAGTTTAGCAAGTATAACTGGGTCTGACTAAAACGTAATTGGGATCTGACTGGTGAGTTGAATTTATGGTTTAAAAAAAGTTGCAGGGGCAGGGCTCTGACCTAGTCCAACCTGTTACTGAATACCATGGCGGGGAAATCAGCCTCGTGCTGGACATGCATCTTAACTATAATGAGGCCCTGAATTAAACAATTAGTGATGAGTTTAACTTGATATATGCCATTGGACTTGTAAGTTTAGTTTAGTGACCAGCACTTTGCCGGTTTCTGTGTTTCTATTTGCCCTGGAATGAAACTCCTTGGAGGCCGGGCAAGAGAATGTATGTTCAAATATTCAGAGCTCAATGCCTACTAAAATTGAATTGCAGAGAGGGAAGCATCTGCAACTGGAGCTTGCCACCTCTGATATGTAGGGTGATTCTGCCTGAACAAGAGACAGGAAGATTACTAGTACTCTAGGAAGATACACTGTACTGTTTTAACTGGTTATACTTCACTATTACTTACATGAACATTTGGGTATGCCTTAGCCTTGACATTGTTAACCTGCAAATAGGCTCCCTGGACTTAGGCATGTGAATTGAATGGAATTGAATTGAACCTGAAGCAGTGGGCAGAAATTTCAGGTCGGCGAGCGGGGGCGGGATCTACTCACCGACATGTAAAATGATGTGCAGTGGCATCAGGTGTGCATCCCGGAGTCACCACGCGTCATTTAGGTTGTCAGTTTGGCGGGCACACAGCTAACTCACCTGCACACCCACTGAACTGTCAAAGGCCGATTAAGACCATTAAGAAAGTAATTAAAGTTGTTTAGAATGCTGCCTGTCCAATAAGGTTGGTGGGCAGGCGGAGAGCCCAGGCGGCCTTCGCATTTTTCATGAAACCTCACCCACGGGTGGGGTGAAGTTTCATGAAGGGTTTATTCATTAAATAAAAAATTTTGAAAAAATTAATGGACATGTCCCAGCTCATGCGACAGTTTCACACGAAGGGACATGTCCTTAAATTTTTTTTCCTTTATTAAAGTTTTCAGAACTTAAACTAATCTCCCTGAGGCACCTCCAAGAGCACAGGCCTTGACTCAGTGCTTCCGGTTGTGCGCCACGCTTAATTGGCCCACCCATGTAAAATGGCGGCACACACCCGATCGGGGGTGCCGATCGGGTTTGCGCTCGCTCCCGCTTGCTCCCGCACAAACCCTCCCCTACCCCGACGGGGACAAAATTCAGCCCAGTGCATATTCTACATTGGGAAATGGAAATGCTACCTGTGTGAATTTCTCAATAGCTTAAGTTGGAGACTCTTCAATATACTGATGAGTTTCTGGGCAAGTATAGAACCTTGGTTAGGCCACACTTGGAATATTGTGTGCAATTCTGGTCGCCACATTACCAGTAGGATATTGAGGTGTTGAAGAGGGTGCAGAGGAGGTTTACCAGGATGCTGCCTGGTCTGGAGGTTATTAGCTATGAGGAGAGGTTGGAGAAACTCGGATTGTTCTCACTAGAGTGACGGAGATTGAGGGGCGACTTGATAGAAGTTTACAAAATTATGAGTGGCATGGACAAAGTAGATAGTCAGAAGCTTTTTCCCAGGGTGGAAGAGTCAATTACTCGGGGACATAGATTTAACGTGAGAGGAGAAAACCATAGAGGAGATGTGCAGGGCAAGTTTTTTATGCAGAGAGTAGTGAATGTCTGGAATTCGCTGCCAGAGGAGATGGTGGAAGCAGGTACGATAGTGGTGTTTAAGAGGCACCTTGACACATACATGAATAGGATGGGAATAGAAGGATACGGACCCCGGAAGTGCAAAATGTTTCAATTGATGGGCAATATGATTGGCGCAGGCTTGGAGGGCAGAAGGGCCTGTTCCTGTGCTGTACTTTTCTTTGTTCTTTGTAAGTCAGATATTCAGTTGATCCCAAGAAATTGTTTAGTGAAGACATCTAGACATTTACTTTGAACATACTAATATTTCCACTAAGGTAGTATCCCACAATGTAAAATTAGGATCAAAGTCATATCACATAGCTAGCCACAGCTCTTCTAATATTACATATTAAAAATAGAATTAACAAATACCAAGATATGGAAAGCATTCCACAGTTCTCAAATCGGACATGTGGCACAGGCGTTTTATTTGTTTAAACCTATAAGTGGAGATGTAAAATAGGACTTCACCATCTCACCATTGTGTTTCAGAATCACAGCCATGTAATCTGGTGAGTAGGTGCTGATATACAGGAGGATGCTGGGAGTGTTGGTAGTGCTGAAACTGAAAACCAGATCCTCTTTGGTCAAAGTAAGGTTTGAGTTTGCTGGTTGTGATGAACTCTTCACGTCCTTCAGAATGTCCATAGAAGACTGGAAGTTGTAGCGTATCCAAGTCCCAGCCTCAAAGAATCCACCGACATCTGCAAGGTAATTGATATTAGCAAGAATTTCAAGAAAATAGTTCACTCTTAGAGAAAACAAAAATTATCTGCATTCTACTAAAGATATCACATGGTTAACAAAGCAATGGCAAATACTGTGATTAACACTGCATGTACTTTACTGTCCTGTACCAATGGCAACCCCTACTTTAACTGCTGAGTAAGAGAAAAGAGGTTAAATACAGATAATGGGTGTAGGTTTATGCTCATGTTTATTGCTCAGTTCCTTAGCTCCTGAAGCAACGTAAGAGGCGTCTTTTTGTTGAAGGGGAGCTACTAAGCAAAGGCCACAAAGCCAACTGTGATTATGTAAACACCAGACATAAAAGTTTTAAATGAATTCTTTGATCATATGGAAACAGACAGACTGGGTTCATGGCCCTCTAGAGCTCCAGATGGCAGACTGTTTGAGTTACAAGACTAATGTGGAGGTTGGACAAATAGCCACACAGCTACCATTGAGGCCAGTAATCTAGATTAGATAACCAAACTGTAGTCTGCCATGAAGATCATACATATTAAGCACACAGCTACAATAAACGGGCTCAACTAATGTGGCAACTAATTGAATACAACCTGCTGGACTAAAGTGAAGATCAGCTGTAGTGTCCTGCTAGCCTGCCACTTTGTTTCATCTGCCAATAAAAGGCACAAACACCAGGACATATTTTCTCTATGCACTTGGACATAAAGGATCACTTGTATGAAACTATAAAAAGCAGGATGGATCATATACATAACAGAGCCAATCTAATTTTGTTCCATGTATGGTGCCCTATCATCCTTCATAATCTAGTGCAATAAGAAGAAAACATGCCTGTGTAGTGATCACTGGAGGGCACAAACCAGTCACAACTCTTTCAATAGCAGTCAATTTGAATTGTTTGAAGAGAAGATTCTATTAGGCACAGGGCTGAATTTTTGCTCTCGCATCAGGTGCACCAAGTTGGGAAAACTCATGACTCCGCAAACCCGATTCCTGACAAACTGCCTGGCTGTTTAGATTTTTATTCTGGAGGGGTAGGTGTTAATGGGAGTACCACCCCATCTAGAAACAGTGCAGAGGCAGCCACAGGGGCTGCTGGCTGTGTGAAAGACTGACCTTGGTAACCCAGGACTTGTAAGGAAAAAGAATAAAACAAAAAAAAGCCCTCTAGTCCTCACACCGCCCCATATGCTCTCTTTGCCCCATCCATGCCAACCTAAGCAAATTCATGTCCCCCATCCATTCCCATGGCCACTCCATGTCAACCTATGCACCTCTACCCACCTCGATGGCGCATTATAGCCCCTATGCCAAATAGTGCAAACTCATGCCAACCCATGCCTCTCCACCCACCACCATTTGCCCTTACATTCTCCATGTCAACTCACCCAGTATCCATCATGGGCAGACCTCGGGACACATGCTAAGAAGGAATAAAGTTCTCAATGTCTACTTAAAAAACTCTCATTGATTAAAAACACATTCACTACATGCAAATTCCTTCAACTACTTAATTCCATAGAAAAACAAACATTTCCTTCAAGTACTTAATCCTCTATAAAACGTGTATTTGTATTCATAGCCCTACATCAAAGACTTTAAAACCACTTGGAGCTGTCAATCAAACTGTAGGTTGACAGGCACCCACTGTGATAGTGACAGGTTGTGAAATCAGTCAAGCAGCACAAATCCTGTAAAGATAGCCTTCAGCATTATGTCAACAGACAGAGTGAAATAGCAAGCACTGACTTTTAAAAACTGCAGACTTTTTTTAAATTTAAAGGGCAGGAAATTTAACTGCCTTGACAGTGTAATAATTTCAAGTGGATTTAAATGCTTTGACAACTTGACAGTTCCAAGGTGATTTAAATGCCTTGAGAGCTTGATAGTTCCAAGGAGTTTATCCAGTTTTTACACACATTCATGTCTAATTTTAATAATCCCAAAGGATACTTGACATCTCCCAAAGGGCACTTGACCTCTCCCAAAGGTTCCTCTACCTCTTCAAAGGGTGTTCCTGGATCTTTCCAAAGGGATACTGTACCTTCCAAAGAACTCTGATAATTTTAGATATTCTTCTGAAGAGGGTAAAGTCCACAAGTTGTAATTTGGACATTCCACTGATGGAAATTGTATCTGTTTGAAGGCAGCTGTACATTTACATGTGCAGCTGACTCCATGAGCCACGGATGTGCAAATCACAATCTGTCCTAATTCCCCTCCTCCATTACCTGGCGAAAATTGTGGATCCCGGTATAGGGGATGGAACATCCGGAATTGGCACTCCAGCATGATTTTGGCTAAGCCAGAAATGTACGAACATACGAACATATGAAATAGGAGCAGAAGTAGGCCATTCGGTCCCTCAAGCTCCGCTATTCAATAAGGTCATAGCCGATCTTTTTGCATTTCAAGTTCTATATTCCCATCTACCTCGAAAACCTTAGATTCTTGTTAAGCAAGGGAATCAATCTACCTCTGCCTGAAAAATATTCAGTGACCCCATTTTCACTGCCTTCTGAGGCAAAGAGTTCCAAAATCACAAAACCCTCTGAGAGAAAATATTTCTCCTTATCTCTGTCTTATAAGGGTGACCCCTAATTTTAAAACAGTGCCTCCTAATTCTGGACTTACCCATAAGAGGAAACATCTTTTCCACACCCACCTTGTCAAGATGATTCAGGATCTTATATGCTTCAATCGAGTCACCCCTCGCTCTTCTAAACTCCAGTGGAAACAAGCCCAGCCTGTCCAACCTATCCTCATAAGATAATCCGCTTATCTGAGGCACCAATCTAGTAAACCTCCCCTGAACTGCCTCCAATGCATTTACATCCTTCCTTTAGTAAGGAGATAAAAGCTGCACACAGCATTTGGGATGTGGTTTCGTTAATGCCCTGAATAAATGAAGCATAACATCCTTATTTTTAGGTTCAATTCCTCTTGTAATAAAGGATAGGATTCAATTAGCCTTCTTGATTTTATGCTGTACCTGCATACTAACTTTTTGAGACTCATACATGAGAGCACCTAGATCCCTCAGCACCTCAGAGTTCTGCAATCGTTCTTGTAGTAATTATCATTTTGATAAACTTGTAACTGTAGCTTTAAGAATAATCCTGTGTTGTAGGATCACATGATCTGTGTAAATCAATGAGTTAGCAGCACGTGGCACCTCTAGGAGAGTTCTCCTTTAGTTATAGAGTTTAATGCACACATGTAGTTGCTGCTGCTGTCTTGTAAATAAAGCCAACAAAATCACAGGGGAGGAAAACAGAAGACCAATCCTCCTGAGTATTTAATGGAGAAAGACCTACAGTTTAATTCGAAGCTTGATGGCCCCCAGTGCCCCAGGTTCGAAGACCATAAGTGAATTAGCAGACCTCATTAAGCAACGTTTTCAACCCAAGCCCTTAGTCACAATGCAGAGGTTCAGGTTCAATTCACAGAATAAAGCCCCGGGGGAGACCATTGCTACCTATGTGGTGAAATTAAAACAGCTAATGGAATATTGTGATTTCGGTGAAACTCAGAATGATGTGCTCAGGGATTGTTTGGTCTTTGGCGTGCAAGAGGATGCTATTCAGTGAAAATTGCTGGCTGAATTGGATCTCGAATTTAAGAAAGCATTAGAAATAGCGCTTGTGATGGAAAGCGCTGTAAGGGATTCACAAGCAATTCAAGTTGCGCAAAATGGCACCGTTTTCCTAGTTGAGCAGGAACAGTCAGCCGAAAGTGTTGTGAAAAGTCCGGACTCCGCCGTGAAGTGGGAAACAGTCCCCGCTAACCAAAAATTTAGAGGAAACAGCTTAGCAGCAAATTTGAAAACTAATTTCTATCAACGTGGAAATAATCTTACTCCTAACAATTGACATTTTAAAACGGTAGAGTGCTATTTTTGTCACAAAAGAGGGCACATATTGCAACATTGCAAAGCAAGATTAAGACAGGCTTCCAGGCAGTAAATTAAGTTCAATGAAGTATTGAAGACCCAGAAACAACCAATTCTGACATTTATTCCTTATTCGACATGAAAGTTGGGAAGATAGAGCCAATTACTACAAGTGAATGGTAAACTCTTAAAAATGGAAGTAGACACTGGTGCTTTTACCACTGTGGTAGGAGAATAACTTTCAGATATTTAAATAAAGGTGCTCAACAATTAAATTTGGAACAAACTTCTGCCAAGTTGAAAATGTATACAGGTGAAGAAATCCAGTGTTCATTGCAGACACCAATCGGCACAGCTACCAGTGATGGTGGTAGAAGGTGAAGGACCAAGCCTTCTAGGTCATGATTGGTTGAAAGAAATTAAATTAAACTGGTCTGAAATCTTTCAATTGCGAGCAGGAGGACTGCCAGAGCTGCTAAAAAAAAGACACCATCTTCAAGGATGAACTGGGGAAAATCCAAGGCCTACAGGCCAATTGTTACGTGGACCCAGAAGCAATTTCCCGCTCTTGAAAGCAAGGCCGGTGCCATACGCCCTCAGAGGGAAGGTTGACACTGAGTTGAACCAGCTAGAGAGGCTGGGTGTCATAAAAGCGGATCAGTTCTCAGAGTGGGCAGCACCCATAGTCCCTGTCCTTAAACCAGACCAGATCGTCTGGATCTGTGGGGACTATAAACTAATGGGCAACAGAGCTGCCAAACTGGACAGGTACCCTATTCCCAAGATTGAAGACCTCTATGCCAAACTAGCAGGAGGGACAGCATATACAAAGCTTGATATGAGTCAAGTATATCAGCAACTGGAACTGGATGATGCCTCCAGAGAATTTGTGACCATAAACACCCATGAAGGGTTATATGAAACACACACCTGCTCTTTGGTGTTTCTTCGGCCTGTGCCGTTTTTCAGAGGACAATGGAGAACTTGCTACAAGGACTACCTCAGGTTGTGGTCTACTTGGATGATGTAATAATTTTTAGAAGCAGGAGTGCGCCTAAAGAAGGAAAAATGCACTCTTCAGGCAAATGAAGTCATTTATTTGGGCCACAGGGTAGATGCCCAGGGGTTACATCCTGTTGAAGAGAATCGCAGAATCACACAGTGCAGAGAGGCCCTTCAGCCCATTGAGTCTGCACCAACATGTTAGAAACACCCGACCTACCTACTTAATCCCATTTACCAGCACTTGGCCCATAGCCTTGAATGTTATGACATTCCAGGTGCTCATCCAGGTACTTTTTAAAGGATGTGAGAAGGTTAAAGCAATCAGAGGGGTACCTGCACCTAAGAACATCTCTGAACTTAAATAATTTTTAGGAATGGTAAATTATTATGGACGATTTCTAACAAATTTATCAATGGTTCTAACCCTTCTACATTCATTACATTGGGTTTGGAAGTCACCCAAAGAAGAAGCTTTCGTGAAAGTAAAACAGCCCTTGCACTCTTCAAATTTGTTAGTGCACTATGACCCGACAAGGGAATCAGTGCTAACCTGCGATGTGTCCCCCTATGGAGTGGGAGCAATACTGTCTCACAGGATGGACGATAGGCTCTGTATCCAGGACGCTTACCACAGCTGAAAAAGGATATTCCGGATCGGAAAGGAAGGTATGTCGATTATTTTTGGTGTAAAAATATTCAACCAATACGTACATGGGTGACATTTCATGATAGTATCAAACCACAAACCATTTTTGTGTCTGTTTAGAGAGGAAAAGGCTATCCCTCCCAAAGCTTCTACACGAATACAAAGATGGGCTCTAACTTTGGCAGCATTTGAATATACCTTTGTGCATAGACCAGGGCTTCATACAGTCAATGCCGATGCCCTAAGTCGCTTTCATTTGCAAGATAAAAATGACCATGTCCCAATTCTCCAAGAGCTGGTATTAATGATGAATTTCCATAAGACATAGGAGCAGAAATTAGGCCATTCGGCCCATCGAGTCTGCTCCGCCATTCAATCATGGCTGATAGGTTTCTCAACCCCATTCTCCCGCCTTCTCCCCGTAACCTTTGATCCCCTTACCAATCAAGAACCTATCTATCTCGGTCTTAAATACATTCAATGACCTGGCCTCCACAGCCTTCTGTGGCAATAAATTCCATAGATTCACCACTCTCTGGCTAAAGAAGTTTCTCCTCATCTCTGTTCTAAAAGGTCTTCCCTTTACTCTGAGGCCCTCTCCTACTAATGGAAACATCTTCCCCACATCCACTCTATCCAGGCCTTTCAGTATTCTGTAAGTTTCCTGGATTCATCACCAGTCTGTGCCAGGCAGATAAGAAACTGGACGAATTGTAATTGAGTCCTGTCTCGAGTGAGAGACCAAGTGTTACATAGATGATCCCAGGAACCTGTATCTGAAGAATTGAAGCCATTTTTCAACCGAAGACACGAGATGAGTAGTCAAGATGATATTCTATTATGGGGTGCACGAGTAGTAGCTCCTTCACAAGGAAGGGAACCGCTCTTAGTAGAGCTACACAGTACCCATCCAGGAATCTCACAAATGAAGGCGATAGTGCCAGGTTATCTTTGGTGGGAATGGACAGCGATATTGAGAAGGTGGAAAACCATTAAGCTGAATTTTGCCATTGGTGAGCAGGGGGCGGGGCCGCTCACCAACATGCAACCCCTGACATCATCCCGCCCCATTTAAATCTTCAGGAAGGCAGGGGCTCAGCGAAATCAGCTGCGGGCCTGCCGACCTGTCAATGGCTAATTGAGGCCAATGACAGAATAATTGACAGGATAATTAAAACAATTAAAGGACCTGCCCGTCCAACCTTAAGGTTGGCGGGCAGGCCAGGAGCCCCGGCGGGCTTCTGAAAAAACATGAAACCTCATCTACCGGCAGCATGAGGTTTAACGTAGGGTTTAAAAAAGTTTTAGTGAAACTTATTAACGTGTCCCACCTCGCGTGACACATGAGGGGGACATGTTAAGGATTTTTTTGTTTTTCTATTCTTAATATATGAACAACTTTCAGCAATCTCCCTGAGGCAGCAATTAGCCTCAGGGAGATGTGCGCTCTTTCGGGTGTCACACTGGGCGGGCCTTAATTGGCCCGCCCACTTAAAATGGTGGCGGGGCCCACTTCTATGGCGGGGATCGGTTTCCCGCCCGCCGGAGATTGGGTCAGGCCCGCCCGCCCAGTGGGCAGAAAATTCAGCCCATTGTGTGCAATGTCAACAGCTACAAAAGTTGCCGCTGGCAGCCCCATTACACCCATGAGAGTGGCCTGATAGACCCTAGGTGAGATTGCATATAGATTACATCGGTCCTTTCCTTGGAACCATGTTTCTGCTGATTATAGATGCTCAATTCAAGTGATTAGACATTTATGAGGTTAAGTTGCCAACTACTATAGGAAAGCTTTGCTACCCATGGATTGCCAGAGGTAATTGTCTCAGATAATGGTACTGCGTTTACGAGCGCTGAGTTTCAAAGATTTGTCGGCCTCAATGGTATCAACCACGTGAAGACTGCACCATATCATTCATCATCTAATGGGCTGGCAGAAAGAGCAGTACAAACTTTTAAGGCAGGAATAAAAAAGTTAACACGTGAATCGTTCGAAACTAAACTCGCTCATTTCTTATTTTACTATAGAAAAGCCCGATACACTACGACACATGCAACACCTGCGGAATTACTGATGAGGCGCCATCTTCAAACAAGAGTAAGCCTTCCCAATTTGGAGGGGAAGGTGGAGAAAAGTCAAAGGAACTAAAAAGCGACTCATGATTTGCATAGCCGTGAGTGACAATTTACTGTTGGTGAAGCAACATATGGAAAGAATTTTGGTGGAGGTCTGAAGTGGTTACCGTGTAAAGTAAACTCTGTGACTGGACCATTGTTGTACCAGGTGGAAGTGAAGGGCCGGATCACCCATAAGTGTGTGGATCATTTAAGAAGAAGGGAGATACCCCGACAAAATGAAGTTCCGCCTGTAACCATTGCTGAACCTGTGGTTCCTGTTAAAGTTGATCAACCAAGGACAGACATACCCGATATCATTGTCGGAGTGGACGACATTGAATTGCGTGTGCCTAATGATGTAACTGATGTTAATGTGGTTCCTGTTAAAGAATTGGAAGTCGTAGAGCTACGACGTTCCACACGGATCAGGAAACCACCTGAAAGACTGAATTTATAATTTAATGACCTGTGTAAATATTGTAATGTTATGGGATAAACATCCTTGTAAATAGAAAATGCACATAAAAGTTAAAAAGGGAGGAATGTAATAATTATAGTTTTGATAAACATAGGATTGTAGCTTTAAGAATAATCCTGTGTTGTAAGATCACATGATCTGTGTAAACCAATGAGTTAGCAGTGTGGGGAATCTCTAGGCGAGAGTTCTTTACTTTGTAGAATTTAATGCACACATGTAGTTCTACATCCTGATCTTCTGAACCAAGGTCATCTCTAACTATTCTTGATTAACACTGCTATCCCTCCACCTTTACCTAGTTTTCTATTCTTCTTGAATATCATATATCCCTCAATGTTCAGGACATAATCCTTGTCATCCCGCAGCCATGTCTCCATAATGGCTATTAGAACATATTTATTTACTTCAATGTGTGCTATCAATTTGTTTACATTGTTAGGAATGTTACGTGCATTCAGATACAGAGCTTTTAGTTTTGTCTTTTTGTTATCTTTGTAACTTCTAGTTTTGATTCTTGGTGCATTCTTAGGTTTTTTTCTCTCTGTCCCTTCCTGCCATTCTCTGACTCTCATTTCTCAATATTACTACTTTCTTCTCCCTACCTTGTCTCTGTTCTTTGATATATATATATATCTTTCTATATTTGATCCCATACCCCTACTATTTAGTTTAAAAGCCTCTCTACTTCCCTTGTTATGCGATTTGCAAGAACACTGGTCCAAGCATGGTTCAGGTGTAGACCATCCAAACGGTATAGCCCCCACTTTCCCCAATACTGGTACCAGTGCTGTACAAAATGGAACTCACTTCTCCCACCAGTCTTTGACCCATGTGTTTATCTCTTTAATTGTACATCTCCTATGCTAATTTCCATGCGGCTCGGGTAATAATCCAGAGATTATTTGAGGTTCTGCTTTTCAATTTAGTACCTAGTTCTTTATGCTTTCTATGCAGAACCTCTTTCCTAGTTCTACCCATGTCGTTGGTACTTACATGGACCATGACAACCAGGTCCTCCCCCTCCCAATGCAAGTTCTTCTCGAGCCTTGAGCAGATGTCCCGAACCCTGGCACTAATCAGGCAACAAAGCCATCTGCACTCCTGCTCCTTGCTACACAGAACAATGTCAGCCCCCCTCACTATACTACCCCCTACTGCCACTACTTTCATTTTTGCTCTCCCCACTTGAATAGCTTCCTGTACCATGTTGCCATGGTCAGTTTGCTCAACTGCCCTGCAGCCCCCACTCTCATCCAAACCAGCTGAGAGAATCTCAGACCTACTGGACAACTGCAGAGGCTCACACTCCTGCACTCCTACCCTCTGGGTCCCCTTACCTGCCTCATTCCTCTCCGACCCCATGAAAATTCAGGCCTCAATGTTTACAATTAAATGCATGTTGCTGTGGTAGATTGCGTGTGAAAATTCAACCAGTTTTGTTTATGGTGTTACGGACAAGAGGGGATTAATTTAAATGGCACTGATTTCTCCTCTCACCACCCATCTGTAAACAGAAGAGTGTTTTGATTTGTTTCCCTCTTTATAAATGGTGGTGTATTTGTTAACCCCTTGGTTTCGGTGTGATCCAATTTTCTACTAATAACCCCACAGCAAATTCGAGATAGGATGAAGATAGGGTTAGTTTATTGTACACATTCAAAACTCGAAAGGAGGGTCGCAACATCACCTACACACCCAGCCAGTAAAGGGAAGGATAGGGAAAAGAAGGTTTTACAGTACAGCGACTACAGAGAAAATAAATATTGTTTCACATGAGTTCCAGAGTCCAGAATCATAGCCCAATGAGGTATTCCTTCACTGAGTTCAGCGGATTGAAACCCAATGCTGTATAGTTCACTTTTCCAGTGGTGTTGACTTCACATGATGAAATAGGCATGCAGAGCTTAATCTATCTAGTAGACAATGGTACAGAATTGCCAGCAGAAGCTGTGTAGATGGGGGCCAGGTATTTCATGTGTTCGTATGTTTGTATCCTTGTCTGTGAGGCTGCCAGTTAGATGGTAAACAGGAGACTGAGCTATGCGGTTCAACAATGCAAAATTACTTGTTCCACAATCCAGGGGCTCATGTCACATGACTCTGACCTCTCCACCATCTTTGACAAAGGATATGTATCCGCCGTCTGGATTCCAAAGACTGTTAAATGTCTCAGCCATTAGGAATTGAAAGGAAGGTTATGGGGCCTTTGCTTTAGCAAATGGTCCATCTCCTTCTGGCAAGCCTGGATTACTAAATGCCTTTGTATAGCTCTCTTTGAAGTTGGGTTGTATAGTCTATAGGTGGTCCTTAGTGGCTTTTCAGAGATACCAAGGTGTGGGTTTTCCTAAAACTGCCATGTGGCTTCTTTTGTTCAGGGGTCACAGACAGACACAGTTTCAGCTGTTTTAAAGGTCTTAGTTCAGATTTTTAAAAATTTTCGGAATTGCAATGAGCATAACTATTTATAGTTTATAAAAATATATAGTGTGAGGTCTTAATCCCTCACAATAGTCTCTTGACCCTTATAAAAATCATAATGATGACATTACACCCAAACCAAAATGAATTCCACTCATAAATTTTGATCTGACAATCAAATGCAACACTATCATTAATTTTTGAAAACTTTCATTTCATTGCTTTATATAGCATGTTACTGCACATTTTGTATCCTTCTGTGCTTATTGCTTTTTTCCCAACCTGAGAGCATTGAGGTCAATTACAGCATCACAATTTCTGCCTTAACTGAGATCCAGTAACCTAGCATATCCTTCAGTACTGTATTGCTTCCTTGTGATATATATCTGGAAATCTAGTTCAGCAGATATTAGCTGTGTTCTGTGTTTTATTTTTATCTATATAATAGTATTTGTGCCTGTAACGTAAAAATATTAGAAAATATGAATAATTTCTTCTGGACTACAAGATGGTATTATTCAGTTACACAGTTGAATAGGTCCCAGTAGATCTCAGATCAATTCATGGTTGGATCTAATATCAGAATCCAAGGTTTGAAATGGAGATGTCTGTACTGGGCATTGTTCCAATTTATCATCATTTTGTTTGATTTGTACCACAGGATAATGACCTCTTTTGCTTTAGTTATGGTTAATTTATGTGATTTATGGGTACCTATATGCTTAATTAAAATTAAAATGAGATCTCATTATAACTGTACTTCATTATACATCATCCAGTAACATAGCAGTTTCATCTTTGGTGACAACTGCAAATTAAGTTAAAATGGCTGGTGTGCTGGATCTGTAAGACAACACTGGGTACAGATAAATGTCAAAGCACTCCTAAGGCACTCATCAATTTTCCTAAAATTGTTTGGAGTATGAGTCATTGACTATTTTTCTTCATCCAAAGGAGTTGTAGGTTAATGAGTTCAATATATACTTTAGTATATAAATGTGGAAAAATACAGCATGGAGAAAGGTCAGCAGATTATGGCTGAAAATTCTTCATTGTCCGTTACTATGTAATGAGTATTTTTATCATCCAACAAGTTTCTATATTAATTGTCAGTCAAATGTCTGTGATCAAGGATTCAAAAATATATTAAAGTTACAATTATTTCACAAGGGATCATTTAGCATTTTCAAGGCAATGATGTAATCACATCATCGTTGTTCCATGTTGCCAAACAACTGATGCCACAATAGGCTGGCGTTTCCTTCTGGGCTTCTAAATCCCGCCGTTGGGTTCAAATGTGCATCAGAAGCATGCAATTTGCAGGAAACAGTCATTCATTGTGATTTTCCCTGAAGCAGCCAATTAATGGCCAGAGTATGGGCTGACTGTCCAATTAAGGATTGGGGCTCACTAAGCAAGAGAGCCAGTCAACTGCCTTCCATCTTAAAAGCAGCAGCAGGATGCAAGGGAAAGTGAGGGAGAAGGCACTACAGAACGGAAATGCCCTCTCTCCAAACTTTCAAAATTTAAATCAAGAATGGCCTTTGCAACTAGGCCATCACTGTGATGGGGGTGGCCATGGGGTGAGACCTCTAACATGGTGACTTGCTGCACCCAGGCAAGCCAGCCTTCCAGGCCTGTCTGGAGCACTGGCGCCCCCAGCCTGCCACTGAGATGCCATCTTCAGGCAATTCAGTGGGACCTCTACCACCTGAGGGAGCCTGGACTCTGACTGGAAAATCCCATTGCTGAATCCCCCACCATCAACATCCTGCGGGGGGTGGGGAGGAGATGTCGGTATGTCGGAGGGGCTGGTTTATCATTGACTAGAAACTTAACTAGACGAGCAACCTCTAACACAATGGCATCAAGAGCAGGGCAGGGGATGGATATTCTGCAGCAAGTAACTCACCTCCTGACTCCCAAAAGCTGGTCCACCATCTACAAGGCACAAGTCAGGAGTGTGATGGAATACTCTCCGCTGGATGAGTGCAGCTCAAACAACATTCAGGAAGCTCAACATCATCCAGGACAATGTCTGCTTGATCAAAACCTTAAAATTTGCTTCCTCCATCACAGGCTCACAGTGGCAGCAGTGTGTACCATCAACAAAATTCACCGCAGCAACTTGCCAAAGCTCCTTCAACCGTACATTTCAAACCCACAACTTCTGCCACCGAGAAGGATAAGAGCAGTAGTTGCTTGGGACCACCTCTACCTTTAAGTTCCCCTCCAAGCCACCCTTCATCCTGACTTGGAACTATATTCCCATTCCCTCACTGGGGCAAAATCCTGGAACTCCTGTAACAGCGCTGTGAGTGTGCCGACATGACATATACTTAAGTGGTTCAAGAGGGCAGGTCACCAGTATGCAATTAAGGGCAATTAAGAATGGGCAACAAATGCTGCCTAGCCAACAATACTGACATCCCATGAACAAATTAAAACAGATGTTTAGCAGTTAGACCATTAATGCATATATTCACGAATACAATATAACACCATTTGATTCCAACAAACTAATTTAGCAATTTTCTAATTGTAGAGTTATACAACGATTCCTATGTGATGATGTAGATTATTAATGTATGATATATACTTCCTAACTAAGAGAATAATGCCTGAAATGACTCTATTGTTTGATCCCAAGTCCAAGGCGCATGTTCCCAAGTCTGACCTTCTAATTGCAAGTCTGTGGCCCAAGACCCCCAAGTCTGATCACTCTGGTCCTTTGCTCATTCCCTGACTTAGCATTATTCCAAATTTGGAGCATTTACTTTATATTTTCTCCTCCAAAAAAGGTTCCTCAATGAAAAATGTTTGATCCGGAATTTAAACGCGTGTGTTTTGTAATGACTTGACATAGCGGACAGGTTTCAATAAGGAACAGATAAACTTTATTGCAGAGAGATTTTTCAGGCACTATATGCTCGATCAGGACTATTGTCATGAAGGCCCACCCCCTGGATTGCCCTCACTTAGGACTCATTGGTTGGAGCCTCTCAGAACATCTCGTGACCCCTGATAGACAGCAGTGGAGGGTATACCTTCAGTTACTACAGTTTAATCTAATCCACCATCCTGATTTGGAAATATATTGCCATTCCTTCACTGTCGCTGAGTCAAAATCCTGGAACTCTCGCCCTAACAGCAACTACAGCACATGAACTGCAACAGTTCAGGAAGGCAGCTCACTGTCACCTTCTCAAAGGCAATTGGAGTTGGGCAATAAATGCGGGCCTAGCCAGCAACACTCATACCCCATGAATGAATTTTTAAAAATGCCTATATATCTCTGATCCCTTATAAGTTACTAACATAACATTTGCATATAA
The DNA here is from genome assembly GCF_017639515.1 of Carcharodon carcharias. Taxonomy (NCBI): domain Eukaryota; kingdom Metazoa; phylum Chordata; class Chondrichthyes; order Lamniformes; family Lamnidae; genus Carcharodon; species Carcharodon carcharias. The sequence goes on along the minus strand of NC_054469.1, from coordinate 88,378,477 downwards.
AAATAAATTTATAGTCCTAAATAAAACCCACAAAATATCTCCCACATCGAATTTCATTCTGTTATTCATGATTTACCATCATTTGTGACATTCTTAGGTTTTTCCACATGGAAAATCTACAGCAGGATTATCATTTGGAATGGTTGACATAAAACCAAGTCAGGCTACTCTAAATTCATTTTTAAAATGCTTATCAGCTGTTGCGTAATGTGCAGCTGGAGCTCTGTGCTGCCGAGGGAAGGTTTTTGGAAACTCCACTTCCAAAAGTTAAAGTTCTACTTGCCAGAGCTTTAAATATGCAAATGTCAGTTAAGCAGGATTTACATGATATGCTGCAATAGACTTGGCCGTTGCTGGTTCTATTTTGGTCAGGGTATCTGTGGAGTAAGTCAATTCAAAGATTTGTTACCTCTGTATATATTGCATATTTGTGAAGTAAAGCCCTTGATAGGCCTTTTTGAAGTTTGGCATTGTTGCTGTAAAAGTTTTTGATGTTCCTGATTATTGTTTCATCTGAAAAGTAGCTGTAAAGTTATGTGTTATATGCATTTAATTTTTGGTTCAGATTTACATTTGTGAATTGAGGAGGTTTATAGATAATGAATGCCTGTTACTTCAACTGTTAGATGCAATTATTAGTTCAAGAATACTGAATGCTAAATTGAATTGGAAAACTGAGGTAACCAATTTTTTTCAGCTCTGCTTTGTTCTTGCTAAATGTTCTGCCACACAGAGCTGGTATTACCCAGCTGAGGACAGGACTCCAAGCTGTGATCATGACTCTGGGAGTTCAAGAAGCCAAACTTAATTATCATCTTGGGGATAATAATTGGAGCCTGTTTTATTGCTACAAACAGAAATGATCTTGAAAGCAACAACAACAGCTTGCATTTCTATGGTGCCTTTAATATAACAAAATGTCCCAAGAACAACATTGAGCCACAGGACAGGTGACCAAAAGCTTGCTCAAACAGGTAAGTTTTAAGGAGCAGATTAAAGGATGAAAGAGAGGTAGAATTGGGGAGAGCTTTGGAGAGGGAATTCTAGAGCTTAGGGCCAAGGCAACTGAAAGCATGGCCACTGATGGCAAAGTAATTAAAATAGGCAATGTTAAAGAAGCCAGAATTGGACCACAGTGATCTTGAAGGTTTGTGGGGCTGGAGGACTTACAGACATAAAGAAGGGTGAGGCCATGGAGGGACCTGAAAACAAGGATGGAGATATTAAAATTGAGGTCTTGTTGGGCAAGGAGACAATGTAGCTCAGCAAGTACTGAGGTGATGGGTGAATGAGACTTGTTGTGAATTAAGAGATAGGCAGCAGAGTTTTGGATGAGCACAACTTTATGTAAGCTGGATTTTGAGAGGCCATCAGCACAGCATTGGAATAGTTAAGTCTAGAGGTAACATCGGCATGGATGTGGGTTGCAGCAGCAGATGAGCTGGTACAAAGTTGGAGATGGACGTTATTATGGAGGTGTAATTAAGCAGTCTTAGTGATGGAGCAGATTTGTGGTCAGAACAGAGTTTGTACAGGAATCAAAGACAATGGCTTCAGCTTTTCCAATATTTAGTTGGAATAAATTTCTGCTCATCCAATATTGGATGGTAGACAAGCAGTGCAATAAAGTGGAGGGTCCAGGGAGTCCGTGGTGAGTACAGTTGTGCAACATTCCCTTTAATTTAGTTAGAAAGAAATTGTTTAAGTCTGTGGCTCCTTTAAAGTTTTTGTGTGACTGCGCATACACGGTAACTTAAAAGGGCCAACTGGTACAGTTAGGTGGGAATTTTCAGATTGCTGCGCAGCTGCATATGCAGAACTTGATGCTGTGTTTTCAGATAATATCACTGAAGCGAAGCACATAGATGTGCAGTAGAACGGTGCTAAGAATATCCTTGAGGGATTTCAGAGGTAATGGTGTGGGAGTGGGAAAAGAAACCACTGCAGGTGATTCTCTGGCTATGATTAGATAAATAGAATGGAACAAAGCAAGGGCAGTTCCATCCAGCTGGATAATGGAAGATAGGCATTGGAGGAGGCTGGTGTGGTTAACTGTGTCAAAGGCTGAAGATAGGTCAAGAAGGATGAGGAGGGATAGTTTACCATAGTTATAGTCAGAAAGAATGTCTTTTATGACTTTGATTATGGCTGTTTCAGTACTGTTATGGGGCCAGAAATCTGATTGGTGGGATTCAGATATGGGATTGTGGGATAATGGATATGGATTTGGGAGGCAACAACATATTCAAGGACTTTGGAGAGGAAAGGGAGCTTGCAGAGGAGGTAGTAGTTTGCAAGGACAAAAGGATTTTTGAGGAGAAGTTTGATGATGGAGAGGGAACTGTGAACAACATATGGCAAAGGAAGTGAACTGGGTGGTCAATAGTTTGGTCAGAATAATATTAAGAAGCTTCAAGACTGTCTTATGGAGAAGTAGAGGGAGCAAGGCAGGAGATGGGATGGAATCTAGAGAAAGACATGAGCTCAGGGCTAGGACAATGGAAATATTAGGGGAAGTTTGGCCTGGCTGGCCAAGAGAAGGGAGATATAGCTGAACAGACAGTCTTCCCTGTTGTGATAAAAAAGCCCATGAGTTCCTCGCATGTGTTGGAGGTGAGGGTGCACGACAAAGGGGAGGGTAGTTTAAGAAGATGGTTTATGGCGGAGGAGAAGCTGGGGTTATCTTTGCATTCTTGAATGATCTTTGAATAGTGAGCAGTTTCGGCAATGAAAAGCAGGACCCTATATGCTTTACAAAGGCCAGCCAGATCTGGCAATGGATGGATGGTTAAACCAGTTGTCTGCCAAATATGTTCACATTTGCATCTAGGTTAAGAGAGAGAGTAATGTTTTTAATAGTTTAATAGCCTACTCCTGCTCCTAATTCATATGTTCATCTTTTGTATGTTAAAAGTAGGATATCTAACAAATTGTATGGCAAGGCCAGATCTTTGAAGGAAAGACATTCTGTGAACACTGATCCAGTTGAACTGTTCACAAAAAAAGATTAATTCTGATGCCATATGGAATAGTTTTGGCGTAAAAGATAAAAAAGGGAGAGATATTTCTCTGAAGGGGTAACGGGTGACAATTCAAATTGGATAATTCAAATTAAATTCCGGAAAAGTCCCAGAGGATTGGAAAACTGCCAATGTAACATCCTTATTCAAAAAGGTAGGGAGATAAAAAACAGGTAACTATAGGCCAGTTAACTTAATATGTCATTGGGAAAATGTTGGAGGCTATTATAAAGGATGTAATAGCAGAGCATTTAGAAATACATCAAGCAGAGTCAGCATGGCTTCATGAAGGGGAAATCATGCTTGACAAATTTGTTAGAATTCTTTGAGGAGGTAACAAGCAGGATAGATAAAGACCATAGGACATAGGAGCAGAAATTAGGCCATTTGGCCCATCAAGTCTGCTCCGCCATTCTCTTGAATTTTGGGGATGTTACTCGTGTCTTTCACGGTGAAGACTGACGCAAAGTACCTATTCAGTTCCTCCACCATTTCTTTGTTCCCCACTACTACTTCTTCAGCGTCATTTTCCAGCAGCCCAATGTCCACTTTGCTTCTCTCTTACCCTTTATATATCTAAAAAAAACTCTTGCAATCTTCTTTTATATTACTGGCTAGTTTACCCTCATTTTTAATCTTCTCCTGTCAGAGGGTAGTCAATCTGTGGAATACTTTACTGCAGAGGGCTGTGGAGGCTGGGTAATTATGTATATTCAAGGCTGAGGTAGACAGATTTTTAATCAGTAAGGGAATCAAGGCTTATGGGGAAAAGGCAGGAAAGTGGAGTTGAGGATTATCAGATCAGCCATGATCTCATTGAATGGCGGAGCAAACTCAATGGGCCGACTGGCCCACTTCGGCTCCTACGTCTTATGGTCTTATAAGCTAGCTAGTTTTTCTTGGTGCAGCCTTCTTTGTTTCATATGTTATTAAATTTACAGGATTTCCATGAAAAAATGGAAAACCCGGTGATGGTTTGTAAGTGACCTTGCTGTTGTTGTCTGCTGCCTGCTAATAATGCTTGGGAACTGAAAACTAGAATGGTTAAGTCATGCTAGGGGTTTAGTCCAGTCAATAGAACAACCATTTCCAGCAACAACTGAACCAAAGTAAAGTCAAGAAGAGCAGGAGATGACAGATACATCACCTTGGAATGCTTTAGTGACAGATTTTCTCATAAAATATGAGTAGTCGAAATGTTTCTCTTCAATTAAATAAGTTAATATAATTTCAAAATCAAAAATAAAGTTTATATAAGACTTTTCCCAGAAGGATATGCTGTACAACTTTCAGTATTATGATGTAATGACACTCTCATGAGAATGTGGGAACTGTAATCTGAGCAAGATAGCAGAATGTGGTTGTGCCTGTTGATGTGTAGAAAAGATCTCTGGTTGAAATTGCTACCCTCAGACCAACTACCAGGAAGCAAATGGTTATATTAGCTTGTTCCTTGTGTTCAGTCACTCCGCAGTTGAGTGTTGTTAGGTGTGAGGTGTTGGCGTAGTGATGTTGTCAGTGGGCTAGTATTTCAGAGACTCTAGGGACCTGAGTTCAAATCACACCACAGCAGATGGTGAAATTTGATTTCAATAAAAATCTGGAACTAAGGCCAGAATTTTTACATCAGGCGGGTGTGCACCTGATCCGAACAAATGTAAAATGACGTGCAATGACACTGGGCAAGCATCCCGACACCATTGTACACTCCTGCGGTATTTCAGTCGTGGGCGCATGTGAGAATCAGCTGCGTACCCACCAACTGAAATATTGCATGAGTCTAATCTGATCGTGGGTGGCGGTCGGCTTGCTGAGCCCACCAGCAAGGGAAAAATCCTGGTCTAAGAGTCTGATGATGACCATGAAACGATTGTTGTAAAAACCCATCTGATTCACTAATGTTCTTTAGGGAAAGAAATCTGCTAGCCTACATGTGACTCCAGACCCACAGCAATGTGGTTGACTCTTAACTTTCCTCTGGACAAGGGCAATTAGGGATGGGCAATTAGGGATGGGCAATAAATGCTGGCTTAACCAGTGATGCCCACATCCCATCAATGAATTAAAAAATATGTATTAAAAGAGGTGAGGAAAGTCATGCACTGAGATTTATGCCAGATTACATTTTTGTACCTATTAAGCAGTATACCAGGCAGTGTCTACGGAAATTACCTTAAGATTACCAAGTACCACTTTAAATAAATATCAGACTTGTTACTCAGTTTGAATCGATTTTGTTATTTGTTTATGGGATTTGAAAGCATTGACAAGGCCGACATTTATTGCCCATCCCCGATTGACTAGAGCAGATGGTGTTGAGTCACCTCCTTGAACTGCTGCATTTCATGTGGTGTAAGTACACCCACAGTGGCTCTGGAGAGGGTGTTCAAAGGATTTAAAGCCAGCAACAGTGAAGGAATGGTAACATATTTCCAAGTCAGGATAGTGTATGACTTGGAGAGAAACTTGCAGTTTGTAGTGTTCCCAAGCATCTGCTGCCCTTGTTCTTCTAGGTGATGGAGTTTGCGGGTTTGGAAAGTGCTATTGAAGGAGCTTTGTGAGTTGCTGCAGTGCATCTTGTAGATGGTACACACTGTTGCCACCCTGTGCCAATGGTGGAGACAGTGAATGTTTAAGTGGTGGTTGGGGTACTGAGCGAGTGGGCTGCTCGGTCTTGTTTGGTGTTACTGAGTGCTGTGGAGCAGCACCCAACCAAACAAGAGGAGAATATTCCATTACACTCCTGATTTGTGCCTTTTATATAATGGGTAGGCTTTGGGGAATTAGAAAGTGAGTTACTCATTGCAGAATTCCCAGTCCCTGACCCTCTCGTAGCCACAGTATTTATATGGCTGGTCCAGATAAGCTTCTGGTCAATGGTAACCCCCAGGATGTTGATGGTGGGTGATTAAGCAATTGTTTCTATTTGTTTGCTACAGTGAAAGTCTTGGGGCTGAATTTCATTGAGGCATTGGGCTCTTGTCTGCTGAATGGACAGCCTGCAAAAGACCCACTTTACCTTTTTTTGGGAAGGCCTGCCAAACCAGAATCCAAATAGGCAATGTGTGGCCTTGCCACTGGCAGGCCTTCCCATGAAATCAAAACCCTGGGGGTGGAAGTCTTGCTAGCCTCTGATTGGCCAGCAGCTCTTGTACTCAGCAGCGCCACAGGGGAGGCTATGGCTGCTGTTGGAAGGACAGGAACTGAAGTCCCAGGATCACCGAATAATCCAGGCCACAGGTAAGTAATGTGGGGGTTAGGGCTATCATTTGCAGGGTGGGGATCATAGGGAGAGGGCTGCAGAAGGGGTTGACAACAAGGACAGGGATTGGCTGTCAGTGGGTCCTCCCTTTTTCAATGTCCAGTCCCTCAATCAGGCACTGGGTGCCATTGATCAAGGGACCCTGCCCCAGAGGTGACAAACAGGCCACATGATTCTACCTGCCATGCATGCTGCATGGTAACAGGCCCATCTGCAGCTGGGTTAATAGCAGTGGGATGAGACCCTTAAATGGTCATTAATTGTCCACTTAAGGGCCTCAGTTGGCAGGTGGGTGGGAAGGGAGATCATGGGCCTTCCACTCAGAACTTAATTATGGCAGAGGTGGGAAGGCAATGGGGTTTCAGAATGCCACTACCCCACCAAATTAAATGCCATTCCTGTCTCTAGGCTCGCCACTAGAGAGGGAAAAAGATTCCTCCCTTATAATGAGGAATCTTGTTGCCCTATTCTTTACATCGGTCACTGGGAAATTCATGTATCTTTTTAAAAGTTATTGATGTATTAGGGGATTGTAACAATAGCTTCACCTCATCCTCACACACTTAGCAATGCTACAAACCCTTACAACAATACTTCACAACTTACACACACTGCCAGTTATTCAGTTGTGATAGGCACATAACCCAAACATGTTGCACTGACACATTTCCCTCTCCCTTGCAGAAAAAGGTTTCATATAACCAGTAGCAGGAGTATTTGACCAATGGGGGTACAGACATGGATATTAGCCCCATGGAGGAAACAACGTGCTCCTTCATTGGAGCAGCCACAATTGAGGCTATGGCCAGTGGCAGAAGTTGAAACCTTTGATAATGGTAAAATGCTCATATCTACTCCTTCACACATCATACTTTCCCCTCATCGCACAATCTCTTCTATTTTATAAACTGCACCTGGTATATGCACAAGCCTTTTGTTTCCCCATACTCGGTTCTCCACAACATTACACTTGTGCTTTTCACCTTTCAGATATAGGGTAGTCACCAAGAAGTCCAATTGGGAATTCAGAAGAAACAACTTCATCCAAAGTATGGTGAAAATGTGAAACTTGCTGCTGCAGGGAGTGGCTGAAGCAAATAGGGGAAACTAGACAAGCATATGAGGGAGAAGGGAATATGGGGTATGAGAGTAGATTTCGGAGAGAAAAGATGGGAGGAGGTTCAAGTGGATCATAAACACTAGCATTGTCTGGTTGGGTCAAGTGGCCTATTTCAGTGCCATTCAATCCTTGGATCCATAATCCAATGTGGCTACCCAAGCACCTCCACTGGTAAACAGTGGTGGAGAAGCAAGACATGGAAGAGCTGGAAGACAATGCTGATGAAGAAATATTGTCATTTGATCCTACACTCACAGACACCAGCTCAGATGTGGACACTACGTGCACATTAGAAGATGGCTTAGAAAGCAGGATCTGTACTTGGCAGGAGACAAGGGTAGGGCAGGTATCAGCTTGTCAGTTAGTGATGTCGCACACAAGTTTTGCTGCAGAGGACTCAGATGAGCACTTCAGTGGGGTAGCCTGCAGAAAAAGGCTGACGAGCATATACAATAAAGTGCTTAGTGCATTGATAGGCTTGCCGGAAAATCTGTGGACATTGTCAGGGAGCATGGAGGAAGCTGGCACCAACTAGACACAGGACTTTGTGCTGACTTAGAAACCACCCCTTCCAGTGTAAAAATGTTGGTTATGTCCAGTGCAAAAAAATCTATAATAATCAGGATCTGGGCCCAGGAGTGTGGGGTGCAGGCAGTCCTAATCACTGGGACCAGTGCCTCTAGGGGGTCTGGGTTCATTGGCCAAGTAACCTGCCAGTCTGGATGGTTAGTGTCCAAAGCAACCAATCTGGCATGTAGACCATCCCAATTGACAGGCTAATCGGCTGATGATTGCTGTTCTTCTGAACAACAGCAGTCACTGGCTGAGTCATAGGATGCACAAGATTCCCCATTCCTTCCTTGCTTACCTCGCAGACTTCTGTTTGAACCTGGTTGTCATTAAGTGTTGCTTCCTTAGTCTTCATTCTTATTTCTTCAGAGCTGGCTGAAGGCTGCTGGAGCATAACGTAAGAGGTAAAGCATCTGGTCTCTCACCTCTCTGGTTTATGCTGACCCCTCCAGCTGCTATTCTTCACGTTAATGAGTTCCTTCCACCATATTGTATTATGTGAAAAATTCTTTCAGCTCTGTCTCATCAATACCCTGAGGCAGGGACCAATAAATGATGACTGTCTGGTTATCGGATTGTTTCTGTATCCCCGGTTAATTTTTACTGTGATCTGGCCTAGGGCCCTGTGGTGGCACACCCTTATCCACTGATTTGTATTTGTTGTTTTGTCTCTAGTCGGGGCTGTGGCATTGGGGCTTTGACAACATGTGATGGAATTCCAATGGTGGAAGCAATGCCACTAGTAGGCAGATTCTTACTTGTTTCTCAAGCCCAGGAGAACGTCTTGGAATCCTCAGCCAGAACAGGTGCTGGATCAGCAGGATAGAGGGGATGGAGAATTTACCACAGGGTTCTCAGCAACTTCCTCCTCCAATACAGGTTCAGGCTTTACTCCCTCCAGAGGTTCTGTTCTAAGGGTTCTATGTTCCTATATTCACTCCCAACCTCAGGCCTCCTTCGATCTTGAGTGCAAGTGTGAGTGTACACGTGTGCACGAGTGTGACAGAGCGAGGGTGTGCCAGAGAGCGAGAGTGATAGATGACAGAGTGAGAGAGTGACAGAGTGTATCTGTGAATAAGTGTGTGAAAAACCTGAGATTTGGAGTAAACTGGACATACACAAACACACACACACACACACACACACACACGGGTTGTTCAGTGTTGGGACATACACCCTCCCCCTCCTCCTCCTCTCTCCCCAAAACCTATCCTCACACCTGGGTGGGGGAGAGGAGGAAAACACAGTCTAAAAGGCTGCTTCGGAGCCCCACTTTAATATGACTTCTACTGAGGCTAGCTCATGGTGTGGCCAGAGGTGAACACAAGGTCAGCATCAGCTAAAGCCAAATCCTTAGCTCAGCTACCGTCCCCTCCCACTTCCATGGAGATCAGGGCTTGGGGCCAAGTCTGTCTCTTTGTAGCTCTGCTTCTTAAGGAAAAAGGCAAAAAAGGTTTTTTAGTTCTACTGCTTGGCACTTTTTAAATGTTCATTTTTATTAATTACTAATTTTTTAAATGATAAATTTATTGCTTTGACATTGATTTTTTTGACTCAGCAAGTTGTTTGTGTTTTCTGAATACCTTAATTTTTTTTTGAAGTTCATGTTTAATGTTGTGAAGAACCAAATCTCAGACAGCTGTTGCTGGGTTTCTTGCTTAAGGGAATGGGAGGCTCACAAGAAGTCTGATTGCTATTTGGAGAGCTGGCAGAAGAGATATTTTTGCTCCAATAGAAATGGGAAGTATTGGAAATGCTCAGCATGTCTGGGGGCATCCGCATAGAGAGAAGCAGAGGTCAGTGACCCTTTATCAGAACTTGTGCAGATCATGGACCTGAAGCATTGACTCTGTTTCTCATTCCACAGATACCTGGCCTGCTGAGCGTCTCCAGCATTTTCTGTTTATATTTTAGGTTTCCACCATCTGCAGTGCTTTGCTCAACTATTATATGCTCCAGGCTGGGCATTTGTAAGGACGGTTAGTTTCAATTTTAAATTAGAAAATATATATCACAAAGCAAAGTAATCTTTCTGCTAACAAAGCCCACTTGTGTGGATAGAAATAGCACGTTATTGCAGGTCAGTTGGTTGGTGCTAATTTACTGAAAGGTTTTGCAATTTTTAAACTCAGATATGAAACCAGGAGTCACGTACCAATAGAATATGTCACTGTTAGTTCAGGATATTCTCATTTATACATTGTTGTTTGCAGTGCTTGTGAAGCTCAAGTCTTTTGGATGTTGCCATCCAGATATTGCATAGGGCCAGGTTCAAAGAAGCACAATGTATCATACTGAAACCTGAGCTTTTAATGCGTTCTATCAGTAGAGTACAAAAGTTAAGATGTTTTGCTAAACCTAATGAAACAGCTTGATTCCACTGTGACTGTAGCTCCCAATTTTGGGTACCTGAAGGATGTGAGTGGGAGAGTTGGGTTTTGTGGGGAGAGACAGGGCTGGAATAAGGGGCCCAGATAAAGGAGAAGCACCATGGTCCACGATTTCTCTCCCTGGCCCTGCTCAGGATTGGAAGTCTAATTAATGGAGTCAGGCTGAGGAAATTTTGCCTCTTCAGCTTGCTGATGGATACTTGCTCACTATATGCTATGATGGGAACGACATGACATTGGGAACAATGTTGGGCAAGTGAAATGAACTTTATCTAACTCTCTGCATGTAAAATATCACACTTACGCAAAGGACAATCAGACAATGGCAGGATCCCCCCCATTTATGATTCCTCAAAAGAGTTACCAACTCATCCTAGAGAAGGAGGAAGTATCAGTCAGGAACCAGACATGATGGAAATACCAGAGAATGTAGTCAGTCAACCTAGGCTGTTCCTCCGTGTTTTCCAGCAGCCAACACAAATAGAATTTAGAGCTGGTTATCTTCCTAACCTCTGGAACATGACGCAAGGTCTAGATTCTTTTAAATTTGAGTTTCATAAACTAAAAAAAAATATTGGAAAAAGTTATCAGCATCAAAAGCCAAAGCAACTAATATGGGTTGAATTTGAATATTTGCGAACGTAATCTTAACATTTCAAATTTGACCCATTTCATCTTCGCAGCACTCTTCAGTCTATCAGTTATTAGCAATTTCCTAGTTATAGCTAACAATTCCAGTACAGATATTTATTATTAACTACTTCTTCCTGTCAATGTAAAGCATAAATCAATTAAAAACATCTATAAATTTCTGACTGTACAGCAAAATCTGTGATAGTGCAAGATACATACCTACAAGGACATCAAAGCATGTCAGAAAACCTCATGCAAAAATACTAGCTTCAATAAATTTTCAGAGGCATGGTTTCACAAATGTATAATTTACCCAATAAACTCCTTGTTATAACTAGCTGTATGGATCATTGTTGAAAAATGATAGCTTTAATTTCTGACACTTCCAAGTTATTTGAACTTCATTATTATGCACCATGCTGTGTAATCTCTGTCCCTTAATATCTTTGTGTTTACAGTCACTATTCCTTTGCTGATAAAGTTACATTTTACTTGCAGGTCACTTGAGGATTGTGGCTATAAATGTCGAAACATGATATTTCGGATTAAACTAAACAGACAAGCACCAAACCATGATAAAAGCTGATTGCTGCTCTAAAATGCATTAAAGAGTTCTGTAATTATTTATTAAGGATAAACCTCTCCCCAGACTATAGGCAATATCATTGCAGTAGCAGATGAGAAAAGAGTAACTAAATGAAACATTAAAGAGCTCTTTGAACCTTGATAATAAAGTCATAATTATGCATAATATGTAAAAATATGTAGCTCATATTTGAAGTACGGTTCTCATGAATTTACAAGCACTGAAGCCTGAAAGTAGGCAATTATTATTATTTATTGGCAGTAGGCAATAAATGGAAAATTCAGTCAAAAAGCAAACTTCTTACAGCATACTGACAGAAGAAACTTCTACAAATTGGAACTAAATGAACAGAAAAATATCTTTAATTATACAGTGCAGTGACTTGAACACTTCTCTGCACTGCTTGATACTTATTATCATATTTGAGGAGATATAAGCAAGCACAGTCATATAGGTTTATAAAAATATGTGGCTTCTAGTGAGTTTGCCTGACTTTTAGTCGCAATTGTACAGAAGTAAATGGAAAAATTAGACCTCAATTCATCTTGCCAATTTTTAAAAAAAATCTTTAATTCATTATAATTTCATGTTTTTATTGGTAAAACGTTCAATGTATTCAAATGCTCAGAATAAATAAAATATTTAAATAGGGCATTAGTAAAAGTGCTCATAATCAATTAGAATTATAGATTCATTTATACTCCAAGTTCGCTGCTGTGATCAGTAACAAGTTTGCAGTATTTACCCAATAATGCCATGATAATCAGAGATAATGTTGCCTGCTTGGCAAAACTAAGAAGTGACCTATTATTACATACACCTCCATGAGATTCAGTGCTCTTTGCTCTTGCCATCTCCTGAATTCCATTCTCAATGCCATGTGCTTTTGACCTTTCTCTTTAGCAGCGTCAATTTGCCCTTTTTTCAGAGTTGCTCCTGGTCTACAGTTCCACTGGCCTTTACCAAAAGGTGCTTTTCTTTGTTAAGTCTGCAAGCTTCAACAACTCTTTGATACCACCGACTCTCTGGATTCTCCTTCTCCTTCACTTTCCCCTAGTTCCAACACTCCTTCCAATCTCACCCTCCCTGTGTTTTAATTATTTCCCAGACCTTGCCCTCCCTGATGAATTTTTTTGTTTGGCACAATGCCATCGTCTCCACACCCACTTCTTTGACTGGAAGATTTTCCATGCACAGGGTACCCATCCTCCAGCATTCAGAATTGTCATTCAACCTGGACCTTTCCATCTGGCTTCTGCAGACCTGGCCATTGGGAACTGCAAATGTGACCTTGGCTGATTCAATTTCTCTACCCAGCTCAGCCACTCAAATCTACCCTCCTCTGAAATTGCAGCACTTTGATCTCTATGGTTCAATGTTAAAAATGCCATTAAACCTGCTGACAAGGGTGTGCTGTTGTTGTTTGGCAAATAGACCTATGCATTGCAAAGGTTGAATGGCAACTGTTACAAAACTTCTCCTACATCCCCAGACCATGAGCCAATCACTGAACATCAAGTCATAATTTCCCAGACTATCACTGAACTCATCTGCTCTGGAAATTTTCCCCTCAAAACCTCCAGCCTCATGATCCTCCTGCTCCACCCAGCCTACTTCTTGCTCCTACTCAAGATCTCCAAACAGATACACCCATTAGCCTGGATTTTTACTTAACTGACCTGCCAAGAGCAGCATAATCAGAATAGAGCCAGGTACCCAGGTGTTGGGATTCACCTGTATGCTGTGGGGTGGTTGCTGATTGGTGGGGAGGCTTGGAATGGGACCCTAGGGAGCTGCCAATCCTGGGGTCTCAAAGGAGATTAGATACAATCAATGACTTGAGTATGCAAAGTGGAAGGTCGAGGTGGGCACCACGATGGCGGTGGGGGGGGAAGGAATCAGAGATCTCAGAGCATGATATCAGATGACCTTGTTGGTGTTGGGGAGAGGAAGGTCAGCGGCTTTGGAGGGAGATCAAATGGCCTCAATGGTGGTGGGGGTAAAATAGGGGGCTGGTTGGGGTGGAGTGGGGGAATTAGGAACATAAGAACACAGGACTTAGGAGCATTCGGCCATTCGAGTCTGCTCCATCACTCAATAAGATCATAGCTGATCTGGTTGTGGTCTCAATTCCACTTTCCTGTCCCCCATAACCTTCGACGCCTTTGTCTATCAAAAATCTGTCTAACTCTGCCTGAATAAATTCAATGATCCAGCCTCCAGTGTTGCCTGGGAAAGAGAATTCTACATAATAATGATCCTCCCAGAGAGAAAAAACATTTCTCCTCATCTCAGTTTTAAAAGGGGGACCTCTTATTCTTAAACTATATCCCCTGGTTTTAGTCTCCCCAACAAGTCGAAATATCCTCCCGGTATCTACCCTGCCATGTCCCCTCAGGATCTTATATGTTTCAAAAAGATCACCTCTCATTCTTCTACACTCCAATGGATATAGGCCTAACCTGTTCAACCTTTCTTCATAGGATAAACCTTCATCCCAGGAATGAGTTGCGTGAACCTTCTCTGAAAGATTTCTAATGCACTTGTATCTTCTTTCAAATAGGGAGACCAAAACTGTACCCAATATTCCAGATGTGGTCTTGCCAAGGCCTGTACAGCTGCAGTAAACCTTCCCTACTTTTATATTCCATTCCCCTTGTAATAAATGACAACATTCCATTGCCTAATCACTTGCTGTACCTGCATATTAACTTTTTGTGATTCATGTACCAGGGCACCCAGATCCCTCTGTAGCACAAAATTCTGCAATCTCTTTCCATTTAAATATAATACTGCCTTGCTATTCTCCCTGCCAAAGTTGACAACTTTGCATTTTCTCACATTATACTCCATCTGCCAAATTCTTTATTTAGTTTAAAGCTCTCTCTACAACCCTAGTTATACAACTTGACAGAACACTTGTCCCAGCATGGTTCAGGTGTAGCCCATCCCAAGGGCACAATTCCCACTTTCCCAAGTAAAAGTGCCAGTGCCCCATGAATCAAAATCCATTCTTCCCAAACCTGTCTTTAAGCCACACATTCATCCCTCTAATCTTAATTACCTATGCCAATTTGCTCTTGGCTCAGACATTATTATCTTTGAGGATTTGTTTTTTAATTTGGCCCCTAGCTGCTCATAATCCCTAAGCAGAACCTCTTTCCTAGTCCTATCTATGTTATTGCTACCAATGTGGACCACGACAACTGGATCGTCCCCTTCCCACTGCAAGTCCAGCCCTGAATCCTGACACTGGGCAGGCAACCCAGCCATCTGGACTCACGCTCTCGGCTGCAAAGAACTGTGTCTATTTCCATGACTATACTGTCCCTTATTACCACTACTTTCCTCCTAACTCCTCTGACTTGAATGGCTACCTGTACCATGGTTCCATGGTCAGTTTGTTCATCCACTCTGCAGCCCCTGCTTCCATCCCCACAAGCTGCAAGAACCTTGAACCTGTTGGACAATTGCAAGGGCTGAGGCTCCTCCACTTCTGCCTTTTCGATCCCCTTACCAGCCTCACTTGCAGTCACACCCTCCTGTTCCTGACCACTGATCAAATCAGAAGACCCTAACCTAAGGGGTGTGACAGCGTTCTGGAAAAAATTGCCCAGATAACTTCCTTCTCCTTGATGCATCAGTGTCTCGCTCGGCCTCCAGCTCAATGACTCTGAGCCAAAGCTCCTCAAGCCGCTGTCACATACTACAGATGTATTTGCCCTGTATCATGCTGGTATCTGGGAACTTCCCACATTCTGCAGTCACATTACCTGCCCTGCCATCGTTATTATGTGTTAATTTATTATTATTTTCTTCATTTACAATTAATAAGCCCTACTACTCTCAGTGAGCTTACTACTGCTAGAAAACCTTACTACTACTAAGGAAACATTACAATTACTAATAAATTACATGAGTTTTGAAAGATAAATGAGAAAAATACTCACCAACCCCTTCAGCACATTCTTGCCACTTGGCAGTTAGTTCTTCCTAACTTTATTCTGGATTTTCTTTAATTGTCCAGTCTCTTTTCATCTACATCAGTAACTCTGCCTACATCCTGCGCTACTTTAACAGTTTCCAGTTCCCTGGCTCTAACCATCTCTTTTCAGCATGGGTGTCCAGTCTCTCCATTCTCCACCAGGAAGTGCTTGGGCCCTTCTTCCTTGGCTGGAGCAAACCAGTCCCCATCCAACATCACCCTCCTCCACCTGTTCTCACAATGAACAATTTCTCTTTTTACTTCTCTCACTTGCCCCAAATAAAAGATTCTGCTACGGAATCCATATGGTTCCTAACTATCCCTGTCTTTTGATGGTATATGCAGAATACTCTTTGTTTTAGCCCCAGTCAAGTCCTCTCCCTCACCTCTTTTTTCCAGTATACTAATGACCCAATTGATGTCATTTTTCCTTTTTTGCCTTGAAATGGAACATTTCTTCAAATTTGCTTCAAATTTCCTCTCACCTTCATTTGCTGCATCTCCAACTCTTCCCTTCCTTAATTTCTCTGTCTCCATTTCTGGAGATAAGCTGTCACTCGGTGTTTACTTTAAGGAAATTTATTCTCACACCTATTTTGATTACAGTTCCTCCCACCCTGTTTCTTGTAGTAATTTTCTTACATTGTCCCAGTTTCTCCATTTACATTGCATCCATTCTGATGATGTCACTTTCCAAATCAGTTCTTCGGGTATGTCTCCCTTTTGCTTCAATCGAAGATTCCTCTCCACAGGGCCCTTGTACATGTCCATCCCATCCCTTGCACTTATGCTCTCACCCCTTCTGCCAGAACCACAATAGGCTTTCCCTTGTCCTTACTTCCCACTCCACCATTCTCGACATTCAATGAGTCATCCTGCATGATTTCCCGCACCTCCTGCACAATGCCACGTTAAACACATTGCCTGCTCCTCTTCCCTTTCATCACTTTAAAGGGACATCTCCCTCTGTGACACTCTGGCCCACTTTTCCGTCAGCCTTAGCACCCATTTCCCTTCTCACGGCACTTTCCCATGCTAGCACAGGAGATGCATCATCTGCTTTTACAACTCCTCAGTTCTGTTCAGGACCTCAACCACTCATTCCAGGTGAAACATCAATTCATTTGTAGCTTCAGTTTAATATACTGTACTCCCTGCTCACGTTGCAGTGTCCTGTGAATTGAGGATACCAACTCAGATTGGGTGATCACTTTGCAGAACAGTTCTGTTCAGTCTGCAAGCATAACACTACGCCTCTGGTTGTTTGACATTTTAATTCTCCATTCCATTCACACCCTGACTTCTCTGTCCTCGGCCTCCTTCACTGCTACAATGAAGCTTAATGGAAGCTCGAGACTCAGTAGTTCTTTCAATTTGGCACATTACAGCTTTCCATACTCAATATCAAATTCAACAATTTCAGATCATAAACTCAGCTTCCATTTTTTTTCAAATAGCAGTGCTGAGAATGCTTTCACTATCACAGACCTTCCCTCTTTTTTTCTTTCCTCTCCTTTCCATGCCTTTGAGCTTGATTTTTTTAACTCATTTATGGAGTATGGGCGAGGCTGGCTAGGCCCGCATTTATTGCCCATCCCTAACTGCCGTTTAGAAGATGGTGGTGAGCTGCCTTCTTGTCATATGCAGTCCATATGGTGCAAATACACCCACAGTACTGTTAGGGAGGGAATTCCAGGATTTTGATCTAGTGACAGTGAAGGAACAGCAATATTGTTCCAAGTCAGGATGGTTTGTGGCTTGGAGAAGAACTTCCACATGATGGTGTCCCCATGTATCTGCGGCGGTCTGGATTTGGAAAGTGCTGTCTGAGGAGCCTTGGTGAGTTCCTGTAGTGCATCTTGTAGATGCTACACACTGCTGCTACTGTGTGTTAGTAGTGGAGAGAGTGAATGTTTGTGGATGGGTTGCCGATCAAGTGGGCTGCATTGTCCTGGATGGTGTCAAGCTTCTTGAATGTTGTTGGAGCTGCACTCATCCAGGCAAGTGGAGAGTAATCCATCACACTCCTGACTTGTGCCGTGTGGATGATGGACAGACTTTGGGGAGTCAGGAAGTGAGTTACTCACTGCAGGATTGTTGCCACAGTACTTATATGCTAGTCTAGTTCAGTTTCTGGTCAATGGCGACCCCCAGAATATTGATAGTGTGGGATTCAGCTACTGAATGTCAAGGGGCAATGGTTAGATTCTCTCTTGTTGGAGATGGTCATTGCCTGGCGCTTGTGTGGCGCGAATGTTACTTGCCACTTGTCAACCCAAGCCTGGATATTGTCCAGGTCTGGCTGCATTTAGACATGGACTGCTTCAGTATCTGAAGAGTTGTGAATAGTGCTGAACATTGTGCAATCATCAGTGAATATCCCCACTTCTGATCTTGTGATGAAAGGAATTTCATTGATGAAGCAGCTAAAGGTGGTTGGGCCTCGGACACTACCCTGAGGAACTCCTGCAGTGATGTCTTGGAACTGAGATGATTGACCTCCAATAACCATGACCACCTTCCTTTGTGCTTGGTATGACTCCAACCAGTGGAGAGCCTTCCCCCTGATTCCCATTGACTCCAGTTTTGCTAGATTCCATACTCAATCAAATGCTGGTTTAAAGTCAAGGGCAGTCACTCTCACCTCACCTCTGGAGTTCAGAATTTTTGTCCATGTTTGAACCAAAGCTGTAATGAGGTCAGGAGTTGAGTGACCCTGCCGGAATCCAAACTGAGTGTCGATGAGCAGGTTATTGCTAAGAGCTGCTTTCATAACACTGTTGACACCTTCCATCACTTTACTGAGGATCAAGAGCAGAATGATGGGGCGGTAATTGACCAGGTTGAATTTGTCCTTTTTTTTTTGGTGTACAGGGCATACCTGGGCAATTTTCCATGTTGCCGATCCTGGAACAGCTTAGCTAGGGGTGTGGCAAGTTCTGGAGCACTAGTCTTCAGTACTTTTGCAGGAATATTGTCAGGGTCCATAGCCTTTTCAGTATCCAGTGCCTTCAGCTGTTTCTTGATATCACGTTGAGTGAATTGAATTGGCTGAAGGCTGGCATCTGTGATGCTGGGGATCTCTGGAGGCCAAGATGAATCAGCCACTTGGCACTTCCAGCTGAAGACTGTTGCAAATGCTTTGGCCTTATATTTTGCACTAATGTGCTGGGCTCCTCCATCATTGATGAAGAAGATATTTGTGGAGCCTCCTCCTCCAGTGAGTTGTAAAGTTATCCACCACTATTCACAACTGGATATGGCAGGATTGCAGAGTTTAGATTTGATCTATTGGTTGTTGGATCGCTTAGCTCTGTCTATCGCATGCTGCTTTTGATATTTGACACGCAAGTAGTCCTGTGTTGTAACTTTACCAGGCTGACACCTCATTTTTTGGTATGCCTGGTGCTTCTCCTGGCATGCTCTCCTGTCCTCGTCATTGAACCAGGCTTGGCTGTAACGGTAGAGTGGGGGATATGTCTGGCCTTGAGGTTACAAATTGTTGTTGAGTATAATTCTGCTGCTGCTTTAGCCCACAGAGCCTTGAGTTGCTCGACCTGTTTGAAATCTATCCCGTTTAGCATGGTGATAGTGCCTCAATATGAAGACAGGACTTCATCCCCACAATAAGTGTACGGTGTTTACTCTTACCAATACTATCATGGACAGAAGCATCTGCAATGGGCAGATTTACGTGGATGTCAAGCATGTTTTTCCCTCTTGTTGTTCACTCACCACCAGCTGCAGATCCAGTCTAGCAGCTATGACATTGTTAGACTTTTAATTCCAGACTTTTTTCATTGATTGATTTGCCATGGTGGAATTTGAGCCGGGTAACCCAGAGCATTACTGTGGGTCCCTGACTTGTTAGTCCAATTTCAATACCACTATACTACTGCCTTGCTCCGAAAAACACGATTAAAACTATTACATCTGTAGCATTTTCCAGTTCTGCCAAAAACTCACTGGTATGAAAAATTTACCTGTTTCTCTCTTCACAGATGCTTCCAGTTCTGTTAAGCATTTTCAGCATTTTTGTTTATACTTCAGATTTTCAGTATCTGCAGTACTTTTGCCGTTGCAGCTGTGATGGAAGGGGTGTGTTCCCACAAAAAGACAATTATTTTACTGTAATGATGCCTTTGCAACCCTCGCAATGGAAACTTGTACTTATGTTACACCTTCAACATAGAAACATTTCCCAAGTTTTTTCAGAGAAACATAATCGCAGAAAAATTGATGTTCAATCAAACCAGCGATACAGGATATAAAAACCTAGTCAAAATAGTATGTTTTAAGAAGAATCTTAAAAGGGGAGAAAGTGGTTAAGATCCAGAGAGGTTTAGAGAGGGAATTCTATAGCTTAGGGCCCAGATGGCTGAAGGCATGACCATCAGTTCTGGGATGAAATGAGTCAGGAGATGCTCAAGGGGCTAAAGTTGGAGGAACGTGAAATTTTCAGAAGCTTGTTAGAAGAAGTTAGAGATGAAAAGAGGCAAGATCGTTGTTAAAAGAAGTGTAAACATAGAGAAAGGGGGGTTGTCCTCATATCTCTTTCTTATCACACAATTTTCCTGCTGCGAAGTAAGCTATTACAAGTGGAGTATTAAATCCAACTTTCTGTTTCATGTTTTGCCTGAACAATATATTTTAGTTAATATTTGTGGCAGACATAATGGGCAGAATTTTGCCCTTGATGGGCGGGCAGGCCTGACTGACTCGGCGGCGGGCAGCCGATCAGTACCGCCGAAACGGGTCCCGCCACCATTTTAAGTGGGCGGGCCAATTAAGGCCCACCGAGCGTGCTGCCCGACGGGAAGCGCTATGCGTTCCCTTTGCGAGCAGTGGGGGATTCCCTAACTACGAGAGTGCGGTCTTTCGAGCATGCGCGCAAAAGAGCGCACATCTCCCTGAGGCAAAGTGCTGCCTCAGGGAGATCGCTGAAAGGCTGTCAAAGATTAAAAATAGAACAATAAAAAATTCATTAACATGTCCCCCTCATGTGAAAATGTCACAGGAGATGGGACATGCTGATGAAGTACACAAAACCTTTATTAAACATTTTTAAAACTGCTATTAAACCTCATCCCGCTACTGGATGAGGTTTGTAAAAAAAATCACTTACCCGCCTGCCTGTTGGGCCCATGCGCCAAGCTGAAGTTCGCACGGGCCCCTCAAAATCCTGGTCGATTGGTGAGTTAATGGCCTTAACAAGGCCTTTAATTAATGGTGGGCACGTGTCACGCTGCATAACGCGCCCGCCGACCTAAGTATCGCAATGCTGCGCGCTGACATCGGTACACTCTCGCGACATTTTAAACGCTGATGGGCAGGTTCCGGCACCCGCACGTCAGCCAGAAGATTCAGCCCAATGAAACAATGATTCAGTTCTATTGCAATGAATTAAACATCGTCTAAGTGAGGTGTTAACTCATCATTCTTTGTGGTCCCTGGCCAGACTAATTAGATGGTACTTACTGACTTGAGAGAAATCAACAAGTCAATGACTATCTATTACACATTGGAGTACAACATAGAGGGCAGAATTTTCCGCCTGTCGGTTGGGCGGAGCTGGAGCGGCTACAGGCAGTTGCAGACCCAATCGGTGCTCGCGATCGGGTCCGCACCATCATTTTACACTGGCGGGCCAATTAAGGCCCACCTAGCCCATATGCCGACTCCTGTGAATAGCGGGAGTGTGCGGGCTGCGGCGGGCGTGCACAGGCCGCCAGGTTTAAAGGAAGGCCTGGCAGCCTTCTGTAGGCTGCTCACAATGGCTACTTCGAGGTCACACCACAGGGTGTTGGCTGAGCAGGGCAGGCTGCAGGGTAGGCCAGCAGGGGGGGGGCCAATGCACCCCTCGCTTTTCTGATGACTGCCTTGCTGCCTTCATGGAGGTGGTGGCAGCACAGTGTTGGCCCCCCAGGATGGGAGGAGGAGGCCCCCCCACATGACATAATGTGCCTGGGAGGAGGTGGTGAGCTCCTGCGATGTGGTGCGATGCACCTGGAACCAGTGCTGTAAACGCTTCAATGACTTGTTGCGCTCTGGAAGGGTGAGTACCATGTTGGCACTGGGCATTTAATCCAGCAGGTAGCCTTAGTCTTTGAGGCCCCCCCGCCCCCTCCCAAGGCTTACTGTCGTGACTGTATTGAATCATGTTGGGCATTTCTCCTGTGCTGGATGGGCAAGCAGATAGTGCCCATGCTTAGATCAGCCTGAGTGGTTCATGAGGAGATGAGTTTCCCCCGCACCATTGGTTGCTCTTAGTCGCACATGACTAGTCTGGGGGTGACCTGCAGGAGATGCAGCTAGGCGCATACTCAGAACTCCAACACATGTCCTATTCACGGTGATGAGATTGTGGAAGGGCAGCCTCAAGGTGTCATGGTCAAGAACTACCTGCTGCCCTCGACACTGCACATAGTAGCGCCTCTTTGGCACGGGAGTAAAGACCTAAAGTGTGTTTTGTGTTTCCTAAAGTGATGCACGCAGAAGGTGTTTAAGGTGGCCATTTCCGGGGGGGGTGGGGGGGGGGATGCTGTTGGGAGCAGGCGTTCTATTTTT
Source organism: Carcharodon carcharias (assembly GCF_017639515.1). Taxonomy (NCBI): domain Eukaryota; kingdom Metazoa; phylum Chordata; class Chondrichthyes; order Lamniformes; family Lamnidae; genus Carcharodon; species Carcharodon carcharias. The sequence goes on along the minus strand of NC_054469.1, from coordinate 88,356,344 downwards.
GTGTGACTGATGGACAGTAGCATGGAGAGGAGGCACTGGAGGCCTGATATGGGCCACTGTGGTTGGGGTGTGGCGTGCGCGTGCAGAGTCCATGTGCAAATTGCCGCAATGAATGGTCTTGTCTGTTTTTCAGGAGAAGAATGCTCATAATGCATCTGAGCGTTCGAGGACTGGAGGCGGCCAGGCTCACCTGATGATATTAAGCCGCTTCGAACAGGGGGCCCTGGAGCTTGACAGGCGCCATGCGCCCAGGTCAACTGGTGTTAGTGAGGCTGGGGTGGAACGGCCAGGTATTTGAGGCCAACAGAGATCTGCTATGTCCTCCCAACACCCATAGCATTGATGATTGTTTAATTTGTTATTGTTGCAACATTGCTCGGTCACAAAGTGATAGAGTCAGAGGTGTAGATCATAGAAAAAGGTCCTTCGGCCCTTCGAGGATGCGCGTGTCAAACACCTTCCTAAGTTGCCGTATCCCATTTCCCAGCACTATGCCCATGGCCTTGTATGCCATGGCACCGCAAGTGCATATCCAAATACTTATGCGTTCCACATTCCCAACACACCCTGTGTGCAAAAGTTGCTCATCACATCCCCTGTCAACCTCATTCCCCTTACCTTGAATCTATGCCACCTGGTTACTCATCCCTCTGCCAAGGGGAAAAGTTCCTTTCTGTCGACCCTATCTATGCCCCTCATAATTTTATAAACCTCAATAATCTCACCCTCTATCTCCTCTGCTCCAGGGGAAATAACCCCAGTCTATGCTATCTCTCCTCATAATTCAAACTCTCCAGCCCAGCCAGCATCCTGGTCAATGATCTCTGCACTCTCTCCAATCCAATCACATCCCTCCCGTGAAGCGCATTTCAGAACTGCATGCAGAACTATAGCTGTGGCCTAGGCAGCGTTTTGTGCACTTGGAACATTACCTCCCTACTCCTATATTCTATTCCTCGGCTAATAAAGGCCTTCTTAAACACATTATGTACCTGTCCTGCTACCTTAAGGGACCTGTCGACATACCCAGCAAGGTCCCTCTGACCCTCCTTACTTTCCACGATCCTACCATTCATCGTGTATTCCTGTGCCTGGTTTGTCCTACCCCAGTGTATCAGCTCACACTTATCCACATAACATTCTATTTGGCATTCCTTAGGCCATCTGACCAGCCAGTCTATATCTGCTGTAATGTAAGAGTATCCTCCTCACTATTTGTCACCCCAACAATATTCGTGTCCATAGGTTCTGGAAGGTTGAGCGCATAATGAGCCAGGGGGAAAAGGATGAAGTGTGTCACTGTGTGCACGCTAACTGATCCACTGTTTTTGTTGTTCATTTCGGCCACCAGGAGCAATTCCAGATGCCCCCTCTCACACCTGAAGGCCCTCAAGTGTCACCTGCATCATTTCTGCGAGGCAGGCACCAGCGCAGATACTAGCACCTCTGTGGGCATTGGAACATCGGCTAAAATCCCAGGACACAGCAGAGAGGGCACTTCACAATCGCTGGAGAAGTTGACAGAGACAGAGAGTGCCCATGGCGCCAGCAGTTGGAGGACTGCAAGGGACCAGGCACATGCTCAGTCGGTGCCTGATGATGTGCCTCTGGAGTTGTCCTCGAAGCAGCAGCTGCAGGAAATGTGGCCGGGTGTGCGGGAGCATCTAGGAGTGATACATGAGGCTATGCTTTGCTTGGTGTCCGTAGTGGAGGAGTCCACGCGGAGCATCACTGATGCAATGAGCCTCATGGCAGAGCATCATGCTTCCTCCATGGAAGAGAGTGGTGACTCTCGTGGAGAGGCGCCTCCAGGAGAACAATTAGGTTCTCCTGGGGTTACGCTCGGACCTGCAAGCCCTTACAGCTGGCCAGTGCCAATGTGGGAGATGGTGTGGGCTTCAAGTTTCCCAGCTCGTTGCCCATCCATCCACAGCGAGCAGGGAGGTCCAGGACGCCCTCACACCAGCACAGCAGTTGCTTGTCGTCTCTGTGGGCTCCTCACACGGAGCTCCGGATGAGGGCACCAGCTGCTCTGCCCCTCTCCCAATGACCGCTTCATCGGGTGAAGCTGCAACAACTGGGGAGATGCCAGCTGTGCAACTGGCAGATCCCTCCCAGGTGGGCCCCGCACAGTCTCCACTGGCCAGAGGACGACTGCCAAGGTCATCGAGGCCACAGGACAGCAGAATTAGCAGCTGTCTCAGATGCCACTCTGAGCAATGGGGCGGCACCAAGACGTAGCACCCATAAATGAAAGCATAAGGCACCTTAGGCACACCACGGGTTTCTCACTGGTGCTTTTGTGTTGGCCTGAGATTAAGTCCTCATAATTTTTTTCTGCTTGATTAATGTTTTGTTTTGGATTCGTGAGAATTTCCGATGGTTAAAATAAAAACCAGATGTGTTACCATGGCTGAGAGTGGCTCCTTTGTTCTGCATTTGTATGTTTAAGATAAATGTCATGACTGTTTGTTTCGACACTGAATTTTATGTCCAAAGCCCTTAGTTGCAGCTGATGACCTGGCAGATTTAGCACTTAGGTGCCAAGTATAGAAGTGCCAGGCAAGGCTGGTCCTGCTGATCCATTGGTGTGAAGCTGGCTGAAGGTTTGTTGGATTAAAGTCTCCCGGGTGTCCCAGCCTCTTTGGTGTAATCCCGGGTCAGCATTTAGCCCCTCAGCATTCCCCTGTGCTTCCTCATCCTCAGAATCAGTGCTGGACTTATCGTGTGCAGCCACATCCACTGCGTCAATGTCTCCATCGTCCACTGCGTCCCCCTTTCCAGCGTAAGATTATGCAGAGCGCAGCGTGCCACCACTATCACTGACACACGATCTGAAGGGTATTGGAGTGCACCCTCTGAGTGGTCCAGGCATCAGAAGCGCATCTTGAGAAGACCGATGGTTCTCTCCACCACAGCCCTTGTGGAGGTGTGGCTCCTATCGTACCACTGCTCAGCTTCTGTTCTTGGATGGTGGAGAGGCATCACAAGCCACCTTCTGAGGGGATATCCCTTGTCACCCAGCAGCCAGCCATCAAGCTGAGCTGGAGCACTGAAGAGCCCCGGCACCTGGGAGTGTCTCAGGATGCAGGCGTCATGGGAGCTACCTGGGTAACTTGTACAGACTTGTAGAATCTGCATCCTGTGATCACACACTATCTGCACGTTCATGGAGTGGAAGCCCTTCCTGTTGACAAAGGCACCGGGCTCACCTGCTGTTGCGTTGATGGCCACATGTGTGCAGTCTATTGCACTCTGGATGTGGGGGAAGCCAGCAATCGCTGCAAAGCCTCTGGCTCGCTGTGTCTGGCTTGCCTGGTCCCAGTGGAAGTGGATGAAGGTCAATGCATGCCTGAACAGAGTGTCTGTGACCTGCTGGACACAAGTGTGGACAGCTGATTGGGAGACACTGCAAAGGTCAACCACCGAGCCCTGGAAGGAGCCAGAGGCATAGAAGTTGAGGGCAACTGTGACCTTCAGAGCCGCTGGCATGGGGTGTCCGCCCACACAGTTAGGACAGATCTCAGGGCCAATCATCTGACAGATGTAGTTGACTGTCCCCCTTGACAGTCGGAACCTCCTTTGGCCACCTCAGTCATATTGAGGTAGCTGCTTCGTTGCCTGTACATCCTGGCAGCAGGATAGTGGTGTCTTCTGCGGCCCCTTCCACCTTGGACTACCTCTTGGCCCTGCACCCCTTGTGCCCATGCCTGTACTCCCAAAGGTGGCTCCCCCGGAGGCTGATTTTGCACTCCTGGCCTCCCCCTTATTCTAATCCTCCCTTCCTCCTCAGAGGAGCTGCCTCCAGTGGACAAGTTAGAACCCATACCCAGGCTAAGGGGAGGCCTCTGGAAAGCTGCAGGCCCGATAAAGATTACTGACTGCAGAGTGCTGACCTGAAGGTACAAGGTACACAGAAAGCTGCTGGAAATTGTTCTGAACTGCTGCAGATCACACAGGCATGTTTAAAAAACTTTCTGCAATAAATACTCCATAGACCAGATTGACGACCCCACTGAGCCCTCTTGTCCTGCCCATGGATGAGTTTAATTAAAAAGTCGCTTACCTGCCTGCCCGTTGTGCCCATGTGCTGATCCAAAGATCGCACGGGCGCTTGAAAATCACCATCGATTGACAAATTAAGGGCCTTAATTAGCCCATTAATTAATGGCGGGCACGCGTTGAACTTCATCGCGTGCCCGCCCAGTGAAGTATCGCGATGGTGCGCGGTGATGTTGGGATGCTCCACCGACATCACCGTGCATCATTTTACCCATAGATTCAACAGGTACAGGCAGAATAAAATTTCTATCTGCACATAAGAGAACAACCATCTAGCTACGTTCCAAATGTATGTGTCAAACTGGACTCTACTGTATGACACCCTAAAACATATTTAATTGAAATATGTTTAAATTATATTCAAACATTTGGTAATCTTTAATAAAACACTGCACTGATTTAGACACTATGCACTGACTGGCATTTATTTAAGGAGATACAAGCAAACATAATCATATGGCTTTCTCAAAAATGTGTGGCTTTTGGTGAGTTTGACTGACGTACTGTGACAATTACAATTGAAGGAAATGGCAAAGTTTGAGACCTCAATTCTTGATGTCAAAAATTTTAAACATGTCTTTAACTCATTCTAATTTGACTCTTAATATTGGTAAGTACATTATTCAAATGGTCAAAATAATTAAAATATTCAAATAGGTCTCTAGTAAAAGTGCTTACAATCAATGATAATATTTAGAAATAAATATCCTTTTATATTATGGCCACTTGCAGCAAAAGAAGTGAACAATGCTCAAGGGGCTAAAGAATTTTCAGAAGGTTGTAGGTTCTGGAGGAGGTTTTGTAAAATCCATTGGAATACTTAAAACATAAATTAACAGGCATTTTTCTAAGTAGAAAATGGTGTATTCATGCATTTCTTAACAGGTACATTACTTTATTGATAAGTCAAAGGAAAACTGTGACAAACCTGAAATGTAAGAATAGAATAATAGAATGCCATAACACACAGATTATATGGCCCATCAAGTCTATTTTGGTCGTCTTCTCCACATGAGCAGGATGGGTTGAATGGCCTCCTTCTGTGTTGTAAATGGCTCTATGAACTATCTAATCTAATCTGACTCTTTTTCTTACTGTTCATAGCCTCTAGTATCACTCTTTTTCTCTCAACAATTAATTCCCTTCAAATATAATTTATTAATTCTGCTTCAGCAGTGTATTTTGTTAAACAATTCCACACTCCATCTGATGTGTGAAGACCTTTTCTCTAACGACCCTTTGATTCCTTTTATGCCTTCCTTAAATTTGTGTTCCCTCATTACTATCTTGCTCATTAGCGACAACAATCCATCACTGTTTGGCTTATCGTAACTTTTCATAACCTTGAAACCATCTAACTGCTCACCACTTCACCTTCCTAACCTGGTAGCTGCAACCTCTCATTCCTGGTAACACCCTTGTACGTCTATGTTGCATTTTCTGAATTACTTTTATATCCTTAATGCTCAAAACTGTGGCCTAATGAGATCTTGTACAAGTTCAAGATTTTGTATTCTAAGCTCCTAAGTACAAAACCAAGGACTCAATGGGATTCTATTCTTCAGATATTTTCTTTAATGACCTGTGTATTGAACACTAAAGCCTGGATTTTCATTTTTGATTCAGGTAGTGGGAATTGGGAAATTTCCAAGCTCATCACACCCATTTCAGAAGAAATTCATCCAAACGGCTGGATGCAGGATCCTCACTTCGGGAGAGGCGGGAAGGGCAGGTGTGGGATGGAGTCTGGTCCCCCACACCCAGACACAGGTAGACACAGGTGGCCACAGGGGTGGACAGGGGTAGCTGAGTGCCAAGGTGGGCCTTTGTCCATTTGTTTTGTTAAATATTAGACTCTCTGATCCTCATCCATTTCACCCCCTCCCCTCAACCATCCTCATACCCCATCCATGCCAACTTGTCCCAACCCATTGGATTGTTGGAGACTAGGGGAATCATGGGCATGATGGCTAAGTTGGTCTAGAAGCTGAGCTCCAGGGAGAACATGGAAGCAGGGCGGGATGTGGTTTGGTGGAGTGGGAGTTGGTAATCTGCTCTTGCAGAGAGCTGGCACTGATACAATGGGATAAATGGCCTCCTTCTCTGCTGTAACTATTCAATGATTCATTCCAACCCAGTCACCATGCTTTGTCCTTACATCTTCCTTGCCAACTGACTACATTATCCAGCATGGGCAGACCTCAGGAACCTTGTTGAGATGAAATAAAATAAAATTCTAAATATCTATTATAGCCTTCGCTATATTATAGAGAAAAACTCCCATTCATGAAAGTTTATTCAAAACATCTAAATCCCCTCAATTTCTTAATCATTTACAAGAACAAATAGATTTATATTCATAACCCCAAATCAAGGACAGTTATTCCATTAATAACCTCATTGAACTGTCAATCAAACTGTGCATTTAAAATTCCTACTGAGATAACTATAGGTTGTGAAAAGCAGCCAAATATTAATAATGACATAATGATAACCCTTGGGGTGTAACTGCTAGACCAGATTTATTTCAACTTTTACTGGCACGGGTGGCCTATTTTTTAAGTTTTAAAAGGCTATGCATTTAAATAACTGCATAGCCTGACAGTTCTACAGGCCTTATCTGCCCTACAAGAGCATTTATGACTACTCTAAAACTTCATAACTCCCACACTGCAAATTAAGGCTCTAGCAACAATGAAAATAATGAGCAGAATAATTCCACATTTGCACCAATTGCAATATCAGTTGCAATAGCGGGTTTTCATGCTGTATTGTCCACTTCCCACCTCACTAATTATGCAGCCACAGGAAACACGCTGTCTCGCTGGTGGGCGGCTTCCAATTTGCCCGCAAGCCATTACTTCACCACTTCCTCACACCAGGTGCCATATTTTAAACTGCAGCCACGCGCACACTTCTCAATGCTTGCAGCCCTGGACTGCCGCTGTGAAGACATGGCCCCAAAAGCCAGGAAAAATGCAGCCTCCCCGTTTCAGTGACACATCCCTGGCATGCCTTCTGGACTTGGGAGAGGCCTGCCGCAATGTCCTCTACCTCCGCTCTGGCTGCAGGAGGCCCATCAGACTCACGACTCGAGCTCGGGAGGTGATGGCAAAGGTGGTCAGTGCCAATTATGCACACAAGAGGTCGGCCATCCAGCGCTGAAAACAGATGACTGATCTCATCTGTGCTGCCAGGGTCAGGCAACTATCTCATCACTCTAAACACACACTTACAAAGCTGTCACAGATTCACTGGCATCTCACTCACTGCCAGCTTAAGGGACATCACCACTCACTCTCTCACATAAACCCTCACACCTCCAACTGGCCTCATCTCACCAGAGACTGCCTCCTCAGCTCTCACCATCTTGAGGCCAATTGCACAGATCAACATGTGCCCCCACACACATCTTGGGATAAAACCCTTCCCAGTACAGCCCTCACCCTGCAGCCTCTTCCCTTGTCTGTGACCACTCCTCCTCCTTCCCCAAGCAAGCCTCAGTCCAGCAGCCATTGAAAAGCCACTTCCGCCTTATGGCTGCTCTGGTCGGTAGAGACCTGCCTGTGAGCCAGCCTAAAAGTTATGTGGTGCTGCCTAGCTGCAAAGCCTGGCACTGATAACTGAAGGATGGTAGGCAAATGAACCTCAAAGTCCCATGTGAAATGCAGGTCACCAGGTTCACGTTGCTTATGCACAGTTGTAAAACGCTCGTCAATGAGCCCAGATGATCCAGCGTGGAGGGTGTTTCTGACTAGCAGGGCTTATAATGAGGTGTTAAAGTATTGAAATTAGGTTCCCGACATGCAGGATGGGAAATGAGGCCCACCATTGGCAAGTGGAGTGGACGATCACAAACTGGTTTCACAACGGTGTGAAACTGATTTTCAGCTTTCTCGCCATATTGTTCAGGATTAGGTGATTCCACCCAATGTCTGTTTGAGCTCAGCACTCAGTTCAAAGGTCCTGCTGAGTTTGGTTTTCCCTCATGTGTGAGTCATGCCTCTTTCCCCTACGGTGGGAAATGGTGGCGGGACTTCCAGGTCCAGGTTACACCATTTTGAAAGGTCCATGGAGTCTTCATGAGTCTGTGAAGATCTAGGCCTAAGGTCCCACAGCCTTACCATTTAAGATGTATTCCAATATTTTATTCTTACCTTCAAATTATATTTCTACATTTATACTTACTATTTATATTTTCCTACATTAAACTGCATCTGCCATTAAGCTGCCCATCTTGTCAACCTACTGAATCATCTCTGTTAAGTCCTATCCAGATCATAATCCAATATTTTACTTAAAGTTCATTTGCTTTACTTTTTTTTAATGCAAAATCTGTTATACTAAGAACTTAATTATTAGCCTGACTGATTCCCAGCTGGCTTGCTTTGTACCAGTATGTACATGAGTTAGAGCATTTTGACCATTCACTGTCAATGGATGGAAGATCTAGCTCATACTTTAACACCAAAACACCATCGGAGTTAAGGTCATACCTTTAGTACAGAAGGGGCCATCATATGCAGTCTGCATGCAGTCACAGGAATAGCCATTGTATTTTTCCACGCACTTTCCTCCATTTCGACAATACATGCCATAACTGGTACAATGACCTGAGCAGCCAGGTTTCACCCCTGGAGTAATTTTTGCTCTCTCCTCAAGGTCGAGAGTGACACCATTCATCTTTAAAGATCGGATACATCCAAGATAACCTCGCTGCCCTCCAGCAGCTCCTGTGAAAAAAAAAATGAATGGATGAAATGAAGCACAATGAGACAGAGAGTACAGCTTGGAATTATTGCTCAATTGCATTGGCTTTTTCATTGCAATTACCCTGATATCAGCATAACCGGTGCAAAAGATTGTGGAATTTTAAGCACAATTTTGTTCCACACAAGTTGAGTTTCTGCAATTACTTATATTCGTTTTAAGAACATTGCACCAGAAGTGGCCTCCATGCAATTGCTGATGCCCCCAGCGTAAAGTTTCTGCTCATTGTGCTCATTTGTAAGTTTTCTTGGAAGATTGAAAAATTAAACTGAATCTTTTGGGGGCAAGGACACCAATAGGTGCGGCTTGAAAAATTTTTCATGGAAGTTCTTTTAAATTTACTCAGGAACTGAAACTGTGCCCCAAGTGAATTAGAAAATAGCTTTCTATATTTTTTAAAAAACATTTTCAGTAATTTAAAATGGGCTCACTCACAGTAAATGGATTTACACTGTGATTTAAAATACTTGCTTGTTGTGCTAAATTCATTTGAGGCTTTTAATTAAAATTTATCAAGTTACAATTTTTAAATATATCAAGTAATATATTTTAAAGCATTTAAAAAAATACATTTTAAAATATTGCCTGATTCTGCTGGTTCATGAAGGTTTGCGTTTGCCTATATTTAAGTGAGTTTGACCTGAAACTTATGGAGAAAACACACTTTTTGAAATGAGTGCAATTTTGGGCACAATTTGAGGCAGAAACTCCACCCCTACTTCTACTATGAACAAAAAGGTGGAATCCTCCTTTCATTACTGTTCTTCTTGGGCTCTGGCGCATTTAAAGAATTAATCAAGTACAATGAAAATAAAATAAATAATCTAGATACAAAATGGATGGGATGGACTAAAGACACATATATTTCCTGCATAGCTATTAGATAGACTCTGGTTTCGAATTAACCTTTTGTACGAACACAAAATTTAATTCACCAATGTCTTTCGTCAATGCTATAAGCAATAACAAACTGCCACAATAGATTAACACCACCTCCATAAACTTCATCTTACAAGTATTGCATGAAATAACATCAGACTAGTATATTACAAGGCGATATCAGGGATCAGCTGAACAGATCTATGTGGTTTATTAAATAATCATCAAAAGTTTAAGACAAGCTGGGGTAGATTTTCTCATCAAGATTACAACTGAGCGTTAGTTGGATGGTATCTTATTAGCATTCACCCGACCATTGGTAAGCTGATTTAGCAGATCAACTTCATTCATGTAGTTACAACTGACCCCTGACATTTATGGGCCTCTTACTGGAACTTGCTGGATGAACTACTCTGACAATTCATGTCCCCTCAGTACTACACTGAAATTTGTCTAGATTATGTACGCAAGTTCTAGAGTGGGACTTGAACCCATGACCTTCTAACCAAGAGGCAAGTGCTACCACCAAATCAATGCTGACTGTTTACACAGCCTGCTAATACCTTTATAGTAAATTTCAGCCTTTATAGAGACTGTCTGAGTTTCAAACATATCTGCTAAACCTCAAGAGCCAATGCAATAAATGTGGAGCCAGGAGGCCAAGCTTGTGGGCAAGAGATAGAGTGGCACAATTCTCTGCCCTATTTGATAACTGATAAAATTGAAGTTTGTAGATTGAGATGCTATCGAGGAGACTGGCCCTGCTTAACATTCCAGGATACTTCATGCATTGAACAGCATCGTGGAAGGAGGAGAAGAGGACCTGTGGCTGCAGCTGGCCATTACTACCAATGGCAATACCAACTTTATCAGCAACTCTGTATCTGGATGTTTATTCTACATGGTCATTGCTGGGTAAGTGCACTTTGGTTGCAAATGCGGATAGGAGGATACTATCAGTTAAGTACGATCTGTTAGAAGAAGGGTCACATGGACTTGAAACGTTAACTCTGTTTCTCTCTCCACAGATTTTCTCTCTCCACAGATGCTGTGAGACCTGCTGAGTTTTTCCAGCATTTTCTATTTTTGTTTAAGTACAATCTGTCTCTGGTGCAACTTGACCAGGTATCATTTCTCCATCAATCCTCCTCTTCTTTCAGCAATAAACATAAGAGGGAACCAAATGTCTCAAAATAATGGATGTACCATTAAAAAGAATGGCAGTGCCAGAACACTTAACACAAAGCCTGCTGAATAACTAAATGGCAACAGAAAGGAAACAAAAAGCAAGTTTCAGATTTATCATCCCAATTGTGTTACAAATCTTTTGGTTGAGTGCTTTAACTGCAAATCTACAAACAACACACCCTACTATCCCTGGGCACTCATATCGTATGTAAAAGACCAAACATTGAGTGGATATCCAAGTAATGTCATCCAAGTTTTAATCTAATAAAGTGCAGTCTGGGACCTGCTTCTGGTAGCAAAGCCAGGATACAGAACTGGATAGACGATAAATGGATGGAAAGATGACATAATGAGCCTCTGCTTTTCTACAATCCCTCGACAATCAGTTGGACCTGTCTTAAACCCACAAATTGGACATAACTAATCAGAGATCTATTCTACCGTATCCTTGAAACTACTGGAACTTTTCTTGGCTGCAGGTAGCATGACAACTTGACTAGCAGCGATTTGAACTGAAGTGCTATTATACCTTGCAATTTAAACTGAAATGACGCAAGGGCCCCAATTTCATGCAAATGTCTAGTATGAGTAATAAGCTTGCATGGTGAAACCTAGAGAGATTTTAAGTCCTGTACCTCATTTCCACATCCAGGTACTGACTCCTGACTTTGTTCATTGTGCTGCAAAAATGACAGAAATCACTGCCTGACCGACTGCTGTGAGGGTTAATTTATCTGTCAAGTGGCCAATTTTGGGGTGTGTGGGAAGGTTCCCCAGCAGGTGGTAAGTGGTAGGGAGAGGACTGGGCAGCAATTGGGGTTCCTGTTTCTCCTAATCTGATTATTTTGAAAACTCACAGCTGGGCCTCTTTTGGCTTTGGACAGGTTTAGCCTGATGGAGGAACCATCACCATTCCCTCACTCAGGCCTTATGTTAAAATGGTAGATTGGGCCCTGATTACATCATCAGAACTTGATCTGCCTATTTAAAAAAGACCCAGCTGGTTTTAGATGGGCATCCTTGACACTTGCAACTTTTAAGTTACAGGCAGTCAGATTGGCGCAGCAAAGAAGTGAACATGTCTTGGTTTCATTTTAACTGCCCACAACCCTCCCATCCACACCCTCCCACCCCACCACCTGGCTTCTGACAGATTGAGGAAGTTAAAAGGGGGTCTTTTTCCAATGCATTTGACAGGCAACACAATGGTATTCTCTCCTTTGTATATTGTGCTCGTGGCTTCCATCTTGGGCAAACAGTATTCTCTACAGTAGAGAGGGCTGAGTGCTAACCTAATGGATATTTTAAAATTATGAAAAGGTTTGATGGGGACATGGAGAAAATTTTGCCTGTTGTGTGGAAACCAGAACTAGATCATAAATATAATCTTTGATTATTTTGCTGCAAAGATTAAATTGTCCTGAAATATAAAGTGTTGTGCTAGTTACATTAGACTTGGTTGTGCTCAGTAACCCTTACTACTGACATGTATGCAGATTTACGCTTTTAATTGTTCTTCACTTCTCAAATGTTCAGTCAGTAGGTATTCATTCATTGGCATAAACCAACTGATTTTGTGAATCAAATATAAAAACAAAAAAACTGCGGATGCTGGAAATCCAAAACAAAAAAAACAGAATTACCTGGAAAAACTCAGCAGGTCTGGCAGCATCGGCGGAGAAGAAAAGAGTTGACGTTTCGTTTTGGACTCGAAACGTCAACTCTTTTCTTCTCCGCCGATGCTGCCAGACCTGCTGAGTTTTTCCAGGTAATTCTGATTTTGTGAATCAGTTGAAATATTTATGCTTTCAGTTCAGATACGTTAAATTAATTTTTCCTCTGGATTACTATCCATATTGCATTTACTTCAGTGTAATCCTATTAGCATGTAACCTTTATGCAAATGATTGCTACAGTATTTTAACGCTTATCTTCAACTGTAACGAGAGGCTGTTCCCTTCAGCGTCTTCATCAGCTTGTAACCAGTTTGTAACTTCTGTTTGGAAAAATATAGATTGTTTTCTTTCCTGGACTACTTACAACATTTCATTTACAAAGTAGAAACCACAATAAAGATCATACTTAATTACATTTTTAGCTGTGGAGTACCATAAGCAAGATTCATAGATAAGGAAGATTTGAATTGACAGAGAGGAGCATATTTTCCATTCCTAATTGTTAAGTGAGATCCATTTGAACACATACACTGTAATATGCCACCAATTTGCAGTTAACTGTATAATTTATATGTTCGCAATCATGGTTAATGATAATTTGGGAGAAAAAACTGTGGTGTTGGTGATTGAAGTAACAGTACTCTTCAAAGGACAGTCGTATCTTTAGGTAATTTAATTGCACTCTTCTTCTTTCATAAAGCTTTAGGAGCAGAAGCTGTCATCACAGTTTTAATGTCAAGTTCCCTAATCAATCCAATGCCCTGTTGGACAGCAAGTGTAACTCCAGGATGTCACCCTCAAACTTGAATCGGGAGCAAGATGTTAAATGCTCCATGGTTTGGTTAGGGTTTCTGCAGTCACAGCGAGGTGACGTTTTGACTTGCCATTTGTACATCAGGTGGCTACGTCGGCTATATCCAGTCCCTATTCTATTGAGGATTATCCTCATGCTCTGGGGGAGTTTGAAGCCTGGTTGCTGAGATATTGGGTGGGAGACAATGGGCAAAATATTCCCCCCCACCGCCAACCATAAGCTCCATGGTGGGAGCGGGAACCCGGAGTGTTTCCTGTCGACGAGCGGGGTGGGGTGTTATGCACAATTATGTGCTCCCTGCATGCACATGGTTCACGATGTGTATCGTGGTGGGGCAGGTAGGAAGTCATGCACCCCGCCTTCATGCCCAGGCACCATATTTAAAAAGCACCTGGACAGCCAGTGATTTAGTGTGCCAATACTCCAGGACACTGAGATGGCACCGAGCACTGGTCCCATGCTTCAGCGATGCCTCCCTGGAGAGTCCCCTTAAGGCCATGGAGGACAGAAATAGGAGCAGGAGGCCCAGCTGGCTCACCACACTGACTTGGGAGAAGGTCACCAGGGTGGTCAGTGCCAGAGGGTGCAGACGAGGACCATCCTGTAGTGCAGGAGAAGGATTAATGATCTACTCTTTGAACTTAATTCACCATTCTTCTGAATCTGGCATGGGATGTGGGCGTCATTGGCAAGGCCAGCAACTGTGTTGCCCATCCCTAAAAGCCCTTGACAAGGTGCTGGGATGCTGCCTTGGTGTCCCACTGCAGTCCATGTGGTCTGCTGGTAGGGAGGCAATTGTGGCTTGCTGACACAGCCACACTGAAGGCACAGTCATTGTGGGTGGGGGATGGAGGGCAGGTGGTTGGAGTAGAGGGTAACTTGCAGATGCTACTGATCTCGTCCTTCTAGCTACTAGAGTTAGTTAGTCTGGAGGAGGCTGCCGAAGTAGCCTTGGGGACTAGCAGCAGTGCATCTTTAACATAGCACACAAAGCTGCCACACTATAGGTCAGTGCTGGAGGGATTGAATGTAGAGGGTGCTGGATGGGGTGTTAATCAAGCGGCCTGCTTCGTTCTAGAAGGTGTCCAGCTTCCCAAGTGCTATTGGAGCTATCCTTATCCAGGCATGTGCACAGTGTTCCCTCAAAATCCTCATTGTGCCTTGTGCATTGTGAACAGGCTTTGGGGAGTCAGGAGGTCACGTATTAGCCACAGAATTAGCAGCGTGTGATCTGCTCCTGTGCTCAAAATCCATCTATCTAAATTATGCAGGAGAAGACAGCGCACAACAGGCAAGAGAGGGAGAGGACAGGAGGGATTATACCTGACATCCAGCCCCTCACACAATTTAAACAGCAGGCTGCCAAGCTGGCAGGGGGTGGGATTGTGACCATGCCTGTCCGAGAGCAAGATCAGCCTCCCCGAAGTACCCAGTGAGGAGGCATGCTTAATCTCTGAAAATTGCAACCTGAGGGTGATGCTGGGTGCAATGTAGGAGCCAGCCTAGGCTGTCACTCATTCTCTATTCTCTCCATTCCAGGTGCCAGTAGGATGAGGGGGAGGCCAGCCCACTCCAGAAGCAAGTCCCCGCCCCCAGGAGAGCTCAGATGAAGACATACACTTCTTCACACCTGTAGAGCCATCACAGCCATCACCTGCACCCTCCACAAGCCCAGAGACACACACCTCGGTGGGTGATGTATTTAGGTTAGGTTCAGGCTCAGGCTCAGGCTCAGGCTCAGGCTCGGGCTCACTCTGGTGGTCACCACACAGACACGTGTCCAGAGCAGGTGAAGGCGGTGATAGCCAAGGTCTCTGGTACTCAGAAGACTGCAAGAGAAGAGATCCCTGCTAAGAGTCAGATGATGAGCCTCTGGACGTGGCCATGGAAACGATGCTGGAGTATTAATGTGATGCAGGGAACATCGGGCAGAAGTGTCAGAGGCTCTCAACAGAGTGGCACGAGAGACAGAGAGGTGCGTCCGGATGCTCTCTGATGTTGTGGCTCCAGCATGTGAATGCATGAAGATCTCCCTGGGGAGGACGGTGGCGGCAGACACCATAGAGAACCTAGTCCAGCAGAACGTGGTGTTTCTGCTGGATATGGGCTCTGATCTGCGCTCCCTTGCTCTAGCCATGGGTAAGCTCATACAGTGCCTGGGAAGAGGTGGACAGAGCACCTTGATCTCGCTCTAGCTGCCCCTTCTCCTCAGGGAGTCAGGGATGGGCCCTCGGACACCCAAAGAGAGGAGGAGTGTCAGGTGGACACCCTTGGGGCTTTCACCAGGAAACTCCAAGGGCAACCATGCAGTCTGAGTGACGTCTGGATGTGACCCCATCAACTCCAGCCTCAGAGACTGCTGAAGATGCACCTACTGATTACTGTGCCCTCTTGTCAGTGATGTCTGGCAGGCATCCTCTGGAGGGCAGAGGCCTGGAGGGCAGGTACCGCCTCCTCTGCTGTGGATGTTGGGGAAGCACCTAGCGTAGTGGTAGGGTAAGAGAAATTAAGAAGTGTTAAGTTAACACCCGTGGCACAGGTGTAAATCATTGTATATAGTTTTAACACCTGTCTCACTGTCTGAATCATTTCACTTCATGAGCGTCTCCTGGGATTTTCTTGCTGCTGTTTGTGTTGTTTACTGTCCACACCACCCCCCAACCACCACCCCTTCCCAGGAGGGGAACCAAGGAAGGGTCTAAGTCCCCCTGAATGATCCCTGCGCATCGAGGCATCGCTCTTTGCCAAGGCTCATACAAGCCATGTCCGAGAAGCCTCCCCCTCATGCTACTCCCTTTTCCCCCATTGCCCTCTAGAACCTATAGAGAGATCTTTGCCTTGTCAGGATAGACTATCAGCGCTTTCCTTCAGTTGCCCAGTTGAGCTGACCTTCAGCTCCACCCGATGACCCTCCTCCCACATAGAAAAGTTCTGCTGGACATCGAGGGCGCAACATCCTGATCTTCCTGTGCCTCAGGATGGTGCGTGTCACCTTCCAGACAGTGTCCAACACCTTTTACCCTTCTCCTATAACCCACCCCCTAACCCCCATCACCTTCTGCCCCCCTCTGCCTGGTGTTACCTTCACCCTCCCATTGGTTACCCTTGAACCTCTCCACATCACCCCAGACCCCATCACCGTTAACCTTCAAATATCCTCCCTCCCCATTGAGTCCACAACTGTCACAGTCCCCATGCCCACCATGATCCTGCCCACTCCCCAGATCTGTGTAAAAATCCTTAATCCTGTGAACGACCCGTCTCCGACGAGAACTACTCCTGTCACACCCAGACCCCCTTCTTCCCACCCAACTGCATCCCACTGTTCCCTCTGACAGTCACAGTGCCCTCCTGCCCTCAGTTCACTCCCCAGGATTCCAGCATTGACAGCACTGACACCTCCCTGTGAACAACTGCCTCCCCTTCAAGCCTTCCTGGTCACTGACACCTCCCCCCCCCCAGGCAATCTAAGCCTTCCTGGTCATAGTCCCCATGTCTTCCAGCAACCTTTCCTACCATATTTTCCAACCCCACTGTGTCTTCCAGAACCCCCACTGCGTGTACCGACCCCTACCCATGCCTTCCAGCAACCCTACCCCTATGATTTCTAACCCCCTCCATATCTTGTAGCTCACTTCCCTGTGGTTTCCTCAGAGCATCATACATGAGATCGTGTGGTCTTCTGGTGCTCCAGGCCACAGCTTCTTGGGTAAATGCTCTTAACCCAGATGTGGAAAGGATCCTTCCCCTTGTGGATGAGTCCAGAACTAGGGGGTACTGTTTTAAAATTAGGGGTTGCCCTTATAGGACAGAAATGAGGAGAATTTTTTTCCCTTAGGGGGTTGTACGACTTTGGAGTTCTCTACCTCAGAAGGCGGAGACGGTGTCACTGAATATTTTTAAGGCAGAGGTAGATTCTTGTTAGGCAAGGGAATCAAAGGTTATTGGGGTTAGATGGGAATGTGGAATTCAAAACAAACTGATCAGCCATGATCTTATTGAATGGCGGAGCAGGTTTGAGGGGCCAAATGGCCTACTTCTGCTCCTATTTCATATGTTTGTATGTTCGTAACTCGCTCACCAAGTGCATGCCAGGTTTGTCTAGTTGCGAATTGGACCCACCCACAGTGGGGTGGAAGATATGCTGGGGTGTGGTGCGGGGGGAGGGTGAAGTTTCCAGTCAGTCGGGGTTTTCATTAGGATGCATGAGATGTGTAATAATTATGGTGTTTTAGTGTGTAATGTACTCTTAAGAATAATACTTGTTAGGAAAAATCACATGATCCGTAGTAACCAAAAGGAGAGTAGCTCGGGCTACCTCAGCAGTCAGTGTAGAGATAGAGTAGGAGTTGAAAGCACACATGTAGTTGCTGCTGACTGTATTGTAAATAAATGTGATGTTTCCATTTAAGAAGTGTCTGCAGTTCAACTCTATTACTAATAGTAAAACTCAGCCACCCTACAACAAGATGCAAATTTAGCTCCTGATGAGGTTTAGCTGGAAAGGTGATCCGCCACTAAACTGCCATGACAGTCAGGATCACTGGTTCCTGCCGTTATTTCCCGCCATTAGAAAAACAATTTTTTCATCCTGGCATATTTACCACCCATGGCCACTATGAACCCCTGCCGCTGAGGGCGTGGTGGGGAAAAGTCTGACTAATGTGGTTATATGGGAAGGTTTTTTATGCCCAAGCTTTCCTCCAGGTTTCATCAGTGTTATGGAATTGGAGATGTTCGATTCTTGTCCAGAGGGGGTTTTGTATAGCCATGTGGTGAGTTGGGGGGTAGGGTCTTGAAGATTTCTATGGATGGGAAGATCCAACTTGCTGTGGATACAAGATATTTCTGTGCACGTTGCTGCATCCTGTCAAATGGAGAAAGGGGCGATTTTTGAGAAGACAGGTAACCACTTAACTGGAGTTGATCTCAGAGTTCCAGAGATTATCCTCATTACTGAGTGAAGTTATTTGTCAGTGAGTTTGGTGTGACCACATGAGGCCTGTACGGGTGCACAGTACTCAGCTGTCGAGAAACCAGAGCTATGGAAGAAGTGTTAAGGACAGTGGCTTTTGTACTCCAGCTTGTGCCGGTGAGCTCGCAGATGATGTTCACTCATGTCTTGCTCTTTTCGGCAATCTTTTGGAGATGGTGATGGTAAGTGTGGGAGTGGTCAAGGATCAACTTCCAGATAGGTAGGAGTTGAGTCATGCTGCACTTTTTCTCCACAGAAAGTGACATTTAGGGGTGCTGTGTACCGTGCGCTTTTCATGGTGGAATGCAGAAACAATGGGCTTAGCTGGATTTGGTTGCAGTCTCCACTTGTAGAAATATTCAGTCATTTGACAGGTCAGAGTTTAGCATGGCTTCCATTTCCTGGAACAATTTTGTCTGAGTTGTCAAGACAATATCAACAGCATAAATAAATTTTAATGATGATATGCTGAGCATGTCACCTTTGTAGTTGTTAAGAAGTATCAGCGCTAGGATGCTGCAGCTACAGTGACTTACAGGGAGAGAAATTGAGTTAATCATTTCTATGGCAGCTGGTTAGAGAAGGTGCTGTTCTTAGGTGGGAGAACTGCTGCTGAGATTTTAAATGACTGGAAAATTGTGGGCAGTGTGGGCTCTCACTGTTGAGAACACAAAGTCAGAAAATTAAGCCTAAGGGATAGGAATTGGCCTTAAGCAAGGTGATGCCAGTTGTCAAATGCAGATAGCAGTTACCGGGGTCTAGGAAAAGATGACTTGGATGGAGGGCAGTCAAGGAATTT
This sequence comes from Carcharodon carcharias, assembly GCF_017639515.1. NCBI lineage: Eukaryota > Metazoa > Chordata > Chondrichthyes > Lamniformes > Lamnidae > Carcharodon > Carcharodon carcharias. The sequence goes on along the minus strand of NC_054469.1, from coordinate 88,337,181 downwards.
GGAAAAAAATATTGTATTCTTTAGATTCAGCTGTTTTTGTCATTTTACATTAAAATTGCATGATGGCTGATATGTCCATGAAAGCAAATGATGCACTATTATTGCTTTAATGAAATAAAATTCTCTTCAAAGCCCTGAAGATGAGTCATATGGGCTCGAAACATTAACTCTGTTTTTGTCTCCACAGATGCTGTTAAAAACTGTAAAAAAACTGCTGAGTTTTTCCAGCATTTTCTGTTTTTTCTTCTTTATAAATGTCTGGTAAGCATTTGTGTCCTCAAAATCTGTTATTTTTCTTACACTCAGACTTAAGAACCTAATCAATGCTGGCACTTCAGTGCAATACTAACAAATGCTGCATTAGTGGAGGAGTCTTTTGGATGAGGTTAAATTAAGGTCTATCAGCCTATTCAGGTGGAATTACAAGATCCCATAGTGCTATTCCAAGAAGATCAGGGAAGCTCTCCTAATATTCTGATCAATGTTTATCCCTCAACCAAGATCACCAAAACAGATTAATTGGTTATTGGCCATATTTGGAACCTTCTATATTGATTGTTAGTGGCTACACTTCGGAACAAATTTACTAGTTGTGAAGCACTTTCAGCTCTCTAAACAATGTGAAAAGGCATGTATAAAGGAGGTCCCGCCTCCATTTTCAGGATGTGCTAATTACACTTAAATCTAAGTTATAAAAAAACACTTTCAGAAACTCTCCAGTTCTGGATTCTGACCCTGGTACGCAACACAGAATTCTTGCTCCTGGGTGGGATGTGAGCTCTGCAACACTACATGATCTGCTTGACCAAGGATGTTTTAACTATTGGATTGCAAGCCAGGGTGACATAGCAAATTCTCACTTCAAAGTTTTAGCATTTGCCATATTGCACTCATGAACATTTTAAGATACAAACATATGTTGATTAGGACTTCTTGAGATGATCAGGGGAATTCGTCCATTCAGAATTAATGTTAGATCATTAGTGATTGGAAAAGCAGCATTGACAGCTGTGGCCACCTGTCCTATTTTACATCTAATCCTGTGGAATCAACCAGAAGTTACAGGAAGTGTGAGCAGCTAAGGGTGGGAGATCAAAGGTCGTGTTTATTTGTGCCACAATGCTAGGGGGAACACTTGCTGCATATGTCGATGCAGTTACAGTGATGCAGGAGTGCACCCTAAGAGTATTGCTCAAAATTAAGACTAGAATAGCAAAAAGAGGGGAAAATGGCATTGAGAAAGAAGTGGCAGTCTCAGCAACAATATTTACTAGGTTCTAAATTCAGATGCCTTTAATGCATTTGTGAATGTGTTAGCTACAGCACTTCATAATGGAACAAACCATATCTGCGAAAGAATTGTGCCCAAACTACCTTGTTCAGGTGTTTCTTGCTCACTTAATTGAGTACAGTCTATTATCTTAAATAAAATATAAAATAAAAATTTATCACCCAATGTGGGGCTCGAGATCATGACTTTGCAATTTACAGTCCCATTAACTACCAACTGAGATAACCAGGCTGTGCAGAAACATGCTCCACAAAGCCTCTCTAACTTGGTGACAGCTCCACAACTCACTGCCCAAAATGTTTCAAACTTTTAACCACCCCACTGCTAGCCTGAGCAAGAAACTTGATTTCTGACAACATAAATGCCTTTGCTGCTCATTAACATCAATTGAGAGTTTATGGTACAATTCCAATACTGCTCTTGTTTGATTAATTTATGTGTGTTTTAATAATTTCATTTCATTAGAGAATAAATCCTGAATGTCCTGTACTGTATGTTTTGTTAGGCCTTAGTGGTGTACACGTCCATCAAACCTGAATCAATTAATGATAATTGCTGTCCTCAATCAACATTTAGTCAGGAATCCCATCAATTTCTTTGCCCGAACCTTGCCTCAGTTAATTAATGGTGATAGTTGTTGCTGATGAATTGCTACCACTAATCAACCATTAAAGTAGCTTCAATCGTGAGAAACCACTGCCAACCACTTCAATAATTTTGTCTGTAACCATTAAACCATTAAGGTGGTGGAGCATCCAAAATTAATGTGAACTGAAAGCAAAGACAATGATAGTCATTTCTAAATTTCTTTTGATGTATTTGACTTCTAGTTTTCAGTTAGGATTCCTTATGGATATGCAACTAAGAGAAAGGTATTAAAATTAAGATCAGAAAACAATCTTTGGCTGCTAACAGTTACATTAAATGGGATGAAATTACTTCATAATTGGAAAAATAAGTTAATTAAGGACACTCAACATGGCTTTCTAAAATGCAGGTTGTACTTGACTAATAATGAAAATAATGGAATAATAATCAGGAGGGTCTGTAAAGAGTATAGAATGGCAAATAAGCTTTAATTACTTACCCACATAGAGCTGACTGTAGAGTTCTAGTCGAGTATGACCCTGGGTTGGTGCCTTCCTGAAATCCCTGCGCAGTAGATCTACTTGAAGGCTTGCTTCCTTTACATTGCGCTCAGCGATTACTCGATGCCACTGGTCATCATTTAAAGGATTTGGAGATCTCACTGTAAGTTCCTCTGGGCCATTGCCCACATCAAATGAAAATGTTACATCAGTAGGAGCTGAAAATAAAATGATCATAATTCAATTTTTATTTGACTAAAACATAAAAATTAGGTGCACTTCTAGAGGGAAAGGGGATGAGATAATAATGGTGAGATGAAATGTAGACAGGATTAAGTATGATTTTAAAAATCAGCATTTTGGGCATAATAGCTTTTCACTATTCTTAAAAGTTCATTTATGTTTTTAAAATTTTGCTGCAACCTTAACAACTCAAAATTCCCAGCACTATCATTTTTTGCTGTCAGACTGAAGTTATACCAATGGAAGTCTTTCCTCTAGTGAGTGTCGGTATAAAATGTTGTGAAGATCCTGAATTGTTCCACTTCCTTCATTTGGCATGAATATACAGGAAGACAGCCAACGGGACCTCAATTATACTTTTCCTCCCAAAGGGGGAAAGTGATAATTACATCACTAGCTCTTGGAAAAATGACGCAAGTTTCTATAGTAATTTGCCAATTGTCCATACGCCAGATCAGACAAAATGGGAGAAATGGGATCAAGGTGTGATTTGCTATCTGACCTATGTTAATGCACCAACTGTCTTTTACGTTTGTATTAACGTATGTGTATTTTCTGTTTAAATGTGACTTCTTGAAATTCAGGAGTCATGCCAAACCAGTAGGATTTGCCTTTATCATATGTAACTGATTTACATGGCCATGTGCTCAATGCCTTGGTTAAGGAAGAGGATGGGGTGTGCATCTGGTTCACTGATGCCCTTTAGGGAAGGAAATCTGCCATCCTTACCTGGTCTGGTCTACGTGTGACACCAGTCTGGTCTGGCCTGACCTACATGTGGCTCACTCTTAAATGCCCTTTGATTAAGGGCAATTAAGGAAAATGCTGGCCTGGCCAGTGATGTCCACATCCCATGAATGAAAAAAATAAGGTCATCATAAAGTTAACACTTAGATTACCTGAAAGTGATTTCTTAATTCAATTTTTCCCATCTACAATAGATATTAATAAGAAATTGCATTAAAAAAACATATAAATGCAAGTTTTAATTTATATTTTTTATTACTTTTAACCTCTAATTATCCTTTCATAAGAATTGGTGGTCACTTCCTGTCATGAAGCTATTGTATATAATATTTTGGAAAATATTTTTCTTTTAAAATAGAGATTTAGTCTGTGGGTATGTCTTAATTGGATTAAAGACTGGGTGCTTTGGTGTTTACTAGTTTTGATATATAAAGGAGATAGCGTGCATTTGCATTTTCCGAATAGAGCATTCAAGTAGGGGGTGGAAACTGTTGCCTTTCTAGCAACTACCAAGCAATATGTTTATATTACTAATAAAATTGGTACAATGAAAGGGGTTTCATTGTTAAAAGGTGAAGTTCAAAGCAGCTGGTGAGACAATGAGAATTTGAATTCAATCAGTGGTGGCAGGTGTAACTTCAGTAGTTTTCGGGTGTACAGAGCAGAGGCAATGTAAGATCAAAAGGTAGCTGTAAGCATCCAACTGGCTCTACAACAAAAACAACCTAATTCTGAATTCGTAAGGTGAACATGCTTTGCCTGGTGTCTGGTTAAGTCTATGGGTTACTGTTTCCTTAATGGTGACTAGTTTGGGAATTTGTTAAAAATTATGATAGTAGTAATTTGTAGCCATGTTTACATATATTTTAACCTGTGTAAATTAATAAAATGTTTCACTCACTTTAATGTAAAACCTCGAGAACTGCTGGTCTGATTCCTGAATTTAGAGTTGCATCTCAAACATAACACTTAAAATTATATGTTACAACAGTTGTTTAAATTTTCCCTCTGGGATTTTTAAAATAACTCCACTTTATCAACTGCATCGATCATAACACTTCCTAAATTAAGACAGTAAATGCTGGAAATACTCAGTGGTTCTGGCAGCATCTGTGGAGAGAGAAACAGTGTTAACGTTTCACCTTTCATCAACATTTTCTGTTTTTATTTCAAACTTCCAGCATCCATAGTATTTTGCTTGTGGTCACTTCCTTCTCTGACCCAGTCAAGAAACATTTCACCCTTCCCCTTCAACCTTTCAGATTATCTGAGTGCTTAATCATACTCACAGAATAAGGTCAAAGAGAAATTTATGATTTACAGATAGTGTGTTTATTACAAAGCAATTTTGTCAAGAAAGTTAAGTCTAAGTCTAAAAAAATGGTTAAGTTTAAAAAAATGTTTCATTTACATGTCTGTCTCATATGTTCAATTTTTAAACTCAAATTATTCTGTTGCTTCTTTCAACTGCATTGTGAGGAAATTCATAGTCCCCTGAGCTTAACATTCTAATTTTAAGGTTAGTTATTTGTGAGGGGTTGACTGATTTATTTAGTTGTGGGAAAAGAGTTTATTTTGAGACAATTCTGCACTGCAATGGATTCATTGGTTGGGGAGGGGGTGGTGGGGGTGGGAGAGGAGGCTGCAGATATTTCTGAATTCTGATATGGGTATCTCATTGTTTAAGTTTCTTTAGTTTGACTTTATGGGGTGATTTACTTAATTTTCTAGATTGCTAACCTGAGTGACTGGCTACCGCTAAATCGTTGCTATTGGCAATCCAATTCATTATCTCAGAATATCTGTTTTAGTTGAAAGAATTGTCCAAATGACATTGCCAATCACATGCACTGCCTCAAATCTATACAGACCGCTGAATGTTATCTAAATATTTTGTTATGATCCCAGCTGACGTTACTACTGGGCAAGCAAAATCCAAGGGTGGAAACCGGCTTGATAGATTGTAACTTTTATTTTTGTTTCAAAACGTGGAGGGCTGCTACTGAACAGAGTTACATGAGTCAGCTGATGGACTATTAACAAAAGAATAAAACATTTATTGAACAAGAAAATATGAACTTTATTACAATACTCCTTCACCCACAACTAGACCTTTACAGACATATACAGATTTGTAAGGATAACACAAGTTACAAAAGCTATCTTATACCCTCATGTTCACAGTAAGTACACAGTCCATGTAAACCAACAAGTGACCTGTGGTCAGGCACATCACACTCTGAAACCAAGTGACAGATGCCACCCCAAACAGTTGCTATGGATCCCTCATCAACTCCCCCCAGATGCTTGTCACACCGTGAGCCAACCGGTCTCATTAAACTCTGTCTTTCACATGAGGATTTCCAAACTCCACTCTTGAAGAACCTACTTTGGAATCTTCTCTCAAATGACATTTTTTCTTAGATGCCTTCCACAAGGGTCCACATCCAGAGTTTCAAACTCTCCTTTCATTGTTCTTCACCCCCGGATTGCTACATGTATTCAAGATTCACCTCCTATGCACCTTCCCTCAGAAACTCAGCTGTGCCAACAGACATCACTGCTTCACATGCCCATAATAAAGAGTTACAGACCTTCGGCAGTCTCCTTGGATCTTCTGACTTCTCACAAGCTTACTTTGCTTTAAGTCTGCACCCTGCAGCTTTCTCCCTTTAAGCTTGGAGCCTTCCTCTCTGCTCATTACTTTCATTTTCACTGAACAGGAGCTTTTTCAGATTCCTGTTCTTTTCCTTTGACTAGAAGGTCTCCTTGGAATTTTCTTTTATTTTCCCACTCCCTGGTTTCTGGGACATTCTCCTGTTCTTATGGGAAATCTGCTTTCTGCAGTACCCTCTCCTGTGTTTAGCATCTCCTGGCACCTGCTTCCAACATTAGAGCATAAGCACCAACTAAACTCAAACTGTTGTTCTGTTTCTCCCTGTCTTTCTGTATGGACCTCATATTGCTAGGCAACAGCACAGTTTTTTCTACCTTGTGTTTGTTTTAAATCCTCTTCAAGAGTCATAAAACCTCATTAAAATGTAGATTATTTTCAAGTGAAACTAAACCTCAAGATCCCCCCTTAACACACAAATACAGAAATACCATTTAAACTTAAACTTAAAGATACACCTTATTCCTAACACACAAATACACAAGAACTATCTCTAGTTCCTAACAATATAAATGCACTTAATGCAATGAGTAACTCTCTTCTTGGCTGCCCAAAGTTTGTCCACTATCTACAATGCAGAAGTCAACAGTGTGATGCAATATTTGATCTCCACTTGCCTGGATGAGTGCAGCTTCAACAACATTCAAGAAGCTCGACACCATCCAGGACAAAGCAGCCTGCATAATAGGCACCCCATTCACCACCTTAAACATTTACTTCTTCTACCACCAATGCACAGAGGCAGTAGTGTGTACCATATACATACCATATACAAGATGAACTGTCGCAACTTGCCAAGTCTCCTGCGACAGCACCTTCCAAATCTATCACCTCTACCATCCAGAACAATACAGTATTCAGTAAAAAAAGTGAGAGCTGATTGTGATATTGAAAATTTTTTATCAGGTCGCATAAGAGCAGGGTATGAGGGAAGAGGGAGAAATTTGAGAGTGGGTGGGGTAGGATTGTGAGAGCAGCCATGGGTTGGGGGTGGGGAGTTGTGGGAGCGGGGTGGGGGGTAAAGTTGTGAGTGCAGTGGGATTGAGTTGTGAGGAATGGGGGCAGGTAGAATTGTGAGAATTGGATTATTTTTAATTTTTACTTTCACAGGATGTGAGCAACTTTGGTTAGGCCAGGATTTTTGGCCCCTCCCTAATTGTCCTTGAACCACTGCAGGCTATGTGGTGTAGGTATACCGACAATGCTGACAAGAAGGGAGTTCCAGGATTTTGACCTTGTGACAGTGAAGGAACAGCAATATAGTTCCAAGTCAGGATGTTATGTGTCTTGGAGGGGAGCTTGCAAGTGGTGGTGTTCCCACGCATCTTCTGCCCCTGTCCTTTGAGGTGGTAGAGGTTGTGGGTTTGGAAGGCGCTGTCAAAGGAGCCTTGGTGGATTGCTGCAGTGCATCTTGTAAATGGTACACATTGCTGCCACTGTCTGTTGGTGGTGGAGGAAGTGAATGTTTGTGGAAGGGGCGCCAATCAAGTGGGCTGCTTTGTCCTGGAAGATGTCCAGCTTCTCGAATATTGTTGGAGTTGCGTTCATCCAGGCAAGGGGAGAGTATTCCATCACACTCTTGACTTGTGCCTTGTAGATGGTAGACAGACTTTGGGGAGTCAGGAAGTGATACTTTCCACAAAATCTCCAGCTTCTGACCTGCTTTTATAGCCACGGTATTTATATGGCTGGTCTACTTCAGTTTCTGGTCAATGGTAACCCCCAGGATGTTGATAGTGGGAGATTCAGTGATGACAATGCCATTGAATGTCAAGGGGAGATGGTTAGATTTTCTCTTGTTGGAGATGGTCATTGTCTGTACTTGTGTGGCGCAGATTTTACTTGCATCTTATCACCTCAAGTTGATAAGAGCTGTGTAAGTGGTGGGGGTGTTGGGTGGGGTGGGGGGGGTTGGTGGTGATAGAGTTGTAAGAGCAGTGGGGTTTGGTTGTGAGTGCAGGGGCAAGAGTTGGACAGCAGGCATGGTAAAGTTGTGAGTGGGGGTGTGAGTTGTGAGAATGAGGAGTAATGGTTTTTTCTGGAATCGCTTTGCAGGCTCTCGTGGAGGCAGAATTGGGGCCTCAGAGCTCATTCACTTAGGCCATGCTTTCTGAAGCATGACAGGAAAAGAAATCGTGCATGCATGTATCACAGGGACTTGGAACTGGTCTAGAGGCGGTCCTGCCAGAGTTTCCGCTTCATGGTCGTCACTGTTGACTCAGAGGAGGAGGAACTCATGACCCCAGTTACTCACGAGCAACAGTTTTGGAAACTCCTGGCTTAGGACCACGCAGTGAGTACCAATGACCTAGAAGGACAAAGGCAGCTGACGCATGGGAACACCGCCACCTGCAATTCCTGCTCCAAGCTATGTGTGGCATCCTGACTTGGAACTATATCACCATCCCCACTGGATTAAAAGCATGGAACTTCTTTCCTAACAGCACAATGGTGGTACCTACATCAGATGGGCTGCAGCAGTTCAAGAAGGCAGCTCACCAACATTATCTCATGGGCAATTAGGAATGCGCAAGAAATGCTGGTCTTGTAAGCAATGCTAATAACCTATGAAAGAATAAAAAACGAAATTCTCAGTGGGAGTGTTTAACTCTCAATGTTCTTTAATTTGGACAGAAAATATGGACATTGGTTGTGTACTCCATTTGAAGAAAGTGACTTCTGGAGTCCAACAACAATCTATGCTGGGACCTCAATTATTCATTATATTTATTATTGACTTAGATCATGCAATTTTGGGGAGATGGTGGTGTAGTGGTAATGTTGCTGGACTAGTAATCCAGACACCCAGGCTAATGCTCTGGTGATATTGGGTTCAAATCCCACCGTGGCAGCTGGTGGGATTTGAATTCTGTTAATAAATCTGGAATATAAAGCTGGGCTCAGTGATGGGGACCATGAAACTATCATTGATTGTCATAAAAACCCATCTGATTCACTAATTTCCTTCAGTGAATAAGGAGGGTCACTAGCACAAAAGACAAAATTCTGATTTTAATTATTTCATTTTAAGCAATGGTACCACCTACAAAATAATCTGATTATAAACTGTGCTATGAGGCTATACTCTTTTATTTTTGAAAAAAAGATTTTTCAACTTGCAACTGACTGGAAATTTTGTAATTTGAACTGAGACAGAGTAAACAGCTTCAAAATGCAAGGCCACATTTCCAAGGTGAGAAACCAGCAGATAACCTTCAGGAGAGTGTGAAGAGAGAGACAATTCCTATAATTCAGACACACATTGAAACTCATAACTGTCTAAAAATGCAAAGTACTGGATATTGAAACAATGGCTGTCACAGACAGGCCCACTTAAAACCTCTTGGATACACAATGGGTGAAGTATTTCAAAGCAAGCCACTAGAGAGAGATTGTAAATGACACAGGAGGTGTCAAGAAAGTCTTCAGCAGAGGAAACAAGGGAAGGCTGCTCTCTCTCCCTCTCTCCCTTTTGGAATAAGAGTGTGACCCAGTTCGAGAAGCCAACTCTGCCAGAAACCTACCAGCAAACCGAGATCTCATAATAATTGCAATATCTTCTACATCTGATCATATCAAGAAACCAGCTAAATTAAATGTTTAAAATCCACACGTCAAGGACAATCAAAGGACATTTGACCATATTTTAAAAAACTTTCTTTACTGAACTCAACACCCCTTATTTCTGATACCTGTGTGTGTCTGTGTATGTTTGGCCCTAATGACTGCATGAGGGCCAAATGCTTGACATCATGTTCTTTTTATTGCTGTGCCCCTAGCCAAGCTGTTCCAGTAACCTACAACACTGGCACGTACCCGCCAATGTGGAATGTTGTCCAGGTATGTCCTGTACACAAAAAGAACAAATACAACCTGACAAATTACCACCCCATCAGTCTACTCTCGATCATCATTAAAGTGATGGAAGGGATCATCAACAGTGCTATCAAGAGGCAATTACCTAGCAATAACCTGCTCACTGAACACTTGGGTTCCACAAGGACCACTCTGCTTCTCACCTCATTACAGCCATGGTTCAAACATGGACAAAAGAGCTAAATTCCAGAGGTGAGGTGAGAGTGACTGCCCTTCATATCAAGGCAGCATTTGACTAACTGTGGCATCAAGAAGCCCGAGCAAAACTGAAGTCAATGGGAATCAGGGAGAAAGCTCTCCACTGGTTGGAGTCATACCAAGCACAAAGGAAGGTGGTTGTGGTTGTTGGAGGTCAGTCCTCTCAGTTCCAGGACATCACTGCAGGAGTTCCTCAGGGTAGTGTCCTAGACTCAACCGTCTTCAGCTGCTTCATCAATGACCTTCCTTCCATCATAAGTTCAGATGTGGGGATGTTTGTTGATGATCACACAATGTTCAGCACCATTTGCGATTCCTCGGATACTGAAGCCATCTCGAAATGCGGCAAGACTTGGACAATATCCAGGCTTGGGCTGACAAATAGCAAGTAACATTCATGACACACAAGTGCCAGGCAATGACCATCTCCAACAAGAGAGAATCTAACCATCGCCCCTTGACATTCAATGGCATTCCCATCACTGAAGCCCCTACTATCAACATCTTGAGGGTTACCATTGACCAGAAACTGAATTGGACTGGCCAAATATGTATTTTTGGAGCTTCAAAGAATGACAGGTGATTTTGTTGAAACCTACAAAATACTTAAAGAGTTAGACAGGGTAGATGCAGATGAAACGTTTCCCCTGGTTGGCAAGTCTACAGCCAGGGGACACAATTTCAAAATAAGGGGGAAGCCATTTAGGACTGAGATGAGGAGAATTTTTTTTACTCAGAGGGTTGTGAATTTTTGGAATTTTCTACCCCAGAGGGCTGTAGATGCTCAGTCTTTGAGTATGTTTAAAGCAGAGATTGATAGATCTCTAAATGCCAATGATATAAAGGGATATGGGGATGTTGTGGGAAAAAGGCATTGAAGTGGATGATCAGTAAAGATTGTACTGAATGGTGGAGCAGGCTTAATGGGCTGAATGGCCTACTCATGCTCCTATGTTCCCATATATACTGTGGTTACTAGGGTCAGTGGCTAGGAATCCTGCAACAAGTAACTCATCTCCTGACTCCCCAAAGTCTGTCCACAAGGCACAAGTCAGAAGTTTAACGGCATACTCTCCGCTTGCCTGGATGAGTGCAGTTCCAACACCACTCAAGAAGCTTGACACCATCCAGGACAAAACAGCCCGTTTGATTGGCACCACACCCACAAACATTCACTCCCTCCATCATGGATGCACAGTGGCAGCAGTGTGTACATCTACAAGATGCACTGCAGAAACTTACTAAGGCTCCTTAGGCAGTACCTTCCAAACCCAGCACCCCTACCATCCAAAAAAACAAAGGCAGCGGATAGATGGGAACACCACCACCTGGAAGTTTACCTCCAAGCTACTCACCATCCTGACTTGGAAATATATTGCATTTCCTTCATTGTCACTGGTTCAAAATTCTGGAACTCCCTCCTTAACAGCATTGTGGCTGTACCTACACCACATGATGGACTGCAGCGATTCAAGAAGGCAGCTCATCACCACCTTCTCAAGGGCAATTAAGGATGGGCAAAAAATGCTGGCCTAGCCAGTGACACAAACATCTCAGAAATGAATAAAAACAAATTATTTTTCTTGGGTTTAGAGGTTAATAAATTGGTTCTTTTTTGTTTCAAGAAAGCCTTGTTTGTTCACAATTTAAATAGTTAAATAATTTTTGATTTGGAAAAGGCATATCCTCGTGAAAAAGAAGCCTAAACCTTTGCTGTGACCAAGTGTGGAGGTTGAATAGAGGGGAGTTAGCTCACTCCTTCTCACCTGGTCATAACAACTGGTTAGCATAAGTTACGTTCATTTTAAATGTTACAACTGACTTGGACTTTTGACCAAAGGCTCTGTGAGTTCTCTAAAATGTTGTTCTGTGCAGGTAATAAAATCCATATTTGTGTCACTCTTCCTGAGCTCTGACGAGTTAGCACTCATAAATGATTTACAATCAACAATGTAAAAGGCAACAGAATTAATGCAAAGCTGCACTGCTTTTGAAATGACCCTGCTTTTATTAGTTTTACTGGCCATAAAGGAAAAGCATATCATCTCTCATCACATCATTCCTCATTTAAAACACCTAAGAAATCATTGCACAGCTTTGGGCAGGCTGCAGCCATATATATTTTCTTCACAAAGGTGTCTACAATGTCAATTTCCAAAGGAAAGTGAAAACTTCATTAAAATAATTCAATTTTCACTTATTTCTTGCCCACATAGACCCCAGTTGTGTATGAGGTTACGGGTGATGACAGTCTGCTGACATCTTATTCATTTGCCCGATTTTGTGTGCAGCTTTGGGAGTGAATATCAGGTATGTGTGTGAGTGCATGAGGTGTATTTGTGCACGTAAGAATTGTGCGTGTATGTATGTAGGGAGTATGTGGTGTGTGGGTGTTGCATATACTTTCAGGAGCAATCACTGGATCAGAAATAAGAACTGCGAAAGTTTATCCCTTCCATTAACCCAGCGATCTTGCGGCAAATTGCAGTGCTCCTGCTGCTGCATTGGCTAAGTGCAGCTAACTCAGCACAGACTAATTACAGCCTTAGCTTGTTGGTAGCACACTTTCTTCTAGGTTAGACAGCCGTGAGTTCACCATTCTTGGAACTTAAACACATGAACTAAGCTGGCACTTTGATGAAGAACTGAGGGCGGTATCGACTCTTGAAAACCAAGGCCCCGACTGCCTGTGAAAGTAGATATAAAAGACCCCATGCAATTTTTCAAAGGGCAGCAAGGGAGTTCTCCATTTCTTCTAGCAAAAACTCATTCCTTACCAAAGCCATCAAGAAAGATTAACAGGTCATGTATCCGTTTGTGGGCCTTGCTGTGCACAAATTTGCCTCTACATGTTTACCCCTACAGCACCAGTGACGACACCTCAAAGGTTATTCACAGCTGTGTATGGTTTTAGAATATACTGAGATTGTGAAAGATGCTATATAAATATATGTCCTTTCTTTCCTGAGGATCAAATATGAGACCTACCTGGGTCTGTATGGCTCAGTACCACACCTTGTTAACCAACTAAGGTAATGGGAGTGGGGAACATAATTTATATTTAAAAAGTACAGCAAATGTAATTCTCTCAATATACTAGAGTTTTCAAATTTGATGCAAAATTAAGTTAGCAATTTATGATTCAAACCACTTAGTCATCCTAGATTTCTGCAGGGAGCTGCCTTTGAAAAATGATTTTGGGGAGCTCTTTTTTAATTCTTGTATTGCAATAATTAACAGCTTATACAAAACTATGACATCTCTGAAAGAAAATGTGATTCAATTCCCTTTCAAAACTTATCAACAAAAGTACTCAATATCTATTTCCACTGGAGCGATAAAGCTGTCATCCAAATGCAGGTAATGAAAACCAACAAGATCATATCACTCCTACCGTGCGGGCAATATCCTCACAGTATCCCATCATCTCAAAAGTGGTTAACTTCAGAGGATTCTGTTATTCACATGAAAATAGACATGACTGTGTGTGGATAACATTATAATCAAAACTTGCAACATTTTGTAATTGAGCTGTGCCTGTTTATGTATGACTGATGTCCTTCATATATACTGATATTAGATTAGCTTGCCTTTATGTATAATTAAACACTTGTTTCGAGAGCTGGCAGACCAGAGGTTACAAGGACACACAAGAACACAAAAATTCAGAACAGAAGTAGGCTGTTTGACCCCTTGAGCTTGCTTTGCCATTTGATAAGATCATGGCTGATCTGATAGTGGCCTTAACTCCATTTTCCTGTCTTCCCCTCATAACCCTTGATGCCCTAGTTGATCAAAAATCTATCTAATTCAGCCTGAAAAATATTCAATTACCCAGCCTCCACTGCTCTCTGGGGAAGAGAGTTCCTCAGACTGATAATATCCGCTCTGTCAAGTCCCCCCAGGATCTCACAAGTTTCAATAAATTCACCTCTCATTCTTCTGAATTCCAATGGATACAGGCCCAACCTGTTCAACCTTTCTCCATAAGACAACCCTTCATCCAAGCAATTAATCGCATGAACCTTCTCTGAACTGCTTCCCATACAATTATAAGTAAGGAGATCAAATCTGTACACAGTACTCCAGATGTGGTCTCACTAAAGCCAAGTACAGCCATTGTAACACTTCCCTACTTTTCTACTCCATTGCAATAAATGCCAAAATTCCATTTACCTTCCTAATCGCTTGCTGTACCTGCATACTAACTTTTTGTAATTCATGTATCAGGACACCCAGATCCCTCTGTGCCATAGAGTCCTGCAGCCTCTCTATATAAAAATAATAGACTGCTTTCTTATTCTTCCTGCAAAAGTGGACAAATTCACGTTTTCCCTCATTATATTCCATGTGCCAAATTTTTACCCAGTCACTTAATCTAGCTAAATCCCTTTATACACCCTTTGGCCTGAATTTTCATGGAGATGGAAGGGCCTTGCATTTTAGCCAAAATGGCACTACGGCCCTGATTCCAGATGTCCCGCCCCCAAACCTGGCACCCACCATCTTCACATGTAAAAGTGCAGTTGCCTTCAAACAGATGAAATTTTGGTTAGGGGGACGTCCAAAACACAACTCATGGACTTTAGACATTTGGGAAAAAGGTCTAAAGCTGCCAGAGCTATTTGGAGAGGTAAGGTACCCTTATGGAGAGGTTCACGCACGCCTTTGGTTGATGTCAGGTGCCGTTTGGGATTGTTGAAAGTAGACATGACTGTGTGTGGATAAACACAATGGAGCTGTCAAACTGTAAAGGAATTTAAATCCCCAAGCTCTTAAATTGTTTTTTAAAAAAAGAAAACAGCCTGCAGTTGAAAAAGATGAGACAACCATGTGTTCTTCGGGTCTCAAGTTGTCTGGTAGGTGCCAAACTCTACTGCACTCCCGTACAACAAATCAACTGCTACAGAAGGCAAACTACTGACTTTGAAATAGCCAAGCAGGCCTCCTGAAGCTTGCAATTTCACTAGCTGTCTGGTGACATAAGCCTGAGAGTTATTATTATAGGATTAGTGCCAGATGATTGATTTCACAACCTATCATTGTCACAGTGGGGACCTGTAACTTCACGGCTGGATTGACAGCTCCAAATGGTTATGATGTCTTCACTTTGGAGAAAATGTGGGCAGCGCATCTTCCGGTTGGCGATTAGGGGTGGGTTCCGCATGCCAACATGTAAAAAGACACGGAGATACATCAGTCGTGCATCCTGACGTCACCCTGCGTCATTTAGATTTGCAGTTTGGCGGGAGCACAGCTGAGTCGGCTACATGCCTGCCGAACTGTCAATGGCCTATTAGGGCCATTAAAAAACTAATTAAGATGATGAATGGGCCTATCCATCAAGGTTGGCAGGCAGGCCGGGAGCCCAGGCGGGCTTCAGAAAAAACATGAAACCTCATCCGTGGGCGGGATGAGGTTTCATGAGAGTATTTCAATTTTTATGAAATGTTTCAATAAAAGTTATGGACATGTCCCAACTCATGTGACAGTGTGACATGAGAGGACGTGGTAGGGAATTTTTCTTATCACCCTTATTTGAAGTTTTCAATTGGAGCCGATCTCCCTGAGACAGCACTTTGCCTCAGGGAGATCTGTGTGCTCTTTTGCACGTGTGTGCGAGAGAGTGCACTCCCGGCTGAGGGAATCGCCCCCATAGGGAGCGCATAGCTCATCCCGCCCATGGATGAGGTTTCATGTTTTTTCTGAAGCCTGCCTGGGCTCCCGGCCTGCCTGCCAACCTTAGATGGATAGGCCCATTCATCATCTTAATTAGTTTTTTAATGGCCCTAATAGGCCATTGACAGTTGGATGGACAGGTCCATTAATCATCTTAATTAGTTTTTTAATGGCCCTAATAGGTCCACCCACATAAAATGGCGCCCCCCCCCACCCCCACCCCGACCAGGGGCGCCGATTGGAAGTCTGCCGACCTGCGCCCATTCCTGCACTTTCCCCCTCAACGGGGTGGGGGGGGGGGGGGGGGGGGAAATGTTGCCCTGTATGTTTTTATCAGGGATTAAGTAGTTGAAGAAATTTAAATGTGGTTGTACGAATGAAAGTATTTTTTTAAATAGTGAAGTCATCAATAAACAATTAAAACTTTATTTTATTTAATCTCGTCGTGGCTCATGAGGTCTGACCTTGGTGGATACTGCATGAAGGTGTAAGGGCAAAGGTTGGTATTTGGGGGTATAGGTTTGCATGAGTTGGCAGTATGTTGGCATTGGCCTATAAAGGGCAAGAGAAGTAGAAGTGCATAAATTGGCATAGAGGGAATGTTTGGCCATAGGGTGCTGGTTGGGAGGCATGAATTGGTCTGGATGGGGCATGGGAAGTGTGTGGTACGTTGGGGGTGGGGGGGGCAGTATGAGGGGTGAGGGCTAGAGGGCTATTTTTGGTTTTGTCATTTTTTACAGCTGGGATAAAGTCCCAGAGAACTAAGGTGGGCCTTTTAAACAGTATACCTCCACACCCATAGAAATATAGAAAATAGGAGCAGGAGTAGGCCATTCAGCCCTTTGAGCCTGCTCCGCCATTCATCATGATCATGGCTGATCATCAAATCAATAGCCTGCTCCCTCTTTCTCCCTATATCCTTTGATCCCTTTCGCCCCAAGAGCTATATCTAACTCCTTCTTGAAAACAAACAATGTTTTGGCCTCAACTACTTTCTGTGGTAGCGAGTTCCACAGGCTCATCACTCTCTGGGTGAAGAAATTTCTCCACATCTCAGTCCTAAATGGTCTACCACATATCCTCAGACTGTGACCCCTGTTCTGGACTCCTCCACCATCGCGAACATCCTTCCTGCATCTACCCTGTCTAGACCTGTTAGAATTTTATAGGTTTCTATGAGATCCCCCCTCATTCTTCTGAACTCCAGCAAATATATTCCTAACCAACTCAATCTCTCCTCATATGTCAGTCCCACCATCTCAGGAATCAGTCATGTTCTCCAACCAAATCTAATTGCCACACCAGCAGATAATTACACCAATCTGATTCACAACCGTATGTAAGTGGCATGCACCTGGTGACCTTCACTTCACTCGCGACTGCGAGGTTTGTACGTGCAGTGTTCGCCTACGTTTAACTGCACAGCTGCCATATATTGTGGCTGCTCTGATTCCACACCAAGGCTGCTCACCTTTAGGCAAGACTAGTGGGAAAGGATGGGGTAGAAAGCAGAAGTATGACTGGTGGTGGTGTGGTGCTTTGACTAGAGCAAGAGAAAAGGTGGAAGGAAGAGGCATGATTGGGAGTGGGGGTGGGTGGTGGTGGTTTGACCTGAGCAAGGGAGGGAAGGGGTGGACACAAAAGCACGGCAAGGAGGGTTTTGATGGAGTGGGGACGGAGGGCGGGGGGAGTGGTTAAGGGAAGAGGGGGCAGAAGTGTGAGTCAGTCCTGGGGCTATGTGGACCGCATTTTGTGGGCAGAATGTAAAGTCAATCCTGGGGCTGTGTGAACCATGCTACAGGACTATGCCTAACACACATATTTTGGTCCTGGTCCATGGAGGGGGAAGGCCTATCTGTGCAGTGTCGGTCATGCACAGCATGCTGTTCAGGCATGGCAGTCCCTCACATTTTTGGGTCCTGGGATTGCTGGCTTGGTATTGGGCAGCAGATGGCACGGCCATGATCGGGGAGGCACCTGCAGCCCGTAAATGGGGAACTGGTAAATAAGGGGGTGGTGGTAGCCAGTGGTCTTATGGGTAGGGGACTCCCTGTAGGTCACTGTGCATATAGCCTCAAAATGGGGAAGGGTAAGGTTGACATGGGGCATGGGGACATCAACAGAAAATGGTTCGAGGGTATGACAAGAATATCCACAACAATGATGATGGGCTCCAGGATTAAAGGGGGAAGCAGGAGAGTGATCGGAAGAATGGAAACATGGACCTGGTGAGGATTGAGGAGCATAGGGGTAAGTTGGATGGTAACTGGAAGAGGTTGGAAGCTGGTCTTGAAGTAGAAACTGAGCAGCGTCATTTTGACAGCCCTAGTAGAAAAATAACTTTGGAAAAAAAAATCACTAGGGGAGGGGGTCTGAGGGCGTGTGGGAGGAGTCGACTACTACAATTTCGGGCTGATCGAGGGGACAAATTAATAATTACCTGCTGAGGACATGGAGATCAAGGCTCAGCTGAAAGATGTTAAGATGAGTTAAATGCCAATGAAGGTTTTGGGCACCTTAACTTATGCTGCGTATTCTTACAATAATCTTTTAGGGCCTGGGGCTACATTCAATTTGGTCTGATTGACCATTTGTCCATTACAGAGGAGTGTAGAAAGGTAAGAAGGGTCAAACTATTAAGGAGCCAGGGCTGCAAGACAAATGCAACATGCTCCTGACAACCTTGCACATTGTAGTTGGGATGTTCATGGCTTACAGGGCACAAAGCTTGCAATCATTAAATTAGTGCAAGGCTAGGTTATAGCCTAGTCAAAAGGAGGAAGCCTGAGAGTGCAGTGACTGAGGCTGATAGCACATGGCTGTAGTCATTCAGATCCAAGCCTCTTTGTGAATGCACTGTCATGTCAGGACAGCG
Organism: Carcharodon carcharias; assembly: GCF_017639515.1. Taxonomy (NCBI): domain Eukaryota; kingdom Metazoa; phylum Chordata; class Chondrichthyes; order Lamniformes; family Lamnidae; genus Carcharodon; species Carcharodon carcharias. Next base: position 88,318,510 of record NC_054469.1, on the reverse strand, counting down.
GGGCAGAGAAGGGTGGGTTGCTCAGCTATCTGTGACCTTTTGGGATGTGGTTTAACTGCGAGGACCTGATAATGGCATATATGGAATGAAGGCAGCCAAAGCGCTTCACAATGGCTTCCTAGCTTGGTGAAGAAGGGTCATCATTGCAGGGTAAAGTGCAATCAGGTCTCTTATCTATTTGTCCACAGAAACAAGGAGGAGTGCAGAATGTAGGCTGCAGCCAATGCTGCCTTCTTCATTGCTTGGATGTGACAGAGGTGAAGAAGGGCCCGTTGCTGTCTGGCAGGGCTGAGGGAAGAGCCTCGCCCTGAGGAACATGGGCCAGCAGGGCCCCATGAAGACCCAGATGCTGAGGAGACACCAATTCTACAGTGACATTTGGCGTGATCCTGACTATACAGAAGATGCCTCTCATACTTGGAGATGAGTGAGAGTCAGTGCTGCAGGTGCCTTTTCTTGTCAAAGTAATGCCCATTCGGCGGCCACTGGGTGCATCAGAGGAGAGGTATAATACGGCTCATTCTACAACACGGTCCTTAATTGAGCAGACCGTTGGCATCCTAAAGATGCATGTGTGATGTCTGGACCAGTCGGGTGGCACTCTCCAGTACTTTCCACAGAGGGTGTCCCATATCATTGTGGTTTGCTGTGCCCTACACAACCTGGAGCTGCAAAGGGGGGATGAGTTGCCACATGGAGAGATGGAGGAGCTACAAGTCTCCTTGGATGGGGAGGATGCAGAAAGGGATGATATCTAAGAGAGCAAAGATGATGACGCCCCAAAGAAAGAGGCTTTTGCACGGGCAAGGCATGGCAGATGTGCCCATGAGACCCTTATAGTGACAAGGTTCCAGGATGATGAAGGCTATTATTATCTCTTATGAGCGTCTTTCACCTGTCCTATTGATGCCTGGTAGACATTAAGATCTTCTTAGTAATCCACAATATCTCAATGAAGGATATCAATCTCAGAATGAGTAGTCACAGCTGTGCATCATCCTAGGAAAGCAAATCAGCCTATGGAGCACGTGACCATTCTTTGATGGGATAAGAATTCCACCAGCACTCAATCTGAAGCAAGTAGACATGTTGCTTTCCTTTCAAGCATTGTACCAACATTTCACTGGCTATGGCAGCTTTCAAGAGGCAGGAACGCCACTGCAAACATCAAGGCATTCATGGAGGTATGCCTGGAGCATTGCAAGGTGCCTCAAGAAGCAAAATCATCAGTCACTGATTCTCACTTGACCATCTGAGGGTGGATCTAAATCCGCACAGCGGCATCTCTCCAAATGCCATTTCTCATGCATAATTAATGATCAGGCCTCATCTTGATAGTGAGCCCCCAGGGTGACATCTCACTTCAAGTGGCTGTGACCTGTCGCTCTACAGCATGGAAGCAAGTCTGCGAGTCAGGCTACCTTTGTTTGCACAGAGAGTGTTTCAGCAGGACTATCGTGCGATCATTGACAAGCATTCATGCCCTGCATTAGTCAGGATCTTCCCAATTCCAGCATTACCTTGGCATCTGGGAGAGATGTGGCCCAGTCAATGCTGACACAGCATTTAACTTAGTACCCTTGTTTATACTAAAGATTGCTCAGGGAATGTGCAGGAGTTTTGTTTTCATCCTATTACAGTTCTCCACATTTTCATTCTACCAGATTGCGATGTGTAGGAGGAAGCCTAAAACACAGATGGCACTATCATGTTCAGAGATCCATGTTGATTGGCCTTATGAGACCTAGCAGAGGGATTCTGTCAAACCATGCTAGCCAGACCTTCAGGTGGGAACTAACATCCTCACATGTAATAGGTCGACATCATAAGGTTAGGCAAACACCTAAAACATCGCATACTCATTGCTGTCTAGCAGACCTTTCAACGGCCACGAGGCGTAAACTACCTACGTTGCTCTGCATCATGCATGTGGAGAATGGGAATTAATAAAGGAGTGAGGTGTAGCCGTAAAGGTGATAACAAGTTAATGCATCAGGCAGCCAAGAAAGTCAAATGCCCTCCAGGATTAATTAAACTGTAACCCTAACCTGACAGTCATTACATGGAGACCATTGAAAAGTGCACCTGGTTGGAATGATTCCAAGGCAGGTTACAATAAATACCTATAACATGCACAGAGAACAGACTTCAGTGCAGCTACATCAATAACAAATAATAAAATTGGCATTGTAATTATAAATAACTTTCCAAGAATTAAACTCATGAGGTCACATTATGTGATCCTCTGACATATGTATTGTCCAACCACCATTTTATATCGGAACCGGGTCTGTTCATCTTGCTTATGTTGGCATTAAGGTGACAGACTAAGCTGGGATTGAGCATTGACCTGTGGGACACGATGGGAACAACTTGCGGTGCGGTTGTGGGGGGGGGGGATCAGCTGTTGCCCTTGGAGGACCACAGAACATTGCATCACATGGAAGGTCTATTCCATGGCAGAACTTGAGACATTTACAGAGAGAGGCAATATTTATTTACAAAGGTGCAAAGCATGTAGAGTGAGTGAACACCCATGCCACCATTGTGCCATCAGTACTTTTTGATTTTCCTAACCCTACCACTATGTCAAGGTGCAGCCCTGACATCCGCAGTAGAGGCAGAGGCAGCCTGCTGACTGCTATGCCTTGTTGTCTGTGATGACCTTGGTGGGTGTCCTCTGGATTCCCAAACCCTGACGGTTCTCCTGCTCTGGGGCAAGTGCACCGTCCACGGCCTGAATTGCTGGAGTTGATGGGGTCACAGGCAGAGGGGATTTGGAGCTGTTGGCCACCCTTGGAGTGTCCTGTGTGGATCACCCCAGGGTTTCCAGATGGTGCTCCTCCTCCCTGTGGGTGCCTGAGGACCCCTCCCTGATCCCTTGAGGGCACCTGGAGGGAGGTTAAAGTGCCCCGTCCCGCTCTCGCCTAGCTACTGATGAATGCTACTCATGGCTAGAGTGATAGTGTGCATGTCCAAGCACATATCTGACAACCTGGGTCTCCAGCAGTTCTGAGTGTTGGAGACCTTGGCTGTCACTGCCTCTGTCTGCTGTGGATCTGTGTCTGTGAGGTGCTTACCAGATAGTGACCCCGAGCCTGCTCTAGAACTAGATCCCACCGAGTTGCATGTATCTGCGCTGGTGGAGGGTGCAGGTGAATGCAGTGATGGGTCTTCCTCAAATGCTTCCTCAGGATTCTCACCTGAGATGAGCTGGGGCTGATGCGCTGGCTGGCGCTCTGTCTCTGCCTTTTCTTGCTGGTGGCTAGAATGGAGAAAAGAAATAATTAGTCATTGGGTTGACAGGCACCTACATTATAAGTCACTCACAGTCATTGTCTGCGTGTGGCCGATGTCTACTGCACGGACCCTCATTGGCTTGTGGGGGGACCGCCTTCCACGCAGGAACTGTCTGTGTCCTTTCCGGCATGCTCTGCTGCCTACCCCTTGTAGGGGGAGAGTGCCTCAATTCCATCATTCCCACACTGGTCTGCGATCTCTCTCTTTTGTTGTGGGAGATCTTGTCCTGCATAAAGACGGATGGATTGACTGTGAGCACCGTGAATGAAAGAGAAGACCAGAAGCATGCATGCCTGCCGTGTGTGCTGTGTCCTCCCCAATAAGGGCTGAATACACCATCTGTGAACGGTGATGTTAAAGTGTCACTGATAATCAGTGCTGATATCCCTTCTGTGAATAGTGCACAAGGTTCCTGTGGACTGTAAGCCTTAGACTGCCTAATCGCCTTGAGAGAGTACGTTTGGAGTGAGGAGAAGGTTGACTTATCCTGGCGGAGCAGATGAAATCATGGGGAGGTAGTGACATAGTGGTATTGTAAATGGACTGGTGTTCCAGAGACCCAGGGTATTGCTCTGGGGACCAGGGTTCAAATCCTTGAATCTCACCATGGCAGATGGTGAAATTTGAATTCAATAAAAATCTGGAATTAAGAGTCTGATGGTAACAATGAAACCATTGCTGATTGTCGTAAAAACCCATCTGGTTTACTAATATCCTTTAGGGAAGGAAGTCTGCCATCCTTACTTGGTCTGGCCTACATGTGAGACTCCAGACCCACAGCAATGTGTGGTTGACTCTTAAATGCCCTGTAAACAAGAGCAATTAGGGTTGGACAGTAAATGCTAAAGACGCCCACATCCAATGAATAAATAAAAATTCATCCTCTTCGTGACCCCCTTCCCAGGCTGGCATTATGAGGTTGGTGGACGACTGGCTCCTATCCCAAGGGTAGAGAACCTTCTGCTGGTCCTGGACTAGCTGGAGGAGTCTCTCCAGGACCTTACCACTGAACTTGGGGTCTGAGGGTTCGTTTCTTCTTGGGGCCATATTTGTCTTTGCCATAATAACTCCTGGGCTGTAGAGAGTGAATGTATGTGTGGGTGCCATTTAATTATGACGCCCAGACCTTCAAACCCATGAGGTAACAGCAGGCCAGACAAATCACTTCCCGCCTCACCACGAGATTCGACAGCTCCTTGTTGATGCATAATTAATGAGCTGAAAACCCACCACCCAGCAGGAATCAAGCCTCATTTCCTACCCACCACTGGACTTAGTCTCTAGAATGGAAAATTCTACCCATGAAGCCTGGACTTGTGTTTTGGGTAAATCCGCAAACAATTGTAAGTATAAACTCTGCAATCATTTGTCTTGGTTTGTCCATTCCAGGGGGAGGCCTTCACTCAGGATGATTCAATTAGAAACTGTCCGGAAGCTGCAGATAGTCTGTGTTGAAGTTGCAAAAGTCACCTGACCCTTCGCAGATCTTAGCCACTTTGAGAAAGTCCATTTAAAAAAAGACAGTTCCAGAAGCTTCCATATGAACACAGTTCACTAAGATGCCGGAAATCTGAAATAAAAACAGAAAATGCTGGAAAAGCTCAGTAGGTCTGGCAACATCTGTGGAGAGACAAATAAAGGTAATGTTTCAAAGAAGAATCATATGGACTCGAAACATTAACCTGTTTCTCTGTTCGCAGATGCGGATGGCCTGTTGAGTTTTTCCAGCATTTTCCGTTTTTATATTGAACGCAGTCCAAGTTTGAAGTTATGAACAGGACATGCCTTCATTGGGCATGACACAAATAAAACCTTGAGATCATCTGACCTTTTAACCAACATAAATTTAAAACAAGCACTAAAGGAGCTGGAAGAGTGATACTGCTTAGCAGGCAATTAAATCTATTTAGTTCCCGACAATAGCAAATTACATGATATATGGAGATCTCTTACCATTTTGTATATTTTAAACTAGGATGTAATTTCCCTAAAAGCTTGTAGCTGGAAAAATGCATTCACTGATATAATGAAATTTTATCATTGACGATTCATAATGGAGTGAGATGACAGGCCCTACAACTTAAATCCCATTACTTTACAAATGACTAATTTTATTACGAGGAATAAGTATTTGTTAATCGTAACCAGTTTTAGATTCCAATAATTCACTGCAGATTGAAATTTCTAGCACATCAATTGGCAGATTATTTAAATCTGTGAAATATGAATTTTGATTAAGTTTAGATTGATTTATAGGGCTTTTTGAAGTAAGAAAATGTATTATTTCAGCTTATCACAATATAGAATTTAATTTCATTCAAAATTGTTTCGAATTAGAGTGCTATAAAACTGAAGAGTTCATAGGTTATTGACTTGTATTCACTGATGACCAGAGGAATAATACTTTTGATAAAATCCATACTAAAAGCAGCTCCTTTTAAGAGATTAATAGTCATTGTGTAATGCCACTATTAAGCTGTTTTAAAGATAGCTTATAACATTGAAAGTAATTGTATCGAAGGAAAACTGAAATATTGAAATTGTTACAGAGATCCTGGGCTGGTAAAAGGTAAAACTTTCCTAATGAGCAAATTATCAGCTCTCCACTCCATTAGTTAATATTGCAAACTAATCTACGTTCTGCTGGAATTAGAATTGTGTTAATTGTGATTTACCTACAATCAGAAGTAAAGCTTATGTTTAGAAATACTACATATAGATATACACAATTAAAAAAGGGTAACATAGGGAGAAGACCACCTTGGGCAACACAGGAAATAAAAGGTGTAAGAAATAGTTCCTAAAGCATGAAGTTAAGATGTAATGAAATGATAGGATTTCATTATACCTTTAGCTGCTTCATCAGTGACCTTCCTTCCATCATAAGGTCAGAAGTGAGGATGTTCGCTGATGATTAAACAATGTTCAGCACCATTCCCAACTCCTCAGATGCTGAAGCAGTCCATGTCCAAATGCAGCAAGACCTGGACAATATCCAGGCTTGGGCTGACAAGTGGCGAGTAACATTCGCGCCTCACAAGTGCCTGGTATTGATCATCCCCAACAAGAGAGAATCCGACCATCGCCCATTGACAATCAATGGTATTACCATCTCTGAATCTCTCAGCATCAACATCCTGGCGGTTACTATTGACCAGGAACTAAACTGGACTATAAATAATGTGGTTACAAGAGCAGGCCAGAGGCTAGGAATCCTGCAGTGAGTAACTCACCTCCTGACTCCCCAAAGCCTGTCCACCATCTACAAGGCACAAGTCAGGACTGTGATGGGATACTGCCCAGTTGCCTAGATGAGTGCAGCTCCAACAACACTCAAGACACTCAACACCATCCAGAACAAGTCAGCATGCTTAACTGGCACCCCATCCACAAACTCCTCCACCACCGACACATAGTGACAGCAGTGTGTACCATCTACAAGATGCACTGTAGAAACTCACCAAGGCTTTTTAGACTGCATCTTCCAAACCCACAACCACTACCATCTAAATGGACAAAGGCAGCAGAAGCTTGGGGCACCACCACCTGGAAGTTCCCCTCCAAGCCACTCTCCATCCTGTCTTGTAAACATTTTGCCATTCCTTCATTGTCACTGGTCAAAATCCTGGAACTCCTTCCCTAACAGCACTGTGGGTGTCCCTACACCACATGGACCGCAGCGGTTAAGAAGGCAGCTCACCACCACCTTCTCAAGGGCAATTAGGGATGGGCAATAAATGCTGGCCTAGCCAGCAAAGCCCACATCCCATGATTGAATATTAAAAAAAGTACATTGAACCAAGATAAAAGGAAGAACAAGATAAGGTTAAGAAACAGATCACAAGATCTCAAATAGAAAATGAGGTGAGAATAACCTTGAATAAAAGGAAAGACTTTTAAATAGTGCCTTCATGACCTTATAGTGTCTCAAAGTACAACTGTAGTCACAATTTTAAACGTAGGAAATTTGGCAGCCAACTTGCACACAGTAATCTCCCACAAACAGCAATGTGACAATGACCAGATGATCTGTTTTAATGTTATCAATTGAGGGATAAATATCAGCCAGGACACCAGGGATAACTCAGGGATAACTGTCCTTTTTTCAAATAGGGCAAAGGAATCTTTTAGACCCACCTGGGCCAACAGATGGGGCCTCTGTATAACATTTCATCTGAAAGATGACATTTTTGTGCTGAAGGTTTTGGGTTGGGATCTGAACTCACAACCTTCTGACCCAGAGGCAAGACTCTACCAACTGAGTAATGGAATAAAAGAAATGTGAAGCATTACTTTCAGTAAATTCAAATTCACAGCACATGGAAATGCAAAACGAAACATGGGATAATTGAAAGATTCCAAAGGCGACTATTATCAAATGGTCAAATAAACAAATCCTTCAATTCTTTGATTATGAAGAACATTGATATTAAATGGAATTTCTGGAATGGAACCACAGGAAGTAACAAAATAAAGAGAATTTCAAATAAAGGAATCACTGACAGATTGGGTAAGTTAAAGAAAAGCAGGCTGCCAGGCCTGATGGACTTCATGCAAGAGTTGTAACAAAAGTGTTAGTGAAATAAGTCACGTACTTGCCGAAAAGTGAGAGGGAGAGCGGAGGTGGCGTAGCATTTTAGCAGCAGAGAAGGTGGTAGACAGTCCTCTCACCCAAAGGCCATTTGAGCCGCTTAAGTGGCCATCAAGGGCTTCTTCCCACTTCCCCTGGAATTTTGCCTGTGGCAGAAGGATCCTCTGCCAGATGGGGAGACAAGCTGCTGAATCCTGAGTTTTGGGGGGCCTTTCTGATCAGGCACTCTACTGCCGATGGAGGGGACTCCGGTGGTAATAGCAATTCCTGCATAAACATTTCCCGCACTTTCCTTCACTAGCCCCCCTTACTGGGGCCTGCTTGATTGGCCAACCCTATTCAATTCGCTGCAAGGGCCGAGTCCATGCTGCTTCTCCAGCTGAGTATAGTCCCAGCAGTGGCCACTGCTCCCAATTGGCCGGCAGGTCTTGGAGGGCAGTCTCTTGTTCGGTAAAGGGATGGGAGCTCCAAAGGCAGCTTATTAGCTGCCTGGTGTACATTAATTCCGGTTGTGGCAGTCCCAAACAATCTCGAGGGGGTTGATTCCAGCTTTCCAACCCAACACTGGGGCCAGTGGAGCTCCAGCATAAGCCTGGCCTTAATTTTACATCCTATAACGCTGTTCTTTCACTGTTACTGGGTCAAAATCCTGGAACTTTACCCCAAATAGCACTTTGGGTATACCTATACCACTTGTACTGCAGCAGTTCAAGTAGGCGACTCACCACTATCTTCTCAAGGATAATTTGCGATGGGCAACAAATATTGGCCTTGCCAACGATTCTCACATTTCATGAATGAGGAAAAAACAACCTGCCAGTTTGCATTTATGTATTTGATATGATGCCACACAACAGACTTGCGAGAAAAGTTATTGCGCATGGAATAAAAGGGACAGTAGCAATGTGGATACAAAATTGGCTGAAAAATAGGAAGCAGAAAGTAATGGTCAATGGATATTTTTTGGGCTGGAGGAAGATTTGTAGTGGAGTTCCCCAGGGGTCGGTTTTGGGACCCTTGCATTTCTTGATATATATTAATGATCTAAATCTTGGTGTGGAGGAGTCAGTTTCAAAGTTTGTGGATGAAACTTGGGAGCATTGTAAACTGCGAGGAGGACAGTGTAGAACTTCAAAAGGACATAGAAAGTTGATGGAGTGGGCAGATAGGTGGCAGATGAAGTTCAATGTGGAGAAATGTGAGGTGATGCACTTTGTTAGGAAGAACATGGACAGACAATATAAAATTAGGGGTGAAATTTTGATGCCGGTGCAGGAACAGAAAGCCCTAGTTGTATATGTGCATAGATCACTGAAGGTGATGGGACAGGTGGAGAGAGCAGTTAATAAAGCATATAGTATCCTGGACTTTATTAATAAAGACATCGGGGAGAATTTTCTCCCTGTCGGGCGGGCCGGTCGGGAGTTGGCGCTGAGCCGATCACTGCCCATGATCAGCTGCACGCTGCCATTCTACGTGGGTGGGCCAATTAAGGCCTGCCCAGCATGATGCGTACCTGCCTCAGGTAGATTAAGTTCAGAATGAAAGCTCTTATTAAAGACAGAAAAAAATTATTTAGACATGTCCCCTCATGTGACAGTGTCACATGAGCTCAGACATGTTTATGAAGTGCCAAAACTTTAAAAATTTATTCAATTAAACCTTCATGAAACCTCATCCTGCCTGTGGATGAAGTTTCATGAAAAATGCGAAGGCTGCTTGGGCTCTTCGCCTGCCCGCCAACTTTAAGGTTGGACGGGCTGCCCTGTCAATATCTTTAATTAGATTAATAATGGCCTTAACAGGTCTCTGACAATTCAGCAGGCATGCAGCTGACTCTGGTGCGTGCCCACCGAACAGAAGATCGGAATGACGCGCGGTGATGTTGGGACATACGCCAACGTCACAGCACATCATTTTACACATCAGCATGCAAGGCCCGCTCCACACGCCGAACAGAAAATTCTCCTCATGGAGTCCAAGAGTAAGGAGATTATGCTGAATTTATATAAGTCACTTGTTAGACATCAGCTGGACCATTGTGTACAGTTTTGGGTGCCACAATATAGGAAAGATGTGCATTGGAGAGAGTGCAGAAGATGTTTACGAGAATGATTCCAGGGATGAGAATCTTCAGTTATGAAGATAGATTGGAATGGTTGGAACTGTTCTCCTTGGAGAGAAGGAGGCTAAGAGGAGGTTTGATAGAGATGTTTAAAATCATGAGGGGGCTGGACAGAGTAGATAAGGAGAAGATGTTCCTGCTTGCAAAAGGATCAAGAACGAGAGGGCAAAGATTTAAAATGATTTGCAAAAGAAGTAAATGTGACATGAAAAAAAATTTCTTCACACACCGAGTGGTTTGGGTCTGGAATGCACTGCCTGGAAGTATGGTGGAGGCATTTGAGAGGGCATTAGATGATTATTTCAATAGAAACAATGTGCAGGGGTACAGGGAAAAGACAGAGCAATGGCACTAGGTCATAATGCTCATTTGGAGAGCCGGTGCAGACAGAATGGGCTGAATGGTCTCCTTCATGCTGTTAAAATTCTGTGATCTGTCAGAGGCTAGAAATCTTGTGGCGAGTAGCTCACCTCCTGATTCCCCAAAGCTTGTCCATCATCTACAAGGCACAAGCCAGGAGTATGATGGAATACTCCCCACTTGCTTGGATGAGTTATTCAACACTCAAGAAGCTTGACACCGTCCAGGACAAAGCAGCCCGCTTGATTGGCACCACATCCACAAACATTCACTCCCTCCACCACTGACACACAGTAGCAGCAGTGTGAACCACCTACAAGATGCACTGCAAGAATTCACCAAGGCTCCTTAGACAGCACCTTCCAATCCCATGACCACTGCCATCTAGAAGGACAAGGGCAGCAGATGGATGGAAACACCACCAACTAGAAGTTCCCCTCCAAGTCACGTGACTTGGGAATATATCACCGTTCCTTCACTTTCACTGGATTAAAATTCTGGAACTCCCTCCCTAACAGTATTGTACGTGTACCTACACCACACGGACTGCAGCGGTTGAAGAAGGCAGTCACCTTCTCAAGTACAACTAGGGATGGGCAATAAATGCTGGCCCAGCCAGCGAAGCCCACATCCCAAGACTGAATAAAAAAAAAAAAATCAATCCCACAGGGAATTCCTGCATGTGTAACTGTTCAATAATTTGATCTTGAATTATCAAATTTAAGAATTTGCCAGCAACTAACATTAACTGGACTATAGGTATACAGTTTATCATTGTCTCCCTTCTTTAAAAGAGGCGTTATAACTACAATTTACAATATCCAAGGATGATTAAAAAATTAAGGTCTACGCCTATATTTCTTTTCTGTTTTTTCTAGCAGCATAGGCTACATTCCTACAAAGCTTGTTGACTTATCCTCCTTGGATCTACTTTTTACTTCAGAATCAATTCCTTTACTGCATTTATCTCTAATAATTGTTCCATACCTTCTGCTAATAATTTGTGGGCAGTATTTTGAGTTTGGCATGCGGGTGCAGTCGACAGGCCCAGGAGTGGCCGGGAAACAAGCCGCTGCCCGTGATTTCACACTGGCTGGCCAATTAACGGCCAGCCAGTGTGAAAGGTATGTTGAAATGCTCGGCGCTGCCGGGGTGGGGGCGGGAGGATGGCAAGCGCTGAAGTCAGTGCAGGCGTGGGGGAGCCCTCACAGAAAGCTCCCTGAGGCAGAACGCTGCCTCAGGGAGCTGCCTCAGGGAGTTGAAGAGTCCAAAAGCCGTAAATAAAGATTTTTAAATGCTGAAAGAAACGCCCACGTATCAGAACATATGGATGCTGAAAATTCTGTTCAAATATTTTTATCTTTTTTAAAATTAATCTTGGAGACCTCATCCCAACCTTGGACGAGGCTTTCTCAAAGCAAAGGCCACCTGCCGATTTGCCTGCCCACCAACTGTTACATTTGACAGGCAACAAAAAATTCTGGTAATTGCAACGTTAATGGCCATAATAGGCCTCTTAATTGTTGGTGGGTGCACTGCCACTCTTGTGCATGCACCTGCCAACCAAAATTTTGCACAAGTGTGCAATGACGTTGGGACACTTGCCTGATGTCATTCATCATGCATGATTTTACGCTTGAGCATATCGGGCATGCGCTCACACTCTGAGTGAAAAGTTCTGCCCTACATTTTCACTTCTGCCATTATTTGTAAAACCTGTGCAAAATACATATTTAATATCTCTGCCATATCCTTAGCCTTCACAATTAGATTTCCCCCTTCATTCTTGTACATTCCTACCTTTGCTGTGAGTATTCTTTATTCATAAAATGCTATTAAAATCTTTACTATGGCTTTTTATATTTTTACCCACCTTTCTTCACAAGCTCCTCTCTCTATTTACCTCCCCAGTGCATTTCATATAACCTTCATGTTTTTCTTTAGTATTATTAGTCAGAACTTTATTAAGCTTCAGTTTTGTTTTAACCTTTTTATCTCCAAAATTCTATCCCTTGATGGATTCTCTAAAATGTGTTGTGAATAAAGAATTATGAGAGGATAATGAAATGCCTGGGCGAGTGTGGTGTTATAAGAGTGAATCGGTATAGATTTGTGGGAAGTAAGGAACAAAAACAGGATGTGCTGGAAAAACTCAGTAACTCTGACAGCACCTGTGGAGAGAAAAACCTGTGGAGAGTTGACGTTTCGAGTCCAGGGAGTTGAGGACTCAAATTCAGATTTCAGATTTTCAGCATCTGCGGTAATTTGCTTTTATCTTTGTGGGAAGTAAGTTCGCTCTCACTAATTTATTTCAGAGTGACAGATCTTGGAGAAAATGGAAATTCTGTGAATGTAACAGATTTAGATTCCAGAAGGCGTTTGATACTGGGCCTGACAAATCATCATTTCACAAGTTAGAAGGGAATTGTTTTGGTAGCAGGCTGCTGATACAGATTGAAGACTGGTCAAGCCAGTGAAAACAAAGCCTGATTATGAGTGGAGCTGCACTGATATGGGAAGGAGCCACTTGCAGGTTGCCACAGCAATCAGTAGAGAGGCCGTTGTTATTTACAATGAAAATGAATGGCTTGGAGGTGTAGACAGAAACAAACACTGATAATTAGGCCTGGTGTTCTAACAATAGAGAAGAGGCAAAATAAACATAAAAGGTTTGGAATGTAGGTACAATCGAGCCTGCTCCACCATTCAATAAGATCCTGGCTGATCTGATTATGGCCTTAACTCTACTTTCTGGCAACCCCCTGTGCACCACCCCTCATATGAAAACCAAATAGTAAAATTGCAAATTCATTTGTGGAGATTTTCCTGGGTCTTTTACCAGGTGCACTGGGGTCTACTGGACCGAGCAAATATCTGAAAATAGGCAGGTCAAAGCACACGTCTTAAAGAAACCTAAAGGCAAATACTGCGGAGGCTGGAAATCTGAAAGAAAAACAAAAAACTGCTGAATGAGTCATACAGACTTGTAAAGTTAACTCTGTATTTTCCTCTACAGATGCTATCAGACCTGCTGAGTTTTTCCAGCATTTTTTGTTTTTGTCTTAAAGGAACCTGCCTGATTTCCATTCCAATAAATTAGCCCAACGTCTACCCAGTCCTGTGCCCCACAATTTCCCTCTATTTGCTGCGCTAGGTAGTCTGCTGTGCTTTACTGGAGGACACAGCAAAGAAGAGGAATCTGGATATATTTGATTAGCTCACTGAAACCAGGCATGTGTCTATGGTAGCACCGTGTGCAATGTGCATTGTCAGAGGTGATAAAATGGGTGGTTTCCATTCTACTGGTGTAAATCAGTTCTTATTAAGAACTGGCAACATTCTTGCCAGAATGGTATTAATAGCATTCACATTTTATGGATGACATAATTTGCTTAATTATTTACAGATCCAGGTGTTGATTTGTGTGCAGGGACACACTTGTGCTGGAAATAATGAATTGCGTATCAGTGGAATTTAAGGGACAGGAGTAAATAAATCAGAATCACAATAGGGTAATAAAACAACTGTGAACCTTTACAGAGGATTAAAAGGCATTTCAACCCATTAGCAGTTCTTTGCTTGAGGGGGAAGAAATTTGTAAGTGACAGGCAAGAATGTAGGCAAAGGCAGGCAAGTGATGGAGTGATCCTGCATCTATCCCTGTGTGATGACAGCTGAAATGGAGGAGATGCTGCATGAAAATTCAGAGGAATGTTGCCCTTTGAAGCTCATTTGGATGTAGGAAAAGGGGTTGACAAGATGAAGGAACAGTTTGGGTAAATTTGATTAGAATTGTTTGCTTTCATAGAGGGCAAATGCCGACACAAGGTGTTTGGGCCAAAGACCAGGTTCCACATTGTAGCTTTTAGTTATTTCTGTGCATTTTCTCCATAACACCATGCCCACAGGACTGATAATAATTACCAATGCTGACAGAAGCCCTGTCGTAACAAATCAGCTGACCGTTACATGCCAAACTAATTTTCCTTTCGACTAAAGAAATCATTAGAAAGGAAAACTGTGCATGATGTAGAATGACTGACTAATTTATGACCATATCATTTCCACTATTGCTGAAAGCTAAAATCAGCCCACATAAGTCCACTTTACAGTGTGCCTGGAGGGAAGTGGATGCAGGTTTGAGGCCACAGCTGGCAACTACTTTCACGGTGTAGTAATTATAGTTTTGATAAACGGGCTGTAACTTTAAGAATAATCTAGTGTTGTAAGATCACATGATCTTTGTAAACCAATGGATTAGCAGTGCTGAGAGCCTTTAGCAGAGAGTTCTTTTTCAGTTATAGAGTTTTACGCACACATGTAGTTGCTGCTGCTGTCTTGTAAATAAAGTTAAATGTTTCCAAGAAAAGTTGCCGAGAAAATCAACTCTCTAACAAACTGGTAACGAGGATAAATCAGATCTGGTACTATCCCTCACCCTGCAATTGTGATTATTTAAGTTCATTAAAAAGAAAAGAAGATATACTCATCTGAGGTGCTACAGTTTGGCAGAATCGATCCCTTTGAACCAGCCACAGATGACTGGTCTCAATATATTGAACGTCTTGCATTCTACTTTCAAGCCAACGAAATCACAGGGGAGGAAAAGAGGAGAGTGACTCTCTTGAGTATTTGTGGGAGCGAGAGCTATAATTTAATTCAAAGCTTGATGACCCCAGTGCCCCAGATTCCAGTGAATTAGTAGACCTCATTAAGGGCCATTTTCAACACAAGTCCTCAGATACAATGCAGAGGTCAGGTTCAATTCACGGAATAAAGCCCTGAGAGAGACCGTTACTACCTACGTGGCAAAATTAAAGCAACTAACGTTATATTGTAATTTTGGTGAAACCCTGAATGACATGCTCAGAGATTATTTGGTATGTGGCATGCAGGAGGATGCTACTCAGCTAAGATTGCTGGCTGAAATGGATTTTGAATTTAAGAAAGTGTTAGTAATAGTGCTTGCAATGGAAAGCGCTATAAAGGATTCACAAGCGATTCAAGTGGTGTAAAATGGCACTGTTCTCCTAGTTGGGTGGAAATGGTCAGCTGAAAGCGGCGCAAAAAGTTGGGTCTCCACCACAAAGTGGGAAACAGCCCCTGCTAACTGTAAACTTTGAGGAAACAGCTTAGCAGCAAAGTCAAAAATTAATTTTTATTGATGTGGAAACAATCACACTCCTAACGATTGGCAATTTAAAAAGGTAGTGTTATTTTTGTCATCGAAGTGGACACATATTGAAACATTGCAAGCGAGATTAAAGCAGGCTTCCAGGCAAAAATCGAAGTCCAATGAAGTTTACAGTGTTGAAGAGCCAGAAACAACCAATTCTGACATTTATTCATTATTCAACATATAAGTTGGGAAGACAGAACCAATTATTGTCACAGTGCAAGTGAATTGTAAACTCTTAAAAATGGAAGCAGACAAGGGTGCTTCTACCACTGTAATAGGAGAACACACTTTCACACTTATTAAATAAAGGTGCTCAACAATTAAATTTGGAACAACAATTTGCCAAGTTGAAAATGTACGCAGGCGAAGAAATCCAGGTAAAAAGGTATCACCAGAGTAACTGTTCATTCTAGACACCAATTGGCACAGCTACCAGTGATGGTGGTAGAAGGTGAAGGACTAAGCTTTCTAGATCTTGATTGGTTGAAAGAATTAAATTAAACTGGTCTGCAATTTTCCAGTTGCGAGCAGAGGGACTGCCAGAGCTGCTAAAATAAAAATGACACTGTCTTCAAGGATGAACTGGGAAAAATCCAAGGCCTACAGGCCAAGATTTACATGGATCTGGAAGTAACTCCTCACTTCTTGAAAGCAAGACCGGTGCCATACCCCCTGGGAGAGAAGGTTGACGCTGAGTTGAACCGGCTAGAGAGACTGGGTGTCATAAAAGAGGTTCAGTTCCCAGAGTGGGCAGCACTCATAGTCCCTGCCATTAAATCAGACTAGACCATCCAGATCTGTGGGGACTATAAACTAATGGTCAACAGAGCAGCTAAACTGGACAGGAACCCTATTCCCAAGAGTGAAGACCTCTATGCCAATCTAACAGGAGGAACAATGTATACAAAGTTTGACATGAATCTTGCATAACAGCAACTGGAGCTGGATAATGCCTCCTGAGAATTTGTGACCATAAATACCCACAAAATGTTATATCAATACACACTCCTGCCTTTTAGTGTTTCCTTGGCCTGTGCCATTTTTCGGAGGACAATGGAAAACTTGCCACAAGGACTACTTCAAGTTGTGGTCTACCTGGACAATGTACTGATAACTGGATTCACGGAAAAGGAACACTTGGGTAATCTAGGAGAAGTCCTGAAATGATTTTTAGAAGCAGGACTGCACCTGAAGAAGGAACAATGCACTTTTCAGGCAAATTAAGTCATTTATTTCGGCCACCGGGTAGATCCCCAAGGGTTACACCCTGTTGAAGAGAAGGTTAAAGCAATCAGAGAGGTACCTTCACCTATGAAAATCTCTGAACTTAAATCATTTTTAGGAATGGTAAATTTCTACCAAATTTATCAATGGTTCTAGCCCCTCTCCATTCACTGCTAAAAAAAACAGCATTGGGTTTGAGAGTCACCCCAAGAAGAAGCTTTTGTGAAAGTAAAACAGCCCTTGCATTCTTCAAATTTGTTAGTGCATTATGACCCGACAAAGGAATTGGTGCTAACCTGTGTGCATTCCCCTATGGAGTGGGAGCAATACTATCTCACATGGTCGATGGTACAGAGAGGCGAATAAGCTATGTATCCAGGACACATGCCACAGCTGAGAAAGGATATTCTCAGATCGGAAAGGAAGGTCTGTCAATTATTTTTGGTGTAAAAAAATTCCACCAATTTGTGCATGGGTGACATTTCACGATAGTATCAGGCCACAAACCACTTTTGGGTCTATTTAGCGAGGAAAAGGCTATACCTCCCATAGCTTCTGTACAAATATGAAGATGGGCCCTAATTTTGGCAGCATATGAATACATTTTTGTACATAGACCAGAGATCCATATAGCAAATGCTGATGCCCTAGGTCACCATTCTTTGCAAGAGATCAATGACCATGTCCCAGTTCCCCAAAAGCTCATATTAGTGATGAATTTCCTGGATTCCTCACCAGTCTGTGCCATGCAGATAAGAAACTGGATGAATCGTGATCCAGTTCTGTCTCGAGCGAGAGACCAAATGTTACATGGTTGGTCCCAGGAACCAGCCTCTGATGAATTGAAGCCACTTTTCAACCGAAGTCATGAGATGAGCAGTCAAGATGGTAATCTATTATGGGCTGCACGTGTAGTAGTTCCTTCACAAGAAAGGGAACCACTCTTAGCAGAGCTACACTGTGCCCATCCAGGAATCTCACGAATGAAGATGATAGCGCAAAGTTATCATGGACAGCAACATTGACAAGGTGGGAAAACATTGTGTGCAATGTCAACAGCTACAAATGTTGCCATTGGCAGCCCCATTACACCCATGGGAATGGCTTGGTATACCCTGTGTGAGATTGCATATTGATTACATCGGCCCTTTCCTTGGAACCATGTTTTTACTGTTTATAGATGCTCATTCCAAGTGGTTAAACATTTATGAGGTAAAGTTGCCAATGCCAGGCACTACTGTAGAAAAACTACGCCAAAGCTTTGCCATCCACGGATTGCCAGTGGTAATCGTCTCAGATAATGGTACTGTGTTTACGAGTATTGAGTTTCAATGATTTGTCCGCCTCAATGGTATCAGGCACATGAAGACTGCATCATACCATCTGTCATCTAACGGACTGGTGGAAAGAGCAGTACGAACTTTTAAGGCAGGAATGAAAGTTTGATTTGTTGGAAATTAGACTTGCTCGTTTCCTATTTTGCTACAGAACAACCCCCCACACACTACAACAGGAGCAACACCTGCAGAATTAATGATGAGGCACCGTCTTCGGACAAGACTAAGCCTCATGCTTCCCAATTTGGAGGCGAAAGTGGAGAAAAGTCAAGGGAATCAAAAAGCAAATCATGATTTGCATAGCCGTGAGTGACAATTTACTGTTGGAGAAGCACTATATGTAAAAAAATTTCGGTGGAAGACTGAAGTGGTTATCTGGTAAAGTAAGCTCTGTGACCGGACCATTGTTGTATCACATAGAAGTGGAGGGTCGGATCACCTGAAGCACGTGGATCATTTGAGAAGAAGGAAAATATCCTAACAAAATGATGTTCCACCTGTAACCATTGTTGAACCTGTGGTTCCTGTTGAAGTTGCTCAGCTAAGGACAGACATGCCTGATGTCTCTGTCGGAGTGGATGACACTGAGTTGCCTGTGCTTAATGAGGTAACTGATGCTAATGCGGTTCCAGAGAATGTGGTTCCTGCCAAAGAATTGGAAGTCGTGGAGCCATGACGTTCCACATGGATCAGGAAACCACCTGAAATACTGAACTTGTAATTTCATGACCTGTATAAATATTGTGATGTCATGGGATAAATATCCTGTAAATACAAAATGCACAGAGAAGTTAAAAGGGGAGGAATGTAGTCATTATAGTTTTGATAAATGTAGGACTGTAGCTTTAAGAATAATCCTGTGTTGTAAGATCACATGATCTGTGTAAACCAAAGGGTTAGCAGTGTGGGGAATCTCTAGCAAAGAGTTCTTCTTTAATCATAGAGTTTGATGCACATGTAGTTGCAGCTGCTGTCTTGAAAGTAAAGTTAAATGTGTCCACCAAGAAAAGTTGCCTGGAAAATCAACTCTATAACACATGGCCTGTGGGATAGAGGGATGGAGGAAGTGTCTAGACATAGTGCTCTAGCTGTCATGGTGTGCAAAAGGCTTGATGGGGCAGCTGGTCTTTCCTGCCTGTCTGTTTCATGCATGAATATGTTATCAGGAGAATCCTTACAGCTTTGCATCTGGCTTTCTGCTAACTCAAACCTTATGGCCAGGATTGTTAGCAGATAAAATTCTAAGTGCTGGTTACGGGCATGCAAAACATATGGGGGAAGGTTTTCATTGGTGAAACGATATAATATGGCTGTAAGGGATAGCAGCATGCCATCACTTCAAAGGGAATGTGTCATGTGATCCAGCTTCAGTTTCACAAATACACAGCCCTGATGCCCTCAAGCTTTCTGTCCGCGTATACCTGTTCACAAGTGCCTAGAATTAATAAGTGAACCCAAAACATGTTTGCACAATCCCTTATGAGCTATTGGTGCCTTTGTATCATTATAATACACATGATAAAACCCACAGTCAGCTGACAATGCAGCAGGTATGGCTGCACTGTAAAAGAGCCAAAACTATTGTGCCCAACTCCATCGCCATTAAAATAAGACTTGTGAACACAAAAGTGGCACGGGTGTTTTTCTAAATTAATTTCATTTGTAAATATTTTGTGTGCATCATCATAATTTGTTGAGAATAGCACAGTCAGAGCTAAATGTACTGACACACCTCATGGTTGGCATGAATTGATGGTTACAGGGGAGATAGGGACTTTTTGTTTGTTCTGGAATAAACAATGTTATGTTTTTCTGTTCATAGTTGATCTCATCCTCACCAACCTGCCTGCTGCAGATGCACCTGTCCATGGTATATCGGTAGGAGTGACCACTGCACAGTCCTTGTGGATACAAAGTTCCTTCTTCACATTGAGGATACCCTCCTTTGTGTTGTATGACACTACCACTGTGCTAAATGGAATAGATTTTGAACATATTTAGCAACTCAAGACTGGGCAACCATAAGGCACTGTAGGCCGTCAGCAGCAGCAGCTGAATTGTGCTCGACCACAATCTGTAACCTCATGGCCTGGCATATTCCCCACTCTAACATTACCACCAAGCCAGAGGATCAACCCTGGTTCAACAAAGAGTGCAGGAGGGCATTCCAGGATCAGCACCTGGTATATCTAAAAATGAGGTGTCAACCTGATGAAGCCACAACACAGGATTACTTGCATGCCAAACAGCATAAGCAGCAAGTGATAGACAGACCCAAGTGATTCCACAACGAACGGGTCAGATCTAAGCTCTTCAGTCCTGCCACATCCAGTTGTGAATGGTAGTGGAGGAGGAGGTCCCTCAAATATCCCCAACCTCAATGATGGGGGATCCCAGCACACCAGGGCAAGTAATAAGGCTAAATCATTTGCAACAATCCTAAGCCAGAAGTGCCGAGTAGATGATCCATCTCGACCTCCTCCAGATGTCCCCAGCATCACAGATGTCAGACTGCAGCCAATTCAATTCACTTTCCATGATATCAAGAAGCGGCTGAAGGCACAGGATACTGCACAGACTATGGGCCCTAACAACATTCTGGCAATACTACTGAAGACTTGTGCTCCAGAACTTGCTACTCCCCTAGCCAAGCTGTTCCAGTACAGCTACAACACTGGCATCTACCTGGCTATGTGGAAAATTGCCCAGGTATGTCCTACACACAAAAAGCAGGACAAATCCAACCCGGCCAATTACTGCTCTATTAGTCTACTGTTGATCACCAGTAAAGTGATGGAAAAGGTCATCAACAGTGCTATCAAGTGGCACTTGCTTAGCAATAACCTGCCCACTGATGCTCAGTTTGGGTTCAGTTCACACCACCCAATTTACACCCACCAATTTACACTTGCCTAATTTACACCTGCCAACTTCCACCTGCCCAATTTACACTTATGCGACTTTCACATGCCCGATTTACACCCACCCAACTTCTACCCACCTGAATTACACCCGCCCGACTGCTACCCTCATGGCTTCCACCCACCAAAATTACACCCACCCAATTTACGCCAGCCAGATTTATACCTGACTTCCACAATCCCGATTTACACCTGTCCAAATTACACCCGCCCAATTTACGCGTGTCTGACTTCTACTCCCATGTCTTCCACCCGCCTGACTTCCACCCGCCCGATTTACACTTGCCCGATGTACACTCACACGATTTACACCTGCCTGATTTACACCCGCCTGACTTCCAGCTGCCTGACATCCACATGCCCAATTTACAACCGTCCGACTTCCGTTGGACCAATTTACACCTGTCTGATTTACAACCGCCTAACTTCCATCCGTCCGGTTTACATATGTCCAGCTTGCACCCGTCTGTTTTACACCTGTCTGGTTTACACCCGTCTGGCTGACACCTATCCGGCTTGCACCTACCCGATTTACACCCGCCTGATTTACACCCACGTGATTTACCCCAGCTACTTCACTTTCACTCAATTTACACCCTTTCTTTACGCCCACCCAATTTAGACTCAGTCAATTCACACTGTCCCAATTTACACCTGCCTGACTTATAGCCACCCAATATACTACTGCTCAACCTACCCCTACCTGATTTATCATGCCCAATTTACACCTGCCAATTTACATCCTTCCATTTATCGCCTGTCCGAATTACACCTGCCCAAATGACTCTCACCTGAGTGGCCAACACACAATTTGGACCCACTGGACTTTACCATCTGTTTTCATTTTCCATTCAAACAATGGAATAAAAAATATCAGCAAAAGTAAATAAGGCAGAGTGTAAAATGTGTGGTCATTTGGTTATTGCCTGCTTTGCATTACTGTATGAGAGAAATTTGTCTCACTGTGTGTTCAGCTCTGAAACTGAAGACCGGATCTTTCAAAATAAAAACAGAATATACTGGAAAAACTCAGTGGCTCTGTCAGCATCTGTGAAGAGAGAAACAGAGTTAACGTTTCGAGTCCATATGACTCTTCTTCGAAACCCATTCCTATTACTGTAGGCTGTTGAAGCTGTAGACTGACGATGGTGCTTTGGTACAGGATACTTCTGTAAAGTGCTACAGAAGGATAGTGTTGGGCACCAGCTAAAAGAACTGAGTGATTAAAAGTGAAGTATTGAGGTTACTGCTTGCATTAATGGAATGTGTTTTGACAAGCAGATTGCATTGGGCAGGTCATTTGCATTTTATTGCTTAAGACCTGTACCTTTGGAAAGTGCTGGAATGGTTGCCGGGTGGGAAAACATTGCCTTCATGGTCAAAGTTGAGATGATGGGATGGTGTGTGGAAAGATAATAAATGAGGTATTACACTGACAAACACTTAAAATGGTGGCGGGGCCCTCTTCTCCGTCAGGGATCAGCTCCCCGCCCGCCGGAGATTGGGTCAGACCCACCTGCCCGACAGGCAGAAAATTCTGCTCCATGAGTCCATGTGTGACAGCCATTGTTTTTGTAGCAAAATGAAGGCCTGATGACATCAAACGCCAATTACTTATAACAAAAATAAAACAACAGAGAATTGAACCCTCCCTTGGTTTTGCGTAAACAATATAATTTGTAAATATGTGTAACATGTAATGAGTGGTAGGATATTGTTTCTGGACCTACCTTCAATTCAGTGCCTATTTATTCATGACACTATATCTTAAATGAAATGTTATGAGGCTGCTTCACTTGAATACTAAAGTGGTGACATGGATTAAAACATTACCATCTTTGTCATGGAATGTGACCACTTGCATCTGGCTAGTGTTGAAACTGATTTTGAAATTCTTCCTCCAAACTACAGAAAATACGATAAAACGATTCTACATAATCACACTCTCCATTTCCTGAACTGTTGTCTCATTTTGATCGCTGTTACACTGACAGCAATTCCTTGTAACAGAAGATTGCATATTCTGTCTATTGGTCTGACGACTGACTGTACAGGTGAAGACAATTATCAAATATTAGAGACGTGACATTGCTCAGGCAGGCAAGAACAGAATCATTACTGTCTCTAAAGGGCCTTATTCACTGACTGATTCTACAATTGTGTTTCTATTATAAAGGGAGCACACTGCTCTCAGCTTGATGTCTCCCCAGCTCATTTACAAATAGTATGCTCTTTTGAAATCTGAGTCATCCGTAAGCTTGCCAAACTGAAACAATATATTTTCTCCTTTTTTTTGGTTTTTGATAAGAAATGGGGCAATAACTTCAACTTGATCATTCAGAAATAACCAGTGATAACCTGGATTATTTTGCAAAAAGTGGTAAATAATACATGTTCAGGCCACATTATAAAGTGGGAACATAAGTTATTGGGCAGAATCACCCCAGATGTACACTAAGTGCGGTAGCGGGTGGGGAAAGGATGCTTTACCCGCCAAACGCAAAGGCGGCTTTTTGCACCGTATCATCCCATTCTTGCCTCATTAATTATGCAGCCACAGGAAATGTGCTGCTCCGCTGGTGGGTGGCCTCTGATTTGGCTGCCATGCAATTACTTTGCCGCTTCCTCATGCAGGGCATCATATTTAAAGAGCAGCTGTGCACACACTTCTCAATGCTTATAGTCCAGGACTGCTCCAGTAAAGACATGGCCCCAAAAGCCAAGAAGAGTGCAGGCCTCTGATTCAGTGACATATCTCTGGGATGCCTTCTGAATGCCACGTTGGCCCACTGCTATGTCTTCTACCCCTGCTCTGGCCACAGGAGGCCCACCAGTCTCACCACTCTGGCTTGGGCGGCTATGGCAGAGGTGGTCAGTGCCAATGCTGCACACAAGAAGTTGGCCATCCAGTGCAGAAAACGGATGAATGATCTCATACTTGCTGCCGGGGTAAGGCAAAATCTTACCACTCTAAATTCACACACTCATAAGTCCATCACACATTCACTGGCATCTTGTTCGTTGCCAGCTCAAGGGATATCACCACTTACTATCTGACACATACCCTCACATCCGCAACTGGCCTCATCTCCTTTGGACTCTGCCTCCTCAGCCCTCACCATCTTGAGGCCACTTGAACAGATCAACATGTGCCCCCACACACATCCTGGGATATCCGCCTTCCCCAGTACAGCCCTTGCCCTGCGGCCTCTTCCCTTGCCTGAGGCCACTTCTTGCCCTTCTCCAAGAAAGCCATGGACCTGCAGCCATTGAAAAGGCACCTCAGTCTTACGGCAGATCTGGTAGGTAGACACCTGCCTGTGAGCCCCACTAAAAGTGATGCGGTGCTGCCTGCGAAGCCTAGCGCTGTTCACTGTGAGTGCTGCCTGAAACAAGATAGGCAAACATGCCTCAAAGTCCTGAGCGAAGTGCAGCTCACCAGGGGCATGTCGCTTATTTGTGAAATGCTGGCGTGCGCCCGATGATCCAGCGTGGCGGTGGGGGGGTGCGGGGGGGGTGGGGGGGGGGGGGGGTGCTGATTCCAGCGAGCAGGGCTGAAAATGAGATGCTAAATATTTAAATTAAGTTCCTGACCTGCAGTGGCGGGAAACATGATCTGTCTTTGATGAGCAGAGTGGACGATTGCAAACTGTTTCACAATGGCATGAAACTGATTTTTGGCCTTCTTGCCATATTGTTCCCCCACCCCGCCTGCCATGATGCCCGATGCCAATGGGGCCAGAAAACCCCACCAGGATGACAACTGGCTCAGGTTGCGATAACTCATCAGAGGCTGAATCTTCTGAGGAGTGGCAAACACTGTTGGATTGCCACTCCGCACCTACTTATTTACTTTGCATTGGAGCTTTGCATTTCTCGTCCTGACTTCTGAACTGGGCTTCCTCAGATATATGATGTGTACCTGCTCTGGGCATTGGGGGAAGCCAAGTCAAGCCCCTTTTTATGGCATTAGCTGCCATATTCCGGTAAGTATAGAATTTAAAGGGCTCAAAGTCACTTTGAGAAGCTACAGAGAGAAGGAAAGTGGGTGAGGGGATAAGGTGGCAGATTACTGAGTGACGGGGTAGGGTGGCAGATGGGTGAGTGAAGGGGTAGAGTGGTAGGTGAGTGAAAGAGTGGGGTGGCAGGTATGTGGGTGAGGGAGTAGGATGCCAAGTGCTGAGGATGTAGGGTGGCAGGTGAGATGAGAGTGACTACCCTTGATATCAAGGCAGCATTTGACCAAGTGTGGCATCAAGAATCCCTAGCAAAACTGGACTCGATAGGATTCAGGGGGAAAACTCTCTGCTGGTTGGAGTCATACCTAGCACAAAGGAAGATGGTTGTGATTGTTGGAAGTCAATTATCTCAGTTCCAGGACATCACTGCAGAAGTTCCTCAGAGTAGCGTCCTGGGCCCAACCATCTTCAGCTGCTTCATCAATGACCTTCCTTCCATCATAAGGTCAGAAATGGGGATGTTCGCTGATGATTGCACAATGTTCAGCTCCATTCATGACTCCTCAGATACTGAAGCAGTCCCTGTCCAAATGCAGCAAGACCTCGACAATATCCAGGTTTTGGGCTGACAGGTGGCAAGTAATATTTGTGGCCCACAAGTGCCAGGCAATGATCATCTCCAACAAGAGAGAGTCTAACCATTACCCCTTGACATTCAATAGCATTGCCATTGCTGAATTCCCCACTATCAACATCCTGGGAGTTACCATTGAGCAGAAACTGAGCTGGATAGCCATATAAATACTGTGGCTACAAAAGCAGGTCAGAGGCTAGGAATCCTGCGGCAAGTAACTAACCTTCTGTCCACCAGCTACAACTCAGGAGTATGATAGAATACTCTCCACTTGCCTGGATGAGTGCAGCTCTAATAACACTCAAGAAGCTTAACACCATCCAGAACAAAGTAGCACATTTGATTGGCACCACATCCAGAAACATTCACTCCCTCTACCACCGACGCACAGTTTGTACCATCTGCAAGATGCTCTGCAGGAATTCACCAAGGCTCCTTAGACAGCACCTTCCAAACTCATGACCACTACCATCTAGAAGGACAAAGGCAGCTGACACATGGGAACACCACGACCAGCAGGCTCCCCTCTAAGCCACTCACCGTCCTGACTGGGAAATATATCGCCATTCCTTCACTGTCGCTGGGTCAAAACCCTGGAACACCCTCCCCAACAGCACTGTGAGTGTACCTACAACACAAGGACTGCAGCGGTTCAAGAAGCCAGCTCATTAACATTTTCTTAATGGCAATTAGGAATGGGCAATAATTGTTTGAATGAATAAAAAACGGTATGTGGTTGATGGGGTAGGGTGGCAGGTGGGTGAGCAAGGGGCTGGGGTGGCAGGTAAGTGGGTGATGGGGTGGGGTGGTAGGTGGTGATGGGGTGGGGTGGCAGGTAAATGAATTGGATGGGGGTTGGAGGGGGTAGTTCAATTGGGGGGCACAGTGGGGGTTGGGCAGCGGGGTTTGGGGGGGGGGTGGGGTGGCAGTTGGTGGTGTTGGTGTGCAGTAATAGTGTAGTTCCCAGAAGTTAGAGCTGTTTTTAATCCTTCTAACTTTTTCTGGGTAACATTTCTGTTAAGTGAGTCGGAACCATCCGTAGTTTCCGACATTAACTCAGAGTTTCAGAGGGATCCGACGCAGGGGAATTGCCCATTGGGAGTCTGAACTGCCTGGTCAATTCCAGTGTAGTCAGTGTGTCTGGACATCCAACAGTTCCCCCAGCTCATCTTTGGGGATACCTCCGGGGTGTGACCATTTGGAGAAGTTCTGGGCCAATATTTCCTCCTTAACAAAAAGGCCAGACTTGACCACTTTCCACAAACCATTTTGTAAGTGAAATGACATTTAGTGTTAGATGGCATTCACCTTTTTAAAAGTCAATCCCTGGTTGGCAACAACCTTATTCAGTTCTGGCTCTTTTAAAGGAATCGTTTTGCTACATTGGAAAGTTTGTGAGCAGTCTTAGCTCTACAAGCACAATGGTAAGTCCAGAAAGTTGTCCAGCAGGGAGTACTTACATTACATCTCCTGCAGCACCAATTATTGTAACTTGATTTCTCAGGTTTTTACTTCTTTGCTGGACATAAGACAACAACACTCTTGCATTGTTTATTGTTCCACTGAGCCCTTTTATGTCCAGAAATATCAAATCACAAATTTGTTGGTGCAGTGAATCAAAGCATTTTTTTTGTTTTCATTTCCTGCCCTTGTAAGATCAGAAAAGTGGAAGGAAGGGATGGGCAATGTATAAAATGCTTCAAAATAACTGCTCCACATAATATGTCAATTGACTAGGAAAAACTGTATGATTTTTTTAATTCATTTATGGGATATGAGCATCGCTGGCAAGGTCAGCATATGTTGCCCATCTCCAATTGCCCTTGAGAGAGTTGTGGTGAGCTGTTTTCTTGAACCACTGCAGTCCACATGGTGCAGGTACACCTATGGGTGCTGTTAGGAAAGGTGTTGCAATTTTTTGACTCAGCAACAGTGAAGGAAGATCAATACAGTTCTAAATCAGGATGGTGAGTGGCTTAAAGGCAAACTTGCAGGTGGTGGCGTTCCCAAGCACTTCCTGCTCTTGTTCTTATACAAGGTAGAAGTTGTTGGTTTGGAAGATGCTGTCCAAGGATGCTTGACGAGTTGTTGCAATTCATCTTGTAGATGGTACAGACTCCAACCATTGTGTGTCAGTAGTGGCGGAAGTGAACATATAAGGTGGTGGTAGGGTGTCTACAAAGTGAATTGCTTTGTCCTCGATTGCATTAAGTATCTTGAGTGCTGCTCAGCTGCACTCATCCAGGTAAATGGAATTCCACCACATTCCTGACTTGTGCCTTGTAGATGGTGAACAGGCTTTGGGAGGTGAGTTATTCATCACAGAATTCCAAGCCTCTTACCTATTCACAGTATTTATATGGCTGGCCCAGTTAAGCTTCTAGTCAAGTTAATACCTGGGTTGTTAATGGATGGGAATTCAGCTGTGATAATACTTCTGCATGTCAAGGGGAGAAGGCTAGATTCTCCCTCCTTGGAGATGCTCATTGACTGGCATTCGAATGGCACGCATGTTACTTGGCACTTAACA
This sequence comes from Carcharodon carcharias, assembly GCF_017639515.1. Taxonomy (NCBI): domain Eukaryota; kingdom Metazoa; phylum Chordata; class Chondrichthyes; order Lamniformes; family Lamnidae; genus Carcharodon; species Carcharodon carcharias. The sequence continues at coordinate 88,290,350 of NC_054469.1, read as the reverse complement.
GCACAAGCTCAAAGGTTATCTGGGTCTTGTTACATGTAGGCATGAACTGTCTCAGTATCTGAGGAGTTTCAAATAGTACCAATGATGAGCAAGCATCCAAACTTCTGACCTTTTTTTGCCAGGAAAACCATGGATGAAGCAACTGAATATGGTTGGGCTGAGGACATTACCCTGAGGAACTCCTGCAGTGATGCTCTGGGGCTGAGGTGCTTGACCTCCAAAAATCATAACCACCTTCCTTTGTGCTAGGTATGACTCCAACCAGTGGAGAGTTTCCCCCTGATTCCCATTGACTCCAGTTTTGTTAGGGCTCCTTGATGCCAGACTTTGTCAAATTCTGCCTTGATTTCAAGGGCAGTCACTCTCATTTCACCTCTGGTGTTCAGCTCTTTTGTCTCTGTTTGGACCAAGGCTGTAAAAGATCTGGAGCTGAGTATACCTGGGTACAAACTGAACACCAATAAGGTTATTGCTGAGCAAATGCCAATTGAAAGCACCATCAATAACAACTTCCATCACCTTTCTCATGATTGAGTGCAGAATGATGGTAATTAGTTGAATTGGATTTGTCCCGATTTTTGTGAACAGGACAATTATCCACATTGTTGGGTAAATGCCAGTGTGAAAGCTGTACTGAATAGTTTGGCTAGAGGTGCACCTAGTTCTAGAACATAAGTCTTCAGGGCTACAGGTGGAATATCATCAGGGCCCATAGCCTTTGCTATATCCAAGTGCTGTCATCACGTTTTGATATCATGTGGACTGAATCCAGTTGACTGAATACTGGCACTTGTAATGCTGAGGACCTCAGGGATATGATGTTCCATAATGCATCTTAGATTTGAGCTGTCAACATTCGATTAAAGGAGAGAGCTCACTACAAGCATTGACAATTAAGCTTGTGACCTTTAGATTATCAATAAAATGCTCAGTAAACTGGCCGATCAGAAACAATGATTTCCAAGTTAAAGGTTTGTATACTTCCTTATTGGGATTAACCACTTAATGTCATATGTAGAATGGCATAAGTTTCCATTTTATATTACTTTTGATGAAGCAAAATGACATTTGGGGCAGAATGGTGGGGGTGCTCGACAGGGGTGGGTGGGGTGGTCGGGAAGCCGCCCGCGATCGGCACCGCACTGTGATTTTGCGTTGGCGGACTGATTAAGGCCCTCCCAGCATTAAATGCGAGCAGCAGCGCTGATCGGGGTGGGGGGGGGGAGTGCGAGTGGGCCAAGCGCGAACTTTGCCAATGCGCATGACTGAGCGCTACATAATCTCTCTGAGGCATGGAGCTGCCTCAGGGAGATGAAGACATATGAAAAAAAATTAAAATGTGATGAAACACGTCCCCTCATGTGACTCTGTTACATGAATAGGGACATGTTATTCATGAAAAATTAAAGTTTTTATTTTGTTTTTATTTGCTTTTCGAAACTTCATCCCGCCCATTCCAAAAAAATGCAAAGGTCGCTTGGCCTTTTCGCCTGCCCATCAACCATTAGGTTGGATGGGCAGCAATAATTTTAATTTAATTGATAACTTAATAGTCTTAGCAGGCCTTTTAATTATCTGTGGGCGCACTGCTGGCTTCATGTGACCCCGAGGTCACATTTCAATTTTTTTCTCACTCAAGGCACCGATCAGAAAATTTCAGAAAGATAAGGTTTGGCACAACATTAAACATGAATTTCATAAAATGTTGAGGGAAGAGGAAAAGAAACAGTTTGCTGAGCAAAAATAAAGCAATGTCAGAACAACAAATTGATCATTGTAAAGAATGAGTAATTCATAAAGATGACTATTTGAGCGTGAGACTGTCAAATTGTGTTTGACTGGCTCACTCCCAATCTCAGGTGCTTATTCACTCACCCTCACCACACCCACTGTATGAGGTGGTGTGAGTGTGTTGGTGCATGGGGGTGAAGGTGAGTGTGAACCCTGAGATTGGGAGTGAGCCAGCCACACACTCGCTCCCTCACACACCCCACTTGTAGCCTCTTTCTCTCCCTCACCAGCAGGCACTCTTCTGCCCCTACCACCTGCAGCCACTCTTTCACTCCCCCACCAGCAGCCAGTCTCTCCCCACCTCACCAGCAGCCACACACTCTCTCCCCTTCCCACCCAACCAGCAGCCACTCTCTCCCCTCCCCACAAGCAGCCACTCTCTCCCCTCCCCACCCAACAAGCAGCCACTCTCTCCCCTCCCCACAAGCAGCCACTCTCTCCCCTCCCCACCCAACAAGCAGCCACTCTCTCCCCTCCCCACCCAACAAGCAGCCACTCTCTCCCCTTCCCACCCAACCAGCAGCCACTCTCTCCCCTCCCCACCCAACAAGCAGCCACTCTCTCCCCTCCCCAACCAACAAGCAGCCACTCTCTCCCCTCCCCAACCAACAAGCAACCACTCTCTCCCCTCCCCATCAGCAGGCACTCTCTCCCCTCCCCATCAGCAGGCACTCTCTCCCCTCCCCATCAGCAGGCACTCTCTCCCCTCCCCATCAGCAGGCACTCTCTCCCCTCCCCATCAGCAGGCACTCTCTCTCCTCCCCACCAGCAACAACTCTTTCCCCATTCCCCGCACCAGCAGCCACTCTTTTCCACCCCCTGCCAGCAGCCACTCTCTCTCCACACCACCACAGCTACTCTCTCCGGTCGATAGTCACCCTCCTCCTGCTCGTTCGTCACGCACTGCCCCCACCCGGTAGTCATTCTCTCCCCGCTCGGGAGTTGCTCTCTCTCTCCCTACTCGGTAGCTGCTCTCTCACCACTCCCACTCCCTTCCTCCCCTCTCCCCCACTCAGTGGTCGCTCTCTCTCCCCGGTCAGCAGCCACTCTGACTTGCCTCCATCTCTGAAAATCTCTCTCCCTCCCCAACAAACTCAATGTTGCTGTCATGCTGTTTTTTCAGGCCTCAGACTGAAGGAAGCTGCTCACCCAATCAGAGACTAATTCTCTCCTACCTTTGCTGCTTATAGGCTCACTAGTGATCCTAACAACAGCAAACATGGGAGAGAAATGGCCTGGAGGAGCGTAAACTTGCAGAATCTTCTAATTTATTTCCTGGCATTTTAAACATGGGGTCCACTGGTCAGATAGAAAGGCCTGGTGGGCCACAAGTTGAACAAACCTGGAGTGAGGGGGCACTTGAAGAAACTACATTGGAATGTGACAAAGACAGAGTTTGGTTCACATGGTAAGTTTTTCCTTAACTTTAAATGAGATTAAAAGTCAGGTTCTGACAAAGAACTTTCGACCTTCAAATGAGTTAAATAGCCTTGTTAAACAGGGAGCATCGTGGTAGTGGCAGTTATCTATCAATCAGCTGAAAATAAGTTGTTCAATGTGTGTTAATTACTGCAGCAGGAAGCTAAGGTAGCTAGGTTTTACAACTGCACAGAGTTAGGGGATACAAGGAGAGGAGGCTATGCCAGAGTGAGATATAGACTGAGCGTTCATTGGGAATTTGGTTCACATGGGAATTCAGTGAAGAGGGGAAAAGAGGTACTACTTTTTCTACTTTTTTTTCAGCTTCCAGTAGTTGGTGAGTTTTCGTCCTTTGTATCCAAGCTAGAAGAGGGCAGCTTTCTATTACTTTAGCTGTGTAAATTATTAACTAATTTAAGTAAAGTAAGCTAAGTAAATAAATAAGGTTGGAATGAAATGGTAGGCAGATGGCATGCTGTGAATGCAGCATGTGGGAACCTGGAATGCACTGAAATGCCAGACAACCATATCTGCAGTAAGTGTCTGCAGCTAATGCAACTTCAGCTTAGATTTGCTGTGCTGGACCCTGAGTTGGGGACATTGTGAGACACCAGGGGCGGGGGGAGAATTACCAGAACTAATTAACAGAACATTTTGTTCCAGAAGACAGTCACACCCCTTTGGATGGCAGAACCTTTTAGTTGGGCCATGGTTAGGGACAGGAGGGTGTGATTGCAAATCCGGCAGGTATGGTGAAATCAACATGTGGTGATGGAGGAGCTTCAGCTGCTGACTTTGTCCAACAGGTACAAGGTGTTTGCTACCTGCATGGATGAGGAGAAGGACTGCAAGGTGGAAGAATGGACTGGCCAAGGCACCATGATGAAGGATGCCATTCAAGTGGGGGGACAAAGGGGAATGTGGTAGCGATAGGAGACAGTATCGTCACTTACGGCAGATACTGTTCTCTGCAGCTGCGACAGGGAGCTCCAAAAGTTGCTTGCACAGTGCCAGGGTTGTGGACATCACTTCGTGGCTGGAGAGGGAGTTGGAATGGGAGGGTGGCGGGGCTGGGGGGAGGGGGGAGGGGGGAGGATCTAGTTGTTGTGGTCCACATGGGAACCAACAACATATATAGAACTAAGAATAATGTTCTGCTAAGAGAATTTGAGGATTTAGGATCCAAATTAAAATGCAGAACATCAAAGGTAATCAGCTCCAGATTGTTACCTGAGCCATGTACCAATTGGCATAGGGCCAAGGAGATAACAGAATTAAGTGTGTGGCTCAAAGAGTGGTGCGGGAAGAAGGGGTTTTGATTCATGGGACATGAACATCAATATTTGAGGAAGAGTGAACTATTCCATTGGTATGGGCTCCATTTGAGCCAGTCTAGGACCAGTGTCCTGGCTAATTGTACAACAAGGCTGAGGACAGGGCTTTAAACTAACAGGGGTTGGTAGGTGGGGTGGGGATAGAGAGTTTGAGTGAAGGGGGATTTGGAAATCCAAAGAAAAAAATTGAAGCAGCAGAACAATATAGCAATGTGGGTAAAGTCAAGCAGAGTGGGACAAGAAGGGACAAAGAGTTTAACAAAATTTGTACATCAGCAAATAAGGCCATTTCAAGGAATAAAAGTAAAAAAAGGAAATTAAAGGTTCTTAATCTGAATTTATGAAGCACATGCCATAAGATAGATGAACTAATGGCATAAATAGACGTAAATGATTTAGATCTAATCGCCATTACTAAGACATGGTTACAAGGTGATCAAGGTTGGGAAATAAATATCCCAGGGTACGCAATATATTAGAAAGACAGACAGAAAGGCAAAGGAGGACTGGTGCCCCTGATAGTAAAGGATGACGTAAGGACATGAGTGAGAAATGTGTTTTGGTAAGACCACATCTGGAATGATGTATGCAGTTTTGGTGTCCACATTTAAGGAAGGATATACTTGAATTGGAGGTGATACAGCGAAGGTTCAGTAAATTGGACCCTAGGGTTGGACGGTGTTGTCCTATGATGAGACGCTGAGTAACTTGGGCTTGTATTCTCTGGAGTTCAGAAGAGTAAGAGGTGATCTCATTAAACCTACAAAATTCTGAAGAAGCTTGACAGGGTGGATACTGAGAGATTGTTTCAGCTGGTTAGGGCGTCAGTTTCAGGATAAGGGACCAATCATTACAGACTGAGATGGAGAGAAATTACTTCACTCAATCTTTGGAATTCTCTACCCTAGATGGTTGTGGATGCTCTATTGTTAAATATATTTAAGGCTGGTATCAAAAGATTTTTGGTCTCTCAGGGAATCAAGGGATATGGGTAGTGGGCAGGAAAGTGGAGTTGAAGCCCAAGGTCAGCTATGATCGTATTGAATGACAGAACAGGCTCAATGGACCATATGATCTACTGCTGCTCTTACTTCTTGGGTTCCTAGATTGATAGTCCAGTACCATAACCATTAGGCTATCGCTACCACATATAACTTCAGATTATTAACAAAGCAACAATATTCACATTTGGCTTTGTACAGGGATCTAAATCTTTTTGATTAAAATACTCATTTCATTTGCTTTAGTACATGCAACCATTTGTTTTCTGATATATGCATTCAATAGAAATGAGCTGTGAGTTGGTACCATACTACTAAGGAAGTTGGTGCAAATGTTCTTGGCACTTGTATGCCAGTTGCTTCCCGTGCCTGGGTAAAACAGTTGGAGTCAAATTAGTAGAACTTTTGCATATGTTCAGATTTTTAAGTTCTTTGGTATCAGTGATGTTTGGGACCTATAGTGTTAACCTATATTGTACCAATAATTCAAAAGAAAGATTTTTTTTTCAGCCAATGATAGAAGTGGCTAGCAGTGTCAACTTTGTAATACCATCCTGAGCAGCAGTGAGTTTTTGCTGACAGGAATATTGCTACAAAATGTTTACTTAACATAAACATAATTATCTTTGATAATGCAGTTGAAAGCAAGATATTTAACTGACATTTTTCCATAATATTGTCCATATTCAAACCAGGTGTGTTGTATTTTTATATTGGTATTGATAATAGTATTCAATTTGAACTTTACAGTTTCAGATTTTCAGGCTGTTTGTATATACAAGTATAAAACAACTAATGGCAATGCACAAAGGAGTGTCCTATAACATTTATTGATTGTTATTACAGCAAGAGGATACATTACTGCAGGATACAGCAAAGGCTATGGGCCCCAATAACATCCGACTATACTGTTAAAGGCTTATGTTCCAAAATAAACCATACATCTAACCAAGCTGTTAAGATACAGTTACAACACTGGCATCTACACAACAGTGTGGATAATTGTGTAGATATGTCTTGTCCATAAAAAGTGGGACAGTTCCGATCCAGCCAATTACCATCCATCAGTCTACTCCCAATCTTCAACAAAGTGATAGAAGGAGTCACTGACAGTTCTAACATGTGGTACTCACCAATAACTTGCTCACTGATGCCCATTTTGGATTCTACCAGGGCCATTTTGCTCCAGACCACATTACAGCAATGGTCCAAATGTGGATAAAGAGCTGAATTTTAGAGGTCAGGTGAGCATGACTGCCGTTGATATCCAAGCAGTATTTGACCAAGTATGGCATCAAGGACCCTAATAAAACAGATGTCAATGGGAATAGGGAGCATAGCTCTCTAGTGAATTGGAGTCATACCTATAACATAAAGGAAGGTGGTTATGGTTGTTGGAGGTCAATCATCTCAGCCCCAGGATATTACTGAAAGAGTTCTTTAGCCCAACCATTTTCAGCTGCTTTAACAATGACCATCCCTATCAATAAGGTCACTCTAATTGTTATATACGTATGAATGCACTTCTCCAATTTCAGCAGTTGAGGTTAACTGTTTTCTTTGATAATTTTTTTAAACGATTTGGGGATGGAGCTGATTTTAAGTGTTCCACTATATTTGACAATTCAGTATCTAACAACAATGACTCAAAGCTGAGTATGACTATACTCAGTTCAGTCTTAATTAAGATGGTTTAAAGCAGGAAATAAGATATGATGACAAACACAGGATAGCAAACTGAAAGTGGTGCATTCTGGAAGTGAGTGTTAAAGACCCAGAGAGCCTCAGTACTGCTGCTAATTATGTGGTATTCTATATGTTCTTTTCCTCTTTTTCACAAGTACTATGAACGCATTAAAACTTGAAGGTGACTGCGTTAACAAGGAGGACTCTCCTGACCACTCTGTTAACAGGGTGTGTCTGCTTTGCCGAGTGAATAAAATGAATTTCCTTGGGGTTCTATGGTACAGTCTTCAAACAAGGATAACTAGTCAATTGTAAAAGGTAATTCTAGATGAAACTGCAGGAGTAAAACTTTAAAATAACTTCTTATAGAATTCTTGCATGTAACAATGTTTTAGATTTTCAGATTCAAATTATTTTCCCACTTCCCTAATGACATACAGATTATGGATATTTGAAGGTAATTATTAGGCTGGAATCTAACCTAGGTGACATCATGCCCCAAGACAGCAAACCTTGAGAAGTTTATGGCTGCCAGTTTAAATCTGAGATTTGACTCATCTTGAAAGCACTTTCTGATATTTACAATTAATAATTTGTGGTTTCATTTCCCAGTTTTGTGAATTTTGACAATCGTCTACTATGCATTAATGGAGGTATCTTGATCTGTTTTTTGGTAGGTTGGATACTGTAGGCAGCAGGGAAAAGGAGGTGATAGGGAAAAGGCAGCCTGTGGGGGCAATTGGGAGTGGGCGGTGTGGGTGCCAGCAATGGTTTTCAGCACTGCAATGTAGCCAAGAGGAGCATTTCTGTGCTGCATGGCTGCAAATTCAGTTATGCAGTTTTAAAAAACTTATCTTTTTTAGAGTTGACTTCTAGCGGTCTCCTTAAGGACTGCTGGTTAGGCTGCATGTATGTAGACTGTTTTCCTGAACACAGCAGCCCAGTGCCAGTTGCAGTGAAGGCAGCATAATTTTACAAAGTGTGCCCCAAACAGGTATTAAGTCCTCTATTTGCATACGCATAGAGCATCATGCCTGTTTCAGGCATGCACAACTATTTTGCTGCCTTTAGCAATATCTCAGGCAACACTTCCATTGTGTAACGATTGTGGGCTTCCTGCCTGCTTTGCATCTAAAAAATGGATGTAGTGCATTGGAATTTTTAGATCATAGGCACAAAAATGTGCTTCAACGAGTGTGGTTATGTTGCCACATTTCACAGAAAGAACAACAGAAATGTTACAGCACAGAAGAGGCCATTTGGCCCATTGTATTTGCACCAGCTCTCCAAATGAGCAATTCACTTAGAGCCATACTCCCATATTCTCCCTGTAGCCCTGCACATTCTTCCTTTTTAGGAAAATTCCCCTTTGAATGCTTCAGTGGAACCTGCCTCCACCACACTCTCAGGCAGTGCATTCCAGACCTTAACCACTTGCTGTGAGAAAAAGTTTTCCCTCATGTTGCTTTTATTTCTTTTACCAATTACTTTAAATCTGTCAGGCAACAATGTGAAAGTGCAGTATAATTTGGGATTCAGGTTTAGTGATTCAACATAAAAGTATACTAAAGAGAGATAATGTGATCATCTCTAGTTGGTAATCTCATACCACTTGCAATTGACATGGAGTGCAATATAACTAGCCAATGCAAATGCATTTTTAAAAAATGTATAGGCAATCTGTTGGATAACATGAACTTTAGAAACTTATTTTTCAATACTTTTCTTGGTATGAGAGAAGTGCTACCCTGGCCTGTTTACTCTTTACATTATCCAAGTGGAAAGATAAGTTTTTAACAACTATGTTTGCTTTAAGGTGCAGAAGGCAGTACAAATTGGATCAATGAATGCCTGTCTCAGACAACTGTATTGTTATCTCACTAAGTCAATGAAGTATGAATGAAGAAGAGGTTGCATGTAAGCACTTTTTATGTCCTCATGACATTTTAAATTGTAATGCTATTACTATAAATTTATTTGTAAATAACCTCCTACTGACTGTGTGAAATGTGTCTTTCCAAAATGTATTATTGTTACAGATAATACTGGATATCTCTTACAATAAAAAGGTTGACAAACATTAAGAGTGAAACCTGAGATTGAATCTTTGTAATTCACTCTACTGGGACTGATCAGAGATGCACAAGAACTATAGAGTGGTGATATTGAGGGACTTTAATTACCCAAATATTGATTGCAATAATGTTAGAGTAAAGGGGAGGAAGGAGGAGGAAGTTCTGAAATGTGTTCAGGAGAAGTTCCTTGACTAGTATGTTCTCAGTCCAACTAGGAAGGGGGCACTCCTGGATCTGGTGCTGGGGAATGAGATGGGCCAAATGGATAAGTCCGTGGGAGAATGCTTGGGTAAGAGGGATCATTCTATCATAAGGTTTAGATTAGTAATGGAGAAGAGCAAGGAACAATCCAAGTAGAGCTTCTAAATTGGAAAAGGGCTAACTTTGCTGGGAGATGAGGGGTAAAATGGAACTGAAGGCTGAAAGGAAAAGTTGTAATGGAACATTGGCCAGAATTTTCCAGCCCCCAAGTGGCTGGTTTCCCTGCGGTGGGACTGGCGAGCCATTGAAATCTCCGTTCACATTGGAAAGACTGTAAGATCCCACCAGCGTGAGGTGCTGGAAAGATCCGGCCCATTGGGTGGTATTTAAGGAAGTTATGTTACAGATTAAAGCTAGGCACATTCCAACAAAAGGAAAAGGCAGGGGAACCAAAGCCAGGGTTCCTTGGATGATGAGGGAGATAGAGAAACAAAAAAGGGGGTATATGATGCATGTCAAGAGAATCATTCAGTTGAAACCAGATGAAATACAATAAGTTGAGTGGGGAATGAAGAGGAAAATCAGAATGATAAAGGGAGAATATGACAAAAGAATGGCTGTTATCATCAAAGGGAGTCCGAGAATCTTCTACCGACGTAAATTATGAGAGGCAGTGATGGGCCTATGGGGATATAGAAAGTGATAAATGCTTAGAAGTGCAGAAAAGGCTAAAATAATTAATGAGTACTTTGTTAAATGGAGGTCAGAGATTTCTGGTGATGAATTCACACTGGTTCACCTCAAACAACATCAAGCTTCTGGCTTTTCAGTCAAAGTTGTTTGAACCCCTGTAGTGAAGAACTATACCCTGGCAGGCAAAATGAATAAGCCCCAGTTCTCTGTTTAAGTTCATTTTTGAGGTAGGGTCCTCTCCACTGGGTGAGAGATGGCTTCCCTCTAGTCTTCATATACCATCTGACCTCCCTGGTCTGTACTTGTGGATTAATAAGGTACTTTCAGATAGTTCTTATCAAAAGTCACTTTCTGTCCTGTAACAACACTATCAATGTTTACCATTGTCTACATAATGGGTTGACAGCTAAGCAATTTGCCATATGATGGAGGGTGTTTGCCATTTCATCAACATTCCATTTATGATTAGCCTTCAAAATGTCTTTATCTGAAATTCCACCCTCATGGGACTGGCTAGTCAAGCAACCATTGTCATTTTAAATCGCTTCCTTTGAAATGGTGAGTGGTAGTCAATTAGCGCTTGTGAAGGCCATTTGCATTTTAAGTAATTCCCCAGAGATATAAAAACAAAAAAACTGCGGATGCTGGAAATCCAAAACAAAAACAGAATTACCTGGAAAAACTCAGCAGGTCTGGCAGCATCGGCGGAGAAGAAAAGAATTGACGTTTCGAGTCCTCATGACTGTCGAAGGGTCATGAGGACTCGAAACGTCAACTCTTTTCTTCTCCGCCGATGCTGCCAGACCTGCTGAGTTTTTCCAGGTAATTCTGTTTTTGTCCCCAGAGATATGTTCAGACATGTCTGTCTCTATCTATATAGGAACTACAGAATAAGTCACCTGACTCTCCAGCGTCCATTTTGTGAAGGTACAGTGTTCATATCCCATGTTGCTTTTTAAAAATAGTGTTCACCTCCTAATAACTTTTACAGGCAAATGATGTGACTGTAACAAGTGGCAAATTTGCCAATCATGTTCAAGAAAGGGTGTAAGAATATTCCTAGGAACTACAGGCCAGCCAGCTTAACATTGGTGGTGGTTAAGGTTTTAGAAACAATAATCAGGGAAAAAATGAACTGGCATTTGGAGAAGTTCGAGTCAATTAAAGGGAACCAGCATTGATTTCTAAAAGGCAGATCATGTTTGACTAATTTAATTGATTTTTTAAATGAAGTAACAGAGAAGATAGATGAAGGAAATGCAGTGAATATTGTTGTATGGATTTTAAGAAAGCCTTGAACAAAGTACTACATAAAAGGTTTATGGAATAGGTGTGTTAGTGTAAGCTTGGATAAAAATTGCCTTAAGGGGAGGAACAGTGAGTTGTGGTAAATGGTTGTTTTTCAGACTGCAGGATGGTAGACACTAGTGTTCCTAAGGGTCAGTGCTAGGACCACTTCTTTTTTGGCATATAAAAGTGATTTGTATATTGGACTGAGGAATAAAATTTTAAAATTTGCTGATGGCATCGAACTTGGTGGTGTGGCAAACAGTGAAGATGATACCAATTGACTGCAACAGAAAATAGATAGGCTAGCAGAATGGGCAGGTGTGAAGGTCCTTGAGAAGGTGCCGAGGAGATTCACTAGAATGGTTTCAAGGATGAGGGAATTTAGCTGCAAGTTTAATTTGGAGCAGCTGCGGTTTCTCTCCTTGGAACAAATGAGGTCCGAGGAGAGATCTGTTAGAGGTGTACACGATTATGACAGGTTTAGAAAAGGAAAAAAAAGAAAACCTGTTCCCATTAGCAGATGGTACAAGTACTAGGAGATACAGATTTAAGGGGAAGAATTTTCTGCCTGTCGGGCGGTCAGGCTCGACCCAATCTCCGGTGGGTGGGGAGCTGATCCCCGCCAGAGAAGTGGGCCCTGCCGCCATTTTAGGTGGGTGGGCCAATTAAGGCCCACCCAGCATGACATCCGCCGGGAAGTGCTATGCACTTACTGTGCGGGCGGGGGGGGGGGGGGGAATTCCCCAAAAGCGAGAGCGTGCTCTCTCATGCATGCACACGAAAGAGCACACATCTCCCTGAGGCTAAGTGCAGCCTCAGGGAGATCGCTGACAGTTTTAAAAATGTTAAAAATAGAAAAAAAAATCCTTGACATGTCCCCCTCATGTGACAATGTCACATGAGATGGGACATGTTCATAAATTACACTAAAACTTTATTCAATTTTTAAAATTCTGACATGAAACCTCATCCCGCCGGTGGATGAGGTTTCATGTTTTTTCAGAAGCCCGCTGGGGCTCCTGGCCTGCCCACTGACCTTAAGGTTGGATGGGCAGGTCCTTTAATTGTTTCAATGACCCTGTTAATGGCCTCAATTGTCCATTGACAGGTCAGGGGGCCCGCAGCTGATTTTGCTGAGGGCCCGCGTTCCTGAAAATTTAAATGGGGCGGGATGATGTCAGGGGTTCCCCCCGATGTCATCCTCGTTATTTTATGTGTTGGTGAGCGAGCTCCGCCCCCCTGCTTGCTGACGGCAAAATTCAGCCCAAGGTTTTGAGCAAAAGATACAGGGGAGTTGTGAGGAAGAAATTTCTAATGTAGTTTCACACCCACGCCGTTATACCTGTGGCTTTATGGAAAAATGGACACTACTTTTAAAAACAGAATGGAAAATGGACAATTAATTTTGAAACAAGATGGAGTCAGGAGGTCAGGTGATCTTTCCTCTCTTTGCGTTTGCCAAATATAGATGAAACTGCCCCAGGTTGGAAGTTGGCCTGCTTGCCTGGTCAGGACATTAAAATGTAAATGACCTTCATGAACCTTCCATTGAGATGACATTAAAAATGCAACAGATCTCTCCTGTGGATTTAACTGCTGCCATTGTCCAAATACCTACAGAAACAAATGGACAATGACCCTCCATAGACTTAGTGGCTGTAGAATGAAATTCCATAGAATTTTTTTTCCCCACACCTGTTTTTTCCCCACACCCATTCTATCACAAGGAGATGCAAATGGCCAAAATTCAAACTCCATTGTGTGTCAATGCTCATGTTGTCAGGGACCACTTGTGTGGACAATGGGAACACCAATACTATGATCAGCTGACGGAAACCTGCTTGTGATAAGAAACATTTATTATGTAATTTTTGAGAACAGCCCCATATCTGTCAGTCTGGGAGACAAGGAGACCACAGAGGGAAGAGCGAAGGAAGAACCTGGCCTAGAATCCACTAACAGGGAGAGAAGTGGAGCTAGCCATTTACCTACCAATTTGAAGAACTGAGTCAGATCTTCACTACAATGGCTCAACTGCACCTCAACAAAGCCAGAAACCTGCTGTTGCAAGGAGTTGCAAGGAATTTGTCACCGGAAACTTGCAATCTCCATTTCCTCAGTGAGCCAAAAGAGAATCATCAGGCCTGTAACATTTCCAACTTCAAAGAACTCAAGAATAATAGTGACTTTTTAAAAAAGCTTTAGTGCATACTACCTCTTTTGTAATCACCTTTTCTTGTGTGTGTGTCTTGCGTGCATGTGTGTCGGTGCTGAAGCAAATACATTTGACAGTTAAGGCAAAAGTATTTGTTCTTGGCTTTTTTCCTAAGTTACCTTCCTTATGTCTGTTCTTGAGTCACAGCACTCTTCTTTAAATCACATCTTGTTACAGTCAGTTGAGAGATGAAAAAAAGGGGAACCATGCTACCATCTCTCCCCTGTCCATAACAGTAGCAACTGGTAATGACCTGGAACTCGCTGCATACGAGGGTGGTGGAAACAGAGACGATCTATGATTTCAAAATGAAATTAAATAGACACTTGAGGAAAATGAACTTGCAGGGCTAGGGGAAAAGAGCAGGGGAATGGTACTGCCTGGATTGCTCTACGGAAAGCTGGCATGGTCTCAATAGGGTGAATGGCCTCCTTCCGTGCTGCTATGACTCTATTGTAAAGGTTACTGGGCCTATTCGATCGCTCTTATTAACATTTTATACACAATTTGCATTGCCATGGTGTCTGCAAAATCTTGGGCGGAATTTTATGGCCCCGTTGCAACGGGTGCGGGACCATAAAATATGGCAACCTGTTCAAAAGTTCGCTGACTTCAGCGGGACCATAAAATCCCACCAGCGTAAAATTCCATCATTGGTCTAATCACAAGATATATCTTCATTATTCTGGTTGCATTTCTGTTGTTGTAAAGCTAATGACACAGTCTACATGATTAAGGACTTCAAGGAATCCAGGTTTTGAGAGTATAAGTATTACCAGGTTACTTTTGACAGACGGCCACAGAAAAATTCTCGTAGATCATTACATTCTAATAACACCAGCAGCAGATGAAGCAGAAGAGGGATTAGTGACTTCAAATAAATGAGGAATGTGAAAGGAACAGCTCAGCAAAGCCAATGTGATTCAGTCAATTGATTGTGTTTGGGGATTAAACTAACAATAGAAACTGTGGGAAAGTGAAACAACAATAGGATGAGATTATCTTCTGTTAATCAAAATTGGCCAGGAGAAGATTTTTTGAAGTGAATTTTTAGGATAAGAAGTTTAAAAGATGTTCATACTTAGAAGGATTGTGTGTATGTTTAAACTTGTTTTTCTGGATTAGTAATCTATCATGCTGGTGTATCAACACGCTGTGTCACAGAATAGTAGGACGGGTTTGGAACCTGTGAGGTATGTTTAATTTTCGGCAATAGTGCGAAACAGGTGATATTGGATCAATCACATGTAGCACACCTTGCTTGATTTTCTTTTCTACTGGTTGAAAGCAATTTTCCTGTCTGCCAACATGGATGGGTAAGGCCTGCACCATGAGAGGTTTAGGAACCTGGCTACACAATAGCAAAGTAGAAGAACAAAGAGATTCATATATATTGTAGGGCTTGAGCCATCTTTGTGGTTGGGCCTCATTTAATGAAAGTGAGAGCTGTGATACCAGTGCCAATGGGAAACCAAGCACTTGCTATAAAGTGAGAATCCAACCCATCATCAGAAGTCTATTTTTTGATTTGGACAAAGCCCCTTGGTACATGGGTAAAGCTCAAGTCATACAATTTCTTGGGAATACTGCACTGACTTGCCAATCTATTATACATCCAGGAAGGAATCAAAATTCACATTTCAATTGTTCTATAAGCTGTAGATTGACTAGAATATCTGCTGCCTCAATACTTCAGGCTTTAGATTTCAGTTTCAGGAACTGTTTTTTTTATTCTAAACCTGCCTTTATGCAGTCAGACTGTCTAACCATCAAGGGTACATTATGATTTACTGCAGAACAGTATAAACTAAAACATTGAAAAGCAAAATAAGCACTTCTGTCATTTTGCAGTTTCCTTTGCAGTTAATGTTCACTCTCATATGTTTAGTAAGAGCTTTCCTTCTGTGAACAAACAGCTTGTATTATAACATTCTCAATGACAGCAGACATGTGAGAAGTGCAAAACCAGTAATGAACAATGTGAATCTTACAAGCCAGAAGTACTACAGAACAAATAATGGTAAAAACTAAAAGACAGATCTATGTTCAGGCCTGACTGTAGTAGCTAAGTGTCTAATGTAATCTTTCCAGTAATGAATTTTCTTGCGCATTTATGCAAGCCATATTTAAATGTGTGATCATTATAAGGTCAGGCTGTTCAAACTGAGCTCCTCTTGAAATATTGCAGTATTGAGCTGGTTGGGACTCCACGCTTGAAGTCAGTAAAGATGTATCTTTCTTGTCAGTAAAAACAATTAAAACAGATCAATTTTTCTCCTTGTCTGGAACATTTATACATATTGATTAAAATTACAGTTATTAATGCATCTGTTGACAAATCAACTCCAACCTGCAGGGTTGGCGGCACACTGGTGAGGGAACTAACAATATGAAAAAACATACTTGGCCTTATTCTCACCTACCTGCCTGCCGCAGATGCACCTAGCCACGATCGTATCGGTGGGAGTGACCACCGCACAGTCCTTGTGGAGATGAAGCCCCATCTTCACATTGGGGATACCCTCCATCGTGTTGTGTGGCACTACTACCGTGATAAATGGGATAGATTTCGAACAGATCCAGCAACTCAAGACTGGGTAATCATGAGGTGCTATGGGCCATCAGCAGCAGCAGAATTGTACTCAACCACAATCTGTAACCTCATGGCCTGGTATATCCCCCACTCTACCACTAACACCAAGCCAGGGATCAATCCTGCTTCAATGAAGGGTGGAGGGGGGCATGACAGGAGCAGCATCAGGCATACCTAAAGTTGGTGTCAGCCTGGTGAAGCTATAAGACAATCTGCTTGCGTGCCAAACAGCATAAGCAGCAAGTGATAGCCAGAGCTAAACGATCCCACAACCAATGGATCAGATCTAAGGTCTGCAGTCCTGTCATGAATGGTAATGGAAAATTAAACTACTCACTGGAGGAGGAGGTCCAACAAATATCCCCATCCATCAACGATGGGGAGCCCAGCACAGCAGTGCAAAAGAAAAGGCTGACACATTTGCAACAATTTTCAGCCAGAATGGCCAAGCGGATGATCCATCTCAACCTCCTCCAGTGACCCAGCCAATTTGATTCACTCCATGTAATATCAATAAATGACTAAAGGCATTGGATATTGCAAAAGCTATGGGTCCTGACAATATTCCAGCAATAGTACTGAAGACTTGTGCTCCAGAACTTGCCATGCCCCTAGCCAAGCTGTTCCAGGACAGCTACAACACAAGCATCTACCCGGCAATATGGAAAATTGCCCGGGTATGTCCTGTACATAAAAGCAGGACAAATGCAACCCAGCCAATAACTGTCCCATCAGTCTACTCTTGATCATAGGAATCATCAACAGTGCTATCGAGTGGCACTTGCTTAACAATAAGCTACTCACTGATGCCCAGTTTGGCTTCTGTCAGTGCCACTCAGCTCCTGACCTCATTTCAGCCTTGGTTCAAACATGGACAAAAGAACTGAACAAAAGAGTGAGGTGAGAGTGACTGCCCTTGACATCAAAGCAACATTTGACCGAATATGGCATCAAGGAGCCCTGGCAAAACAGGACTCGATGGGAATCAGGGGAAAACTCCATTAGTTGGAGTCATACCTATCACAAAGGAAGATGGTTATGGTTGTTGGAGGTCAGTCATCTCAGTTCCAGGACATCACTACGAGAGTTCCTCAGGTAGTGTCCTGGGCCCAACCACCTTCAGCTGCTTCATCAATGACCTTCCTTCCATCACAGGATCAGAAGTGGGGATGTTCGGTGAAGATTGCACAATGTTAAACATTATTTGCCACTCCTCAGATACTCAAGCAGTGCATGTCCAAATGTAGCAAGACCCGGACAATATCCAGGCTTGGACTAACAAGTGGCAAGTAACATTCGTGCCACACAAGTGCCAGACAATGACCATCTCCACCAAAAGAGAATCCAACCATCGTCCCTGGACATTCAATGGCATTTCCATTGCTGAATCCCCCATTATTAGCCATCTGGGGGTTACCATTGATCAGAAACTGAACTGGACTAGCTATATAAATACTGTTCTACCAGAGCAGGTCAGAGTCTAGGAATCCTGCAGTGGGTAGCTCGCCTCCTGACTCCCCAAAACTCATCCACCATCTACAAGTAACATGTCACGAGTGTGATGGAATACTCTCCACTTGCCTGGATGAACGCAGCTCCAACAGCACTCAAGAAGCTTGACACCATCCAGGACAAAAGAGCCCACTTGATTGGCATCGTGTCCACAAACATTCACTCCCTCTATCATTGACACTGTGGCAGCAGTGTGTACCATCGACAAGGTGCACTGCAGGAACTCATCAAGGCTCCTTAGGCAGCACCTTACAAACCCATGACTGCTACATCTAGAAGGATACATGGGAATCTGGAAGCTCCCCTCCAATCCACTCACCAAAATATATCGCCATTCTTTCATTGTCGCTTGGTCAAAATCCTGGAACCCCCTTCCATCAGGGCTGTGGGTGTACCTACACCACATGTACAGCAGCAGATCAGGAAGGCAGTTCAACACCACCTCAAGGACAATAAGGGATGGGAAATAAGTGCTGGCTGAGCCAGCAGCACCCACATCCCATAAATGAATGAATTTCTGACTGGCAAAATAGAACATTCAAAAATGCCAAGCAGATTGACTTGTTTGTATAGCTTCTACTTTGTCTGTTGTATCGTGCTATATTTCCCCATGGGTAGAATTTTGCCCGTGGCGGGCGGGCTCGGCAGGGGCAGTCAGGAAGCCGATCACCACCCTCGATCGGGACTGGTCCACGATTTCATGCCGGCGCTACCTGTGTGGGGAGGGGGGAGGGCGAGCAGGTCAAGCACGTACATCACTCATGCATGCAAAGAGCTGCCTCAGGGAGATGAAATGTTTTTAAAAAGAAAATAAAGAAAATAAAAATGTAATAAAACATGCCCCCTCATATGACTCTGTCACATGAGCAGGGACATGCTATTAATTAAATTTGAGAACGTTAATTTTATTTTTATTTTCCCACCTGTGGAAAATGCCCCCCAAAAATGGCAAAAATTTAAGTTAATTGATTATTTAATGGCCTTAACAGGCCTTTTAATTGTTGGCGGGTGCGATGCTGACTCCAGCGCATGCCCGCTGACTGAACTATCATGTGACTGCGCATTAACTTCAGCACACTTAGCCAAGGTCAACGTATGTCATTTCACCTTTGAGTGGGTCGGACGCGGACCTGCCCACCGAGCAAAAAATTCTGCCCCATGTCTGAACAATTTCTGACAGTGTAGTAAAATACATTGAAATGTCTACAATCACCAGGTTATATTCCCCGAAAACGGATTCTCTCATTTAATTTTAAAATATGAATCAATCTGACATTATGGGTGGAATCATCCCACTATAAGTAGTACCAGGTGGGAAACAGGATATTTTATCCGCCGGCCGCAATGGTAGCTTTTCGCCGTATCATCCCACTCCTGCCTCATTAATCATGCAGCCATAGGAAACACGTTGTCTCACTGGCAGACGGCCTGCGATTTGCCCACCATCCCATTACTTTGCTACTTCCTCATGCAGGGCGCCATATTTAAACTGCAGCTCTGTATACTTCTCAATGCTTGCAGCCCAGGAGGGCACTGAAGATATGGCTCCAAAAGCCAAGAAGAATGCAGCCCCCAAATTCAGTGATGCATCCCTAGGATGTCTTCTGGACATCATGGAGGCCCACCGCGATGTCCTCTACCCTCCCTTTTGCCACAGGAGGCTCATCAGTCTCACTACTCTGGCTTGGGACATAGTGGCAGAGGTGGTTTGTGCCAACGCTGCACCCAAGTGGTCGGCCATTCAGTGCAGAAAACAGACGAATGATCTCATCCGTGCTGCCAGGTAAGGCAACCATCTCATCACTATAAACTCACGTACTCACAAGGCCATCATACATTGATTGGCATCTCACTCACTGCCAGCTTAAGGGACAACACCACTCACACTCTATCAAAGTCCCACATCCGCATCTGGCCTCATCTCCTCTGGAGACTGCCTCTTCAGCCTTCATCATCTTGAGGCCATTTGCACAGATCAATACATGCACCCCCCCTACACAACCTGTGATGCCCCCCTTCCTCAGTACAGCCCTCGTCCTGCAGTCTCTTCCCTTACCTGAGGCAACTTCTCCCCCTTCCCAAATGCCACCCCGCCTTAAGGCTGGTCTGGTAGATAGAGACCTGTACATGAGCCCCCCTAAAAGTGATGCGAGTATTGCTTGTGAAGCCTGGTGCTAATGACAGCAAGTGCTGCCTGAAGAAAGGCAGGCAAACAATCCTCGAAGTCTTGAGTGAAGAGCAGCTTGCCAGGTGCACGTTGCTTAACTACAGGCATGAAACACATCGGCGTGCAATGTGCCCGGATGGTCCAGAGTGTGGGAATGATTCCAGGGAGCAAAGCTTATAATTACTGTAGATGCAAATGTGTTAAAATGATGCTCCCAACGTTCAGTGGTGGGAACCGCGGCCTGCCATGGACTGGTGGAGTGGACGATCACAAACTAGTTTCACAATGGTGTAAAGCTGATTTCTTCTCATCACATTGTCTGCTCCCATCCGCCATGATGCCCGATGCCAACGGGGGTGGAAATTTCCAGCCTGTGATTTTTGCTATTCTGTTTTAGTTTAAGGCATATCTCATATTGAACTTTTTAAAACATACTGTAATAGCTGGATCAGGATAATCAGTTGTGAATTGTTGTAAGGTTCATACCACCCAGTGCATATGCATGAAGGTCTTAATGACTGGCATAATGGCATGGCATCACTGGATGGCACAGTCGCAAAAGCAATAGTGCATCAGAATTGACTCATGAATAGGGGGAGCAGAGGTCTGATTCCTATACCTTATCACCTTTGCAGCAAACAGGGTTCAACTCCTATCCTTATCGTACTTGTTTGTACAGAATAGAAGGTAAATATTCCACTGTAGTTACTCTAGATGGGAGGATTTTAATACAGACACCAAACTACTGGCAGCCTTACTGAAATATGTTCCAAATGACAAAAATATGTCAGCTGACATATTTTCCATGAACCCGTTTTTTGTCCCTGGCTTTCAGCATTGATACGGTTATCAGAAGGATCTTATAAAATTTGAGTGATGAAAATGTGATTGATCACAGGCAATTTAAAAATAAATCTTTCTTCCAATTTATATTTGCACCATTGACAATGCTGATCTGTGGAAAACCATATTATTGTTAATGGCCATCCTTCACTAGCAAGAACGATTGTCTTCCATGAGCCTGAAGGTGACTGATGAGGCTGATTCGGGATCTGCAGATATTATGGTATGTAAGGCATTTGTTGTCATGTAGGATGTCTGGTCATCTATTATCAGTTCGGGTCATGGCGTGTTCTTTTTGCTGCTTTCTCTTTTCCTCTTCATTTTATCATTGTCTCAAATGCTAGGATCCTTCCCACAAACTCTGCCGCCATCTGATTTGGTCCAAGGCGATGGTCTCCCAGGAGTTGCTGTCAATGTTGCATTTTTTCATGCTGGCTTTCAGCACATCCTTGAAATGCTTCTTCTGTCCTCTTCTGGTGCATCTGTCCTGAATGAACTGGGAGAAGACGACCTGTTTTGGAAGCCTGGTATCTGACACCCGAACAATAGGACCAAACCAACAAAGCTGATAGTGATGATCATAACTTCGATGCTTGTGGTGCCTGCTTGTGAGAGGACAGTGATGCTGGTGCGCCTTTCCTCTCACTCAGTACATAAGATCTTCTGCAGGCAGCATTGATGATATGACTCCAGTACTGTGAGGTGCCTCCTATGCATTGTCCATGTTTCAGTCCCATACAGTAAGGAAGGGATCACAACCACATCGTAGACCATGAGCTTGGTTTCAGCTTTGATGTCACTATCTTCAAACACTCACTTCCTCAGGTGGCCAAAGGCTGCACCAGCAGATTTCAGGCGACACTGGATTTCTTCATAAATGTCAGCCTTCTGTGAAAGATAACTTCCAAAGTACTGGTACTTTTCCAGGCACTCATCATGAATGCTAATAAATGGGGCTGGAGCATGCGCATTTGGAGCTTGCTGATGGAGGACTTTGGTCTTCTGAATGTTGAGTGTAAGTCCCAACTCCTTTACCTCAGTAAATACATCGATATTTCTCTGGGGATCTGTTTCTGACAAAGCACTTACTGCGGCATCATCAGCATATTGGAGCTCAATGACTGAGGTCGGGTGGATTTCATTGGAGTCATCTGAGATTAAATAGTTTACTACCATCCATTTGATAAATAAGCTGCACTCCAGCAGGGAGTTTGCCTCTAGTCAGATGGAGCATGGCAACAAGGAAGATCAAAAAAAGAGTTGGAGCAATGGCACAATCCTATTTGATTTCTGTCTTAAACTCAACAGGGTCTCTAATGGATCCGTTGTTAAGGATAATTGCTTGCATATCTTCATAAAACAGGTGAAGGATGAAAGTGAATTTTGGAGGACATCTATACTTCAGCAGAACCTTCCAGAGTACCTCATGATTTACAGAGTTAAAGGCCATTATCAAGTCAGAGAACGCTATGCAGAGACGTTGATGTTGTTCACAACATTTTTCTTGTAGTTGGTGAGCTGTAAAAAAACTCTTTCAAGTTTCAATCAAGAACAGAGGAAGAGTGTCCAGACAGCTTGGGATGCCCTTAAGTCCAATATTTCTGGTGGAATGGCCTCAACGCAAAGCAAAAGGGACTGGCTGACCAACAAGTAAAGGCCAAAGTACAAAAGTGTGCCCATGACATGAAGAATATGTGGTGGGCAAACAAAGCCAAGGAAATTAAACATCTTGCTGACATGAATGATATCCATGGCTTCTTTATGCCACAAAGATTACTTATGGTCCATGTAATCAAGGACCAGCACCCCTGAGGCCTAAGGATGGGGAAGGTCTGATTAAGGAAAGGGAAGCTGTCAACATTCTTTGGAGGTAGCATTTTGAAGACCTTTTCAATTGAGAATAAATTGTTAATGAGAGTGTTTTTAACTCCATTCCAACCAATCAGAGATGAGTTCGGAACCCCACCAACACCTATGGAGGTGATGAAAGCCATCTCACAAATAAAGAACAACAAAGCAGCGGGAGGTGATGGAATCCCCACTGAAATCTTTAAGCATGGAGGAGAGGAACTAACGTTACAGCTCCATGCCCTATTCCTACACATCTGGAATGAAGAGGAAGTCCTGAATGATCTCAAGAACGCCATGATTGTAACAACCTTCAAGGAAGTAGACAAGTCCAATTATGGAAATTACAGAGTCATCTCCCTGCTTTCCTTTGCAGGAAAGATCATTACAAGAACCCTTCTGAATCAACTTATTACACTTGCTCAAGGCTACTCCCCAAATTTCAATATGGGTTTAGACCTCAAGAGGCAAGGTCATATTACCTACTGCATCCAAACACTGCTAACCTGCCCTCCCTCACCCCGCCCCAATCTCTCCTGGTGGCCTCTCTAATAGGTAACCCACTAAAATGTTCTAAATGACTAGAGAACATGGCTAGGGAGAGAAATCATTGGCCCAGGTGCTTCTCCTGTTTCCGGGCCCCTTATCCCTACCCCCTACCCTTTTTAACCCTCCCCCTCACATCCTTTGGGTTCCCAGAATTGGGATCCATTGTGAGAGGGGATTGAACTGTTTTATATAGGTTTGGCAAAACTTTGTGTCTTTTGTCCTCTATGCCTCCATTTATAAACCGCATCAAAAACTAGGTTTCAGTATGATACACTTTACCACCACGACTTTGTCAGATAATTACACATAACTTGGTCATTCATATTACGCAATTAACTCCACTTCTTTGAATATAGCCCTATGCAATATCAGGACAGCAACTTTCAAAAGACTTGAACCTCAAACAGCGCAAACAACAATCCCATGTACTAATGGGGATATCTTGAACTAACAATGATATATTCTATTGGCGCATGTCTCCTGGTTTTATTTACAAGTTTAAGAATGGCAAAACCTTCCAGTAAATTAGCAATTGACCTGCAATAATGTGCTATTTCTCTCCAAAGAAGTAGGCTTTGTTAACAGAAAAATTACAACACGCACTGAGTAATAAATACTTCCTAATTTTAAATTGAAACTAACCACCCTTACAAATGCCCAACATGGAACATATAATAATAGGAGAGCAAAGTACTGCAGATGCTGGAAATCCAAAATATAAACAGAAAATGCTGGAAACATGCAGCAGGCCAGGTAGCATCTATGGAGAGAGAAACAGAGTCAATACTTCACGTCCACTTTCTGCACTAGTTCTGATGAAGGTTCACTGACCTCTGTTTTTCACTGCATAGATACTGCCTGATGTAAGAGCATTTCTAACATTTCTCATTTCTATTGGAGCAAAAATATCCCTTTTGCCAGCCCTACAAAAAGCAATCGGACTTCTAATGAGCCTTTCAGTCCCCTTCAGCAAGAGATCCAGCAGCAGTTGTCTGAGATCTGGTTTGGCACAACATTAAACATTAATTTCAAAACAAAGTTGGGGTATGAAGAAAACATAAACAACAATGTCAAAGCAATAAATTGATAATTTAAAAAATGAGTAATTAATAAAAATGATCATTAAAAAGTTCCAAGTGGCATAAGTAAAATCATTTTTGCATTTTTGCTTATGAAGCAGAGGTAGAGAGAAAGACAGACCAGGTCCCAACTCCTGGTCATCAGAGAAGAGGGAAGGAACGAGGGCTGAGCCAAGGAGTTGGGTGTAACTAACTCTGAGCTTGTGTTCACCACTGGTGGCACACACTCCATGCTGGCCTCAGCAGAATTCATATGGAAAGTGAGGGTCAGGAGGAGGTTGCCTTTTAGCCTGTGTTTTTCTCCTCAGCCAGCTGATTATATGGATAGGTTTTCTGGGAGGAAGGAGGAAGATGAGTTTGGAAAGGTGTGTGTCTATGTGTCCCTGCACTGAGCAGCCTCTGTAGATTCTGTGTGTGTGTCTGTTTGTCACTCACACACATACTCACTCACTTATTCGCTCTCACATACACTCACTCACTCTCTCACACACTCACTCACTCTCACTCTCACTCTCACACACTCTTCACTCTCTCACTCTCTCACACACTCTCACACTTACTCACCCAGTCACTCACTCTCACACACACTCACTCACTTTCTCTCACACACTCTCTCTTACACGCACACACTCACTCACCCTCTCACACAGACACACACACACTCACACACACTCATTCACTCTCTCACACACACACTCTCACACATGCACTCAATTTCTCAGACACACTCTCTCACACTCGCTCAATCTCTCTCACACTTGCTCACTCTCTAACACACACTCAGTAACTCTTTGCAGCTTTAGCGAAAAAGCCCAAACTTCTCAGGTTTCTCTTCCCAACTCTTCCTCCTCAACCTTCATTATATCCTGGTGAACCTACAGTGTCCCTTTTCTACTATTTTGATATCCTTTCTGTTTAAGGGTGTCAAACTCGCCACCCCCATTACCCTCAATCTCTCTCTCCCCGTCCCTCTCAATCTCCCTGCCTCCCTTCAATCTCTCTCCTCCAGCCACCCGCCCCCTCAATCTCTCTCTTGCTTACTCATGCATTCTCTCTCTCATGTTTTCTTTGGCTCATTTCCTTGCAGCCCATTTTCTTATTTGGCCAGTCCACAGCTTATATTGGGGCCTTTGGCTGCTTTTCCCAGTATGTGGAAAGACCCTGCACATCTTCTGCTCTGCTGGGTAACAGTGATTTGGATTGGGGTTTAGCCTGTCATAAGCTGATTGCCTGGGGTTTCTAACCCTCCCAGAATTTCCTGGAATCAGGGAGCTCCTCCCTGTGCACCTTCTCCAATAGCCCAGAAGATCAGCAATATTAGTTTCTTTCCAAACTGCACCCCAAATCCACACCTCTACCCACTGTTAAGTGACACCACCTTACCATTGCTGCAGGGAATAGAGGCCACGCAGAGTACAGTCAGGAGGGGTGCACCTGTTGGGTGGATCTCCCCGGAGGTGGCCAATTAGAAGGTCATGCCCAGGACCTCTGTTGAATCAGGAAAAACGGCCAAGTTTCAGAGTTGGATGTGGATATGGCTGTCTGCCGCCTGTGCAAAGGGTACTGCCAAAAAAACATTAAGTCCAGGGGACCTGGGCCCTTGAGAGCATGCAGCACTCACTCACACCCTGGGCTGTGAGGTGACCACGTGAAGTGGCTAGGGGTGGTGCTGTCTGAGCCCAGGCTCCCTCCGAAGGCATGGGCCCTGGTGATTAGCATCGTCTGAATCCCCCTCACCCTGCTAGAGAATTGGGAGGATCATTATACGGAGTAATGGTTGGGCAGAAGCATCAGGCTTGTAATTTAGAACAGCTGTTGTCACCATAAGACAATGCACTAGTGTGAACTAATAATATAGTAAGAAACTCCATTAAGTAATTGGAGTTTTTAGAAGGTGCACTTTTGTCTGTATTGCCGTGTGAGATTTGGAGCTTCTTGCCTTGCATGAAGGCTGATCCCCCTTATGCATTGTTGAGAAGACATGCCAACTATATCCATGTCACACATATAAAGGAATATCGGGTCACCACAGTTGTAAGTAGCAATGTTGAACCTTGTCCTCTTCAAATTTATGGGACATTGCTTCATGAAAACGATAGTCAAAATATCCAGGAAACAGTTTTATGTCCAATATGTAAATAGGTTTAGAAAATTGTATTTAAAGAAAAAGACTTGTTCTTTCATCTTGCAAAAAGCACTTAGTATTTCCATGATGAGCTCCTTTAAGTACATAGTAACCAGAGAAAAGAAAGCATTAACATTTGGCATATTATGGTAGTGATCAGTTTTAGATAATAGTTGAGGTCACAAATGAGTCACCGGTAGATGTTAATGTAAACTAAAAGCTGCTTTAGAAAGAAAATCGCTTAAAACCGCAACAGGGGGAGGTGATGGTGTAGTGGTATTGTTGCTGGACTAGTAATCCAGGGAAATGCTTTAGGTACCTGGGTTTGAATCCTACCATGACAGATGGTGGCATTTGAATTCAATAAAAAGTCTGGAATTAAAAATGAAATTTAAATGAAAAATGAATTAACCATGAAATCATTGCCAATTGTTGTAAAAACCCATCTGGTTCACTAATGCCATCCTTACCTGGTCTGACCTACATATGATTCCAGACCCACAGCAATGTGGTTGACTCTTAAATGCCCTCTGAACATGGGCAATTAGGGATGGGCAATAAATGCTGGCCTAGCCAGTGATGCCTGCATCCCTGGATTAAAAAAAGTTATGATACAAAACA
Organism: Carcharodon carcharias; assembly: GCF_017639515.1. NCBI lineage: Eukaryota > Metazoa > Chordata > Chondrichthyes > Lamniformes > Lamnidae > Carcharodon > Carcharodon carcharias. The sequence continues at coordinate 88,263,308 of NC_054469.1, read as the reverse complement.
GAACACTGGAAATACTCAGCACATCAGTCAGCATCTGTGAACAGACAAACAATTAATGTTTCAGGTTGATGAGCTTTCATTAGGGAAGTTTTGGATAAAGGGCATTAACCTGGAATGTTAATTCTGTTCTGTTTTCTACAGGTAATGCCTGGCTGCTGAGTTTTTCTTGTTTTTATTTTGGATTTCCAGCATCTGCAGTATTTTGCTTTTGCATTACAGTTATAATGTTGTTTATATAACCTATTTATATAATGTGAGAAGCTATAGTGAAAATTTCTTAAATTAGAACAACTGTTATGAATTCAGATAAAAGCAAAATACTGCGGATGCTGGAAATCTGAAGCACCTCATCTTCTGACTTGGCACTTTACAGCCTTCTGGACTATTGAGTTCAACAATTTCAGATCATGAACTCTCTCCTCCATCCCCATCCCCTTTCCGATCCCCCTTTTTCCAATAATTTATAATTTTAAATAAATCTTTCTTTTCCCACCTCTTTTAAAATTTATTTCAATCTATTGTTTTATCTCCACCTTTTAGCCCATTTCCAACCTTTCCTCCCACCCCACCTCGATTAGGGCCATCTTGGAGTGGAGACAAAAGTCTTTCGAATGCATTATTTGGGCCTCAGATGCAGCCTTTCCTTCCTGCGGCTCCCTCTTTGGGCACCTAGCCTCTAGCTCTGATGGCCCTGCAGAATATTGCAAGGAGGCAAGCATGTCCTGCTTGCTACCCTTAATGTCCTCATTAGCACATTCCTTAGATAATATCACCACCATCAACACCCCTATGTCCTTTTATCTATGACATCTTTGGCAATCTCTTCTTTGCCTCCACCTATCACTGGCCCTCTATTCAGTTCTACCTGTCCCACCCCCGTCAAACAGCTTATACTTCACCTCATTTCTCTACTTCCTTAGTTCTGATGAAGTGTCATACGGACTCGAAACATCAACTGTATTCCTCTCTGCAGATGCTGTCAGACCTGTTGAGTTTTTCCAGGTATTTTTATGTTTGTTATGAATTCAGGTCTGTTGATACCTTTTCAGGTTGAATGGCAGTCATTGCTCCTGCAATTGTTCTAACCATTCATACTTTTTAAGGAATTAACTTACTTGCATGAAAACATAGCCTGGGGCAACTTACGATTTCAACCAAATTTTGGTATTTTTCATACGTGCACTTTTCAGAATTTTCAAAGATTCAAAGACTTGAGATGAAACTTGATACAAATCATTAAATCACTTTCTTTCACAGGAAGTGAATAGATAAAGCATTAAGTATGATCAAATCCATTGTTAACTCGGATGAATTGCCTTTGTGTAATAATATAAAATAATGAATGTGTTCTACTTCACACATCAGTGACCAAATGGCTTGAATTAAAGTGATTGCTGATACCCTTCTGCTTTACAACTTGTTCACAGTTTTTTCTATCTCACTACCTTGCAACATTCTATCTTATGAATTTAGCTGACTTCACAAATTTTTAGGCCTGCCTATGTATTTATGCTGAATTTTACCGTGGGCTTTGGGACCAGGATGTCAGAATTAAATGGGAGTTCCAAGCACGTGCCTTCTGATGCATTCTTCTCGGAGGTGGCCTCCTAATTGGTTGCCTCCACGTTCACATGAGCTATTGAATACGGTGGACAGGCCTCTGAATGCTTCCAGTGCAATTAGAAGACCAGCAGGTCTGGAGCCTCAGCAACCTCATTGGGAGAGGTGGGTGCTGTTGAAGTATGTTGGGGACCATAAGAGCATTTTCACATGGAGGCACCCTTGGAGGCATGTAATTACACTAAAATTTAAGAAGGGTTGGCCATTGGACCCCTTGGAGTGGAGACAAAAGTCTTTCGAGTGCATTATTTGGGCCTCAGATGCAGCCTTTCCTTCCTGCGGCCCCCTCTTTGGGCACCTAGCCTCTAGCTCTGATGGCCCTGCAGAATATTGCAAGGAGGCAGTCTCCGCAGAGATGGCAGGCTCTGCATGCAGTGCGTAGCCACTCTGCTGGCAGAAAAATATCACCACAGCTGCAAATGACTCCTAAATGGGAGCTTAAACATTTCATGCTGTCTACCTCTGTAGATGGGCAACTAATCGTACTTCCTGCCCGCCCTGGGCAAGTTCCTCAGTGGCGGTAATGCATCAGGGAGCCATCCCAGCATGCTCCTCCCTATTTTCCTGCCAAACTCTGTTCCCCCTCGAAGCCTCCCACCATGGGACTGGGAAAGTTCAGTCCTGTGTCTCTATGCTTTTGTGTCTTGTTGTTTAAAGCCAGAATATGCATTGATGCCTTTTCCAGTAGAATGGGTGTGAGGTGCTTTTCATTGCTATTTTATGTAAAAGTAATTAATTTGGATTTAATTAGATTGTAAAGAATAAGGCTGGAGTGCTGAAACCCTTTGAGGCAGTTAAACTGGCCCCTGTTGCCTCAGGAAACTGGAGGCTGTCTGTAAAATTCCAGTTGGCTTCCTAAGCGTACTGTAACAAAGCTCTTAACAAGCCTGATTGCCTGCCCACCTTGTGAGGGTGCGGAGCCCTGCTGACCTCAAACCTGCATCAGTCTAAATGGCCACCACTGGGAATAGGGTCAGGAAACTGGATTGTCAGCCAGGGCTGATATTTTCGGGTCCAATCTGCCTCTGTTCCCAGCCTAGGTGGTTCCTGAAAATCCTGCCCATAGCATGCACTGGCCATAAAAATTCCTTGTAATCAACGACAAACTGTTTCTTAATAAAGTAACACTGTCATTCATTCTACAGTGCAGTTATCATGAAATCTTGTTTGTATCCCTATTGACAACCATTGTCATTAGACAAATGAAGCCAAAGCTGAATAAAATGTTTAACAAAATGGACTATATATATTATACAAACTAACAAATATCCAGGATAATCTAGTTCTGAAATACAAATGACAGATGTGAATTGTTTGAGTTTTGTTACATTGGTTTATGAGTGCAATGAACCAATTGATTAGATTACTGCCTTGTAAGCACTGCTAGGGATTCATTATTCTTCATTTAACCTCTGTATGTCAGTGTGTTGAGGGTTAAGGGGAAGATTACATGCTGTAAGTCAGTGCATATTCAAAGTGTAGGACTGCTGTCTGAAATATTGATTGTATTGATTAAACATGGTTTCGTAACTATTATTAAAGACCATTGATAATCTTGTGATCTCTGTTCATACATTGCTTTCTGTTTTAAATTATTGACAGTCTAACAGCCCTATTTGTATTAAAACTATGCAGAAAACCTTTTTATGTTTTTGTATGAAATGACGACATGGGGGAGGATTTTCCACTCGTCAGGCCGGTGCGGTGGGCGGGCCGGGAACGGCCACGAGACTGACTGCCAACCGCGATCGGGCTCCGACTGGCCAATTAACGGCCAGCAAGCATGAAAAGCACACTAAGAGCCTCAGTACTACCGGGCTGGGAGCAGGAGTGCTGAAGCATGCACATGCACGGGGCAGCATGCGTCGACAGCTCCCTGAAGGCACAGGGAGCTGAAGGATTTTAAAATGAAAAATAAACTTTTTACATGTGATATAAACACGTCCCCACGTTTGACTCAGTCACATGAAGTGGGACATGTAAAAAAGAATGTTAAAAATTTTTAATTGTGTTTTTAGTCACTTTTGGAAACCTCAGCCCACCCGTGGATGAGGTTTCGTTAAAAATGCAATAGCCACCTAACCTATTCACCCACCCATCAACCTAATGATTAAGCGGGCAGCGAAAAATGCAACTTAATTAATTACTTAAGGATCTTAATAGGCCTCTTAATTGTTGGCAGGCGTGCTGCCGCCTCTTGCGTGCGCCTGCTGACCGAACAATCGCAAGAGTTAGTGATGACATTGGGACTCTCGCCTGATGGCATCGCGCACTATTGCACTCCTGTTTGGGTCGGGTGTGTGTCCGCCCATGGAACGAAAATTCTACCCGTGTAGTTTGTCCATTGCACATGACATGATTGTCCTGAAAATGATGTGCAGCTTTTTCAGCGCTTCCCTTTCTTTGAAACCCACTGTAAGCTAAAATATAAAAGCTTTGGCAAACATTTTTTTCATAAATACATGTCCTCTTAAATGCTGCTGCCTCAGAGGTTGTTCCTTTTACTTACAAGGTCCGTCTTGTATGTCACAACAAGGCTTTCATTGTTCACTTAAGTGAATAAACTGTCAAGAAGGAAGCAGCGTCATTAATGGTCCAATTTTTCAAAATGTAGTGGATGCTAAGGGTCATTTACTAATGTCATCATTTCACAAATGTACAAAGTAGGAGAAATGACTCCATGTGGACTTGTATATATTTCTAATTTCTATCATAGATTTTAGGGAAGATTATGGGGAAGAAAATGTTTTTTATATTGCTGTGAGAACTGGTACAATTATAACTCTCTCCTTCATTGTAAACTTAGGCCAGGATTTTCCAGCCCCAACACCGGCAGGCATCTTCGCGGGTGGGATGGGAAAATTTGGAAGGTCGGAACAGAAATATGTCACTAAGTACAGAAACCTCACAGCTAGCTACTTTCTTGCCTGCTTGTGTGAAAGGCCTTGTTCCTTTGTTACTTTGACAACTTTGGAGGTTTGTACATCCGATCTCCACCTTGGAGCTCTGATCTAATCTGGAAGCATGGGTGCTGCTTATGATGTTTTACTTTGTGCCTCAGATAAGGACCAAGGTGACCATTAGCAGCAGCACCAGCAGGAGTAGGAGCAACAGGACAGGCACCAGCAGAGGGGCCAGCAGCAGAAGCAGCAACAGCTTGCTTCTCACAGACCTGTAGCTCCACTGGAGATGGGATCAGCAGAGAGGTACTGCTCGCAGGAGCTCATACCTGTCACACAGGGAGTGCAGGCAGTGAGCTTCCTCAATGTGTTGCAACACTGATGTCTCAGAAAGCTCAGTGTCTCGCGTCAGGTGGGGTCAGACATTTGCAGCCTGTCACAATCACCACTGCCCAAAAACTCTTTGCCTCTGGATCCTTCCAGGGTTTTGCTAGAGACAGTTGCAGAATCTCACAGTCAGCAGCCCCAAAATGTGCAAGACAGGTAATTGTTGGCTTTTTGCCAGGGTTGGCAATTATGTACACATTTTCTGCCATGATGTCAGTCAGAATGAGTGGGTGCTCCAATTTTCAGCTCTTCTTGGCTTCCCACAAGTGTAGGGTATCATTGACTGCATGTACATGGCAATTAAGGCATCTATAGATCACCGAGGAGTATTCATCAACTGCAATGTGCAGCTGGTATGCAACCACGAAATGTTGTTTATATAGATTCTTGGGTAGCATGATACATTTGTCCTGTGGCAGTCAAGACTCCCTCATCATTTCGCATCATGAAGCAGCAACATCCGCTGGCTGCTCAAAGACAAGTGATACCCAATTAAAATGTGCCTGATTACAACTGCGAGAACCCCAACCAAGGAGGACCAGGAATGGCACAATGCAAGCTGTATGACAAAAAATTGTCATTAAGCAAGCCATTGGCATTGCTGATGATACATTTCAGGTGCCTGGACAGGTCTGAGGCACCATTTATGCATCAGTCAGGATCTCCAGAATGGTCCTGGTGTGCTGTGCTTTCCACATTTCACAGCAGCAAGGTTTGGTCCTGCAGGAGGACCAAGTCATGGAGCACAGAGCCTCTTCAGACAATTTCAAGGAGGTGGAGGAGGAGGAGGTACTGGCGACGGCACACATTGTTACCCAGGGTGTGCCACATGCCTTTGTTAGTGTAAGGCTTACTGAGATTTTCACAGTATACACATCTGCCAGTCACAGGCAAAAGCCACGGCCTCCACATGGCCTCCACACAACCACACACTGACCCTGCACCTCCACTATTCCGCCAACATAAATCAGTTCTGCAAATAACCATGCATCCCTATCACAACCTTCCATTGCTTGGTGCCAATGCATGTCTTACCATTCATCACAAGTTAAAAGGCCACTTGTCAGGCAGCAATGAAAAATATGTGACACAGGAGCGTGATGGAAAGAATTAAAATTGATGTCGCTCAGAAATAAAACAAATCTAACAATACTTGGTACATACCCTTGTGCAAATACTAATCTGAATCCTTCCTCTTACTGGCAATTTTTTTATGGCGCAACCCCTATGTCTTCAACAGAGATAGGGGCAGACTGCTCAGATCCCTCTTCCTTAACCGAAGTTTCCCACCTACTGTGGTTGACAGGGCCCTCAACCGTGTCCGACTCATTTCCAGCACCTCTGCCCTCATGCCTTCCCCACCCTCCCAGAACAATGATAGGGTCCCTCCCGTCCTAACATTTCACCCCACCAGCCTCTGCATTCAAAGGATCATCCTACACCATTTCCACCAACTCCAGCATGGTGCCATCACCAAACACATCTTCCCCTCACTCCCCACCATCATCATTCCATAGGGACCGTTAACTCCAGGACACCCTGGTCCACTCCTCCATCACCGCCAACACCTCATTCCCCTCCCATGGCACCTTCCCATGCAATCGCAATAGGTGCAACACCTGCTGCTTTACCTCCTCCCTCCTCAATGTTCAAGGGCGGCCAAACACTCCTTTCAGGTGAAGCAGCACTTCACTTGCACCTCCTTCAACTTAGTCTACTGCATCCGCTGCTCCCAATATGGTCTCCTCTACATTGGAGAGACCAAAAGCAGACTGGGTGATCGCTTTGCGGAACACCTTCAGTCTGTCTGCAAGTATGACCCAGACCTTCCTGTCGCTTGCCATTTCAACACACCATCCTGCTGTCATGCCCATATGTCCGTTCTTGGCCTGCTGCAATGTTCCAATGAAGCCCAACGCAAACTGGAGGAACAGCACCTCGTCTTCTGAATAGGCACCTTACAGCCTTCTGGACTTAACGTTGAGTGCAACAACTTCAGACTATGAACTCTTTCTTCTATCCTCACCCCTTTTTTACTCCCCTTTTTCTATATTTATTTTTATTTTTTAACTTTTTTTATTTTTTTATTTTTATATATTTTCATTTTATTCATTTATTCATTGTTTTATCCCCACCTTTTATCCTATTTTCAATTTTTTTCCCCCACCACCATCCCCTGCCCTCCCACCCGACCCCCACAAGGGCCATCTGTTTAAGTTGTTCTTTTCAGAGTGCTCACCCTTGTCCTGCTATTATCACATTCTGCTTTCTTACCTTAATGCCACTATCAGCACCTTCTTTAGCCCTTACCACTACCATTAACATCCCCTTTGTCCTTTTGCTCATGACACCTTTGTCCATCTCTCCTTTGCCCCCACCTATAGCTGGCCTTCCATCCAGCTTCACCTGCTCCGCTCCCCTTAAAAAGTATAAATGTCATCACATTTTTACTTCTCTTTAGCTCTAAAGAAGAGTCATACGGACTCAAAATGTTAACTCTGGTTTTCTTTCCACAGTTCCTCAGACCTACTGAGTTTTTCCAGCATTTTCTGTTTTTGTTTCAGATTTCCAGCATCTGCAGTATTTTGCTTTTATTTTTGCTTAGATTCCTGCTCTGGCTGCTGACCCACTTTTGTCATCTCCCTCTTGGTTATAAGGCCTGTGAGCGCTGTGCCAAAGAAAATTCCATCTACATTTGCGTAGGGGCTGTTTTGGCCACCAGGACATCAGGCAGCATGTAGGGTTCTGAGTGGGGGGAAGGGAGGGGGCAGGGGGCAATATGTGAGAAGTGGAAGCACTTTGAGATAAGTCCCTTCTTACCATCATCGCTCTCACAAAGAGTTGAAGAACACTTTTCTGCAGATCAGCAGGGCACTACAGTCAAGGTTAAGGTACCATTCAGCTCATTTAAGGTGACATTCACAGTTCGCAAACCATTGTGATGAGGGTGTGCTTGCACTGATTTGATAGTCACATTTGATGCTTCATGTAGGTGGTTACTCTTTCCATAAATAAAGACTTCATCCCAAAAGCCTGCAACCTCATGGCACTCATACTTGAGAAGGGCTTCTCCAATTACTTTGCAATCATATACAATGCGCTGGAATTCATGCCAGTACAATGCACATTATTTGCTGCGACAGAAGCATCTGTTTGTAGATGGAACCCGAGGAACAGCATCTGCATCCAGTTGAGCAAAGCTTGGAGCGTCCTGTGGTCTCTGACATGGACTCTCCATTGCTATGCCTGTCTCCAACATCTGCTCTTGCTCACTTATGATGTGTGGGTTACCAGGTGAAAATGCAACTATCTGTCTTAGCGGTCCCACTGAAGTGTGAGCATCTGAGTTATCTATGGTTTGCATGAGGCCTGTGATGGTGCATTCTCACAGGACTTGAATCCCTCAGGGGAGATGATGTTCTCCTAGAGCACCTCCTCTGGGTCACTAGAAGGCACACTGGGAGATTGAAAACATGAATTAGAACTATCAAGGTAAGAATACTTTGAATGATCAATATGCACATTCACTCACTGTGACATCAAGTCAATATAAGTAAGCATTGTATGCTGTGTGGCTATCTGATATTTGATTATATCACCAGGTAGCTGGGAGGCTCTTACCTCCCCATCTCTGACAGCCGGGCATGCCGAGACTCCACTGATGTCCAGCTCCACCTCTGAACTCATCTTTCTTGGCTCTGATTGGGTCATTAAACCACTTTCAGCATTGAATCCATGAGTATGACATCATATACAGTTGCTGATTTCATGGGCAATCTTTGGCAACACCTCCTTTGTTTCACTGGGAGGCTTCTTCCTCTTGTCAGCTCTCAACATCACTCCCAGGGAGGCGCCACTGAAACAAGGTGCAGCCTTCGAGCATATGCATTTCATTCTGCCAATTTACTCTGTTCTGCGCCCAACTCCAAAATCCATCAAATTTCACGTTTGGAATGTCCGTTTAGACACTGGAGGTGAAATTGATTCATGCTTGTTCAAGCTAATTGGTCAGGATCCCCAGAAATGCAATGGCTGGGTCAATAAGCCACTGGCAGATGCAGTATTGGACCCACATTGCCACCACCCCCTCACACACAGCTCCCAGCATTTTGGTAACTTAAAATCCAGCCCAATGGATTGTATGCATGAAAATAATATGGCTTAATAAATGCCATTTTTTATTTAACAACTTTCTATCATGTTGAAAAATTCCAACTTTGATATAGTGGCAATTTTTTTTGAATATAAGTTTTTCCTGGTGAAATATATTGAAAGAACAAGAAATAAAATGGACAAATTGTTATTTGATTAATGGCATTCTGTCAACAAATTGATAAAGGGAAAGCCTATGAGAATGAAATTCTTTTCTGAGGGCTTTGATGTTTCATGTTGCTGATGACTGACCAGCAGTATATAAAAATAATTAGCTTTTCTATATTTACACATGTTTGTAACAAATTGTGTGTGGATAATCTTCAATCTCTGTCAACTGTTCTTTTGACCTGGGCAGATAGGCTTACACAAGAGAGCAACATGATAAATGGAAAGGACACAATTCTGTTGTTTGTTGGAATTTATCACATGGCTCCCCCTGCAAGAGTTTACAAACTGATTAAAAGTCACACAATTTAAACATGAATTCTGAATGTTTCACAATTACAGCTTTGGACATGGTTGTTACACTGCAAGTTTGAGAAGGCTTGGTTTGAGAATACCATGGAACAAAAGGTGTTGAAATATGCTGCCTGATCCACAAGATTTTATAAATACCAAGTATAGTTGTTTTTTAGTATTAGTGGACTGTTGTGGTTGTTCTGCAATAACACCAAAATATTTAAAAATCAAGTTGAAAAGATCTGCTGCATTAATGCTCCAAATTGTATTAAAATGAAGTGATAGCAGAGTATTTCCTCAAGGTGGTGTCATAACACTGGCCAAAATCAGATGCGGTATTATGTTGGTGACTTCACTGCATGGTTACACAATAGTTTTTGAGAACGCAACAATTGAATCCCATTAACTCCAGGATTTCAATACAACTGGGTCAACGAGCTATGGCAGTCATTTATATGGACATCAGTTAGTTTAATTTTTTTTCCGTTCTTGCATACTTTAATCAATATAATTTAGACTTCTAGAATGTTAATGGCAAATACTTATAAATGACGTCTAAATGTAGCCAAGTGTCAAAAAGGATCTGCACATTTGCAGGCCAACTTACATTTCAGCTCAAGCCTTATAAAGTCTGTGTTGCCCAAGTTTTCAAGGAACACTCCATAAGGAACTGAAGTCTTGAAGTAAAATGAGATGTCAGCACTGGTCTCTCCATGGAAAGTTGAGAAGTGAAGATAGGAAGAAGGTGTATTGAATGAGGCAGCATTCCAATAGTTTCCTAATAGAGATGGAGAGAGAGAGGGAAATGACAGTAGTTGATTCGACAAGTTGCCTTGAATAATAAGAGATGCAGTAATGGAACAGCTGGTGCGCTGATAAAATGTCAAAGCTTTCCAAAATCTCATCAGTTATGATACAAAAAGAACATTACTTGCACACGAGAAATTAACCTTATGCCTAGTCATTCATCCTGTCGTTTTCAGAATAAAATATACATAGACACACAATGCTTGGTAGGGAGAGCTGTCACTTACAATAAACACACAGTGGCTACTTGCTATAGATTGTAGATCTAATTCATTACTGGAGACTGGAAAGTTTAAGGAGGTAAACCATTTGGCAGGTGGCTCACTCACAGAAACAATTCAGTAGATTTAAGCACTGACAAATGAAGAGATTTGCTGCTAACATGATATTTGCACATTAAGGTTTGTGCAGAGTAAGAAAAATATTAAGATTTTAAAGTGAGTTACTTGCATGCTAGAAAATCTTTAAAAGTGAGTGATTAAACAGAACTTTATTGATCTAAAGGGAAATTACATGGCAGTTAGAATAAGCATAGGAGGCTGTCGGCATATAACTCAAGTAAGTTGTTCACTGTGTTTCTCCTATTCACTGTAATCAAGAATTCCAACTTAGATGTTACAAAGATGGCAGGGAATATGAGTTTGAAGGATGACTTTAGGGCCAAAAATTTCATCAGAGCTGGTTGGAAGTGTTAAATACAGATTTTTAAAAACAGATTCAAAGAGCTGCCCTCTGGTATCCTGCCTTAATGGCCCTGCTTCATTTATGAACCAGGACAGTAAGGCTATTTGTCAATGGTGGACGGTCTTCAAAAGAAAGCATGCACACATAGGTACATTTTCCATCAGAGGTTATCAATGAACATCAAACAGCAGCTGCAAACCTAGCTGAGTTCAGCTAACACAGCATGGGGCAGCAACCAGCTCTGCTCTGCATGTCTCAATGGCACATCAAAGAATGTATTTACTTAATGGACTAAGAAACTGCTATTTACCATTTTTGCAAAAAGAAATCCAATTAAACTGATGTATTTAAACCAAAAAAAAGAGAAATAGTATGACTGACGACCAAAACACATGATCTTGAAGGGTAATTCCGCTGCAGCAACATTAGCATTATTGGCTCCTTGGTTTTGACTGGTTTTGCTTTGAACCCAGTCCCATTGACGCTCAGTGTGTGAGCCTTGCACAGCCAACACAGCCCCAAAATAAACTTTCTGGATTCATTAAAATTGAAAGCTGGGAATTAAGACCTAATGTTACTTGTCTGAGCAAATCTGGCAAGTTTACTTTGGTTTCCGACACTGGTTGCATGACAAACTGATATCAAAGCCTGCATTTTTGCTTCTGGGTTGGGAGCGCAAAGTTGAGACAATTCCTGGCTCCTCAAACCTGACATGGGAGAAAGTGCTGCAGAAGGTTGGATCTTCACCCTGGGAAGACTGGATGAAAATGGAGTTGTAGCAGACAACCCCGGAAACAGTGTGGTGGCTGCTAAGTGCAGAGGTAGGCTAGGCAGAAGGCCTGTTGTGATGTACCATCACTTTGTCCAAGACTTTTTTTAAAAGCAATAAAACAAAAGAACAGCCCTCCAACTCTCACTCCTCATTGGCCTTCCATGCACGCACTCCTCTTGCTACATCCATGCCAACTCATACCACTTTATGTCCTCTACCCACCCCCATTGCCTGTCATATCATCCATGCCAACCTATGCCACCTACCCAACCCCATGTTCCCTCATACTTCCCATGCCAACCTATACCCCTCCAATCATCTCCCTGTAGCCCTTTATAGCCCCTATGCCAATTTAGCATCAACTCATGCCAACCCATGCCCCCAATCACCAGCCTTTGACCTACACCCTCCAACTTGCCCATTATCCACCATGGGCTGACCTCAGGACCCATGGTGAGATTAAATAAAATAAAGTTCTAAGTGCCTATTGCAGACTTTATTTTTTTAAAAGCACTCATTCATAAAAACCCATTCACTACAATCACATTCATTCAGCTACACAACTACATAATTACTTATAAAAATAAACATTTCATTTAAGTGCTTAATCCTTTATAAAACAAACATTTCATTCAAGTGCTTAATTGCTTATAAAAACCAACATTGGAATTCATAGTCTCACTTCAAAGAGTCCATAACAACTTATAGCTGTCAATCAAACTGTGAAGTGGCAGGTGTCCCATTGTGTTAATGAAAAGTTGTGAAATCAGTCATGCAGCACTAATCCGCTAATGAAAGCCCTCAGGCTTATGTCAACAGACAGAACAAAAATGAATTCTTCAACACTGCACAATTTTTTCAAACCTTTAAAGGGTTGGAGTTTTAAATGCCTTAACAGTTTGGCAGTTGCTTTTGAAACTTTTGACAGTTGCTTTTGACAGTTCCTTTCGACACTTTTGGCAATTGCTTTTGACAGCTCTTTTGACAGTTCCAATGAGCTTATGCGGTATTTTACACACATTCAAGTCCACTTTAAACAATTCCAAAGGGGAGCTTACATCTCCCAAAGGCACCTGACCTCCCCAAAAATGTCCCAGGGCCATATCCAAAGGGGTGCCTTACCTCTCCAAAAGGGTACCCCACCTCTCAAAGGACTCCCCAAAGGTTGCAGGTCTAATCTGAACACGTTGACCTGAACTTTACCTTGGCGGGCGCACGATCGGCAGGTCTGCGACTAGTTGGGAAATGGGCTGCTGCCCGCGATCAGCCCCCGACTGCGATTTCATGCTGGCTGACTAATAAAGGCCCGCCCAGTGTGAAACATGTCTTATTAATGTTCGGGAAGGACCGGGTGGGGGCTGGGGCCTGTCGGCTGCTGGGTCCAGTGACGACCCGGCGTTTGGTTTAAAGGTGGCACAGTAGCTCCTTGAAGGCTGCCAGGGAAGAATATAATTGCAGCATTCTGAAGACTGAAGTTATGGCCTCAAGTGCGGCTGGAAACGCCAGGTGGGAGGGCAGGTCGGATGGGCACTCTGCCCCTTGGTTTTTGGGCAAGTGCCTCGCGGTCCTTGGAGGAAATAGCGGCCAGGAGGGCACCCTTGTCCCCAGAGTTGGAAGGAGGAGGCCACTGCACTTAACAGAAAGAGCTTGCGAGAAGGTGGCAACACAGTTCAGCGGCCACGACATTGTGCAGCGCACACGTGTGCAGTACTGCAAAAGGTTTAACGACCTGCTGTGCTTGGGAAGGGTGAGTATTGTGTTGACATGTGTCAGTGTGTTGAAGTGTTAAAGTCTGGCTATCTGCCCATGCAGCTCAGGTGTGTTAGACTGTGAGTGCCATGGAGATCTGCATCATGGTGCCATCGTTTTTCAATGATCAATGGGGAATCCAGTTTTGAGGATCCCATCAATAATGAGACTACACCATCCGAAATGCTCACCTCTGTGCACTGCACTCTTACCTTCATCTGACATCCTAGCCTCTCTGCAGCTGGTTAACCGAGGTGCTGGGTCAATGACACTGGAGCTGGCCAAAGGGGTGAGCACTGGCTGCTTGGACTGAGTGCCTTACGGCTCGAGGGCCACGACTCAGATGTGCCCTGCAAGGTGCTCCTCAGGTGCGGTGGCCAGGCTACAACAGCGCTGCAGGTAAAGAGTGGATTAATCAATGTTCCTTGTCCTTTCAGGAGAAGATGTCCCATGGTGGTAGCATAGTGGTTTTGTCACTGGACTGGTAATCCAGAGACCCAGGGAAATGCTCTGGGGACGTGGGTTCGAATCCCACCACAGCAGATGGTGGAATTGAAATTCAATAAATATCTGGAATTAAAAGTTTAATGATGGCCATTGTCATAATGATTGTTGTAAAAACCCATCTGGTTCACTGATGTCCTTTAGGGAAGGAAATCTGCTGTCCTTACATGGTTGACTCTTAAAAATGCCCTCTGAACAAGGGCAATTAGGGATGAGCAATAAATGCTGGCCCAGCAATGGCCATCCAACGAACGAATGAAAAAATTAACAACGTTGAAAAGTTGTGGACAGGTGAAGGCTCCCCAAGCTTCCTAATCCTATCCAGATTTGAACAGGATGCCTTGGACCTGGAGAGGCACCACGCACTCGGTTAACCAGCCACAGAAATGCTAGGGTGTCAGATGAAGGTAAGAGTGCAGTGTACAGAGGTGAGAGTTTCGGATTGTACAAACATTCTTGTGCAGTCTCATTATTGATGGGATCCTTAAAACTGGAGACCCCATTGATCATTGAAAGATGGTGCAGATCTCCATTGTCTCACCAGGGTGCCTGGCATGCACAGTGACAGTGTGATGACTTAAACTAATGACATTGTTGCTCCCCCTTAGATTCTCCAGCACGCACTCAATCGCAGGACCCTGAAGAGCCACCCCTGACACCCAAGGACTGCCAGGCTTCACATGCACCTGCATCACACCCACTCTCTGAACCAGGCACCAGCGCAGATGCCAGTACCTCGGTGAATATTAGAGCCTTGGCTAGAATGTTGGAGCACAGCAGTGAGTGCACTTTACACTCACTTGAGGAGCAGGTGGAGGCAGACAGTGCCCAGGGTGCCGGCAGTCAGAGGACTGCTGGAGACCAGGATGATGCTGAGTCAAAGGCAGATGATGAGCCCCTGGAGTCTCCATTAGGCGGCAGATGCTGGATGTCCAGCGGGATGTGCGGGAGGTTCTGGAGGAGATCCATGAGGGTATGCGTGCCATGGTGTCTGTTGTGGAGGAGTCTATGCAGAGCATAAGCACTGCGTTGACCCTCATGGCCGAGTGCACTGCCTCATCCATTGAGAGATTGGCGACTCTCATGGAGAGGCAGTTCCAGGAACAGAATCAGGGGTTCCTGGTGTTGTGCTTGGACCTGCAAGCCCTCACACAGGCAATGACCACACCTAGGAACCTATCCATCAATGCTGAGCAGGGAGGTCTAGAGCGACCTCATGTTGGCGCTCAAGCTGCCTGTTGTCTCTGCGGGCTCCTCTGAGTGTGCTCTGGATGAGGGCAGCAGCTCCTCCACCCCTCTGCCAGTAACCATGGCATCTGATGAGGCTGCGATGACTGGGGAGATGCCAGCCGTGGCATTGGCTGCTCCCTCCCAGGTGGGGCCAGCACAGGCTCCACTGGCCAGAGGATGACCACCAAGGTCATTAAGGCCAACAAGACAACAGAGTCAGCAGGCTGCCTCCAATGCAACTGTCAGCAAGGGGGGGAGCACCAAGATGTAGCACTCTCAAATGCAAGTTTAAGGCACCCATGAGCACAAGAGGGACAGGTCACAGGTGATCTTCTGTTGTGAAAAGTTTTGTTTATGGTTACTGGTTTGGGAATGAAGACCAGAGAAGGTTACATTAATTTTTTTGGATTGTCAAAATGAGATAAATTTTGTTTTTGTTATAATGGCCTGAATATGCTTCACTTTTTTTTTTGGTGCAGGGTACGCCAGTATGTAATGCTGGACATGAGTGGCTCTAAACTTTACTGCACAGGCACTGAGTGCACTTTGGGTTCAAATTAAAGGGTCATTTCAGACATCCAGGATGGAGGCGGCAGCCCTGGCATAAGGTGGAAGCAGATCTTTGGCAGCCTAGCTGAAGGAGCATTGGATCATGGCGTCCCTGGTGTCCCTGCCTCCCTGAAGGGTTCAGAGATCTGCCTCCACGCCCTGTGTTTTCCTCACAGATCTCCTCTTCTGACTCACTACTGGAATCATCCTCTGTGGCCTGTGGAGCTGCCTAAAGATCCTCTTCTTCCACTTGGGTACCCCCTTGCCAGTGCCAGATTGTAGAGAGTGCAGCATGCAACCACTATCAGTAACACCTGCTGTGGGAGGTATTATAGTGTGCCTCCTGAATGGTCCAGGCATCGGAAGCATGTCTTCAAGAGACCTATCTCTATCACCGCCCTTGACTCTTATTATAACACTGCCCTGCCTCTGTTCTTGGGTGGTGGAAAGGCATCATGAGCCACCTTTTCAATGGGTAGCCCTTGTCATCGATCCAGTGGGGCTGGAGCACTGAATAGCCTCGGCACCTGGGAGTTTCTGAGGATATAAGCGTCATGGGAGCTGCCAGGGTACCTTGCACAGACTTGGAGAGTCCGCATTCTGTGGTCAATAATGACCTGGACATTCATTGAGCGGAATCTCTTCTGTTAATGAAGGCACCCGGCTGACCCACTGGCGCGTTTATGGCCACGTGTGCACAGTCGATTATACCCTGGATGGAGTGGAACCCAACAATCACTGCAAAGCCTCTGGCTCACTCAACCTGGCTGGCCTCATCAGTATGGAAATGAATAAATGTCATTACCTACCTGAACAGAGTTTCTTTCACTAGCTTGACGCAACTCTGGACAACTGATTAGGACTCTCCACAAAGATCGCCCATGAGCACTGGAAATAGGCGGAGGCACAGAGAGCCACTGTGATCTTCAGAGCCACTGGCATGGGGTGTCCACCCACACAGTTGGTGGTGATCTCAGGCCCAGTCATCTAACAATCAGAGGTCACGGTCTGCCTGGAGAGGCGGAGACTCCTTCGGCACTGCACCTCAGACATATTGAGGTAGCTGTATCGCAGCCTGTAAACCCTGGCAGCAGGATAGCGGCGTCTTCTACGGCCCCTTCCACCTTGGACTACCTGCTGGCCCTCTGTCGTTTATGCCTGTGCCTCTCCACCCATAGGTCCCTCCCCTGGAAGCTGCATTGGGATACCTGGCCTCCTCTCCCTTCTGCCCCTCTCTTTGTTCTCAGAGAAGGAGGTCACAATCCCCATTACCAAGGTAACAGAAGGCTGTCTGATACCTGGAAGGATCCACATGGTCAAAATCCTCCAGGGGCCTGAGAGACACCAATGAGTCCTGAAATGAAGCCTAGAACTGCTAAGAATGAAGCTCAGAACAGAGATGAAGCTGTTAAGTACAAATAGGCAACCATCAGCAAACTATCGCCTAAATTCTTCACTATTAACACTGGCAATGCTCTTTATCCAGTCCTTGGATGAGATTTTGCAAAACGTAGGTAACCCGCCTGCTCATTTTGCCTGTGCGACGAACGCAAAATCATACAGGCAATGTAAAATCAGGTTCAATTGGGATTTTAATGGCCTTCAGTGGCCTCTTAATTGATGGCGGGCGCAGCTCCGACCTGAAGATTGTGCGCGTGAGGGGTGATGTCAGGACGTTCACCCGACGTCATCTTGCACTATTTTACGCCCAATTGGGTTGGGCATGTGCCCGCCCTCGAGGCGTAAACTTCTGCCCGTTGTGTTTCCCACTCTTGGCTAATGAAAATCAAACATGGAGACAGCTGCTGTTTCATATGCACATGTGCAAATCTCAACCTGGCCTCATTCCTGCCCCTGTGAAAATGGTAGATACCGTGTTTGGGGCTTCAGGATTTTGGCCTCCTCCATCCTCTCATAATAGAGAGGGTCTCCGTCATTGTAAAATTCCAGGCCCAAGAGTTTACAATCCTGACACAAGCAAAGCTAATATCAAATTGGCTGTACCATTCCACCCTGCAAGCCTTTCCCCTACCACCAAATTGTGACAGACTGGGGGTTCCACACAATTTCTCTGGTAATGTTATAGATTCATTAGCTCTGAATCAATATAAGCTAATTTCAAAGTCATACCTCTGTGGTTAATATATATAATTCACACATTTACCAGTGCAGGAAAAACAAATGTTTTGGGCAATCCTATTGGGACATAATAGGCCTGATTTTAAATCTGTGCATGTGGATGGGTTTTGAATGAGGTAAAGCTTTGCCCAATTTGGGAGGTCCCAACCAATATTTTTACAACAGGAAAGTCACTGGAAGAAAATTACTGTGAAAAGAACTTAAACAATCAAAAATCCATCTGTTATTAATCAGTTGCCCCAAATAGTTGAAGGAATTTTATTAAACTGATTTTGCCAGAACAAGTTCAACTGAGCTTTTGGAGAACAGCGATGTGGCACTTAAAACATGAGGGATAAAGTTGAGACCTATTAACTTGTCAACTAACTAAAGTAGAGGCTATTAGTATAATAATAGCTATTATGAATCTGAAGGGGAAATTATTAGTAATCCAACTGGTATTAACATAACATTTCAGGAGATTTTTAAAAGCTTGCATTAATTAAAAATTAATCATGTCAAATCAAAACTATGCAAATTTTGAAAAAATAAATAATTACTTATCAAAGCTCTAAGCAGAACAGGCCAGATATTTCAGCCTACAACGTTATGGGAGATAGTAGAGCTGGTGATATAAAAACAGGAGCCCAAGGTGCTGCAGCATTTTGGGTTGTCTGCACCCCAAATTATCAGTGAGAGACCCAAAGCCTACTCCTTATCTGGTTGACCCAGCACAGCCAACATAGATGGGCAGTATCTGGTGCACCAAGGAGCCCGTACACCAACACTGCAAGGTTCATAAAGGTTCCAGAAATTATTAAAGTTATGACTGAATCATCTGTGTTCCTACCTCCATTTCTCCATTAGCCAATTCTTCAAAGTGGACTTAGTTTGTCACCACATTGAAAAATTCTAGCACATTGCGAGTAACCAGCAACTGGTGTTGAATATTTTACTTCCTAAGCTCCACAGCATTCCCAGTGCATTGTGTATTATACATCAGATACCAATAAAATATTTATATGAACTAACTTTACATTGTTGTATAAAGTCAACTTTATTTCAGAACAGGCATGGCCTGTACTAGAACCACATTATCAGACCCATAACACCTGAATGAAATGATTCTTGTCAAGTTCTTAGTTTTGAATTATAACTGAATAAACTGACTTTCATTCAGAATTTTAAAGCATGTTCTTTTTCTTTTTCCATTCATCTTTTATGGGCCCTGCCTTATATTTTCTCCCACTTCCTGATTCTATTTAGACCCCAAATGCTCCATGACTGACAGATCAGTGACTTGCTCCAACTCCTTTCCCAGTACTGTTCTTGAGTTGCATACTGTGAGGCACATGGAAATAAGCCTTTATTTTCGCTGAAGAATGACACTTTCCACTCCAAACTATCATAGACTTTGTAACTAGAAAATGATTAGTTACTTGGTAGTACAGAACTTGAGTATTGCTGAAAAAAGAGACACTTTTTGTAAGAGCTTTTTGTCTTGCACTCATCAGGACAATTCACCAGATTGGCAAATGTAAATTTATACTATATGAGAAGAGAGTGCTGATTGGTTGGCAAGTGGACTCTAATTGGTAGAGGCATTGCCATGGAGAATGCACCAGTTGATGGTGACTCACAGATTATTTTGCGCTATATATCGCAGAAACTCATGAACGGGCCTAAGGCCATCACTTTCAGCCCTGAAGAGAGCCTAGTCTAGCTCAGGTTACCATGGAAGGGCAAAGGTATCTCAAATATTTGAGCAACAGTTGATGCTAGCTGTTTCACATTGCTACTATGCAGTAGCAACATGAGTGGTATTTGCCACTAACAGGATGCTGCCATCAAGCCAAAAAGACATTCTGCCTATCACACAGATGAGTAATGTGGTATATGAATTTCAGCACCAGTGTGATGCTAGGTATGTTGGCAGTATATTCCAAAGACTGGCAGATCATATCAAACAGCATGTCCCTTTCGCTGTTCACAACGGGCAAGGTACAGACTGTCCCCAACCAGCCCATGTTTGCAAATTCAAAACACAGTGTCCAACATTAGATATGATTCTGCGATTGGACAATATTTGCTGAATAATATAAAAGCAAAATACTGCGGATGCTGGAAATCTGAAACAAAAACAGAAAGTGCTGGAAAAACTCAGCAGGTCTAACAGCATCTTTGGAGAGAAAAACAGAGTTAACGTTCTGAGTCCATATGACTCTTCTTTAGAGCTGATAAATAATCCTCGGTGGGCTAAGAATTACACTGACAACCAATTTAAGATTGTCAGTTGGGCTCACAGTGTGGCGCATTTGCGTGTACTGGAAGCTACATATGTTAATACAGGGCCCTGTTCTTTGTAGGCAGGAAGAACATATACACATTGTGCCTGTTTCAGCTAAGCAAAATAAGTGACAGCTATTTGCTGGTTCATTCATCAGGGCAATGCCTTGAGCAATCAGTCAAGCTGCTTGGTTGAAATTTCAAACAATGCTTGGCAGTTAACAGTCAGTCACCATCAACTAATGCATTCTCCATGGCAAGGTTTCTACCAACTAGTGTCCACTTCAGCATTCTCTTCTCATATAGTGTAAATTGTTGTTCCCTTTACATTTGGTAACCTTGTGAATTGTCCTGATGAGTGCAAGATAAAAGTTTCAACAAAAATTTGTCTAATTTTTCAGCAAAACAAAATGCTTGGGGGGAGACGGTGATGTAGTGGTATTGTCACTGGACTATTAATCCAGAGACCCAGGGTAATGCTTTGGGGACCTGGGTTCGAATCCCACAAGGACTGATGGTGAAATTTGAATTCAATAAAAATCTGGAATTAAAAATCTGATGATTAAACCATTGTTGTAAAAGCCCATCTGGTTCACTAATGCATTTTAGGGGAGGAAATCTTCCATCCTTACCTGGCTTACTTGTGATTCCAGATCCACCCCAGATGGGGTTGGCTCTTAAATGTCCTTTGAAATGGCCCAACAAGCCAATCAGATGCACTAAACTGCTACAAAGCCTAAAAGGAATGGGGCCGGACAGACCACCCAGCATTGACCTGGCAATGGCAATGGCAAACCCAGCCCTGTTGATCTTGAAAAGTCCTCTTTAATAACATGTGGGGGCCAGTGCCAAAATTGTGAGAGCTGTCTCACAGAGTAGTCAAGCAATAGCTTGACATAGTCATACTCATACTTACAATGTCCCAGATACCACCATCACCATCCTTAGGTATGTCCTGTCCCACTAGCAGGGTAGACACAGGAGAGGTGGCGACACTATGGTATACAGTCAGGAGGGAGTTGCCCTGGCAGTCCTCAGTATTGACTCTGGACACTATGAAGTTTCATGGCACCAGGTCAAACATGAAGGAGGTGGGTGGTATGTTGTAATCAGCAGGTGTCAACCTGGTAAAGCAGCAACACAGGACTACTTGCATGCCAAACAGCAAGTGATAGTCAGAGCTAAGCGACTCCACAATCATTGGATCAGATCTAAGCTTTGCAGTCCTGCCACATCCAGTCTTGAATGGTGGTGGACGATTAGACAACTCACTGGAGGAGAAGACTCCACAAATATCCCCATCCTCAATGATGGGGAGCACAGCACATCAGTGCAAGAGATAAGGCATTTACTACAAACTTCAGCCAGAAGTCCCGAGTGGATGATCCATCTCAGCCTCCTCCGGAGCTCCCCAGTAACACAGATGCCAGTCTTTAGCCAATTCGAATCATTCCACGTGATACCAAGAAATGGCTGAAGCACTGGATACTGCAAAGGGTATGGGCCCTGACAATATTCCGGCAATAGTACTGAAGACTTGTGCTCCAGAACTTGATGCACCCCTATCCAAGCTGTCCCAGTACAGCTAAAAAACTGGCATCTACCCAGCAATGTAGAGAAGTGACCACATATGTCCTGTACATGAAAAGCAGGACAAATCCAACCAGGCCAATTACTGCTCCAACAGACTATTCTCGATCATGTGTGCAACGAGTTGGGGTTAATTAATGATCTCATAGTGAAGGTGCCCTAGGTAGCAGTGACCATAATGCGAATGTTACATTTAGTTTGATGGAGAGAGGAGTGGGTCCGAGACTATGGTTTTAAACTTAAGTAAGGGCAATTATGAAGGCATGAAAGCAGAACTTGTTAAAGTGAATTGGCAAATGGAGATGCAGTGGCAAACATTTAAATGGATATTTCAGAATACATGAATAGATACTTTCCAAGTAAGTAAAAGTCCAAAGGATGGACACACCATCCGTGGTTAATTAGAAAGGTTAAAGATAGCATCAAACTTAAAGGAAAAGCATTTAATTGTACAAAGACAGATGGAAGGTCAGAAGATTGGACAGAATATAAGGAACAGCAAAGGAAGGTTAAAAGATAAATAAGGAGGGAAAAATTAGATTACGAGATACAAGCTAATAAAGTAAGCATTGGTCCAATAGAAGGAGATGGCAGGTGAATTGAACAGGTAACTTGCATCAGTTTTCACTAGAGAGGATACAAGTAACAACCCAGAAGCAGCAATAAATTGGCAAATAGAAGGAGGGAGGGAATCATGGAAATTACAATCACCATGGAAATGGTACTGAGTAAATTGTTGGAGCTGCAGACTGACAAGTGCTTGGGTCCTGATGGACTTCATCATAGGGTCTTAAACGAAGTGGCTAGTGAGATAGTTGATGCATTGGTTTTAATTTTCCAAAGGTCCCTCGATTCGGGGAAGGTCCTATTAGATTGGAAAATAGCAAATGTAACTTTACTATTCAAAAAAGGAGGGAGACAGAAAGTGGGAAACTACGGGCCAGTTAGCTTAACATCTGTCATAGGGGAAATGTTAGAAGTTATTATTAACAAAGTTATAGCAGGACACTTGGATAAGTTCAAGGTAATCAGGCAGATTCAACATAGTTTTGTGAAAGGGAAATCGTGTTTAACCAACTTATTGGAGTCCTTTGAGGAAGTAACATGTGCCGTGGATAAAGGGGAGCTGATGGATGTACTGTACTTAGATTTATAGAAAGCATTTGATAAAGTGCCACATCAGAGGTTTTTGTGTAAAAATAAAAGCTCATGGTATAGGGGGTAACATATTGGCATGGATAGAAGATTGGCTGGCTAACTGGAAGCAGAGAGCCTTTTTCAGATTGGCAAGATGTAATGAGTGGTGTGCCACAGGGATCAGTGCTGGGACCTCAACTGTTTACAATTTCTATAAATATCTTGGATGAAGAGATGGATGGACTGGTTGCCAAATTTGCTGATGATACACAGATAGGTAGGAAAGTAAGTTGTAAAGAGAACATAAGGAAGCTACAAAAAGAATAGATAAGTTGAATGAGTGGGCAAAGATCTGGCAAATGGAGTATAATGTGGAAATATGTGAGATTGTCCATTTGGCAGGAAGAATAAAAGAGAAGCATATTATCTAAATGGTGAGAGGTTGCAGAGCTCTGAGATGCAGAGGGATCTAGGTGTCTTAGTGCATAATTGTAAAAGGCTAGTTTGCAGGTACAGCAAGTAATTAAGAGAATGTTATCGTTAATTGCAAGGGGAATTGAATACAAAAGTAGGGAGGTTATGCTTCAGTTATATAGAGCACTAATGAGACCACATCTGGGGTATGGTGTACAGTATTGGTCACCTTATTTAAAGAAGGATGTAAACGTATTAGAAGCAGTTCAGAGAAGGTTTGCCAGACTAATACCTGGAAAGGGCGGGTTGTCTTATGAGGAAAGGTTAGACGAGCTAGGCTTGTATATGCTGAGGTTTAGAAGAGTAAGAGGTGACTTAAAAGAAACACATAAGATCATGAAGGGTCTTGACAGGGTGGATGTGGAGAGGATCTTTCCTCTTGTGGGAGAATCTAGAACTAGGAGTCAATGTTGAAAGATAAGGGACCGACCTTTAAACTCGAGATGAGGTGAATTTTTTTCTCTCAGAGGGTCACGAATCTTTGGAACTCTCTTCCTGAAAAGGGAGTAGAAGCAGAGTCTTTGAATATTTTTAAGGCATAATTGGATAGATTCTTGGTAAGCAAGGGGGCGATAAGTTGTTGGGGATAGGTGGGATGCAGATTTGAGATTACTGTCAGATCAGCCATGATCTTGTTGAATGACAGAGCAGGCTTAATGGGCTGAATGGCCTACTCCTGCTCCTTGTCGTATGTTTGTATCATCAGTAAGGTGATGGACTGTCATCGACAGTGGTATCAAACAGCAGTTGTTTGGCAATAACCAACTCATGGACGCTCAGTTTAGGTTTTGCCCAAGCCACTCAGCTCCTGACCTCATCACAGCCTTGGTTCAAACGTGAACAAAAGAACTGAACTCTAGAGATGAGGTGGGTGTGATTGCCTTTGACATCAAGGCAGCATTTGACTGGCATCAAGGAGCCCTAGCAAAACTGGGGGCAATGGGAATCAGGGGGAAAACTCACCACTGATTGGAGCCATACCTAGCACAAAGGAAGATGGTTGTGGTTGTTGGAGGTCAATCATCTCAGTTCCAGGGCATCACTGTAGGAGTTCCTCAGGGTAGTGTCCTAGGCCCAACCACCTTCATTTGCTTCATCAATTGGTGCCAGGAATTATCAAGCAGGGTTCTCCATATTTGGGATTGGCCTAACTGTTAGGTTTTCTAACATGTTTTGTGGTATCTGCATTGGTATTATGGGTAATGGTGCTGATCTGGCTGATGCCCAGAATGCCAACCTGTTTGTCAAGATCCTGATTGTTGAAATTTTCGGCTGTGCCATTGGTTTGTATGGAGTCATTGTAACCATTCTACAGACATCTAAAGTGAAAATAGGAGATTAGCCATCATGAAGGCACGGAGGGTTGGAAAAGTTCTGGAAATGAGTCCAAGATTTGCTGTACATAATTTATTTAAATGTATATTTTCCCATTATATTGTTTGTGGTTTTTAACCCATCATTTACTGAGGAGTAGTTGTGATACTGTCTGAAGTGATTCCTGATCAGTTCTGCAAAATGGACCATGTGCTGTCCAGCAGCATTCCATAGTTTAGTCTGTATTCTGTTTAAGTTGCAAATGTATTGCCCAGTTCGAATTTGGAATGGGGTTGAGTAGTGGCACAGAATATTGAAGACTTCTTGATACAATTTACAAGTCATGAGATTTATTCTTTGTGGCCTGGTACAAGGCAGCAGCTGAAAACACACGTGTTTAACATTGACCATGATAAAGAGGCATTGAATACATTTACATCAGAGTCCTGTGGCTTGCAGTGATCATACAAAACTGAGCTCCCATCAATTTATGTACCTAAACTGCACCTTCGTATGTATGTTTTATGTTCCTTGAAAATGTAATGGAGCAACTTTGAGTGGTACACCACAATGAGAACCACGAAAATAAAGCACACGTTTATAAAAAAAATCACCTTCCTTCCATTATAAGGTCAGAAGTGGGGATGTTCACTGATGATTGCACAATGTTCAGCACTATTTGCAACTCCTCAGATACTGAAGCAGTCCAAGTCCAAATGCAGCAAGACTTGGACAATATCCAGGCTTGAGCTGATAAGTGGCAAATAACATTTACACCACACAAGTGTCAGACAATGACCATCTCCAAAAAGAGAGAATCTAATTATCACCCCTTGACGTTCAATGGCATTACCATCACTGCATTCCCCAATATCAATATTTTGGGCATTACCATTGACCAGAAACTGAACAGGACTAGCCATATAAATAATGTGGCTGAAAGAGCAGGTCAGAGTCTAGGAATCCTGCAGCGAGTAACTCACCTCCTGACTTTCTGAAGCCAACCCACTATCTACAAGGCACAAGTCAGGAGTGTGATGGAATACTCTACAGTTTCCTCGATGAGTGTAGCTCCAACAACACGCAAGAAGTTTGACACCATCCAGGACAAAACAGTCCACTTGATTGACAACCATCCACAAACATTCCTTCCCTCCACCACTGACACACGGTGGCAGCAGTGTGTACCACCTACCATCATGATTCACTGCAGGAACTCACCAAGCTTCCTTAGACAACACCTTCCAAACCTACAACCAGCTAGAAGGACAAGGGCAGCAGACAGATGGGACCACCACCACCTACAAGCCATTCAGCATCCTGACTTGGAAATCTGTTGTCGTTCTTTCACTGTCGCTGGGTCAAAATCCTGGAACTCCCTCCCTAACAGCACTGTGGGTTTACCTACACCACATGGACTGCAGCGGATCAAGAAGGCAGCTCCCCACCACCTTCTCAAGAGTAATTAGGGATGGACAATAAATGCTGGCCTAGCTAGCGACACCCACACCCCATGAATGAATACAAAATAAAGAAAGGATTGTAGATTAACTTCGATTAAATGGAACAGGGTGATCCAAACTCTTTGGAAACTTTGGGCAGAATCTTTTGCCCTCCTCCATACTGGTGCAAGTTTGGTAGCGGGGGGTCCCACCACATTCCCACCTCCACCCTGATTAAGTCCATGAAAGCCATGGGTGTTGGGGGTTGGGGGGGGGGGAATGCTGCTGGCGGGTAGGGTCCCTTGTTCAGAAGCCCTCAGTGCCTGATTGAGGGTCCCAGAATCGGGAAGGGGAGGGCCCACTGAGAGCCAACCCCTGCCTTTGCTGAAGACCCCCTCACACCCCCTCCCCTGCAACCCCCAGCCCTCAACCACCCTCCCATCATCACTCACCTTTGATGCGGGATCCAGCAACAATCTTAGGCTTCGGGTGGCCTCTGATTAGCTGGCAGCTCTTGGTGGGCTTAGTCCCTCGGGAAAGTCTGCCAATGGCCTGTCAAGTGCCTGGGTGGAACAAGATGCGGCAGGCCTTCCCGAAAAGAAGTGACGTGGAGTCTCACCAGCTTTCAAGCCAGCGGCCAAGACCACATCACCTCCACAATATTTTGGTCTTTATTAGTAGTTTTGTAACTTGTATATTGTTAGTGTATCATATCCATAGTACAGCGACAAACACATTCGCTTAGTCTTGAAATTTAAATGTATTAAAAAAATCAAATTAATAGAAAAATATAATGCCAGGAAATGAAAAGCACCTCCAACAAGCTGGCAATGAAGGGAAACATCATATCACATTCTGAATATCAGTCAGGATGCATACAATGGTGGTTATGAGATTGTTGTGTTGCATAACTGCTTATTACTTTGCTTTACTAGTTCGAAGCAGGCATGGTGTTCAGCTGTTAGGATATTTAACAGATGGTTGTATATACTTTGATAAGTGTTAACCAAATCATATTCTTTTCTCCTATCCCTGCATTATTGTTTTAGCTTTGACGGTTGCCAAAAGTCAGTGCTAACAGAATTGACAAACAGAAACTGCATTTCCAGCTTTGGTGAGTATCATCGCAAAGGGAAGTCATTTCATTTCATAATATGTTTTTATCAACCAGGCGAAGTATAAAATGGGTGCATGATCTGCTACTGTCAGTTTTCTGTCAGGTGGGATAAGTTAATATGACCTCCCAAATGTTGTAATTCCTGAGGTCACTTTGAAGTTAAGTTCTGTCGTTGAAGGAAGTTTCCAAATTGGTGGGTATTTGTAGATTTTGGGCCTCGTTTCAGAAGAAACTAAAACAAAATGATTTTTTTGACAATTTGAAGCAAGATGGAGGTATACTAGATGCAGAATTTTTACAAAGACATCAACAGCAATGGTCACAACATCCTTTTTACCAAGTCAAACAGATGCAGCACTGTTTCTGTTTTCTAAGGATACAATGTTCTCAAACATAATGGAAGGTGCCAGGATTAATCTTGGTATGAGAAAGCATTAAACAGCAAGCCCATAACTTTCCCAATCACTAACTGGATGTTTCTCTGTGACATGCATCCACAGCATTCCATACCTGGAGGCCCTTGGGATTCTACTATACTATTTTCCAGGTTTGAGTTTGGATGTATTTACTAGTCAATTTAGTACTTAATTGATGAAAAGAACCAGAGAAGCTATAAAAAAAAGGTGAATTATGGTTTAGACCCAAAATAGCACTGCTAAATATTGACAGTGTACCCACTGGGATTTCATTTGGGATCAACAAATAACTTTGAACATCATACACAAATCATGTCATTGGAGTAAAACTTATGTAAAAAGAATATTACAAATTAATTCCCAACTTCTAAATCAGATAATAATTACTATATATACTCAAGTAAAAGTCCTTCTCATGTCACAGTTGACCCGATAATTTTTGGCCTAAAAAAACTGTAATTTTTCATATACCTCGTAAAAGTCAATCCTGGATTTTCAGCCCAAAAATTCAGAACCGAAGAATAATCCTGGAGATGTTAATAATTCAATTTCATTGTAAATATATAAATACTCATGGAAATCTGGTATATTTTATTGCATTGGATGAAATGTATATAATTCATAATATTATAAAATAAATGTTTAGATAGTTGTAAAGGAAATTTCATTTTTTTGTCCTAAAATATCTGTGGGATACTGAAGTAGACTTTTGGGGACAATGTGTATGTGTTGTGTTTGTGTGACGAATTTAATTAAACTGAAGACAGACAGGCTGCAAGGTTTAAATCATCAAAGGTATAAGATGTAAATGCAGGCATTTTGAAATGGAAATGGACAAGCTAACATTTGCATTTGCAGATAAGTTGAGAGGTTGTTTGAATTTCAAAGGGGAATTAGAAGGTAACAAGGAAAATGTTTGTATCTTGCATGAGTTCACAGGTAAACAAATAGTGGGGATATCATATTTTTATTGACTCAAAAGCAAAGACAATATGGAAATATTAAAGATCTTATATTTGGAAGAGTTTGAGTTTCAAAGGAAGTTTAGAACAATGGGCTGAATTTTGCTGTTGGCGAGCAGGGGGCGGGGTCCGCTTGCCGACGCGCGTAATGATGCGGGATGATGTTGGGGTGAAACCCCCGACATCATCCCGCCCTATTTAAATCTTCAGGAAGGCGGGGGCACACCGAAATCAGCTGTGCGCCCGTCAACTTGTCAATGGCCAATTGAGGCCATTGACAGGATAATTAAAACAACCTTAAGGTTGGTGGGCAGGCCAGGAGCCCCTGCGGGCTTCTGAAAAAACATGAAACCTCATCCACCGGCATGATGAGGTTTCATGTAGGGTTTAAAAAAATGTAATAAAGTTTAAGTGAAATTTATTAACATGTCCCATCTCGTGTGACATTGTCACATGACAGGGGCGTGTTAAGGATTTTAAATTTATTTTAAATGTGTATACAGCTGTCAGCGATCTCCCTGAGGCAGCACTTAGCCTCAGGGAGATGTGCACTCTTTCATACAATTGTGCGAAAGAGCACACTCTCACATTTGGGGAATGCCCCCTTCCTGTACAGGAAGCACTTAGCGCTTCCCGCCGGGCGTCACGCTGGGAGGACCTTAATTGGCCCGCACACTTAAAATGGCAGTGGGGCCCGCTTCTCTAGCGGGGATCGGCTTCCTGCCCGCCGGAGATTGGGTCGGGCCCACCCACCTGGTAGGCAGCAAATTCTGCCCAGTAGGTTTAGAGATAAAAGTGGGAGAAAATATATTTAAGGAAGGATTGAAAGCTGTATGGGAGTGGCTGCGTGAGATCTTGAAAGATGGGCTGTGTGGAGATAGACCTGTGAAAAGTAGCCTCTAGCCACCCCGGAGATGTGCTTGTTTGTTCCAGAAAGCAATGGTTTGTTAAAAGCCTTGGATTTCTATTGTCGAGTGAGAGGGAGAGAGAAGCTGTGAAATACCTCCCTTATAGCAACAGCGGGTGCCTTGCTGTAATATTACTGGATGTTTTATAATTTAAGAATCTATTTGAACTGTTGTCTGGAAAAAGGTGTTTTTTTGGGAGTCAAGCTAATTGGAAATTTTTTGGGAAACTGTAATCTTGCGTGTTTAAGTTTTCTTTTCTTTTGTTAATAAATGTTTTAATTTAATATTTAAAATCTCCAAAAGTGGTAGTGGAATCTTTACTTCTGACTTTAGTGCACACACATTCTCGTAATAAAAATACAAATTGCAAATTGTTGTGATAACTTGGCCAAGTTTTTCCTTTGGGATTTGGTCAGCTGGCAATGACCACCTGCTATAACATAACATAATTGATATGAATGATTTAGTATTTTTACTGTATTCAATTGACATGGTCTTTTTAGGATTTAGTTTGGGCCAAAATCAAGCATGCATATCAACTCCTTGAGAACATTACCCATCTAAAAATTGACCCCATGACTTTTGGCCTAAAGAATTGGTCCCAAAAATTCAACTTTTACATGAATATACACAGTTACTGGGAACAAAAAGGTAATAGTCTCATCAAGATATTCATTTTCTAAAGGTTATAGTTTTAACTTTTGCTGTTTTAGGTGCAAACCAGATGCAAGCAAAAAATGGTGAGAGATATTCACTCTGCTAAATTAGATGAACAGTGGGATATAAGGCATTCAAGACAGCTAAGCTCGAGTTTATAATATCGCCTGAACTTGTGAGGTGAAATTAGCAGATGGATTTTCTGAATTTGCATTCCAAGCATACAGCTTTACCTGAAATTAATTATTGGGTGTGAAATGTTTTTAATCTATTAAAAAAAAATGGGTGGACAATTTCTTGGAGCCCACTGATCTCTGCTGCTGACTCCAAGAGCAAAGCTCTACTTTGGGAGCTCAAAAGGTGCAATCCCCATTTACAGCCTTAAAATCATGTCCACAGAGCACCTTAAAAATATGCTGTGTATAATACTTCTCTAAGAAGCCTGGGGGAAGCGACTGTTTTGTTATTCTTGTTAGTATTAGTCCATTCCTTTTGCAGACAACAAATGTGACACTGAAAATGACAGTGCCTGCGCACTGTTTAATCAAGAAGTAATGCACAGCAAAATCACTGCAAATTCACTGATGGTTAATATGTGACGGCCAGGAAAGAATTAGTGAATGCTGCATTAATTTGATTAAAGGTCTTCAAGTTGGTGCAGCTATTTAGACCTATACATCTTTCTAACTTAACTTTCACATTACTTACCAGATCAATTTTCGTGCAGATATAATTTTTGCTGTTGTTAATTCTCTCCCCTCTGCTCAAGTATATGTCCCTGTGATGAATGTACTAACCTCTAAATTAGGTTCACAGTGCATATTTACAAAACAAGAATGGTAAGGCATTAGGTGGAGTCGGAGGAAGACAGAATACAATTAGCTCTAAATTAAGTTTATAGTGCAGGTGGAATGCACAGAGTGTGATAGATAAAGTTTGTGATCTGCAGGCACAGATAGACATGGGGGAATATGATGTTTGGGCGATAACAGAGACCTGACTCGAAAAAGGGCAGGACTGGGCAGAAAATATTCCTGGATACAAGATGTTCAGGAAAGATAGGGAAGGAAAGAAAAGGAGGGGTGATAGTCTTGACTCAGGGGAATATTATATTGAGAATGAGGATATTGGGCAAGGGCAGATTCTATCTGGTTGGAGATAAGAAAATAATAGAGGCACCATTGCCCTACTGGGTGTGTTCAATATACCAGCAACTGGTAGGAAAAATGTAGAGGAACAAATTTATAATAAAATTATAAAGAGGTGCAAGAATTATAGAGATGTTATAATGGGGGACTTTAATTATCTTAATATAGACTGGGGTAGTAATTGTGTAAAGGGCAGAGAGGGGGAAAAGTTTCTGAAGATTGTCTGGAGAATTTTCTACATTAGTATGTTTCTGGCCTAATGAGGAATGAGGTATTGCTGAATCTAGTTCTGGGGGGTGGGTCAAGTTGACCAAGTGTCAGTGGGGAAACATTTAGGGGACTGTGATCATAATATTATAAGGTTTAGATTAGCCTTAGAAAAAACTAAGGAGGAATCCAGAGTAAAAATAATAAATTGGGGGTGGGCCAGTCTCAGTGGCTAAGAATAGATCTGGCCCAAAACGGAATGAAAGACTAACAGGCAAAACTGTAACAGAAAATGGTGTGCATTTAAAGAAGAGATGGTCCAGGTATAATTGAGGCACATTCCCACGTGGGGAAAAGGGAAGGCAAAGCCAGAGCTCTATGCATGATGAAAAAGAATAAAATGAAGCAGAAAAGGCGTACATATGACAGAAGTCAGGTTGATAATACAAGTGAGAAGCAGGCTGAAAATGAGAAAATTCAGGTGGGAAGTGAATGAAGTATGAGAAAAGACTGGCAGCTAACATAAGAGGGGATCCAGGAGTCTTCTTTAGGCATTTAAATAGTAAATGGGTAGTAAAAAGAGGGGTGGGGCTGATTAGGGACCAAAAAGGGGATTTAGGCATGGAGGCAGAGGCCATGGCTGAGGTACAAAATGAGCGAAATAAAGAAGAAGGTGCTGCCAAAGTCATAGCGAAAAAGGAGGTAGTTGCGACATTAGATGGGCTAAAAATTTATAAAGAGGAGATATTAGAAAGGCTGTCTGTGCTTTAAAGTTGATAAGTCATCTGGACTGGATGAGATGCTTCCGAGAATACTGAAGGAAGTAAAGGTGGAAATTGCGGAAGCAAAGTCCATAATCTCCCAATCCTCCTTAGATAGAGGTGATGGCAGAGGACTGGAGAATTGCACCTTTGTTCAAAAAAGGGTGTAAGAAAAAGCCCAGAATCTACAGGCCTGTCAGTTTACTCTCAGTGGTGGGCAAGCTTTCAGGAATGGTAACTGGGGACAAAGTTAAGAGTCACTTGGACAAATGTAGATTAATAAGGAAAGTCAGCATGCTTTGTTATGACTGAGTTGTTTGATGAGGTAGCAAAGAAGGTTGATGAGGGTAATGTGGGTGATGTATGTGGACTTCCAAAAAGCATTTGATAAAGTGCCACATTAACAAGTTTGTCAGCAAAGTTAAAGCCCATGACACTGATTTTACATTGTGATGTAATCCCCGACTCTCAATTGAAATGTCGGTTATAAACCCTTCGGCTCAGCATCCGGCTGGTCTATAGTGATACTATGGTGGGAGCAGCCCTAATTGATGCAGAGAGAGACTTCTGCTCCTATCTAGCAGGAATCCTGTCTAGAGAGCTGTTGACCAATCTGATTGGCCGGAGGCTCTGTAGTGTCAGCAGTGCCAGAAATGAGCAGTGGCCACTGCTGGAACTATAGGCTGCCCTGAGGACAAAGACTCATGAAGCCCGGACTTCAGGTGAGTCTCGAACTTTGGACAGGCCTGTCTGGCAGACTCCAGTGAGAGGGGCAGATGAGGTTGGGGGGCCAGGTTTTAGAGACTGAAGGAGGTGGAGAGGGCTAAGGGAAGGGTATGATCTTGGGGCCCAAAGGAGGGCGTCCCTTTCCTGCCCAACAGCAGTCTGCACAGTGAAAGCTATCAGGCTATCCATCTTGTCTCTGCCGTCTTCTGCTGCTTGTAACTTAGTGGTGGAGGCAGAATGAAGCCCTTCTGTGGCCATTAATTAGCCACTTAAGGGTCTCAATAGGCCCAAGGGTGGCCAGGCTGCCTGCCACCTTCCCGCCCACCGTAAAGTGGGAGACCAGTCCCAGACTGGAATCCAGCCTATGGGATATAAGGGTCAGTGGCAGCATGGATAAAAAATTAGTTGAGTGACAGGAAACAGAGGACAATAGTGAGCATCTGTTTTTCAGACTGAAGGAAGCTACACAGCGGGGCTCCCAAGAGGTCGGTGCTGGGAACACTGATATTATGACCTAAATTAATGATGCAGACTTGAGTGTACAGGGCAAAATTTCAAAATTTACAGATGTCACAAAACCTGGAAGTATTGTGAACTGTGAGAAGAATATGCTAAACTTCAACAGGATGTAGAAAGGCTGGTGGAATGGGTGGACTCATGACAGATGAAATTTAATGCAGAGAACTGTGAAAAGATACATTTTGGTAGGAAGAATGGCAAGTGGCAGTATAAAACAAAGAGTGCAATTCCAAAGGAGGTGCAGAAGCAGAGGGACCTGGGGATGTATGTGCACGAATCTTTGAAGTTGGCAGGGCAGGTTGAGAAAATAATGAAAAAGGTAGATGAGTTCCTGGGTTTTATAAACAGATGCATAAATTATAAAAGCAAGGAAGTTTACAAAACACTGGGTTGGCCTCAACTAAAATATTGTGTCTGTTCTGTAAATTCATTAAGAAAAATAAGTTAATTAGCACATAATAAAGATGGAAGGGCAGGTAATGTGTTGCAAGTGCAGAATGTGACAGATCCTGGATGCTGGTGTGATCCAGAGCAAATACATCTGCAAAAAGTGTCTGCGGCTTGAAGAGTTTCAACTCAGAGTCACTAAGCCGGAGGTCGAGCTGAAGACGCTGTGAAGAATAAGGGAGAGGGAATGTTACCTGGACACCTTGTACTAGGAGGCAGTCACAACCCTTAAGATAGGATCTTCTGGTTTGGTTAGTGTTCAGGGACAGGTGGGTGTGACTGTGAGTGAGCCAAGTATGGGGACCCAGAAGATAGAAGTGGAGGAGCATTAGCCTTTGCAATTGTCCAACAGGCTCAAGGTTCTTGCAGTCTGTATGGATGAAAGTGGTAGCTGTAGTGTGGATGAGCAAACTAACCATGGCACCATGGTACAGGAAGTATTCAAATGGGGGCAATAAAGTAGAATGTAGAGGTAGTATGGGACAGAAAAATTTGGGAAATAGCCTCAGTTTTCTGCAGCTGAGAAAAGGACTCCAAAAGGCTGTATTGCATGCCCAGTGCCAGAGTCTGGGACATCAGCTCTGATGCCTGAGGAACTTGCATTGGGAAGGTGAGCATCCAGTGGTTGTGGTCCATGTAGATATGAACAACATAGGTTGAACTTGGAAAGAGATTCTGCTGAGGGAGTATCAGCAGTTAGAGGCTAAATTAAAAAGCAGAACCTCAAAGGTAATAATCTCTGGATTACTACCTGATCCACGAGAAAATTAAAAAAAAACATTTACAGAATAGGAGTGTCACTGGCTGGGCCAGCATTTATTGCCCATCTCTAGTTGTCCTTGAGAAGGTGGTGGTGAGCTGCTTTCTTGAACCGCTGCAGTACCTGTGGTGTGGGTACTCCTGGAGGGAGTTCCAGGATTTTGACCCAGCGACAGTGAAGGAACAGCAATATATTTCCAAGTCAGGATGGTGAGTGGCTTGGAGGGGAAATTCCAGATGATGGTGTTTCTATGTACCTGCTACCCTTGTCCTTCTAGATGGTAGTGGTTGTGGGTTTGGAAGCTGTGGTCTAAGGAGGTGGTTTCTGCAATACATCCTGTAGATGGTACATACTGCTGCTACTGTGCGTCAGTGGAAGAGGGAGTGAATATTTGTGGAAGGGGTGCTGTAATGAAGCTAATGATGTATATATTATTGGAAATTATTTTTCTTTTAAAAATAGAGGTTTAGTCTGTGGGTATATCTTAAGGGGATTAAAACCAGCTAGTCTGAGTGCTTTGATGTATACTAGTTTTGAGATGTAAGAGAGGTAGAATGTATTTGCATTCTTTTGAATAGAGCATTCAAGAAGTGGTGTGAAATCTGACACCTAGCTAGCAGAGACCATGCGATATGTTTACATTACTAATAAAATTGGTACTATGAAAGGGGTTTTATTGTTAGAAGAAGTGGAGTTCAAAGAGGCTGGTGATACAATGAGAATTTACATTCAGTGAGATGTGCTAGATGTGCAGTTTTCATGTGTGCAGGGCAGAGGCAATGTAAGATCAAAACAGTTGTAAGCCTACAACTATCTCCACAGGAACCAAAGTGAAAGGAACCTCATTTTGAATTTGTAAGGTGAAAATGCTTTGCCTGGTGTCTGCGGAAAGTCTATGGGTTGCTGTTGCCTTAATGGAGATTAGTTTGAGAATTTGTGAAAAGTTATTATAGTAGTAATTTGTAGCCATGTGTATATATTTAACTTGTGTAAATTAATAAATGTCTTATGTATTTTGATATATAACCTCTCGAGAACTGCTGGTCTGATTCCTGAATTTAGAGCTGCATCTCAAACATATAAAAATATAGGTTATGACAATTGTTTAAAGTTTCCCTCTGGGAATTTTAAATAACTCAGCTTTACCAATTGCTGGTGCCAATCAAGTGGGCTGCTTTATTCTGGATGGTGTCAAGCTTCTTGAGTGTTTTTGGATCTGCACTCATCCAGGCAAGTGGAGAGTATTCCATCACACTCCCAATTTGTGCCTTGTAGAGGGTGGACAGGCGTTGGGAAGTCAGAAGGTGAGTTACTCACCGCAGGATTCCTAACCTCTGACTTGCTCTTGTAGCCACAGTATTTATATGGCTAGTACAGTTCAGCTTCT
This sequence comes from Carcharodon carcharias, assembly GCF_017639515.1. Classification (NCBI taxonomy): domain Eukaryota; kingdom Metazoa; phylum Chordata; class Chondrichthyes; order Lamniformes; family Lamnidae; genus Carcharodon; species Carcharodon carcharias. The sequence goes on along the minus strand of NC_054469.1, from coordinate 88,227,116 downwards.
GGTCAATGGTAACCCGCAGGATATTGATAGTGGGGGACCCAGTGATGGAAATGCCATTGAATGTCAAGGGGAGATGGTTAGAATCTCCCTTGTTGGAGATGATCATTTCCTGGCACTTGTGTGGTGCAAATGTTACTTGCCACTTGTCAACCCAAGCTGGATATTGTCCACGTCTTGCTGCATGTGGACATAGATTGCTTTGGCACCTGACAAGTCACAAATGGTGCTGAACATTGTGCAATCATCCTCAATTCTGACCTTATGATGGAAGGAAGGTCATTGATGAAGCAGCTGAAGATGATTGGGCCTTAGACACGACCCTGAGGAACGCCTGCAGTGATGTCCTGGAACTGAGATGATTGACCTCCAATAACCACAACCATCTTTCTTTGTGCTGGGCATAACTCCAGGCAGTGGAGATTTTTCCCTTGATTCCCATTGACTCTAGTTTTGCTAGGGCTCTTTGACGCCACACTTGGTCAAATGCTGCCTTGATGTCAAGGGCAGTCACTCACTTCACCACTGGAGTTCAGCTCTTTTGTCCATGCTTGAACCACGGCTGTAATGAGGTCAGAAGCTGAGTGACCCTGGCGGAACACAAACTGAGCATCAGAGAGCAGGGTTTGCTAAGCAAGTGCCGCTTGATACCACTATTGATGACCCCTTCCATCACTTTACTGATGATAGGGAGTAGACTGATGGGGCAGTAATTGGCCTGGTTAGATTTGTCCTGTTTTTTGTGGACAGGACAAACCTGGGCAATTTTCCACATTGCTGGGTAGACGCCAGTGTTGTAGCTGTGCTGGAACAGCTTGGCTAAGGGCGTGGCAAGTTCTGGAGCACAAGTCTTCAGTTTTAATGCCAGGATATTGTCAGGGCCCATAGCCTTTGCAGTATCCAGTGTCTCCAGCCATTTCTTGATATCACGTGAAGTGAATCAAATTGGCTGAAGACTGGCATCTGTGATGCTGGGGACCTCTGACGGAGGCTATGTGATGAGCTCCTCCATCATTGAGGATGGTAATATTTGTGGAGCCTCAACCTCTAGTGAGCTGCTTAATCATTCACCACCTTTCACAACTAGATGTGGCAGGAATGTAGAGTTTAGATCTGATCCATTGGTTGCGGAATCGCTTAGCTCTGACAATCACTTGCTGCTTATGCTGTTTGGCATGCAAGTAGTCCTGTGTTGTAGCTTCACTAGGTTGACACCATTTTTAGGTATGCCCGCTGCTGCTCCTGTCATGCCCTCCTGTACTTTTCATAGAACCAGGGTTGATCCCCTGGCTTGGTGGTAATGGTAGAGTGGGGGATATCCTGGGCCATGATGTTACAGATTGTGGTTTAGTACAATTCTGCTGCTGCTGATGGCCCACAGGGCCTCATGGTTGCCCAGACTTAAGTTGCTAGATCTGTTCGAAATCTATCCCATTTAGCATGGTGGTAGTGTCACACAACATGTTGGAGGGTATCCTCAAAGTGAGGACTGGACTTCATCTCCACAAGGACTGTGCGGTGGTCACTCCTACCGATACTGCCTAGGACAGATTCATCTGCGGCAGGCAGGTTGGGGAGGATGAGGTCAAGCATGTTTTTCCCACTTGTTTGTTCCCTCCCCACCTGCCACAGATCCAGTCCAGCTGCTATGTCCTTTAGGACTCAGTAAGCTCAGTCTGTGGTGGGGCTACTCTTGGTGATGGACATTGAAGTCTCCCACGCAGAGTACATTCTGCGCCCTTGCCACCCTGGGAAATGAAGGAGATATTTCAAAATACTCAGAAAAGATACATTCTGGTGAGAAAGAAAGACTGTCGGGGAAGTTACTGCATCCATGGCTAACTAAGGAAGTTAAAGATAGTATCAAATTGAACGAAAAAGCGTATAATTTCTTAAAGATGACCTGCATGTCAGAAGATTGGACAGAATGTAAAGAACTGCAAAGAATAACTGAAAGAATATTAAGAAGGCAGAAATTGGAGCAGAAGCGAAATCTAGTTAGAAATATAAAACCAGATAGTAAGAGTTTCTACAGCTTTTTAAAAAGGAAAAGTAATTAAAGTGAGCTTTGGTTCTCTACAGTGTAAGAATGGGGAATTAATAATGGAAAAAAAGGAAATGGTGGATGAATTGAACATATATTTTGCATCTGCCTTCACTGTAAAGGATATAAATATCATCCCATATATAATTGTGAATCAGGGGGTGAAAGGGAGGGAGGAACTTAAAATAACTTCAATCGCCAGGGAAAGGGTGTGAAGAAAATTATGAGAACTAAAAGCTAACAAATCCCCAGGTCCTGATGGACTTTATCCTCGGATCTCGAAAGAAGTGGCTGCTGAGATAGTAGGTCATTGGTTTTAGTTTTCCAAAGTTCCCTAGATTCTGGAAAGGTCCCATCAGATTGGAAAACAGTGAATGTGACTCCTCTATTCAAGAAAGGAGGCAGATAAGAAGCAGGTAAGCCAGTTAGGGAAATTGCTGGAATCTATTATTAAGAAGGTTATAGAGGGGCGCTTATAAAATCTCAATGCAATCAGGCAGAGTCAACATGGTTTTGTGAAAGGGAAACCATATTTGACTAATGTACTGGAGTTCTTTGAGGAAGTAGCAAGCAATGTGGATAAAGGGGAACTTGTGGATGTGCTGTACTTAGATTTCCAGAAGGCATTTGACAAGGTGCCACAACAAAAGTTGCTGCACAAAATAAGAGCTCATGGTGTGGGGGGTAACATATTAGCATCGATAACTTATTAGTTAGCTAACAGGAAACAGGGAATAGGCATAAATGGGTTGTTTTCTGGTTGGCAGGATACAGGGATCAGTGTTGAGGCCTCAACTATTTACAATTTACATCAAAGACTTGGATGAAGGGACCGAATGTGTGATTACTAAATTTGCTGATGACACAAAGATAGATAGGAAAGTAAGTTGTGAAGAGCACATAAGGAATTTGCAAAGGGATATAAATAGGTTGAGTGGGCAAGAACTTGGCAGATGGAGTATAATATGGGAAAATGTGAACTTGTCCACTTTGGCAGGAAGAATAGAAAAGCAGCATATTATTTAAATGGAGAGAGGTTGCAGAACTTTGAGGTACAGAGGGATCTGGGTGTCCTGATACATGAATCACAAAAAGTTAGTACGCGGGTACAGCAAGTGATTAGGAATTACGAAATGGAATGTTGTTGTCTAATGCAACGGGATTGGGATATAAAATTAGGCATATTTTGCTACAGTTGTAGGATGTTTTGCCATAGGTGATACCACATATGGAGTATAGTTTTGGTCTCCTTGTTTAAGAAAAAATGTAAATGACTTAGAAACAGTTCAGAGAAAGTTCACTGAACTGATACCTTGCATGTTGGGGGG